>NC_137164.1:36240013-37482692 GCF_951394435.1 Stenella coeruleoalba | reverse complement strand
GCAAAAATCAATGTGTCAGCATGGTTATGTTTCTTTCTGAAGGTCTGAGAGGAGAATCCACTTTCTTACCTTTTTCACCTCCTAGAGACCACTTACATGCTTCAGCTCAGGGTTTTCTTCCATGCTGACAAATCCAGCAACATAGTGTCTCTCTGACCTTGCTTCCACTTTTTCAGCTCTTTTCTTACCAAAGTTGGGAAAATTCTCCACTTTTAAGGATTCAGGTGGTCTGATTGGGCCGACCTGGATAATCCAGGAAACCTCCATAATGTTATAGGGAAAATCCAAACCAGATTGTTAAACTTAATTATATCTGCAAAGTTCTGCCAACCTTGTAATATAATATACTCATAGATTCTGGAAATTCACAGGGAATATCTTAAAGGAGCATTATATTGTCTACCACATCAGATAATTAGTTATATTTGTAACAAAAGTAATATTTTAGTCACCATCTTATATTATTGTCTAGGAATGTACAAATTTGTTACTACCCAATCTGGAGAACTGGATAGTAATAATGAAGATTGTTTTTATACCTGTGACTTTCAAACTTTTGATGATTAAAATAATCTTTAGTATTTCCTAAAGAATGATGATGACAATGATGACAATAATGATAATGATGACTTGGCTGTGTGTCCATTGACTTCCAGTTGTTTCTTCACCCTATAATATCACTTATGGGCTAAGGAGCCAATGTTGGAATATCTTTTTGTGTCATATTTTCAGGAACTGGAAAAGCGATCAAAGATTACTGTCAAAGGATCAAAGGGTCCTCCTCTCACAAATTCGAACTCTAATTGGCACCTCACAATAATATTTCAGGTTCCTAGTAATTAGTTACCTTGGAATTAAGCTAATTCTCTCAAAATATTTATATATTTTTAGCATACTGTGGGAAATGTGAGAAATAATAATAGGCACATGTCATTTCATAGATATGGCTTCCCTGAAAAGGATCCTGTGTCCTTTATAATCAAAGTAGACAGTAGGTGGACTATAGGACTGATAAATGAAATCAATTATGTGACTTTTATAGAGGTTTTGACTTTTTTTGACTGTGAATTAAATGAAAAATGAGACTTTGTCAATTCTGAATTGTTTTGGTTTTACAAGTCAATTAGTTTAGTTGTTTCCATTTTAATTCTTAGGAATCTGTTGACTATCAGAGAATTCTGAATACCATACCATTCCTTGACCCCTGATTACTGTGCTGAGGACTAACACAGTGACCGCACACACTTCACTTCTAAAATTATGTAGCTAAGGGTTCCTCCAATTACAATTGAGATCAGAAACCACCTCCCTTGCATTATATGTTTTTTCATCATCATTTCTAGTATAGAGAAAAGACTGACCTGAAATGCTGACTTAAATAGACTGCCAGATATTTCTCTGGTAAACATGGAGGTTTATTTGGAATGAGCAGGGAATTGAAATTTGGGGTCTGCAACCATAACAAGCTATATGCAAGTCTCTGCACAGCAAGGAAAGGAGAATACTTCAATAGAAGGAAGAGGAAGTTGGGGGGCAGGGCTACAGTAAACAAAATGTCCACAGTTTTCACTGTCTTCCAGGAAAGTATAGGAGTCTTTTATGTTCTTATTGAGCTCTGCTGTCATTGCAGGGCGTGAGAGCTCCCTGTTCTGGTCTCCCAACTCTTTAATTGAGGTTTCTGTTTATTAGTTTTGTTTTTAATATTTTACCTTTTTGATCAAGAGCTTTCTCTGAAAGCATTGCTGAGCAAGAGTCAGGTTTTCCAGTTTCAGTGACTCTTTGTCCCTTAATATCAGGAAAAAACCTTCCCTGGGTGTGGTGTCTCACATCTGAAGGAAAGTGCAAAAATTAGAAACCTACTGAGGTCACATTTGAGTAACAAGGAGGGATAGAAAGGAGAACTCTCAGACATTTTTTATCTAGCATCTGTATATTACCAAGATCATAGACATTGGAGATTATCTGAAGTGTTATGTAATCATCAAAGGTTTGGTGACAAACTTCCAACACACCTAGTCCAGATATCTTAGGAAAGCTGTCTTAACAGATGTTGTCTGATTCAATTACAGGAAATCTTTACTTTCAAGTCACCAAATGACGCACATGTCTAGTCAGAGTTTCATACTTTCTTTAGATGTGTCATATGAATCTAAGAGTCTGTTCCTTGGAGTCTGGCAGTATAATGGTTGGTTAGCTGTACCTGATTAATAGGGGCCTCTTCAGTGAGGGCGAAGAGTTCTTCTGGAGGTGTCTATTCCAATAGATGAAATCTTCAAGTCGCCAGGTGTGATGCTTAAGTTTTTCATTTCCTGAGAGCGCACTGTTAAAATATTGCTCTGCCAAAACATGGTTATTTTAATAGAAGTCATTAGGTCTTTGAAATAATGGAATAGCTTTCCTTTTATTAGGTGTGGGTCAAAAACGGCAGGAGCCAAGTACATTGAGTATCCTGTGACTGTCTCAAAGGGTGAGAATACGTGAGTTTTAAAAGGGGTACATCTGAGATCTAGAAGGACCAAAAGCAATGTTTTTGGCCAAGGTATTTGGAAGGCACCTACAAATCTTGCCAGTTGAATGTTCATAATACCATTAGTGTGTTCAACTAAACCAGAAGATTGAGGGTGGTAAAAACAGTGAAATTAAAATTGGCCAAACAGCATAGACTTGTTGAAGCATTTGGTCAGTAGAATGGGTTTCTTTATCACTATGAAGTTTGAGAGAATTTCCCCAGGTATGGATAATCTTTCCCAAAAAGACTTTAGCCATAGAAGAGGCAGTAGACAGTCTCCAAGGGAAGGTTTCAGTCCAGTGTGAAAACACACCCCATGACTAAAACATATTTACATCCATTAGAGGGAGGAGTTGTATGAAATATATTTGCCAGACCTTGAGTTGTTCATTAGACAGTTTAATATGTCAAGGAGCAGTACAAACTGGCTTCTGTGGGTTACACTTCAGACAAGTGGAACAAGTGAGGTAGGTACTTTCTGTGGCTTGGTTAATGTTTCTCCACAAATATTGTTTTATGAATGCTACCTTTTTGTCAGTAAACCAATGGTCAGTATCATTCTGTCAGTAGACATGTACAGTGAGGGGGAGTGAGAATTTTAGAGTCTCTGGTAGAATTGGGTTGTTATTTTATCCAAACCAGAGCTTTCTCTTTTTATTGAAACAATACTTGTTGAATTTCCTATCTTGTTTTTCCTTTTCCGAGGCCAATTGTTGGGCTTCTCTAGCCAGTGATTCTAAATTATCATTTGGGGAAATATCCCCTTGGACCATGACAAATTTGTCTGCTATTGGTCCCTTTAAGGGCAGCATTTATTGAGGAAATGTCAACAATGTGATTTCCCTGAGATTCCAGAGAGTCGAGTTTGAAATACCCCAGCATCTTAACAATAGTTAGAGCAACAAGTAAAAGTATTGCATCCAATGACTCCTGACTATAGAGGCCATTTTTAATTTTATTTACACTGGAAGTAAGGAATACACTTTGTTACCACAACATTTCAAAATTATGAGCTACTCCAAAGGTATATTTACTATCAGTATAAATATTGACACTTTTGTCCTTGGCTAAAGTGCAAGCCCTTGTAAAATAATATATTTCATCCTGTTGGGCTGAAATAGCCATAGTTAAAAAGGCTGCCTCAACAACATCAAAAGGAGTTGTAATAGCATACCAATCATAATATTTGCCATTGTCACATTTTAAATAACTATCAGTGAACCATGAGATGTCTACAATTACATAGAAGTGTCTCTTGCAAATCATCACGAGGAGTAGTCTGTCAGCATTAAGCAATCTTGAGGAACTTCATTGGTAATGGCAGGGAAAATAGATGAGTTAAGTTTATTACAGTATAAAAGAATTATGGGAGGAGCCGTTAACAAAAAGACTTCATAGGAGGTGATGCTGATGATAAAAATGTTGAGTGTGTTGAGAAGTCAAGAGGACTTCTACAAAAATGGTTAAAGTTTATCCCATAATAATTTTATGAGTGGTCTTAACCAAAAGAGCAGTGACTGTAATGGCTTTAAGGCAGTGGGTGTTTCCCCATGCCACTGGGTCCAGTTGCTAGCTGTAATACCGTTTTGGTCAATTGAGGTCCCCATGTTTTTGAGTAGGAACCCAGAGGGCTTCCCTTCTTTTTCACATACAAAAAGAGAAAAAGGGAATTTGAAAACTGGGATATCCAAGAGCAAGTAAGTTCATCAAGTTCTCTTCTAAGTCCTTAAAAACCATGTCATATGGTTCTTCCTATAAAATTGCATGGAGGTTGTTGTTGTTGTTTAGTAAAACATACAGAGATTTAGGCATAAGAGAGAAAGTTGGAATTCAATTTTGACAATAACCAACTAGCCTGAGAAAAACCTGCAATTGGCACTTAGTTTTTGTTCTGGGAAACTTAAGACACTGTGAAGTTTATCTGAATTTAGTTGTAGACCTTGTTCTGTTATTGGATGCCTTAAATATTGAACTTGGGTTTGGGCAAACTGCAATTTTCCTTTGGTGACCTCATGTCCCTTTAAAGCTACAAGTTTTAGCAAGTTGATGCTGTCTTCTTATGTGGAGACTTGAGAAGGAGAGCAAAGAAGTAAACCATCGGCATATTACAACAAGGTAGAACCTTTAGCAAACTTTATATCATGCAGATCAGCTTTCAGGATTTGCATGGAAGAAGGACTCAGTAAAATTCTGAGACATTACTCTCCAGGTGAAATGTTTTTCTCACCAAGTGAAAGCAAAAGAGTATTGGCTAGCTTTATCTATGGGAAATCTACATAATACACTGCATAAATCAATTACAGTAAATAATTTACTTCTGGTGGGGGGTGATGTTAGTAGCATGTGAGGGTTAGGAACAACAAGATGTCAAGGGATAACAACAATGTTTATTGCTCAGATGTGCTGGACAAACTTCTACCCTCTACCTTTAGATTTCCTCACCAGTAAAATAAAAGTATTAACAGACTAGCATAAGGGATAATGAGACCTTGAGCCTTTATAATCTTTTTATGAGCTTTATGCCTTGAAGGGCTTCTTTACCTATAGGGTATTGATTAATTATGGGAAGAAGTTCTGAGGGATCTATCTGAATGTTGATGGGAGATGTGCTGTGAACTTTACCAATGTCAGTTGGAGATTTTCCCATAAGAAAGGTGAAAGCTGATTCACTAGGGACAAATTATCAGTGTTTCCAGAATCGACTCTTAGTACCCTCAGAGGTAAAACAAGTAAAAGATATCAAAGGGTCATTTAATTCATCTTGTTTGTTACTTTGATGACTACTGTCAAATTCTAGAGTTATTTCCCCCTTATGGAAAAAGCAATTCCAGCATGACACTTCTCTAAGAAGTCTCAAGCTAATAAATGGATAGGGGTGGAGGAATTAAGGATAATTGGGTTTGTATCTCTTAAAGGACCTAAGCAAAAGGGAGCAGGTTCAGAGACAGAAGCTTTTTGAGATTAATTAGAGATCCCCACTATTTGAATTCTTTTAGTATTCCGAGGGAGGGACTGCTTTATAGTAGTGGGGCTGTGCATTTGGACTAGCTGATATAAGTCAGAGACACCAGGCTGATATATTTTGATGACTATATTAAATTCCTTAGCAAATATGTGAGGATCTTTGGTTAGTTTGAGAAAATCTTTGACTATGACTTGCAGTTCAACATTAGTCCAGGAATATAATAAATTATCACTTTAGCATCTGGATCCTCAGAAGGCTTAATTTTAAAGGGTCAAGTTGTGAAAAATTTAGAGGAAAAGGAAGTGGGAAGTCCCTTGAGAGAATTAGTATAGAGGAATTGAGGGTATTGAAGAGGTGTAAATAGTAAAGAAGGAGAGGAGGAAGGTGGTCCTGGAGGCAGAGTCTGACCCCAAGGAGCCAAGGGAGAGACACAAGATGATGTTGGAGGCAGATCCTGAGACAAAGAAGGCAAGGAATAATAGTGTGAGGCTTTAGGAGCCATTTTATCTTTCTTTAATAGTTTGTTTTCCTCAGGTAATCTTAAAATCTTATTTTGCAGAGAGGCAAATTTAGACTCCTGATAACTTGAAGAAGCCTCAAAATAACAATTGAAATAGGCATCTCATTCAGTTCTGGGAATGTTTGAGTTATTGTAATCCAATTCAGTTTTTAAAAAATTAAGTTTGAGGATTTCAAAAGTTTTTCTTAATGGTCACTGATATTCTAAATTGCCTTTGGTCAGTTCTGTCCTCTTAACTAGAAATGCTCACAAGGAAGGATCCTAGTTTTTTAAAAATAAAATTGACTGGAGTCCTTTGAGGGGGGCACCCTCCAAATCTTTGGATAACTTTTATCTCATTTCTGAGATTTTTCTCTAGGGTAAAGGAATAATTTTCAAACAGCTTAAACAGCTCAATTCAAAAAGCTTGCAACTCAAACACAAACAGTTTTAAGGAAACAGCTTGGTCCTAGAGAAGCAAGGCCAAAGGCTTTTCAGCCAGTTTCTGTAGAACAGCCCCCGTCCTCCCCCCCCAAAAAAAAATGGCTTGAAGGCTGAAAAACTGTCACAGGTTCAAAGAAGCTTATGTTCTCAAAAGAATGGGCTGAAGCCCTCTTAGTCAGCTTCAGTTGAAACAGTCTGATCCCAAAATCAGACCAAAGTGCCAAATGAATACTCACATAAAAATGAGATTTTAACCAGAAAGAACAAAACCTTAAAATAGTTCCCAAATAAAGTCTGGAGAGCTTGAAATGCAAGGAGTGCATGAGCTCAGATCCAGAAGAAAGATGTACCTTCAAACTCCAGGGTTTGCAAGAAAAGGAGTCAGCATAGTGGACTCAATTGTGGGTATTATACCTGTTTGCTCACCAGTCCAGAACCTTGAGGGTCTTTCCTGGTTCCCATATGGGCCACCAAAATGTTACCATAAAACAAATAGACTGCCAGAGATATTTGTTTGGAAAATATAGTTTTATTTGGGATAAGCAAAACTTTGCAGTTTGGGGTCTGCAACCATGGTGAGCCACAGGCAAATCCCTCACGCAGCAAAAGAAGGAGAACACCTTTATAGAGGGCAAAAGGAAGTTGAGACGGTTATCATAAACAATCTGTCTATGTTTTTTGTTGGCTGAATCCTTGCCAGGAAAGAAGAGGAATCTTTTCTGTTCCTGTTGGGCTCTGCAGTCTTCAACGGGTGTGAGAAACCCTCCCCACCCGCAGATCTCCTAAATCTATTTAATTGAGGTTTCTGTTAATTAATTTTTCACACAAAGCAAGTTTCAAAGTTATTATGCTCCCATCATCAATTTATATATATATATATATATATATATATATATATATATATATTCAGAAATATATATATGTATATATTTCTGTATATAGAAAGAGAGCCTGGAGAGAACACAGATTGGGCTGTGTGGAAAGACCACACATGACAAAATAAATCAAATATTCTTATCTCTGCAGACACTTTAGCCATTCCTGTATATTATATTAAGATATTTACAACCTTCAAATGCCACATGGCATGGGTTCACTTTTGATAAGATTTACATTACCTAACCCAGCCTACTGAAAAAAAAAAAACTATAGCTGGCTTTCTAAGCTATCATATTAAATGCAGTCTACTTGTGTATGAGTGTGTGTGTGTGTGTGTGTGTGTGTGTGTGTGTGTGTGTGTGCAGGAAAATATGCACATGTGCAAGCCTGCATACCTATAGCAATGAAATAAGCCCCAAAATGCATCTTCTTTGACCAGGACTTTCAAATTGCACTTGTAAAACGTCCCATTTAAAAAAATCATGTAAATTATGAAAATAATTTTTGAATGTGACTTTTTTTCTTCCTTCTGGATGTTTCACTTCATTCTGATTGCCATATTGAACTGTACTTCTGGTTAAAGTTCAAAGAAAAAAGAATTGAAGAATGAATCAAATTATTTAGTTTTTTTCAGTATAGAGAAACTGCAGGAGTAATTTCAGAATAGTTTATAATAGAAAAGCAATTGGGTGGAGAAAGTTTCTATACATCCTCCGACATTAAATTTTCCACCCTGTCCATGATAGTGTTGTAACATTCATTGGAGAAGTAAAATATTTGTGAATTTAGTGGGTGAATTTAGTTGAAGTTTTATTTTATGAAACAACTTCTCTGAAAACTCATGTGTAAATAATCCCTTCAGAAGAAGCACATGAAAGCCTTACATTTTATTCTTTACTTGAGGTAAATTTTGAAAGTTGAAATAGTTATTCTATTATTTGGAATTGCTTAGAAATCTCAGAAGCAGCAGTCCGACACTGAAATCTGATATTTCTCATCTCTCACAGGTCTCTGGCAGTAGTTTATTTATTTTTTGGTTTGTTTGCTAGCAAAACAACTTACCTTGGCTCACTTGAGTGAAAAAGGGGAAAAAAAAAAGGATTTTATTGGAAGGTTATTGGAGTAACTAAAAACTTAAAAGAAGAAGTGAACAAACTTACTTTTAGATAGAGCCTAGAGACCTTAGCTGCAGGACCTCCTGGAGATTTTCTGTAAGGTCTCTGAAAGCAACTCAGTGCTTCTTTGTATCTATCAGCTTAAGAATCAATTTCCTAGAAAAATAAATATGATTGCTTGGTATTGGAATTTTGCCCTAGCGTCCATCATCGTGAACCGGAAGAAAAAGTGAGGTGCCGGCAGTTAAACACTGAGAGTGCCATGAGCACAACAACGCTTTCAATTTGAGGGTTTCAAATCACAGACAAAACTCATGCATTAATTATCGAACTCAAGCATTTTCTTCCTTGCCCTCTCTATATATTGATGTGTAATGTTATAAAAAACACTTTTTTATATCAAAATTTTTTCCACCTTTCAATTCCTGCAGCAACTTACTTGATCCTTTCTAACTTTATTTTTTTGAATGGATTGACAATATGGTCTAAACTGATATTTTACAGGAACCAATTTTTATTTAATAATAATAATTTAAAAGTTGAACCTAAATTTTTTTGTTTTATTAATTTCTTATTTTATAATTATGATATCCTTTGTTTCACTTCCTTTAGGCTTATTTTCTTGTTTTATTCAATTATTTCATACATCAAATTATTTCTTCTTTTTAATGAACTCATTGATTCCAGCTGGAAATTTTTCTGGTCTGTTTACGGTGTTTACTTGAAGATTTGTAGTACTCAGAATTCTGCTGATAGCTTGTAATTTCAACTCTGAAACTTTTTTTCCCATGGGTTTTGGGATATTTTCAAGTTAGATTGAGTTAGGGGAAGGGTTAAAAGACTATCTTTTTATATTTATTCTTAGTTATAATGATTTGTTGTGAGAAAAAGAGTCTAATGTAATTTTTTTTTGCATGTGGATTTTGTTGAGATTTTCTTTTTTGGCCTAATAAATAGAAAAAATATATATATATATATATATATATTATCTGGGGACTTTTAAGAATTTGCTTTTAAATTATTGAAATATGATTATTTCTTAATGTACTTCTGGGTGGACATTTTATTTTATTATTTTAACAACTTTATTAGAGTATAATTGCTTGACAATGGTGTGTTAGTTTCTGCTATATAACAAAGTGAATCAGCTATAAGAATACATATATTCCCATATCTCCTCCCCCTTGCGTCTCCCTCCCAGCCTCCCTATTCCACCTTCCAGGTGGTCACAAAGCACTGACCTGATCGCCCTGTGCTGTGCAGCAGCTTCCCACTAGTTATTTTACATTTGGTAGTGTATATAAGTCAATGCTACACTTCACTTCGTCCAAGTTCACCCTTCTACCCACCCATCCTCAAGTCCATCTCTACGTCTGCGTCTTTATTCCTGTCCTGCCCCTAGGTTCATTAGAACCATTTTTTTTTTTTTAGATTCCATATATATGTGTTAGAATATGCTATTTGTTTTTCTTTCTGACTTACTTCACTCTGTATGACAGACTCTAGATCTATCCACCTTACTACAAATAACTCAATTTCTTTTTATGGCTGAGTAATATTCCACTGTATATATGTGCCACATCTTCTTTATCCATTCATCTATTGATGGACACTTAGGTTGGTTCCATATCCTAGCTATTGTAAATAGTGCTGCAATGAATATTGTGGTACATGAATCTTTTTGAATTATGGTTTTCTCAGGGTATATGCCCAGTAGTGCGACTGCTGGGTCATATGGTAGTTCTATTTTTTAATTTTGAAGGAACGTCCATACTGTTCTCCACAGTGGCAGTATCAATTCTCACCAACAGTGCAAGAGGGTTCCCTTTTCTCCACACCCTCTCCAGCAGTTATTTTTTGTAGATTTTTTTGATGATAGCCATTCTGAGCAGTGTGAGGTGATACCTCATTGCAGTTTTCATTTGCATTTCTCTAATAATTAGTGATGTTGAGTATCCTTTCATGTGTTTGTTGGAAATCTGTGTATCTTCTTTGGAAAAATGTCTGTTTAGGTTTTCTGACCATTTTTGGATTGGGTTGTTTGTTTTTTTTTGATATTGAGCTGCATGAGTTGCTTGTATATTTTGGAGATTAATCTTTTGTCAGGTGCTTCATGTGCAAATGTTTTCTCCCATCCTGAGGGTTGTCTTTTCATCTTTTTTCTGGTTTACTTTGCTGTGCAAAAGCATTTAATTTTCATTAGGTCCCATTTGTTTACTTTTGTTTTTATTTCCATTTCTCTAGGAGGTGGGTCAAAAAGGATCTTACTGTGATTTATATCATATAGAGTGTTCTGCCTGAGTTTTCCTCTAAGAGTTTTATAATGTCTGGCCTTACATTTAGGCCTTTAATCCATTTTGAGTTTATTTTTGTGTATGCTATTAGGAAGTGTTCTCATTTCATTCTTTAACATATCATTCTTAAAACAAAACAAAACAAAACAAAAAAACCCATATCATTCTTTAACATGTAGCTGTCCAGTTTTCCCAACACCACTTATTTAAGAGGCTGTCTTTTCTCCATTATATATTCTTGCCTCATGACCTAAAACCTATGGGATGCAGCAAAAGTGGTTCTAAGAGGGAAATTTATAGCAATGCAATCCTACTTTAAGAAAAAAGAAACATCTCAAGTAAACAACCTAACCTTACACCTAAAGCAATTAGAGAAAGAATAACAACAACAACAAAAAAAAACAAAGTCAGCAGAAAGAAAGAAATCATAAAGATCACAGCTGAAATAAATGAGAAAAAAATGAAGAAAATGATAGCAAAGATCAGTAAAACTAAAAGCTGGTTCTCTGAGAACATAAACAAACTTGATAAACCATTAGCAAGACTCATCAAGAAAAAAAGGGACAAGACTCAAATCAATAGAATTCGAAATGAAAAAGGAGAAGTAACAACTGACAATGCAGAAATACAAAGGATCATGAGATATTACTACAAGCAACTATATGCCAAAAAATTAGACAACCTGGAAGAAATGGACACATTCTTAGAAAAGCACAACCTTCTGAGACTGAACTAGGAAGAAATAGAAAATATAAACAGACCAATCACAAGCACAGAAATTGAAACTGTGATTAAAAATCTTCCAACAACAAAAGCCTAGGACCAGATGGCTTCACAGGCAAATTCTATCAATCATTTAAAGAAGAGTTAACACCTATCCTTCCCAAACTCTTCCAAAATATAGCAGAGGGAGGAACACTCCCAAACTCATTCTACAAGGCCACCATCATCCTGATAACAAAACCAGACAAAGATATCATGCAAAAAGGAAATCTACAGGCCAATATCCCTGATAAACATAGATGCAAAAATCCTCAACAACATCCTAGGAAACAGAATCCAACAGCACATTAAAAGTATCATACACCATGATCAAGTAGGGTTTATCTCAGGAGTGCAGGGATTCTTCAGTATATGCAAATCAATCAATGTGATAAGCCATATTAACAAATTGAAGGGCAAAAACCATATGATCATCTCAATAGATGCAGAAAAAGGTTTTGACAAAATCTAACACCCATTTATGATAAAAACCATCCAGAAACTAGACATAGAGTGAACTTACTTCAACATAATAAAGGCCATATAAGACAAAGACACAGCCAACATCGTTTTCGAAGGTGAAAAACTGAAACCATTTCCTCTAAGGTCAGGAACAAGATAAGTTTGCCCACTCTCACCACTATTATTCAACATAGTTTTGGAATTTTTAGCCAGAGCAATTAGAGAAGAAAATGAAATAAAAGGAACCCAAATTGGAAAAGAAGGATTAAGACTGTCACTGTTTACAGATGACATGATACTATATATAGAGAATCCTACAAATGCTACCAGAAACTACTAGAGCTAATCAATGAATTTGGTAAAGTAGCAGGATATAAAAGTAATGCACAGAAATATCTTGCATTATACAATAATGATGAAAAATCTGAAAGAGAAATTAAGGAAATATCCCCATTTACCATTGCAACAAAAAGAATAAAATACCTAGGAATAAACCTACCTAAGGAGACAAAAGACACATATGCAGAAAATTATAACACACTGAAGAAAGAAATTAAAGATGATACAAATAGATGGAGGGATATACCATGTTCTTGGATTGGAAGAATCAACCTTGTGAAAATGACTATAGTACCCAAAACAATCTACAGATTCAATGCAATCTGTATCAAACTACTGATGGCATTTTTCACAGAACCAAAGCAAAAAATTTCACAATTTGTATGGAAACACAAAAGACCCCGAATTGCCAAAGCAATCTTGAAAACAAAAAACGGAGCTGGAGGAATCAGGCTCCCTGACTTCCGACTATACTACAAAGCTACAGTAACCAAGACAGTATGGTACTGGCCCAAAAACAGAAATATAGATCAATGGAAGAGGATTGAAAGCCCAGAGATAAACCCATGCACATATCTCATCTTTGGATGTACATTTTAATGGTTGTGAAGTCCAGAGAATTTTCCTTATTTTTCATAAAATATTTGATGAACAAAAATTATATAATCTTTCTCTTGGTATTGGATTTTACCAACATACTGCAGATTATAATATTGTGCTATTTCTTTTATATAATGATGGAGTCATAAAATCCATGGTATATCTTCTGTAACATAACTACTAAGTTATAAATATTTGTTGAGTCAAGACTTTTACTTATATTATCAAGTCTTCCACATCTGCTAATATTTAGTCTCATAGTTATTTAGTGATTCATAGTGTGTTCAAAGGGATCTGTTAAATCGTCAATAAAAAAACATACATTCATTCATTTTTTTCTTGTATTTATAACATTTCGTTATCTGTAATTTGAAATTATACCCTCATACACCTAATGGGTAGTATATATTTGGGGTGAATTTTACCTATAACAATATAAAATTTAACAATATAAAATGTAACTTTTTTGCATTATTATTTGCCATTTTCATTTTTAAGTTTTCAATCTACTATATATCAAGGATAAGTACAGTGAGTGCTTCAGGATAGAAAAAATTGTCCTATCCAGTTTAGTGTTGATTTAATCTCACCATTTAAACAGTGTCTTTAGGATACTTCTTTGTATTTGTACAAAAACTATTTCACCTTTTAGGTCAGATCTTGACAAAGTATGGCCCATGGCAAGCACCCTTTTTTGGTAAATAAATTTTTATTAGAACATAGCCACATCCATTAATTTATACATGAAGGGGCTTTTGGGATTTTTCTTTTTGTTTGTTTAAAATATAGTCCATTTAGAGTTATTATAAAATATTGACTGTAGTCCCTGTGCTGTAGCTTATTTATTTTACATACAGTAGTTTGTACCTCTTAATACCCTACCCCTGTTTCCCCTCCCCTTCCCCTCTACCCACTCTATATCTTTCTATAGATAGATCTTTCTATCTATAGATAGATCTATCTATCTATATCTTTCTATATCTATATCTCTATATCTCTATATCTTTGAGTCTGTTTCTGTTTTATTGTATTCATTTGTTTCTTTTATATTTTAGGTTCCACATATAAGAGATAACATACAGTACCTGTCTTTCTCTGTCTGACTTATTTTACTAAGCATGTTTTTGCAAATGGCAAAATTTCATTCTGTTTATGGTGAGTAATATTCCATTTTATAAATAGATAGATAGATAGATAAATAAATAGATAATTTGCCACATCTTCTTTATCCATTCATCTGTTTATGGAGACTTAGGTTGCTTTCATATTTTGGCTTTTGTAAAAAGTTCCACTATGAGCATTGTGGTACATGTATCTTCTCAAGTTAGTCTTTTTATTTTCTTCTGATAATACCAGGAGTGGAATTGCTGGACATTCTTTTTTAGTTTTTGGAAGAACCTCCATACTGATTTCCACAGTGGCTGTACCAAATATTCTCACCAACCATGCACTAATGTTCCCTTTTCCCCACATCCTCACCAACATTTGTTATTTGTAGACAATTTTTTAAAATTTATTTGTTTATTTTAGTTTTGGCTGTGTTGGGTCTTTGCTGCTCATGGGCGTTCTTTAATTGCGATGAACAGGGGTTACTCTTTGTAGCAGTGTGTGGGCTTCTCGTTGCGGTGGCTTCACCACTGGTGCAGAGCACTGGCTCTAGGTGTAAGGCTTCAGTAGTTGTGGCACGTGGGCTCAGTAGCTTTGGCTCATGGGCTCTAGAGCACAGGCTCAGTAGCTGTGGCGCACAGGATTAGCTGCTCCACTGCATATGGGATCTTCCCAGACCAGGGCTCCAACCCATGTCCCCTGCCTTGACAGGTGAATTCTTAACCACTGCACCACCAAGGAAGCCCTAGACTTTTTGATGATAGCCATTTTTGTAGGTATGAAGTGATATCTCATTGTGGGTTTGGTTTACATTTCTCTGATGATTAACAATGCTGAGCATCTTTTCATGTGCCTGTTGACTATCTGTATGTCTTCTTTGAAGAAATGTCTATTCAGGTCCTGTGTCTAGTTTTTAATAGGGTAGTTTCTTTTTTAGATATTGAGTGTAGGGGCTGTTTATATACTTTGGGTATTAACCCCTTATAGATCATATCATTCGCAAACAGTTTCTCCCATTCATTAGTTTACCTTTTTATTTTGTTGATGGTTTCCTCTGCTGTACAAAAACATTTAGTTTAATTAGTTAATTGCTTTTATTTCCTTTGCCTAAAGACACACATCCAAGAAAATATTGTTACAATTTTTGTCAGAGTGTTCTTCCTATATTTTTTTTCTAGGAGTATTATGTTTTCCTTTCCTATATTTAACCTTTAATTCATTTTGAGTTTATTTTTGTATATGGTGTGAAGGAATGCTCTAATTTAATTCTTTTACATGTAGCTGTCCAGTTTTCCCAGCACCACTTACTGAGAGACTGTCTTTTCTCCATTATACATCCTTACCTTCTTTGTCATAGATAAATTGATCATAAGTGTATGGGTTTATTTCTGGGCTTTACTTCTGTTCCATTGATCTATGTATCCGTTTTTGTGCCAATATGTGCTGTTTTGATTACTGTAGTTTTGTAATATAGCCTTAAGTCAGAGAGTGTGATACCTCCAGCTTTATTCTTTCTTTTCATGATTGTTTTGATAATCTGTTGTTCCATATATATTTTAGGATTATTTATTCTAGTTCTGTGGAAAATGTCATGGGTATTTTGATAGGGATTGCATTAAAACTGTAGGTTGATTTGGGTCATATAGCTATTTAACAATATTAATTCTTACAATCCATGAACATATGATGTCTTTTCATTTCTTTGTATCATCTTCAATTTCCTTCATCAACTTTTTATGGTTTTTAGAGTTTTCTTTTATCTTTTTTTTTTTTTACCTCCTTGGTTAAATTTATTTCTAGATATTCTTTTTGATGTGATTTTAAACAGAATTGTTTTCTTGCTTTCTTTTTCTGATAACTCATTTTTAGTATAGAAAAGCATCAGATTATGAGATTTTAATCTTGTATCCTGCAAATTTACTGAATTAATTGATCATTTCTAATAGCTTTTTGGTTGAGATTTTAGCATTTTCTGTATAAAATATCATGCCATCTGGAAATAAGACAGTTTCTTCTCTTCCAATCTGGATGACTTTTATTTCTTTTCTTTTTTAATTGCTATAGTTAGGACTGCCAATACAATGTTAAATAGTGGTGAGAGTGGGCATGCTTGTCTTATTCCTGAATTTAGAGAAAAAAATTCTAGCTTTTCATCATGGAGTATGATGTTGGCTGTTAGTTTGTTATAAACGACCTTTATCATATTGAGATATGCTCTCTCTATATCAACTTCAAAGAGAGTTTTTATCAAGCATGGATGTTGAAATTTGTCAAATTTTTTTTGACTCTTTTGAGATGATCATGTGATTTTTATCCTTGCTTTTGTTAATGTGGTGTATCACATGAATTGATTTATGAAAATTGAACCATCCCTGAATCTCTAGATAAATCCCACTTGATCATGTATTATGATCATTTTTATGTATTGTTGGATTTGGTTAGATTATATTGTGTTAAGTATTTTTGCAACTATATTTATCAAAGGTATTGGCCTATAGTCTTCTTCCTCTATAATATCTTTGTCTGGTTTTTGGTCTCAGGGTAATAATGACCTTATAGAATGAATTTGGGAGTGTTCACTCTTTTTCACTTTTTCTGAATAGATTGAGGAGGACAGTATTCCTCTTTGTATGTTTGGTAGAATTAACCCACAAAGAAGCCATCTGATCTAAGATTTTGTTCGCTGGAAGGTTGTTTTCTTGTATGTTTTTTTTGTTTATTTTAATTACAATTCAGTTTTACTGCTAGTGATTAGTCTGTTCAAATTGTTTCTTCTTTTACTCTTTCAACACATTTATTAGAATATAATTGCTTTACAATGTTTTGTTAGTTTCTGCTGTATAACAAAATGAATCAGCTATATGTATACATGTCTCCCTATATCCCCTCCCCCTTGTGCCTCTCTCCCACCTTCCTCATCCCACCCCTCTCGGTGGTCACAAAACCCTGACCTGATCTCCCTGTGTTATGCAGCTGCTTCCCACTAGCTATCTATTTTACATTTGGTAGTGTATATATATCAATGATACTCTCTCATGTCATCCCAGCTTATCCTTTCCCTTCCCCGTGGCCTCAAGCCCATTCTCTGCATCTGCGTCTTTATTACTGTCCAGCCCCTAGGTTCATCAGAACCATTTCATTTTTAGGTTCCATATATATGTGTTAGAAAATGGTAATTTTTTTTCTCTTTCTGACTTACTTCACTCTGTATGACAGAATCTAGGTCCAACCACCTCACTACAAATAACACAATTTTGTTTCTTTTTATGGCTGAGTAATATTCAATTGTATATATGTGCCACATCTTCTTTATCCATTCATCTGTCAGTGGGCACTTAGGTTGTTTCCATGTCCTGGCTATTGTAAATGCTACTGCAATGAACATTGTGGTGCATGTCTCTTTTTGAGTTACGGTTTTCTCAGGGTATTTGCCCAGTAAGGGATTGCTGTGTCATATGGTAGTTCTATTTTTAAATTGTTAAGGAACCTCCATACTGTTCTCCGTAGTGACTGTTTCAACTTACATTCCCACCAACAGTGCAAGAGGGTTCCTTTTTCTCTACACCCACTCCAGCATTTATTGTTTGTAGATTTTTTTGGTGATGGCCATTCTGACCAGTGTCAGGTGATACCTCATTGTGGTTTTGATTTGCATTTCTTTAATGATTAGTGATGTTGAGCATCCTTTCATGTGTTTGTTGGCAATCAGTATATCTTCTTTGAAGAAATGTATATTTAGGGCTTCTGACCATTTTTGGATTGGGTTGTTTGTTTTTTTGCTATTGAGCTGCAAGTGTGGCTTGTATATTTTAGAGATGAATCCTTTGTCAGTTGCTTCTTTGGCAAATATTTTCTCCCATTTTGAGGGCTGTCTTCTCACCTTGTTTATGGCTTCTTTAGCTGTGCAAAAACTTTCATTTAATTAAGTCCCATTGGTCTGTTTTTGTTTTTATTTCCATTTCTCTAAGAGATGAGTCAAAAAGGACCTTGTTGTGATTTATGTCATAGAGTGTTCTGCCTATGTTTTCCTCTAAGAGTTTGATAGTGTCTGGCCTTACATTTAGGTCTTTAAACCATTTTGATTTTATTTTTGTGTATGGTGTTAGGGAGTGTTCTAATTTTATTCTTTTACATGTAGCTGTCCAGTTTTTCCAACACCACTTATTGAAGAGGCTGTCTTTTCTCCATTGTATATTCTTACCTCCTTTATCAAAAATAAGATTAGCATATGTATGTGGGCTTTCTATCCTGTTCCATTGATCTATATTTCTGTTTTTGTGCCAGTACCATACTGTCTTGATTACTGTAGCTTTGTAGTATAGTCTGAAGTCCAGGAACCTGATTCCTCCAGCTCCAGTTTTTTTCACTCAAGACTACTTTGGTTATTTGGGGTCTTTTGTGTCTCCATGCAAATTTTAAGCTTTTTTGTTCTAGTACTGTGAAAAATGCCATTGGTAGTTTGATAGGGATTGTATTGAATCTGTAGATTGCTTTGGGTAGTAGTCATTTTCACAATGTTGATTCTTCCAATCCAAGAACATGGCATATCTCTCCATCTCTTTGTGTCATCTTTAATTTATTTCAACAGTGTCTTATATTTTTCTGCACACAGGTCTTTTTTCTCCTTAGGTAGGTTTATTCCAAGGTATTTTATTATTTTTGTTGCAATGGTAAATGGGGAGGTTTCCTTAATTTCTATTTCAGATTTTTCATCATTATTGTATAGGATGCAAGAGATTTTCTGGTAGCATCTTTAGGATTCTCTATGTATATTATCATATCATCTGCAAACAGTGACAGTTTTAATTATTCTTTTCCGATTTGGATTCCTTTTATTTTGTTTTCTTCTCTGATTCTGGTGATAAAACTTGCAAGACTATGTTCGAATAATAGTGATGCGAATGGGCAACCTTGTCTTGTTCCTGATCTTAGAGGAAATGGTTTCAGTCTTTCACCATTGAGAACAATATTGTCTGTGGATTTGTCATATAGGGCCTTTATTATGTTGAGATAAGTTCCCTCTATGCCTACCTTTTGGATTTTTTTTATCATACATGGGTGTTGAATTCTATCAAAAGCTTTTTCTGCATCTATTGAGATGATCATATTGTTTTCATCCATCAATTTGTTAATACGGTGTGTCACATTGATTGATTTGTATATATTGAAGATTCCTTGCATTCCTGGGATAAACCCCAGTTGATCATTTTGTGTGATCCTTTGAATGTGTTGTTGGATTCTGTTTGCTAGTATTCTATCGAGGATTTTTGCATCTATGTTCATCAGTTATATTGGCCTGTAGTTTTCTTTTTTGTGACATCTTTGTCTGGTTTTGGTATCAGGGTGCTGGTGGCCTCGTAGAATGAGTTTCAGAGTGCTCCTCCTTCTGCTATATTTTGGAAGAGTTTGAGAAGGACAGATGTTTGCTCTTCTCTAAATGTTTGTTAAAATTCACCTATGAAGCCATTTGGTCCTGCATTTTTGTTTGTTGGAGGATTTTTAATCACAGTTTCAATTTCTGTGCTTGTGATTGGTTTGTTCATATTTTCTATTTCTTCCTGGTTTAGTATTGGAAGGTTGTGTTTTTCTGAAAGTTTGTCCATTTCTTCCAGGTTTTCCTTTTTATTGGCATAGAGTTGCTTGTAGTCTTCTCTTACGTTGCATTGTATTTCTGTGGTGTCAGTTGTCACTTTTCCTTCTTCATTTCTTCGTTTATTGATTTGAGTCCTGTCTCTTTTTTTTTTTTTTTTCTTGATGAGTCTGGCTAAAGGTTTATCAATTTTGTTTATCTTCTCAAAGAACCAACTTTGAGTTTTATTTATCTTGCTATTGTTTTTTTCATTTTTATTTCATTTATTTCTGCTCTGGTCTTTATGATTTCTTTCCTTCCATTAACTTTGGGTTTTCTTTGTTCTTTTTCTAGTTGCTTTAAGTGTAAGTTTAGATTGTTTATTTCAGATTTTTCTTGTTTTTTGAGGTGAGATTGAATTGCTATAAACTTCTGTCTTAGAATTGCTTTTGCTGTGTCCCATAGGTTTTGGGTCATGTTTTGGTAGTCATTTTTTTCTAGGTATTTTTATCATTTTCCTCTCTGATTTCATCAGCAATCTCTTGGTTATTTAGTAGTGCACTGTTTAGCCTCCACATATTTGTGTTTTTTACAGTTTTTTTCCTGTAATTGATTTCTAATCTCATAGCGTTTTCATCGGAAAAGATGCTTGATATAATTTCAGTTTCCTTAAATTTTCCTAGGTTTGATTTCTGACCCAAGATGTGATCTACCCTGGAGAATGTTCTGTGTCCACTTGAGAAGAAAGCATATTCTTCTGCTTTTGGGTGGAATGTCTTTTAAATATCAATTAAATTTATCTGGTCTGTTGTGTGATATATAGCTTGTGTTTCCGTATTTATTTTCTGTCTGGATGATCTGTCAGTTGGGGTAAGTGGGGTGTTAAAGTCCCCAATTATTATTGTGTTACTGTCAATTTCCCCTTTTATGTCTGTTAGCATTTGCCTTATGTATTGAGGTGCTCCTATATTTGGTGCATAAATATTTATAAATGTTATGTTTATTCTTGTATTAATCCCTTGATTATTATGCGGTGTCCTTCCTTATCTGTTGTAACAGTCTTTATTTTAAAGTTTATTTTATCTGATATGAGTATTGCTACTCCAGCTTCCTTTGATTTCCATGGAATATCTTTTTCCATCCCCTCACTTTCAGTCTGTATGTGGCCCTAGGTCTGATATGGGTCTCTTGTAGATATATATGGGTCTTGTTTTTGTATCCATTCAGCCAGTATATGCCTTTTGTTTGGAGCATTTTATCTGTTTACATTTAATGTAATTATCAATATGTATGATCTTACTGACATTTTCTTAATTGTTTTGGGTTTGTTTTTTAGGTCTTTTCCTTCTCTGTGTTCCCTGCCTAGAGAAGTTCGTTTTGCATTTGTTGTAAAGCTGGTTTTAATATTTTGAGGAGACTCCACACTGTTCCATAATGACTGCACACATTTACATTCCCAACGTCATTGTATAAAGGTTACCTTTTTTCTACATCTTTGCCAACATATATACTATATTTTGACTTTTTGATAATAAGCATCCTAAGATGTATGAGGTGATATCTCATTGAGGTTTTAATTTGCATTTCTCTAAAGATCAGTGATGTTAAGCATCTTTAGATACACCAGTTGGTCATTTGTATTTCTTCTTTAAAAAACTCTCTATTTATGTCATTTACCCATTTTTTATTCAGGTTATTTGTTTTTTGTTATTGAGTTGCATGAGTCCCTTATATATTTTAAATGTTAGCTCCTTTTGCAAATATTTTCTCCAATTCCATGGATTGCCTTTTCAATTTATTGATTGTTTCCTTTGCTGTGCAAAAACATTTTAGCTTGATGTAGTCCCACTTGTTTATTTTTCCTTTTGTTGCTTGTGCTTTAGGTGTCATATCCAAAAATTCTTATCAAGTCAATGTCAAAAAGTTTATGACCTATGTTTGCTTCTGGAAGTTTTATGGTTTCAGGTCTTATGTTTAAGTCTTAATACATTTTGAGTTCATTTTTCTGAGTGGTGTAATATAAGGGTTTAATTTTGTTTTTTGCATGTAGATGTCCAGATTTCCAATGCCATTAATGATGATACTATCATTTTCCCATTTTGTATTCTCAGTGCATTTATCAAAAATTAATTGACTGTATATATGTGGGTTTATTTCTGGGCTCTCTATTCTATTCCATTGGTCTGTATGTTAGTTTTTTTGTTTTTTTTTTAAAGCAGATATTCATTTTTAATTATTTATTTATTTATTTTTGGCTGTGTTGGGTCTTCGTTTCTGTGCGAGGGCTTTCTCCAGTTGTGGCAAGTGGGGGCCACTCTTCATTGTGGTGCATGGGCCACTCACTATCGCGGCCTCTCTTGTTGCGGAGCACAGGCTCCAGACGCGCAGGCTCGGTAGTTGTGACTCACAGGCCTAGTTGCTCCGTGGCATGTGGGATCTTCCCAGACCAGGGCTCGAACCCATGTCCCCTATATTGGCAGGCAGACTCTCAACTACTGCACCACCAGGGAAGCCCCTGTATGTTAGTTTTTATGCTAGTATT
This sequence comes from Stenella coeruleoalba, assembly GCF_951394435.1. NCBI lineage: Eukaryota > Metazoa > Chordata > Mammalia > Artiodactyla > Delphinidae > Stenella > Stenella coeruleoalba. The sequence continues at coordinate 37,460,606 of NC_137164.1, read as the reverse complement.
TTACTATTTTGATTACTATAGTTTAGTAAAATAGTCTGAAATCAGGAAACTGATTTGCCCAGCTTTGTTCTTGCTCAAGATTGTTTAGCTCTTTAGGGCCTTCTGAGTTTCCACATGAATTTTGGGATTTTTTTTTTCTATTTCTGTGAAAAATACCACTAGAATTTTGGTAGGTATTGCATTGAAATTGTAGGTTGCTTTGAGTAATGGGGACATTTTAACAATATTAATTCTTCCAGTCTATGAACACAGGATAGTTTCCCATGTACTGTACTTTCTTTAATTTCTTTCATCAGAGTACAGATATTTCACCTCCTTGGTTAAATTTGTTGCTAAATATTTTATTGTTTTTGATATTATTGTAAACGAGATTTTCTTAGCTTCTTTTTCAGATAGTTCATTTTTAGTGTGTGGAAATGCAACTAATACTTATTAAAATATTTAATTTATATGCTCTCCTCTGTTTACTGTATTTCTACAGTAGCTACCTCGTTTATTGTTGCATTTGTATTTCTATCTTTTCCTCAAATATTTTGTGATTCCTGGTTATCTAACCATATTTATAAATGAGTTTCTATATCCATATCACTATTTATATTAGGTATTAAGTATCTGCAGTCAGAGTACTTTCTCAGCTAAAATAAGACTATTTATAACCAGAATAGTAAGTTCAGATGGAATTTCTGTCTCTAGATGATACTTATAGGGCTATGAAGAAAAGAGTCAATATGGCAGGCCTGAAGTACTATCCTTGGCTAGCATCTGGGACCTTGGATTTCAGGAGGGTTTCCACCATTAACTGCGAAAAGTGCCTCACTGTGCCTACACTGTTTGAATGAACAACGTTTATGCTGAAAACCTTCATTCCTTTTACGTATATAGAATATTGTTTGTGTCAGTCAAGTTGTGATCACGATTAGCCTCTAATAAAAAACCCTGAGCATTTAGTCTCAGATGAGCTTCCCTGGTTGACAACATTTTACAAATGTTGTCAGAACTCACTGCCAAGGGATTTGAGTACATCCTGTTGTGATTCTACTGATAAAGTACTCTTGGAAGATTATACCTGATTTTCTCTGGAACATACATCATATTCTTTTTTCCTTTGATGTTTGTGCATTATATCCATTTGCTATAATATGCATAGCCATGATACAACTATATTATGAATCCTATGAGTCTTCCCAGTGAATCATAGAAACTTGGGGTCATTTTGCATATCCCTGACAAAGAGCCCTAATTCATCCTTTTCTCATTCATTTAGCCAATTAACAGAAGATTGAGCATATGCCCCAATGAAAACACTGCATTAATATTAATTTTAAAAACATTTATGTCTAATGGGACATTCATATATATATAAGTATAATGCTTACTGCCCAAAGTGGTGTGTATTATAATAAGCTCAGGGGAAATGAGAGTGCATGGGTGGGGAAACTCAAAATATACCAAGGTATCTGGGAATATTTCTGAGAAAATAATTCTTGAGCCAGGTTTTGAAATTCTACATGAAGGCAAATGGAAAGGAAGTGTCATTCTAGATGCAAGCAAAGGGACAGATTTCTGAAACAGCATAATTTGTTTGGATGGGTAAAATAATCTCATGGGGAAGGAGGTCCCGTGTCATGAAAGTCTTGGTAGCTAAGTAACTAGTCTTCATACTGAAAATTTTAGAGTCATTCTATTAGTTTCATATGGAAACTATAAAAAATTACCACAAACTGTGGCTTAAAACAACATAAATGTATTGCCTACAGTTCTGGAGGTTAGAAGTTTAAGAGGGGTCTCACCTGTCTACAATCAAGGTATTAACAGGGCTGTGTTCCTTTCTGGATGCTTTAGTAAAGAATATGTTTATCGGCCTTTTCCAAATTCAAAAGGTGACTCATAGTCCTTGGTTTATAGCTTCCATCGTCTGTCTTCAAAATCAGCAATGTCACATCTTTCTGACCTTTCTTCCAGAGTCACCTTTCTCTTTGACTATAACAAGAAAATTTTTTTCATATATAGAGACCCATGTGATTAGACTGGGAGCACTGGGATAATGTAGAATAACTCTTCATCTCTGTTTCTATAATGTAATCACATCTATAAGGTTATTTTTTGCCATGTAAAATAATATATTAAAATATCTCACAGATTAGAATATGGACAATCTTGGAGAACCATTCTTCTGCCTACTACAGCTATTAAGGAATTTTGACCAGGAGAGTAAAATGTGTAATTCTTGCACTTACACAGTATTTTACTATTCTCACACTTACCTTTCTATGACACAAAGTAATAACTCAAAGCATATTTATATTTGCAATCTTTTTATTTAATTCACCTTCCCGATTTTTGAACAGCTATGATAAATGCCCCAAATAAATCTGACCACATACTGTTTGCACATAATCTGACACAAGCCATCTTAAATAAAAACAGAATTTATTGGTGCACAAAGCTATAGAAGTAGAATTGATTTAAAGTACAACTTGACCCAGAGATTAAATTCTATCAAGAGGTTTTTTTTTTTTTTAAATTTAACTGTCTAGCCTCTCTTGTGCTAGTTCAATTCTCAGACAAGCCTTTCCTTGGTGGTTTCAAAAAAGCTACAATTAGCTCTAATAATTATAAATTTCCAAGATCAAGTCCCATGAATAGTAAGCGTCTATTTTCACCAAACTCTCAGAAAAAAAAAAAATGTTTGTTTTTTCCTCATTGGCTCTAATCTAATCACTTGACCATACTCTGAATCAAGTGCTGTGCTCAGAAGTATGGGGTCAAAGTCACAAAGTCACAAACATCACTGAGACTGTAATGAAGGTCGATTTCAATTACACTAAATTACAAGAGTTGAAAGGGTAAGAGGAGCAGTTTTTCCGGAGGAAAAGGAATTCAATATATCTGCATAACAAAACAATGACTGTGTGCTATTCTTTTAGGACTTCTATGCTTTTACTCATGTTTAACATTCCAGTTTATTCTGACCTTCCTCAGTTTCATTCTATACTCTAGATATACCAAACTAAATACTGTACTTCTCAAGTGAACCACATTCTTTCATAGCTGCATATTTTCCTCTCAATTTACCTTATCTGGAATCCTGACACATTTCTTTCTACTCTATTTGCACAACACACAGAATATGCCCTACCTCTGAAGTACAATCTTAGTCACATTCAATGCTCATACCCTTCTAATTCTCTTCTCTTGTTCTTTCTGATTCCATAGTATGTATTTTAGTATTACATACTTCTGAGTATTTTAAATATATGTTAACTTGTTGGTCATCCCATGAGAATGTAAGCAATTTGATTAACACCGACATGTGGCACTTGATAGATTGGTGCTCTTAGAATCATAAACTGTGCTCTTCATCCATTCACAACTCTGAAAACAATAAGTGATACAGAATTCCCGCAGATAGAGATCAGTATATCACTTTTATTTCTGATAAAGTTGGTCGAGAACTTTTCTTGGAAATAAGAACCAAATAGGTTTGCAGATACTTCCCACGCCCCCAGTAAAGTTTGTGAGAGAGTGCGTCAGGAAAATGAGTGTCTGCAGAGCAGATAAACTTATCCAGAATTATACATTCACAAGTCTAGTGCTTAGAATAATTTAAAAAGCCTCTTAAAGAAAAGAGAAAGACTGAAGTCCTATGATTTATAGCCTCTAAGTAGATTAGCTCCATCCAATGCAGTGGCATAAACCAATGAATATCATCTACCAGCCAGAAAAGTTATTCTTTCACCATGGGGAAAATGAGTAATGTGTGGGTCAGGAGGTCTTTTAAAGGTCACTGCATAACAAAATGAGAATTGGGGAGAAGTTTTCTCTCCAACATTATGCAGTCCTTAAACATTGATATAGTCTGTTGAATGCAGGGGTCAGAAAACCTTTTTGTAAGGTACCACATAAAAGAAGTCCACATGGTCTCTGCTGTAACTACCCAGCTTTGTCTGGGTAGCATGAAAATATTCGCAAACAATATGAGAAGAATGAATGTGATTGTGTTCCAATAAAACTTTTTATACAAAACCAGGCAGTAGACCTGTTTATCCACTGGTCTTAGTTCACCAACATATGTGCTCGAGCATTATTGACAGTTTACAAAAGAACTCTATATATCTACACAATCTTATATTTTCCCTTTATATGTGGCTTTAATGCATAATTTTGAAAGCTTCCCAAGGAAGTGAAAAAATAACATCAATTTATAGAGGTATTCAATCAAGAGCCTCCCTCCCCCTTTTTTGGCCTTTCCATGTCACTTGACTCCTGGATATGGAGGAGCTTTATTATCTGGGGGCTGCTAGTTGGATCAGAGACATTAGTTATCAGTCCTCAGTACCTCTAGATTCTGGGAGTGGCCTGAGAATATTATAAATTAACTCAGATATCAAATAAGATTTTTGTTTCCTAATTCTTTCCATCTACTTCACCCCTGATGAAATGGACATGGCTTAATACTTTGGCAGATCATCTTAAAATGTCTTGCTCATTGGAAGAATTTTTCCCAGGGCTTGCTTTCCATGTCATGTCTGAGTCATGCTGCTACTTCTTTAGCAGCATGACTGTTAATTCTGCTTTTGTTTTGATTGGCTCATGAATATGAAGTGACTAATATGATATAGGATTGATTTGTCCAAGGCAATTAGCACTACTTATCACAATGAACTCCAAAGTGGACTGATTTTGCTTTCACAAAAACTCAGTGTCATGTGATAACTCAATAGTAAAGTGTTACCCATTATTATATAATTGATGAAAATGTGAGCAAATATAAGACCCAAAGTAATTGAGTCTATCAGATCAATGTAGAACTCATCATAAACTTTCAAGTTAATTTCTCTGAAATACAATTTAAGTGCATGATCCTATAACTCTGATGTCTATATAAGTCACATGTGGTGTTTTCAAAATAAATGGATCTATATTTTCACCTGAGAGGCATTAATCACATGAAACTTGGAAGTAATTTATCTAAGGTAATGATTCACAAACTTAGAAATCAGGGTATTTCAGGATCACCTGAAGATTTCACATTATTTCTGCCTTGCTGAGAAAAATGATAATAAAATATTTAGTTATAGTACATTTTTGAAGACTGAGATAACGTATTTAAACCCTTTCCATAATGACTGGCAAATAATGAGAGTTTAAAAATGTTAATTTTATTATGATGATAAACCCTTGTGTTGCAATTTACCTTTTTCAAAGTGAGATAATCAAAAAAAAATTAATGTTTGTTTTCAATATAATGATTTGTCATGGAAGCATTGGGTAAAATTGTAAGTGAATTTATGACATAATTAATAAAGTAATGACTAAATATTTTGAACTGTAACTTGATTTTATATGTTAGAAGGAATTTTGTTTAACTGTTAGGCACATCTGACACATTATAAAATAGTAAAAATGCCAGGTATTTTATATGCTCATTGGTAAGTGAAAAATGGCAATAAGTGGTTGGAGCAGCTAAGGAGAAAGAGAAATTTCTTGTTAGTGGTGATCTCTGCTCTAATAGTGTAGAGAAATGTTAGCAGCTGGCATAATGAAAGACTTCAGTGTAAACAACTGTCTTGTCATTTTCTGATTAGTCTCTGTAGTCAATGCCTAAGAATAATTCAAATCCTCTTTCTGCCCTTCTGGGCCAACTGACAAAATAGGTAGAAGTAATCTCCTAAGATTACAGTGGTTTCTAAACCTAGGTATTAATTGGAAACACCTAGGAAACAATTAATTAAATTATTTTGTTTTAGAATATTCAACTGGTACAGATAACTGATTTTCCCCCAATGCTGCATTTTTGTTTTGTTTTTGTATGCTAGATGAAATCCTAGATCAGTTATATCCTCTTAAAAACAGTCTATCGTCAAGTACTCTTCTCCAAACAAATAGCATATGTGTGACTGCCAGTAAGTTTGTCATTAGTATCCTTATAAGGAGATGAGACCAGGTCTTCTGCTATTCCCCTGCTCCCCTGTAAAGAGTGTTTTTGTTATTAAATTTTTTAACCACGTTTATCAGCAATAGAAGTTAAAATTTTCTTCTTCAATATCTTCTCCTTGTTTTAATGTCTATATTATGCTGGCTTCATAAATAAATTATTTTTTTCTTTATTCTTTATTTTGAAAAGAATTTGTGTAAGATTGGCTTTATTTATTTATTTTTTTATTTTTTTCTAACATCTAATAGAATTACCAGTAAAACTATCAAGATCCAGACAGTTCTTCATAGGGAGATTATATCTTGGACATTATGGACAATCTGGATACAGATCTGGATTTTGTTATCTTCCTCTGAAGAATGTCATGTAGATAAATTGGCTTAACTCAATCTCTATCTGGCCCTACCTGTGGTAGTCAGCAGCTAAATTCTCCACTTTGCTGTTTTAGTCTTCCAGCCATTGCCTTCTGCTGAGTATACTGGAGCCTCCTCAGAGCATATGGAAAGCTCAGACAAGAATGCAGGTAGAGTTTATACGCAAATTTTGTACTTCTCCTCAGTAACTCTCTCTTTCTGGAATTTTCTATCTCACTTTCCAGCTATTTCTGGAACCCACAAAAGCCCACACTCTGACTCCTCAAGTCAATAAGATTATACTTTTCTGATTGTTTTTCAACACTCGTGGGAAGGCCCACTAAAGAGTGCCCCCACCCAGGCAAAAAGTTACATAATTGCAAATTCATCCAATTTGTTAAACTGTTCCAAGTTTAGACTTATGCATTCAAAAAGTTATGTTATTAAAAATATTTTGTGTAGACTTTTTATTTTTTATATGCAGGAGGGTGAGTCTGTTACATGTTATTCTGCCATTACCATAAGTGGAATTACTTTTTCTGAAACATTTTGAAAAGCTTACTCTTTTGGACTTCACTTCTGAGCTACTAAGGCTTAGGACTCTGTATTGCTTAAGATTTCTACAGTATATTATAGCCATCAGTCAAGACTGGAAACTTTTCTATATGAGCTTAGATAACCTTAGATTATTATAAATAAATCCCTGAGGGTATTAAGACAAACTTAACAGATATAAAAATTTCTATATACTACTTTTATGTTTAGAATTTTAATAAGTAATGTTTTTCTATGATTTTTAAGAGCTACAATTTGAGGTAGAAAAATAGCAAAGACTCTTCAAACATATGTAGGAGTAACTTGAGGCAGTAATTGTCACTACTTTAAAACTTGTTATCTGTCTCCAGGACTTCTGACTAGAAGCAATATTCACTGGGTCATGTTGTCATTATGTTGAAATATAGTGTTAAGGATGATATTTTCCCAACCTATTGAAATTCAACTGCATATATGCCTCAGATCTTGACTCAAACAAAGCATTTAGGAGACGGGAAAGGAAAATTTCCAAAACAAAATGAAAAATTCTCAAGAGGCAATACTTTCATGTTGAAACAGCTATTCTGAGCCCACTTTATTCTGATTATTTGTAACACAGAGCCATTTAAGGAAAGCTTAACCTGGTTTGAGACTGCTAGAGCTCACACTTAAGGAAGCAAAGAAGCAAAATATCATTTAGCATCCATAAAAATATGTCTGAAAGTGAAGTTATCAAAGACATTTATTACATGAGACTAAATTATGGCCACCTTCAAACATTATTCCTAAGTTAAATGTAATAAAATTAGAAATATTTTGTTGGAATAATTTGGGAACTACATAGGAAATAGCTAATTTTCATAAGATTTTTTTTTTTAATCTCATAAATTCATTTGACACTAAGAGTCTCAGCAAATTGCACCTTTCTGCAACTGTGCAGTACACTGCCTGTGGTACAGATATATTAAGGTTATAATAATAGGTTTGTAAAAACAGTAACTGAAGAACAAGGCAAGATTGTAATTTGACAAAAAAGAAAACACACACACACACACACACCTTTGTTTAACTGAAAGCTTATTTTAAAGATTAAACTTTTTTTCAAAATAAAAAAAAGACAAAACTTAACACAAAAGAAATTTTTTTTGCTTCTAATCAGTAAAGAAACTCAGAAAAAAAATACCAAGAGTTATAAGTACGTAAAACTGTAAACTTCAATATAATAAAGGTCTAATAATATTGCATTGTGATGGGGAGGCAATGAAATGGATAATTTATATCAGCAGTCTCCAACCTCTCTGGCACTAGGGACAGGCTTCATGGAAAACAATGTTTCCATGGATGGGGGGGAGTTGGAGGGTTGGTTCAGACAGTAATGTGAGCAATGGGGGAACACCAGATGGAGCTTGGAGCTTTGCTCGCTTGCCGGCCACTCACCTCCTGTTCTGTTATGTGTCCTGCTTCCTAAGAGGCCAGGGGTTGGGGACCCCTGATTTATATTGTCTCATTCTCAGAGAATAAAATTTTGGCTTTAAGATATATATTTTGATTATTCTTATATCTAAACTAGATATGATAATAGTAGTACATGTCTCCTCATTGCACTGGCATAAAATTAAATATGATAATGCATGTAAAGTATTCAACTGGGTGTCTGGCACATAGCAAGATTATTAAAAAGGTTATAACTAACTTAATTTATAACTTTTATTTTATTGTTATTGCCATTTTTTTCTTTATCCTATTTTATTTTTATGTTATATTTTTATTATGACTAGGCTGGGAATTCTCAACCACTTAAAAAAAAACCTCAACACTCTGAAGACCAGAATAAGAAAAAAACTATGACATTAAAATTAATTGCCTCTCTATACTTCAAATTATAGACAGTATGTTATTTTTATGTTTTTAATTTTTTTTAACTTTTATTAAAGTATAGTTTACTTACAATGTGTTAATTTCTGCTGTACATCAAAGTGATTCAGTTATACACATTATATATATATATATATAGATATATATATATATATTCTATTTCATATTCTTTTCCACTATGATTTATCATAAGATACGGAATATAGTTTCCTGTGCTATACAGTAGCACCTTGTTGTTTATCCATTCTATATACAATAGTTTTGATCTGCTAATTCTAAACTCCCAATCCTTCCCTCCCCCAGCCCTCCACTCCCTTGGCAAACACAAGTCTGTTCTCCATATCTGTGAGTCTGTTTCTATTTTATTGATATGTTCATGTGTGTTGTATTTTAGATACTACATAAAAGTGATATCATGTGGTATTTGTCTTTCTTTTTCTGACTTACTTTTCTTAGTATGATAGTCTCTATGTCCATCCATATTGCTGTAAATGGTATTATTTAATTCTTTTTTTATGGTTAACATTCTATTGTGTATATATATGCACACTATATATATATATACATATACATATATATATATATACATGATGATATATATATATATATACATGATGATATATATATATATATATATGTATATATCATCTTTTTTTTACCCATTCATCTGTTGATGGACATTTAGGTTACTTCCATGTCTTGGCTATTGTAAATAGTGCTGCTATGAACATAGGGGTCCATGTATTGTTTGAATTATAGTTTTGTCTGGATACCTGCCCTGGAGTGAGATTGTTGGATCATATGGCAACTCTATTTTTAGTTTTAGGTTATATATATATATATATATATATATATATATATATATATATATGTATGGTAGTTTTACCTCCCTGTAATTTTTTTTTTATTGGAGTATAGTTGATTTACAATATTATCTTAGTTTCAGGTGTACATCAAAGTGAATCAGTTATACATATACATATATCCACTCTTTTTAAGGTTATTTTCCCATGTAGGCCATTACAGAATATTGAGTAGTGTTCCCTGTGTTATACAGTAGGTCCTTGTTGTTTATCTGTTTTATATATAGCAGTATGTATATTTTAATCCCAAACTCCTAATTTATCCCTCTACACATTTCCCCTTTGGTAACCATAAGTTTGCCTGCAATGGTGGCCCCCAGGAATCCAACACCCCATGTATGGTGGAGGTGCCTATGCCTCCAGCTCCCCATGACCTTCCACATCACCCATGGCAGTGGTGCCTGTGACCCAGGCAAACCTAATTGTGGCAGAGGCACACGCTATCCTGGTGTTGCTGTCAGCAATGCAAGCAGTAACACTGGCACCAGCAGCCCTGGAATCACAAACAGGGACAATGATGGCACTGGATGATATTTCCAGCAGAGCCCTTGGAGGATTGAAAGTGCCAATCCGCAAATATAGCCAAGGCACAGCTCAAGAAAGAGAAGCCAAAAACTTGCACTATACCACCACCTACTGAAAAACAAAAGAAAGACCTCTAATTACCATTCTGTTGAATTGTTAGAATCAAATAAAAAAGCTTTACCCAAAGAAGAAAGGTGTTCAGTACTTCAAATGTGCCACCAGAGGAACAACTCATCAAGCATGTACCATGAAAAACTGCAGTAACATGGTATCACAAAAAGAAAATGTCTGTTTTCCAGAAACTAAACTTAAAGTCATGGAACATTGCAAAAAACTTGACACAGCATTCAAAATATCTGTCATGAGGAAAATCAGTGACCTAAAAGAAAACTTAGGAATGCAGTTCAGTGATCTCAGGAATAAAATTAATGAGAAGGAATACTTTACCAAAGAGATTAAAACTCTAGAAAAGAACCAAGCAGAAATTCTGGAGCTGCAGAACTCAATAACTGAGGTATTAGAAAGCATTGGAAATAGAGAAGACCATATGGAAGAAAGAACTAGTGAGCTCAAAGACAGAAATCTGGAAAGGATACAAGTAGAAAATGAGAGAGAGAATCTTAAAAAAACAAAGAAATTCTGTGAGAACAATTCAACCCCATTAGAATGAACAACATAAAGTAAAGGAGAAGAGAAGGAGAAGGGAGCAGAATATTTAATGAAATAATATCTCAGAGCTTCCCAAACCTGGGGAAGGAATTGGATATCCAAGAATATCTAAGAGATATCTAAGATGGATATCTAACAGAATATCTAATTATCAAAATAAATTAAAAAAAAACCTTCTTCAAGAACATGACATTACAACAGTCAAAATTCAAATATAAATACAGAATATTAAAGGCATTAAAATATTAAAGGCAAACAGGATAAAAAGGACAGTAACCTACAAAGGAGTCCCCATTAGGCTATCAGTAAATTTCTCAGCAGAAGCTCCTCAGGCTAGGAGAGTGGACTAACATACTCAAGATATTGAAAATTAAAAACAGTCATCCAAAAATACTCTATGCAGCAAAATTATCCTTCAGATATGAAGGGAAAATATGGACTTTCCAAGACACACAGTGGCTGAGGCATTTCAGCAGAACTTGATATGCCTTATAAGAAATGTAGAAAGAAGTTATTCCACCTGAAATGAAAAGGCTGAAATACACAAAAGTTTGATTATGGTAATAAATACAGTGAGAAAATTGTAACTCTATATCAGAATAGATTGTTAAACAACTATAGCATAAAGGTTAAAGAGGAAAAAGAAGAACAAACAACTATAGCTACTTCAATTTGGTAAAAAAACCAAAACAAACAAACAAAACCCACCTCACAACATACATAGAGATCATTTGAGAAAGCAAAATATTAAAGAGAAAGAGATAAAGGAAGGACAGAACTTGTATAGGCAAATAAAGATAAGATATTATCAGCAGAAAAAAGGACTATTTTTCTATGAAACATTTTACACAAACCTCATGGTAATTACAAAACATAAATCTAGAGCAGAGACATGAAACATTAAAAAAGAGGAAACTGAGAAAATCATAGAAAACCACCAAACTAAATGGCAGACAGAAACACAGGAATAAAGAAACAATGTAGATGTAGAGCCACTAGAAATCAAAGACAAAATGGCAATACTAAGTCCTCACTTATTAATAATTACCCTATATGGAAATGAATTGAATTTACCAGCAAGATACACAGAGTTGCCATTTGATTAAAAAGAAAGATGAAGGTTGTGAAGACACTGCCTTCAGGAGACTCACCTCAGCTCTAAAGACAAACATAGGCTCAATGTAAAGGGTTGGAAAATAATGATACTCCAAGCAAATGGCAGCCAAAAGAAAGAATGTGTAGCCATACTCATGTGAGACAAAATAGGTAATAAGAGAAAAAGAGGGACATTATGTAATGATAAAAGGGACAATTCATCACAAAAACATAACAGATATAATATACATCAAAATATATAAAGCAATTAGTAAAAATATTTAAAGCTATTAAAAAAGGAAGAAATTGACAGCAACACAATAGAAGTAGGGGACTTTAACACCCCACTTACATCATGGATAGATCATACAGACAGAAAGTCAACAAGGAGACAACAACCTTAAATGAAACATTTAGACCAGATGGATTTAATAGAATGTACTGAATGTTCCGTCCATATGCAGCAGCATACACATTCCTCTCAAGTGCACATGGAACTTTCTCAAGTATAGACCGTATGTTGGGACACAAAACAAGTCTCAATAAATTTAAGAAGATTGAAATCATAAACATCTTTTCCAGTTACAGTGGTCTGAAACTAGAAATAAACTACAAGTAGAAATATGGAAAAATCACAAATATGTGGAGACTGAACAATATGCTACTGAGAAACTGTTGAGTCAATAAAGAAATCAGAGGAGAAATCAAAAATACCTGAAAACAAATGAAAATAAAGGTAAAACATACCAAAATTTATGGGATACAGCAAAAACAGTATTAAGAGGGAAGATTATAGCAGTACAGGCCTACCTCAAGAAACAAGAAAAATCTCAAATAAACAATTTAACCTTACAACTAAAGGAACTAGAAAAGGAAGAACAAATGAAGCCCAATGTTAGTAAAAGAAAATAAATAATAAAGATCAGAGCAGTAACAAATGAAATAGAGACTAAGAAGACAATAGGAAAGATCAATGAAACTAAGAGCTGATTCTTTGAAAAGATAAAATGAGCAAACCTTTAGTTTGACTCACTAAGAAAAAGAGGGAAGACTCAAATACAATCATAAACAAAAGAGGAAAAATAACAATGTATGCCAAAGAAATACAAAGGATTATAAGAGAATATTATGAACTTACATATGCCAACAAATTGGACAACCTAGAAGAAATGGACAAATTCTTAGAATTGTACAACCTTCCAAGACTGAATCATGAACAAAGAGAAAATCTGAGTAGAGCAATCACTAGTACAGATATTGAAACAGTAACCAAAAGCTCCCCAAAAACAAAAGTTCAGGACAAGACAGCTTCACAGGTCAATTCTACCAAACACACAATAATTTTAATGCCTATCCTTCTCAAAATGTCACAAAAATTGAAGAGAAGGAAAGAGTCCTAATTCATTTTAAGAGGCCAACATCACCCTGATACCAAAACCAGACAAAGGTAACACACACACAAAAATTACAGGCCAATATCACTGATGAACAAAGATGCAAAAATCCTCAACAAAATATTAGCAAACTGAATACAACAATACATTAAAAGTATCATACACCATGATCAAGTGGGATTTATTCCAGGGATCCAAGGATGGTTCAACATCCACAAATCAATCAACATGATACACTACAATAACAAAATGAAAGATATGAATCATATGTTCACTTCAGTAGATGCAGAAAAATTATTTGATAAGATTCAACACCTATTTATATAAAACCTCTCAATAAAGTAAATATAGAAGAGATGTCCCTCAACATAATAAAGGTCATATATGACAAACCTACAGCCACATCATACTTAATGGTGAAAAATTGAAAGCTATTCCTCTAAGATCAATAAGAAGACAAGAATGTCCACTCTTGTCACTCTTATTCAACATAGTATTGGAAGTCCTAGCCAGAACAATTAGGCAAGAAAAATGTATCCAAAATGGAAAGGAAGAAGTAAGGCTGTCACTATTTGCAGACAATATGATTTTAGATAAAGAAAACCCTACGGACTCCATGAGAAAAAACCTATTAGAAACAAAACATGAATATAGTAAATTTGCACAGTACAAAATGAATATTAAAAAATGTGTTGTGTTTCTATACACTACCAGCAAACTATTAGAAAGAAAAATTAAGATAACAATCCCATTTACAATTGCAACTATAAGTATAAAATACCTAAGAATAAATTTAACCAAGGAGGTTAAATTCTTGTACACTAAAACTATAAGACATGTTGAAAAAAATCAAAAACAGGAAGAAATGGAAAGTTATTATTTCTCATGGGTTGAAAGAACTCAACATTGTTAAAATGTCTGTATTACCTAAAGCAGTCTACAGATTCAATGTAATCCCTAACAAAATCCCAATGACATTTTTATTGAAGTAGAACAAAAAAATTCTAAAATTTGTATGGAACCACAAAAGATCCTGAATAACCAAAACAATCTTGCCGAAAGAACAAAGCTAAAGGTATCATCCTCCCTGGTTTCAAACTATACTACCAAAACTATAGTAATCAAAACAGCATGGTACTGGCAGAAAAACAGACCCATAGATCTATGGAAGAGAATTGAGAGCTCAGAAATAAGACCACATATATACAGATACTTAATTTACAACAAAGTAGCAAAGAACATACAATGGATAAAGGATAGTCACTTTAATAAATGGTGTTGGGAAAACTGAGCAGCCACATGCAAAAGAATGAAACTAGACCACTATCTCAAAAATTAACTCAAAATGGGTTAAAGCCTTGAATGTAAGACCTGGAACTAAAACTCCTAGAATAAAATATAGGCAGTATGCACTTTGACATTGGTCTTAGCAATATCTTCCTGGATATGTCTCCTCAGGCAAGGGAAATAAAAGTAAAAATAAACAAATGGGACTACATTAAAATAAAAAGTTTCTGCACAAAAATGATACCATCAACAAACTGAAAAAATGATTTAATGGGAGAAAATATTTGCAAATCCTATATTTGATAAGGGGTTCATATCCAGAATATATAAGAACTCATACAACACAACAACAACAAAAAACAACCCAATTGAAAAATAAGCAGAGGATCTGGATAGATATTTTTCCAAAGAAGACATAAAAAGCTATTCAACATCATCGCTAATTATTAGAGAAATATAAATCAAAACCAAAATGAGATATTATCACATGTTCATTAAAATGACTATTATCATAAAGTCAAGAAATAATGTGTTATTGAGGATGTGCAGAAAAGGTACACTTTGGTGGGAATGTAAATTGGTACAGCCACTATGAAAAACAGTATAGTGATTTCCTCAATAAATTAAGAATATAATTACCATATTACCCAAATATTCCTCTTCTGGGAATTTGTGTGAAAAATACAAAAACATTTGAAAACAAATATATGTACCCCAAAGTTCATCACAGCATTATTTACAATATCCAGAATATGGAAACAACCTATTGATGGATGAATGGGTAAAGAAGTTGTGGTATATACAAACAATGAAGTACTACTCATCCATAAGAAAGAAGAAACCCTGCCATTTGCAACAACATGGATGGACCTTGAGGGTATTAAACTAAGCTAAAGAAATCAGATGGAAAAGACAAATACTTTATGATTTCACTCGTACGTGGGATATTAAAAAAAAATGAACAAAACAAACATAGACACAGAGATCATATTAATGGTGACCAGAGGGAAGAGGGAAAGAGAAAATGGGTAAAGAGGGCCAATTGTATGGTGACAGATGGAATACTAAACTTTTGGTGATGGAGCACACTTTAGTGTATACAGAAGTCAAAATATAAAGTTGTACACATGAAACATATAATGTTATAAACCAATGTTATGTCAATATTTTAGAAAGACGATATTTATTTCTAGACAGTCTTCTTAACAATCAGAGGAAGAAAGAGTCCTGCAGTTAAAATATTAGCTATTGCTTGGGAAACTATAAAAACTGATAAAGTATGAAAATATTTTATAAAGTTTGTCCAAATTCTTCATTTGTCTCTTCAAATGACTACGTCTGTTGCTAAAGGCCACTTATTTCATGAAGCCAATACTAATTTCTCTTTTTGGAATCTCCAATGATGATTGCTTTTGCAACTAACTATCTGAGATGCTCTGGTTTTCACTTATATATCCACACCTACACCTATAATATCCATATCCACGTTTGTGTTCCAGATCTTTACCTGTCTCTATCCCTATCTTGAAAATAGTGTGATTATATTACCCTTACAGATTATAAACTCTTTGAGAATAGAAGCTTGTTTTTATAAAATCACATTTCCTAGCAAAAAGGTCTTGTGGACAGCAATTAATCAGTGTTTTCTGAAGTGATTGTAATAAAGAAACTGTTTCCTTAGTTGTACAGAATTAACAAAGAATTAAAGGAAATGTGAAAAACACTTCATAACAGATTTTCAAAGAAAGCCAAAGTTTATAGGTTGACATTAAAAAGCAGAGATTAAAGGTCAAATAACACATTTGTATTTTGGCAAAATAAACTTTTGATTATCTATCTTTTTTAGTAATATCTTATAAACATATAATTTTTGTAAGATGGCAAAATATTTCAAATTTGCTAAGCTTAAGATATATAATATGTGATATGATATTTTATATATGTATACATATGTATGTCAGTCATGCTGTCAGTGAAGGCAAATTGGAAACAAAGCAAGCTTGTAATAACTTAATGACAGTAAGTTATTGTCCCATTGATCATGGGACAATACAATACTGATACTGAGTGATGCCATAAAAAATGCTTCAAATATTCATTAGCATTATTTTCATTGTCAGACTGCCATTCCCATCACCCCCATATTATTGGAAGTTCCTCAGGCTGATCACACAGAGAAATGTATAGAAATCTCTTACAGGACAATTTCCTTTTGTGGAAAAAAGGGAAAACTCCAAAAATATTTAGATTTTATATATTTTATTTATTTTTATTTCTAACTTAGTTTTGTACAAAGAGGGCAAAAGATGCAATAGATAAACATTGGAAGTTTTAGCTTTCCTTTGAACTCAAATCTTTTTTTTTAATAAATTTATTTATTTATTTGTTTATTTATTTTTGGCTGTGTTGGGTCTTCATTGCTGTGCATGAGCTTTCTCTAATTGCAGTGAGCAGGAGCTACTCTTCGTTGCAGTGTGCAGGCTTCTCATTGTTGTGGCTTCTCTTTCTGCAGAGCATGGGCTCTAGGCATGCAGGCTTCAATATTTGTGGTACGTGGGCTCAGTAGCTGTGGCTTGTGGGCTTTAGAGCTCAGGCTTAGTAGTTGCGGCACATGGCCTTAGTTGCTCCACAGCATGTGGGATCTTCCTGGGCCAGGGCTCCAACCCATATCCCTTGTATTAGTAGTCAGATTCTTAACCACTGCACCACTAGGGAAGCCCTGAACTCAAATCTTAATTATGGGTATGTACATGTTTAAGATGTAGCATATCTTTTTTAAAGATAGAAATGCTTGTATAAGGTTTTTGTTTTCACTTTATCTGATAAAAACAGTATAAAATTATATAAAAACTCTTTTGGGGGGTTGGGTAATTATTTAAATCTACTCTTTCTTTTTTTAAATATTGAAATTTGGCATCAGTGTACAAGAGAACTACAACTAAATTCTCACTTTAAAGAGCTATTCTTTACACGTTATTTGTGGAGTGCACTTTTTAACATTTCATTATTCAAATTCCTTTTTTTACATTCATTTAATTAATTTCAATATGACTGACTGTAACACAGGGCTAATCATATGTAAACATCAGAATGCTTAGAATCTTGTATTTGAATGTTGGATCAAAATCTCAGGCAGCTCATTTATAGTGTCATCTATAATCAGTCATAAAATCACATTTTAAAAACACATTTCAAATAATTCCTGTGAAGTTATTATGTTTTTATTAATAAAAGTTTGATTTTATTATAAAAAGAATTTAACCCTAGAAAAAGAATCTCTTGACATGTTGAGCACATTATTATAAAACCTTAAGGAACCAAATTCAAAGTCTTCCCTTCCCAAGTTGGATAAAACACTGTGTTTTAATATATTGAAGAAGAACTTCCACAGGGAGGAACTTCAGAGATATCCCTTTCCACCCAAGCACTCAACATGCAACTTTATCTGGAACAGGCTGCACCCTACTTCTGCCTCTCCATCACCATGTTTAATGTTGACTAAAGGGAGAACAGCAAGCCATAGAGTTACAGATTAAATTCCAGGTTCTAGGATTCAAGTTGGGAAGTGAAATTTCAAGTGTCATAAATGTAAATAATTCTGTAAAATTTCATAAATATACAGTTGAAGACAACATTATTTATTATATAAAAGCATGGTAACCAATGTGGGGAAAGGATAAGCTGTGAATGGGAAGAAATAATCTTCCCTAGATATGGATTATGTGCCAAATACTAAGTACTATACACAAAAGCTAAAGAAGAGATGTTTAAGGGATCTTCTCTATAAATACACTGGATTTAGAGATGTTAATTTGTCAGATAAGGAAAAAAACATAGTACTAGATAATGAAAACAAGAAATTACTGAATAGAGAATAAAATAATACGTAAGTAATCTAAGTCAAAGAATGAAGCCCTGATAGGCAGACTATTTAAAAGAGAGCACAGCATGAAAATTCTGGAGAAAGTCAAATCTGGAGCTTACACTGATTCATTTTTTTTAAAGTCAAAATCCAGTTGTTACATGAATAGATTTTTGAAAAACAATGTAGATTTTAGTGATGATCTAGATTTTAGTTGAGTTTTTTTTATTTTTCTGAACATAATTGTAGTAAAATTGATTTAATAACAGAATAGAGTTTGAATTAGAGAACTGAATTATCTAATAGAGAACTGAATTATCTAATAGAGAACTGAATTATCACAGCAATGTTTGTTGACTCAAATCAGAGAAAAATACATTAAGTATTTCTTTAATTATTATGACTTTAATCATTAAAGATGGGTGATTCTTAAGTAGACTTTAAATAAAATCTAAAATATGCCTAAATATTGTATTTCTATACAAAAAGGTGCATATATAATTTTATGCATACTTCTCTATCAATAGGCTTGCTAATAACTTTATATATCTTAACATCTATATTTGTCAACATAGGATAGACTATTATTATTATTTTTTTAACATTTTAAGTAATTAATTAATTAATTTATTTTTGGCTGTGTTGGGTCTTCGTTTCTGTGTGAGGGCTTCGTCTAGTTGTGGCAAGCGGGGGCCACTCTTCATCACGGTGCGCGGGCCTCTCACTATTGCGGCCTCTGCCGTTGCAGAGCACAGGCTCCAAACGCACAGGCTCAGTAGTTGTGGCTCATGGGCCTAGTTGCTCCGTGGCATGTGGGATCTTCCCAGACCAGGGCTCAAACCCGTGTCCCCTGCATTAGCAGGCAGATTCTCAACAACTGTGCCACCAGGGAAGCCCTAGACTATTATTAAGTTACAAATAAACCTCAAGCTCTCAGTGGCTTAATACAACAAGATTTATACCATAATTATGAAATGCCCAATACTACTCTCCAGGGCAACTTTCTTTCATTCAGTGACTCACAAAACTGGGCTGAGACACTTTCAGAACTGGTGAATATTTAGTAAGCCTAAATATTTCTGCCATACGATCAAGTTTTGAAAACCCAGATTTTAAAAAGAAAATTTTTTGACATACACTAATTTATTTATCCAGTCAGTGAGGTTTCTGGAGTGTTTACTGTGTGTTAGACACTAGCTAGGCTAAGTTTATAACTATAGACTATAAATGCTAAGCAAAACAGATTTTTCATTTGTTCTAATGAAGCTGACAGTATGAGGTATATTTGTGGGGGAGAGGATGAACAAAAACTAATAAAAAAATCACACAAGAATATAATTGCAAACTATGATAATTGTTGTTTAATAACAATGGGGATTTATGTAAACATACAGTAGGGTTTCTATTCTAACTAGTCAAAAGAATTAAGAAAATACAGATTTATCGAAAATCGAAGAGTAAGTGGGAGGTGTTTGTTACCCTGAAGGAACAGAACTTACAAATGTCCTGAGGAAAGTGTGAATAAGTCCCCGTTAAGTAGATGAACAAAAAATCAGCTCATGATGTGCCTGGTAGTCCATGTTAAAGGTGGTATGTATTAAAAAGTAGTGGACAGTATTTTAATTGTGTGTACATGTGTGCATGACTTTAAGATTGCCCTGTCTCTAATATAGGGAACTGTACTCACAGTTAGGTGGCAAGTCCAGGCAAGAGATGATGGTATATTGGAAAATGTGGTGACAATAGGAAATGGAACTTTGGTTCCAACTGAGAAGAGAAAGAAAACAGAAAGTCCACATCTAATTTCAAATCCTATATTTGTCATAAAATACTTATTAAGACACCTGATAATTAAGTAATGTATGCAGATGCTAAGAAACATGGAACTGTGTGCATGTGCATGGAGGGGAGGAGGGAGAAAATATATAATAATTCATTCCTGATAATAGGACAGTTAAAATAGTAAATAGTTCTCTTGACTTAGTTTATTTTCATATATGTGACCCACTAACTTGGGCACCTTTGTGGATTCATTTGGTAATTTCTCTGATAATCTATGAAATTAAGTGATTAACAATTTGTTTATATTTCCCCCAATTTTTATGTGTGCTAGTGTGCTAGATTGATTGCAGAAATGGCCCCAATTCTTCACCCGCTCGTCAGTCAACCCCAGTATCTAAACTCTTTGCAATACGATTTTTTAGTTCTTCACATCAAATGATACATTTCTTTTCTTTACCCCTGGGATTTGGACGAGTCTAGTAACTTGTCTTACATAATAGATTATAAGGAAATGATGCTGTGCCAGTTCTGAGGCTCAACGTTATTAGGCCTTGCATGATTCCATTCTCTCTTCCTCTTCTGTTTCCATCCTGAGGTCTAGCTTGGCTATCTTGCCCAAGGAGTTTCATCAGGTAGAACCAAATCAGACTAATTTTTTCTAGCTGAAGGCCCAGACCTGTGAGAGAACCCACCCAAGATCAGTAGAGCAGAACAACTGATGGACAGCTGATCACAGATGCATGAATGGCCTCCTCTGAGCCCAGCTCAGTCAACAGAACTGCCCAGCTGACATACAGTCTCATAAGTGAAAATAATTGGTCTATTGCTATATGACATGGAAATGTCATGATTAATTTTTGCACAGCATTACTGTAGCTATAGATAACTGAGATAGTTAGTAATGATTGCTGATAACTCCCAATGATTCCCAGTTAAAAGATTTATGAGCATATTATGCTTTTAACATCAAAATCTATATTATATGTTGCCATTTTCATTCCCCCACACACATCCTAGAATATTGAGTATAGAGCAGGTGATCAAAATTATTAACGACTGATCAATTGATATGACAATAGAAACATATCAAAATTTCCCCAAATTTGAGGCACTAAAGTTATTCACTCAATATTTGGGCTTTATGTTTCATATGCCTAGAATAGGCTTCTGAAACTGTTTACTAAAATAATAAATTGATGAATGCATATATAGGCATATATAGTGCCTATATTATAGTTAATTGTGTACAATACTGTAACCTCCACTTTCCCTGCATTTAATAGACATTCATAAATTACTCTTAAATAAATACCTGAAATGATAAACATTTGTATATCTGAATTGTGAAATGATAAACATTTGTATATCCGAATTGTGACTCCCCACTTCAAATCCATGTGTTAAAGCTCTAATTCCTAATATGACTGTATTTGGAGATCAGGCTTTTAGGAGGTAAATAAGACTGAAGCAGGTCATAAGGGTGGGATATTAATCTGATAGGATTGGTGGCTTATAAGAAGAAGAAGAGAGAGATGTCTCTCTCTCCCTGCACACAGAATGAGGAAAAGCCATGTGAAGAAACAGTAAGAAGGTGGACATCTACAAGCTAGGAAGAGAGGTCTCACCAGAAACCAAACCTGCTGCAACCTTGATCTTGGACTTGCCAGCTTCCAGACTGTGAGAAAGTTCTGTTCTTTATGCCACCCAGTGTATGGTATTATGTTATGGCAGCCTGAGCAGACTAAGACAGTATGAAGAGAACAAAATAATAAAATTATCTACCTCTGTCAAATTTACACAGATGGTAGTATAGTGTTGAAAGCTGAGGAACACAGTATAAGAATCTTTTGAAAGGGAGTAAAATGTGTCTAGGAAAAATCAACTAGATATTTTTTAGCTGATTGTGAGAAAAGAAGACTGAAAATATAGAATTTTATTTATTTGTTTCTCTAAGTAGCTATCCTGTACCCTGCCTTCAAAATTATAATGGCATCAAGATTAGATCTTATTTCAGGCCTACTTAAGCAAGTAGAATAGACAAAAACTGCTGGAGGGAAAATGAACTGTTTAATATGGAAGAATAGACACAGTTTTGGTCTCTTTATGTTGCTTCTGGGTATCTCCCTCAAATCTATTTTGAGTCAAATTCATTCACTCTCCTTTTTTTGTCACCATATAGCATTTTTCTCACGTGTGTATGGCTACTAATCAGGATTCTACTCATTGTTCTACAAATAAGTGTTTGTGTGAATAAGTTTCAAATTTATGGACACTGAAAGCAACTAGCAAGTTGTGTGGCACAAAACAATTATTCAACATACAGCGGTCTCATCTGTTTTCTCTAGTATTTGGCTATAGTTTCAAAAAAATTAATATTCTTTGAAACAGTCAATACTTAGTAGAGATCAATAAACAAATAAAGTAACATATAGAGTTGGAAATGCAGAAGTAGTCTTAGATATTGACTTAGAGACAATAGCATTGTGGTCCGACAGCTGTTTTGTGTAGGAGAAGGCAGAATCAAAACACTATGGGAGTTAGAGCCACAAGATCAAGCATATCTAAGACATATAGTGCAAACTATTCCTAGGTTAAGTTCATCTCGACCCACTGATACATGATATTTAGATGGTAGTAATATATTCCTGCAAAAAATTAAAGCACATATATTGATTGAATACAGAAAAATAAAACGAGTTTATTAAAATTTTGGTATACACTGTATCTTTCTAAAACAGTACCTTTGTTCAAATATATACATATTAAAATTATTGTTTTATTTTATTTAATTTTCAAAAATGTAAGATAATATTTAAAACATTTAACTTAATTGTTTCCACTTAAAAATATGCCATGAACATCCTTCCAAATTGATATGTATTTAATATACATTTAACTTGTCATCTTTCAATAATTTATAGATTTTTATTAAATGAATTCAATGCATATTCAACCATTTTTCTATACTTGAGTAACAACATTGTTACTGGAATTTTAAAATTAATTACAGTCATGACTATATCTCTCAATTATTGATATCTTCATATCTGTAGAGAAAGTTCACAGAAGGAAAATGCTGCTTCCAAAAGTATATATATTTTAAATTTTAATTAATACTGCTAGATTACTTCCTAAAACTTCTATAATTTACAGTACCACCAACAATGTGTAAGAATATTTATCCCTCAATATCTTTTAGTGCAATGTAAAAAATATTCATTACTGATTTAATTTGCAGTGTCCTGACTTCTAGTAATGCTAGACATCTTACAGTATGTTTATTGTCCTCTTGCATTTTCTATTCTGTGAATTATTTGTTCAAAACTTTTATTATTTTTCAATTGAATTATTTTATTTATAAATTTATAGGAGCTCTTCACATTAATTTAAAATTGCTTATTGTATGTATTCCTCTGTCATATACATTAATAACATTTTTTCTATTGGTCTATCATTTGTATTTCAATACTGTTTATTATGTTTTTTACCAAATGAACACTTTCATTTTAAGTTAGTTTGTTCTTTGATTTTTTTATTTATATATTTTTCTTATATGTCTTAATTACCTGGAAAGATAATCTAAGTTTTATTAATTAATGATTGTTTATATTTTTAACAAAAATTAGAGATAATAAGACACATTATCCCTTTGCTGTTTCATGATGGCAACTAAAGATTTACATTTTCATATGTTGTAAATGAGTTTTGAGTTATAGAATAAAGAGATGAAATGGCCAAGTGCACAGAAATCACCTCATTCAGATTTTGTTGTGGACCAACATGGAGGAAAATGTTATGTGATAACCTTATGTTAAATGAGACACTGTCTTATTGGACTGTGAGAGATTCTCCTGTTGACATTGAAAAAGTAAGGTCAATGTTGATATTGTCTGAGGGCCACATGGCTTGGACCTGAGGACAGCCTCAAAGAGCTGAGGATAACCCCAGCTGACTGCACTAAAATAGGGACCTCAGTCATAAGGAACTGAATTCTTCTAACTACCTGGATGAGCTTGGAAGAGCACCTCAAGCTCCAGATGAGAACACAGCCCAGTCCACACCATAATTCCAGCTTGGTGAGACCCTGAACAAAGGACTTGGTGTAGCTGTGCCAGGACATTTGGCCCAGGGAAACTGAGATAAGAAATCTGTGTTGTTTTAAATTGCTAAATTTGTGGTAATTTGTTACACAGTATTAGACACTAATACAAAGACTCTGAATTTTAAGACATTAGAAAACCAGAGGTCCATTCCCTCCAATGATTGACACTGACTTTCCTACAACTCTGAGTATAGTCTCCAAGTAGATTAAATTTGATTTATAGAAATAAAGAAATCTAGCATTCCTTGACCACTGGCCCATTTAACTTACTTGTATAATCAAGCCCTTCCTTTACCTAAATGTCACATTGCCTCCCACATTTATATCTTAATTGGATCTGTCTTCAGACTCTGTTCCAAATATCTATTTGGCTACCTCTCCAAAGACACTAAATTATTTTTTTATTTTGGTGATTTATAATAACTTTTATTGTCGAGTATAGGAAATCTTCACTCATTGTTCCACTTTTCAAGATTTTCTCGTCTACATTTATTCCCCACATGAACTTTGGAAACACTAAATCAAGTTAAAAATGTGATTCTAATTAAAATATCATTAATTCTTTGTATCTCCATTTGGCATTTTAAATGATATTAAGTTTTTACCTCCTGGAGGATGGTTTATCTACAATGTGTTAAGACTTTTTCCTCTTATGATTTAACTTGAAGGGTGTCCCTATGGAAATCTACATCTTTCTACATTCTCAGTGTCTGTGGTTCTGATATATTTGATTTCACCTCAGGATATAGGAATGGAGCACATAAAGTAAACCTTACCCTGGTCACATTGACAGGTTGGTGTTGAGCATGTCACCCAAAGCAGGCCAGCCAGTTTTCATTGAACTTCAAAATTGAGAATATGTAGTGCTGGAGCTAAGGTTATTCATTGTTATTCCGTGGAATCTGATTTTATAGCCGAGTTTAGAAAACCTGATGAACTCAACTAGATGATGTTTATGACTGACAATAGAGTAAGATGGCTGGATGGTCTCTAATTGTTGTTTGTTTGTTTTTAAGTGCTAATATAAAGGGATATCCCATAACCTGTTCTGTTCATCTTACCTTCAAAATATATATCACTAGGTACATTTGTTTCTGTCTCCTCTTACAAGCTTTTGGCTGTTCTGGGCATTCAAAGGATAGAATCCACACTGGCCTCCAAAAAAAAGACCAGACAGAATCTTAGTATGGCATAGATGAGCTTCATTTTGGATAGACAGGAAACAAGAGAGTTAATGGATGAAGTTGGTGAGGAGACTTCTTTAGACATTGATGGGGATTAACCTGGCAAAGGTTCTGAGAGTAAGTAGTGAGAAATTCTCAATCAAGTGAGAATTGGTACATTAGTGAATGATGTCTTAGCTCCCAGGTTAATAGTCATATGAACCATTTTCCTCGAAAGAGTCCTTCTGTATTTACTCAACTGGCATCTGACCTCCTCCTTTGTTGGGCTAGTTCTGTATCAATAGCAAAGCCTCGTAGTTGGGAAATCCTGCTATTAATGTAGTTCATGTCTTTTCTTCTCCCTAGGACTCAGATGTCCTCTTTCATATTTATTTCACCTTCTCACTCACTAAATATCTGTCTCCTATTTTTATCTTCTGCTAAAAAATATTATCATTTTGTTTTGTTTTACATAGACCTTGATGGCTTATTAAAACAGTGGTCTTAAATTATTAATGAGTAAAAAAGTATAGTTTCCCTTTTCTTAAAGACAGGAAAACAATGTTTGCAGTCTGTTAAGAGGTGAGAAGAAAATGACATTTTTTAGTGTAAAATAAACAAGAATAAAAGTAGAGGTGGTACTTTTCATTAAAACAATGAAAAAAAAAAGCCTGTGTAGTGTAGCCAGTGACACTAGCAATGCCCAACTAAAAACAGAAATGATAAAAGAAACTTGTTGTGATAAAATTTATATAATTCTTAAGAATACATTTAGCAAGAAAGGTGCAAGCTCTATATAAAGAGAAGTATATACATTTTTAATACATTTCTAAAGGCAGAATCTCATATTCCAGAAACATAACAAAATGTGTTGCTCTTATAGCTATAAGGTTGGTAAATCAGGTAAAATAAAAGATATGGAATATAAACAGGTGTTTGTGGATTGTACAAAGCTAATCAGAATTAAGGATATATTGCTGCCATTTTAAAATCTCCTATTATCTGTAGCTTCAGACCTACCTTGCTACCATGTTGGCTTTTCTCTGCTTGATGTTATCCATCTCATTGTTCTCCCTATGTTCTGGAAATTCTTTGGACAACTTCTCCTGCTGAACATTTCCACTAGGCATGAATGTCCTTGCTGTTCAATCTATTACCTTGGTCTTATTTCACTTCTGTGAATTTCACTTCTCTAGGTGAAGGAGGTCTTTTACTTCCACTGTCTGCATGGGACCTGGCTGCAACATATATTTCTTAACTTGAATCTTAGTCACACACATAAAAATCTCTCAGTTTTTTCAAAAGCTACCCATCTCTACCAAAACCAAATAAGAAGCATGTTAGTTTCATACTTTTTCTTTCTTTATTCTTCAGATATTAAATGTGTGTATGTGTTTTGAGGAAAAGAAAGTCAGCTGTTCATAAAATTACCTGAGACCTATCTTGATTATTTGTGTGAAGAGTGGAATGACACTTTTTGTGTTTTTATATTCTATTTATATTTATGACATCTAACAATTAAATCTGTTACTGTCATCTGAGTTCCACCAAGGTTGGGTATTTTTAATGTTTATTTCCCTAATGTACCTCACATGCCTAGGACAGTGCTGTTGCCTAGTATTTAATATAAGAAAATATAAGAATTTATGCTGAATGAACAAATGATACTTGACTCTACAAGCAGATTTCCAAATCTGAACATTTCCCTTGAAAATAATTGTTAATATTTAATGAGTATATGTCGTTTCAGCTTCATTGATTTACATATATTTTCTCTGTGTTTTTTTTAATACTTCTCCTCAAAAACTCTGCAGATTATTTCTCAGTTTTATAAATGAAAAAAAAATCCTTTAACTTGCTCATTGTAAATAGACTATTTAGCTAAAAAGTTAGGTAAAGAGAACACAGAGCTAGTAAATAGAAGATCTAGACTTGAGAATCTACTTCTGTCCAAAGATAATTGCCATTTCCTAGGTAACATTTTACATGCTAATTGCATGATACAAAGTAGATTATTTGATTTCCACAGTTACACACTTAAAATATTCAGTCTTCAAGTAGAAGAGAAATCACGTCTCCCTTTTGCAGCCCCATGGAAGCTCAAGCAATTTGCTTTGAGTCTCTTTAGGTATGACCACTTGGAAAGAACTTGGAAAGAAAGTGGGTACTGTGAGTACCCACTTGCCATGTTTCTTTAGAAGGTAGGAAACTACTACTCCTCTGTAGAAAGAGTATTACAAGACCCTTCCACTATATTCCTCTATACATCCTTTCATATGTGCTTCCTGGAGGAGCAACTTTGCTAAGTGATGAGCTGGGAAGAAGGGAGTTCTTAGACTTCTGTCTTAGTCCATTTGGGCTTCTATAACCAAATACCACAGATTAGGTGATTATAAACAACAGAAATGTATTTCTCACAGTTCATTCATGAGGCTGGGACATCCAAGATCAAGGTGCTGGCAGATTCAGTGTCTGGGGAAGGCCACTTCCTAGTTCATAAACAGCTCCCATTTCACTGTAACCATACATGGAGGAGGATACAGATGAGCTCTCTGGGATTCTTTTATAAGGGCAGTAATATACTGTATGAAGGCTCTGCTCTCATGACCTAATTATCTCCCAAAGACCCCACCTCTAATACCATCACATTGAGAATTTGGTTTCAATATGCGAATTTGTGGGGTGGGGGAGGGACAAAAACATTCAATATATAGTACACAGGATTTAAGGCTTTCTGGGTCCTCACTCTTTGGAGCAGCCTCTTTTCTGGATGGCTATTCTCTCTCTTCCATGATAAGCTCCTGGCCTGTACTGATGGTGAAGTCTGCAATTCAGGCTATGCCAGTGACTTGGGGAGCAATCTGAACACTGATCAGTAGTGAAATGTTAAATCCCTCTTTGTGTCTAGATATCTAATACAAAATTTCCATTTTGGATTTTGTCAAAAATAGTTTAACAGTTTTATTATTTGATCTCCATCTATGTGACACTTCTTTCTACCAGTTCAGAAATTGGAGGAGGAACAGTGGACTGTTCATTGGACTAACAGTGGACTAATCCTCCTTACCACCTTTCTTTTTTTTTTTTAACCAGGTGATTCTAAACTCAGAATCTTCCTTAATTCCTTGAATATTGTAGATCTCTATTACATAAATATGGATCAATTTAGCATTTGTGAAAGCATTCTATAAACAGTAATGGCTATAAAATTTTTAGCTATTTTACATTGAATTTGAGTGAAGACAAGTACTTAGAAATAATGACATGTAGTCTACATTTTTTCAACCTCCCAAAAGAGAATTAGATTTTAAATGAAATATAAGGAAAATAAATGTTGTACTATGTTAAAACCTGCTGAAGAAAGGACATGTGAGCAAGCACTGTCATAGACCATAATACTCATAGAAATATCATTTTGTCAATATAGTATTAAATAAGGTTCTATTAGTAATAAAATTTAAATCTGGATATGATAGTATAAGTGATCTAGTTAAATAATTTTAAAAGTCATAGCTTTGAGTTAGAGCAATTAACTGGAATCCAAGGTTGCATAGCTGCTTTCCCCAGAAGCAAGAATAAAACCCTAGCCTTCTTAAGTGAGAATATGTCTATATCACACCTATTGTGTGATCTAGCACAGTGCCTAGGCCTCAGTAAGAGTCACAGTGTGTTCTAGTGCTAGTATTCTCTTCCCCTCTTCAATTCTGAGTCCAATCCCTGTATTCTGTTTGCTTCTCCTTCTCTTAAGAGGAGTTAGAGATCTAGATGGACCTAGATATGATCATACTAAGTGAAGTAAGACAGAGAAAGTCAAACATCATATGATATCTCTTGTATTTCAAATTTATAAAAATGATACAAATGAACTTATTTACAAAACAGAAACGTACTCATAGACATAGAAAACAAACTTAAGGTTACCAAAGGAGAAAGGTGGGAAGGATAACTTAAGAGCTTGTGATTAATATATATAAATTATTATATATAAAATAGATAAACAAGGACCTATTGTATGGCATAGGGAACTAGATTCAATAATTTGTAATAACCTAAATGCATTATAATCTGAAATAATAATCTTAAAAAGAACATATATACATATATATCTGAATCAATTTGCTGTACAACAGAAAGTAACACAACATTGTAAATAAACTATACTTCAAAAAAAATTTTTTTTTTAATTTGAAAACTTAAGAAAAGAAGTCAGAGACCTAACAGTATTCATACGGTCAATGAGAGTGTATCAGGTGCCTAATTTTCAGAGAGAGAAAAACATTTTTTTGGTCAAAATTGATAATGTCTCAGAGGAGAAAATAAATGTGCAAACATTGCACTTTGCCCAGTTGTAAATCTACCTCCTTTTGATGGATATTTGTGTTCCTAAAATGTTTAGTTTAGCCAAATTTGGAAAATTGAATTGTGTTCCAAATACAAGTGAATGGCTCCATATAGAGTGAAAAATGCTGGTAGATTTTATTGTAATTGGAAACCTCTCAAAATGTAAATATCAAGTCCATAATCCATCTGCTGGCAATTAAAGATTTATTTAAAGGGGAATTTTGAACATCTATTTTTAATTCCTATAGGATTTATATCTCTCTGCTGGCGTAGGAGGGGAAGTGTAATTGAACGGGGGCATGAGTGTGAAGGACAGTGCGAATGAGTAAATGTGAGTGGGAGTGCTCATGTGTGAGAGTGTAAGAGCACATGTAGATGCACTGAGCCTGTGTGTGAGTGTGTGTGGTCAGGCTGCATGGGACTGACGTGAAAGTTCAGATACACACATAGGGATGATGTTCAACACAGCAATGCTAAACAGAATCTCTGAGCTTCCTTTACCTCTGCCAGAAAGGATTCTGCAGATGCTTCTTGGCTGGAGATCACACCTCTGCTATTACAGTCTGAGAAACACCCCCATGTGTTTCTCATACTCCTTCCCTCTCCTCCGGAGAAGCCCTCCTGTAGAGTATCATTTTGATGAAATCACACCACTGGTTTGGTTTATTTTTTCCTCTTCCTTTCTTTCTTACTGGCAGATACTACTGTTGATAATATCTTCTCAGTTGCCTAAAAGACAAATTTGACTCACGGTTAGGTGACATTATACATATGCAAAAGAGGTTTTAGGTTTTTAATCTGTAGCACTTAATTTTGTTCAAAAATTATACCCTATCTTTGATTGTAACTGCTGGGTTAGTCAGGGTTCTGTCCTTTTTTTCACAGCCCTTTGCTATGGTTCAACATCAGTAATATTCTTCCATAGATATGAAGCTAGTATTCAGTCATTTTGTGAAAATTTACTTTATTTCACTTACAGTGTTTTTTGTTACTGAATCTATTCCAATATATAATTTTTGGCTGTTCTTTCTACCATCAACCCAGAGTCTATAACTTAGTATTCAAATATTTTTTGAATACTGAGCTATGTGTATTTATATGGGACAATTTATTTTAATTTTAATATTGATCAAAAGGTCCTTACCATGACATATAAAGATAATTTTCAGTGGAAGTTTAGTTATTTGAGGTAAGCAATTTTTGTTTGTCTACTTCTAATTGTATATTATTCTGTTTGTTCCGCTACAAATTACTTTATAACTGGTAGCAGTATCTTATACTTAATTTGACTAGTATATTTCCCAGGAATTTAAATTTGAATAATTTTAGGAAAGGTGTCAAGTTCTAATTCTCCAGATTTCTCACACTCTGTAGATGTGCACGACTTTACCACTTTGCTTCTCAAAATACTTAAGATTGAGACTCCCAATTAAAGGGATGTTAATGCCCTGTTAAGACAAATGTAAAGAAATACAAAGAATATAAAACAAGCTGAGCACAATCAACAACTTGAAAAGCTGAAATACAGCTAATAATAAAAAATGGTTATAACACTTGATTAGCTTATAGATTGTACCACAGTTAGATAATTAAAAACAGGGATAGAAACAGGGGCCAATTTCCATCCAATCTAGGAAGACTCTTGGAAGAGCTAGGATTTTAAAATCTATGGTTACAGGAGAGGATATTAAAAAGAAAAGATGGACTACTCCCAAAAGACAAAACAAAAATAAGATGTTGAGAGGAAAATATGGGGAGGAGATACAGTGTGAAAAATAATGAAGTCAAGAGACTCTGAATCAACTTATTGAAGAAAAAGAAGCGACTCTCTGCTTTATATGTATTTTAATTTCATATTTAGTCTATCCATTTCTATAATTCTTATATATTCTTGTAACATTTTTTTCCCTGATGACTGTACGTTCACTTTTACTGAAATGGAAATCAACTCTTATTTTGCCACTGAGTGACTGCTATATGTCAAGGCAGAGCCATCCTACTGGTTTCCTATATTTTACTTGGCAAAATGTGAGGGTATGGCATTTTTAAAGGTTTGCATATCTTGATACTAGAAAATGCCAAGTAAAATCCACAAGGCATCTATACTTTGGTACAGGGCACAGGAATATATATCCATGACCTCCTTCAACATAAAATAGACCAATAAATATACAATCTCAGGGTAAGGCTACTCATTAACATTTTTTTTCTTTTGGGTCAAATTATGTGTTCTGAGTTCCCAGAGGTATAAAGTGTCACTTTCTCTGATGATGTGGAAGACCTATACTTGTTATTTTGTCTCTCAAAATGGTGGTTAGAGAGAAGGTTATAATGAGATTAGTTATATATTATTTGGCCTTAGAATAGTACATGCAGTTTTTGCAATTAGAAAATTATCTGAGGTAATTTACATCTAATTCTGATATACTTTAAGTGAGTTAGCAGACACAAATAAAATAAGATCTAGTTAAGAGAGCAGCTGGTGAAAGGACACGAGATATTAAAGTCTTTCCTTAAACTGCACTATTTTCCCTTTTATTCTGAGTTATGATATATACAACATAGAGGTTTTATAGTTTATTAAGCCCTTTTGGGTAGTGATGTAACCTTTAATAAGTTGACCTTCTGAGTTCAAATTCAGTTCATAAAATGGCATTTTCCAAAGAGCGCTAAGAGTCATATTTAGAAAATATAAGTACATCAGCCAAAAGTCAATTTGTGCATTTGCTATTCACTTGCCTCAGTGTTTTCAAATCAACCAAAAATATCTTCCTAGGTGCTAAAGCCAAACTTCTTTTTTCTTCATGTATTAACAGCATATCCCTGTTGGATAAGAATATTCAGTGTTTCTTTCTTCAAAACACCTTAAAATTCAGCTGGCATTTCATACTTTTTTTACATGCTTGTAAAAAATATCTAGGGAAAAGTATATGCTGTGGATGAAATCTGATTATTAATCTTTTGAAACAACTACAACAGAAAACAAAGCCAAAAAATAGAGAATGGTGGAAATATTTTGAAAATGATGCATAAAAATATTAATATTCTAAATTAAATTAACTTTCTAGTGAAAATTTAAAGAGACCTAATAATGCTTAACACTTCTGTGTACTCAAAGAGCTAGACCAGCCTCTGTTAATTTACCAAAAATACATAATTTGCAGGTCTTTCACCTCTAAGAGATAGTGTTCCTGAGTAGATAGGCTTTGGGCAAAGGAACCCAACAGAAGGCTTAGCAAATGCATCTCAATTCAACCAGAATCAAATTTTTATCAACAATTTACCTAACCCAATTCCAGGTACCTGTGGGTTGAAGTTGAGAGAAAGATCAAAACAAAAATATACAAACAAAAAACTGACCAAAAATAATTTTGGAGAGCCACAAAGCAATAAACTGGCAGATCATAAGAGCTGTTGGTGGTCTGCACTTGGTTAGTGACAATCAGAGATGGGATTGGGCTTCAGAAAATCAGGAAAACAGCCAATGGCACAATCATTCATTTCATTATTATTTGGTAGGAACATACATTCTCCAAAGCAAACATAATTATGACAGCCTGCTTATATATGAAATGTATCTCTCCTTTTTCACATCTTTAGCATAGTATGTAAATCCCTTTTATTTTAAGCTTCAGTAATAAATTATTTTAGACTGTTTTTGAACAAAATTTAAAGAAGACTGCTTTCCAACCTAAGTGTCCAACCACAGATGAATGGATAAATAAGATGTGGCACATACAATGGAATATCACTCAGCCATAAAAAGAAACAAAATTGAGTGAGGTAGATTAGATGCACCTAGAGTCTGTCATACAGAGTAAAGTAGGTTAGAAAGAGAAA
Source organism: Stenella coeruleoalba (assembly GCF_951394435.1). Classification (NCBI taxonomy): domain Eukaryota; kingdom Metazoa; phylum Chordata; class Mammalia; order Artiodactyla; family Delphinidae; genus Stenella; species Stenella coeruleoalba. Next base: position 37,426,983 of record NC_137164.1, on the reverse strand, counting down.
AAACAAATACTATATGTTAACACATATATATGGAATCTAAAAAAAAAAAAGGTTCTGATAAACCTAGGGGCAGGACGAGAATAAAGACACAGATATAGAGAATGGACTTGAGGACACGGGGAGGGGGAAGGGTAAGCTGGGACAAAGTGAGAGAGTAGCATTGACATATACACACTGCCAAAGGTAATATAGATAGCTAGTGGGAAGCAGCTGTATAGCACAGGGAGATCAGCTCAGTGCTTTGTGACCACCTAGAGGGGTGGGATAGGGAGGGTGGGAGGGACAGAAGATGGCGGGGATATGGGTATATATGTATGCATATAACTGATTCACTTTGTTATACAGCAGAAACTAACACAACAATGTAAAGCAATTATACTCCAATAAAGATGTTAAAAAAAAAATAAAGACTGCTTTCTATGCAAACTGAAAAAGTTTATCTGAGCAACATTTCCCCCCTTCTTGATTTCTATATTTTTTAACCGTGATTTGTAATGTTTTCTCTCCTCCTATACTCTTTTGTTGCACATATATTTGAAAAAAGACTCGAGGAATGTACTATGTACATGGACACGAATGACAAACCTTTCAGGCAGCCAGCCTGTCAAGGCAAGGGCCAGTCAGGCCATGTCAACTACAAGTGACCTCTTGTTTGGTAGGTCTGACCTTGTACTGAGGTATGTGCTACATACTGGGAAAAAAGAATAATATAAAATGGTCCTATGCTTTGCAAAAGATTCATTTTCATATATACACATATATAATACATACATATTTGTATATGCGTATATATTTTTAATGTCTTGAACACTCTGTGTGTATATATACGTGTTTGGGTAGAAATGGGGACCTGATAATTAGAAGGTTATCTGTTTGTTTTGCTGTGCTCTGTAGTAGGTTTGGAGGCACACATTTTGAAGCGGAGGTGGAGACAGCTGAACACCTCTGCCTGCATGACTAAGGAATGAATAATATAGGGATCGTGAAGAAGGTAACTAGGAGCAGGGAAGCTGTGTTAACAGGAAGAGAAAAAAGAGAATAAAGGGAACCCTAATTAGGACTATCGACAGACCAGATTTTGGGAAATAATATTTACTGAGGATAGAAGTTGTTAATTATGGGTATTTCATTTAAAACCTTCCATGCTACACTATACATTTCTCATTATTGTGTTTACACATGAAATATTTCAGGCATACAAAATTTGTAGCAAATGATATAATAAACACACAGGAAACCACCACGCAGCTTAGGAAAATTCATCTTTAGAGTTAAAATTGAAGGATGTTTTATATCCTTCCCTCTGCAGAGGTAGTTACAGTCCCAATTATTATTTATCATATATCTGCATGTTTATACATAAGTAACAGGTTATTTGAATGAATATAATAGATGTTTTAGAGTACTTATTCTTTTTTTTTTTGTATTTTTAAGTAGACTATCTTTTAGAGCAACTTTGTGTTCACAGCAAAATTGAGTAGAAGGTAAAGAGATTTCTGATAACCCCCCTGCCGCCCTCACACACGCATAGCTTCCCCAATTATCAACATCCCCATCAGAGTGGCACTTCTGTTACAACTAAGGAACCTGCACTGACACACCATTATCACCCAAAGTCCATGGTTTACATTAGAGTTCACTTCTGGTTGTTTACTTTCTATGGGTTTGGGCACACCTATAATGACATGTATTCACCATTGATAGTATTGTACAGAGTAGTTTCACTGTCCTAAAAATCCTCTATTCATCCCTATTTATCCCTCCCTCTCACCTAACTCCTGGCAACCACTGATCTTTTTACTGTCTCCATAGTTTTGCATTTTCCAGAGTGTCATTGTTGAAATCAGAAAGCATAGAGCTTTTTCTGATTTAAGGATTCTGTGTGTCTTTTTAGGATTGATAGCTTATTTCTTTGTAGCACTAAATAATATTACATTGTCTGAATATGCCACAGTTTATTTATCTATTCACCTACTGAAGGGCATCTTAGTTGCTTCCAAGTTACGCAATTATGAATAAAGCTGCTGTAAATATCCAGGTGCAGCTTTTCGTGTGGACATAAGTTTTCAACTCCTTTGTTCAATAGCATTGAACAAAACTGACAAAATTATTTTTGCTTCATTCAGAATGTTAGGTATGCCATCCATCATTTATGGGTATGTTATAGCAAAACTGTCATCGTTTTAGGGATAGCTGTTCCATTGTGTTCTGGAAATTACTCCCTTGACTCTCTCCCTAAACCAAATAAAGACACACAATTGTGGAAAAATAAATTAGTATTGTCAGTAAATACACATTCCTAATAGGGTCACAGGCTCAGAAATTCCCAAGCTTCCACTTGCCTTTTTCTTTTTCCTTTAAAATACTACTAATAACTTTAGGCCTCTTTTGGATTATTACCTACAGTAATGACCTACGTTAACTTTTAAGATTATACTGCCTCTTTGAAATGTAAAATATTTAGCATATTGCTTAGCATGTTAAAGGTGCTCTATAAATAATAATTACCTATTTCTTTCTCCTCTGCCATGAAATGGGAAAGAGTATTTCTCTATCTTATTCTGCCATAAAATAATAAAACAACTATACAAGAGGTAAATGTATCATAAAATATTGCACAATAAATTGTGCTGCCCTATGGATATTGCTATTGCTCTTAAGTTTCATTTCTTTATTTGAAGGGGAATGCCTGATCTACTAATTGCCATGAACTGATCACCTGCTTCTCACTGCCCTGCTGTGTACTTTGCAGCCATATGTTCCTCCCTTGTTGAATACCATGGCCACTGTTACATTTTAGTAGCAGCTTACAAAGAAACTCAAAGAATCATCCGGGAATTAATACAGAGACTGATATCAATGCCTTTGGATTAATTAATTAATTAATGTTGAAATAATCAGTTTTGGTAGTCGATTGTGAGCATGAGGGGTCTTGAGGAATCTGTCATATGCTAGGATTGTCATTTTATATATGGCATGTCTCTTTGAGCTTGTTTTTTCCTGTCAGCTATTGCAGGAATGGGTGACTACCTCTGGCTTTACTATGTTCAATTAAGATGACATATTTTACTCGTGTCTGGTTTCTTCCTGTCTCCTTTGAACACAAGGACAGGAGAAGTAGCTTTAAGATATTGTATTTGTTTATTTGGGCTCCCATAATAGAAAACCACAGACTTGGTGGTTTAAACAACAGACATTTACTTTCTCACAGTTCTGGAGGCTGTAAGTCCAATATCAAAACGCCAGCAGGGTTGGTTTCTGGTGAGAATTTCTTCCTGGTTTGCAAGGTGGCTACTTTTTTACTGTGTCCTCACATGGCCTTTTCTTTGTGCTTGCAGGCAGAAAGATTGCTGGTGTCTCTTCCTCTTCTTATAAGGACATCAATCCTACCAGATTAGGGCCTCACCCTTATGATTTCACTTAAGTACATCCTTGAAGTCTTTATCCCCAAATATATTCCCACTGGGGTTAGGGCTTCAACATATATATTTTGGGAGGGTGGGGGACACAATTCATTCTATAACAGATATATTTTTAAAAATACACTTAAATACAGTTCTCTTTCCTGAAGCATTGTAGCATAGGGTGCTAATTCAACATGTGGAATCATTGATTACATGATTACAAAATAATTTCTATAATTTAATGTTAGTGTTTGTTCACTTGATCATGTTTTATTTATATTTGTTCGCTGCCCCATTATAATGAAAATACAAATTCTATAATATCTCAGAGCAGTGGTTCTCAACTGGCATTATTAAAGTCACTTAGATTTGTTATTCACAGCATACATGTCAACACCCACCACCAGAGAGTCTAATTCAGTCGGTCTGAAGTGAGACTTGAATAATTTAGTGTTTAAAAGCCTCACAGATGGTTCTAAATCATCTGGAGATTTAGAGCAACTATTTAGATAGTTTGCATGTTCCAGTCTATTGGGGTCCAATACTTATACTACAGGTGATACCTTTTTACAGGAAGACTAGTTGGATGCTCCTTTTTCAGAAGATGTTACTCATGTGACATTTTTGTTCCTGGCACAGAACATGGCATATAGCAGGTTATCAAAATTTATTTGTGGGTTGAATTAGTAGATGAATTAATAAATGAATGACAGAGAACAGTGTTGAAATCCTGGGAGGGACGGAGATGTACATCTGAAACATGGCATGATAAAATAAGTTCTATTATTCAGCAATTTTGTTAGAAATTTTGAGATAGGAAAATAAGATAAAAGGCCATATGTGACTTGAAGTGGGAAAAATCAAATTTAAGAGCTTCAGAAAACCTGAATCTAAAATTGGAATGATAACTTAATAGAACAAGAAGGTGACTGTCTGTCTGGTGCAGATGCTTTATTGTCCTTCAGCGTGAGTCACAGGCTGTTTGTTTATTTATAACTCTGCTGTCATGTCCTGCAGTAATGTAAATCCTGATGCTAGAACAGAGTGGGGGTACACCCAGCAGGGTTATCTCTCTCTTTCGACACATTTTCTTTAGTAAGACCTGGGAACTTGCAGAGGCTGACTGCTCATAGGGCTGACTGTTAACAAGGAACAGTACAGCATTACTTTTTACCTTTCAAATGATGCCGTTACTGACATCAGTAACATTCATTTTTATTGCAGAAAAGAAAGGAAGTAATAATTGTGATGAGCATCTTAACTCTGTAATGAAAAAAAAAAAAGAATTCAACAATTTTTGACTCCTGTACAGACTAAGAAATAAAAGGAAAGAAACCTCAGCATCTCTATGATACCAAGAGAAATTTAACTGCTTTGGAAAGGGAAGTACTTTCTCAAAAAGGCCAACATGTTGAGATTGATACTTTTAGAGCAGAATTTGTTCTGTAAAGAGGTTTTCTGCTCGACTAAATTATACTTTCACACTTAAAAGTCACAGTAGGAAAACCAAGTACCAGGCATTAGAAAACTTTTTTTTTTTTTAATTTAAGGATCAATGTTTGCCTTTAATCAAGAACAAATGACCCCTTTGAATTTAAAATGGGGAAATAAATAAGTCTGGCTTTCTCAGGAGATTAGTAATAAGATACAAAGATGTTAACTTCTAGCTCACAGATGTATTAAATTCAAACAAACCACTGGTGACTAAACATTAAAATATCCAATAGCTTTTTCAATGGACTAAGTGAAATTACTTGATAGTCCCAGTTCAATTTCCAAACATAGATGACACATAAATACAAAACATGGCTCAATTAGTGATCCCTGTCCTTAGTTTCAGTCACAAATTAAAGCAACATTTTCTGAATCTGAAATGCAATTGGGGAACATTTCTTTGTGATTCAAACAGCAATCTCAGAGACAGGACTTTTAGATCAGAAAATAAAAGTTTTTAATCATTAAGAATTTCAACACTTTTTCTAAATCTGTATTTGTCACCTTCAGTTTTGAACCCTTCAGATCCTCTTTTTGAGGTTCCTTTTCATAAGACTGTATATAAAATCTCTCTGAGTAAATTGTTCCTTTTGGGGGAAAATTACTAATAAATTTAGAGCAAAAGCATATCGCTATAAAACAACTTTCATCAAGCATAAAACAGGATGCTACACAGGAAAAGACAATTCCTTCATCCTGGGTGGTGGCCCATTTATTTCAAAATATTTTAAACTTAACTAGTGGATATCAAGTAATTTTCAGTATCTACTTATTTACTTTTTTAACTTATTTATTCTATTTGCTTACTGGAGGTGACAATTCAAGTTCCCTCCATATGAAAAAAGAGACGAAAAAGTATTGCATACTAAATGATCCTGAAAATCTGTAATCTTAAAAATTAGGACATTTATATTAGAATCTATGGCATAAATTTATTTTCTAAGTGCTTTTTCTTAACATTTTCAGGTTGGCAACTCAAATGCTCTTTAGCACATTCATTCAACTAGACAGAATAATTATTTAAAATTTTATTATTAAAATCAGCATTTCTCTTGATATTTATGAATCTATTTGCTCCAAATCTATTTCTTCTGTATCTGCAGAAGTTCAACACAGGAGGCATTAGCCACACATTGCTATAAAATTAAAAGTTCAGTTCCATAGTCTTACTCTCCGCATTTCAAGTAGTATAAACCACACATGGCTAGTGGCTACCACAACTGGACTGAGAAGAAAGAAAGAATTTCCAACATTGCAGTAAATTCTACTGGACAGCACAGCTTAGATTATAGTACATTGATTCATGTGACATATATACCATACGTAATATATATGATTACATTTGTTCATGTGTTTTACCTTCCTATTATTCATGCAGAATTTGTATTTGCTTCAATACATTAAAAATGTTTTCAGCTTAGTATGCTCGTTTAATGTAAATCCTTTTCTCTTTCTCTTCGGCTGAAACTATAAAATGTAAACCAGGAAGTTATAGATGTATATATTTTGCATGTATTATATTATGTAACAATGGAGAAAGAGAGACTAAATAGAGGGAGGGAGACATAGATGGAAAGAAATACAGATCGACAGAGTGAGAAAAGAGAGTGAGAACAATGATAGCAAGAAGTTCTATTATTATTCTATTCATCTGTTTAAGATTTCCTATCACTGTGACAACTGTACATTGATATAATAAATTATTCCATTTACAGCTAAATATATATATTTATATCACTTTCCAGCTATATATATATATCATTGCTTTCCTTATGATCTTTTATTTCTAGTTTGATATAATGGCCAATAGGAAAACCTGTACAAGAGTATAAGCATGCTATATAAATAATAAGAGCAAAAAAATACACTCTGGGATCTTCATCATATTTATATTTAGCAATATATGGTAGATATTAATGCAAGAAATTATTGCATCAATTTTTTTCAGGGGGATTCACTGGCTAACATCAATAGCCATATGTCAGCTGCCATAGTTTTTAATGTGTCTTGTTAAAGATATTTAGAAAGCTGATGCACTTGTTCTTTAAAAGTTTTCTTTCTCTTAAAAAAGCACCCAGTGAATGATGAATGACTATAGTGTAGTGGTTAAGTACATGGCTCTGGTGCAATACAGTCATAAATTGAATTCACACAATTCCCTTAGCTTCTCTGAGCCAATTTTTTTTCTCCTGAATGTTAATAATAATACGTATCATCACTGGGTTGCTCTAAAGATTAAACTAAAGCAAAATGTATTTCATTTACCATCTTGCCTTTAGAATAAAGCTCAAATGTAGATGTTTTTATTTCTCTGGAAAATATTTTTACTGTCAAATTTTATGTACATATGAATTAAAATTCTTTATAAAAAATGATAGGTATTTCTGTGGATCCATTGCTAATTGTAATGTTAAAATTTTTATATAGCATAAAATAGAATGCAGGAAAATAGATTGTATAATCTGCACATGTTTATTAGTTAGAAGTTTAATTTTTCTTCTAATAAAGTAAGCTTAAATTGAGTTAGTTTGAAAATATATTAAAGAATCCTCAGTTAGCTCAATCAAAGGAGGAGTTAGTATGTCAAACTTTGGGAATGCAAATACCTGGAAGCCCTAGGAATCCCAACAAGGATACTCAAGGATATTGAATCTAGCACTCTCTCCCTTTGCCTCTTTCTTATTTGGTTTCATTTTTCTTAAAGTTGATCAGGTTTCTCCTGGCACCGCCAACTGTTACAGACCCGAACCCTCAGAGCTGAGCCCATGGAAAGAAAAAATGGGGAAATCTCTCATATGGATTCTTCATTTGCCTGTCCATGTTGTGACCCAATCACAACAAACACGTTTTTATAGTTTTGATTAGGGACCTATTTATTCAACACTCACTTTGTCCAAGGGAAAGGGGTAATATCTGCTTACATTGGGACTTTATGCTAGCTGTAGAGAGGTTGAGAGAAGAAGAGGGCATTGTTTCCAGAAGGGAGGAATTCTAGCAATTAGGATAATAACTAATTTCTGAAGTTAGATTCACTCTTCTCATTATATTAAAATATTAGTGTTATTAGGTGGTACATATAGATCAATGGATCAATCGATAATATGGTAAACTGCTTGTTCTGAATCAAGTAGAATGAATAAATGGTGAATATGAATCCTCATCAATTAATGCAAAAATTAGTAAGCATCCTTTTCTTTTTTTACCTTTAACAGCAAGGTTTTAACTGCAGAGGATTTTTGTAATGTAAGTTTTACTGTTTTGAAAGAGATTTCTTTAAAACTCAGAATATTGAAATTTTAAAAAATTGGGAAATATTTTAAGTATAAGATGTGCCATTCTCACCCATGAAATTATAAAACAGTACAAAATAGCATATGTATGGAATACTAGGTTACAGTATTAATTAATTATAATTATTAATTATTAATTACAGTATTATTAGTAAAAATGGCAGGAGATAGTGCCATAGGAACTGCTCCAGTTAGGGATATATGCCTTTGCTCTTTCGGTAAGATTGCACATTAAGTTTGTTGATCGCAAAGAACTGAAAATTGAAGACACGTAGTTGCCACTTGCTATTTCCAACCAGGTCTCACTAGTCTAAGTTCTCTGCATGAAGGTGTAAGTCTTCAATTGTTCAAAAAATTATTTGCCTTTTATCTGGTGTTCTGCACTATGGCATGAGATTCTTGGAATTTGGTTCTGTATATCTAATGTAAATTTATTTTGGGATGTAACTTATTTTATTTCTTCTTAATGTTCAATTCAGGGCATAATTTAAGGGTTTGTGGTTATATCCAATCACATTATTATTTTACTGTGTCTGAGATATTGGTTTCTTATTCAAAGAAACAAGCATATTTTATTAATAAGGAAGAATTTTCTCCTGAATTATCTGAAGATATCACCTGTGCTCATCACTCATTGAATAAGGGGAAGTTATTTCTTTAGAGGGCATATAGGACTTAATATAGCTTCAGTAAGCCAATAGCCAATAGGCACAAACTTTAATTATACCTGTCTCTCATGAGAAATAAATATGATTCATGGACTCATGTAAAATAAATATGCAGGATTTTTTGATCAGTTTAGTTTTATTGTTTTAGGTTTCATTTTTATATTTTTCCCAAGGTTCTTCCATAAAAGTGTTCATGAGTCCTGGAATAATCATGACAATAGGGCAAGTTGAGTTAGACCTAGAAAGATTGCTGGATTTGGACAGAAAATATGAGTATTTTGTATGTATTGCAAGGTAAAGTTAGATGATAAGAAATACATAGAAATAAAAATTTTAAAAAAATATTCTTGATAATTTCTGGTATTATGAACCAAGTCTTGAAAAAGGAAGAAAATATAATTTGAGGTAATGAATATAGAAGGTGGTGTATGCCATTGTCATTGCTATTTTGTCATATTGTTCTTGTTTCTCCTTTAAAAATTTTTATTTTTTTTAAATTTTAAAAAGTCAAAGGAACCAACATTACTTTGTCTCATCCCTTGACTGACACACTATATAATATAATTTATATACATTATGACAGGTATTATATGTAATTTACATACTATACACATGTATTATATGTAATATAACATGTATTATATTCATATAAATAAGTACACATGTGATGTTTATACATATATACATTATATAATATAATGTAACATATATTATAAAAGTTACATTTGAACGTATAGTTTGGTATTCTTTCCTCCTCTTTTACAGTGAACATACAAAGAATCTTTTGGTTCTGTATGTCTAAAACACTGACCATCCCTCTATAATATATATTCCTGAGCTATTTAATGTTTTGACATATTTCAGCCATATATCTGCAGTAAATATTACCTGGTGATTTTTCATGTCTTTTATTTCTCTTTAGTGATCTCCAATTTGATCATGTTGTATTTAATAAGGATTTTTCTTTGTGAAGAAGTAACTGATTATGCCTAAGTGTGAAGGTTGTGTGTTTCATCAGTTCTAGAAAGTTCTCAGGTGAAATTTCTTCCAATTTTTTCTTCATCTTATCACTTTACATTTAGATAGGTATTATCTTTGCTCACCATATTCTCCCATATATTTTAAATTTTTTACATTTTATATTTATGGCTTTTTGTATTAAATTCTCTGTATTTTCTTCAGATGGTTCATCCATTCAATTAATTCTTTCTTTAGCTGTGTCTATACTGCTATTTAACTCCCATATAGAATTTTTAATTTGAGTTACTGTATTTTTGAAAACTAATTGGTTTTTAGTGGACTTTCCTCCCTAAATGTGCTTATATATATATATATATATATATATATATATATATATTTATAATCTCCTTTCCTCAGGAATATGTTCAATTTATATTCTAATAATTTAAACATTTTAAGTATTCTCATTTCATGTTTATGGTGTATTATTTTCCTATTGCCATTGTAACAAATTATCACAATAATTTGTTTTAATTTTTGCAATAGTTATCTTAGTGGATTGAAACAACACAAGTATATTCACTTATAGTTGTGGAGGCCAGAAGTCTTAAATGTGTTGTAAGGGGCTAAAATCAAGATGTTGGCAGGTCTGGTTCCTTCTTGTGGTTCCAGAGGAAAATATGTTCCTTGACTCTTTTAGCTTGTAAAGGCTACTGGCACTCCATGATTTTTCTGGTTTATAGCTGCACCACTTCAGTCTTTCCTTCTATTATCACATCGCTTTCTCCCTGACTGTAACTCTACTCTTTCTTATAAGGACACTTGTGATTACAGAATAATCCAGCATAGTGTCTCCTTATAAAATCTTTAACTTAATCATATCTGTTAAGCCTCTTCTACCATGTAAGGTCACATATTCACAGGTTCCAAGGATTCAGATGTCAATATTTTGGGAGACCATTCATTATTCAGTTTACTACAATATTCAACAATTCTAATTTATAATCTTTATATACCTGGTATTATTAATTTTTTCTCTGATGAATACCATTTACATAGTCTTGTTTCTTATAATATTTTATGATTTTTAATTGGGGCTCATAATTTTTTTGTAACTCTATGGCATTTCTATGAGGCCTGTTTTTTTAGGGTCAATTCTCTTAGAAGTTAAGCTTTCTGTTGTTGTTCTTTTTCTTTCTTTTCCTTTTTTTCTCCCTGAGACCTGGAGGAAATACAAGTCCACTCCACTTCAAATTAATTATTCTTTTGTATTGTTTGGAACCAGACAAACAGCACAAATTCAATTCCTATACCTAGCCCATTGCCATAAGTTCTCATGGAGCAAGTTCTATTTTACTTCTAACAAGAGCCTGAAATATGAGAAAGAAATTTTCCTTACTTTCTGACTGTCTTCAATTTTTTCTTTTTTTTTTTGTGGTACGCGGGCCTCTTACTGTTGTGGCCTCTCCCGCTGTGGAGCACAGACTCCGGACATGCAGGCTCAGCAGCCATGGCTCATGGGCCCAGCTGCTCTGCAGCATGTGGGATCTTCCCAGACTGGGGCACGAACCCATGTCCCCTGCATTGGCAGACAGACTCTCAACCACTGCGCCACCAGGGAAACCCCAAATTCACTTTTTAGTTAACTATATTTTCTGGTAGTATAGGTCTTCCTCTACTCCTAACTTAATGTGTGGTGAATTCCCATATAGTTCCCTGTACTGCACAGGTGAAGGCTCACAGATTTCTAGCATATTCCCCCAGAGGTACACATATTCAGTATATACAGCAACTTCAGCAATTTCTCATATTCTTGGCTTTGTCTTCCCAATTTATTCTGTCCTCAAAGAAATTCTATTTCTCTATGACATATACAACCACCTTTTAAAAAATATAATTTTTATTTTATGTAGCTATTTTAGATATTTTGTAGCCATTGGTTTGTATTGAAGTAAACATAAGGATGTCTCAGTTTTTGTAAATATTGATTTATTTAGTTCATTAAAAAGTGGATTCCATTTTGAAAATGGTAATATAGTCCTACTTCAGAGCTATTTCAAGTAAATAGAATTTACATAATAGGTTGTAGAAACTTATTTCAGTTTTCCAAGTTTATGGCAGTAATTATTGCTTATTGAGAGTTTGCCGATAATTATCTGATAATTACTGATAATTATCCTTTTTGAAATAGTATACCACAAGTTTCCAGAATAGAGTTTTTTCTTTGGAATTTTGAGGTTAAAGAGAGTTCATAACAGCTTCTTTTACACATTTAAGACAGCAATACTGTGTCATGAAATGGTGTCAATACAGAAAATAAGTTATATATTCCTTTCTCAAACCTAAATGCTAATCTCTATCAGAGATTTTATAAAGCAGAATACTCCACATAAGCCAATTTTTACCCACATGGTTTGATCAGACCTCACTGAAACCAAACTGTGCAAAGCTAAAAAAAAAAAAAAAAAAAAAAAAAAATTACTCATTTTATCTTTAAGTGAACTATAAAAGAATTACATTTTAAAAATATGAACAAATTCCCATAGTAATTGGCAAAAGTGTAACTTAAAATTTACGTGTAGTAATAATTACAAAAGATCTATTTCCTGTGTATTTGGAAATACATATTCTGAGAAATTTAGATAAAAATGTATTTAATATATTTTCATTCATGCCTACTATGGCCAGTATTTATTTACTAGTGTTTTCAACATGGAGTCTCTACTGTAATCCATAGGTCTTGTTCTATTCTTGTCACTGACATTGAAGCTAAAGGAATTTTTCTTCTTTATACATCCATAATCTAAGGAAGAACCAATATGAATTATATCTGGGACAAAAGGACAAGGCACTTATTGAATATCAAATGAACTCTGTATTGTGAATTCCTTTATAAAAATTCAGTAATCACATTTTAAATAAAAGCCAGAGAGACTATTTTTGATTATGTATCAGGAAAATGTATTTTTCTGTGTTACTCATTTTAGCAAAGGAATATTCACTCTTGTTTTTACAAGGAACTCTTCATTTGTCCATAAACAATTTGTCTGTAAATTTAAGCAAAGATTTTTTCAGGATTCATAATCTATGAAGTCTATAAAGATTTGGGGTGAAGAGAATGACAGCACATGTCTGGTAGATCTTAAACTGTAATTTCAAGGATATAACTTAAAGTAAGATTAAAGAACAAGATAATCCTATGAAAAATTCTTCTAATGTAGCATTTATTATTTTTTTCTCTATTTGGTTTTCTACATACAATAATCAAGATATATATATATTTATATATATATATATATATATATATATATTTTTTTTTTTTTTTTTTTTTTTTGCGGTACCCAGGCCTCTCACCGCTGTGGCCTCTCCCGTTGTGGAGCACAGGCTCCGAATGCACAGGCTCAGCGGCCATGGCTCACAAGCCCAGCTGCTCTGCGGTATGTGGGATCTTCCCGGAACGGGGCATGAACCCGTGTCCCCTGCATCAGCAGGCAGACTCTCAACCACTATGCCACCAAGGAAGCCCCGATATCTTTTTTTTTTAATTAATATTTTGCTAAGAATGATGTTATTTTTGTAACATATAGTATAACCTAGCTGATCTAGTCTTAACGGATATATTAAACAGTTTATATATTTCCATATATATTATTGTTAACATATTACTTTCACACATACTATTACTTACACATAACATATTACTTACACACCATACTATTCTGAGGCTATGTGTATGTGTGTATATGTAAATCTGTGTTTATATGTCTTCATAATAGAGTTTGTCTATCACTGAATTTTCTAAACTTCTTGTTCACAAGCTAAACAAAATAAGTGTGTCTTACATATTATTGATCAGAATAAAATATGCTACAGTGAAGTCCTGTGTGTATGTGTGTGTATACACACACACATATATATATATATATATATATATGTGTTTGTATGTGTGTGTGTGGTTTTGTGCACACATATAGATACACACATAGGTGCATCAGGTATATGATTGTGCCAATCAGGATCACACAAGGAAATTTTAATTTACAACACTAAAAAATCAAAAGCAAAAATAAACTCTTACTCTTTAACTTGTCCAATGTCATAACTAAGTCATTCACATTTTCAATACTCAATATATTTTGTCCATTTGATTAGAGGAACTCAAATTTCTATGTTATTTGCCCTAATAGCCACAAATTTAAAATATAAACAAAGTCAACTGGTAAAGAAAATTTTCTATGGATGATCCAGCTCTAGAAATATCTTAAAAACTTACACCAAACCTATTTTAGTGTGTGTTTCCCAGATTCTGCTTCATTGCTCATTTGTAAAAACAAACATTTGCCATGAAGACATAACTGCCAATTTAGCCTAAATAAGACAAATGAGATAATAAGACCAGTGGCAGATTCGAGTTGACAAATCCTGCAGAATGCCCAGCTCCAAGTAAAAAGCTTTTCTTTCCTGCCAAAAGGTCTATATGGTAATACTAATTAATTTGCCGACCTTGGCCTTACATTGTTTGACAATATCTGAGCATCCCAATTTGTTACACTTGTGACATTAATTTGGATGTAAAATGTAGCTTGATCTAGTAATCTATGCAACCTCTTAACCCAACAAGCAATCATACAGAGGCATACTTTGCACTGAAGAGGCTTAGAAAGTAGAGATAATTTTTTTTAAGTTCAGGACATATTAATATGGAAAGGATAATATTATGGACATTGTAAATGTGACTTTCACCTGCTCATATCCTGGTTACAGCAGTAGAAGCAAAATTATGTATCTTATTTAATTTAACATTGTAGGATCATTCAGAATATTTGCTCTGACCCAGTTATACAAATATCTGTAACTTAGATATCAGTTCTGATGGATTTTGAAAAGTCAATTAAGAGTATTAAAAATTATGTATCCTTTGAATCTTTCCTGAGAGTTCCAAAAAGTCACAGGTATTGAAGCCTCATATATATTTCAATCAGGTTTCCTTATTATCTAATAGAAAAATTAAGGTCCTCTTGATACAAGTTAATTTTGTATATTAGAGTAGAAATAAGTTAAAATTTCAGTTTAGAGAAATCTAGTATTTAAAAATAACAAGCTAGGCACTTAGAGTTAATAAATGCTTGCTTCATTCCTTTAAAAAGTACCCTAGGTTAAGCAATACTACAACTGTATAGAGGAAGGGCAGGTATCATAAAAAAAATATTTATTTTGAACAAGTATGAATTGGTGTGACTCATTCATTTAAGAAGTAGGTTGGACTCTCAGGATTTTAATTCAAACTTTGTAAATGTCAGGAAGACATTTAGTTCCTGAGAGATAGACAAAGGTGAATGTGAAACATTTTGTAATTACAAAATTATATTAATCTTACCATTATGAAATTAAGGAAAAATATTTGCATTGCTTGAGAAAAGCACATTTAAAAAAATAAACCCACCAAACAGATAGATTTGGGAAAATTTTTGACAATTCATGATAATATTAACAATTTATTTAAATAGAAAGTATTTTAAATTTCACTTAAAGTAAATTATAGAAGTTTTAAGAGTTTAAAATACTTTAACATTATAAAAATAGAATTTTGACAAAGTATTTTGAGTTCTTATCTTCAAAATGAATCCTTATCAAAGTATTTTTAATTCTTTTTATATTAAGCCAAAGAGTAAATAAAATATAAAAACCATTCAATTTTTACAATGTATTCAAAAATGTTTCTACAATCTCTCTAACTCCACTATTGGCATACAATTATAGAAATATAGAATTGAAAAGAATTTAGAAGTCATATGAACTCACTTCTAGACAAATGTAAATTCAATGCTTAAATATTTTCTTCACAAGTGTGGTAGGCTGCCTCTAAGACAGCTCCCAGTGATTACTTCTCCTAGTATTTATGTCTTACCTTATACAATTTTCTTTCCTTGATTGTGAGCTGGATCTAATGTCTCACATCTAACAAACAGAATATGGCAAAAGTTATGGGATGTCACATCTAAATTAGATTGCAAATAGACTATGACTTCTGTCTGGCTTGTCCTTCCTCACTTTCTCATTCACTTGGAAGCAAGGAATATATCACACAACCAAATAGAAGCTACATCCAGGGTTTCATAGTAGTCAAGGCTCTCCAGAGTCTCCAATGCATGGGGCATGTTTGAAGGCAAAAGAGGCTGAAGACGGCACAGATACAGCCCACTCATGAAAGCAGCCCTTCCCATCTCTCACATAACTTTTATTTTTCCCATGGAGTCCTTCTAGCAGTGTGTGCAAGTTGCATCATTCCCAGGGCAACCACAACTCAACAAAGAGTTTAACAATAAACAATTCTGATAACCAAGTATAATATGCTTGATATATCATTGTTCAGATTGTCAACACATTCCAAGGGGCAGGTAAATCCAGGGTCATATTCTCAGTTGTTCCTGGATATGGAGTGTGAATTTAGACCCACTGTTAACCCTTTAACAATAGTCTACCCCTGAACTCTGGATACGGTCATGTCATATAATTTTAACACCTTTTAATAGCTCTTTTGAAAGATATATATATATATATATATATATATATATATATATATTTTTTTTTTTTTTAATTGGGAAATAGTTGATTTACAATGTGTTAGTTTCAGGTGTACAGCAAAGTGAATATGTTATACATATACATATATTTACTCTTTTAAAGACTTTTTTCTATCTAAGCCATTACAGAGTACTGAGTAGAGTTCCCTGTTGTAAGATATATTTTTGACATTGCAAACAGAAAGATTTTTCCTGTCTGTAGCCAACAGGATAGGCAAAATTTTGTGAATGTTAGTATGATTGACTAGATATGTTAGTCTTGATCACATCTTTTCAGTTTTTGAATATTTTATAATCAATTTGATTTTACTTTTAACTCTTCATTTACTACTATTTGTACTTCTAAAAAATAAATGTGAGAGATGAATTTAATGTATATCTAATTATTCTGAAAATAAATTTATTTCTTCTTCAGTCCAGTTAGTTTCCATGGAAGCTACATCAGTTAAGACTTGAAAATCAGTTTTTCCAAATAATGTTCCATTCTGTGATTATTTTCATTGGAATATCCTTTTTTACTCAGTTACTTTCAAACAATAAATCTTTTATTATACTGAATACCATTAGATGTGTTATTAAAGTTTTCCACACCAAATATATATTCAAAATATACCAGTGGTATTTCACTTATATTACATATTCCCCATAACACAAGCAGTTATTAAAAGTCACTGTTTATTAAATTTAAGGCCTATCAAAGCTTAGCTCCCAGTCATAACCTAGTTACAAATAATGGACTTTGACAAATACTGTTTTTTAAATATCATTGTGTACTATGATTTGTCTATTTCCCACTAAGATGATATATTGCAGATTGTATTTTTCCCTGTTTCCACCAATTGTGTTATCAGGAAACTTTTCCTACTCAATGCTTCTCTGTGACACTCTTCACAACTTGGGCCATTAAGACTCTTTCCATGAGTGAGCTCCTCTCGCCTGTACTTCCATGATACTCAGTTATACTCTTCACAACCTATTTGATTTTTTGGTCATCAACATATAAAAGAGCTTATCCTATGTAAGGGGTTATACCTTCTCCCAAAGAGCCACTTAGGAAAATTGCCTCATCATTTCATGAATATATGTGCGCTACACACCTGTTCATCATTTTTCTGAGTCTTGCCAAATTTGGCTAGTTTCCTGCCAAAGAAATCCCGTTAAAATTTCTATATGGAATACAATGTACATTTTAACACTGTGGCATGCTTCCAAAAGTGCTATTTCTGCTTGGCTCAAAACACTTAGCTACAAATCAATGGTTCCTGAATCTCTTCAAGACCACTAGGAACAGTGTTGACTTTGCTCTACACTTGCCCTTGTTATTGTTGAGCATGATTGTAGTATAGAAAATTCATATTTACACACACATATTGTGGTTATTGAGAACTCATTTTTTGTTCATTTTCTACTTCTAAAATCTATTCATTCTACATGTACCATAAGAACTTCCCAGAGAGGGTTTCTTTGGAGATTTAGAAGACAAAAACAATTAGTGTGGATCCTGCATCATCCCTATATTAACCTTTCTTATTATCATCAACCACTTTTCAATTCCCATTCTTGAGTTAATCACACTTCCAATTAACATATTCAGAACAGCAGAGCAGGCTTTAGCACACCAAGCAAACTATAGAAATACAACATCCCTCATATCCTGGCAACTACTTCAGCAGTGCATCAGCCTGGTTCATAATTATCTAATGCACAAGTGATCAACCATTGTACAATCACAGATCTGTGCAATTCAAAGGTAGTATCTCCTTTAGATTATAGCATAAGAGCTTAATTAGTGAACAGAGTTTATAAACCTTTAACTAAAAGAAGTTTCCAAAAGGACCAAGATTTGGTAGAGTCATTAAAGAGTGCTGAATCACAATTTTTTTTCCTCTGGATTACACAGAAAACTTTTTTGGCAAAGTTCCTACCTCACCTTCAGTGCAATGGACATTTCTCAGAAGGAAGCAGTGCTGGCGGTCTTCCAGAGGGAACAAAAACTAATGTTGGTCATTCTCTTGCCTTGAGATACTGTTGATGAAAAAAAAAAAACAACATTGTTTTCCTGGTGTTATCACTCACTTCCAAGTTCCTTACTTTACTACCTACCACTTCTCCTGTTTTTAGTTATCCCTAGATTTACCTGGATTCTTCCTACCTGAATTGGGTTGAGGAATTCAGGCACAATCCTCAACCATAACATTGGCAAAGGGTGTAACTGCACCAATGTCTTCTCTTTCATCCATTCATGTCACTGGATTTGAAAGGAATAGAGATATCTCTCACACAAAACACATTAAAAGCTGCAAACATAAGGCCCATCCAACCAGGAATTCTTTTGGAATTAATGCTGTGAGGTTTGAAGTCTTAGCAATAAAGTTATGTGTCAAAATGTCTCTCTCAATTGGAGCCAACAAACAAAATCAAGATCTTAGCATCATGTGATACTACATTACAACAGAAACAACTTGTCAAGTGGAAAAGACAAAGTTGTATTATGGTATCATCTCCTACACATGCATTCTCACTTCTGCACCCCAAATAACCCCATTTTATATCCTCCCTATTAAAATGTTAAATCCAGTCATCTGATCATGCAGACAAGCTCTTTGTTCCTTTATCCACTTTTTATCAAATGTTTTAAGTGCCCCTTTCAATTTCTTATCAAAATTTTACTCTGAAGGTGAGAATGTATGGAATATGTCCAAATAATATGGTGCTTTTAGCTGAACAGTACATCATAGTTATTGTGAAATAGGTCCTTTAAGTTGAGAAAATAGATTTGGATGCTCCAAATTGAAATAATTCACATTGTTTCTATCTTTTTATAACATTTTGGATCATTGCTTCAGTAATGATATTCACAAGAAAACAAAACAAAACAAACAAACAAAAACAGAGAATGTACAAACACTTGGAAATTCTCTGGAAGCTATAAGTGATGGCCTAGTATGATCTAACTGATAATTATCAGCTGGATTTTGTCTCTGTGGAATTCATTCCACAGCAAGTAAAAAAAAAGAAAAAAAGACCTTTTCCTGTCATTCTGAAGAGCCATAGGCAACTATTAGTACTTCAATGGAGAACAAAGAAATTTACCTTCATTCAGTCCAACTGGTAGTACCCATGGAGATTCATCTCTTATACTCAGCCTGCTACTTCAAATATTGTTTTAAACATCCCATTCCAGCCTCTTCAGAACTTTCTGCTAGGTTTTTTAGGGACCATCCAACACATACTACCTTTTCTTCATTCTTTGGGGTTCCTGAAGTCCTTCAAGATTAGGGATTTCCACATGTGTGTATTTTTAATTTTCCAATTGTCTGTGACCCATTAACCAAACACATAGGTAGGTTATCTCCACTGTCCAAGAATTTGTAAAAAATCCACAGATGTCCCTTGAGAATAGGCTTCTAGCATTTGTACAAAAGCTAAATGTACTACTGCAAGTAATTTAGCCTACTGTACGGGTTTTCCTTTTCCTACTTTTACAAGAACTTTTTCTCCATCAGCTGAATAGCTGAAATTTCCATTCTTCTGAGAGTTATCATAGGTACACCATAATACTTGCATTGTTTTATTAATAAGAGGGTCATATGGTCAGGTACTCCATCAACGGGTTCTGGGAGAAAGAAGGTCCTAGGTTTCATCGATTGTCATGCAAATGGTAGCCATATTATGTGACAATCCTCCTGACGCAACACCTACAGTATTCAGTATTCAGCACACACACAATTTTCACTTGATAAATAAACTCTCTTGGGAAACATCCTCATAATAGTCTCAATTGTCTCAATCATAGGCTCAGAGTTTCCCTTTTGTCTTCTGATACACTTTCTCTGGATTATTCTAGTCTTTTTCCCATCCACAACTCCCATGCAGGATAGTTAAGAAAGCAAATCCATTATTGTTTCCATATGTGTTTATTATTGGGTGCTGTCTCTACTAGAGCCTAATTACAAGAGAACAGTTTCTATTGAAAAGAAAAATATATAATAGCAGCATGTGGTAGCTTTTAGGTCTGTGACTCTAGGAGCCTGTAATAAGGGGTTGGAGAAGCATTATCTGACTTCTGTCGCTAAGTCCAACGAGCATGGTGGTGAGTTGGTAAAATCTAATATCATATATTCACTTAGACCTTATGGTCCCAGTGGACTAGACAAGTCCTGTTCTATAACACTTTTTATATCCCACCATATTTAGATGTCCATTTGAATAGTCTTCTTCTAGTCACTTAGTTGTTTCACTTTGCCTCTTTTAAAGAAGTAATTAAATTCACCAAATTAGGAAGGTGCATAATTTGGAATGAGATATATCCACTAAATATGGACTGTCTTTTTAGTAGTTAAATTCTTCAGAAACACTAATTACCTCTATTTTGGGGGAAGCCTCTTGAGGCACCAGGCAACTAATTTCCCAAATTTCATAGTCTTAACCAATTTCTAAACTTTTGAAACTCATCAATCGTTCTCTTTAAGATTTATGTGTAACTTTTGTTGTCAAGCTTTTTTTTTTATTTTTTACTTCCTTTTCCAATTCTGTTACTAATATAATGCCAACAGCACAGTGATTCAGCCTGCTCTTCACCAATATCATGACCAAATTTCTCCTCACAAAAAGTATGATAGTACAAGGTAGAATTTTAATACCTTTGACAATATGGTAAAATTGTATTGTTTCCACTCATATAAAGGCAATTGTAAGGTGTATTTTTTTTTTTTTCTGTACGCGGGCATCTCACTATTGTCGCCTCTCCCATTGCGGAGCACAGGCTCCGGACGCGCAGGCTCAGCGGCCATGGCCCACGGGCCCAGCCGCTCCACGGCATGTGGGATCTTCCCGGACCGGGGCACGAACCCGTGTCCCCCGCATCGGCAGGCGGACTCTCAACCACTGCGCCACCAGGGAAGCCCAGTTGTAAGGTTTTTAAAATTTTTCACTCTAAGTATGAAAACAAAGTGTTAACACAATGTCACATTATAACAACCTCTGTTAGTCTGTTGCATATTTTAGATAGTTCCTATCAGATACTGTTATTAACCGTACTATATTATTCATTGCTTGTTAGTATAGCATCAGTCTCCATGACCCTCTTACCTTTCTCATTAATCTAACTCAAATTGTTGTAGCATGCATTGATATTATTACCCCCACTTCTAACATTTTTAAAACAAAGTTGAAAATTTCTACAGCAGGTTCTTATTAGTTATCCATTTTATACATATTAGTATATATGTGTCAATTCCAATCTCCCAATTCATCACTGCTGTATAAAAAAATAAATAAAATAGAATTCAGAAAAAAAAACCTAAAAATAGTGTTACCATATGATCCAGTAATCCCACTCCTCTACATATATCCAGAAAAGACGAAAACTCTAATTCAAAAAGATACATGCACCCCAATGTTCATTGCAGTATTGTTTACAGTAGCCATGACATGGAAGCAACCTAAATGTCCATTGACAGATAAATGGATAAAGAAGATGTGGTACATATATGCAATGGAATATTACTTAACCATAAAAAAGAATGAAATAATGTCATTTGCAGCAACATGGATGGACCTAGAGATTATCATACTAAATGAAGTAAGTCGGACAAAGACAAATATCATATGATATCAATTACATGAGGAATCTAGAAAAATGATACAAATGAACTTATTTAGAAAACATTTCTAAATGTTTTCACAGACATAGAAAAGCAAACTTATGGTTATCAAAAGGGAAATGGGAGAGGGATAAATTGGGAATATGGGATTAACATATACACACTGCTATATATAAAATAGATAAACAAGGACCTACTGTATAGCACAGGGAACTAAATTCAATATCTTATAATAACTTATAAAGGAAAAGAATCTGAAAAAGAATATACATATGTATATACATATATAGGTGCGTGTATATATATATATACATATATAATATATACACATACGTATGTACATATATAAAACTGATTCACTTTGCTCTACACCTGAAACATTGTAAATCGACTATACCTCAATTAAAAAAATATAATCGCAGAAAAGGTTTATAAAACACCATTGTAATATTCGTTGTGATGTTAGAATTTAGATAAATTCTTTTATTAAAAAAAATTGAAAATTTCTGTTGCCCTTTGTGAATTTTATATTACCTAGTACTCATTACCAAATTTCATGTCCAATTTATTCTGAATGAAATTTGACCTAAAGGACATAACAGCAATGTTTGCCACTTATGTCGCATTCATTGCAATTATGTATTTAGGGGTATTTTGCTTCCAGTACTTTGATCTGCAATTTTTTTTCATTAACGAATAATTTCATTCATTGAATGCCTTACAAGAAAGTATCTCCATAACCACCCAATTCCACTGAAGTCCTTGCAGTGCCTCTTCACTGTCATAGGCAGGAATGCTGTTGTATTTGGGACCTGTATCCAACAAGTCAAAGAAATTTTGCTTCACACACCCTGATATTTAACCTAAACATTTCACACAGCCATAGAGATCATGCTGGGAGATACAGTTTCAAGGTCCTGGACTAAATAGATGAGATGAATTGTTCACCATGTTTCAGCCTTTCTATTAATTATCCTTTCATTTTACCTATTTTAAACTCACTCAGTAGAGGATAGATTGAATGTGACAACATCCTTTAAGAGGTGTTTAAAGGATGTAAAGTAGATGTTTTGTGGGTACTTATTTTTTTCTATTTTACTTCCCTCTTCTTTTTTTTAAATAAAGAGCAGAACAACTCTGCCTGGCTTAATCTTTTTCTTCTTTTAAACCATTACACTTAGTCTCCTTTCTCTTTCTTTGGCCTTTTTGAATTGCTCTAACCTTTTACATACTCTCAAACTCCATGGAAGATAATTCAGGAAGTTAATCTACTACTATACCTTAATGCCCTTTTGCTCCTTAAACAAGAAGATTGGAGTTTCACTGAATTTTATTGTTCCCAAAATTGTTTGGGGGAGCAGCATGCCATTAGGGGCAACTTTATTTTGATTACCATATAACCAATGAAATGGCATTGCCCCTCTTAGCATTTTCAGTGTTCAATACGTATGTTCCATTTTAACATGGAAGAGGAAATAAGGCAATTCTCAGTTTTTTTGAACACTCACCTGACTCTGGGTTTTACCACCTTGAAGAGGAGAGATCTGTTACTTTTTTGTCACTAATGAATTGAATGCCAAAACCACAACTAATTTTAGGTAGCTACTTATTCCAAATAGATCCCTTTATTCTGTAATACCTAACTATCAAACTGTTAGATTAACCTTAATTTTCTTCCAATCTTCAAAAGAGTACTGGAACATCATTATGAACCATTTCTTTTTGTCATATACTGACCTCAAATTATTTACCTGGTTATTCTCTAGCTGACAGTTTCACTTTTGCCAACACAGTCAATAATAGTCACTGTACATTTTATTTTCTAGACATTTTCACAGTTTTTTTTTTTTCTATTCAACTGTAGTCAAATTTACATCATATAAATTCCATTAAAAGGAGAAATTCCTAGTCACATGTGGCAAGATTTTCACTATTTCAGACTATGGATGGATTGGCCACCATCCAGAGATCAAAGTCTTATCAGTTCCTTTCTTCCATATTGTCTTTCACCGTATAAATCTTTTTCTATACGTGTCGAATAGGTGTGTTTGTATCAGTTCTACTTCTGCCCCTAATCTACCTGCTATACAACCATTGATTCAATGTCACATGATACTAAGTTCAGAATCCATGAAAAGATTCACAAGAAATAAGTCCCCAACTCATTTTGCTTCCACTAAATGATACACAATAGGCACACTGGTGAGCAATTCTTTGTGCAATTGTGAACGATTTTTCTTTGGCTTGTTAGATACAGGTCCCTAACATACCAGCATCCCTGCCTATGATAGGTACACTAACTTGCAGTTGTTTGGGGAGGTGAGGCTCCACCTCAAGCACAGCTTGCAGGTCTCTGCACTGTACAAGGTGCACTTTCTCATAAAAACAAAAACAAGAAAACTGAAGTTGAAGTCAATTCTGTCCACTTTAATTCGTTAAACATATCCCTGCCATTTCTTTCCTATCATTTATACTCTGCATGTCATATAACCCATTAAGGAATATATGTCAAGGCACATACCTCCCATTACAGCTGCAATCCACTGGTCAAAGTACTACAATAAAAAATTATGAGTGAGATGCAATTGCTCAGCTTGGTAGAACATAGATAAGGTATCACTGCACATTTATTTCTGGAGGCAGTATTCTTGTACCACACTTCCAGGAATTTCTGAATATAGGTTAGTAGTTTTGAGCAGCTGCTATCTCTTTATCTAATATGGTATTTGAATATGTCAGCACTATGGTCATCAGCCTTTAGACATATTTTGTCAAATGTATTTTGCAGTCGTGGAGTGGAGAAACAGACTCAATATTCAAGATGTGTCTGACTGGTAAAAATCACAGAAGGCTTATTAACCCCTGTTTTGGGAAAAAAATTTCTGCATAACAAGCTTAGTAGCTCTAAACAATCATCATCTATTTATTCACATTTCTGTTGACAGCTTGGTAAGCTAGGCTCAGCTGGGCAGCTCTTTTGCTGGTTTTGCCTGTGGTGACTCATGCAACTTTCTTTATCCGGGGCCGGATGGTCCTAAATGAACTCATTACATGTCTGGAGCTTTTGCTGCTTGGCTGGACATTCTTTGTCCATGTGATGTCTCTCTT
Organism: Stenella coeruleoalba; assembly: GCF_951394435.1. Taxonomy (NCBI): domain Eukaryota; kingdom Metazoa; phylum Chordata; class Mammalia; order Artiodactyla; family Delphinidae; genus Stenella; species Stenella coeruleoalba. The sequence continues at coordinate 37,401,869 of NC_137164.1, read as the reverse complement.
CACATGATTTCTTATCTTCAAAGAGGTTAAACTCTGCTTACACATAAAATGAGGGTCTCAGGATTCTAAGATGTCACATTCTATTGGTGGAAGCAAATCATAGGGCCATACAAGATTCAAAAGAAGAGGGAATAGATTTCACCTCTTGTGAGAGCAAAAGAAAAAAAAAAGTGATATTTTAATCATCACAACCCTCTCAATCAGCTCACTGTATTTGTAGTTAAGGATGACATTACATTACAATGAAGGATAGTATTGTGGTTAAGGATAGAATTTTATTGTAACATCTTCCAGAAAAACCCAAACAAAATTTTTGGGCAACCCAATAGTTGCCAGAGACTGGCAACTAATGAGAGGTAACAATATATAAGGCAATAGAACATTGTGGTCAAAATCTCACATTTTGGAACCAATTTGTTTAGGTTTTATTCTTGGCTTCTTCATCTAATATTTGTGTACCTTAATCAGGCTATTTAAGCTATCTGTGACTTTATTTTTCCTTTGCACAATAAGAATAATAATTATAATAACATAAGTGTCATAAGGTTGCTGTGAGGATTAAATGAGCTAATGGTCTAGCAACTGAGTATTATAAGAACTGAATAAATGTTATAAATCATTTTCATACATTACTTACATTATACATTGCTCATCACATAGTTATAGCTTTAAAAATTTTTATAAATGATTACTGAGAATTCACAGAATTTTCCCACATGTTACAGTTAATTCCAGATAGACTGTTTTTCAAATGTTTTTTAAATTTTAAAGTAAGGACACTATTTTGCTCTGATGAATTATTGGTTTTAACACATCCATTTTAGCTTATAAATATGTCTTTGATTTCTAATTGTTATGTATTAGAAATTTCTCCAATAATTTTCCCATAATTGACATGGTGATATCCTCAAGTACTTGATAAAAATGTTATGCAATTTTTGTCCTGTTACCAAGACAGCAAAACACTACTAAGGACCTCTTATTATTCTTTTGTTCTGCCTTCTGTGGGACTGAAAATTAATCTTTTTTCTTCTTTCATTTTTACTATGCTGGAAAGCTATATACTATATCTTATTATAGTAATTTTCCTTAAAGTTTTAGCATGCTTAATTTTTTTATAGTTCTCTAACCCATCCGTGTTAAACAGGTTAGCTTGTTATAAAATTTCTCTACATACTACTTACACACCTGATAAGATTTTGTCTTGTAAAATTGTATTTGTACCTTTTTTTAAAGCAAACAAAATTGGTGTATTTATTTCATAAGCTTTCTATACTTAGTCTAATTTACTGACATGCTTTATTTGTATGTTTGCTCACTTACTTTTTCTCCTCACTTTTTAATGGGTTCACAATTTTTCTTGCCCAAGTACATCATTCAGTAAATTTTTGGCAAACATCTGGAGCAATAAACTCTATTGGTGAAAATGATTTGTTTTTTTTTTTTTTTAACTCAGTAATATATGTTTAGCTAGATATAGAGACAAATATTGGGATTTATTTTCTTTCACTGTAGTGACTTATCTACTATACCTGATAGAATGTCCTACATCAGATTACAGATTTTTAATTCTGGTAGTTTTTAATATTTTCCCATTTTCCTTGAAATTTTATTTTATAATTTATTTTTGCTAGGTATTAGTTGCCCTTATGTTTGTTTCTATGTTTGTCTTACTCAGCAGTGGAATATATTTTCATTCTAAAGTATGTTTTTTGTCAATTACAGAAAAGTTTGAATCTTGCCTATTTAAATTTAGATGCTCTCTCAATTATCCCATTTTCTTCTACTGGAATTTCCATTAAATTTCATTTAGAACCACTCAATCTATCTTTTATATTTTTATCTCATAATGTCTTAGATGCCTATCTCAATTGTAATTATTGACTCATTAATTCTCTCTTTCCCTGTTCGCCAACTACTATTTATCCTATCATTTTTATTTTCATCTTAATAACGTTTTTATATTTCTGCAATTCAGTGTTTTCTTTTTCTATCTTCTAATCTTGTTTTATGGATGATATTTTCTTCATAGTCACTCTGAGCATTGACAATACACTCATTTTAATATCTTCAGAGCACTCTGCTGTTTTCAGTTCAACATTGTGAATTCAACTGTTTGTTGTGGATTTAGTAGCTTTTCTCTATGGCTTTGGGTTTCTCTGTACACTATAATTTTGTTCTGAGGGTCCACATTTCATATGAGGTTTTCTTTCTCTACATCCATTCTTTTGTTCCAGCATTTTGGCAGCTGTCTTACACCTCAGTTACTTCCTAGGGAACACAGCTCAGAGGGAATATTATTTGTGGATACCTTCAAGAGGATGGCATAATAATCTTCAACAGTGCCAACAGGTATGAGACTTCTGCACATGAAATTAGTTCTGATTATTTTTTTCTCTTTTCTAAAGGCAAATAGTGAATTATGGACCCCAAACTAAGGGGATAGTTGGATCTTCTTCCGTTTCCTTCTCTTGTATACAAACACAGTACCAGTGCCAGGCTTCACCCAGAATCTGTTTACCTCCAACCCTCACTATTTGTGGGGTCTGTTTCATCCTGTATCCTTGCCAGATTTGAGGTTCTGGGTCCCATTATCTTCTCATGGTATCCAGGTATCTGTCTTAAGCTCCCACTCACTAATGTGAGTTTCCCCTCTGACCCATACAATCAGTTCTGTGGGATGGAGAAGACTATGGAAGCCTTGAATGTCACATGTTGAGGATGACAGAGGAATCATTAGCTAGGGTCTCTGAATAACTGTAGAGAAGACCTGTCTCATGGACCTGTTCATCTGCTCACTATTGACATGAGCAAGAGGCAGACTGCTCTTGTGTTGAGCCATTATATATCTGAGATGTTGTTACCAGAGGCTAGGCACCCTGACTAATGAACTGTCTGACTTAGTGTTTTATGTCTTCTCGTGACTGTATCCTTTTATTAAGTGCTGGATTTTCTGTTGCACTACAGTGATAAAAAGAAGATTGCGATTTTTAATTTTTTTTTTTTTTTTTGGTCTCAAGAGTCATTTCTCTGATGGAGTCTATCCTGAAACAAATCCATCAGTGTATGAAAATGTAAAAATCATTATATTTCTCTATAATATTTAAACAACCCCTCAAATTAATTCAAAATTAAATCAGTGTCATTTTCATTAATAGTAATTAACTTTATTCTCTAAATGGTATAGTTTGGCTTTGCACACATAACAATCCAAAAATCTTTTTCCAGCATAAAGATTATGGAAGACTTTTTACTATCCTTATCATCCCCCCAGAGGTCACAAATTCTTATCATTCCTCTCTAAAACCATGTATTTCTAAAGTAGATACTATTTCCTTTATGTAACATGTAATTAGAGCCTCAGTAGATCTTTCTTCTGTTTTATTTTAGGTGAATTTATGTGTTTGCTTTGTTTTTGTTTTATTGTTGATCATATGACCTACATATAGTCTTTGGTCTTAAAAAGTAGTATCTCTATAGTAACATGGATGCATTACTTGAAGGATGACATCCACACTATATTTTATATCTATTTGTAGACATTTGTAATTTTTTTATCAGATATTAGTGTTTTAACACACATTGTTCCTTTTGACACTTAAAAATAAAACTCTTTGGGTTGAAACCAGACTTATTTCACCTTTAGAAGAAACCTTTAGAAAGCTCTTTTGCTCAATTACAAGGACTATTTTGTCTGTTGAACATTGTTCTTTAGAAAAAAGTAAAAGAAATTTACTATTATAATCTCTGTGATGATATGACTATTGTTGCATTTATTTCACTTTTTTATCGTTAGTCTGTTCCATATTTTTGGTCAGAATTAAGTCCAATGTATGATTGTCCACTCTTAGTTCTAATTTTTTAGTTACAGATTACTATGTATTCAATTTAGCAATGTTGCAAATTTTGTTTTTAGCTTGTTGCAACTACTACAGAGCATGTAGAGCTTTGAAATTTTATTTTTACAAAAAGCACATTTTACCTACATATTTGTAGCTTTCATGGAAAAGCATATATTCTGCCTAGCCAAGCAGGCAGTATGTGGTCACACGATGATGTTCCCCAGATCCTAGCCTTCTCCTTTTGTCCTTTTAAATAACTTTTAGATTGCTTTATGTCTGTGGATTTCCCTATCAATACATTTATACATTTTGCTTCTACAACTTTAACCCATATAATGGATGAATTATTTGACAGGGAAAATTCATATTTCTATTATCATATTTCTGGTATGAGTTCCAGACAGTAGAATCATGCACAAGACTGCTTGGTGGATGGACCCACAAGTTTTGGCAGCTGTTCAAACCTTTGACTAAGTCTGAACTTTAAAGAAGTTCCTGAACCTCTCTAAGCCACCGAATGTGTGTGTATATGTTTATTATTCAGATAATTATAAATAGATATGTGATGTGTATAATATGCCAGATAATTGAAATAAATGTTAATGGTTTCTTATTTTCTATGAATGAGAAAGCATTCATTGAAGTCAAAGTAACAGCATTTTTGATTGCCTTCTCGGCAAAATGTACAATGTCAAGTTTTAAACTTGCTGAAAGTGGTAATATACTTGAATCATGTACATAAAATAACAGTTTAAACTTGTACAATAAAATAGTTTATGAGGTACTTTCAAATATACTATTATGCTTAAAAGATCCTTTTAAGATAGGTATTAAAAATCTTATATTACAAATAAGGAAACTGAGGTACAGAGAATAAGTGATATTTTTTCAACGAAGCACAGCTAATAAAAGGCAGGTATCCAGAAAATTGGTAAATTATGAACTTAGGTAATTTACCAATTACCTCTTGCTTCTCACGTTTTTTGTTTCCCTATTCATCAGAGGTACTGTTTACTAAAACATTGTTAAAATTCTGAAGTTTCTGATAAATATCACTATCAATACATTTCTTTGTCTCTATGCCTCTATTACTTGCATTATTTAAACTGAATATTTTACTGTTGTCAAAGAATCCTTATGCTTTTCAGCCTTTGTGATTTAATATTGTTGTTTCCTCTTTAAAGACCTTTGCCCACAATATCTATTCATCATGTGATAAAACAGGGAGGTAGATTCCAGCTTCATATAGTGGGAGATTTTTAATGAATACAATCAATGAGCTTGGAATGTTCCATGCAAAACTGAGATAGACTAAGTATCTATTAAGGACATTTTACTGGGTATTCCCCTGTTGGTTAGGAAAGTTTAGGCCAAAACATATTGAAATATCTTTCCCCTTTAGCTTTAAGGCAATTAAGTTATTCTAGTACATTTTGTAATCATCTCATTTTCTTTCTAGGTTGCATGTCTTTATGGAGGGATGAGGAGGGAATCCACATATCTTTGCATCACTCATGGAGTTTAAAGGTACCTTACTGATATTGATCATTCAACAAATATTTGTTAAATGGTTTATGTATATAAAAATAACATGAATTAAAAGCACTATAAAGAGAATTTAAAAAAAAATCTGATGGGAGTACAAAACAGAAGATAAGAGTAAGGTAAAATTGAGTAGAGAATAATAAGGATAAACATAAACACATATATATAATAAAGAAACAAAATAAGGCAAGCATCTAATAAACAGTTGTGAGATAATTATTGGACAGATATTACTCCTCAAAGCATAGTGGCTACATTTACTGAACATGTCAACATTATATTGGATAATAGTTTATTGAAAATTACTGAGAAATCTATATTTATCTATTTGTAGTGCTTCCTGACAAACATTTCATAGATGTCTGGGTACCGATATACCAATACTCCACTTAATTTTGCAAGGAAATCTGCAGATTTCATTTTTGCAAAATTTACACGTTTTTGTGAAAGCAGAGCTGTCTGCTGACCTTAAATGTTTTGACCCCTAAATACTGTCAGTGATGACATTTAGAGACTAAATTGTCTTGCATGACAGGAAAATATGATATTTTATTAGTTTCTTCTACTATTTGACTTTAAAAACAATTACTTTTGTGTAGTGATTTTATGGAATCTTCCCTTTCTAATGCAATGTCAGTGTATACACTTACAAAAGTTTTCTCCAGGAGCAATGTCTCTCGTCTCCCCCCAAATAATGCAAAAGCCTCAATGATTCTATCCACATTATATTTAAAAACAGGAATTAATTGTAATTTTTCAAAGAATTTCAGATGTTTCTAATACTATGCTATAAATAATCATGCAACATAGCATTTCTGTTCTAATTTACAGTTTGCAAAACATCTTCAAATACATACGTATATGTATGGCTATATATATATATATATATATATATATATATATAAAATTTATAGAAAGTAAATCATTTTCAATAGAGAGAAAATTTTCAGACTGCATCATCTTAGATGACGATATAGGGGTGAGTATTCTGATGTCCTTTAGAGAAGTAGTAATCTGGAGAAAAGGAAGTAATTGGTGATACCAGGTCAAAATACACTTTTGTTCATCTGTATGAAAATATTACTCCCCCAACCAATTTAAGATAAAGTTTATGACAATTATTTTCCCCTTCCTTATAAGCTCTCAGTTTGATCTTTGTAAGTTCTTTTTTTTAATTAAATTTACTTTGAGCTTTACTTATTGGAAAAGATATATTTAAACCATTCTGCCAATTCAAAACACTGAAATAAATTGTATACAAAATATGCTCAAGAAATATGCTACAATTAGAAGGCACAAGTGACAGATTGAAAGGTGGAGGAAAAAAAATCACATTTCTCTGCCTCCTTTGACAATAGTAGCAGCCACGTGGGGTAAGTGATGGTGATTGCAGATAGCTGCAGACAACAGCTGTATTAACATAATTGCAAGCACATCAGCAGAAGGTCAGATCCTGGAATCCCGCTCAGTAGCCATGAGAAAAATTCCCTCAGAATCTCCAGTAATTCAGCAGGTGTGTGGGCTCATGAGTTCAGGGTAGGCAGCAGCTTTCTGAGCTTGATGTAACTGTCCCTTTTCCCTTTTGCTCCTCTGGCCCATGCCTGCAGATAACACCATCTTAATCAATTTCCTTTCTACTTGAAATATCAAGAGTGGTGTCTCTTGTAATGACAGAATATCAACTAGTAGATGTGCTAAGGAGTGTCCCCAAGAAATAAGACACTAAATCTGTAAATGTGAGAGTACTTATCTGACCTGATTGTAAATATTGACTCATCACCTTTAGAATATGAGCCACAGGTAATCATGGCATGCACAGGCAAATGGTCATTTCTATACCTGTTTCCTAGGATGAAGTGATTAGTGAAGGCAAGGCTGCACTTGACAGAGTGGATAATGCTTACAAGAATTATGGGCTGTTGACTGCTTATGACTGTCCTGGAGACTTTACTGGAAAGTAATATCAGAGGTCAGGCTGTTAAACTTGGAGATCAAGATCCAATAAGAGAAAAATTCCTGTAATGACACTAAAATAACATCAAAATATAATCATGCACCAGAAGTAGAATTCAGAGCTTAACCTGTGATATATTATTTGGTACGAATTGGGAACAGGAGGGTAGCAATTGAGGACATTTAGATAGATCCCAAGGAATATAAGAACCTTTTAAAACCTTCAAGCCTCTTTTACTAACAGAACTGCCCCTCCTACCTTGGCAACATACTAGCTATCCTTTGCTTCAAATTTCTGTGATAATCTTACCCTAGGCAGTTGCTTTATAAGATTTATTTATTCTCCAGTCTCCACACCCTACTCCCCTTCCCCTTCATATCTATTACTAGAGCAGATCTACTAGTGTTTCTAGGGAACAAGTAGAAAGGATGACTTGGAAGAATATAGCTTATACCCTAAAAGATTTACCCATTTTTACTAACTTATATGAGCAAAAACCCAGACATTGTTTGTGGGGACATATCATAAGGGTGTGAGATCAAGAAGGACAGAACATACCATTAGATTATGTAACAGAGATTCTGATTCAACTGTTAACTCAAGCAGCTTAGAGTGCCTTTAACACTTTTCATGGTTTCTTGACTGAAATCTGGTCTCAACAGTGGCCTACATTGTGAGATTGATTGCCAGAATTTCCTTGGTACACCAGGAGGAAGGAATCCAAGTATGTAGGGAGATAGTCATCTTGGTGTGGGTTTCTCATGAATAATATGTCCCATGAGAGGATCTGAAGGATACTAACTTGAAAATATTTGAAACATCTTGAAAATGTGTTGGCAAAAAGAGCTCAGCATCCTTATAAGCTCTATGGATTTTATCCTTCGCAGGCCTGTGACGATAATGGCCAATGTTTCCATTGGCCTGGTCTCTCTCATTTCAGTGGGTTTGATTTGAATCCTAGAGTGGCAGATACAGTGACCGTGATGAGTGTAAGTCCAGAGTGACAATTGCAATGTTTTGACCCGCAGAGATTAATATTAGTGGCTTAATTAACCACAATATCCTGGACGGGGAGCCTATTATTGTATTACTTGCATATGTAGTCAGAAAAACTGTATGTCTGGTGAACACAGATGGCTGTTGAGTTACCATAAAGAAACATGAGCCAGAACTGAGTCAGGTCACAGCCTTTTTATGATGATGATATAATGGGAAGGTCTTGTAATGATGTTAAAATATAATATTTGATCTTTGTGTAATAATGAAGTAACTTTGCAGTTAATCTAGAAAAGGAATTAACTTCATTCAGAAAAGAATATAATAACTGATAGGATCCGATGTATCTTTTTTGGAGAAGATGAGCACTTCTTTCCTTGCATATGGATAGTTGCATCCTCTGGGGTATAAGCATGATGTTGTTGATATTGTTGTTATATGGAAGTTTAAACACGTATAGATGGAGTAGCCATAAGAGAGGATGTCTAACAGTCCCTATTGTCTCACATACACATACATCCATCTGTATTTTTTCTGTATTGTTAATTGATACAATGTTGAGGGTGTGGGTGTATGTGTGCATGTTTGTGCCAAACTTTGGAGAATTCAAAATTGAAAATAAATCATCATAGCCTTAATACAATAATATTCAAAACAGCATCTAACACTTCTTGGGGGCATCTGGAAATGTTTTAATAATGGATAAATACTTAACTTGAACCCTAAAGAATTATAGAAGGTTTACCCAGTAGACAAGAGGAAGGGGGACAGAGAAAGATTCACTACAGAATAAAGGAAGAGCAAGATAGAGACAATCTGAATGATCAGGCATAACGTCTGTATTCACGTACTCAGGCTTTGCACTACTGCCTGACCAGTGTATCTTTCTGTCAGTGAGCACTCATGCCAAAGAATGGAGTCTAAAATTTTTCCTGCCTCTCTGTTCATTTATTGATGAACATATAGTTCATAAATTTTACTTTTAAAGTATCGACATAGACTGGATACTCCTGAAATCATCTATTGGTGAAACAGAAACTAAGAAGACTGCTATGAAATACCATCATTTTCTAATAGTCTTTGTTTCCTTTCTGATTTCAGCTTTTAGAGACCATCACTTCTATGCATCAGAAAATCAAAGCAGTTTTCTGTTACACTTTAACCTGACATTAAGGAACAACTCTCTGCTCTTACAGGGCAGGCACTCAATAGCACCATTAAGGCCTGAGGAGCCTTCAATATTGTCAGGTAATTAAGCATTCAGGAGACTCTTGCTACATGACAGGTTGAGAAATATTCAATTTTTTAAAGTTATCTAAAGATGTAGAGACCTCTCTGACTTTGTAATTGCATGGTCATGCATTCTGATTTTCTCCACAGAATGGAATACACCCTGCAGTGCTTGTTTTATACTCTCCCTAAATAGTTACTGAGGATACAGAGAATTACTTTTACTTACAATTATAGTCCCCATGAAAGGAGAGAGCTTCATACAGATTATTTAGAAATAATTTAATGAAAGACTTCTCAATTGATTTAACGAAAGACTTCTCCATCAAATAATTAAAATTTTCCCATTCTCTCTGTCAGGCTTAAAAACCTACAAGCAAAATGCTGCATTTGGTTCACTAGTAAAAAAAAAATGGTGATGATCTTTGTTGGGGGCAATCTGAAGCAGCCTGCCTTGTCTTTTATATTTCTTTAAAAACAGGAGAATTAAGTAAATTTTAAAAAGAGATTTGAAATTTAGCAAGTGATATTTTTTTACTTCTGCTGTGCATTCATAATCTTTTGCAAACAGGTGAATAAAAAAACCTATGGAAAATGCAAAAAGATCTTCAGTTAAATTGTCAAATGCTTGTCAAATACAAAGGATCAGAGGAACTTTTCCTAAGGTCTGGCTGAGGGTGTCCGAAAGCAATTCCATTAAAGACTGCTCAGTCATCATTTTCTCAAGTCAGGTTCAAAAGGGCAAAGTCAGTTTTTTAAACAAATTTTAATTATTGCATATATCCTTTTGAGTCAGTGAAAAACAATCAGCTTTCCACTCATTGAGTAATTGTGCTCAATGTCTACAAAGGACACTAAGCTCCAATAGTTCTGGTTGATACATAGACAAGTTGTGCTGCTGTTAAATAATGTTCTTATTTTGAAAGTGTCAAGGCCAAAATAGCATGCTTAATTTAAACACATAGCAAAATATCAGTTTGCTTTCATATAAAGTGGAGTTACCAAATTGAAGACCTTCTCTATAATAAAACTGTTAAAAAAAATTGACAGTCAACATTCCTAAACCTTAAATTGATTAATCCTGCTCTTAGCACTTTCACTATTGCATTGTATACGATCATTGGTTATTTAACGAAGAAATGAGTAGAGTGTTTCTTTAAGTGAATTCCAGATTCATACTGAACTTTGCAGCATAGGAGTGTTATTTGGAAATTATATCTTCAATATGCTTTATATTATTGAACTATGTCATTACTAAAAATAGGATTTTATGAACATTTTCAGGTTTATATGACTAGTTTTTAACAGGTATAAATAAAACCAAATTGTATCATGGATAATCAGAAAGCCTTTAATTTTAAAAATGATTAATGAACCCAGTCATACTGTATATTGGTAAGTAATTTTAACTAACAATAACAAGAAAAATAATCTTAAAAAATAAATAAGTAAACAATATATCTGCAAACAATATATCTGATAAGAGGTTAATATCCAAAATATATTGGGTTGGTCAAAAGGTTCATTCAGGTTTTTCTGTTAAGATGTTATGGAAAAACCCAAATGATCTTTTTGGCTAACCCAACACAAAGAACTCATACAACTCAACATCAAAAAACAAAACAAAACAAAACACACAACAACCTGACTGAAAAATCAACAGAGGACCTGAATAGACATTTTTTCCAAAAAAGTAAAAACATACAGATGGCCAACAGACATGTGAAAAGATGCTCAATATCACTAATCATCAGACATATGCACATCAAAACCACAAGAAGATATCACCTTACACCTGTCAAAATGGGATTATCAAAAAGACTATATAAAACAAGTATTGGAAGGCAGGTGAAGAAAGGGAACCCTGTGCACTCTTGGTGGGAATATAAATTGGTGCAGTCACTATCCAAAACAGTATGGAGCTTCCTCAAAAAACTAAAAATAAAACTATCATATGGTTTACCAATTCCTCGTCTGGGTACTTTTCCATAGAATACAAAAACACTAATTTGAAAAGATACATGCTCCTCTATGTTCATTGCAGTGTTATTCACAATAGCCAAGAAAAAACCTAAGTGCCCATCGAGGATGAACTGATACAGGGTATCATGCTAAGTGAAATAAGTCAGACAGAGAAAGACAAATACCATATGATTTCACTTGTATGTGGAATATAAAACAAACAAACATAAAATAGAAACCGAGTCATAGATATAGAAGACAAACAGGTGGTTGCCAGAGGAAAGGGGGGTGGTGGCATGACTGAAATAATTAAGGGAATTTAAGAGGTAAAAACCTCCAGTTACAAAATAAATGAATCACAGGGATGAAATGTACTCCATGGGAAATATAGTCAATAATATTGTGTATTTTTGTATGGTGACAGATGGTAACTAGACTTATTGTGGTGATTATTTTGTCATGTATATAAGTATTGAATCACTATGTTGTATACAGGAACTAATATAGTGTTGCAAGTCAATTTTACCTCAAAAAGCAAATTAACTAACTCATAGAAAAATAGATCATATTTGTGGTTACCAAAAGTGGGGTGTAGGCGGGGATTGGATGAAGGTGGTCAGAAGGTACAAACTTCCAATTATAAGATAAATAAGTATAGAGTGTAATACACATGATTAACACTGCTCTATGCTATATAAGAAAGTTAAGAGAGTAAATTCTAAGAGTTCTCATCTCACGGAAAAAAATACTTTTTTCTTTCATTTTTTATCTGTATAAGATGGTGGGTGTTTACTAAATTTATTTTGGTAGTCATTTCATGATGTAAGTCAAAATCATTATGCTGTACACCTTAAACTTAAACAGTGCTGTATGTCAGTTATAGCTCAATAAACTGAAGGAATAAAATGGCATAAAAAGTAAATAAGGAATCTAATTGTTTCTTAGTTAATCAGAATAAATCTAATTCTTAAAAATAACCAGCTCAGGGCTTCCCTGGTGGCCCAATGGTTGAGAGTCCACCTGCCAATACAGGGGACACGGATTCGTGCCCCAGTCCGGGAAGATCCCACATGCCGCGGAGCGGCTGGGCCCGTGAGCCATGGCCACTGAGCCTGCGTGTCTGGAGCCTGTGCTCTGCAACGGGAGAGGCCACAACAGTGAGAGGCCTGAGTACCGCAAAAAAAAAAAAAAAAAAGCTCATCAACTTAGTCATACTATAGTTCACTAATTAATATAATATTGATTTATAATAATAGGAAGGAAATAAAAATGGAAGTAACATCAAGATGTTATTGCAAAATATTCATCATAACCATATTAATGAAAATCAATAGTAATAATATATTATGTTTGTGAACTAACTAGGTACCCTTTGGGAATATTATATTATTAAGAACGTATGCCTTTTCTAGTTTGATAAATATAATATTTATCCAACTTAATAAATCACCAACTATTTAGAAAAAATACGTGTTGTTGCACAAAGGCCTAAGGCTATTGTATCAGTATTAATATTTTCAACTTCAGAGAATGATTTTGACAGATTAGAGGAGTCAATTCATAAACTAGAATGTCACCATCCAAACAAAACCCAATCACACAACATAAAATTTTACCCCACCCATGAAAGGAAGAGGAGAAACTTAAAGCAGTATTCTTATGAAAGTTAAATTGCTTTCAGGGTAATTTTTGTATTTATATTTTTCAATGTATTATTGAACTAGTGGAAAACAAAACTTGTTTTCAATAACAGGGCCAGATGTGTGGGATGATTCATTACATTTATACTACATTTGCCTTCAAATTATTGATCTTTGAAAAACTATGAAAAACTAGAGTTGTGTGCAATAAATTGATCTTCTTGGCATCCTTTATTTAAAAATTCATTTTCCATTGATATATGATTTTATTACTTAAATTTCTAGTTTTAAACTAATAGGCATTTAAGAAAAAGGAGAAGTGAACATCAGCATTGCCTGTTTCTATTATCTTTGCTTTTTTATGTCATCTAGTCTCCTCTTAGTTCAGCAAGATAATACAATGATATGTTGTGGACTTGTTAAAATAGTAATATAAGTAAAGTAGCTTAGTTTAGAGATGTTTCCTGATTGGCTATTAGGATATTCAAAGGAAACAAAGTCATCTCACCATAGACATAGGTAGATAGATAGGGTTAGAGATATTCTAAACTGACAATTCACAGTAGCTCAAGTTATTTTTAACATATTTTGTTGCATACATATTTATATTTAATAAAGGAAGAATTTTAGGTTGAGAGGAGAGATGAGACCAAATCAAATAAGAGCAAAGATTTAAAAGTGCTAAGCCACTGGTAGTCTCTTGAAATGTAAACAAGTCGAACGTGGAGGGCAGGTTATGGTTTCTGCCTAATTTTATCATGGGTAGAATTAAGCTGTGTAACACTGTGTATGAGAAATGGAGATGAAGAATTGACTTTGTGTACACAGAGTATTTTTCCCATTAGTCAAGTCAAATAATAAAGGCTAGGAAAGATTAAGGAATTTTTTAGATATTTATTCTTTGTTTCTCTGTCTTTGGGTGGTCAGTCATAGTAGGTAAGAGTTAACATGGATGCCTAACCCAGACTTTGTCTGATTATTAGATGATTGCACAGTTGACCACATCATCCCCACGTTCTTGCCCTTTGTTTCCAAGTCTATAAGTATGGCCTACTCTGCTTATATACAGCCAAATATCAGTTGCATAGTGATGAGGAAGCACAGAAAAATCTCAAACATTGCATTTTCTGGGTCAGGTGACAGCAGTTCCAAATAACCACCTTTTAGCACCTTCATTCCACTTCATGCTGTGTGTTCAATCCATAAATACTGGGCCTTGTATGCTTCCTATCTTGTCAGCCTTCTCTTCATTTTGGGAGACAAATTGATATCTTCCTTAGAAATGACTAAATTGGGTGCCATTTGTTACAATGAAGGGCTACTTCAAGGACAACTTTTATTGAGTGTGGGGTGCAATTGTAATAGCAAAACTGAGAAGCATTTCTAGTAGGCCCAAGGGGTAGTGTTTTTCTCTACAAAATTATTGTTCTCAATTTTTATAGGCTCTGACCTCAAAAATTATTGTAAATGACATGTAGCAGAATTTGTTTTTTTTATAAATTAAATTGGCAGACAATGATTGTAAATTAAAGTAGAAGAAAGGCTATCTAACAGACATTCCTAGAAATCAAAGAACTAATATTTAACTATTAAACAATGACACAAAGTACATCTAGAATGAAGCTCTGCAGAAAATATTAAAAGCACTTGATCAACTTTCTAAAAAATTTCCTTGGTTACCTCATTGACATTCATGCTTACATTTGGTACTCTGTGTGGGACTGACTCTGTAATGGCTAATCATCTAACAAAATGCAAGTAATTGTTTAACTAAGCAGATAATGTAGTAAGATGCACAGTAACAATTCTAATCTAAACAACACTATCTTAGAGTCAAATTTTATTCAAACAGTAAATCATTTTAATTAAAAACTGCCATAACACTTTTTTCTGCTATATATGAGAATTCCATATGAAAATTTACTTGTTTAAAAAATATATATATGTGGAGAAAACATATTACCCCTAATCACTTTTTTCTAGAAGTATATACAAACTACTTTCAAATATATAAACAAGAACAGAGTTCTTCAAGTTATATCCTAAATTCTGCTCTTCAAGACTTATTCTGTTGGAGCTTGGATTAGTTGTTTTGGACTATGTGTAATGTGTGAGGTTACTGTTATGATATTGTGCTGAGCCCAATTCCAGGAACCATCCTCTATAAACAACACAAAAATAAATTAACAAAATTTAAAATAAAGAAAAACATGTTATCACTTTGTTATACAACAGAAACTAACACAACACTGTAAAGCAATTATACTCCAATAAAAATGTTAAAAAAGAAAAAAAAGAAAAACATGTTAGATGAGATTATTGGGCATCTTTCATAATTCAACCCTGTTTAATTTGATTCAAAGCAATATGCTTTAATCAGCTATACTTAGAGATTACCCAATTGTGAGACTTAACATATTCTTGTTTGTAAGACCTTTATTCTTTTTTTTTCTGCTAATAATTACCTCTTTATTGGCACATTCTTTGTATTTACAATGTGTCAAGATTTTTGTTTTTACAATGAATATGTGAAAAGGAAGATAATTTTTTTTTAAAGACAGGTAAATAATGTGATTGATGGAGGTAGGAGAAAAAATGAGCAAGAATTTGTTTTGCTTGTTTTATGTTTGTATGTAAATTTATTCTGTTATTTATTTTTCATGGGAGAAATCAGAACAAGCATAGGGTAAAAAATGCAAATGATTTAAACAAAGAAGATTTGAGAACTTTCAGTAGGTAAGTTGAGAATTATGTTCTAAATATGGTGGAGAATTTTTTATTTCCAGAATAACATTGGCTTTCCAAGAGAAATAAGGAACAAATATTAGAGGAGATCCAAGAAAACTAAAGGGACTTGAAGGAAGTAATTTGACAACTGCTTAAGACTTGAGGTGTTCCAGATGGGGCACTAAGATGCCCAAAGACAAAACATATCAAAGAGAAACATTCCTGTTAGGTTATTTCTGTAAATCCCAGAAGGTCCACTAATGTGGGAGAAGGCAGGCCCTATGTTATTAATAAGCTTAAAAGCAGATTTAAATTGATCTCCTTTAGGTTATCCAACTTCTTTTATATTCTGTTCTCTCCTTGTGTTTAGTTTAACTAGGTTTTAATTATATTACTTTACGATGTTATGAACCCAGGTTAGAATTTTGCATGAAAATAGCAAAAGAAGAGAGCAGGAGAGTTTTCTGGATAGGGTATTTCAAGTATCTCACCACAGTTAAGGTGATGAAAACTCCTGAAGGGCAGAGGTGGGGGAAACTCATGCACTTGACATCAGGAAAGCTGAGTAGTCAGAAGAGTTAGTCAGAAGGAAGGTGCTGGGGATAAAAGATTGCCAACAACTCCCTTAGGAATTGCACTCTGAAAATTCAAGGTTTAATACAAGCTTCTTTCATTAGTGTAAGTGTTTCTGCACAAATAACTTGTCCTTACAATTCAGTTTAATCTTTGAAATTGGAGGGGCAAAGACCTGTTAGATCATAGTACTGGTCACTCCAGTGCAAAATAGAAACAATGGCTCTCACGTGTAGATTTCATAAATTAACATCGAAATGGAAAATGCGGAACTATAAGAAGATTTAGGGAGTGTGATGTTTCCTTTGGATTTTTTTAAATTGAGATTTAGGGGCATAGCGTTCTTCCATAAGAGCTTGTGGGCTTTAAGACGATACAGCAGGAATGGTAAGTGGCCTCATGGTGTAAGGACTCATGGAGAAGAGACTGACTTATTTACTCTATAACTTTGATAACAATGCTTAATCCATCTCCGCTAAAGTTGCAATTATGAATAGCAGTAAGATGCTATCTTAGATCATTGCTACAGAGAGCGTTAAGCTATAAACTGCATTTTAAACTACTCTTTAAGTTTATTCTGTTCAGATAAATCCAGATGGTGTAAGTTATTTTCTTTCATATACAGTGAAAAACAATTGTGTAACTGTTAAAAAAATCATGGATTGATAGGCATATTTAGATAAGCTGATCCAAAATGTTCTGATATTATGGTGGCTTTTGTTTGTTGCTTACAATCAGAGAAAAAAAAAAAACACAAGAATGTTAAATCACTAACAACAATCCACTCAGCTCACAAACTGCATAAACATGACAGAAGAGTAAGGATATGAATTATCTGAAAATGTTTCTATGCTTTGGACTGTAAAACAATGTGGCAGTCATAAGTAATGTGTTGTTCTGTCTTTGAAAATTTAAGTTGTAGGATCTCTTTTCATTTCTAATTTCAAATCACATTTATTTCACTTACTTATTCATTTAGCTGACAGTGATAATATGCTTGTAAAATATCATTTTTTTGATCATGTATATTAGACAGAGAGGTTTTTGTGTCTTTTCCTTAATTCTGTAGGCTAGTGCTCTGTCTAGTGACGTACCTCTGCTGGTGATGGCAGTCAGTAGGCACTCTAGCAAATGATGGGCAGTGAAATGAAAACAGGAGATGGTTTAAGTGATCGATCTAATATGTAGATCGTAAGGCATGGAAACAATCCAACCAACTGAAGCATTCCTGACCAGATTTTGGGTATACGTATTGCATGTGTATAAGTTTAACTGGGAAATATAATTTGATGATTTACATACTATTTTTTCTTTTCATGGCTGATTAACTCAGCTACCAACCTACTGAGATTTCTGAAGATTTTCCCTCAGGAGATGTAGTGTTGGCCCCATAATCTACTCTTTACATAATCTAGTGAAGGGAATAAGAAAGCCCAACATTTTTGTGTTAATCCAGAAAATGTTGTAAAATGACAATATTTGTTGTTTAAATAAAATGTATGCAAACCTCTAAAGTGTCACCATTCAGTTTTCTCAGTGACTGAATAATATGAACCTAAGAAGCAAGGTTAGAGAAGACCATACAAGACAACTATACACAAGCTTTCCTCCTCCCGAAGAGGAGTGCAAGCAACAGGGAATTTTAACTTTAGAGAAATAGCAATTGCTAAAATCAGTTAGGCAAAGCATTATAATTACAGATAGAATAAGTGTTTTTGAGCAAAGTCTGGAGATTAATTGTCAGTATAAGTGATTAGGGTCTGCAAACAGCAGCTCTAGTTGCATACCAAAGAAGAAGCTTAAGCTGTGCTCAGCCTGAGAGGGGCTGTTAGTAATTCATTAATCTTTTGTACTCATGCAGATAATGATCTACATTTTAGGTATTCTAGTTGGATTTGAAAAGCTGCAATATACAAAATAGGTATGCACATTTAAAATTATTTTGTAATAATTATTAATTAATTATTAATAAATAATTATTAATAATTATTACTTAATTTAACTGTTCTTTTTTTAAAGTTGGGTTCAAGTTCCTCTCTTAACCTACTAAGATCTCTGTCTAAAACGATTGTTACATTTATTTACTATTTGCATAAAGTTCTTTGGGTGAAGTGTCTTGCAGACTTACCCAGGACCTAGCTGCCTTTACTTGCCTTCACCTCTTAAGAATTATTATCTATCAGATGATGTTTGAATGGGAAAGCAGAGCCTCAGTGCTTTCTGTTTGAAACACTGGGATTTTCTGGAAGGGATCTTCCACCTGATATAGTTGAGTGAGCTTGGAGTACTGCATTGGTATGAATTTTCTCCTCTATACCACGTCAACAACTAACCTGGAACGAAGATGGGCAGATTTACCAAGTTTGTTTCACACATACTTTGGGATATATATATGATAATTATTATATATATATATATATCATATATATATATATCATATATATATCATATATATATCATATATATATATAACATATTTATCTAAAATTCAAACCTATCTGGGCCTCTTGTATTTTATCTGACAACTATAATGAAAAATGCAAATTAAAAATAAGAGGCTTAGTGCTCCTTGTTGAAAATAAGGAAGAGACTTCCCTTCCTTCCTTTCTCTTTCAGTATTTTCCTTAGAAAACTTGTAATTATAAGCACTTTCTCATCTCTTTAAAATGTATGTAATTTCTTTTGAAAACTAGAAAGATCTTTCTAGCTGACCTTTCATCACTTTGGTGACCCAGGAAAAACTTTCTTAAGAACCTGGGAGCCATCCCTTTGAAATGTAGACATCAAGGGAGATCCTGTCCCTTATCTCCCAGTTTCTGTGGGAGGGTAGGAGCCTAACTTCAGTGAACATCTTGCTCCAAGTCTCAAAACTGCCTCCTGTCATAAAAAGAGGAAAATTGTTTGTTTTTGTCTCTGTTTTTCTGTTTGTTTGTTTTCCTTCTGTATAAAGCTGACAAGTTAACACAGATTGTCACCTGAATTGCCAGGCGGGTCTAGGATGAACTATATATTGCCAAGTTCTGTTACCTGAGGGCTAGTTAAGGGAGATACCAACAACTAACCTGGAACCAGGATGGCCAGATTTATGAAATTTGCCCCAAATATGGGATGGGACATATTCATACTCAAATTATATAAAACTGTTTTAGAAAAAAAAATATTTTCTCAGAAATTTGTTTTTCCTGTTTAGTATTATTTGTTGAGGTAAATCTATGTTCAAGAAGGTAATTGCAGTTTATTCTTTTTCACTGTAATATAGGTTCCATTGAAAAAATAAACCTCAACTTTTTTATATGCTGTATTCATGATAGTTGAGATGTTATTTTAAACAGCCAATTATTTTTTTATATTTTGAATATTTTAATATTAAATAAAACATATAAAACGTGATGCTTATAAATAAGGTTATTAAATATTATTAGACATTAGTTCTCCCAATATTGATTCATAGATTCAATTCAATACAGTAAAATTCTGAAAACATTTATCCATGGTACTCAATCAACTAATTCTAAACCTCTCAAAAATAACCAGGAGAATCTTAAAAGAACAATAAAGCAGAGTAACGTTCCCCATCAAGTAACAAGATTTGTCATAAGAATTGACATGAATAATGTGAAATAACAGTATTAATGTGAAAATAGAAATAAAGCAGTTAAGCAGAATAGGGAGCCCAAAATGGGTTCAGGCTTGTATGAAACATACTGTACAACCAATTTGCTTTGCAGATCCTTGGGGAAAAGATGACTACTCACTAAATGATATTAAGGAAAATTATTTTTGGGAAACAATTTTCCATGAGTGTTTTCACATTTCAACTCAATTTAGGGTTTATTATTGTATGACAAGCATGCCCTGGAAGTTAGAGGTAGTGAATTGCTCAGGAGAGAGTTAAAGACTCCTCTCCCTTGGATCCATTGGCAAAAATTCCAAAGGTAATACACCTAGAAATCTTTCTTTCCCTCCAAGTATAATTTCTTTATATTCCAGAGAAAAGTTCTCTGTTTTTCTCTCCAGAGATTCAAAGGGAGAGATCTGACAGCTGCTCTACATAAGATCTGACCCTCATACTTTTAGGGTCCCTCACCTGTGGTGTAAACTTCACTGCACATGTAAGTACATCGGAACCTCAACACATCATCCTGTGGAGGAATTCATGTGGGAAACAAGTGCTGCTAAGATGATCTGTGACTAAATTGTGTGATTTGTGTGTGTGTGTGTAACTGTAGCAGGCTAACTTGTTAACTTGTAAGTAGGATAGTATATCAGACCCTTCACAGGTTTGAACTTAACAGTTATTATTTGATTGAAAAAAAATCATTAGAGGTCTAGCTCATTTTGTATACAAAATCATTTCAAGATGGATTATGACTTAGTTGCAAAAACAAATCTCGAATACTCTAGAATATATGGATTTTATAGCAACATGTCATGAAGGAATTTCCTAAAGCTTGGTTGTCATGGGAGTCTAACAAAATGCCTGAAATTAATACTGTCATTAAGCTTGGTGCATGGTGGTGTTTCAGCAATTTCAACTGCAATTTTTTTTTTTTAACTAAAACTCTTACATTTACTTTTAGATAACCAAATGGAATTATAAAACAGGCAGTTGAATATACCACTGTGTAACTCATTGGTCATATAAAAAATAATGATATAAATTCAGAAGCCATCAAAATGAAGAATGTGAATATGAATGGCCTTGTTTAGGAAGCATCATCTATGAGTAGAGAAGAGGTAACTGGGAAAAAAATTGAGGGCCTTCATTGTGAGAAGGTCAAGAGTTTCTAGTTCAAGAAGTAAGGCCCTTAGTTTAGGAAGGTAATTGAAATTGAAAATTTAAATAAAGGAAGAAAAAAAAAAAGAATTAGGTTACCAAAAACTAGAGGGTAAAAAGTCTGGGGATTGATGTGTGAGCAGTTTTGATCTATTTATTTATTACTTATTTATTCAACCAGTACTAAATGTCAGACACTGTTCTATCACTGAGATTAGAGCAGTGAGCCAAGCGGATGTACGTTTCTGCTTTTTCAGGACTTTAGTGTGTGGACACAGATGATAAAAAGTTTAAAAAAGGGAATTATAGCAAGATAAAAATAGACCTAAAGTTTCTAAAATGGACAAATCAAGTAATACCATATAAACCTGTTAATCTTGTCAGTGAAACTGACAAATATTTTTTTTAAAAAAAACAAATTATTTAAAATAGTTTACAAGGAATGGGAGAGGGAGTGTGGAGAATTGGAGCAGAATATTATTATTATTTTTTTTATTTTTAGATACATCTGTAGTATTAGATTATTTTTACTATGAACAAATATTTTAAGTTTCTAAGGAAAATAGAAAAGTGAATTATTCAGCAAAAGATGGCAAAAGGAACATTGAGAAAGACACTGAGAACTCACATGAGCATATTATCATGAAAACAAAGGTAGAGGAATTCTTTCTAGAGTAGAAAGTGACTTTCTGTCTAATTCTTCAAGATTAATAGCTTTCTTAGGAAAACTATTCTGTGTTTATAGCTCTATGGTGTTCTTGTGGTAATAACACTAAAATGTTGTCAGATTATTCCAAAGCTTTCTCCACCTGAGAATGACTCTTTTCTAAACTTACTTATTTCCTAGGCTGCAATTAAATTTTCTCTTGGACTAAGTTATTTTGAGCCTGAATTCCTCTTCTTTCATAGATCAAACAATTAAGAATCTCTTTAATTCCTTTATTTCAGGATTTTGAGCGATGTGGCAAGGTGTGTGTATACTTATTAATTCAAACAGATCTAATATTACAGCAACTGAAAATCACATAAGACCATGTTATAAAATGAAAATAAATATAATTTATCTGACCATAAATGTAATCTTGAAATCCTTAAATGTTGTAATACGAGGCAATATTCAACTTTTGCTTTCCTACAGTGCTTATGACATCCTTTATTAAATTCATATAGAAAAGCATGCAGTATTAATGTAAAACAATACAGTATTGATGTAAAATATTCAGTTCACAAATGGTGGGAATTAAAATATATCCAATTGCTGTATCTGGGTAAAAACATAAAAAGTGTCTCCAAGACATGAATATAAATAACAATAGTCCTCACTTATTAAGAGCTTATCATGAGTCAGGTGCTGATATAGAGCATTTACATATGTAGAATTCTATTCTACAATGCTATGAATTAGATAGTATCCTTATAACTAATTTACAGATAAAGAAACTAAAGTACTTAGTTAAGGGTTATTTATCTTGCAGAAGTTACAAAACTCTTAAATGGTGGAACCAAGCTTTATACCAGGTAGTCAGGCTTCAGAGGCCCCACAATTAACTACTACATGAACTGCCTCTCAGATGAAGGTTTACCCTCTGGAGCAGTCTAGTCAACTGCTTGATTTACAATGGTTTCACTTATGATTTTCAATTTTACAATGGTGTGAAAGCAATACACATTCAGTAGAAACTGCACTTCGAATTTTGAATTTTGACCTGTTCCTGGGCTAGCTCTATGCAATACTCTCTCATGAAGCTGTGCAGGACAGCTGCTCCCAATCAGTCACGTGATCATGAGAGGAACACCCAGTATACTAACAACCATTCTGCTTTTCACTTTCAGTGCAGCATTCAGTGAATTACATGAGACAGTTAACACTTTATTACAAAATAAGTTTTGCATTAGGTGATTTTGTTAAACTGTAGGCTAATGTATTATTCTGAGCACATTTAAGGTAGGCTAGGCTAAACTCTGATGCTCAGTAAGGTTGATGTATTAAATGCATTTTTGACTTACAATATTTACAAGTTACAGTGGATTTATCAGGATGTAACCCCATCATAAACCGAGGAAGATCTGCACAGATGGATACTCTAGAGCAGTGTCTCACAAAAACTTAATAAACATAGGAATTACTCCTGAATTTTCCTAAAATTCTCATTCTGAATTTTAGTAGGTGAGGTAGATACTGAGATGTCAAGTTTCTAACAATCCTCCAAGTGTTACTGATGTTGCTTGTCCAGCTCCAGCCTTTCTCAATCAAGGTTCCTTAAGAGAATGAAGAACTACAAATAATTTTAGTGGCTGTTTTTCATTGTCCCAAGGAGGATATATAGCTAGTATCTTCTAGATGTATAGAAGATAAGTTAATTCATTATACACAATGGAAACTTCAGGGAGCCATGATTGACAGAGAATTCATAACTAATTCTCCTGTAACATAATTCTGACAGTGTTCCTACCATATAGAAATAGAATGGTAAAATAAAAAGGGAAAACAGATTAAGATAGGTGGCCTAAGATTTTGATACCATTGTGTTATGGCAGTTTGAATGGAGGGGAAGTATCATCATTAATTATCTATGAATAGGACTGACTTGAGATTGGTTCAAGATGGCAGAGTAGAAGGATGTGTGTTCACTACCTCTTGCAAGAGCACTGGAATCACAATTAACTGCTGGAAATCATCAACAGGAAGACACTGGAACTCACCAAAACAGATACCCTATGTCCAAAGACAAAGGAGAAGTCAGAATGAGATGGCAGTAGGGGTGCAGTCACAGTAAAATCAAATCTCTTAACCACTGGGTGGGTGACTCACAAACTGGAGAAAATTATATCACAGAAGTCCACCCACTGGATTGAAGGTTCTGAGTCCTGTATCAGAACCTGGCAGTCTGTCAAGGGGAGGAGGAATTCCCAGAGAATCAGACTTTGAAGGCTACTGGGATTTGATTGCAGGACTTTGACAGGACTCTGGAAAACAGAGACTCCACACTTGGAGGGCACACGCAAAGTAGTGTGCGCACCAGAACCTAGGGGGAAGGAGCAGTGACCACATAAGAAACTGAACCAGACCTTTCTGCTAGTGAAGAGTATCCTGCAGAGGTGGGGTCAGCTGTGACTCACTGCAGGGACAAGGACACTGGCAGCAAAAGTTCTGAGAAGTACTCCTTGGTGTGAGACCTCCTGGAGTCCACCATTAGCCCCACCAAAGAGCCTGTAAGCTCCACTGCTGGTTGCCTCAGGCCAGACAATGAACAGAGAGGGAACTCAGCCCCAACCATCAGCAGACAAGTGGCTTGAAGTTTTACTGAGCTTTGCTCACCAGAGCCACAACCAGCTGTACCCACCTCCGGTCCCTCCCATCAGGAAGCTTGCACAAGCCTCTTAGATAACCTCATCCACGAGAAGGCAGGTAGCAGAAGTAAAAAGAATTACAATCCTGCAGCCTGTGGAACAAAAACCACATTCAGAGAAAGATAGACAAAATGAAAAGGCAGAGAACTATGTACCAGATGAAGGAACAAGACAAAACACCAGAAAAACAATGAAATGAACTGGAGATATGCAACCTTCCAGAAAAGGAATTCAGAAAAATGATACTGAAGATGATCCAAGACCACGGAAAATGAATGGATACAAAGATCAAGAAGATGCAAGAAATGATTAACAAAGACCTAGAAGAATTAAAGAAGAAACAAACAGAGATGAACAAAAAAAAAATAACTGAAATGAAAAATACACTAGAAGGGGGCTTCCCTGGTGGCTCAGTGGTTGAGAGCCTGCCTGCCAATGCAGGGGACACGGGTTCATGCCCTGGTCTGGGAGGATCCCACATGCCGTGGAGCAGCTGGACCCGTGAGCCATGGCTGCTGGGCCTGTGTGTCTGGAGCCTGTGCTCCACGGCAGGAGAGGCCACAACAGTGAGAGGCCCACGTACCGAAGGAAAAAAAAAAACACTAGAAGGAATCAATAGCAGAATAACTGAGGCAGAAGAACAGATAAGTGACAAGGAAGACAGAATGGTGAATTCACTGCTGTGAAATAGAATAAAGATAAAAGAATGAAAGAAATGAAGACAGCCTTTGAGACATTTGGGACAACATTACTTGCACCAACACTCTCATTTAGGGGTCCCAGAAGGAAAAAAGAGAGAGAAAGGACCCAAGAAAATATTTGCAGAGATTATAGTCGAAAACCTCCCTAACATGGGAAAGGAAATAGCCACACAAGTCCAGGAAGTGCAGAGAGTCCCAGGCAGGATAAACCCAAGGAGAAACATACTGGGACACACAGTAATTGAACTGACAAAAATTAAAGACAAAGAAAAGCTATTAAAAGAAACAAGGGAAAAATGACAAAATACAAGGGAACTCCCATAAGGTTAACAGCTGATTTCTCAGTAGAAACTCTACAAGCTAGAAGGGAGTGGCATGATATATTTAAAGTGATGAAAGGGAAGAACCTGCAACCAAGATTACTCTAACGCTAAGGATCTCATTCAGGTTCATCAAGGAAATCAAAAGTTTTAAGACAAACAAAAGCTAAGAGAATTCAGCATCACCAAACTAGCTCTACAACAAATGGTGAAGGAACTTCTCTAAGTGGGAAACACAAGAGAAGAAAAGGACATACAAAAGCAAACCCAAAGCAATTAAGAAAATGGTAATGGGAACATACATATCGATAATTACCTTGAGTGAGAATGAATTAAATGCTCCAACCAAAAGACACAGGTTTGCTGAATGGATACAAAAGCAAGACCCATATATATGCTGTCAACAAGAGACCCACATCAGATGTAGGGACACATACAGACTGAAAGTGAGGGGATAGAAAAAGATATTCCAAGTAAATGGAAATCAAAAGAAAGCTGGAACAGCAATACTTATATCAGGTACACTAGACTTTAAAATAAAGAATGTTACAAGAGACAAGGCAGGACACTACATAATGATCAAGGGATTGATCCAAGAACAAGATATAACAATTATAAATATATCTGCACCCAACATAGGAGCACCACAACATAAAACAAATGCTAACATCTGTAAAAGGGGAAATTAACAGTAACACTAAGTATTAACAGTAACACTAAGATTAGTGGAGGATGTTAACACCTCACTTACACCAATGGACTGATCATCCAGACAGAAAATTAATAAGGAAACACAAGCTTTAAATGACACAATAGAGCAGATAGATTTAATTGATATTTATAGGCCATTCCATCTGAAAACAACAGATTACACTTTCTTCTCAAGTACACATGGAACATTCTCTAGGATAAATCACATCTTGGACCACAATTCAAGCCTCGATAAATTTAAGAAAATTGAAATCATATCAAGCATCTTTTGCAACCACAACACTATGAGATTAGAAATGCATTACAAGGAAAAAACACAAACACATGGAGGTTAAATAATACATTACTAAATAACCAAGAGATCATTAAAGAAATCAAAAAATACCTAGAGACAAATGACAATGAAAACATGATGATCCAAAACCTATGGGATGCAGCAAAAGCAGCTCTAAAGGGAAGTTGATAGCAATACAATCCTACCTCAAGAAACAAAAAAAAAATCTCAAATAAACAATCTAACTTTACACTGAAAGGATCTAGAGAAAGAAGAACAAGCAAAACCCAAAGTTAGTAGAAGGAAAAAAATCATAAAGATCTCCCCAGAAATAAATGAAATAGAAACAAAGAAACCAATACCAAAGATCAATAAAACTAAAAGCTGGTTCTCTGAGAAGATAAACAAGATGATAAAACATTAGCCAGACTCATCAAGAAAAAGAGGCAGAGGACTCAAATCAATAAAATTAGTAATGAAAAAGAAGTTACAAAAGACACTGCAGAAATATAAAGCATCCTAAGAGACTACCGCAAGCAATTCTGTGCCAATAAAATGGACAACCTGGAAGAAATGGACAAATTCTTACAAAGGTATAACCTTATAAGACTGAACCAGGAAGAAATAGAAAATATCAACAGACAATAACAAGTAATGTTATTGATACTGTGATTAAATTCTTCCAATAAACCAAAGTCTAGGACCAGACGGCTTCACAGGTGAATTCTATCAAACATTTAGAGAAGAGCTAATACCCATCCTTCTCAAACTCTTCAAAAAAATTGTAGAGGAAGGAACACTTCCAAACTCATTCTACGAGGCCACTGTCACCCTGATACCAAAACCTGACAAAGACACTACAAGAAAAAGAAAAAATACAGACCAATATCACTGATGAATATAGACGCAAAAGTCCTCAACAAAATAGTAGCAAACAGAATCCAAAAACACATTAAAAGGATCGTACACCATGATCAAGTGGGATTTATCCCAGAGATGCAAGGATTCTTCAATATACACAAATCAACCAATGTGATACAACATATTAAAAAACTGAAGAATAAAAACATATGATCTTTTTGAATTATGGTTTTCTCAGGGTATATGCCCAGTAGTGGGACTGCTGGGTCATATGGTAGTTCTATTTTTAGTTTTTTAAGGAACCTCCATACTGTTCTCCATAGTGACTGTATCAATTTACATTACCACCAGCAGTGCAAGAGGGTTCCCTTTTCTCCACACTCTCTCCAACATTTATTGTTTGTAGATATTTTGATGATGGCCATTCTGACTCGTGTGAGGTGATACCTCATTGTAGTTTTGATTTGCATTTCTCTAATGATTAGTGATGTTGAGCATTCTTTCATGTGTTTGTTGGAAATCTGTGTATCTTCTTTGAAGAAATGTCTATGTAAGTCTTCTGCCCATTTTGGATAGGGTTGTTTACTTTTTTGATATTGAGATGCATGAGGTGCCTGTATATTTTAGAGATTAACTCTTTGTCAGTTGCTTCGTTTGCAAATATTTTCTCCCATTCTGAGGGTTGTCTTTTCATCTTGTTTATGGTTTCTTTTACTGTGCAAAAGCTTTAAGTTTTATTAGGTCCCATTTGTTTTTGTTTTGTTTTTGTTTCCATTTCTCTAGGAGGAGGGTCAAAAAGGATCTTGCTGTGATGTATGTCATAGAGTGTTCAGCCTGTATTTTCATCTAAGAGTTTTTTTTTAGTGTCTGGCCTTCCACAATGTTCATTGCAGCTCCATTTACAATAGCCAGGACATGGAAACCACCTAAGTGTCCATCAACAGCTAAATGGATAAAGATGTGGCACATATATACAATGGAATATTACCCAGCCTTAAAAAGAAATGAACTTTAGTTATTTGTAGTGAGGTGGATGAACCTAGAGACTGTCATACAGAGTGAAGTAAGTCAGAAAGAGAAAAACAAATGCTGTAGGCTAACACATATATATATGGAATCTAAAAAATAGAAAAAATGTTCTGAAGAACATTGGGGCAGGACAAGAATAAGACACAGATGTAGAGAATGGACTTGAGTACATGGGGAAGGGGAACAGTAAGCTGGGACAAAGTGAGAGAGTGGCATGGACATATGTACACTACCAAATGTAAAATGGATAGCCAGTGGGAAGCACCCACATAGAACAAGGTGATCAGCTTGGTGCTTTGTGTCTACCTAGAGGAGTGGGATAGGGAGGGTGAGAGAGAGACACAAAAGGGAGGAGATATGGTGATACATGTTTATGTATAGTGAGTCACTTTGTTATATAGCAGAAACTAACACACCACTGTAAAGCAATTATACTCCAATAAAGATGTTAATATATATATATATATATATATATATATGATCATCTCAATAGATGCAGAAAAAGCTTTTAAAAAAATTCAACACCCATTTATGATATAAACTCTCCAGAAAGTGGGTATAGATGGAAACTACCTCAAAATAATAAAGGCCATATACAACAAACCCACAGCAAACATCATTTTCACTGGTGAAAAACTGAAAGCATTTCCTCTTAGATCAGGAACAAGACAAGGATGTCCACTCTCGCCACTCTTATTCAACATAGTTTTGGAAGTCCTAGCTGCAGCAATCAGAGAAGATAAAGAAATAAAAGGAATCCAAATTGGAAAAGAAGGAG
Source organism: Stenella coeruleoalba (assembly GCF_951394435.1). Lineage (NCBI taxonomy): Eukaryota > Metazoa > Chordata > Mammalia > Artiodactyla > Delphinidae > Stenella > Stenella coeruleoalba. The sequence continues at coordinate 37,372,598 of NC_137164.1, read as the reverse complement.
CAAAACTGTCACTGTTTGCAGATGACATGATACTATACATAGAAAATCCTAAAGATGCCACCAGAAAACTACTAAAGCTAATCAATGAATTTGGTAAAATTGCAGGAGACAAAATTAATGCACAGACATCTCTTGCATTCCTATACACTAACAATGAAAGATCAGAAAGAGAAAATAAGGAAATAATCACATTCACCACTGAAACAAAAAGAATAAAATACCTAGTATTAAACCTACCTAAGGAAGTAAAGGACCTGTACTCAGAAAACTATAAGACACTGATGAAAGAAATCAAAGACGACACAAACAGATGGAGAGATTTACCATGTTCTTGGATTGGAAGAATCAATATTGTGAAAATGACTCTACTACACAAAGCAATCTACAGATTCAATGGAATCCCTATCAAATTACTGATGGCATGTTTTAATGAACTATAACAAAAAAATCTTAAAATTTATATGGAGACACAAAAGATCCCGAATAGCCAAAGCAATCTTGAGAGAAAAAAACAGAGCTGGAGGAATCAGGCTCCCTGACTTCAGACTATGCTACAAAGTTACAGTAATGAAGACAATATGCTACTGGCACAGAAACAGAAATATAGATCAACGGAACAGGATAGAAAGCCCAGAGAAAAACCCACCCACTTATGGTCAACTAATCTATGACAAAGGAAGCAAGGACGTACAATGGAGAAAAGATAGTCCCTTCAGTAGTGGTGCTGGGATAACTGGACAGCTACATGTAAAAGAATGAAATTAGAACACTCCCTAACACCATACACAGAAATAAACTCAAATTAATTAAAGACCTAAATGTAAGACCTGACACTATAAAACTCTTAGAGGAAAGCATAGGAAGAACACTGTTTGACATAAATCACAGCAAGATCATTTTTACCCACCTCCTAGAGTAATGGTAATAAAAACAAAAATAAACAAATGGGACCTAATGAAACTTAAAATCTTTTGTGCAGCAAAGGAAACTATAAATAAGACAAAAAGCCAACCCTCAGAATGGGAGTAAATATTTGCTAATGAATCAATAGACAAAGGATTAATCTCCAAAATATATAAACAGCTCATGCAGCTCAATATTAAAAAAAAAAAAAAAACAACCTAACCCAAAAATGGGCAGAGCACCTAAATAGACATTTCTCAAAAGAAGGCATATGGGTAGCCATGAGGTACATGAAAAGCTGCTCAACATCACTAATTATTAGAGAAATGCAAATCAAATCTACAATGAGGTATCACCTCACACTGCTTAGAAAGGGCACCATCAGAAAATCTACAAACAACAAATGCTGAAGAGGGTGTGGAGAAAAGGGAACCCTCTTGCACTGCTGGTGGTAATGTAAATTGATACAGCCACTATGGAGAACAGTATGGATGTTCCTTAAAAAACTAAAAATAGAGTTACTATATTACCCAGCAATCCCAGTACTGGGCATATACCCAGAGAAAACCATGATTCAAAAAGACACCCCAATGTTCACTGCAGCAGTATTTACAATAGCCAGGTCATGGAAGCAACCTAAATGTCCTTCAACAGAGGAATAGATAAAGAAGATGTACATATATACAATGAAATATTACTCAGCCATAAAAAATGAATGAAACTGGGTCATTTGTAGAGATGTGGATGGACCTAGAGACTGTCATACAGAGTGAAGAAAGTCAGAAAGAGAAAAACAAATATACATTAATGCATATATGTGGAATCTCGAAAAAAGTTACAGACAAACTGGTTTGCAAGGCAGAAATGGAGACACAAATGTAGAGGACAAACGTATGGACACAAAATGGGGAAAGTTGGGGACGTGGTGGCGGGATGAATTGAGAGATTGTGATTGACATATATACACTAATATGTATGAAATAGATAACTAATAAAAAAATTATCTAGGAATAGGTCATTGATAAGCTAAGATTTAGCTCTTTTTCCTGTCTAGAAAAACAGAAAACTAATTCATACTTGGTTTTGCAAATCATATAAAGAACCAAGGGCTTCCCTGGTGGTGCAGTGGTTGAGAGTCCACCTGCCGATGCAGGGGACACGGGTTCGTGCCCCGGTCTGGGAGGATCCCACATGCCGCGGAGCAGCTGGGCCCGTGAGCCATGGCCGCTGAGCCTGCACGTCTGGAGCCTATGCTCTGCAATGGGAGAGGCCACAACAGTGAGAGGCCTGTGTACCGCAAAAAACAAACAAACAAACAAACAAAATAACCAAAGAAAGAAAGAATGGCTAATATGTATATATATTATATGACATTTAAATATGTTCTAAGAGATTTAAATCTATTAACCTATATAATCTTTCCAACCATAAGTAGGAAACATCATCTGAGACCTGGAAATAAGTAAAATATTACTGGGTGCTATTTCGGTGTAGCACTGAAACTGAACAATTTACAAATTTTCATTGGACTATTTTACAACTGTTTTGTGGCTGGGTTTGTCTTGACTATTTTGTTCTGGTAGAGGGCCAAAAGTTATAGTTTCTATTCCAATTGAACATTAACAACTTTTGTATCCAACCCAGCACTCTTATGTTTCTATAAGTAATCTAGCTTCTCAAATGCTCTTTAAAGGAGTCACAATAATTTACCTGTTACCTTATTACAGTAGTTAATGATTTAAAGAAAATCTTGACACATGTTCATTTTATATTGGTAGGAGAGTCATACTTTTGAAACTTATGCTTTAAGAGTTTTGGAAATCATCTGGGAAGATGACCAAGTAGTCTTCCCTAAAAGATTCAAAGAAACTCCATAGTTAAAGAAATGTCCTTGTCAAGAACTGCTTAGGGAATAAGCTTTTAACCTACAAGTTAACAATTTAGCTGGCCACAGTTTCACTGATACTAGCAGAAGATATGAGACTCCTGGGACAGAGCAAAGGACTTTATTGCAGCACACAAGGCAACACAAATTCCTGTTCTCATAGGCTCCCTTTGCACCCCCATGTCTGTAGGATGGTGAAGATATGGTCCCAGGTGAATTCTGCACACACTGTACATTTGAAACACGGCTGAGGAGCCACAGTTTTGGATAACTCTAATCTTTTAAAGTGGCTCCTAGCAAACCTGTCCAAACTTTGACCTGGAGGGTGGTATTATCTTCCTTATTCTCTACTGTAAACAAATCTGTTCTTGGACCTGGAGTGAGTAACACACTCTAACTTGCAATGTCATTGGCTCTATAAACATCATGAAGTATTAGTCTAGGCAAGAAGCTGTTGCCTTTGGAGAACTTTGAGACAGGCGTGGAGAATTGTTTCCTAACAGGTGCTTCATGGGCTGTTTAGCCCATTTTGGTTTTATTTTCTTCCTTCCTTCCTTCCTTCCTTCCTTCCTTCCTTCCTCCCTTCCTTCCTTCTCTCTCTACCTTCCTTTCTTTCTTTCTTGGCTCACAGCTAGAGAGAATGTTAAGAAGTAACAGAACTTGAATTTTGCCCCTCCCCCTCCCCTGCTTTTGGGTTTCTTACTTGTGTATTTCTTTTCTATTATGGTTTATTATAGGATATTTACTGATTTTGTTTTTTTGATTCACATGGTTAATAATTTATTTCTCATCAATGGCAGAAATTTAGTTTAGCAGGGTTTAGTTTAATGATATGAACATTGGTGATCTCTGTAAACAAATGATTGAGAACAATTCTCTGTTGAGTGAGAGATGATAGAGAATCAAGTTTGTTAGTCTTTTTTGCTTGTCTGTTTATTTATGAGCTCAAATCAATTAATAGTTTCCTGTACGCCAGGAAATAAAGCAGCCATTGAGATCTGGAATAGACAGTAATTGTGTTTCTGTTTGCTTTTCAACTGTGGATGATATTGTAGAACCAAAAATATAAACTCCCTGTGTCTGTGAGTCTGTGTGTTTGTACTTGAGAAAAGATGTTCCTTTTTATGTAAGCATGAGATTATTTCCTACTCTAACATCTCTTACATAAAACATACTTTATTGATGTATAGGTATTAATAAATGCTTAAATAAATAGAATATTCCAAGATTCTCTGAGAAAAAAAAATACTAAATCTTAATACTTTTAATTTACAGAATTTTAAGAGAAAACAATCCTTAGAGAAACTGCTAGCTTAGAAACATTTTCAGAGTGTACATTCATAGTTAAGTCTTTAGACTGTTGTAATAATTTTCTGTTTTTAAAAATATTAAACAAAACCACTAGCCAGACTCATCAAGAAAAAAAGGGAAAAGACTCAAATCAATAGAATTAGAAATGAAAAAGGAGAGGTAACAACTGACACTGCAGAAATAAAAGAGATCATGAGAGATTACTACAAGCAACTCTATGCCAATAAAATGGACAATCTGGAAGAAATGGACAAATTCTTAGAAATGAACAACCTGCCAAGACTGAATCAGGAAGAAATAGAAAATATGAACAGACCAATCACAAGCACTGAAATTGAAACTGTGATTAAAAATCTTCCAACAAAGAAAAGCCCAGGACCAGATGGCTTCACAGGCGAATTCTATCAAACATTTAGAGAAGAGCTAACACCTATCCTTCTCAAACTCTTCCAAAATATAGCAGAGGGAGGAACACTCCCAAACTCATTCTACGAGGCCACCATCACCTTGATACCAAAACCAGGCAAGGATGTCACAAAGAAAGAAAACTACAGACCAATATCACTGATGAACATAGATGTAAAAATCCTCAACAAAATACTAGCAAACAGAATCCAACAGCACATTCAAAGGATCATACACCATGATCAAGTGGGGTTTATTGCAGGAATGCAAGGATTCTTCAATATACACAAATCTATCAATGTGATAAACCATATTAACAAATTGAAGGAGAAAAACCATATGATCATCTCAATAGATGCAGAGAAAGCTTTTGACAAAATTCAACACCCATTTATGATAAAAACCCTGCAGAAAGTAGGCATAGAGGGAACTTTCCTCAACATAATAAAGGCCATATACGACAAGCCCACAGCAAACATCATCCTCAATGGTGAAAAACTGTAAGCATTTCCACTAAGATCAGGAACAAGACAAGGTTGCCCACTCTCACCACTCTTATTCAACATAGTTTTGGAAGTTTTAGCCACAGCAATAAGAGAAGAGAAGGAAATAAAAGGAATCCAAATCGGAAAAGAAGAAGTAAAGCTGTCACTGTTTGCAGATGACATGATCCTATACATAGAGAATCCTAAAGATGCTACCAGAAAACTACTAGAGCTAATCAATGAATTTGGTAAAGTAGCAGGATACAAAATTAATGCACAGAAATCTCTGGCATTCCTATATACTAATGATGAAAAATCTGAAAGTGAAATCAAGAAAACACTCCCATTTACCATTGCAACAAAAAGAATAAAATATCTAGGAATAAACCTACCTAAGGAGACAAAAGACCTGTATGCAGAAAACTATAAGACACTGATGAAAGAAATTAAAGATGATACAAATAGATGGAGACATATACCATGTTCTTGGATTGGAAGAATCAACATAGTGAAAATGACTCTACTACCCAAAGCAATCTATAGATTCAATGCAATCCCTATCAAACTACCACTGGCATTTTTCACAGAACTAGAACAAAAAATTTCACAATTTGTATGGAAACACAAAAGACCCCGAATAGCCAAAGCAATCTTGAGAACAAAAAAAGGAGCTGGAGGAATCAGGCTCCCTGACTTCAGACTATACTACAAAGCTACAGTTATCAAGACGGTATGGTACTGGCACAAAAACAGAAAGATAGATCAATGGAACAGGATAGAAAGCCCAGAGATAAACCCATGCACATATGGACACCTTATCTTTGATAATGGTGGCAGGAATGTACAGTGGAAAAAGGACAGCCTCTTCAATAAGTGGTGCTGGGAAAACTGGACAGGTACATGTAAAAGAATGAAATTAGAACACTCCCTAACACCATACACAAAAATAAGCTCAAAATGGATTAAAGACCTAAATATAAGGCCAGAAACTATCAAACTCTTAGAGGAAAACCTAGGCAGAACACTCTATGACATAAATCACAGCAAGATTCTTTCTGACCCACCCCCTAGAGTAATGGAAATAAAAACAAAAATAAACAAATGGGACCTAATGAAACTTCAAAGCTTTTGCACAGCAAAGGAAACCATAAACAAGACCAAAAGACAACCCTCAGAATGGGAGAAAATATTTGCAAATGAAGCAACCGACAAAGGATTAATCTCCAAAATTTACAAGCAGCTCATGCAGCTCAACAACAAAAAAACAAACAACCCAATCCAAAAATGGGCAGAAGACCTAAATAGACATTTCTCCAAAGAAGATATACAGACTGCCAACAAACACATGAAAGAATGCTCAACATCATTAATCATTAGAGAAATGCAAATCAAAACTACAATGAGATATCATCTCACACCAGTCAGAATGGCCATCATCAAAAAATCTAGAAACAATAAATGCTGGAGAGGGTGTGGAGAAAAGGGAACACTCTTGCACTGCTGGTGGGAATGTGAATTGGTTCAGCCACTATGGAGAACAGTATCGAGGTTCCTTAAAAAACTACAAATAGAACTACCATATGACCCAGCAATCCCACTACTGGGCATATACCCTGAGAAAACCAAAATTCAAAAAGAGTCATGTACCAAAATGTTCATCGCAGCTCTATTTACAATAGCCCGGAGATGGAAACAACCTAAGTGCCCATCATCAGATGAATGGATAAAGAAGATGTGGCACATATATACAATGGAATATTACTCAGCCATAAAAAGAAACGAAATTGAGCTATTTGTAATGAGGTGGATAGACCTAGAGTCTGTCATACACAGTGAAGTAAGTCAGAAAGAAAAAGACAAATACAGTATGCTAACACATATATATGGAATTTAAGAAAAAAAAATGTCATGAAGAACCTAGGGGTAAGGCAGGAATAAAGAGGCAGACCTCCTAGAGAACGGACTTGAGGTTATGGGGAGGGGGAAGGGTGAGCTGTGACGGAGCAAGAGAGAGTCATGGACATATACACACTAACAAACATAGTAAGGTAGATAGCTAGTGGGAAGCAGCCGCATGGCACAGGGATATTGGCTCGGTGCTTTGTGACAGCCTGGAGGGGTGGGATAGGGAGGGTGGGAGGGAGGGAGACGCAAGAGGGAAGAGATATGGGAACATATGTATATGTATAACTGATTCACTTTGTTATAGGGCAGAAACTAACACACCATTGTAAAGTAATTATACCCCAATAAAGATGTTAAAAAAAAAAACATAAAAAAAAAATAACAAAAGGGACAAAAGAAAGCTCAGTTCTGGACTTGGGATTCATAGCTGTAAAGTGTTGGGTTTTAAGTCAAATATTAATCTGGAACCTGACCTTGGATGAATTACTTAATTTCTTTTATTGTGTTTCCTAATCTGTAAAATTGAAACAATAATAATAGTTTTTTTTCTAGTATTGTGAACTGAGATAATGTGTGTGCTGTGTTAAGCAATGAACTTGCATGTGCCAAGTATTTGATCAATGTTAGCTTTTAATATTTTCTCTATTACTAAACTCTCCTTGAGAATCCATTGTATACTAGACACTGGAAATGAAGAATAAAATCTAGTCTAGAAGAATTAGGCTAGAAGTATTTTGACATGTTCTTTTCAGGTTTAATTACCAAGATTTAAACACAAAGATTTAGTGACAGGCTGATCCAAGGAAGTTGAAAGGGAAGTCCTGGAAGCAGCCAAGTTATGCTTGCTCAAACTAACTGGAAAGCCTGACACTGTGCGTGTTACTTAGCCTCTCTAACCACTTTATTCCCATTGCATTAGAACAGTTGATGCATCTTAGTATCAGAACTGTCAGGCGAGGAGAAGGGAAAGGGAAATAAAATTCTTGAAAGAGCCTTTGGATGGAGACGCTGTCAAGCCCTGGGGACCCTGTTTTCTCAGAGAGAAGCTAAGCTACTCACTTGGAGATTGTACTCACAGCTATAGTCTTACACCAAGCACCAAGCAACTGAACTCAAAGAACTGCATATTCTAAATAAAACGTGCAAAGAAATTAAAAAAATATATATTAAACAGATATATATCTTTTTCTTGAGGATAATGAACATGTACATTTTATTTATTTGCTTGATTATCTTTAATAAATTTATGTTCTGTTTGTTTTAAATGAAGAGGCTAGTTTAATCTGAACTTCTTACTTCTTATACTGGTTATATGATCAAGTAAGCTAACATAAATTATAACAGCATAATAATGACAGTAGAAGTTTTTACATCACTATGTTTTTTTCCTTTTTCAACTCAAACTATTTCCAAGATATTTCAGTAACTTAAAGACTTGGATTATTAAATTGAGCTAATTCATGATATAATAATAATTCATTATTAAGTTGAGTTAATTACCACTTAAAAAGGTGTAAAGGAGACGTGTGTTGACTATAGAAATTTGTGTGATGTGCATTTTAAAGTTTAGCTAACCTGCTATAATGTTTGATTGTGGAACAGTTTGGAGCTTTTTACTTCCCAGTTTTATCTGTCAATTAGGAGTGAGCTTCTTTGATTAAAAGTGATTCACATGTGTAGTTTAGAGTATACTTAGCAATAGTGACAAAGAAAAAGAACCAGGCATGCAAGATAATAGGAAGAATTTTAATTTTTTCAAGGGTAAAGTAAATAGTTTTGTTCTAAAGTGTAGATATAGTTGTCTCAGAATATATGAGAGTATATAATGAAAGACAAAACTTGAGGAAGTATACCAAGTTATAAAAGATATGAGAGGTGAGGGAATATTATTTACCTTGATCTATAAGTCTTATATTAGTTTTTTATTACTGCTGTAACAAATTACCACAAACTTAGTGGCTTAAAAACACCCCAAATTTATTGCCTCATAATATTGGAAGTCAGAAGTCCAAATTGGGTCTCACTTGGCTAAAGTAAAGATGTCAGCAGGGCAGCATGCCTATCAAGGGCTCTAAGGAAAATGTTAACTTGAATTTCTCAGCTTCTAAAGGTTACACCCATTCCTTGGCTCAGGAGCTTCTCGCAGGCAGCAATCACATCACTCTGGTCTCTGCTTTTGTAGTCACATCTTTCCACATCCTGGGAACTCACTTGTCCCAGGAATAAGCTAGAACATTCATAGGGCTCATCATTTTTGTAGTTCTTGCTCAGGGATCAATATCCTGAGCTGCCAATCATTCAAATTCTAAAATCTATGTTTGGAAAAATGTTGTCTGAACTCTTAATTGTTTCACGTGGGAGTCCTGGAATACTGTTAGCATTATTTTTGATGTTCTATTTTATATGGGTATATGAGGAAGCTCTTTCTCTTTCTTTTTAAGCTGTCTCTAACCCACTATTTAGTAGGTTATGCTTTTCTAAGCTGAAATGAACAATTCTAAGATAACATCTGATTCTCACTGCCCCTTCAAAAATCAAAACCAAATATTTTTGCTGAGTCTTCTTATAAAAGTAAATGCCGTACAGATCTGTCCTCTGTCTTACCAGGATATAATTGGACAAATCAATAGTGCAAACAAGGCTATACTTGGAGTGTTACATTTGAGAGAAATCTCATCTAATCAGGTATGACAAGCACATATTAAGGAATAGGGATTTACAATATTTGGAGCCAAATTCTGTAATATTCTTCCAAGAAATCTGACTTGTTACCTGGATTATCAAGTAAGTACCACAGTTTAAAAATTCACAGGTGAATTTTCTCAGTAAGAAATTCACTACCTAGTAATCTAAGGACCTTAACAAATCTTAGATGATTTCAACTCAAAAGAAATCTACCCAAATATATAAATATAACAGTTGAAATCCAATGGATAGTGTGTCTTGGGCTTGGAACTTCAGCCTCACCAATAAAGAAAAAATCATATAATTTGAGGAGTCAATCTAGGATTTCTTTTGAAACTTTATACAAAGAGGTTAATTAGTTGACATTATTAGTTGCCCAAACTATTCAAGTCTGATTTTCAGATCTGAAGAAGGCTTATTGAATTAAGTAAAATTCTTGCTTTATCTATTCAAATAATCAGTCTAAATCTAATAAGAACAGCTTTTTTTGTGATCAAGAATAATCTTTGGAGATTCTGATCACAACAGGAAAAAACTGTCAGATCAAAAATATCCACAACTTGGATATAAGTAAAGAGATTACCAGGTATTCTTCTAACACAGTGTTGGGTTCTTTTACTGGTGATTATCAACCCTCTAGGGGCAGTGGTAAACATAGAATTTTTCCTGGTAGAGATGTAAATAATTCCTACCCAGTAGAAGAGATAATCCCATATATTATGGTTTGTGGATTTGTTGGATATTGGTCGGTTTTGTAGTTTACTCAGCAGTCTATCAAATTTCATATCTATCTTTATTTCTATTTCTATGTATATATTTAAATGCTCTCTAAACTGTTCATAACATGTTACTGTCTCCTTTATTAAATAGTAAGTTAAATATCAACTCTGACAGATGTTCATTTTATATTTGTATGAGAGGAATGCTTTACAAAGCTTTTGAAAATTACACATTGATGAACTCTATTAAAAAGTTTCTATTATTACCCTGCATTTAAAGATGAATATACTGATGTATTTTTAAGCTTTTTAACTATGTCAAGGTCACTTATACAGGATTAGATGAAGTATGGTTTAAATACAGGCATCTGGTGCTATAGGATATCTTATTCAGCACTCTATATGAATAAAGTCACCTTAGAACAAGAGATCCCATTTCATAATACCACCTTAATGAAAAAATTTGGATCAAAAACAACATGTTTGCAAAATTTCCCCCATCCAAATGATTAGAATATTCCAGACTCAAAATTGAGTTTGAGCCTGGCTTCTAATGCAATTCTGAAAGCTATCTGGAAAAGGAATTATAAAAATGTAAACCTCATTTGATGACTGAGTCTTGTACTTGACTTCACTCAATACTTTTTATATATTTTTGACATAAAGTCCTCTTCAAGTAAAACATATTTTTTTTTTAAGCAATTTAATAAAAATTGTCAATTGGTCTTTCTGTTACAAACAACAAGATTTGCACATTTTTTATTATCTTAGATTAGCATGCATCTTAGACAATCAATATCATTTATACCAAACATAAAATTTCCTATTTGGTATTACTTTGAATGAGAAATGATAAGTTAATTATCAAATAAATAAAATATTCATCTACTTAAATTATGTCACCAAATCATCATGGTGGTCCCATAAAAATATAATCACAACATATTTAAAATCAGACATTATAAATTTCTTCAAAGGAAAACTTCATTAATTAATAACACGTTCCATTTAACAAAATTAATACTTATTAACTATTTTTGTGTTGTACTGTCCATTAAACATAGTACATAAGACTGACATTTAAAATTAAGTTGAATAACGGAGCTGTATAAAATTCAAAGTACTGTACTTATGCATGCTCCTCTGTTTACTCCCCTATGCGTGAGACTATGAGTCCTCAGTTTTACATTTATTTATTTTTTTAAATCAATTGCCTTCTCTTCTAGATGAATTGGTAGAGTTTTAGAACTCTGACAGCACCCATACAGCCCACATTGCCAAAATAGTGAACACATATTATATTGATTTGCTGAATGTACTCTGAAGTAACAGTAATTTCTGAATGGTCTCTGCAGTATATTTTCTTATTTGAAGTGAATGGGATGTAGACTGTTCTTGTACTACATCACAAGAATTAGTTTCTTAGGATTAGCATAATGCAATTCTCTGAATCCTCCTTTCTACTTTACTGTTTCTATATGCCTGTTTGTTTATAAGAATGCACTATCATTCACTCCGATTCATTAAATAAATGCCTAAGCAGCATAGTTCTGTATAATTTTGAACATCATTTTAAAAACTACGCATGAGAAAACTAGATTTGTGCAATTTTTTATTCAGCTTTAACACTTTCTGTTGAGACATATACTAGATTTATTTCAGTGCTGATTATGCTGAAATATGATCAAACTGCTATAAAAGTGTATAAAACCAGCTACACTTTTTATTAAATAGGTTCATTTTGATATGAATATTGTTTGTTATGTGCTAACATGGAAGACTTTTTGTTATTTTCATTATGGAAAAATTATATCCAACTGCTATCTAGCATTTCATTGCAAAATGTAGCTCAAAATGGAAATGCATGGTGTCCACTTGTGTGCACACCAAACCTTACCTGAATATTTTGATCATTTTTAGACAATGAGCAGCCAAAGTACAATGTATTATTCTGAATATTCAGAACATCACTCTGCATTGATCAATTATCTGGAGCACTTTTGAACATTTACTGTTTTGTAAAGAATTATCTCTGATCATGTATCTGTCATTTAATTAGATTTATTTTCTGTCAGGATTTCTACACCTAATCTAACCTTACATAAAACTATCTAAATCAGATCTTAAAACAGTCCAAACATCTATACATTCTGTGCCCATACATTTTCAGATAAAAGGCCCTTTAAAAACAGTTGGTAGATTGTCAGTGGACTGATGCTAGCTACTTCAAAATGTAGTGGAGAACTTGAAAAAAAATCTTTGAATAAGGTACATATTAAAATAATGTTACCATGTTACTTGCTAACCTTTTGTTCTAATTTTTCTGTTGATTGCTGAGAGCCAACTACAAATCCAGTTTTAAACCAATCAAGAATGACTTTATTTTTGTCCCTCCTTACCTCTGGTTTCAAATATTCTGGCTGGATTTGTCAATTCTTTCATGATCCTCTGATGATCTTGAGTAACTAATTCCCACATTAGCTCACCTGTATCACAGGTTTATCACGTTCGTCTTTGTATTTGCTAGGTTCTTTTCTCCAGAAACATTTAACACATGCATTATATGAAGAAAACCAAACAAAACCAAACAAAAGCTGGTCCTTATGTTTAATAAACTCACAATCTAGAACAAAAAAGGTTCATATATATGTTATGTGCTATGAATACATACAATTACAAAAAGAACACAACTACAAAAGAAGGTTATAACATGTTTTATATAAATCAATCCATTCAAAAAAATCATTAACATCTATTCTCTGATAGTCACTGTTCTAAGCAATAGAAACAATTATGAAAACACAGAAGAGGTATTTACTCTGGATTGAAGAAATTTATAGAGACGTCGTATGGTAAATTGCATTTTAATTTATGCTGAAAGATAAAGTCGAATTTTTCCAGAAGACAAAATGGTAATGGCAAGGTTCTTCCAGGTAGATGGTAAGATATAAGCAAAGACAAAAAGATAGAAATGGAATAGTAACCTTGATATTCATGGACTACAGGAATGATAAGTAAGAGTTGTCCTCATTGTCATCATTTCAAGAACAATGCTTTAAAAGGAGCACTAGGAAGCCTGGGTATTTTGAACCCTTCTTTCTCACCTTTTAGTACATGAATTACAAAATGGAGGTTGGGGGACTAGAGAAAGTCAAATCTACCTAGAGACAGGAAAGACAGGGCCTATTTTAAAACTATAAATGGGTTCATGAAGGACTAAATATTATTGACTAAGGAGGAGACAAAAATTGTGGAAAGCTCATGTATGTTTGAAAGAAATATAATAAGATCTCCTATAGAAAAGGAACCACACCAATTCAAAACGAAAGAAACAAAAGATGTTTAACATTATTAGTAAATGCAAATTAAATAAGGTGATAATATTCTGTCCAACATTATCAGTAAATGTACATTAAATAATGAAATATTATTTAACCATTTTTTTTAAATTTGTGAAAATTTGAATATATACATCTATTACAACATGTGGTGAAATAGTATACTTCAATGATTCTTTTTGGAAGGCAACTCAGAAATAAATATTTTAACTTGTTCATATTCTTTATGCCAGTAATTATAGTAACATGAATATAACTTTAAGAGGTAATCAGGTTCAGCCAAATATTTATGCACTATTATTTTTATTAAGTCTTATTTACCTTACTAGGAAATTAGGAAATAAAGAATCAAATATCCTAAATACATGATAATATTTCATTAAATATGGTATAAAATTATATGGGATTATTACATAGACTATTATACAAAAGTTAAAATTATTTTTATAATAATTTTATATATATGATAAAATGTGAAATATAAAAAAGTAGAATACAAATTTTCTAATGGCATTATCTCAAGTATATAAATATGTATGTGATACACACACGTTAACAGTAGTTATTTGTTGGTAATATGATTATGAGTAATTTTCAATTCTTTTATTTTTATGTACTTCCCTGATTTTCTACATGGGATGGATATATGCTATTTCTAAAGAAACAATTATTTTTAAGTTAAACATAGAAAAGAATATCCAAGAGCACTGTGGCCATTGAGTTTTTTGCTTTTTGCAATAAGTAAGGCAAGATATTGAAAAGCAGACAGGGAGGAGACCAATGGAATAGCCTTAGGTTTATTGATGGCTTTTCATCATGAAAAGTTATTTCACACCACCTCTCTGAAGTCTTCTTCCCAGGTGATTGATAACATCCAGCTTGGGCTACGGGTGTGTAGGAGAGCTGGGTTTGTATCAGACTCTGGCCTCCTCAAAACATTTTCCACAGTCAGGGCAGTTTGGGATAAATAGATGATATAGCATAAATTGTGATATAAGAGAATCCTGGCTGTGTTGAATTTTACATGAGCCCTGTGATTCTGAAAGAGAGAGAAGGTTAAGAGCATTCTACCTATGTCAATACTTGGTCTCCCCCATAACAATTGTCTCTTTCCCACTCTTCTGATAACCCTTTCAAAGAAAGTCTCTTCTGATAAGGTCAGGTTCGTTTTTTGCTTGACAACATGTTAGCAAAGGAATTGTGACTCAAGAAGATAACTACAAAATCTTATATTTCTTCTTTTAAGCTATGTAATTTCAACATCTATTTGCCCCCAAATATTTTTTCCCTTAGCTATGCCCGATCTAAAACTTTTTGAAGATGGTTAAAACAATAACTGACAAATAAATATTGTGTTATGTCTCCATAATGCATAACCAATGCATAACCAATAAGAGATTATGCATTTGGTATGTATGTAAATACTAAGCATTAAACAATGTATATGTAAATATCATATAAGTGATATGGTATGTAAATAGTATGTAGTTCTGATACATCTACAATGTTTTTAACTAGAGGAAAAAAGCGAAGAAATTAATTCAACAAATAGATTAACTACTTAATTTTTACCAAAAATTAAAGTTCAGTTTAATATTTTATGAAATTTACTTTTTCAATCATGGTTATATATTATAATGAGAAAATTTTAACCTACAAGGGGAAATATTTGAGATAAATTTTTAATTTCTAAAGGTATTTCTGAAATGCCATTAGAAATTTAGAAGTTTTGTCACATTCATTCAATTTTTGCCCTGTGTTATGTATAGGAGAGACAATGCATTACACAGGGAATTTAAAAAAGAATTATACCTGACTTCTGCCTTGGAGGAGCTGATACAATGGTGAAAAAGAGAAATATGCTTACACTTCTAATTATGATGCAGGAGGAATAAGGTGGATTACTAGTAAATATAATAGGCTTTGAAGGCAGTAAAGTAAGCAAGTTTATATATGGAAAACTAAATATTCAAGATGGTGCACAAGTTCTTAACTCACTAAGTTTCCTCATCTGTATAAATGGGGATGATAAGCTGATGAAGGGGCACCTAATAAATCATGACCCCAGATTATGACAATGTGATTGGAATGCTATGGAGATTCTAAGACAGAGGGCTATAGGGACACAGAGGAAGAAGCAGTTAAGTTTGTCTGAGAAGGCTGGTGAAATTATATTAGTCTGGATGGACCTACCTTGAAGGCTTAGATAAAAATGAAATCACAGGCAAGACAAAGGAGGAAAAGCAATAAGTGAACAATGTTGTAAAAGCATTTGTCAAACTCAGGAAATATTTGGGGCCTTGGGGATATAGATATGGCAGAGAAAGGGAAAGGCTGTGGAAAAGTGGGCTGAACCAGGATATGAAGCCTATTATGTTTGGGATTTATTGTGTACTAAATACAGAATTAACTTTATATTTTAAAGCAAATTCTATGCTTTAGAAATAAAACTTTAGTAGCTTGGGAGTAGATAGATTGGACATAGGAAAGATTGGAATTAGATACACCAGTTAGGGGTATATTACAATTGTCCATTCAGGAGATAGCTAAAACCTAGACTACATCAGTACAAACAAAAATGAGGAAACAAAAGGAACAGTCACTTGGTAATTAAATATAAGTAAAAATATTTTATACGTATAGGTGGACAGCTTAGCCACTTGTTTTGAGATGCTTTTGAAATATCCGAGTGAATATATCTTATTTGTAGTTTTTGATAAGTGAAAACCTGACCTGCTGGCTGCTAAACTGTTAGGGAAGAACTGCAAATTGAAAAATAAAACACAGCTTGTCCAATAAACCATGACTCTCAAAACAGGAAACCAAATCAAACCAAAGCCATCATGTTCTCTACAAAATATCTGAATCAATTTTTTTCTAAACAGCAGTTCATCCAGAGCCATATGGTCCAAGATGATTATAGAGAAATTGACCTAAAACTTGCTCAGCACAAATTCATGGGTTCTGAGAGACTGAATATAAACATGGACACTGGTCAGTCATAAATGACAACAGAGCTCTACCCCACAACTTCCACAGCAGCCTGACCAGGAAGCCAAGACACAACTGCTGCAGCAATCAGTCCAAAATCATCAATAACTGTCAACTTCCCCAATTTTTGTCCCCACTTCTGAGGCCCAACCAGATAAAAACAAAAATGGTCCCCAAACCAATCACATAAATGTCCCACTTCTAGTCACCTGCCTCCAGCTTCTCCATGCAAACAGCCTCCGATTAGATAATATTTGAAGACTTCCCTTTTCTATGCAGTATAAAAAGAAAAGAATGCTTTCCCATTTCTGTGCCTACCCATGAGCCTCTAAAACTCAAGTGATTGTGGCCAACTCCTTTGTTATAACCACCTTTGAATAAATAGCTTCTGTTTGTTCTCATTTTGGTTTCCTTTGTTTAGAACTACAACTTTAAAGGTAAGTCCACGGACTTTGCTGTTTGCAAAATCTGAAACATCCCTTTCAAAACTCTCCTATACCTAACTCTAGCACAAAACCGAAGTATTCTTTCTGTTACCTGCTATTAAAGACAGCCCACATTTATATTAAATAATCTCCCTTGCTACAGGAAGTAGAGAATCTAACTTTGATGAAAACAACTGTGCTCCTGATGGTCTGTGGCTAATGTTCATCTATATTTGAATTACACATAAGAAATAAAATACAAATATTGGGTGAAAAGAAAAATAAAGTGAAAGGAGTCAAATATAGACAACACTTTAGAAAGGAAGGATAGTTAAAATTTCTTGAGTGTTTGATGTGTGTCAGATACTATAAAGTATTCTTTCTCTATATTATCTAATTTAATTACTCGAACCAACCACAGAGTAGGTCTCACTACCTCCATATTAGGACAATGAGAATCTAAAAAATTAAAGGACAAAAATGTATGCACAAGTAATAATACAAGTGGTTTTTGCACAGAGACTCTCTGACTGCAAAGAATTTAGTCAAAAGACTAAATGTGGGCTTCCCTGGTGGCACAGTGGTTAAGAATCCACCTGCCAATGCAGGGGACATGGGTTCGAGCCCTAGTCCAGGAAGATCTCACATGCCGCAGAGCAGCTGGGCCCGTACACCACAACTACTGAGTCTGTACTCTAGAGCCCGTGCTGTACAACAAGAGAAGCCACCGCAACTAGAGAAAGCCCACACGCAGCAATGAAGACCCAACGCAGTCAAAATAAATTAAATAAATTTCTAAAAATAAAGGAAAAACTTAAAGGATAATGATTAGAAAGAGAGAAATTAAAAAAAAAAAGACTAAATGTGTCAGAAAGTAAACATAGAATGAAATATGAGAGGATCACCTTCAATTCAGCTCTAGATAACTGGTAATTTTGGTGAGAGCAATTTCACAAGTGTAATGTTGACCAAGGTCAGACTGCTGTGAAGGACCTAAGGCAAAAATAAAGTGGAGGCAGTGGATACTAATTTCTCAAGAAATCTGGTTAGCAAGGGGAAAAAACAGTATCTTGAGGAGAGGCATGAATATGGTTAGTCATTTCTGGGTGAGAGATGATTGAAGATGATTATAAATAGGAAAAAAAATGGAACCAGTCAAGATGGACTAACTGAAGGTACTATTTAACAAAAATGAGGGTGTTGTTTAGAGTTACATTTGGAAAAGCTAAGGGAGTAGGGAGAAGTCAGTGATTAATAAGAGAGCTCTAATATTTACTCTTGTTAAATAGGGGCAAAACGTAGTCCCTTGAGAATGAATTTGACTTTTGGAAATGGCCAAATTACCAGCAGTCAAATTTGATGGGTATATTTGAATATCATGATTAATGATGTTATAATTTGAAGTTCAAATTAAAATGTGTTGATAATATTGTGATGTGTGTTACCTTAAGTGATTTTTAACTTTCAGAAGTCAAAAATAATTTTAGTAATTTTAACATTATAGGAGCCATATATATTGTTTCCTAACAAGCCAAAAATTCACAGTAGTATATGAATTCTAATATATTCCCACAGTATAGTTTATACTATGAATTTAAGGAAACACTTTTGTGTGTGTTTCAATAATGTTGACCCTTCAGAAATATTCATACCACAAGAGGATAAGTAAGAAAATAGCATATACATGTATATATGTACATATACATATGTATTTGTCTTGAATATGTATATATCTATGTGTATAGCCAAGACATATATATATATATACAAGTTAGAAAGGCAAAAATTTCTGCATTTTATTCATCTTTGTGAGAAGTTGTAATGTTGCAAAACCATACCTCAAACCTTGAAATCTTAAAATTTAATTTATTTTTATGAAAGAACTTGAGCAAGTATAAATTCTAACATGATCAATGTCATTATTACAGTTTATAAATCTATAGTGCATAAAGATTGATAAGATATGACAATCTGAGACCCAAACATTTCTCTAAGATCTAGGGGATCATTTTCTTTTTGAGATAGACATATCCGCATAAAGATTTCTGCTTCAAGTTTTCTTGGTTATAAGGGAGTTTGAGTTTTAATCTTTTTGACATTCTTTACAGCAACACTGTCTTCATCAAAAACAAACATTTATTGAATGTCTAGGATGTGTAAAATTTTAGTAATGATAATAATTTTAAAAGGACAGTCACCTTTAGAAAAACAACAAAAACAACTAGGAAATATTTCTTTTTTGACGTCCCAAACATGATTCTGTTTATACATTCATTGTGAGTATTTACTGTGGTAGAACTGAAAAAGCTTACCGATGATTCAGAGTTTCTCCTTTCACCTTATTGATTGTAAAGAAAACTTAAAATGACTACTACCCTGTCAAAAAATCTTTGTTGTTAATGATAATTTGTTAGCATAATAAACTTTGAATATTGCAAGCTCCAATTTCTACAATAAGCATAAAAGATGATTGAATACAAAAAGGCAACTAAATAGAAAGATATATTGCACTGATAATTGGAGAAAACATTGTGCTTGAAATGTATTCACCTTAGAATGAGAATAAAATCTTACAAAGTTACACTGTTTCAGTTTCAAAAGTGCTGATTTTAATGAAGCATTGCGTACCATAAAACAATCTTGGGATGTACTCCTTAACCACTCTGAAGTGCCTGATGCATGCTGTAGTCAAAATAACAACTATCTACAGATATTGTCATAGGCCATTTACCCTGTTAAAGGATTTGATCTCCTTCAAGAGTTTCAAATATCACTCTTACTAACAAGTTTTTTTCTATTAATCTCTTTGTGCCTAGCTATAAGTCAGAGGTGTGATGTGGCTAAAAAAGGCAATCATGAGCAACAACAATAAAACTTGGTTTTTGGTGAATTAACAAATTTGAAGCAACAAGTAAAATTAATCTACTGCCTAACATGTTTTTAGCCAAAATAAGCAAGCATCACACTTCTTTTTTTTTTTTTTTTTTGTGGTACGCGGGCCTCTCACTGATGTGGCCTCTCCCGTCGCGGAGCGCGCAGGCTCCGGACGCGCAGGCCCAGCGGCCATGGCTCACAGGCCCAGCAACTCCGCGGCATGTGGTATCCTCCCGGACCGGGGCACAAACCCGTGTCCCCTGCATCGGCAGGCGGACTCTCAACCACTGCGCCACCAGGGAAGCCCAAGCATCACACTTCTTACGAGACATTTTTTTTTTTTATGAAACATATTCCCCTTTATGTTGATTCTCTTTTTCAAATGCTACCCTATGACTCTCAAATTTCAGCTTTGTAGATTATTATTATTATTATTATTTTTGCGTTTAATATCATAGTTGGAGGGGGAATAGATACCAGCATTAGTGATAGGTCTCATATTTGAACTCTAAAGATGCTTGGACAACTAACAAATTGTATTTGAATTTTTAAATTTGAAGTCTATTCTCTGTCACTATCTTCCCCACCTCTAACCTTTTGGTAGTGACAAGTTATGTCAATAGTAAATAGTAAATCAAGGCAGGGTTGGTTATACCTGAAATACAAACTTCTATGAAAACAAATGGTATTTTTTAATTTTCTTTTTGATACATACCATATCTCTAGAAAATAATGCATCATGCTTCCTGGTAAAAAATGTACTAAAAATACTGAATCCACAAAGTCAGAAAATTTCTTATAATTCTATTGATGCATAGTTGTTTTAATTAAAATTTGCATTTATAAAAAGGAGGTTTATAGCAAAAATCATAAAAATTTTAGGGAAGTACATCAAGATGAATCATGCATTAATTATCCTAGAAATAATCAAGATAGTATTATACGTCTGTTTTAAAACTAAGACCAGAAAATTTAAGTAATTTTCCTAAACTCAAGCAGCCTAATATGTGAAAGAGACAGAATTTAAGACCAGGACAAATATTAGAAAATTGTTTATTTCTCTTTGTCCATTTTCTTTTCCTTCACTTCTTACATCCTATATCAAATGTTTCTGGTCTCAGGAATGAAAATTTGAGTGAATACAACTGCATTATTTTTAGCCACTTTATAGGATTTTGTGTGCCCAATATCCTGAGACTAAACTACTGCTTCATGAGAAAATGTGTTTTGAATTCTGAACAATCAATATGCAAACACTGATTTCCTATAATTCATAGATATGACATGGTATGCTCTCTGATTAAAAGATGGATCTAATATAAAATGTTCAATATGGGAAATCAAATAACCCTGAAATTTACATCATTTGAGAGTGAGTCATCAGCAGGTGTGCTTCACAGGGAATGGATTTTAAGCCTTTGAGCTATAATTTGTTTTATGGCAAGTTGTTAATACTGTAAGCACATCAGAGACAATATGATGTTATTATGAATAAAATCTTGGCAGAGCCTCAGCATTCAAATTTCCTGTTCTGAAGTCAGTAAGGATGAAATTTCTCTTTAAAGTGTATTAAAGAAAAAGAAGACATTATAAACATTTATATAGAAAGTAAAAGAATGTTGAAATGGAGGAATAAGGATAATGCTTGATGAGATAAGGCATGTCTAATCCAGGTTTATTTACACACAATATTTTTTTACTACAGTTTGCAATTTCACCTAAGATAAATTAAATTTGTCCTTACAAATATTTGGTTTCACTAGAGCATTATATATCAAATCCCACAAAAATGTAGCACAAATGTTGAATGAAGATATTTAATTTTTAAAATATGTTTGTCTGCTTAACTTTTTGAGACTAAAACATATAAAAGATAAATTATTTCACATTAAACTGTTTCATATTTAATTTGGATAAGTTCCCTAAATGTTTCTGGGTATATGTCTGATAATTTCTAGAAACAAAATTTAAAAGAAATAAAAAGGACATTATCTGTTGATAAATTATGAATTACAGTTTATATTGTATAAAGCTATTGATTATCACAATAATAATCAAAATTAGAAAATATTTAGTATTCTTTCTATCCCTCCTTCACACACATACATACACAGTGCACCTTCATATGTCCACACCCCCAAATCTGAATATATTTATTTTGTCATTTTAACCTATAGAATTAGGAACCCTCATAACAAACTTAATTGATATCAAAACAATGTAGTAATCATATGTGTATTTGTCATCAATTAAAATATTAACATCCTGGCATTAACATCAATAATCACTGAATTTTCAGGGTTAACTTTAGAATTACATATTAGACAATAGGTGGGTTTTAATAACAGGAGTAGTCAAGAGTCTAATTAAACAGAACTGTTGAATTAGCAAGTGCAATCTTACCTAAGATAAATTAAATCCATAGTAAATAAAGAAATAATTATTTTGAAGCTGCCATAAAGGAAATTCCCTTATTTTCATCAAAACTTAAATGAATATATTATCATTACAGATATCTTCACCTGTGGTGCAAATATATAGGTTTTAGTGAAAAAAATGAAGTTTAATGGTCACAAAGAAAATCTGTAAAAATGTATTAATAAAATGAAAATATAGTATTTTTTTCCAGATTTATTGAGATATAATTGATGTATAACATTGTGAAGATTTAAGGTATACAATGTGATGATTTGAAATATGTACATATTGTGAAATAATTACCACAATATGGTTAGTAAACACATCCCTCATCTCACTATCATTAAATCATAGTGCATTTTAATTTCATTTTTCAAAGTATACATTTATTATTATAATTATAATATATTAATTCCTAATAAATGTTAAAACTATCAGTGCAGACATAGGAAAGAAAAAGTTAAGTAACTTTATTTTCTCAATATCAAACATCTCCTCTCCCCTTAAACAAGGATTTCAATAATTCGATATATATTCTTCTGCACATTTTTCTACATGTTTAGGTTTTTGTCTGTGTCTTTGTATTCACAAATTTAGAAAACATAACTGGAATTATACATGCAGTTAGGTAACTGGTCTTTTTTTTAAACAAAATTTCTTATGATTGTGTTTCATGTCAGTATATAGATATACACCTCATTCATTGCAACCCTGGTATAATATTCTATACCATAATTATGATATATTTTCTTCCATTTTTTGTATTACAGACAATGCTGCAACTAGCACCCTTAAATATATATGCACCTTGTCTACAGGATAGATCTCTAGAAGGATAATTTCAGAATCACAAGGCACACGCACTTAAATTTTGATAAATACATCCAGTATGACTATATATCTTTGGCTGTACTGATTATCATGTCCATCAGTGACATTGATAGAGCCAGTTCCCACATCTAAAACAAATTCAGGTAGAATCGACTAATCAACTTTTAATTTTTGCCAATAGAATGGGAGCAAAATCATTGTTTCAACAACAATAATTATTGTTTTAAATTGTCTCTGATACTAATGAAGCTATTTTTAATGCATTTTAATGTTTTTATGTGATGCATTTTTGTTGTTCATGGACTGCATTTTTGTCTGACTTGCCCATGTTTCCATTAAATTGTTTTACTTATTTTATTTTAGGATCTTTCAAATACTTTATATTACAAAAATTAACTAAATAGAGTTCTTATTCATGAATGTGGGCTTTTTTGTGTGGCCTTTATTTTATTCTTTCTCTCTTCTTATTTCTCAGTCAATCTGATTTTACCTTCCTCCAAATTCTAAAATAATTCACTAAAATTTCTGGAAAATTGATGGTACAATTGCCATGATTTTTTATGCCAATTATGTATTCATCCTTAAATACATACACATGCATGTATTTGCTATCTCACTAGGACTCGATGAGGGGAAGGAGTTACATTCATTACCCAAATACATTTTTAGACCAAGTCTGACATTAATGGTATATTTAGAATGACATATTTTTCTGTTGAATAGAAGGACATTTGCATGGGCCCTTGAATGAGTCATATCTTGCCTAGAATATCAGTCCCTTCATTTAACAGCATGTATCTAAGTTAACCTATCTAGGACTTTATTGTATTCATAAAGAATATAATAATTCTAATAATTCTACTTCATAATGTTGTAAGGACTAAGAACTAGTAAATAAAGTTACTCATGAAGTTACTCATGAAGTTCTAGGAATAAAGTTACTCATGGAGTTATAGGAATAAACTTAAAGAAAGTTAATTATAAAGTTCTAGGAATAGGCAAATTCTTTACTATTTAGCATTTTCCTTGTATGTGTTTGGTGGTGTACACATAAAGGGATGTCCGTGTGCGTGTTTCTTCTCTTATTAAGCACCAGAAGCAAACATTATATATGATTTCAACACAAGGTGTGAAGACATTTAAATCATAGGCAATTGTATGATTATATAAACTTTAGTTAATGAAATAGTAATCTTTCAAGAACAACGCATCTATCATGTCACTTGCAGCTACACCATGTCTTCCCTTCTTACCTAAGTTTTACATCTTGAACCACTGTGAGACAAGAAGGAAATGTGCTATAAAGGGACATGCGGAGGGCTCAACATGAGAGAAATCTCATGTGAATATATCATTGTTTTTTGGAATTAAAAAATATGAGGTTCTGATTGCAAGAAGTTGATGGCAGAGGAGAGCAGAAAGACACTGGCATCTCTAAGTACAGCTGTGTGTGTGGTTTTTATTTTTAAGAATTAATTATGTGTTACTCTTCATCTTAGGTTTCTTTTTGTGTAGTTTGTATTTTCTCTATTAGCATATAAATACATGTAAAATAATATTAATGGTCACATAAATTATGAATTTATACATAATTTTCTTTAACTTACCTTTCAAATGCAGAAATAAGGACATGTTTACATACAGAAAATAAGCTCAGGAGAAAATAATTCCATTAGTTGCACATGTTTTCTCTTGAATTGATGGTAAAACAATAATTTTTTTTCTGTTTTCTATATGAAAATTTGACTTTGATATGTACACTTTCTATGCATTCTTATGTTTCTAGAGTAACAGTGATAAATTTCAATAAAGAACAGTAGTATTTATGGATGGAATACATATATCTCATATTTTAGAATTGGGAAAAATTACAATTGTATATTAAAAGTATGACATGATGACTCTTCAGACTGTGATGAATTGACTACCAAGTGTTTGATAAGAGCTAGCCAGGCATTTATGAATTTCAAAAGAGTGATGATGCATTTATATAATCAACCAGATTAATTTTTTAGAATTTCTGTACTTTTAAAACTGATTACTGTATCACATGCATAATCAATCTGGAAAGTATTACAACAAGGGAAAGAAAATTGTTTTTTGAGGGGGCTTGGCTTTATTGGGATTTATGGTCTTCCTGAAGGCCACAGTACATAAACAGATATACAGTCTCTCTGTGATATTAAAATTTCATTGGAAGGAACAGTTAGGAAAAATATATTAAAAGTTATTTTAGGTGAGAAATAATTTAGAAAAAAGGTCTGGGAAACTTTGCAGTAGCACATGCCAGACAAGAATTTTGCAAAAATATTATGCTTTGTTACACATATTGAAATCTATTTATTTTATGACTTAACTTGAAATCCATTCAATAACTTGTGTTCAATGCAGTGTTTGTAGGTCTGTGCATAAGTCTTTGGTTTGAAGTTTTGATCTGCTAAATATTGTTTCAAAAAAGTGTTCTGATGCTTGAAAATATGAGTAATAAGAATAATTCTAATAATGATTTTTAATGAATGTAATAAGTGTTTCTCATTTTTAGAGCAATTCATATGAAATAGAAATTACATAATACATTTTTCTTTCATCATACATATTAAATCAAAGGTATTTATTTGTTTTTTTGGTTTGTTCATTTTATTCTAAATAATTTAATATTATATAAGACAGTTTTTTTTTCCATTCTTCCTTAAATATTTCTACCTTATAGTAAATAGGAATATTTTGTCACTTCAAGGTTCCATTATGTTCTCCTAGGACATACCTGACTCAAGGGAATTGCTGGCACACAATTCATTCTCTGCATGTGCTTAATCACTACTAGAATGTGTTGGGCTTGAGCTACTGAAAAAATTCTTTTTTCATTTTCTCAAATATAAATTGCATTATACTACTGACTATGCCTTTTTATCCAAATGATCCAGATCCCCATGAAGGTTTCAATTCTCTCTCCTTGTCTTCTCTGTTATAGAATCATTATGAAAAAAGAATGGGGACATTTGTCAGGACTCTGTCACTAACTCTGATTTGTAATAAGCCATTTAATCTTCATGAGCCTCAATCTTCTAAAAAATGAAATAAAAATGAAACATTGCTCTGTTTTGTATCTTGTAGGATGATTTTCAGAAATAACTATATAAATGAAATAATTTTAAGTCTAAAACTAAAATTTCCCCAATTTTACTAGCGCTTGTTCTTTCTACTGTATAGAAAACCATGATTAGTAGTGGCAATTTACACTTTGTTCCTAATCCATAGGATCAGAATTTCATCATCAAGCTGTCTAAAATCAATGGTTAATTTTTTTCATTATATTTTTAATATAAATAGTACTATTTTAATTTTATTTCCTCAAGGTCGAGGAAATTTCATGTTTGTCCCTTAGAACCTTCCTATTAGAAAGTATTTAGTAAATGCTTGCTGAATCTAAAAAAATGACTCCACCTCACTTTTATAAAATTTTGGAACATCTGGTATATGTGGCATACCATATAAGCCACTGACAATTTATTTATAGTTTAAGGATATGGAAATTCAACATCAATGTAATTTTTAAATTATTATCCTGATAGCTGGAATTTTGATGAGAAAATTTGAACAATTATTTAACACCTTCCACAATTTATCTTCTACATAAATCCAATCTAATAAATTATGTTTTACCATGTGTCCTTTTAATATGGATCATCAGGTTGCAGTGTAAGATTAAGCAAGTTAGATTATGCAGTATCAAGTATGATTTATAAGTAACATTGATAAAGTACTCAAGAAATCATTGTGCTTATGACACCTTGCAGGTGCATTAGAAACTCAAGTCTTGACCCAACTTGAATCCCATCTCATCTTCATCTAAGGATCATTGGTTAGCCATTGGTCTATCAAATGTTAATCAAGATATTTTAGAAAAAAGTAGAGAAAATATTTAAATGACTTTATTCAGAGATATTTTTAAACTTGCAACTAAAGGTAATGTATGGCTCCCAGAGACCTTAATATGATCTTAGTAACTGATGCATTCTTAAAGGTTGTGCATGAGATAAAAAAACTCTGTGGGTTACTAGTAACAAGAAGTGTTTCATTTCAGCTAAAGCATTTTCATGTCATTTCACATTATTGAATATATTTGATAAGTTTCTTTTGGGTGGTTTTCTATAATGTTGCTTTACATTCTCAATGATCAGTTGCTTAAAATTGGCTCACAAAAGCTGGAAAATATGTGTACAAATATCAAAATAAATAGTACAATTTTTAAATGCAAATTATGAACAAGATCCTTCTGTGAATTTCTACTTGCTGAGACAAACAAATCTATAAATATGATTATTTCACACAAGCATTTTTACTCACCCTGAAAAAATGAAGAAAAGTAAAGTAGCGGGAATGGAAGAAGGTATTCTATGTAAATGGAAACCAAAAGAAAGCTGGAGTAGCAATACTTATTTTAGACAAAATAATCTTTAAAATAAAGAATGTTACAAGAGACAAGGAAGGACACTACATAATAATCAAGAGATCAATCCAAGAAGAAGATATAACAATTGTAAATATATATGCACCCATCATAGGAGCACTTCAATATATAAGGCAAATACTAACAGCCATAAAGGGAGAAATTGACAGTAACAAAATAATAGTGGGGGACTTTAACACCCACTTTCACCAGTGGACAGATCATCCTGACAGAAAATCAATAAGGAAACACAGACCTTAAATGACACATTAGACCAGATGGCCTTAATTGATATATAGAGAGCATTCCATCCAAAAGTAGTGGAATACATATTCTTCTCACATGCACAAGGAACATTATCCAGGATTGACCACATGCTGGACCACAAAGTGAGGTTCAGTAAATTTAAGGATTCTGAAATCATATCAAGCATCTTTTCTGACTGCAACACTATGAGATTAGAAATAAACTACAAGAAAAAAAACTGTAAAAGACATGAACACGTGGAAGCTAATTAATATGTTATTAAACAACCAGTGGATAACTGAAGAAATCAAAGAGGAAATCAAAAAATACCTAGAGACAAATGAAAATGAAAGCACAACAATCCAAAACCCATGGGATGTAGTAACAGCATTTCTGAGAGGGAAATATGTAGCAATACAATCTTACCTCAAGAAACAAGAAAAATCTCAAATAAAAAACCTAACCTTACATCTAAAGCAACTAGAGAAAGGAGAACAAAAAGTCCCACAAAGTTAGTAGAAGGAAAAAAATCATAAAGATCAGAGCAGAAATAAATCAGAGTTGAAGAGAACAATAGCAAAGATTAATGAAACTAAAAGTTGGTTCTTTGAAAAGATAAAGAAAATTGATAAATCTTTAGCCAGACTCATCAAGAAAAAAAGGGAGAGGACTCAAATCAATAAAAATAGAAATGAAAAATGAGAAGTTACAACTGAAGCCACAGAAATACAAAGGATCATAAGAGAGTACTACAAGCAACTGTATGACAATAAAATGGACCACCTGGAATAAATGGACCAGTTCTTAGAAAAGTACAATTTCCGAAGACTGAACCAGGAAGAAATAGAAAATATGAACAGACCAATCACAAACGCTGAAATTGAAAGAGTGATTTAAAAACTTCCAATAAACAAAAGTCCAGGACCTGATGGCTTCACAAATGAATTCCATCAAACATTTAGAGAAGACCTAACATACATCCTTCTCAAACTCTTCCAAAAAACTGCAGAGGAAGGAACACTCCCAAACTCATTCCTTAAGACCACCATCACCCTGATACCAAACCAGGCAAAGAGGGGTGGGATAGGGAGGGTGGGAGGGAGGGAGATGCAAGAGGGAAGAGATATGGGAACATATGTATATGTATAACTGATTCACTTTGTTGTAAAGTGGAAACTAACACACCATTGTAAAGCAATTATACTCCAATAAAGATGTAAAAAAAAAACAAAAAAGAAAAGAAAACTACAGGCCAATATCACTGATGAACATAGACACAAAACCCCTCAAAAAACACTAGTAATCTGAATGCAACAATATACTGAAAGGATCATACACCATGATCAAGTGGGATTTATCCCAGGGATGCAAGGATTTTTCAATATCTGCAAATCAATCAGTGTGATACACTATATCACCAAATTAAACTGCCAGTTTACAGATGACATGGTACTATACATAGAAAATCCAAAGTACTACCAGAAAACTACTAGAGCTCATCAATGAATTTGGTAAAGTTAGAGGCTACAAAATTAATACACAGGAATCTTGCATTTCTACACACTAGCAATGGAAGTTCAGAAAAAGAATTCAAGAAACCATCCCATTTACCATGTCATCAAAAAGAACAAAATACCTAGGAATAAACCTACCTGAGGAGAAAAAAAACCTGTACTCTGAAAACTATAAGAAGCTGATGAAAGAAATCAAGGACGATCCAAACAGATGGAAAGATATACCATGTTCTTGGATTGGAAGAATAAATATTGTCAAAATGACTCTACTACCCAAGGCAATCTGTAGATTCAATACAATCTCTATCAAATTACCAATGGCATTTTTCACAGAACTAGAGGAAAAAAATCTTAAAATTTATACAGAGACACAAAAGACACTGAATAGCCAAAGAAATCTTGAGAAAGTAAAATGGAGCTGGAGGAATCAGGTTCCCTGACTTCAGACTATACTACAAAGCTATAGTCATCAAAACATTATAGTACTGGCACAGAAATAAAACTATAGATCAATGGAACAGGATAGAAAGCCCAGAAATAAACCCATGCACCTATGGTCAATTAATCTATGACAAAGGAGGCAAGAACATACAATGGTGGAAAGACAGTCTCTTCAATAAATGGTGCTGGGAAAACTGGACAGCTGCATGTAAAGAAATGAAATTAGAACAGTTTTTAACTCCATACACAAAAATAAGCACATAATGGATTAAAGACCTAAATGTAAGGCCAGACACCATAAAACTCTTAGAGGAAATCATTGACAGAACTCTCTCTGACATAAATTGTAGCAATATCTTTTTCTGTCTCCCAGAGTAATGGAAATAAAAGCAAAAATAAACAAATGGGTCCTAATTAAACTCAAAAGCTTTTGCACAGCCAAGGAAACCATAAACAAAATGAAAATTCAACACACAGAGTGGGAGACAATATTTACAAATGATGTGACCAACAAGGAATTAGTCTCCAAAATTTACAAACAGCTCATATGGCTTAATATCATCAAAACAAACACCCCAATCAAAA
Source organism: Stenella coeruleoalba (assembly GCF_951394435.1). Taxonomy (NCBI): domain Eukaryota; kingdom Metazoa; phylum Chordata; class Mammalia; order Artiodactyla; family Delphinidae; genus Stenella; species Stenella coeruleoalba. Next base: position 37,342,187 of record NC_137164.1, on the reverse strand, counting down.
AATGGGCAAAGGCCTAAATAGACATTTCTCCAAAGGAGACATCGAGATGGGCAAGAGGCACATGAAAAGATGTTCAACATCACTAATTATTATAGAAATACAAATCAAAACTACATTGAGATATCACCTCATATCAGTCAGAATGGCTATCATCAAAAGATCCACAAACAACTAATGCTGGAGATGGTGTGGAGAAAAGGTAACCTTCCTATACTGTCAGTGGAAATGTAAATTGGCATGGGGATCTTTATGGAGTTTCCTTAAAAAACTAAAAATAGAGCTACCATATGATCCTGCAATCCCACTCCTGGGCATATATCTGGAGAAAAACATGGTCCAAAAGAATATATGGACCCCAATGTTCACTGAAGCACTGCTTACAATAGCCAAGGCATGGAAGAAAACTAAAGGTACATCAACAGAGGAATGGATAAAGAAGATGTGTTACATATATACAGTGGAGTATTAGCCATTGAAAAGAATGAAATAATGCTATATGCAGCAACATGGATGGACCTAGAGATTGTCATACTGAGTGAAGTCAGTCAGACAGAGAAAGTAAAATATCATATGATAGATCTTATATGCAAAATCTAAAAAAAAACTGATACAAATGAACCTATTTATAAAACGCAAACAGACACACAGACTTAGATAACGAAGTTATGGTTACTGGGGGGAAGGGTAGGTGGAAGGGATAGTTAGGGAGTTTGGGACTGACATGTACACACCGCTATATTTTAAATGGATAACCAACAAGGACCTACTGTATAGTGCAGGGAGCTCTGCTCAATATTATGTAACAACCTAAACAGGAAACAAATTTGAAAAAGAATACACACATGCATATGTATAACTGAATCACTTTGCTGTACACCTGAAACTAACACAACATTGTTAATCAACTATACTCCAATATAAAATAAAAAGTTAAAATAACAACAACAAAAAGAAACAAAAAAACTAAAGTAGCAGTTAGAAAATATGATTAAAATTCTATGTATTCATATCCTGCTCCCTGATAGATTATCTGTTAAGAAGCTGTGCCACATCAAAGATTTCACATCACTTTCAAACAGAACACATTGAATTCATTGGTAAAAAAACATACTATATTTTTTTCTGGAATAATTTTACAATAGTGTTTTCTAATGTAAGACTAATTAATTTGATCTTTTACACGGAAACAAGGTTAAAGCTACTGTAGCATCTCTCACATTACAGCAATTTCCCACAGTTACTGAAATTTCCCAGCCATAATGCTGGTGACACATACATGGAGGATAGTGAAACATCATTATATTATGTTGTATAATAAACAAGTGCATATCATATGGCATAAAATTACTCTTATGCATACTTACTAGGGTATATTTTGCTTTATAGTTTATAAGAACACATATGGATATCCTATAGATATTTCATGGTACATGCACAAATCAACTATTATAAATTGTTTCCAATTCTGAGAAAATAATAACTACTTATTGCAACATTATCTATTTTGAGCACACTGTTGATTTGTTGACTAAATTTTGCACATTTCCAGTAACTGGTTAAAAGTGTCATACATAGATAGTCAAAATGTGTTAGTACATATAACATTGTTGAATGACCTATTCTTTTCAAAAAACACTTCTTTTCTTCTCACTACAGGAAATGAGGGAGTAGATGTCCCTGAGTAGTGGAGGTTCCATCCAATATACTCCAGAAATAAGAAAGCATGTTCTAGTTAGATGAAAAGAGTTAGTTAGTTGAAAGGTCTACTTAATTTTGGAGTTGGCCATGTAACACTCCTGGGCAAAAAATGGTTACCTAGTGTGTTAGAAAATATCTACTGGTCAGGCTTTTACTTATTTCAGAGGCAATGTCTTCCAATATTAGACATTTCTAAATTTTATAAGCCTTATCTTGTTTTGAATGAATTTACCTACCTGCAAAAAATTACCATCTTACCATCTATAACTTTCACCTATGTTTCTTGACTATATACAAGACATTTATATTTTTCAGTTTATATATTTGAAAGTAGCAACTGGAATCCTTCTAAAATGTCTGTTATCCAGAGAGTAGAAATCCTCACTTTATATGATTTGTACTATGCATGAGTTTCAATTACCAAGGTCTAGCTAAATAACATCAGTCTCCCAACACCAAGGTTCAAATTTCAGTTACAATAGTGGATAAACTGTGACAAATTGCATAAAGTACCAACATTGCTGTTAGCTCTTTAGTCCCCAGATCATTATGTAAAAAATAGATGATGTGTCATCAGTCACATTACTTCTTTCAGCCTTTTGGTGAATCTGTTATTTGGTACAAGCAGAGACAGCAAAGCATGCACTTGTGTTACCTCCTAATATCCTGGTGATAAACCAAGGTGGCATTTTACAAAAATGAATGATCAATAGAGGGAATTGGCCTTGTGATGAAAAGAATGAAGAAACATCAGAGGCACTGACACTGGCAAAAACTTCACATTGAAGAAACTCCTGGAGATATTTCACAACATTGAAAGTGCAAAGGATAAAATGTTGGAAGCTCAGCCAAACATATTTAATGAGAAGAAGGCAAACACTGTTCAAACTACATAAACTACTCTTTATCTTTTTTACAAGGAAATAAGACACTTTAATTCTGTATGTTTCCAATATTTTATATGATAGTATATTAAATAAATATTGGATTCTATACATGACTTTTTTACTTCTATATACATTTATAACAGATAGTATCAGAGTTTTTAATGATTTTACAAAAATTCTTAAAAGTCATGCAACAATCAAATTTTCCCATTGATTACAAAGATTGCTTTGTGTAGTTTCAGCTTGCAGGGTAATTTCACCATCCCATGCTACAGTGCAAATCAGGGACTTGCTGTAAATATCCACAATGAATATTGTTCTTGAGGCCCACATACAGTGAGTGCATCAGCACACCTTGTTAACCAATCTTTAAAACAAATCCAGAGTCTCACCACTTCTGACTGCTTTCCCTCTTATCAACAGTGGTGTTACTTAACCATTATGTCTTGATTATTAAATACAAAAACTTTCTAACTAATTTCTCTGTTTTCATCCTTGGAGACTATCTATATGAGAACAGCCAGAGTGGGTTTGTTAAAACTGAATCCTTACTGTCATTCTTCTGCCCATAACTCTTCTATGGCTCCCATCTCATTCAGAATAACAGTCCAAGTCCTGGAAATGGCCTACAAGACTCTATAAGGCCTATCTTCCTGGGCCCTTATCTCACTGGCCTCATCTCTACTCTCTGCATTAATCACGTTTGCCACATGGTCCTCTTTCTGTTTCCTCAACCTCAGCAGATAAGTTATAGCCTTATGGAATTTTCACTTAGTGATGCTCCTCCCTGCCTGAAAAGTAGTTCAACTACCCACTCACAAGTTCTTCTTTTCCTCTCATTGCCATCAGTCTTCTACTTAAATGCCCCTGTCTTTGTAAGGCATTCTCTGACCATCTTTTAAATTATCAAACTTTCTTCCCAACATGAGGTATTCCCTTCATTGTTTTTTTTTTTTTTGTCCAGAGCCTTTATCATCTTTAAAATGTGCAGATATTTTGCATTTTACACACCAAAATACACAACATATTTTTTGTTATGTTACATTGCATTTTGTTACATTACATTATTTTCTTTTTCTTCTCCCATGAGAATGAAACAGTCATAGCACATAATTCTTACTCAACCTATATTTGTTGAATATATGAATAAAATAATGAAAAAATCATTCCTTGTGGGTGATTTCTCACATGATATTGTTTAAGGGCTCTGATCATTCTGATTGTCTATTGTGAAGGTGCTCTAAGATGTGTCTTGTAAAATATGACAATCCATGTGGGATTCTCCAGCTGTGATCAGAGATATCTGCATGGTAAATTCTCAACATAAACTACATAACACTTGTTATTATTCACTCATGTAGCCAAAGATTGCATCTCTTTTATTTAAGTACTATGTCACATTTTTGGCTCACAGTAAGTTTGCTGTTGACTCACTCCCAAGTTTATTTGTGCATATAGTATTCTGTTATTGTCATTAAGTATTTATAGGGGGGAAGTGAAATCAAAGGCTGAGATAATTCATCCCATAGAGGAAAGCTCAATTAACTAGGAATGGTTCAGCCATATTTAAGTGACTCTTTGAATCAAGTCCTTCAAGATGTACTGGAAATTTTTTTAGGATTTTAATAGTAGTTCTCAATATAGTCTCTAAAAACCAAAATACTCACTTCAGATCTCTTTTTATTCATAAAAGCATACATGTGAGTATGTGCTTGTGAATATTTGTAAAACAAGTAAAATAAGCTATAAAAACTTTTGGATTATTCAGATGAAACTTCACTCAGTTTCTGAAGAAACTTCTGCTGACACTAACTGAACAAATACATGGCAATTGTTAGTATTTCACTATGTTAGCAGAAACTAGCATGAAGGGAGGAGTAATAACTTTATTAGAAGTAATACAGAACAAGAAGCCCAGGATAAGACAGGCCAGGAAAAGTGGAGACTGTCCAGGGGAAGCCATGATAGACACTAGTTTACCTTGATACCTAAGAGGTATAGGTATAAAGGGAACTGTTCCATGATCATAAATGTATGTATAAGATTATCCTCCTGCTGAGGGACTCACCAATTAGATGTGCTTTAGAGATGAGTTGGTCCTAGATTTAAAAAGGAGTGACAAGATTTAGAACTGTTATCTTATTTATAAAAGATGAAGATATCCTCAATAAAATAGAATAATTGAAAACTATTTTGCAAATGCAATCATGAATTCAAGACACTTTTGGCAACTCAATAAACTGAAACAGAGAAAAAAGCAGAAGAAACATATACTACTGAGACTAAATAACACATTTAGAAATATAAATTCAGATGTTTTGAGGAGATAATACTTCAAGTCAAAAGAACAACACAGAACAGTCACAGAATATAAATGGTGAAAAATAATACTTATTTGGCCAGGTACAGAGGGCTTCCTTATTGTCTCTGCTACAAACAAGATAATGTCATCTGTGGGAAGGCAGGAATAACTGCTAGGCATGCTATCTTCCTGGGGGATGTACCAAGTGCAAGTCATGATTAAGAGTCTGAAGATATATACATCCCAATGGCTACCATTTATTTCTGATCCATGATGGAATGAAGGATTCTACCTCATTAAATCTGTAATATAATTTCCTTCTTTTAAATTTCTTGTTAACATAACAGGACAGTTGAAGATGTACACAGCAAAATATAATTTTTTTTTCTCTTCTTAATTGAAGTTTTTTGTTTAAAAGGCAAGGTTACACTGAGAAAATCAAAAGGCAACTGGATGGGGGTTGTTCAAAAAGTGGTTTGATTTTCTGGGCCTAGATTATAAAAGCAGAACAGAGACTGGAAGATAGGGGTGCTAGCTTTCTTGATAATTACACTGTAAAGAGATGGTTCCTAGGTCCTTGAGAAAGACATTCCTGAGTTGTAAAACCTAACAAGATGCTGGGATAAAACTTACATCTCAAAGGGGAAGAAAAATAATTTATAATTGCAAGTGTATAAAGCAAATGCTCTAAGAAAAGGGTGACCCGAGACTTACAGTCAGGATGAAACCTGTCTAAAATTTAGTCATGCTGAGGGAAACATTAAGATGGTCTCAGTCACAGGTCATAGCAACCTAAGGAGAAGGTCTAAAGAAATACCAACAACAAAAAAATAACGATGATGATGATGATGACAGAAAAGCTGCTCTATTGATTTACTTTTATGTATCAAGCACTATGTTAAGTTCTTTTATATGGATACTTTAATTAGTTCTTTAAAATAAACCACTTGAGGTAGTAACTATATTGTTTGTACTGTAAATCTTCCTAGATTTACAATGAGGTTATGTCCTGACAAATCCACCCTAAGTTGAAAATATCATTAAGTCAAAAATGTGTTTAATGCACCTAACTTGCCAAACATAGCTTAGCCTGGCCTAAGTTAAACATGCTCAGAACAATTACATTAGTCTACAATTGGGTAAATCTTCTAACACAAAGCCTATTTTATAATAAAGTGTTGAATATCTCATATAACTTATTGAATACTAATAGTGAAAGTAAAAAACTGGATCCAGAATGGTTGTAAGTGTATTGGTTGTTTACCCATGTGATCCTGTGACTGACTGGGAGCTGCAGCTCGCTGCTATTGCCCAGCATCACAAGAAAGTGTCTACCAGATATAACTAGCTTGCAGAAAAGATCAAACTTCAAAATACAGTTTATACTATTCTATAGCCTATTTGAAAGTGTATGACTTTCCCGCCATTGTCAAAAAAATTTAAGTTGAACATTTTTACTAATATTATTTGCACACAAATAAGCCTATGATAAATGTATACTGAATGGAGAAATGAATCAGTGAATGACCCACCAGTGAGAAGTACACAATACTTGGACAAACAGTGGTCTAGGATATGTCTGTAGAAATAAAATTGGATCTATCAACCCCTTTTATCAAGTTTTCCAAACTCACAACTTAATCTTAAATATCTAGATCTCAATAATACTACACTGAGAATATCTGAAAATACACAAAAACACAGGAATGAAAAAAGTACAGTGTAGGAAATAAAAGTAAGAATTTTATTAGACTATAAGCAAAATATGAGTGTGATTGCATATCAAAAATCTTTCTGCAAACTTAGGTTGTGCAATCAAACAGTAGTGTTTAGAATAAAACAAAATAAATGCAGATTTGGGAGATGGGAGTGGGAGGCAGTGAATAACTTTCTCTCTTTATTTATTTATTTTTTATCTATCTATCTATCTACCTATTTATTTATTTATTTATTTATGGCTGCATTGGGTCTTCACTGCTGCGCGCGGGCTTTCTCTAGTTGTGGCGAGCGGGGGTTACTCTTCATTGCGGTGCTCAGGCTTCTCATTGTGGTGGCTTCTCTTGTTGCGGGGCATGGGCTCTAGGTGCACGGGCTTCAGTAGTTGTGGTACGTGGGCTCAGTAGTTGTGGCTGCACGGGCTTAGTTGCTCCGCGGCATGTGGGATCTTCCCGGACCAGGGCTCGAACCTGTGTTCCCTGCATTGGCAGGTGGATTCTTCACCACTGTGCTACCAGGGAACTCCTTAACTAGCTCTCTTTAAATATTTGAACAATTTGTCTTGTGAAAGCAGTGACGTTTATGTTATAGGTCTAAAATATTGGAAGCAATATTAAATATGTAAACTGAAGAACATCTGATTTCTATTAAATATATGATTTCTACTAGACTTGAAATTGCTATATTGGCTAAAATAGAAATAATTGTCTTTGAAGTCAGAAACTTCTCCATTATTGGAGGTATTCATGAGAGACTGCAGGATTATAAGATAGAATAGAGAATATAATGGAGAGTGATATACAATGCACTTTTAGATTTATGTTTGTTGATTCTGTGAATCTATAATGTGTTACTTTGTTATCCAAGATACTTTAATTGTATTGTATTCTCTCCAGGAACATATCAACCAAATCAACTTTGAACAATTCCATAGTATTGCAATCAGAATAACATTGGGCCTAGGATTGGGAGGTGGGTATCATATCCATTATCAAAGCAAAAATGGGACTGCTTTTGGATAGGGAATAGACTTAATACATCACTAGAGAAAGAAGAACTAAAGGGGATTTTAACATTCAGCTTTAAAAAAGAAGTTTTATAATTAGAAATTTTGTTTTGTTTTAAAAATGAAATTACATGTGAAATATCAAGTTACTCATCCTTGGAAGATTTTAAAGAAAGGATGAGCCAGAACTTTTCAGAATTTTGTGATAGAATTCTGTAATTTGGTAAAATAATTGACCTGGATGATATCTGTTAACTCTAACATTAGGGTTCATATTTAAGACTCTTTTACATTATAGAAATAGATATGTTCTAAACATTCTTTCTTCCAGATAAGAGACTTCCCATGTGTAATTATTTTTCAAAACACTATCTGCCTTAAGATTCTATTACTGTGTAGCCAATGATATACTGACATGGAAATTAGTATGCCACCTGGCTTATGTAGTTTTTGAATGAACCCTCCAGTACTTTGTTATGAGGCAAACACAATGGTCCAGTTATGCTAGACAGCCACAGTCCATTATATTAGGAACTATGATATATATGGCTCTTACACTTCCTGCTTTCATTTAACAGACGTAAACAAAACAAATATGAGTCTTGTTCATGCACTGGATCAATAAAGTAGAAAGACCCACTTGTACATCAAGTACTATTACCATATTATTTGTTTTCCCCTTTCAATGTTTTAAATCATGCAAAGTATTATGTGAAATGGATTTAATGCTCTTTTGAGTCTATACAGTTTGAGAAGTTAATAATTATAATTTAATGCCCTACTATTAAGTTTAATAATTACAGTTTATTAAAAAAATGTTCATGTTATCAGACCAGATGTTTAAAATTGTTTTAAATAGTTTAAATATTTTTTGTAATATAAGTAGAATGGTCGTGTTTAACTATATAATAAATTTTAAGAATAATGCATGTTACAATAGGTGAAGAAAACAAAGCAGGTGATAGGACAGAGAGTGACAAATGGTGATGACACTAGGGGACCTAATTTGGATATTGTAGTCAAGAAAAAATCCTTTATGGAGGTGACATTTGAGCTGAGACCTTACCAATGAGAGACATTTAAGATAAGACCGGAATGTTGAGAATGAATAAGTCATCTGAAAATCTTGTTGAATAACGTTCTAAGAAGAGGTCAAGGGGAAATCAAATATCCTGAGATTGAGAATAGTTTGGTGTACTTTTCTAAGGATGAGCAGATGCCCAGTGTACATGAAATATAGTAAAAGAAAGGAACGTAATAGGAGATAATGTCTAAGATGAAAGGCCAGGTCATGTATATGGCCTTGTGACACCATAGTAAGTAGTTTGAATTTATCCTAATAGCAGTGAGTGTGGAAAACCATTGGGATAATGGTTTCCCAATGGCTCCCCTAACCTGAGCCCTTAGGTACATGACTGACCCATCAATCAGAAGAAGTAACACAGGAAGAATAACAGGTATGAACATGAGCAGAAAATGAGTTGAACTTTGAATATATTGAGTTTGAAGTGCCATTGAGCAATTAACTGGCGATCTCCTTAAAAAATCACATAGTCTGTGGAAAGACTGTGAAGAGTCAGCAAGAGGGTGGTCACCTGCAAGCCCAGGAGAGAGGGCTTCAGAGGGAATTAACCCTGCTGAAACCTTGATCTTGGATTTCCAGCCTCTTGATTCTTTAGACTATCATCTTTGGTCTCAGCCTATATTTTTTCCCCACATGTCTCCATCTTTTGGATTTTCTATTCTGCATGGTCTCAATTCTGATGTCCTAAATAGTGCACTGATGTCTGAACAATGTAAATTTCAAGTTTCCGATGTCATCCTGTAGTAATCATCCATAAATAGTGTAGACATTGACTTAGATGAAAGTAATAATACTGTCATGATAAAATCTGCCAACTGATATAATAGATACCACGATATAGTGAATGCAATGCATGACTGAAGGGGCAGCCAAGAAAAGATCTGGCATCAAGCCAAATTTAATGAAGCAAAGTTAAATAAGCATGGATATAAAGCCTTGAATTTAAGTCTAAAAACTAAATTTATAAAGTAGAGATGACATAGCCAAATACACCACATGAAATGCCAAAAACAAAGTCTTAACTATTTTAATTGACTGTTACTGAAATATTTATCAGTGCTGTTAACTTTGCTATTAATGCTGATGTGAAGTTAAATGCAAGGGAAGCAATTGTCCAATTTTTTTTCTAGGCCACTCATACTGTATTTATATAATTCTAGCTGCCAGAACTTAAGAGAGGTATTAAGCAACCTGATTAGGTCCAGAAGACAGGAGCATGGATATTGAATAGATTCAGTATCATTATCTACAAGGAGAGACTGGGGTCAGGGTGGGGGATTTTTTACTGAAGATGAAAAAAAACTGGAGAGTTCTCGTAATAGAGATCTTAAAATATTTACAGGGTTGTTATTGAGACTTTTTTTTTTTCTTTTCAGAATGGTCACAAAGCAAACACTTAGACCAAGGGAAAGAAGTTACAGTCATAGAATAGAATGGTGTATTTAAGAGTTTATTAAAAAAATAAATTTGCTTAAAGAATAAAATGGCCTAATAAGTTAAGAAGTTCTGCCATTAACAGGGGTCAGATTTTGGCTGAGTAAACACTGTTGCTAACATCTTAAAGAATAGTAAAGCATCTATTGGGGATTTTAAAATTAGGTTCCATGATCCTTGGGTGTTTCTCTGGAGTTGCTTAATGAACCACACACTATAGCAGAGGCAAGATGAAAGGGGCTAAGTAGCTGGAGGTCTGCAATTTTGTCTTATTGCAATCATTAAAGGGTTGCTTTTATATGCATCACGTGCCAGCCTTCTGACTATGACTCTTTCCTATCTTCTCTTCCTCAGAATTCACTCACTGATATCAGGATCCAGGCAATAAAACAGAAGCTATCACTCTAGATACTAGAAGCAGAAAAGAATGGGACTTAGGTTGCAAAATTGTTGGAAGGACTGAAATACATGAGGAGGGAAGGTAGTGTTATCTGGAAGTCAGTAACTTTAGGAAACTGTCACCGCCCTGAAGAAGCAGGCACTTCCCTAATACAGTTGCCACAGGAACCCAGGTTTATGTTCTACCCTTTCAAAAGCCCCACTGCTTCCTGTTTTTCTTGACAGCACTTGGGGCTTCATACTGGCAACACATCCCCAAACTTCAATGGCAAGGAAGCCTGTGAAATGCAATTTCTGGGGTTATGGCATGAGCATTACAGAGGACAGGAATATGCTAAAGTGCCAGAAAATCTCAACTGATGACATAATCTCATCTATTATGGAGAAAATAGAAGTAATCTGGCAGGAACCACTTCATGTGCCTACCAAAAATGTATCAACATCTGCACATCCTTATTCATATCTGTACTTCCCTTCTTTTTACAATGCATAGTCATAACTATACATTTTAGGTTAACCCTTCCTCTGCTTCTTTAGAGATCAGCCTCCTCCCCCTTCTTTTCCAGAATGTTCCTCCCTTAATTATCCCCAGTATCAATATTTCAAGACCTGTCTACTGGATTATTCACATAGGAGTACAATATACCCTAGAATTTCCTCTATTAGCAATACTCCTTGACACTGTATCCTCTCTCTGCCTACAACAATACCCCTTTGTACCTATGTATTTTTAAAAAGTTCTTGAAAAGTTTGATTCTAGAAACTATATCCATGTCCTCATTTCACACCCTCTCCTCAATCTCATCAGTCTTCCATTCCCTCAACTCCATCAAAATCAAAGAACTCTATATTTCCAGATTCAAAATTAAATGTTTTTATTATTTATCTACTATATATACACATTAGAAACAGTGACTCTTATATTTAAGTCTTTACTCTCCTGGTTTCCTTCACACCATATTCACCATTTTGTCTGCCATCTCCCTTGTACTCCTACCCCATATTTTGTGTTATACCTCTTTCTTGACTTTTTGTTTGTTTGTTTGCTTTTGTTTGTTCATTTATTTATTTATTTATTTTGCTTTTATAATCATAAAATCAAACTCTATATGTCTTCTACTTTGACTTATTTCACTTAGCATTATACTCTCTTATAATCTTGCCATGTAGTTGCAAATGGCAAGATTTCATCTTTTTATGGCTGAGGGGTATTTCTTTATATCTATGTACCATATATTCTTTTTTAAATAAATTTATCTATTTTATATTTATTTATTTCTGGCTGTGTTGGGTCTTCATTGCTGCACGCAGGCTTTCTCTAGTCGTGGTGCACAGGCTTTCTCTAGTTGCGGTGAGCGGGGACTACTCTTCATTGCGGTGTGCAGGTTTTTCACTGCGGTGGCTTCTCTTGTTGTGGAGCACAGGCTCTAGGAGTGTGGGGGTTAGTAGCTGTGGCATGTAGACTCAGTAGTTGTGGCTCATGGTCTCTAGAGCACAGGCTCAGTAGTTGTGGTACATGGGCTAAGTTGCTCCACGGCATGTGCGATCTTCCCAGGCCAGGGATCGAACCTGTGTCCCCTGCATTGGCAGGTGGATTCTTCCCTGAGCCACCAGGGAAGTCCCTCTTTCTTGACTCTTAAATGTTGTAGTTTCCATTCTGCTCCCTTCTATTTTCTATCTTAGTATAATATTGAGATTAGTCCGTCTAGTCCCCCATAACCCAATATAACTATCACAAACTATATCTAATGCTGATCTTTTTAGAGCTACAGATAAATAACGAATTAATTATGTAACTTTTCCACTAGGACATAAAGTCACCTCCCTTGACATTGTTAAAAGAGAACCCTTGGTTTCTCCCCACATTTTTACCTTCTTCGTACTAAATGTACTAAATGTACTAAAAGGGGTTCTATTCCTATATCCACTAAATTGCTCATGTCAAAACCAGAGAAGTTATCTTTTGTTCACTTATATTTCTCATCCCTATTTCATTCCATCAACAAAATCTATTGCATCTATTTCTTTAAAAAAAAATCCTAGAATCAGTTCAGTTTTGTCCATCTTCACTACCATCCATATACACCCACACCACCTTCAACACCAGCTTTGAAAATTACAGTAGCTTTCTAACTAGTCTCCCAGCTTCTCCTCTTTGTACCTACAATCTTTTCTCCACCTAACCCCTTACAACTCTGCAGAGCAGCCAGAGTAATTCACTTCAAACTAAGTCATACCATTTCACTTACTTACTTTAATAATTCAGGGCTCTTCCATTTTAATTGAAATAAAACTCAGTCTGTTATCCAATTTACAAGGTGTTAACATGAACTGACTTTCATCTATCTGACTAACATGTTCTAAAGCTACTCTCCCACCTGCCTGATAATTCCAGGGAACAGACCTGCTTCCTGTTTCTTGAATATGTCAAACTAATTTTTAGCTCCAGAGCCTTTTCTTTAGCTAGTCCCTCTGCCTGAAATGTGTTCTAACATATTGTGATCTCCTTTTTCTTTGTGCTGGGGAAGCGTCTCTGAAACCAACCTAAAGTAACTTGTCTTCCTACAAATTTCTGACTCTCTGTTTAGTATTTAATGCTGACTAATTATCTATTGCACTTGTTTAATTTTCCTTTGTACTGAAATTTATACTTGTTAAGGTCAAACACATCCCTCATCTTTGTGACTGTTGGATAGTCAGAGTTTCAAAAACAGCCCAGTACTTTCACTGGGCTCAAAATCATCTGTTAACTGAATGAGTTTTAAGAGATTGAAGAATTAATTTTGCATTTAAAATTATTATTCAGAATATAAAATTTAAATGTAGCATTCTCATCGCTTTTATTTAGATATTGGTAAGCTTTTTGTGTCTATTTCCAGCTAGTGAATATTTTAGGCATTGAGGACCATATGATTTTTTTTTTTTTTTTTTTTTTTTTTTGCGGTACGCGGGCCTCTCACTGTTGTGGCCTCTCCCGTTGTGGAGCACAGGCTCCGGACGCGCAGGCTCAGCGGGCCCATGGGCCCAGCCGCTCCGCGGCATGTGGGATCCTCCCAGACTAGGGCACGAACCCGTATCCCCTGCATCGGCAGGCGGACTCTCAACCACTGCACCACCAGGGAAGCCCAGAGCATATGATTTTTGTTGCAACTTTTCAACTTCAGCTTGGCAGCACAAGAGTAGCCCTAGATAATATGCAAATGGCTGGGCATCGATGTGTTCCAATAAAACTTTATTTATGAATACAGCCCACAGGCTAGATTTTGCTCATGAGCTGTAGTTTGCCAATCTCTGATTAAAACTTAAGATCTGCAACTAAATTTTATGCAAAATTACATAAGATGTACTAATTTTGTGGGAAAGGATATAAAATTCTGCCTTTTTATCTTGTATTTTTCAAAAAAAAATTTTTTTTTCATTCTTCTTATTTTATCTATCCTGTACAGCTACTCCTCCATTTTTTTACCTCATCTTGTCTTCTATTTTTGTGTGTATTTTCGCTTTTGTCCATCCTGATGTTCTTATTTATAGTCTCACCCTCTCAAGGTACATACTACCTGCTTTTCTGAAAGGAGATTTCTTACTTTTGTTGGATACTTACATTCTTATGTGAAAAGGAAATGTTTACTTTCTTGCCAAATTTCTAACTATGGATGAATTCAGCCGTCTCTATTTTCAATAGCTGAACCAAGCAGCTGAATAAAGTTGGGAAGCATAATACTATTTCCTGAACATTTGAGTTCATAACAGTGAATGGTGATTAATTATTGGAGCATTATTATTTCTAATCAGTTTTACTATTTCTTTTGCCAGCTTTTCTTTCCACTCTCCTGAATAACAATATCATTTTTTTTTCAGCTTTCTTGTATATTTCATCTTCCCTTATTCCCACTCTTGTCAGAGGACTTTTGTTTTCATCATAGACAAAATAGAAGTCACAAGTGGGGATTTTCTAAACTTTTCAACACCAAATTTAAAGTCACTTTCCACTATCCTGATGCAATTAGACAAAAGAAGTTCCCTCAAAGTCTATATGCTTTACCTGTTGTTTTGATTTTATTCCTTAATCTCCCGAACCTTGTACTGTTGATTATTTTCTATATTTTATCATCAACATTTTCCTTTCCACTGGATCTTTTCACTTCATTTCCTATGTTCTAGTTTATCACGTCAGTACATAAATAATAAAAGTGGTAAATAATATATTAACAATATCTTGATAATAAATAAAAATTCTAATAATTGATACATAAATAATCACTCAATTCTGCACATTCTTCCATCCACTGCACACAGCTCTAACTATTCCTTTCTCTCATCTTTAATTTAGAGTTGACTTTCTCGAATGAGTTTTCCAAACTCCTAATAAAACTTTCTCTTCTTTTGCTCTGGACGCACAGGCTCAGCGACCATGGCTCACGGGTCCAGCCGCTCCACAGTATGTGGGATATTCCCAGACCAGGTCACGAACCCGCGTCCCCTGCATGGGCAGGCGGACTCTCAACCACTGCGCCACCAGGGAAGACCTTTCTTCTTTAATTTACTTCTCAACATATTCCAATCTAGCTTTGTTAACAATGGCATCCGTGTTGATGTATTCAAATAATAGATTTCAGTTGAAAGACTGTATTGTCCTGAAATCACTTGGATCTTTCTATTCTTATAAGCTTTGCCCAAGCCCCATTTACCCCAGGTGAAAATAAAAAACACTCTAGCCCAAGTTAAAGCAAGGTTACTAGAAATAACAACCTGTACCTTTCTCAAGAAACCTGCAGGGGTCATTTTGTTTTTACTCACACCAACACGTGTACTATTTTGCTGAAAGCTTGCATGTAAGAATGTTTAAAGCCTTGCAGTTTATTTTCCCAGAATCACCCCTACTTGTCCTTAGCATGGCTCCATCTGCAAAAGCCCTACAAATCCCCTTCCCCGTTTAATCTCTTTGAAGTAGTTTCTTCGGAGGCTGTCATCCCTGCTGTGCATCAGTTTATAAAGAGAAAATTCTATCCTTTCAGATCTCCTTGTTTATTTCAACACAGGCTCAATTATTTATTTATTTTATTTGTTTGGTTTCTTCACATCATTGGACACAAATAGATACACTTCTTTTGAAGCATTTCCTTATGGAAGAAAAAATATCACACTTTTCTAATTTCCTTACCTCTTTGGCTACATTTTTGATCCCTACTTCTAGTTTTATCACTTTTACCTAATCCTTATATTTTAAGTTCCTCTGGGTTTGGCTTTAAAATTTCTATATTGTGGTTTTAGTCATTCTTCTTAAAATACCCTCATCCATTTTCATAACTTCAAGTACAAAAATACATCTCAATGAATCAGAAAAAATAGTATATTCTGAACACAGTCATTGACATTGAGCATCAGAATCATATAGCTATTTTTTTCACTGATCCTTTCTATTTGCCAAACATATCACAGAAAGTCCAAAATTGAACTCTTATTGAACTCATATTCCCCTGCAACTAGTTTCCCCTCCAATTAACCTATCTTAATAAATAATCTGGCTTCCAGAAATTTTGTTAGCAACAAGTATGACCTCTGCCTCTCTTTCTGTCCAATCTGTGAGCTTCATTTCTGTCCTTTCACTATTCTTTACCTCAACTGCAACTACTCTGGACCTATCCACCATCAATCACATCTACCCAAGTGCAAAACAAGATGCTTTTTGCTGGTCTCCTTGTAGTCTCTCTTATTCCTCTCACACCAATCTTCATAGATCTCCTTCTCTTAAAATCCCCACAATGTTTCCTTGTCTGCCTTATTTATGCTGAATTTCCCACACTAAACATAGGTTTTGGTACATAGCAGACACTCAATAAATTATTAAAATCTTTTTTTTTTTCTTGCGGTACGCGGGCCTCTCACTGTTGTGGCCTCTCCCGTTGCGGAGCACAGGCTCCGGATGCGCAGGCTCAGCGGCCACGGCTCACGGGCCCAGCCGCTCCGCGGCATGTGGAATTTTCCCGGACCGCGGCACGAATCCGCGTCCCCTGCATCGGTAGGCAGACTCTCAACCACAGCGCCACCAGGGAAGCCCTAAAATCATTCTTAAACTCAATGAATAAATTTTGATATCTGGATGCTGATGGGGGTGATGCAATCAATGAACCAGTGGGTAAAGTTCTCAGTGATCAGAATCTATACTCTTTACAAGAAACACTTTTGCATTCATTTAAAAAAGAAAATCCCTGAGAGTAGAAAACTACATATATGACAAAAAGAACTTTTGTTATAGATGTCATCCATTACCTGCATGAATAGAGTATTAAAAACAAAACACTGAGAATTGTGATAAGACTTGTTAAAGACTTTAGATCCCATCCAAAAAAAAAAAAAAAAAAAACATTCTGGGCTTCCCTGGTGGCGCAGTGGTTGAGAATCTGCCTGCCAATGCAGGGGACACGGGTTCGAGCCCTGGTCTGGGAAGATCCCACATGCCGCGGAGCAACTGGGCCCATGAGCCTGCGCGGCTGGAGCCTGCGCTCCTCAGAGAACAAGAGAGGCAGCGATAGTGAGAGGCCCGCGCACCGCGATGAAGAGTGGCCCCCGCTTGCCACAACTAGAGAAAGCCCTCACACAGAAACGAAGACCCAACACAGCCATAAATAAATAAATTTTTTAAAAAATTAAAAAATCAAAAAAAATTCTTAACTAGAAACAAAACACAAAAGACGATGTATTCTCGTTGCTCAGATTTAATATTAATTATATGGGAAAGAATTCTAACAGCTCTATTATGTTGACTCCATCCAGTTTCAATATTTATGTGTAGTATGATAGTGCTATATATGCTCATGCCATTAGATTCATATTTTAAATTTTTGCAAACCCTTAGGTAAAAACAAAGGAAGAGTCAGCATATAAAACTGACTTAAGTGCATTGTGGTTACACACTCAAGCCATCTGTTTCCCATTGAATTAAACCCACTTTTCTTTGGCCAAGTGAGGTATTGCCAGACACATGATAAGGAGTAGTAGAAGATTAGTGCCCTGAATTTAATGCTGATCAAAATATACTTGCTTTTTTCAAAACTCTACATTTCTTCAGCAGCTCCTGTTGAAAAGCCAAACTCTCTAAGCAGAGAAGGGGCTCACAACTCTTTCAATTCAGATCAGACAGAATGAAACCTTGTCCTGCCACAAGGGAGCACTTTGCTTTTTCTGCGGACGACATTGTATCACTTATTCTCTGCATTACCCATTAATGAATCCCCTGTACTATAAGTAAGATTATGCATTAGTTGAATACCAAGTTGTTCTCATGCATAAAACTAGGATATGGGGAGGAGGAAAAGTAGTTTTTACTGTGAATGCACTGAGCCACTTAACTGGCTGTCAAGTGTCCTCAACACTTGACAGCCAGTTCAACAAAATCATTTCCCAGCTTCCCCTGGGAAGTTCAGAACATTCCTATGGAAATGAAAATGTTTTTCTTCCCACTCCTACTGCCTTTCTTTGAAGCCCACATACAAGCCATTATTCAAAGGATGAATAATCCTGAAAATTCTCCTGGGAGTATCATCCTGATGCATACTGAATATAATGCAAGACAGAATGAGATAGCTTTTTGTAAATAGCTGTAGTTTAAAAAAAAAGAAAAGTTAAAATTAAAAAAAATAGTTTTTCCTCAAATTATGTGTCTGTGTTTACTTCACCATTAGACTGCCAATTTTTAAAAGACATTTGTGGCTGCTAGATTAATCTTTAACTATATTTTATAAACATAATAGCCTGTAACACACTTCATCCTTACATTTTCACCATTCCATGCCATTAAGCTATTTCATGAGGCTTCATAGAGTATATAGAAAATACTTGAAATTTACTGAACAGGGAGGGACAGGGACTGTGTTCAGAAGAAGGAAAAGGATGTTGTCAAACCAAATCTAAAATAAGTTAAATTAAAAAATTGATTTTTAGCAATTCAAACCTCATGTGAATTAGAAGAAAACAGGGGAAATCTACCAATACTCAATCATTAACTTGGCTAATAGATTTTTCTGAATTTGTGTACTTTCTACAGTAAAATATGAGAAAAGGAGAATTTCTCTATTTAGAAATAAGTAAAGATTGCATTCCATAGAAGGAATAACAGCTAATATTAAATTTCTTTCTTTATTAAAAATATTGAAAATGTCAAAAAGTTTTTTCACAAATAACTCTTTCAGGTTTTTGCTTATCTCATTTAAAATTGGCCCTACAACTCATTCCCAATCTCTTTCCTTCTCTCCTGTTTCACTTTTTTTTAATCACAATTATGCTAATGTGTCATGCTATATTTTACTTAATTTTTGTCACTTATTGGCTGTATATTCAGGTACTCAAAAAATATACAGGTTCTGAATTCAGAGAAAGATGACAGTGAAATTTGGAATAGTAAGGAGGAGGATATAGATATATCGGGATGTAAACTGTGCTTCCAAGGCAGGTTAGGTTTTGAAAACAATGAATTGATTTACAGTAAGTTTTTTATTTCTTTTTTTATGGCAAGTGTATGATTTACTTGGTAGACTTTTACAGTTCCCTCACAACATTTATGGCTTTGGAAGGCAGTATGGCTAATGGAAATGGTGATAACCTGAATACCAACAGTTCAGGATTTTAGACACACAGATAATAGTAATTATTTTTGTTATTTTGAGCAAGTTATTTTATTGTCCCATCTCTAGAATAAGGGATTTAGACCTGGTGATCTTTACTATATCCTTACCTTTCTTTGATTATTTATTACTTCATTTCATTTTTTCATCCATTTTCTCCTTCAACAAATATTTAGTAAATGTATGCTGTTTGTCAAGGACCTAGGAGTAGAGTAGTGAATAACACAGACAAAATTCTGATCTATATTCAAGTGGAAGAATAATTTATATTATAAATAAATATATGAGAAAATAAAGCAGAACAAGAGATAGGGTGTGTGGAGATTATTTTAGCGTGGATCATATCAGAAAACTAATCTAAGGAGGTAACCTTTGATCTGAAACCAGAATAATGAGGTAGCCAGTCACATGAAGATTTCAGAAAAGAACATTTCTGGTTGAAAAACAACAAATTCTAAATCCCTGGGACAGGAATAAGTTTAGGATTATTCAAAGAACACAAAGGAAATCTACATGGCTGATTCAGAGTTTAAAAAAAAAAAAACCAAAAAAACCCAGAAACCTCAATTAAATAGGGTCAGTAGACCAGAAGAGGGAGCTTTCATGCTCTGCAAAGATAGCAGAGCCCAACAGAGAGAAAGACTCCTCTTCTTTCTGGCAACAACTCAGCCAACCACCACCCCCCCCACCCAACTTCCTTTTCCCCTCTATAAAAGAGTTCTCCTTCCTTTGCTGTATGGGGACTTGAACATGGCTCATCATGGTTGCAGACACTAAATTGTAGTTCTCGGCTGATCCTAAATAAATTCATTTTTGCTAGAGAAATAACTGACAGTCTATTTGTTTTAAGTCAACAAGAGTATAGTAGTGGTAGTAGGAAAGGTAGACAGGGCTAGGGCATGTTGGGCTTTGTACCCAAAAATAAGAGTTTGATATTTATTTTAAATGTGAAGGGAAACCATTGGACATGCTTTAATGGATGGAGGATCACTTTTGATATCCAAGGAGTGAGGTGAGACTAGAAGCAGAGAGGTGAGTTAGGAGGCTGTTAAAGTAGAATTTGGACTAGGGAAGTAACAGCGAAGAAGGGGGAGTGATCCAATTTATAATATATTCTATACATAGAGTCTATGGAATTACCTATTGGATTACATGTGAAGTGTAATGGAAAGAGAGGATTTAAGAACAACTATGAGTGTGACTTTCTGGATTGTGATTTTAGTTCTGAGATTAGGAAAGAAGCAGTTGTGAGGGAGGCTGTGAGTGCATTTGAAAGTCACTGACATTGTTTCATACTGACATTGTTTAATTGCTAACTAGCAAAGGGGAGATACTAGAATAAGTTGGAATGACCATTACATTTTCATCATTATTGGACAGTTAAATATGACATTTCTTGCCATAGTCATTTTAATTATTTGGTGTTTCATTTTCTTTTATTTCTTTTTCTTCCCTTTCTTTGTTTTGTTTTGTTTTGTGGTACCTGTTACAAAAAAGAGAAAAAAAGATATTTGTGATTTTTAAAATCTGGAATATTGGCCCTGCCCTGAGAGGTTTTATTGATACACACCTCTCATCTTGTGGGCTGGCTAGCAGGTCCAAAAGCCAGAGGTTTCCCTGGGAAACTAATTTTGTCTGATGTTGTAAGAGAAAAAAAATCCAATCTGGAGGTAAATGCCTCTCTCTGGGGGATACTATGTTAAGGATATGAATTCCAGACCAAAGTCCTCTTTTTGACCCAACAGCAACAGCCAAAAGTAACAAGATATATCCTAGTGCTGATGAGCACACATTCTTAAGGTTACTTTGATATGTGTACTTGCCAAGAATCCCAGTTGACACATTCTTGAGATCAAGCCTAATTTTTCTTTGTTTCAAATAAGTAATGTCTCAATTTTTTAGGAAACAAGGAAACCCAGTGACTTGGCAAAGAGATGCTTTGCATAAGATTCAGATTTTACACATTATTCAGAATTTAAAAGATTAGTTTAATTCTTATGCATGTAAGAATTGTTGTTTGCTGTTATTTTGTGGGAATATGGGAGGCCAGAAGGAGAAACACCTGCTTTAAACGATGGAGGGGCTAATGTTCTATTCATACTCTCTATGGAGAAAAAAATTCTTAGCAATTATGATGTAATTATAACTTGATAACATCATTTGAAGTAGGATCCACAGGCAGGCCCATCTCTATTACTAATTAATAATAATTCATACTTATGTAACATTTAATATTTTTTCACGGAACTTGACATGAGTTCTACATATACTAACTCATTTAATCCTCACAATAACCATATGAGTTAGGCTTTATGATTACTCTCATTTTAGAGAAGAAACTGAGACACAGAGAGGTTAAATAACCTGTGTACAGTTGGTTATAAAGTTATTAAGTGTTAGAATTGTGATTAAAATCCAGCCTGTCTGACTCTTCACCATTAGGAAATTTAGAAACATTAAACCACGATTTGGCACAAGTTTGGAGACTACTTTCTTCCAGAAACCATATATGCATGATATATTCCACTTGTAGAAAGAATGGAAATAACTTTCTAAGGTATGTGCACAGAGTCATTAGCATGACTTTGTTTTTAACAATTGATTCTTTTCATTTTATTTATTCAATTAATGAATTTCTATTGAAAATCTTTGTTGTAGGCTTTGGGATTCATTAGTGAACAGGAAGATTCTCACCCTCATTGAGTTTACTTCTTCAGATAGGGAATTGTTGAGGGGCAAGATTTGCTTATTTCCATCTTTCGCTGAAGAGATAGGGAATAAATATCATTGACCTTACACTGAGTGCCAGGTGGATCCAGACCTGCAAAGAAAGATTTAACTAAATATGTCTTGGGACACTAATAGTCCATGTCATAGGCTCTGGCGTACCACCCCCTTACAAGCCAGCAATGACGGTTCCTTAGAGTCTGCAGGGGTGAATTAAAGTTTCAACCCACTGCAAGTAGGAGGCTATTCCCTAATTAAATGTCAATACTGTTTTATGGGAAAGGATTTTTGTTATTGTTTTACTTCCACTAACATTTTGCGGTGTCTATAGGACATTAAATCAGCTAAGAATTTCTGCAGTTTTTGGTTGGTTGTGCTTCAGAGAGAAAAATAATTCACAACATTCTGAGACTTATTTGGAATAACGAAAGCTACATTTTGGCACTTCTCTGAATTCCTACCATTTTGGGTAAGCAGTACAAGTAGTATGCTGAATGGTGTTATTGCATCTTCAGCCACTGAGAAAATGGTATTCTGTGCTGCTCACTTAGAGAGGATACTGGGATATCAAATAATCAGACAACCTTTGTTTCCGGAATATCTTCCTTCAGGTTTTACACAAGGAGAGGTTTATTGTGCAGATTAGATAGTGGGTTCACATAATGTTTTGCTGTTGTTTTGAAGTGATAACTTTTTAATGTGCTGGTTATTTGTCTTGTTTGGATGAGGGTGCTTATTTATGAATGCTTACCAAAGACTAGATAGAGAAGGTTTTATGTTTGAGACAAATCAATAAAAATACACATGCATAAATAAGTGAGGCACACCTGTAAAACACTTTTACTATAACCTAGTTAAGACGTTTGTTTTATCGCTTTAAAAATATTTTCAAACCATTTATGATCATTAGAATTTTACATCTGAGTCTGCAGGTTTCTATACTGCAGCCTGGTTGAGAAGGATGGTGTGAGTTTTTAGCAGCACAAACTCAGGCATCTCAAAGAGCCATTTTTAGACCTCTTCTCATCTCTATTTTTATTAGTAACCTTGCAGCTCAGTTTGAGATCTCCTCTGTGTTAACTGACAGTGTGCCAATGCTGTGGTGTGAAATTGCATTATGCAACTTTGCCCCAAGGAATTTAGCAGCCTGGAGTTGAACTTTGATAAAAATGAATGGATTATTTCTCCCCATTGGGAAAATCTGAATGGCCTGGTGTGCAAGACATTAGATGCTGAGTCAGAAGTCATAGCCTCATCACTTACTTGCTGTGTGACCTTGGGCAAATCAATTAACCTCTCTGAGCCTCAGGTTCTCCATCTGTATAATGACTACCATTATATCTACCTTAAAACAAAGGTGGAAGGATTAATGAGGAAATGTCCACAAAACACATTAAGCTCCACAGAACAGAGGTGCTCCATAATTACAAACC
Organism: Stenella coeruleoalba; assembly: GCF_951394435.1. Lineage (NCBI taxonomy): Eukaryota > Metazoa > Chordata > Mammalia > Artiodactyla > Delphinidae > Stenella > Stenella coeruleoalba. The sequence goes on along the minus strand of NC_137164.1, from coordinate 37,318,880 downwards.
ATTTTTACTGCTGAATTTAAAAGAGTAAAATGGAACCATTATTTTGTCTTCAACTGTAGGAGTTATTTCAACTGAAACAGTATTAGAGAGAATCTTAAAGCTGAATGGCTTATTTAAAATGCTTGAATTTTTGAAAGATTTCTCTTAATTATACAAAATATCAAATTTTCAATATAATAAGATACAAAGATTAAGACAATTTTGTACATTGGCAGAATACAAATCACTAAATATTGAGATCCAGATGGCTTCATATTTATTCCACTGCATAGATAGTACTGAGCCTAATTCGTCTCAAAGAGATCATTATCCATTTGATTTTTATAGCCTTAAGAGAGAGTGTTTCTCAGACCTCCCCTACTAACCTACTCTAATTTTCAGCAAAACAGCCTTTCACATTTATCTAGAGTTCTTGCTCAATTTAACTGCAATTTTGTGTGTTTTTTTTTTTCATTCTCAGTGGAAAAGAGAATGGTCAAACTTTTATATGCCAAAGGAGAATTATTAAGTTGTATTTTTGTCTCAATGCTTAATATATATAATTTTCTATAATTCTTCAGAGGTTCATCTCTTACAATATTGTTATCTCTTTCAACTCTTAATCTCATTCTGTTTTTCACAGTACTTTACTACTGCAAGGTCCAAGCTATGATGAAATTAAACTTCTACAAGTTTTGCCATCAACTGGTTGTTTGAGATCTTTGTAACTCACTGAATCTTCCAGCTGGCTAGTTTATTTTTTGGCAGCCTGGAAAGGTAAGTCTAAATCACAAGACTTGATTCCAGCACTCACATTATATATTGCTATATATTCTTGGTTATTTTACCACTAGTTTATTGAACATCAGTCAGGTATGCCAGACCTTTCATATGATTTGACATACTTTAATCATTTCAACAACCCTGTTAAATATAATTACTTTTTTAAAATTAATTTATTTTATTTATTTATTTTTGTCTGTGTTGTGTCTTTGTTGCTGCGTGTGGGCTTTCTCTAGTTGTGGCGAGCGGGGACTACTCTTCCTTGTGGTGCACAGGCTTCTCATCGCAGTCGTTTCTCTTATTGTGGAACACGGGCTCTAGGCATGAGGGCTTCAGTAGTTGTGACTTGCAGGCTCAGTAGTTGTGGTGCACGGGCTTAGTTGCTTCACGGAATGTGGGATCTTCCCAGACCAGGGCTCAAACCTGTGTCCCCTGCATTGGCAGGCAGATTCTTAACCACTGCACCACCAGGGAAGTCCCATAATATATATATTTTTTTTATTAATAAGGCAACTGAATGCAAACAGGAAGCACCATGTTGCTTCTAGTTAAGTTCCTGATCATTAAAGTAAGAAAGATGTGGTACTGAATCCAATTACTTTGGTTCCCTGGGTTTTCTTTTGTCTATATAGCTTTATAATACTTATTTCAAAGTTTTAATGAAGACTAAATGAAATAATATGTAGTAATGATGCCAAAAACTTGACTTCTGTACACTGGGGCCTAATCGAATCTTGGAGACAGAGTTTTGGGTGAAGAAGAAAATAATAGATTTATTGCTTTGCCAGGCAAAGGGGGACACAGCAGGCTTGTGACTTCTTGAGGTTATCAAACTGTGACCTTCTCTCTGGAACATCTTCCTTTTGGTGAGGTTGTAGTTCTGCAGAGAGCTTAAAGATATCGTTTTGTGTATCCCTTGAGGCAGAACCAGGACCCTACCCCAAAGTTGTACTATTGTTTCTTGACTGCTCCTCCCTCGTCTCTTCATCCCCTTCCTTCCCTGATTAACAACTGTTCAGATCTGTCCTTTGGAACTCAGGAAATGTCATGGACACTGGGGTATATTCCTTAGCAAGAAGAAACAGGGGACACAGAAAGGCTTCCATGCCCAGGAGCCGCACAGTGTCCTGTTTGGTTTCAGTAATGCTTAATATAATGCCTGGTATGTTAGACACCTGGTAATTGGTAGCTTACTGGTTTTGATTGTGATTGGGGTTGTGGTTAATGTTACTGATTTATTATCCCAGGGAACATATATAGAAGGTAGAGCCATAATTTTGATGCAGATTTGTCCAAAGCCCAAATCCAGTCACTATTCAAAGGGTCTATAACTAGGTTTTAAGGTGTCAACAATGAAAATCTTGTTAGAAATAACAGGTAATTTCTGTTTCTTCTTGCCTCCCTTCAAAGTAGATGAAACTACATAAACCAGTTATTGGATGAAGTTCCTGTAGAAATTTGTGTTATTTATTATACATAAATATGCATATGCTCATATATATGTATATTTATTACTCAAAATAAATTTACGTATATATATATACTTCAAAAGTTTTGTATGAGTACTTAACAGTTGGTTGATAAAATATGTAAAGCTCATGACAATAAATAAGTTAAATAATGAATTAATTCATTTCTTTCTTCATCTGCATAGTAGTAGATCAATGGTTTGTTCCTACTAATGCTGTGAGAAATTTCATGGCAGAGATCCTTTTTACTTTGAATCTCCAATGACTTATATGAATTCTGACCCTTAAGAGGTGTTGCATGAATTTTGAACAAAACTGAATTTTCCTGAGGAGCATATAGCCAAGTAGGAGAGTAAGGCATGCACCAATATGGCTCTGATAAAATGTAAAACTGTTATGGTTGCCATAAAGGGATGGAGGAAATTACTTCAAGAATTCAGCAGTGGAGGAGATCTCTTCCAGAATATAGAAATAACATTTTCTGCAGGAAAAAAAATTAAGCAGAGCATTGAAGGAAAAGCAGGACTCAGAAATGGAGACAGGAAGAAATGTTTGTGCAGACAAAGAGAATATGCAATAAGAAAATAATTTTATAAGTTTTTTCCTCTGTGCCAGACACTATGCTTTATTGCACATTTCTACATTTTCCCACTTCTATGAAGTCAGTGTCATTTTACAAAGGAGGAAAATGGGATTCAGAATGTTTAGGACACTTGACTAGTAATAATAAAACTGCATTTGCCAGGGGTCTGTTTGATCATCCAAACCTGTCTCTTAGATTCAGAGAGATTGGGGATTGGGTGGTAAGGCATTGAGAATCAAAGAACAGTTCGGTTTAACAGGAGAAAGTTGTTCTGGGTCTCTTTACTCTTATCTTCGTTCATAAAGGGCCAGAGTAGCAGTGACTCAGCCTTCAGATAACATAAAGTCAGATTACCTTGGTTTGCATCCTATGAATCATAGTGTGATCATGGGTTTCTTGCTACCTCTACTTGCCTTATTTTTTCTCTGCAAAAAAATTGATAATCGTATTTAAAGTCGGAGAGATCTTGACTTAATTCCTGATAACAATTAGAGATGAGTGGCCCTGGACAATTTTTAAAACTTTCTAAACTTCAGTTTCTATATTTGTGTAGTTAAGATAGTTCTATCTGTATTTTATTATTTTCTGAAGGTTAGAAATATTAGTATACTGTAAAACTTAATGAACTTTCTGTCAAGCAGGGATAATATTTATTTTTAGAAATATTTTCAGGATTAAAATAGATAAGGTAAATGATGAGAGTATTTCGTAACATAAGCATTTGGATACTGAGAAAAAAGTATCACTACTACAAAAAAAGCATACATAATATATATGCAGAATACTTTTATGTAGAAAGCCTCCACACACTGCCTGGTGCATAGTAACTACTTGATAAATATTAACTCACAGGCCATGCAGCTCTATATTAATGCTAGAAATAAGAAGATATTTTATGTTTGGATAATCAATTTTAAATATAATATGTATATAAAATAAATTCATGGTTTCTCATGGAGTATACAGAAAAAAAAGAAACCTCATAAATCTACCACACAGACATGTTGTAGTATAGCTGACACACATGTATACACATATGTGCAGAAACACACATATACAGCTTTTTCATATTTTTGTCTACTGATTTTATTGAATTTTATACCTAACATTTGATAATACTTATTTCTCTTGACATTAAATTTTTATACATATTACCATAATTTAATTAAGTGATCATCTATTCTTGAGCATTTGAATTATTTTTAATTTTTTCTATTACATATAATGAGTTCATATATAAATCTTAGATTTTTTTCCCCAATTGTTTACTTTTTAGGAAAAAGTTTCCATTTCCAAAAGTGAAACTGCTAGATTAGTAGATATGTATGTTTTTCAAGACTTTTCATACATCTTTTTAACTGCCTTTCAGGAATACTGTCCTGTCTCATTAGTTTGCATTATTCCTCTTTTCTGTGCTATTTGGAATAGCCCTTCAGTTTTCTTCCTTTTGTTCTTTTCCTTACTGGCAACTACTCTGGAATCTAATATAAAATTTTTCTACTGAATGTCAAAGCTCTGAAGATCATTCAAACAATTTTCTGTGTATTATAAGAGCATTGTCATTTATTAGAGCAGGAAAAAAATGGTTTTATTTTTATTTACTTATATCTTATTATTTATTTTCATGATATCATACATTTAAAGGTATGAGGAAAGTTTCTCTGAAGTTGAGAGATTTAAATCCAACTTTCTAAATCCAAAAGTGATTTAATATGCCAAATTTAGCAAAGTATACACATTGATTTATATCCACTTTTATTGAGCTTAGATTGAAAATATTTCTTCACTAACATGCTTATCAATATTAGTGTCAAAAAACTAAAGTTACTATAGAAAGAGTGTTTTGGAAGCTGGAACTCCTGAAACCTTTAAATCTCTTGCAGCAATCACTTAAATTTAGTCTTTTGGGATACAATTATTTTGTGTGCTGTGTCACTTTTCTAAAACCAGCTACTTTTATCTATAGCTCTCCAAAATTAACTTTGCATTAGGAGCTAAGAAAAATAATAAGAATAACACATCTATCAGTTTATTGAAAATAAAATTATAGGAAGTGGCATCATCAATATGTATTGATATTTTCCAAAAGAATGGATTTGTATTTATCATTTTAGTAACTAGTTGCTTATGACTTGTATGTGCTAAAATAATCAAGGGTAGCATGAATGCATGTAATGATGCTGTAGACTGAAGATTTATGTACCCCATAAATTCACTAGATGAAACCTCATCCCCAATGTGATGGTATTGGAGGCAAGGTTCTTGGGAGGTGATTAGGTCATGAGTCCTCATGAATGGTATTAGTATCCTTATGTAACAGACCCCAGAGTGCTCCCTCAATCCTTCTGTCACATGAGGATGCAGTGAGAACATGGCCATCTATGAACAAGGAAGCAGGCTTTCACCAGACCTCAAATCTGCTGGTGTCTTGACCTTGAAATTCACAGCCTCCTGAATTGTGAAAAATAAATTTATTTTGTTTATAAGCCACCCAGTCTATGGTATTTTATTATAGCAGACTGAATGGAGTAAAACAAATGATAATTTCACATGTTGGGGGCAAGATTAACCTTTATGTAATTTAGCATGTTTAGGAAATTAGAATTGGATACTAATTCTAATGAGAATTGGATAGTAAGATGAGCTCCTAGAATATACTGGGGCATTTCTAGTTTGTAGTAATGATTTTGAGTTAACATTTCTGTTTTAGTCATAAACACTCAGTGTTAAATAATTTGGGGGCTTCTTTCATTTTGTTTTCAATGAAATTCTGTCATGTCAGAAACATTTCTGTCATGTCAGAAACCTTTCTTATAAGATTTTGACTTCATTATTAACTTACTTTTTGAGAGATAAAGTATTGCCTAAGAAAACCCATCATTCCTAAAGTCAGATACATAATTATTCTGCAGAAGATAACTGTCTTCTAAAAATAGAATAACTTGATGGGATATGTGGGTATGAAAAGTTAGGACAATGGGCAGGTTCATGGAGGAGATGGTTTATCAAATACAGCCCAAATCAAACTACTTGAGAATGCTGTGAAATTGTGCAGAGCTTTTTTTCCCCCTCAATATGAGACCTTAGTTAATTTGGAAGAATTAGTTATATAGAACCAAACAAGTGACAGAACGTTGGAGCAAAATGAGAAACACGAAATTCAGATATTTTCAATGCAAAGTTGATAAGTGGGCAGTGTTCAGTATAAAGGTACCTCTAATACTCCCCTCTCCTCCCTATTTAAATAAAAGTCAGCTAAAAACACTTACTGTAGATTTTCTGATGTTGACATTCTGACTGGTGTGAAGTGATACCTCATTGTAGTTCTGATTTGCATTTCTCTAATGATTAGTGATGTTGAGCATCCTTTCATGTGTTTGTTGGCAATCTGTGTATCTTCTTTAGAGAAATATCTATTAAGGTCTTCTGCCCATTTTTGAATTAGGTTGTTTTTTGTTTTTGTTTTTTTTTTTTTGATATTGAACTGCATGAGCTGCTTATAAATTTTGGAGATTAATCCTTTGTCAGTTGCTTCATTAGCAAATATTTTCTCCCATTCTGAGGGTTGTCTTTTTGTCTTGTTTATGTTTTCCTTTGCTGTGCAAAAGCTTTTAAGTTTCATTAGGTCCCATTTGTTTATTTTTGTTTTTATTTCCATTTCTCTAGGATGTGGATCAAGAAGGATCTTTCTGTGATTTATGTCATAGAGTGTCACTGTTGGTGGGAATGTAAATTGATACAGCCATTATGGAGAACAGTATGGAGGTTCCTTAAAAAACTAAAAATAGAATTACCATATTACCTAGCAATCCTACTATTGGGTATATACCCTGAGAAAACCATAATTCAAAAATAGTCATGTACCACAATGTTCACTGCAGATCTATTTACAATCACCAGGACATGGAAGCAACCTAAGTGTCCATAGAAAGATGAATGGATAAAGAAGACATGGCACATATATACAATGGAATATTACTCAGCCATATAAAGAAATGAAATTGAGTTATTTGTAGTGAGGTAGTGAGGTGGATGGACCTAGAGACTGTCATACAGAGTGAAGTAAGTCAGAAAGAGGAAAAACAAATACCATATTCTAACACATATATATGGAATATAAAAAAAAAAAGAACCTAGGGGCAGGACAGGAATAAATATGCAGAAGTAGAGAATGGACTTGAGGACACAGGGAGGGGGAAGGGTAAACTGGGACGAAGTGAGAGAGTGGCATGGACACACATACTCTACCAAATATAAAATAGATAGCTAGTGGGAAGAAGCCACATAGCGCAGGGAGATCAGCTTGGTGCTTTGTGACCACCTAGAGGGGTGGAATAGGGAGGGTGGGAGGGAGACACAAGAGGGAGGAGCTATGTATATGTATAGCTCATTCATTTTGTTATAAAGCAGAAACTAACACACTATTGTAAAGCAATTATACTCCAATAAAGATGTTTAAAAAAAAAGTAAATTGGATATTTGACTGGGTGGGCAAAAGAATGGGGATAGTTAAGAATGGCATCGTGTTTCTTCCGTGCATTACTCAGTAGGTGATAGAGTCATTCAGTAATTCAGGTATCTTTGAAGAAGGGCATATGTGGGAAGGTCATTCATTTTGTTAGAACAGATTCACCAACTTGTGGTTTCAAGCTATGTAAGAGGAGATAATAATAGGGAGCTGGACATACAATCTGAAATAGAAGAAAAAGTCTAGTCTAGCTACAATGACTTCTGATACCAAGTACCCAAATTTAGGTCAAACCTTATAGGTTAAGGGCACAGTCCTTCACAAAACTACTCTGACAAAATAATTTACTAAATAATCAATAATTCACTAAAACATCTCACATAACTTAGGAAAATGCTATGCTTATGCCTACAGTTTTATTATCTCAAACAGATTCAAATCAGAACCAGCCAAAGGGAGAGATGCATATGTAAGATACAGAGAAGTTTCAAATGTTCAGCTTCTATTTGTCCTCTTCTCATGAAGTCAGGACACATTAACCTCCCAGCACACTGATGTGTGACAGTACACAGAGTACTGCCAACCAGGGAAGTTTACCTAAGCTTTAGTACCTGGAGTTTTGTTGACATTTCATTACCTAGGCATGATTGACTGAATCATTGGACACGTGATTTAAACTCAAAATTCACCCCCCTCCCCTCCTCAGAGGTCAAACTGACATCACTTGGCTAAGAATCCCAACCATCTAATCACACAGTTAGTCTTTCTGGCATGGCTAACTCCAATGTTAAGCTATCTCATTAGCACAAACTATCGAAGGTCCCACCCTGAGACACCCTGTTAGCACATGCCATTCCTTGTGGTATGAGGGACCCACTATGGGCACCTCTATCACTCAAGAAATTTCAAGGATTTACAGGTTATCACCCAGGAACCAGGGATAAAGATCAGCCATTTTATTACACGCTAGTAACATAACTTTGTGAAGAATCTACATCTAGGTGGTTATTGCAGCTGTGGGTATGGATAAGTTTATCTAAGTATTTGTGTGTTGAATTTGGGTATGATTTTAAAATTTCACTGGAGTTCAGAATCTCCAACATTTGATGCTTAGGTTGAGGAAGATGAGCCAATAAGGAATGGAAAAAGGCGTGATTAAAGAGGTAAGATGGATCTAGGGTGGGTCTCTGAAAGTTGGAAGAGATCAGACATACAACTCTTGCTGAGATGTGTTACAAGAGGAGACCTAAGAATTTTTTCTTTTTATTTACTGACTTGGATGCAATGCTGACCATTTTTTCTCCCATTTATAATTTTTTTAATTAAAAAAATATTTAATTTTATATTGGAGTATAGTTAGGTCACAATGTTGTGTTAGTTTCATGTGTACAGCAAAGTGATTTAGTTATACATATGCACACTACAATATGTAAAATAGATCAACAAGGACCTACTGTCTAGCACAGGGAGCTCTACTCAATACTCTATAATAAGCTATATGGGAAAGAAATCTGAAAAAGAGTAGATATATGAATATGTATTGTTAACCTTTTGCAGTGTGTTTTTTGTAGCTGAATGGGGGCTGGAAACTAGATTAAGAGGATGGCTGACTAAGAGATTTTGTAAACATGCTCGATTATTCAAAGATATTTGGCTGTGAAGGTAAAGGATAAAGTTACTCACACAGCTAAAGGAAACTGAAGAGTCTGGAGTTCAGATTTTGCTGAGTTGGTTTGTTTGTACTGAAGAAGAATTAAAGTAATAAAAAAGCTAATAAGAAAGAGTCAGTAGAGACAGAGATTGATTTTTAAAAGAACAGCTTGTTCCACAGGATTAGGAGGACAAGGAAGTGAAGCAGAGATGGAAGAAGGAATTTACATAAGAGGAGGAACAGGAGGAGAGTGAATTAAGATAGTTAAAGACAGAATCACTCCATGGCAAGCCTTCAAGTGGGCCTTGGGCACAGAGCAATGAACAAAGCAGAAATCACTCTGCCTAATGGAGCTTATAGTTAGGAAAATTCTAATTAGGTGACTAATATTAAAAAAGTAGCTAACCAAATGCACACATAACTACCAATGAGAACACTGTTACTGAGGAAACAAACTGTATCTGGAGGTAGAAAACAAACATACAAACAAAACAAACAAGTGGACTCATCAAGAGACCTACCTGAGCTGCCTTCTATTGCTAGATTGGGACTGGGGAAATGCCTGGTCTAGAAGACCTTCTGGTCAATGGGAGCCACTGTGTTGTTTCTCCAATCCTGGGATTCTAAATTACTTAACTTCCTTCTTGGCAACTTTGAGAAATTTCCATACTTGCCCCGGGTGTTATTTCAAAGGTTTATAATTATACTTAATGGAAAAGACAAAAATGAGGCTATGCCATCTTGTCTGAACCGAAAATTCCAATGAGTTTAGTTAATAGTTCTTGCTTATACTGTGAATGATTTTAATAAAATTTTTACTCTCACTTTATGCATGTTTAGACTACTGCAAATTTTTATGTGACAGCATCTTTTTAAAAAATTAATTAATTATTTATTTTTGGCTATGTTAGGCTTTTGTTGCTGCACACAGGCTTTCTCTAGATATGGCAAGCGGGGGGCTACTCTTCCTTGTGGTGCATGGGCTTCTCATTGTGGTGGTTTCTCTTTTTGTGGAGCACGGACTCTAGGCATGAGGGCTTCAGTAGTCGTGGCTTGCAGGCTGTAGAGTGCAGGCTGTAGAGGACAGACTCAGTAGTTTTGGCACACACGTTTAGTTGCTCCGCAGCATGTCTCTAGTCTATATCCAGGAATAAAACAATGAATTAAACAGATAAAACCTTTTGCCTCATTCAGCAAACATTCTTGGAAAAGAACAGTTTTTAATATCTTTTCAAAGTAATGCAATTATTAAATATCCAGTCACATTTTAGGGTTACTTTAATCGAAAAGAGCAAAGTTATGTAGTTTATGTTAGAAAATAATCTATTCAGATTCTGAATTCTGAAAATTTGTTACCTATTTATCAATCACTAATTTAAAATTCTGTTGCATATACAAACATATTTTTATCTTGAATAAACCTAAATTTCCTGTTGGATTACTTTAACAAAGGTATTTCAGGACAATTTCCAATCTCGATATGAGCTGGTCAAGTGAAATATAGTTTGTGTCACACTTATGCCTAAATAAGTGCTTGAAGAAACAACCCTGCAAGATTATTATTTTTTCACAGATATTTCAAATTCATCTTTATTTCCCTTTCAAATAAAATTTTCTTTGCATTTCTCACTGGTGATACAGCATATGTGAGTCAGCCCCATAAATGGTATAATTTATGGAGGATAGATATGCACTTAATAGTAGATGAATAATAAGGGCAAACTTAATTTTTCCCCAGGGTAGTAAACCTTATTAGAAAAGATGCAAATCTGACACTTTTAAGCCAGAAAAAAAAAAAAAAAAGTTCTGGGGAACTTGATTTTGTATTGGTACATCTACTTTCTGCCTTCTGGGTTATGCCAAGCTCTAGCTACTGCCTTCAACACCATAATTTAACACTAGGAACTCACTCCTAATGACACCATCCTTTGAGCAATACACTAATAGATCATGGGCTGACGATGTTCATTAATGATGAATCATTCTAATCTATCATTTTCTGTGTCACACAGGTGTTTTATCAGATTAATTTCATTGGTGCAATGACCTGTGATGATGATGCATTGCTTAAGGATGGTGCAATTCAGAAAGAAATGAAATTTGGAATTAAACTGTGTTCAGCAGCTTTGAGACTCTTGGAAAATTGTATAGAAACAAAAGATATGAATGAGATGTGCATTTAAATATTAAGCATATATCCTAGCATTAATAATGGAAAGAGAAAAGCAGTTCATATTTCTATTTACAAATTATTTTTTTAAGAAACACTTTAAAATCCTAAAAACCATAGCTTCTGACTTCTTGACAGTTAACTTCTGCCTGGGTACGAAAGCATCAAACTCAAATCAAATATATTTTTTGTAAAATTAAAATGCTTTTGCTTTGCCCTTTTCTATACATAAGTAAAATTAAAGTCAGCAGTTTAAATTTTTACTTTTTTTAATTTGGACACGGCTTTACATATTAAGTAAATAAAATGTTTTACATAGTGGATTTAGGTCAATTTAAAGAGTTTTCTTAAAGTTTATTATAACATCTAGTGTAAATGAATATATTAAAATCATATTCTCTCTTGGTGTATATGAGTACAATTTTAAAAACATCATTGAGAGAATTTTAATTAGACTTATTGTGATAATGAAAAAAGTGTTAACTATATTCCTATCATTACATTTTCATTTTCAGTTATAAAGTTGAATCACAATTAGTATCCTATTAAATTACTTTTATATGATTATTACATATATACCATTGAAGACGTTCTTAAGGGTATATTTAATCGTGTATTTTAGAATTTTCTTTTACAAAGTAACTGTTTTACTCCTTTTCAAATCAAAACCCATTACTTCAGAGTATCATGTAAATGTACCATTCACATTACAATTCCTGGACTCAATTTTAGTCCTTCAGTATATGCCATAATGTTCCAAACTGATCTAGATCCACGATATACATGGTTTTTCTAACATCAATTTATAATAAATGTTATCATTTCGTGAGATTCAGACTTAACATAAAAAGATCCCTGTATACTGAAATCATTGAGTCAATTTATTGATTTAGGACACATTTCAAATAAGTTTGAATGTTGACTGAGACATAGACATTATCATTTCCTAATGGCCACTTGACCTCACCCAGAAGGGATCTAAGTTGACACCAAATCCAGCATTTTGTAAAGACGATGTTGTCTCTTCTATTTCTTATTTTTAGATCTTTACTATTAGACAAGTGTAACCATCTCATATTTTATACTTCTATCACATTGGTTATCTGACCTGTGGAATAAGGGTTATAACAGTAGGAAGGGGAGATGCAAGCCCTGACACTCTTCCACTCTTGGCCAAGATAATTATCTAAATAATATTGAATCTTGGAGAGATTGGAAGAAATTAGTGCCTCAATCAAAGGTTGAAAGTACTCAAGGGCATTGTCTCTGTCATCTCCCCATCTAATTATTTTTGGTTTGGCTTTAGAAAAACCAATTAGATTGTAACAGATGATGATGAACTACCAAAACTTTTACCAAATGGCTGTCTCAATCACAGCCATTATGTTAGAAGTAGTATATTTACTGGAGCAGAACAACATAGCCTCTAACACTTGTTATATAAATATTGACCTGGAAAATTCATTCTTCTCAAGCTTCAACAGTAATGAGAGTCAAAAGCAATAGATGTACTCCTGCCACAATAAAATCTTACTCAAGAGTGGCCCTAAATGACAGTGCAAAAACAAACAAACAAAAACATCCTCCCAGAGGGGATGGCTAAACCTTATTTGTTCACTTTGTTTGGAAAGAGAGGTAGAAAAGTAACCTGAAGTTCAGATATACATGGACTCCTGAGTAGTAGTAATCGGTCTGGTACATTACTTAGTGACATAGAAGGAGCAAAATTAGAAAATAGAACAAGAACACTAAAGAAGAAACATGTGTATGGTATGAGAATGTGGACAAAGTTTTGTTATTTTTTTTTTTTTGTCTTGTCAATGATCTCTACAAGAGGAACTCAGAAACTAAGTGGTCAGGATGACTCACTCTGTAGAATTCAGACAGCCTAACTTTCAGCCACCTCAATGCTGGCATAATGGGTACATAAACAAATTGACCATGGTGGCAGTGGTGATAGCTATGCATGGGCTCAATGGCAGGGGTTCCCTCTTATCAGGGATGTTCTAGATACTGACACTGCAGAATGTATTACAGAATACCAGCAACTGAGACTGATGCCAAGTTCTTAGCATATATAAAACTATCCCTTGATGAGCTAAGTCAGTCAGTTGCTGGCATGTAGATTACCTTGGAGGGATATTTTTCACCATTAAGGGAGCAGTGATTTGTCCTTAATAGGACTGATATCATCTCCATATATGTTTGCTTTTCCTGACCATGGTGTGTCTCACAACCAAATACTTAAAAATGAGTGATCAATTATTAGCATGATCATTCATACAACATTGACTCAGACTAAGGAATTGATTTTACAGCAAAGAAGATGCAACTATAGGCATATGAACCTGGTTTCCACTGGTCTTACAATGCATCTTGTATGTCGGAAGTAACTGGCCTACTAGAAGAGTGAAATAGCCTATTAAAGGCTCAATTGACACCCTAGCCTGAGAACATCAATCCATGGAAATATGGTACCTTGCCAATTCCTGATAAATGGTGATGTGTCCCTAACAGGTAGAAAACAAGAAATTAGGAACTGGGATATGGAAGTCATGTTGGTTCCTTTTATAATAACTTTAAGAAATTAACTTGGAAAATGTGTGCTGTTTGCCACCACTATTTTAGGCTCAGCTAAATTAAAGATCCTTACTCCCACTGACAAAATACTTCCTCTAGGTAACACACTAAACATTCCACAGAAATGAAAATTATGACTACTACTTGGCAACTTTGGACCCCTCCTTCCGACTAACAATCAGACAAAAAAAAAAAATAGTTGCTGTACTGAGGGGGATAACAGCCAGTTTCCATAAGGAGCCATAAGCTACGTGGTGGGGGAAGGTGAGAGTACATCTGGAAACTGGAAAACTCACTGAGATTTCTCTTGCTTCTTTCCTACCTTGTGGTAACTGCATCTGGGCAATTGCAACAATCACAGAAGGACAATGGTAAGACAAACAAGGGCTCGTAACTCTTGGGAAAGAAGATCTGGATTAATCCACCTTGTAAGCAATCTTGACCAGCCTAAATAAAGGCCAAGAGTGAGTGAAATTTAGTATGTGGTGGGGAAAGAATGATGAATGTTAACCATTACTTCAGGGATGCGTGCTGTTGCTGGAGAAGAAAGCTGTTTTCTCTTTCTATTAATTGACTTGTATTATGCCATTTAAGAGATAGGGTTACCACTTTGAAGAGGCCTGTGACTGACTGGCCATAATATAGCTAAGTGATACAAATAGGTGATGACATTGGACATTTTTTGGCACTATTGTAAATTCTGAGGGTCTTTCTTGCTCCCAGCACTGCTAAAGCAACTATTTCTAAGTAGCCCTTTGAGAAGCTTTGCAGATAAAATGGATAGCTACAGCAAAGAAGATGCAATTATAGGCATATGAACATGGTTTCCACTGGTCTTACAATGGATCTTGTATGTCGGAAGTAACTGGATAAAATAGATAAAAAGGCTGAGCCTTTTCCTGCCTATTACTTCCAGCCCCAGAAACTCTCACTTCTCTAATCTATTCATGTAGGATGCCTGTGGGAATCCACTTAACGTCATCACATAAGCAATCTTGAACATTAGGGGCTTAAAATGTGTAGTATTGTCATTAACCACTAGGCAAATTAAGGCAGCAGGTAACTATTTCCTCTGTGTGCCCAAGTGGGATAGTTCTAAGATATGTTTTAAGAAATCTCAGGAAGGTTAAGGCCCAGTAATCCATAGCAGTGATCAACGATAGGATATTTTTTTTAACTGGCTGTCTGTCATTTCCTCTTTCAATCCCCCAAATGCTCATTACAGCTAGGATTATAAGCCAGATTAATTTCTTGTCTGGGGGACTTTTTCTGGGGTTCTCCTTTTGGGGGGACCCAGGCTGAGAACCTCATTAGCAAGATAATTCACCATTGCTCCTTTGACAAATATTGAGTAAGATGATATAATTAGGCCACAAATTTTTAACTGAATGACAAAAACATAAAGCCAGGTAAAAGGAGTTTCTACATCCACCTCAAATTAGTAAACACAAACCAGGAGAAATTACAACTGAACATAACAAAACCAGTTTCATACCAAGAATGAAATTATGGTTTAATATTAGGATATCTTTTAAAATATTATTGTATTGAATCTAAGAAAAATAAAAATCATTTGATTATCATGCTAAAAAGACATTTAGTAATACTCAATGTAATTGTTTATGAAATGTATTCCAGGTAAAAATATTAAATCAAACATTTTTATTGAGAAAAAAACATGAAAAATTGGGCATAATATGTCATTATTCTAAGCATGATCATATTCAAGATGCAAAAACAATGTAAAAGTTGATAAATTCAATTACATTAAAAAAATTCTATATGAAAAAGAATAACATGCACAAATGTAAAACACAAAAGACAACTGGAAAAATAACTGCAGCACAATATACATATTATAAATCAAAAAGACTTGAGTAAAAAATATCTGGGAGAAATGGGCTATGGAAAAGAATAAAGTGTTTAAAAATAAAGAAATAGGAAATAAAAATGGCTCTTCAACACACAAACACATGCTCACCCTCACTGATGATAAGGTAAATAAAAATTAAAAGAACAAAGAAATGCCATTTTAAAGTATCAGATTGACAACACTGTCAGGTTACTGTAGTATAATAAAGAATATATCTGGTCTTTGTTACCAATTCCCGGCACAATCTGTCAAATAAATAATACATACCCTTCAACCATGCAATTTTTGGGATGTAAACTATACTCAGGAATATACTCAAGGAAGGATAAGGGCATTCATTTCAGCATTAGATTTCAGGAACAATCTAAATAATGTTCAATATGGTACAGTCAAATAAATTACAGTAGAGTCCTAAATAGAGTAGTATAAAATTGAAAAGAATGAGGCAGTTCAATCTCTAATGTATGTTAAAAAATGAAGAAAAGCAAGATGCAAAATTACACATAGTATATTATAACTTATAATAAAATTAGTATGCATGTTTTTTGCATATAGAGAGAATATCTGTAAACATATATAATGCAAGAGCAATAGAAAATGTCTCTTTGGAGGTGATTCATTTGGTAAGGGAACAGAAGTGGGAGGAAGATTTATTTGAACTATTTATGCTTTCAGTTATATGTGCTTTTCAATTATTTTTACTTCTTTAAGTTATGAATTATGTGAAAGAGTTATTATCAAAGTAATAAATTATTCATTATTTTTAAAAATTACACATTGTACAAATAACACAATGTAATTAATATGTATTTGTAAATAATTGTTTATGCAGAATGTATACTATTCTGTGTAACAAAGAGTGGAATATGTAGTAAAAATGTTTCTAAAATTTAGTCTAGTCTGTCAATTGGTCAAAATTGTCGAGCTTGAGTTATACATTACTGGAAAGAAACTGGCTTAGAAAAGTGATCAGTGATTGAGAACACATCAAATGAATGTTCCCAAATTGCTGCCTGTTTCCACCCTATAATTAAATAGTTTTAAATATCTAAATATCTGAGCTGAAATTAACTACAGTTTTATTAGAAATGTATATATACATTTACTAGTGTCTGATTTTTACCTACACTGAGACTGTGTATCATGGTTGGAAAACTATAACTTTTTTCCTGTTTGATTTTATTTTCAAATTTTAATTTTTGTAAGTCTTATACTTTTTGTTCTTTAGTAGAGAAACTTAAAAGCAAAAGAGATAAATTTATTATTAATGAAGAAAATCATGAACTTCAGTTAAGTATAAAAATGTATTCTTTAATATTTATAAACTTCGCTTAAGAAAATGAAAACACAGCATTTCAAGCTGGAGCTTAGTTTATCATGTTTTAGTGCACTTTTTGGTAGTAAGTTTTGCATTCTGCTTATGAAATCCATTGCATTTAGTTGGCTAAAACACTGTACTCCTATACTTCAATTTTTTTCTATCTTGCATACAAAATATATTACACATATTACTTACTTTTTACGTTTCTGTGACTTATACTTTGAGCTACTGTACTTTTTTTTTTTTTTTTTTTTTTTTTTTTTTTTTTTGCCGTACGCGGGCCTCTCACTGTTGTGGCTTCTCCCGTTGCGGAGCACAGGCTCCGGACGCGCAGGCTCAGCGGCCATGGCTCACGGGCCTAGCCGCTCCACGGCAAGTGGGATCTTCCCAGACCGGGGCATGAACCCATGTCGCCTGCATCGGCAGGTGCACTCTCAACCACTGCACCACCAGGGAAGCCTTACTGTACATCTTTTATATCATTTATATAGTTTGTAAGAATAGTACATATGGGGATAATTGTTAACTGTCAGATCACAGTGTACTTCTAATCATATTCCATCAGTGACACATGTTTTACATTGTTAAGACATCCTGTCTGAAAAACAAAACTCTGGAATGGAATTGTAAAAAGCCCATTCTTTTAGATTGTTTGAATTATTCATGAATACAACACCTTGTTGGCACTTATAATGCAATCAAAATATAAATGATGCATGTGTATGCCGTGTCCAAATTCCACACCAGATGTTTCTAACCTATACACAAGTATTACTATATATTTAAATAGCAAAGTAAACTTGCAACTGTGTAAGATTGTTCTGACAGATCTAATTAATTAAAATATTTTCAGATTTAAATTTATCTATTATAGTCTTAAATATGAGCAACTCCCAATGTCTCCATTAAAACACAAACATGTTATCTAGTATATAATGAACTACTTCACATCCTTTACAAGAAAAATTTATTTTTGTATTTTTTGGTAGGCTCTCATAAGCCTACCAAATTTCCTGAAATTTAGATTAATTGACTATCCAAAAGTATATCATATTCTATTTTAATAATCCAGAAAATTTAAACAGGGAAATTCAGTGCTTGGATTGCATAGATGAGAGCATAGTTTTACATTAATTTATTCTGTAACTGCAAGTAGTGTATGTTATAAAAGTGTGTTATGTAGTACAATTAGTGAGTAGGTTTTATGAATACATGAACCTAAATTTCATTACCTAAATCTGCTATTAATTTTGGAACTACATTAGGATCTGAGATAAGAAATAGGATGTGCACATATTCCAATATATGGATATATACATATATTCATATGTATGAATAAATAGATGGATAGATAGATATTGTCTCAATATTACATAGGATAAAGATAAATTATTTGACAAAATAGCTGCCTTTAAGCAGTTTAGGGGATAGATGGGGAGAACTGACTACCATTGAGAAAAATAAAACAGAAAAAGCAGGATAAAAATGTGATAACTGATGCTAAAGATAACTAGAATGAGAGTTCATAATGCTTTTATTTAGCTATAACTTAAATAACATTTATTAGCACTTCTTTTTTTTCTTTTTTTGACTTTTTCTAAATGACCAACTTTATTAGGGTGTCATTTACACACAATAAACTTCACTCATTTTAAGTATACTGTTTGTTCGGTTTTGACAAATACTTAGTAATACACCACCACAATCAAGACATAGAAATATTCAACCCACAAATTCCCTTGTGCCTTCTTGCAGTCAATCTTCTTCCCCAACCCCAGAATTTGGCAACCACTGAACTGCTTTCTGTCTCTATAGTTTTGACTTTTCTAGGATTTTGTATAAAAGGAGTCATAAATATGTAGCCTTTTGTGTCTGGATTCTTTTACTTAGTTGACTATTGATAGTCATTCATGTTGAATGTATTAGTGGTCTCTTTCATTTTATTGTTCAGTGCTCACCATTACTTTATATAGACCCAAATTTCCACCTGGTATCCTTTGCCTTCTACCTGAAGAACTTCTTATTTAATACTTCTTGGAGTACAGGTCAGCTGATGATAAATTCTTCCAGATTTTCTCTAAAAGTCTATTTTGCCTTCATTTTTCAAAAGTATTTTTGTTGGCGTTAGAATTCCGACTTAGTCGTTTTTTTCAGCAACTTAAAGATTTTGATTCACTGTCTTCTGCCTTGTATTGTTTCTGATGAGAAATCTGCCATAATTCTTTTTTTTTTCCTTTATATATAAAATATCTCTTTTTTCTAGCTGTTTTTAAGATTTTCTCTTTCTTTTTTCTTTTAACATCTTTATTGGAGTATAATTGCTTTACAATGGTGTGTTAGTTTCTGCTTCATAATAAAGTGAATCAGTTATACATATACATATGTTCCCATATCTCTTCCCTCTTGCATCTCCCTCCCTCCCACCCTCCCTATCCCACCCCACTAGGTGGTCACAAAGCACTGAGCTGATCTCCCTGTGCTATGCGGCTGCTTCCCACTAGCTATCTATTTTACGTTTAGTAGGGTATATATGTCCATGCCACTCTCTCACTTTGTCACAGCTTACCCTTCCCCCTCCCCATATCCTCAAGTCCATGCTTTAGGAGATCTGTGTCTTTATTCCCATCTTACCCCTAGGTTCTTCATGACCTTTTTGTTTTTTTTTTTTTTCTTAGATTCCATATATATGTGTTAGCATACGGTATTTGTCTTTCTCTTTCTGACTTACTTCACTCTGTATGACAGACTCTAGGTCCATCCACCTCACTACAAATAACTCAATTTTGTTTCTTTTTATGGTTGAGTAATGTTCCATTGTATATATGTGGCATACCTTCTTTATCCATTCATACAATGATGGACACGTAGGTGGCTTCCATCTCCTGGCTATTGTAAATAGAGCTGAAATGAACATTTTGGTACATGACTCTTTTTGAATTATGGTTTTCTAAGGGTATATGGCCAGTAGTGGGATTGCTGGGTCATATGGGAGTTCTATTTGTAGTTTTTTAAGGAACCTCCATACTGTTCGCCATAGTGGCTGTACCAATTCACATTCCCACCAGCAGTGCAACAGTGTTCGATTTTCTCCACACCCTCTCCAGCATTTATTGTTTCTAGATTTTTTGATGATGGCCATTCTGACTAGTGTGAGATGATATCTCATTGTAGTTTTGATTTTCATTTCTCTAATGATTAATGATGTTGAGCATTATTTCATGTGTTTGTTGGCAATCTGTATATCTTCTTTGGAGAAATGTCTATTTACGTCTTCTGCCCATTTTTGGATTGGGTTGTTTGTTTTTTTTATTATTGAGCTGAATGAGCTGCTTGTAAATTTTGGAGATTAATCATTTGTCAGTTGCTTCATTTGCAGATATTTTCTCCCATTCTGAGGGTTGTCTTTTGGTCTTGTTTATGGTTTCCTTTGCAGTGCAAAAGCTTTTAAGTTTCATTAGGTCCCATTTGTTTATTTTGATTTGTACTTCCATTTCTCTGGGAGGTGGGTCAAAAAGGATCTTGCTGTCATTTATGTCATAGAGTGTTCTTCCTATGTTTTCCTCTAAGAGTTTGATAGTTTCTGGCCTTACATTTAGGTCTTTAATCCATATTGAGCTTATTTTTGTGTATGGTGTTAGGGAGTGTTCTAATCTCGTATTTTACATGTACCTGTCCAGTTTTCCCCACACCACTTATTGAAGAGGCTGTCCTTTCTCCATTGTACATTCCTGCCTCCTTTGTCAAAGATAAGGTGACCCTATGTTCGTGGGTTTATCTCTGGGCTTTCTATGCTGTTCCACTGATCTATCTTTCTGTTTTTGTGCCAGTACCATACTGTCTTGATTACTGTAGCTTTGTAGTATAGTCTGAAGTCAGGGAGCCTGATTCCTCCAGCTCCGTTTTTCGTGCTCAAGATTGCTTTGGCTATTCGGGGCTTTTTGTGTTTCCATACAAATTGTGATTTTTTTTGTTCTAGTTCTGTGAAAAATGCCAGTGGTAGTTTAATAGGGATTGCATTGAATCTGTAGATTGCTTTGGGTAGTAGAGTCATTTTCACCATATTGATTCTTCCAATCCAAGAACATGGTCTATCTCTCTATATTTTTGTATCATGTTTAATTTCTTTCATCAGTGTCTTATAGTTTTCTTCATACAGGTCTTTTGTCTCCCTAGGTAGGTTTATTCCTAGATATTTTATTCTTCTTGTTGCAGTGGTAAATGGGAGTATTTTCTTAATTTAACTTTCAGATTTTTCATCATTAGTGAATAGGGATGCCAGAGATTTCTGTGCATTAATTTTGTATCCTGCTACTTTACCAAATTGATTTATTAGCTCTAGTAGTTTTCTGGTAGCATTTTTAGCTTTCTCTCTATATAGTATCATGTCATCTGCAAACAGTGACAGCTTTACTTCTTCTTTTCCAATTTGGATTCCTTTTATTTCCATTTCTTCTCTGATTGCTCTGGCTAAAACTTCCAAAACTATGTTGAAAAGAGTGCTGAGGGGGTTTCCCTGTTGGCACAGTTGTTGAGAGTCTGCCTGCCATGAAAGGGACAGGGGTTCAGGCCCCGGTCTGGGAGGATCCCACATGCCACAGAGCATCTGGACCTGTGACCCATGGTCACTGAGCCTGCGTGTCTGGAGCCCATGTTCCACAACAGGAGAGGCCACAAGAGTGGGAGGCCCGCATACAGAAAAAAAAAAAAAAAAAAAGGAGTAGTGATATTGGGCTACCTTGTCTTGTTCATGATCTTAGTGGAAATGGTTTCAGTTTTTCACCATTGAGGATGATGTTGGCTGTGGGTTTGTCACATATGGCCTTTATTATGTTGAGGAAAGTTCCCTCTATGCCTGCTTTCTGCAGGGTTTTTATCATAAATTGGTGTTGAATTTTGTTGAAAGCTTTCTCTGTGTCTATTGAGATGATCATATGGTTTTTCTCCTTCAATTTGTTAATATGGTGTATCACGTTTATTGATTTGCATATACTGAAGAATCCTTGCATTCCTGGAATAAACCCCACTTGATCATGGTGTATGATTCTTTTAATGTGCTGTTGGATTCTGTTTGCTAGTATTTTTTTGAGGATTTTTGCATCTATGTTCATCAGTGATATTGGCCTGTAGTTTTCTTTCTTTGTGACATCTTTGTCTCATTTTGGTATCAGGGTGATGGTGGCCTCGTAGAATGAGTTTAGGAGTGTTCCTCCCTCTGTTATATTTTGGAAGAGTTTGGGAAGGATAGGTGTTAGCTCTTCTCTAAATGTTTGATAGAATTCTCCTGTGAGCCATCTGGTCCTGGGCTTTTGTTTGTTGGAAGATTTTTAATCACAGTCTCAATTTCAGTGTTTGTGATTGGTCTGTTCATATTTTCTATTTCTTCCTGGTTCAGTCTTGGCAGGTTGTGCATTTCTAAGAATTTGTCCATTTCTTCCAGATTGTCCATTTTATTGGCATAAAGTTGCTTGTAGTAATCTCTCATGATCTTTTGTATTTCTGCAGTGTCAGTTGTTACTTCTCCTTTTTCATTTCTAACTCTATTGATTTGAGTCTTCTCCCGTTTTTTCTTGATGAGTCTGGCTAATGGTTTATAAATTTTGTTTATCTTCTCAAAGAACCAGCTTTTAGTTTATTGATCTTTGCTATCATTTCCTTCATTTCTTTTTCATGTATTTCTGATCTGATCTTTACGATTTTTTTCCTTCTGCTAACTTTGGGTTTTTTTGGTTCTTCTTTCTCTAATTGCATTAGGTGTGAGATTAGGTTGTTTATTCGAGATGTTTCCTGTTTCTTAAGTAGGATTGTATTGCTATCAACTTCCCTCTTAGAACTTCTTTTGCTGCATCCCATAGGTTTTGGGTCATTATGTCTCCATTGTCATTTGTTTCTAGGTATTTTTTTGATTTCCTCTTTGAATTCTTCCATGATCACTTTGTTACTAAGTAGTGTATTGTTTCGTCTCAATGTGTTTGTATTTTTTACAGATCTTTTCCTGTAATTGATATCAAGTCTCATAGCGTTGTAGTCGGAAAAGATACTTGATAAAATTTCAATTTTCTAAAATTTACCAACGTTTCATTTGTGACCAAGATATGATCTATCCTGGAGAATGTTCCATGAGCACTTGGGAAAAATGTGTATTCTGTTGTTTTGGATGGAATGTTCTATAAATATCAATTAAGTCCATCCTTTTAAATGTAACATTTAAAGCTTGTGTTTTCTTATTTACTTTCATTTTGGATGATCTGTCCATTGGTGAAAGTGGGGTGGTAAAGTCCCCTACTATGCATGTGTTACTGTCAATTTCATATTTGCCTTATGTATTGAAGTGCTCCTATTTTGGGTGAATAAGTATATACAATTGTTACATCTTTTTCTTGGATCGATTTCTTGATCATTATGTAGTGTCCTTCTTTGGCTCTTGTAATAGTCTTTCTTTTTAACATCTACTTTGTTTGATATGAGAATTGCTACCCAGCTTTCTTTTGATTTCTATTTTCATGGAATATCTTTCCATCCCCTCACTTTCAGTCTGTATGTGTCCCTAGGTCTGAAGTGGGTCTCTTGTAGACAGCTTATGTATGGGTCTCGTTTTTGTATCCATTCAGCCAGTGTCTTTTGGTGGGAGAATTTAATCCATTTACATTTAAGGTAATTATCAATATATATGTTCCTATTCCCATTTTCTTAATTGTTTTGTGTTTGTTATTGTAGGTCTTTTCGTTCTCTTGTGTTTCTTGTCTAGAGAAGTTCCTTTAGCATTTGTTGTAAAGCTGGTTTGGTGGTGCTGAACTCTCTCAGCTTTTGCTTGTCTGTAAAGATTTAATTTCTCCATCAAATCTAAATGGGATCCTTGCTGGGTAGAATAATCCTGATTGTGTTTTTTTTCCCTTTCATCACTTTAAATATGTCGTGCCACTCCCTTCTGGCTTGTAGAGTCTCTGAAGAAAGATTAGCTGTTAACCTTATGGGGATTCCCTTGTGTGTTATTTGTTGTTTTTCCCTTGCTGGTTTTAATATGTTTTCTTTGTATTTAATTTTTGATAGTTTGATTAATATGTGTCTTGGCGTTTTTCTCCTTGGATGTATCCTGTATGGGACTCTCTGTGCTTCCTGGACTTGATTAACTATTTCCTTTCCCATATTAGGGAAGTTTTCAACTATAATCTCTTCAAATATTTTCTCAGTCCCTTTCTTTTTCTCTTCTTCTTATGGAACCCCTATAATTTGAATGTTGTTGTGTTTAATGTTGTCCCAGAGGTCTCTGAGACTGTCCTCAGTTCTTTTCATTCTTTTTACTTTATTCTGCTCTGCAGTAGTTATTTCCACTATTTTGTCTTCCAGGTCACTTATCCATTCTTTTGCCTCAGCTATTCTGCTATTCATCCCTTCTAGAGTATTTTTAATTTCATTTATTGTGTTGTTCATTGTTGCTTGTTTCCTCTTTAATTCTTCTAGGTCCTTGTTAAATGTTTCTTGCATTTTCTCTATTCTATTTCCAAGATTTTGGATCATCTTTACTATCATTATTTTCATGTAGACTGCCTATTTCCTCTTCATTTGTTAGGTCTGGTGGGTTTTTATCTTGCTTCTTCATCTGCTGTGTGTGTTTCTGTCTTCTCATTTTGCTTATCTTACTGTGTTTGGGTTCTCCTTTTTGCAGGCTGCAGGTGCATAGTTCCTGTTGTTTTTGGTGTCTGTCCCCAGTGGCTAAAGTTGGTTCAGTGGATTATGTAAGTTTCCTGGTGGAGGGGACTAGTGCCTGTGTTCTGGTGGATGAGACTGGATCTTGTCTTTCTGATGGGCAGGTCCACATTTGGTGGTGTGTTTTGGGGTGTCTGTTGCCTTATTATGATTTTAGGCAGCCTCTGTGCTAATGTGTGTGGTTGTGTTCTTGTCTTGCTAGTTGTTTGGCATAGGGTGTCCAGTACTGTAGTTTGCTGGTCGTTGAGTGAAGCTGGGTGTTGGTGTTTAGATGGAGATCTCTGGGAGATTTTCGCCATTTGATATTTCATGGAGCTGGGAGATCTCTTGTGGACCAGTGTCGTGAAGTTGGCTCTCCCACGTCAGAGGCACAGCACTGACTCCTGGCTGCAACACCAGGAGACTTTCATCTACACAGCTCAGAATAAAAGGGAGAAAAAGTAGAAAGAAAGAAAGAAAGAAAGAAAGAAAGAAAGAAAGAAAGAAAGAAAGAAAGAAAGAAAGAAAGAAAGAAAGAAAGAAAGAAAGAGGATAAAATAAAGTAAGATAAAATAAAATAGTTATTAAAATAAAAAAAATAATTATTAAGGAAAAAAAAATTAATTAAAAAAAAAAACAAAACAAAAGGTGGACACACAGTACCCTAGGATAAATGGTGAAAGAAAAGCTATACAGACAAAGTCTCACACAGAAGCATACACACTCACAAAAAGAGGAAAAGGGGAAAAAAATAATATATCTTGCTCTCAAAGTCCACTTCCTTAATTTGAGATGATTCGTTGTCTATTCAGGTATTCCACAGATGCAGGGTACATCAAGTTGATTGTGGAGATTTAATCCGTGTCTCCTGAGGCTGCTGGGAGTGATTTCCCTTTCTCTTCTTTGTTTGCATAACTCCCGGGGTTTAGCTTTGGATTTGGCCCAGCCTCTGCATGTAGCTCGCCAGAGGGCGTCTGTTCTTCGTTCAGACAGGACGGGGTTAAAGGAGCCGCTGATTCGGGGGCTCTGGCTCACTCAGACCGGGGGGCAGGAGGGGCACCGAGGTGGAGGTGAGCCTTTGGCGGCCGAGGTCGGCGTGACGTTGCACCAGCCTGAGGCTCGCCGTGCGTTCTCCCAGGGAAGTTGTCCCTGGATCCCGGGACCCTGGCAGTGGCGGGCTGCACGGGCTCCCACGAGGGGCGGTGTGGATAGTGACCTGTGCTCGCACACTGGCTTCTTGGTGGCGACAGCAGCAGCCTTAGCTTCTCATGTCCGTTTCTGGGGTCTGCGCTGTTAGCCGCGGCTCGCGTCCGTCTCTGGAGCTCCTTTAAGCAGCACTCTTAATCCCCTCTCCTCGTGCACCAGGAAACAAAGAGGGAAGAAAAAGTCTCTTGCCTCTTTGGCAGGTCCAGACTTTTTCCCGGACTCCCTCCCGGCTAGCCGTGGTGCAACCCCTTCAGGCTGTGTTCGTGCCACCAGTCCTCTCCCTGCAATCCGACCGAAGCCCGAGCCTCAGCTCCAAGCCCCTGCCCACCTCGGCGGGTGAGCAGACAAGCCTCTCGGGCTGGTGAGTGCTGGTGGGCACTGAGCCTCTGTGCAGGAATCTTTCTGCTTTTCTATTAGCACTTCTTGTATGTAAAATATGTTGCTATACCTAGAGTATATCATGAAGAAGACAGATAATATCTCTGATCTTATAAAGATTCAAGGCTAAGATTGTTGGACTGGATTAAATAATTCTTAGGTTGCTTATAAGATATATACCCTAAATATAAGTACACAGAAATGTCAAAATTAAATAGATGGGAAAAGATATACTCTGAAAATGTGAACCAAAAGAAAGCTGTGACTGTTATATTAATACTAGGAAAAGTATACTTAAAAGAATAAGCATTACTAGAGATAAAGAGAAATGCTTTATAATGATAAAAATGTAAATCCATAGGAAAATAAAGAAATCTAAACTTGTGTTTAACTATCTCATGCTGTCAAAATATTTCATATAAAAAAGAACCCTATCTGAATGTATGAATAGACAAATTTACAATCATTGTGAGATATTTTTAGTACTTCTCTGAGGAACTGATAGCCTAAGTAGATTTAAAGTATTAAGGATATAGAAGATGTGAACATATGATTAACAAACTTAACCCTAACTGGCACACTTAGAGTAATGCATCCAACAACTGAAGAATACTTACTATTTTTAAATGCACATAGAACAATTACCAACATTGACCACATACTGAGTCATAGTCTACAAGTTTGTAAGGATTTAAGTTATATCCCTGAACATAGTAAAACTAAGAAACCAATTACAAAAATATAACTAGAACTATTTTAAAAATAGGCAATATACTTCTAATCTAACCATGGTTTGATGGGTAATTTTATGTGTCAACTTGTTTGGATCGTGGGATGCCCAGATATTTGGCTAAACATTATTTTGGGGTATGTCTCTGAAGGTGTTCCTGGATGAGATTAGCATTTGAGTTGGTAGACTGAGTAAAGCAGATTGATCTCCTCAGTATGTGTGGGCCTCATCTAATCCATTGAGGGCCTGACTAGAGCAAAAATATGGAGAAGGAGAGTTTGTTCTCTCTGCCAGATTGCTTGAGCTAGACATCAATCTTCTCCTGCCCTCACAGACTGAGACACCATTGGCACTATGGTTCTCAGAACTGCATCACCAATGTTCCTGAGTCTTCAGCTGGTGACAACAGATCATGGAACTTAGTGTCCATAATCATATGAGCCAATTCCTTATAATAAATATCTTTACATACACATATATGAATATACATTATGCTATATAGAAATATTTTATAATATGTAATATCTAAACATAGTATATTATGTATTATTCTAATATATATACACATATATCTCCTATTGATTCTCTTTTTCCAGAGAAATCTAATATTATCTAATACACAAAAAAGCAAATGTCAGTGGAAATCCTTTTAACCTTGGTAATAATAATACAATTTAGAGTCACTTATGCTGGAATTAACCACTTTTACTCCTTTCTCTTTCATTCTGCAAATAATTGCCCAGTTATATATAGTTTGCCTCCATTAAGTCTCATCTGTTCTATTATTTCCAAAGCCACCATCAACGAATGTGTTTGGGTCCTAATTATGTCCAGCTTATTGAAAACTACTGAAAAGTAATTCTCATCGTGCTCATGAATGGGAATGTCAGCACTTAAACATAGCTGACAATATAATCTTCTTGAAGCAGTGTTTGCACAGGACTTCCCTATTTGCCTATACAAGTAAATTAGAAATCCTCTGCATGGATATGTAACAAATGTCTCAAACGTTTATTGTGCAAGTGTTGTGTGGTATTTCCTTTATATACTTAGACTTATCCCAACTTCCAATTGCCCCTACACCTTTCCTCCTAATATTCTCTCTGAGTTAACGCCTCCTCCTTTCTCTGTTAATATCCTATCTATACTTCAGGTTTTATTTCACATGCTACATTCTCAAGATATTCTGACTAGTTACCTCTAAACATCTCTGATCTTCTAATTTTTTGATCCTTGCAAAAGTATGTTCTGTATTTCTGTGATGGCCTTGGATGGTACCAAAGAATTTTTTGTTTATTCCTCTCATATACCTACTTACTTACTGTACTTTTGATTTGATTAAATGATGTCTTACTTATCTTTTTGTCATCAGTAGGGCATAATATATGAAAAAGTACATGAAAATATCTAAATACAGGCAATGTGTTGAGATTTATTTTGGTTTGAGATATTGAAAGACATTTAAAAAATTTATAGCAGGTAAAGGTCAATTCAAGCTGAATTTAACCCTTATGAACATATAGATAGAGAAAAATATATTTTGCAATAGTTTTGAATTATTTGGAAATACTATGAATTTAGTTTTAATTTATTATTCATAAAATAGTTTTCCTTAAACATTTTTTATTATATCACTATAATTATTAGTACCTGACCAAAAATGTTTTGAAATTCATTTTTTTAGGTTATACCTGATCAAACTAGCAAATTTCTTGCATAAAGTGTAAATTAATGAAATTAAATCTTCCACAGGAAATTTTTAGTATACTGTATTTTAGAATACTGGAGTTTTTCTTCTTCCCAGTTTCCAGTAACTTAGTGAATTTGATAAACTGCCCCATATAACACCGATAGTGTCTTGCTTTAACTTTCTGACAACTTAATATAGTGTAGGTGAAAATTAGAAGTTTGAAATAGGTTAGAAATTGCACACTCTAATGATTCAAAATATATCTACATGCCTTAAATGAATTATAATTTCATTATAGAATAATAAATTTAAATACAGAATATTTCCCCAGCTTATACTTAATAGAAGTGGCTATTAATTTTAGTCTTTAATTCTAAGACTCTCCAAGTGACTTTTATGTAGAATATATTTACAAAAAGTACTATTTCATTCTAATAAATTATTTGCACCTATTCATTATTTTCTACAAAAACACTATTAGAAATATTTTTTCTATTAACCCTTGAATTATCAACCAGAAACCACTATTAAAAAATAAAATGCAGGGTTTGTAATGACTAAAATTACGGAATACCATGGTGATGGAACTTAATGAGATCAGTCAAAAGGCTCTAAATCAATAAACTGATTTAATTCTTATTTTTAAAGAATAAAAAGTTTTTAGTATCATTCTAGAAATACTCAAAGTATATTCCTAAGTAAAATTTTAGCAATTTTAATAAAATTGTTGTTTTATTTTCTTGCCGAATAATTTCTTTTCAATTAATTATATTTATTCCCTTTGAGGGTACAGGAATCCTCCATGTAACAATTTAAATTTTATTAATAAAGCAAGACAACCAATAGTAGGTATTTGAAATATTTAATTGTGGTGATTCATCAAAACTGTCTCCAAATAATTTTTTTAAGTCGTTAGACATCTAATTTTTTAATGCCACCAAGAGCTCCTTAGATTTAAACTTTCTAAGAGTTTTAGTTTTATCACAAAATATTTTGAGGGTAATCTCCCAGAAATAAATTTCAATTAAATTGAAAGTACACATTTAGCTTCAAACACTATCTATTTCTCAAAGGAATAATACATTTTAATGGAAAGTGAGACAAAAATAAAATAATTTTTAAAAAATTGAAGCATAAAACTAATGTCTTCCAATTTCCACAGATGAGAACCATTTTCATGGAAAAAAATGGGAAATGGCAGCTATAATATATAAACAGGTATAATGAATCTGGAGGAGAAATTATTTTTCAAAATCTATTTTGTTTTTTCTATCAGACTGTATTATAGTTTCATAGAGTCAATTGAATGATAAGGAAAAAAATGCTCCACAGTTAAAACAGAGGTTTAGATTTGAATATAGATGGTAGGAAACATGAACTGTAATCTCTCAGTTGCCCTTCTCAAGTGTGGTAAAACAGTAAAAAATCAAGTTAAAGATACATGAACAAAACAGTGTGCTAACTGAGTCTTCTAGGAGTACCTGTAGTCAGTTAATTTATCTAAGTGACTTGCTTATCCCTAAACTATGGAGGAAGATGAAACTTGAGTTATATCCCCAAAGAGACAGCATATTTCCCATGACTGACTAACTGGAAACTGTTTACTGATGCAGAAAGTACCCAGAGATGAAACATGTGGTTCAAGCTTTCTTGTGCCCTTGCAGATTAAAGTCCTGAACTTAGGAAGTGAAGAGAATTTGAATGTTGCCTAAATAAGCAATGAGAGATGCAATGTGCAAGTGCAACTAGACTACTATTTGATCATCATCAGACAAAAGTAGTAGAAAAACTGTACATGGATCAACAATATCAAAAAAATAAGAGTATAGAATAACTTCAAGTTGGATAAAATTTTCTACATCAATAATCATGAAGTGTTTATACAATGACTTTGTTGTAACCCAAATAAATTTATAGAAAGTATTCTGAGTTTTATTAAATAAAATGTGAAAAATTAAGTTAAAAGAATATAAAACTGACCTAAATTAAATGAAAATGTGGGTAAGGAAACTTTAAATATTCAAGTGCTAATGGAAAAAAGTGATGAATAAAGATTATAGGAAAAGTTATGTTTTGGAACTTAGGTTTAAAAATAATCCTAAGAAAACATAATAAATTGACAGAAAGATGAATAGAGAGAAGATATATAAATATAATAATTAAATTATTTGAAAAGGAGTTAGAGCCAATGGAAGAGAAATTATATTCAAAGATGTTTTATGAATGAATACCTGAAAATGGAACAAAATAAAAACTAAAATAATACTAATATTAATAGAAGAAAAGAATGTTCCTGAACTGAAGCAAGATGTGAACAGTAAAGTGAAACAATTGATAGAATGCTGGCCAAAAATAATTGAAAGAAAAAAGACCATTGAAACATGCGAATAAAAAGATACTTCTATTTCCCATATAGAGTGGGTTAATTTGGATGCTTGTCTTCCTTCTACAAGCCTATGCAAATATTATAATATGTATTATGACAGTGAAAATCTAATATATAGCTGAACTTGGACAAAAGAAAGGGAAATTCACAAGTGTCATTTTTACACACAAAAATGTGAATTAAAGGCCAAGTTATAAACTGATGAGGTAATGCCACTGCAGCCTGAAGAAATGTGGTTGTAGATATAGGTTATTTAAATATACTGTGAGGCACATATTAGTAAAATTGCAGAAAATCTGACATTTTGTATAGATTTTCTCACTCAACTCTCTTTTATATGGCTTTGTTCATGATAAAAGCTAGAATGTTTAAAGTCTACCCTTTCTAGACTTCCTAACAGTTCAGGTTTTACAAGTGTTTTGGTTTTCACCAAATATTCAGATCCACATGGTATCTGAAAAGCATAAATAAGGGAAAAATGTATTTTTTTCTGTTTCAATTGGTTTTGCTGGCACGCAGAGTATAGAAGAATTCAATTTTTCTGGAACAGCAATGCACAGGACTCAATGGTCAGTTCCTAGCTTGAGGGACAGGGCATACAGCAACGATTTAATAGCATGGATTGTGTCAAAGCTATTGTAGCACTGAAGTGAACAGTCATGGTGGCAACTTTCTCATCCTTATGTCAGAGCATTATGATCCGTGAGTCAGAATAGTAGAAAATTGCATAATAGGGACCTTCCAGTTTTCTATCTTTTTAAGACTCAGTGGAATTCACACACATTCACACATATGTGTGTGTGTGTGAGAGAGAGAGAAGATGATAAGGCAAATGAACAAAATATAAACAATTGATGAATCTGGATATAGAACATACTGGACTTTCTTGCTGGATTCTTGTAATTGTCTGTAAGTTTAAACTAACAAAATAAAAAGTTTCAAATAAAAAAAGGAAAAAATTGCAAAAGATAAATAAGTGTAGTAAAGTTGAATTGCAATAAGCAGGTTTATTAGTTTCTATGGTGGTGTAAAAAATTAACCCAAATATTACTGCTTAATAAAACACAAATATTTATTATCTCACAGTTTCTTTGGGGCAGGATTTTAAGTTCAGCTTAGCTCAGTGTCCCACAGGGTTGCTATGAAGATATTGGTTGGGCTGCATTTTCATTCAGAGGCTTGACTGGGCAAGGGTCTGCTTCCAAACTCATTAAAGTTGTTGACAGAGTTCATTTTTTTTTTTTGGTGTATGACTGACAGTCTCAACATCTTATTAGCTGTCAAATAAAGATTATTGTCAGATCCCAGGGGGTGCCCACAATTCCCTGCTACGTGGTCCTCTCTGTAGGCAGTTCACAATGTGGCTGTTCACTTCTTGAAGCCTAGCAGAAGAGTGTCTTACTCCAGTGTGCTTAGACAGACTCTTATGTAACATAACATAATCAAAGGAGTGACCGTCCATTCCTTGTCATATTCTATTAGTTAGAAACAAGTTACAGGACGCTTCCATGTTCTAGGGAATAGGGTTACATAAAGGAGAGGGCACCAGAAAGTGGGAATTACTGGTGGCACTCTAGAGTTGGTCTACCACAGCATGAAATTACTAAGTCAAATAAATGTGATTCATCCATTTCTATATAGTTTTCTATCTTCAATTTAAACTAAATTAAGAAATGGTAAAATTATTTTCTAAGAACTATTGATGTTATATATTTGAGAGAAACAATTTTAGACACTGAAGAAAATGTTATCATTTTTTGATATTCACTCAGAATCTTTAGAACATGTTTCCTTATGTTTCAGAAATATTTTACATGATCAATCCTGCCTACTAAAGGTGTTCTGTCATAAATACTATGCACCAAATATGTCTGAATTTTTTTCTAGTCAATGGCGGGATTGCATTTCCCTGTCCCTTTTCTAGTTGGGTGTTATCTTGTGACTTGTAGGTATAATAATCAGGTGACTTGCTTTGATCAACAAAATGTAGGTGGGAGCTTTCATTGCATATATGTCCATTGGCATATCCATCTTTATCTGACTCAAAATCTTTGAAAAATTATGTCACAAAGGGACTCCTGTCAGCCTGGATCTTTGAATGATTGCAGTGAGGAGAGTCTCCATACTGAAATGAGAAATGAATTCTTGTTGTGTTATGTGATGGCTGTTTTAGCTTTTTTTATTATTGCAGCCAGACCTAGTCTATCCTGACTGGTATGGACATTTGTTGTCAGAATTGGCATGCCACTATAACAAGACCCTAAGTTATGTAGTGTTGATTGAATGGTTAGTTGATTGGCAATAAGGAAACAGAAACTAACAGCATGGTGATTCGTCATATTCAGGAAAGAAGGACTTGGTAAAACTCTCACCTAGGGAGCAGATCATGTCCTTAGTGATTATTATGCTAGATAGAGTAAGAGGTTAGAGAGTAGGATGTGAGCTTTGCATGTTGGTGAGGAATAACAAGAAAAAGATGATAATTTTGATGTACAGGTTCAGGGACCATGACACCCAATATCAGCAGTGCAAACTACAGGGTTTGTATCCAGTGAAAGAGACAGAGGGTTCTTCCCTGGAATAGTCCCACTCTGTGGTTTGGGAGTTTTTTTCTGGCTGCAGAGCCTTGAATCCTGACCTTCTGGTTCTCAAGTTAGTTCTGGAAGTAACCTAAAGTTATTCAATAAATTTTATTTCTGCTTAAAATAAAAAAAGACTCAGTGGAGGCTAAAAGGAATTGAAGAACTGGAAACTCCTCAGTATAATAAACAAAAAAGAGATGGAGATGTTGCAATCAATCATCATGGGTGACATACCAAAATACTTTCACCCAGCAGGTCCTAGGTTACAGTCTCCTCATCAAAGCTCTGAAAATTGCATGTGCAAGGGGTTTGGCATCAATAGCCAACAGGGCAAGTGTGGCAATTAGAGCAGATACACAAAACAGCATTCCAACATCAAGTAGAAGTAGTACATATTCAAAACAATGTTGGAGTCGTAAGAAAGTTGTGTGAACCATTGACTTTTTTCCCCAGCATGCCTTCTCCTGCTACACTATTATTCCTTCTGAAACCACCACACCTGTGAACCAACAAGAAGCTCTTGTGACAAGTTGACTTCAGGAAAACTATTGAGTATCCTTTAAAAATAGTCTGTACACATCCAAAAATGTACAGATTTTACATTCACACTCAGATGTGATCCTATAGGAACGTGGGGAAGAAATTTCCCTACAAAGGGTAAAATTGTAAGCAATATGCCACAGTTTACTTGATAATAATTGTTATTTGAAGTCAGATATATACAGACTTAAGACAATAACACTGTCCAAAGACAGTCTGTTTGTAACAGGGAAGAGCAAACTTATTCCTTTAGCTCTAAACTTTGTACTTTATTGCCTGTGCTTAGTTGTGCTGACTCTGCACCTTTGTAATAGAATGTTGAAATATACATAATAACACTTTCTCAAGGCTCTGCCTCCCAGGTTTGACCTTTAAAGGTATAACACTTCTCTATTCATATAGAGATAAAAAGTTGCGGAACAGAAAATAACAATTGCCTTGTTGGAGGTTTAGAGGAACACTGTGAGCAGACTGACCTGTACAGCTGCAAGAACAAAGGATTATTACATCTTCTCCAGGGTCTGGTCAGTACCAAGAAGTTTGCAACACCAGCCAAGCTCTCCCCGCTGTTAGTATAAAAGAAGCCTGAATTCTAACTCTGGTAAGATGGTTCCTTGGGACACTAGTCCACCATCTTCTAGACCTGGTGGCTTTCCCAATAAAGTCCTTATTCCTTGCCTAAAACACCTCATCTCTCTATTTATTGGCCTGTTGTGGGGTGAGCAGTTTGAGCTTGGACTTGATAACATATTTACTTTAGACAAGCAGTTATGACTCACTGGGTGGTCAGAGATTGGGGAAAAGCAAGACTGGAAGATTGCGACATGGAGAGTTAAACAAATGTATGTGAATGGGCTTCTCAGAATAGAGTTTGGTAATACCTATCCTTGCGAAGGCCACCACAGGGTACTCATTAAATAGAAGATTTTCAATAAGCAGGTGAACATTGTGACCCACACGGTTGATTACAGTCAGCTTCTTCCTCAGCCACCCTTGTGCTTACCCAATAGGCCGATGAACCCAGTGGACACGGGGACAGAATGGCAGTTACACATGGTTGCAACAACATGTTTCTTATATCAAGGCTATGACCAAAACTGAGTACCCAGCTGGTTAGTAGCAATGAACTATCTTTTGTTTCTGGTAGTCAACATTTTACACGGTATAAATTTGCTCCCAGATCATAGATTGAAGGCAATGATTTTCCCTCAGGATTAGAATTACAACTTCTGGAAATGGATTTATTTTCTCGATATGTCATGCTCTCTCAGCAAAATCATACTTGACTTACCAAATACCTCTTTCACCTTCTTGGTATTCCACACAATACCAACAATACCATTGTTTCTAGTTCTGCAGCAAACAAAGTAAGGCAATATAGGCCAACACATACTGAATTTATGGATTTTATTATGTTCTAAATTCCCAAGAAACCATTGCCCAGAAACTATTGATTGTGTAATGGTTTTTTGAAAACTCAGTTAAAAGCCAGCTGGAAATACAAAACCTTAAAAGTCTGAGGTGTTTTCTTATAGGATATGGTATTATGCTTTGAACCAGCAACCCTTATATACTGTTGTTTCTTCCTGTAACTAAAATGTATCATAGAGGGAATCAAAGAAGAGTTGGGAATGCATCTATAAATGTTACATTTAATGGTTCATCACAAAATCTTGACTTGGTCCACTCAACCTGGAGATCTGCTTGTTTTCAGGACTTAGAAACTGAAGGAGGAATGCCTCCTCCTGGGAACCTAGTTAAAAAATAAAATTGTGTGAAATTCAAAGTTTCAACAACCACCAACCATTTGGATAGAATACCTCATTCCACTGGACAAGTAATAACTTTTTGGCTATAGTGATTGAGTCTTAATATGAAGAGAAATTATAATTTTTATTTTATAATGTATCTGACAAGATATGGGTGGAATCTAGGGAATTTGTTAGAATCTTTTCTAGTACTGCCATGTTTATGTGACAGTGTTAAAGGAAGATTAAAGAACTCCCACACAGGCAAGCCCACCCAGATTTCAGATCCTTTGGAAACAGAAGAGAAAGAACTCCAGTTACTTATGTACTCCCAAGGGCAAAAGGCCTGAAATGAATAGCTGAGGAAAGAAGCTATGAATACCAAACAGCCTTGGGACCAATTAACAAAATGAAGATTGAAATAGCTTCTCATATTTTATTTGTTTATTTCCAAACTACATATGTTTGTATATGTTAATTTATTTTTTCTTCTGCTTACACTAATATTTAAATTATTTTAGTGGTTATCACTGTAATTTAGCTCAAGCTTATAGCACATGAAATTCAGAATGTGGTTGTATTAAAGGAGAAAAGAACAGTCATAAGTGGAGAAAGTGACTGAGTTTGGGCTCCTTATTTATGGAGAAAATGAGCAGATTTTCATATGTGTTAAATTGAGATACATTGTTACAAATGTGTCCCAATAAGGAAGTATGTTGTATATATATTTGAGTTTTCAATAATAACAATTGACGGACAACATTATTTTTCTCAGGAAGAAAATTATCTGCTATTGCATTAAAACCAGAGAAGGCAACCTACCTCCCTAAGATATATATATTATATCAGAAATTGAAAAATATGAAAATACTTCAGATGTGGAAAAAAAATCAACTGTTGAACATTTAAAAATTTTAAGGTAGACGTTCTTTTTTTTTTTAAGGTAGACATTCTTGATATTTATGATTTAGCACTTAGAAAAATTATTTCTAGTTTTGAGTTGGATATTTGTACTCTTGTCTCTTTGGTATATTGCTATAAAATACTTCTCTTTCACATTTAAATTTATTTTATAAATCAGTGTGCAACACATTAAATGAAATTATCTATATATTTTTCAAGTACTTAGAGGAAGAGAAACATTAAATAAGAATTTTTAAATTGTTAAAATACTGTATGCTTCAGGAACGAATGTGAGTTGCTATTGAAATCTGTGCCTCCCCCAAACTGCAATTCTAAGACCACAAATAAAGCCTTTTCTATTTGCAAAAAAAAATTATATGCTTCATACATGTCTATAACTTACATTTTTAAAAATAAGATGATTCTAAAACAAAATGGTTGGTTATGTGCTAAGATCAGTCAGCACTTGGAAGTTTAAATTTAAAATGATAATTTTTTTCTAGGAATTTTTATAGAAGTGCTAACTATAATCTATCTAATCTATCTGCCTAGATATCTATCATATATGCAGGCATCCATCAATTAATATTCTGATATTAATTAATCCTTCAATTAATATTCTCACAAATATCACCATAGTTTATATAATTTTTCTCCTGATTTTGCGTGAATAAGTAAACATCTTTATTATGCACCTAAAAATGTGAGCTAAATATCAACTTATTTAATATTTACCTAAGGTTATTTTAACATACTTTGTATTTTAAGATATTTTAAACATAACATATTTTGAACATGAGATCTTAAATACAAATAGAATATTTGCATATATAAATCACTTTCCTTTAGGAGGTAAATCTTATTTTTTAAATTTTTTGAGTTACATATAACATAGAATTCAATGGAATATAAATAACCATGTACTTAACTAAATTAAATAGTTAAATTCATATTTACTGTGATAGGTAAGTTCTGGAAACTTCTATTTTAATGTGAAAGAGCATTTATGAAACAAAGCTTTGGCTTTAGAGTATCTATGGATGCTCAACATAAAACAAATCTAAAATTTAAACATAGTAAATTAAGTTTCAACTTCATTCTACAAATGTGTACACAATCACTTTTATTTATTTCTTTACATTTATTCATGTAGAGTAGCCTATGTTTATCCCATAGAAAGTACTCTGTAACTTTTTTTTTAATGTAAATATTTCTCTATCTGTAACATTTTTTCTGTAAATATTTATCTATCTCAATAGTACTGCCTATAGATTTATATATCATTGTCTAGTGCAGTCTAATCAAGAGATGTTTACATCCCACTTTTAAAAATTTTGTAGTTATGTATTCAACATTGACATATGAGATCTCAAAAGACCTTGAATCTTTTATTTAATTATGAGACTTAGTATACTCTTTAAGATATTGGAAAGTAAGTCATATTCTCTGTAGTCTCTTGCTGCTTATAATCAACTGGTTTTCCTTTCTAAATATAATTGCAGTTTCCAAGGAATATCTAATAAAGATAATCTTCTTAGCTATGAAAGTAAGAATACAAAGAATGTTTAGTATAAAGCATTTTTCTAAAGTAATGATTTCTATTATAAACACATACATTAAAACCATCCCCCGTATACATACTTATGCATAAAAATAATTAAAACTGACGCAAAGCTGCTTCATTTTTTTATCCATATATGCCATAGCATTTTGATTAAGTCCTTCTGAGAGAATGCTAGATCTGCCTCAGTATTATCTTGCTTACTCATTACAACCCTTTGAGAGAAGCTAAATTGCCATCATCACAAGAAGTTAGAGAGATTTAGAAAGTTTTGGTGAATGCCTCAATCACATAGCTAGTACGTGCTAATACAGGCTGCGTGTGAACTTAGCATCTACTACACTTCTTTGCAGGAAAGGGCTTCACAAAATAGAGAGGATAGAATTGGATATGATTTTAAAATAAGAAAGGAGGGCATTATGCTCAGGTAAGTGAACAGCCTCAGCAAATTCATAAATTGACATAAAATTTTCATGAGAACCGTAGTTTGGGAACAATAAAATCAATTTCCAAATATGCACTTTTTTTCTATTTTCCCTAGGAGACAGTATATTTTGCTTCTGTTTTTGAGGTTTGTAGCAGTAACAAGAAGCAATTTTTACATGCAAATAGGATGATAAACTCAATCTAAATATCTCTTGCAAAGAGGAAACACCTACACAAATCCTTATTAAAACTTATACTTACCATAGAAACTACACACATATGTCATCTCAAAAATAAATCCAATTTGGACGTAGAAGATTTCTTTCAAGTAAGATAGAATGCAATTATATGAAAAATTTCTCCACCTTTGACCCTGTATCAAAGACCAGCCCAAATCATTTGTCAAGCATCCCAGAAGTGTAAATGAAACCAGTCTCAGTGTTACAATCAGAGCAGAGACTATCATCTATAATTAAATTATGGATTATGATAACTTTATTACCCATCAACTTGGCATTAAGCAGTGTGAATCACAGCATGGGGTCTCTGTCAGCTAATGCTCCTGAGATGAGGATTCTGATGAGACCATTAGAGCTGAAAATCAAAGCCAGCTTCCAGATCTTTGGCAAGGAGATAATGTCCTTCTGCACTGTTTAAAGGAAATGAGAGGGTCCAGAATATAGGCAAGAATTTTCCCATGGGGCATATGTATTTTTAAACATTTCTCAACTTTCTTAGAAACTAAAAATTTGTTAAAAAATGGTTTAATTGCTAAATGATCTTTACTAGATATATTTAATATAAAATGTGCCCCCAAAGAGGAGAGCACTAAATGATGAACAAAAAGAGAGCTATCCTCATGTCCCATCTCTGAGATAAGTGTAAACTAACATAAGTAGTATAAGCAAATTAAACACACCCCTGAACAAGCCAACCACTGGATTTCTTTTTTCAGTTAAACATTACACTCTTGAGTTGCTAGTGAAACTCACTAATTCATCTAAATAAAATTAAAATATTCAATGCTAATGATTTCTTGATACTTCTTGCCTAAGCATGGTTTTATCTTTAATGGCTTTTTAATACTTCATGAAATAATTTCTTGATGTCCAATAAGACTTTCTGAAAACTATTTGTTCTTCCTTCAACATGTTAAATGATTACATACCTATAAGTCTTATGATTTATTTATTGGTTTCAGTTGAAGTGGGTGGCTGTCGTCATTTCGCACATAGGAAGCTGAGAAGAGGAAATTGAGACCCTAAACACACAAAAGACATAAAATAGTAGGTGTTGAAGATGGAGCCCAACACACACTCTGCACGCGGCTGTGTGTACATTATCACCTCATCGATGCTGCGCATTTGTTCCTACATCACTCCCTTTTGCTTGATTTGTAAGATTCATGGGTGAAATAATCATGCAAGGACTACAGAAACATAGGTTTATTTTTTATAGTTGCTACTGTTTTGTTTTTTGATAGAAAAATGTTTTTTGTGTATTTTTTTTACGCGGGCCTCTCACTGTTGTGGCCTCTCCCAGGGCGGAACACAGGCTTCGGACGCGCAGGCTCAGCGGCCATGGCTCACGGGACCAGCCGCTCCACGGCATGTGGGATCTTCTCCGACCGGGGCACGAACCCGTGTCCCCTGCATCGGCAGGCGGACTCTCAAGCACTGCGCCACCAGGGAAGCCCGTTTTCTGTGTATTTTAAAGATCTGAATATGTGAAGGAGGCAAATGTTTGAGAAAAGAAAAAGGGTAGTGTTGCCAGGTTCCTCCTCTGGAAAGAACAGCAACAGTAACACAATTAGTTTATCTTTTGACATGCACGGTGCTTAAATAATAGTCACGCTGTTGATATCAAGCAACACTTCAGGAAAATGCTAGTGGAAAAGGAGGGTCAGCTGCAGTCAGTGCTGAGTACCTCACCTCCTAACTCACGCTTTCACTGATGCGCTTTGCCAGAAGAAAGCAAAGCGCTCTAATTTCCAATTAACATTACAATTAATCCAAACATTTCTATATGCCGGCATTTATTCTGTGATCGATATGTGAGCCTGTAGTTTATTAAAATGCACCACAGACAATTATGTAATATCACTTTGGTGCACCTTCAATTGCCTACACACTCATTTAATAAAGCCTTTTTAATACCTCTAATACTTTAAGTTGCACAAAACCCCACACCCATGATTAAATGGTAGAGAGGCAACAACATGTGTAGAGTTGTTCCATCTTCCCTACTGCAAATGCCCAAACTGTGTTAACAGGAGCTCTAAAATGAGAGGTAGACAGGTGGGTCTACCTCCATTTCTGGAGCACAAATCAGAAAGATTTAAAGACCCTTGGAACAGGGAACAGGTTGGAGTGGAGTGGTGCATTTGCCTTTTACTCTTAGCAACTCAAGTTTTAAATTTACTTAAAACAAAATGCTTTTGCT
Organism: Stenella coeruleoalba; assembly: GCF_951394435.1. Lineage (NCBI taxonomy): Eukaryota > Metazoa > Chordata > Mammalia > Artiodactyla > Delphinidae > Stenella > Stenella coeruleoalba. The sequence goes on along the minus strand of NC_137164.1, from coordinate 37,277,728 downwards.
AACCTCAGGCTTTCACAAAATCTGATGAGACCTGCTTTATATGAGACAAAAGGAAATCCCCTCAAGGAAGGGCATGAGCCACAGGTAAAAAATTATATACCTATATATGTACATATATAGATATATATGTGTGTGTGTGTAAATATACACACACAGAGATGCAAACATCTTTATGTAAAAAGGAGCCTGATGCTTTCCATTTAAGTTAAAAATAATAAATCATTTTGTTGCTAAAGTGACTATTTATTAAAATAATTTTTATAATTTTTTTCTATTTTATTGAGGGGAAAATAATTTTATATTCAATAATATGTTAGTGTTAAGACAATAATCTTTTTTGTCTTAATTGTCAAAGTAACTTTTGCATCATGATGGCTTATTCAGGATTAATTTGTATCATGGAGGATCTTGTAACAGCTTATATAATATTAGGTAATGTCAAAAAGAAAAATCCAGGTTTAAGAGGTGTGTTTTCTGACAGGTCTATATGTATTTAATTATTTCATGACATTAAAATTTCAGGTTCACTCAAACATATTTAATTTATTCACTAATTTATACAATTATTGCTATTGTTTTTGATCACGTAATGAAAAATGCAAACTACTGGTACTTGCCTTATTAAACAAAACAATGATAAGCTGGTTAAACTCTCTATAGATGTCAAATCATACCTATTTAGAGAATTGGTTACAAAATATATTTCAATTAATTATTCGATTCAGTCTTTCTATGCAATTTATATGCAATATACAATTTTCCAATTGTCCTTCAGAAGTCAAGCATCTGGTTCTATCTCATTTTGATGAAGGTGTGTTACTCTACATCATCTGGAAAGAAGCTTGTGCTATTCTTAGTTGCTGTCACCAGCTGCATTACTGAAAGCAGGCTCTGTCCTTACACATTATAGATGGATAGCTTCAGATAAGAAAAAGCTATCTTGGTGAATGGTGGCCAGAATTTTGATGTTTCTGTCTAGTAGGTGATAGGGTTATCATTCACATCTGTAGGTGATTTGAGAAGATGGCTGTCTGGAGCAATAGATAAAGACTCATTGGACTGTTGCAGAGGAAAAGAAATCTAAGAGAAGCATGTGAATTCATTACAAGGAAACAAATGCCATACTTTTCAGGCTAAGGGGGAAAAAAAGCAATGAAAATGTATGAAAAATCTGCTGCATTTTCTTTTTGATAGGCATGTTCTGTGTTATTGAATTATATGAAAGAGATTAGTAGACAAAGGATATATTGAGCTTCTTGATTATTTTCTTTTAATCAAGCAACATGATGACACATTTGGAATGAAGTTGTAAGGTAGCTCAATTCAAATGACAAGATTAACTGTAAATGATATGATGTATATACAATATGTTTTCTAATAGAACAAAGGAGGTCACAAGTGCTAGGATCAGTATCATGTTCAGAGGATTCTTTCTTCTTTCAATTTGTTTAGTTTTATTTAGTAAAATTATTTTAAAAGAAATAGTATCTAATAGCTACTGGGATGTTTAAATTACATGAAAAACAGAGATATGTGTTATTTCTTGACTAAATATTTTCTAAAATATATACAGAGGAGTTAATTAGATGAGAATAGAAAATCTAATCTATGTTGGGAACTGTTAACAACAACAAAAATTTTATGAATGTAATGGGGTAAAATATTAAAACGTTTGTATTTGGACAGTGTGGACTTGCCTCAAGATTCTTATTAAGAGTGCATCTTAGAAAATATATTTAATATCTCCTTGACCCAGTATACTCATCTTCAAAAGAGGATGATAATACCTACCACACAAGATTACAGAAAGGATTATGGTGAATGAAAACCATTCATACTCAATGGCTGTTAGTTGTTTTCTTTTGTCTTTCTGGAGATTTTGCAATAATTTCTCCTTTCATGCTTCCTTACTTCAGTAGGGAGAAATTCCTAAATTTGGCTTTGGAGGAAGATTGGACTTTGACTCATTTGGTTATTATTTCAAACAATCATGCATATAACCGTAAACTCTTAATTTTCTAGAATTATGACTTTGAAAAGTCAAAAATACCCTGGTCAAGTATTTTTTTTATTGTGAATTAGCTAATCTGATCACAAATTTAATTAGCCTTATAAATATTAATATCTGAACCTTAGATCTGGGAATTATTACATAGATATTGGAACATCTTATAATGATATTGAAAAGCCCTGTCCTTTCAAATATATTTTTTAATAATTTTTATGTTTGTTCTAATGTGATTGAAGTAAACAATTCTAAACCTATATAGAACTGCAGTTACATTCATTGAAAATTAAGTAGCATATTTCCTAGAAAGGAACATTTTGAGATACTTGCTTTATTCCCTCTTTTGCCAGTAGGCTTCTTTAAGGCAGGGGATATCTTGTGTAATTGAATTAGCTGGACACTCCCTGTTCACCTATACAGACTGTGGTAAGAAAATGTAACTTTATTCCAAAATCAGTGTATCATTAATTGTATGTAATTATTAGTGAGTTAGCATTAAGAGAATGACACTAAACTGAGCAATGTATTAAAAGAATTAAACTACATTACCAAATAAACTAAAAAGTAATATACTGTCAAGGCATTGTCTAGAAACTGTTAATCTGTCAGAATAAAATTGTAATCTGTTTTACCTATTTGCAGGTCACTTGTAGAATAATTGCCAGTTTTTTTTAATGGTTCTGAAATGTGCCTTAAAGTTGTAAAATATTTGGGATAATTTTGAATTGCATAACTTGGAAAAAGACAGAATATATATATTCTTATGCTATTTTCTCTCTCCTCTATAGCTTAACTATTAACTTTGTAAGAATTCTGAATAAGTCATACTACTTCATTACTTAGGCAATTCTTGTTTATATTTTAAATAAAGCTATGTTTACTATATATTCTTTTATGAAATCAATGCATATTCAATATAAAAAACTAGTAAAATTGGAAAATAAATGTAGTCATTTATATCTTTACCAAAAGACATATCTACAATAACAAAGCAGATCACCAATTTAATGTATATATTTTGGATGATTCTGAATTTACTATTCATACAGTTAATGTTATAAATGCTTCCTCAAGTCAATTATGATTTTTTAACATTATAGTAAAAGGTGAATAATATTTAGAGTAACCGTATGTTTTGGTTTACCTAGACCAGTCCGAGTTTATACCTGTAGCACTGGCTTTCTTCCAAATCATCCTTATTAAAAGTGTCTCCAACTGAATGAAAATTTATATGGTCACTTGCATAATATGCTTTTGAGTTAATGTCTACTATATGTATTCAAATTTCTCTATTTTTATTCATTTACATTGTTTCCCAAGTTTGGTAATGTAAAAAAAAAAATACTCTAATGACTCATAAGCATAAATGCTATTTTTCTAACTAAGAATTACTTTTTGATAAAATTTCCAAGACAGAATCACTAACTGAAAATGGTATGCTGTTTTCAAACATTTGTTGCATGCTGCTGAATAGTTTTGCAATGTATTTTCTCTTCGTGGAGTTGAGATGCTTTCCAACCTGTTTTCTACTGCATGTCCTCTATGCTATCACTGCACAATCCTGTCAGCAAATGCAAACTCAGCACAAATACTTTAGTAAAATTTTAAGAGTATGGAAACTGCTTTCTGTATCATAGTTGACGAGAGCAATGTGGTTCTTAGTTAATAATAGTTCTGCAACTCGATACTGAGCAGAGATGTTCTTTTTCAAAAACAAAAAGGGTTGACCAAATTGCATTTTAATATTTGTGTATATAAAATGTATACACACATATATTACATAACTATATATATGAATTTTAAGCTCTCCAAAGCAATACAAATAACTTTTTTATTGTATTAAGAATACTAGATTTAACCTTTTAATAGTTTTTAAGGTACAATACAGAATTCCTATCTACAGGAACAATATTAGACATGAGATCTGTAGAACTAATTCATCTTGCATAACTGAAATTTTATACTCATTGATTAGCAACTCCCCATTCCGCACTCCCCAGCCCATAGCAACTACCATTTTATTCTTTGTTTCTATGAGTTTGACTATTTTAATTACTCATATAATTGGAATCATGCAATATCTGTTCTTTGACTGGCTTATTTCACTTAGTATAATGTTCTTCAGGTTCAGATTGTCACGTATTGTAAGATTTCCTTCTTTTCTGAGGTTGAATAATATTCCATTGTATGTATATACAACATTTCTTTTAACTTTTCCAAAATATCAGAGAAGAGGAACCATTTCCAAACTCATTTTACAAGGCGAGTATTGGCCTGATAACAAAACCAGAAAAAGACACCACAAGGAAAGAAAACTGCAGGCTAATATACCTGATGACCATAAATGTAAAAATCCTCAATAAAATACGTGTAAACCAAATTCAACGGCACATTAAAAAGATCATACAATATGACCAAGTGGGACTTAACCTTTGTATGTAAGGATGGTTCAACATATGAAAATCAATCAATGTGATATACCACATTAACAGAATGAAGAATAAAAATCACATGATCATCTCAATAGATACAGAAAAAGCATTTGACAAAATCAATATTTTTTCATGATAAAAACTCTCAATAAATGAAGGACACTACCTCAGCATAACAAAGGCCAAAGAAGTAACTTTAGAGCAGAGGTTATATAGTAACCAATATCAGATGACAAAAACATTAGAATTTAATTCTCCAACTTTGACATAACTCTAAGAAGTTTCAGACAACAAACATGAATAGTCCTACCCTTCTAAGTAAATAATGTATACATTTGTTTCGTATTTTGACGAATAAATTGTTATAAAGCACTCAGCATGTTCTTGAAAGTTTCTTCAGTGCTGAAAAATCTTGCTTTCCTTTATTGAAACAACTATCTTATTGAGAAAAAATGCAAAAATCTTATTGTTCATGCTAAATTCTACCAATATCTAAGACCTAACATAAGTGGTCTCATTCTTGATTAAAAATTTAATGATACTCCAGGTAGAAACATTACTTTGTCCCTCTGAATTCTCTTATACTTTGTCTTTTATTATGATCATACATATATTTTGGTATATAATTATCTTTAAAATGCCTTACTTTTTCACCAAATTACAACTGCCTCCATATTTTACTCATGTTCATTTAACTTTTATGTCATCTAGGTCAGATCTTTATATAATAGAATCAAAAGAGTGCCTTTTTGCATAATGAATGGGACTAGTTAATAAAGTCAATATTTGCCTATGTTGAATGGTAATCCTGCATTTAGCAGATAAACATTGATTAAAAGGAGAAAAGAATGTTTACTTTTGTAAGTGATTACAGCACTATGTGGTGGAAAGAGCAGGTATCAGACTACCTGGGTTTTGTTTTTTATTCTGCAATAACTACATAAAATTGGTTGAGTCTTGAAGATCTTTTGGTCTCAGTTTCCTCATGTTTAAATTATCAGGGGGATACAGTTATCTCTAAGGTAGCTGCATGTTAAAACATTCTGTAATTTTACATCTTTTTATTTTATTATAAATATGTTAACACATTTGTAATCTGGAGCAAAAAGTACTCTGATGCTTTACTTCCAGTGCTTAAGCTTCACAGACCCTTATCTAAACAATTTTTCAACATAATGATTATGACATACATTGTCTGCTAAGTAAACAGAATTCTGTGAATTATTTATTGGAATTTATTCTCAAAGTACTTTTCTTTGTAAGTATATTCTGAAATAAAACAACAACAATCTTTGTTGGCATTATCATTAGCTAATTCACTATTTTGAGAAAGCTAGATCAGAGTGAGTTATTTTACTTTGGAAAACCTCTGATAGCAGAGAATATTCTGTTCTTTTACTGAATATTGGAAAAATCTGCAAAGACTGACAAATTAATCACAGATCGAAATCAGTGATGATGGCTCAAGGTTTCCCCTTTTTATAAAAATATGATTTCTATAAGGGTGACTAGAGGAGGAAAACTTTTCAATTGTGAATTGGTTTACTAAGTAACCTTCAGTGTCAATAGTATGAAACCCATAGCAAACTCATTCCTTTAGAGAATGTTAACTTGTTCTGGGTTTATAGCTTTGGTCATAAAACAAACCATGATATAAAGCCAAACTTATTATATTTTTTTAAAAAACACATAAGAATATTGTTTAAAAACTGTTATATCAAACACTTTAAATGTTTATGCCAAATGATGTTCATTATGCAAAACATCTAATTCAACACTGGGCTTATGAATCCCTCTGTTAAATTGTGTGTGAAAATTAATTAGTAAGTTCTGTACCTCTTGGTGTCAAAAATGTTTACAAATATTCTTTCCACCGGTTACAAGGGTTATAGCGACCTATTTTTCAAATTTAAAATCCTAATGTGTGTATCTATATATCTATATATTTTGATACCACAATATTTTAAAACAATTTTGCCATGCTGATTCCACCTGTTCACATTTGAAAAGTTGACTTTTATGTAGTTAATAATCTAGGGAATCTACCTATATAATCTCACATCTTTATCATAGATTTTATATTAAAAAATTCTAAAGGTTTTCATGTCATTGAAGTACATTTTATAGGAGCCTTTATTTTTGTAATGGTTTTCTCTTACATAGAGTACTTTAGATATCTTGTCGAAGATTAAGTTATGATTATATTTGTGACCTTATAAATTATGTGGATATATAATTCTCTAATTGTGATAGGCTAAACAGGTAAAAAATATTTGTTTGCCACAAAGCTTCATTTTATATTCTGACACAAACACATAGTTAATTAGTGCCTTTTGGGGGGCTAAAAAATGATCCCAACTTGTTGCAGTATTATAATTTACTGAATAATATGATTGCTACTTTTAATGACACAGTCTACAAAGGCTAATGATACATTGGATCGTATAAGAATGCCAATTAAAGGGTGATGGTCATTTCAAAGGTTAATGCTTGTAACTCTCAAGAGAGAATAAATCGACGTTATGCAATCCATTTTAAGGAAATACTTCCTTTCTGTGATGATGTGACCAATTATCCTATTGGCAGTTCAGTAGACATATAATCATTTCATCCGCTACCATTAAAATGTCATAATAAAAGCTTTGGAGATGTGGAAAATGTGAATCTTCATTTAACGTCCTTAAAAAGGGACTTACGTTGAATATGATTATTTGAATGAGAGAAAAGGAGAGCTGTTTCAAGTTTTAGAGAAGTTAAAATGTACCCAATAAAAACACCACAGCCATATTAAGCAAATGTCATTGCTGTATGTCCCATTAACATGGATGCACGTAATTATACATAAACAACAATCAGAATTTATTTTCCTTTTGAAAAGCTCAATAGTTTATAGAGTGACACCGATCAAATTTGATTGCGTCTAAATAATGGTTTAGAAGAAACAACTATCATATCTGAGCATTATGAACCTCACCTCATTCTGAAAAGAAGCTGAGGTAAGTGAGAGATATGGTCTGTTGGCTCTTAATTCACAAAGTGACAATGACAAATGAATGGAAGTCAGCTCCAGCTGTAGCTGTATTTTAACTCCTGGATACTTTTTGCTGCTAAAGGCACTGAAAAAACAAAATTTCCTATTAGCAACCAACAAATGCTTTCTTTAAAGTGGTATCTAAACAGTGTCCATCAGGGAGTCACTTCATTTTTCTGAGAGGGAACACTTCTTTGTTAACAGATATAAAAACATCAAAAGGCATGTAATTTTTGGGTTCCACATTAGATATCAGAGAAACATTGTAATCAGTAGTTTCAGTTTTTCCAAAGTTAAGCAAGTTGAACAACCCGTGGAAAGATAGAAAAAAATAGTATTTAGGTTAATGGTGTTCATCTCTGCACAAGATCTTGAAAACAGAAAAAAATGCAGAACACACAGCTAAATTTAAGGAGAAAAAAATAAGCTAATAATATTACTTGTTGCCTTATTTTCCTAAGAACAATTTAGTCCCACTATTCTATAAAATTTCTTCCTTAAAAATTCACAAAAATTTTACTGGCAAACCGAAAGTCCTCCTTGATTGCTCTTCTCATTCATTTATTCTTGGTTGAAATTAAATCCTATATTTCCACAGCTATGAAATGAAACCAGTGTTCCCACAGTGACTCCATTAGAAGCAATCATACAGGAAGATGCAGGAAATTCAGAACCAAAAATTTATTGAATTCAAATTCTACATCTATAGAATGAGAATTAAAATACCTATCACATAAGTGCATTATGAATATTAAATAAAAATTTGAGATATCTGAAAAACCTTAGCTGATTAATAGTTAATTTAATTGTGTCATCTTTTATCCCATTTGTTGCTTTAACTTTTTCCTTTCCCTGATATTAAATAATTTTGAATTATTATACTAATTCCAATAGCTGTAAATGGAATTATGCACATATAGTTTTTAATAAATTTTCTATTTGTTTCTGTCTGTCTGTCTCTCCCTCTGACTCTCTCATTTATATATACATAAATATATATATATATATGCTTACATATTTCAGAAAAGTACTATTTCAACTACAACAAATTATTACCTATTGAAGATGCAACATGCCTATGTACACACTAATCAGTTTAAGAAATAAAATTGAGTCTTCTATACATAACTCCTCAATTCCATTACTCTCTTCCCCACCTTCCCAAAGAGAAAACCAATCTCATTAGTTTCAAGAAGATTATTTACACTACTTTCCTTTTTTACATTTATGGCACATATTCGTAATAAGTACCCATAATATTGTATTACTGGTTTTGAATCTTAGAGACTATCATGACTACAGTAGACATGCATACTAGAGTGAACTTCTTCTGGGGCTTTCTTTGGTTGATGAAAATAATCAATAAACAATCTATAATAGGAATAGAAAAAAATTTTCATTAGAGCCAAACTGAGAACAATAGTCTAGGGGGAATAGATTCAAGAAGCACTTGAATTGTGTTCCACCAGACTACAAAATGGGGAAGGCTTATATAGGCAAAAACCTCAAGGTTTCAGTTAGTTACATGAGTTGTTTATCAAGAATTATTATTGGAGCTGCAAGAAGTAAGGGTACTTGTTAAGCAAGGATTGACTTGGGTCCAAAATTGTTGTAGAGTTACAAGGGGAGAACTTGAGACCATAAGGTTGCAGCTGGCAGCTGGTAGCAGATATTGTTTTGATAACAGCTGGTAGCGTCCTTCAGTTTGATGCAGTTCAGAAAGTTCAAGTTCTCAGTAATGCAGGAATGTGTCTGAAATCATATCTACAATGACCACCCAGCTCCACTTTGAATACCTGAACTACAGTTACTCCATTTTGATTTTTAAATGCATTCTTTCCTTTAATGGTTAAAGCAGAAGTACAAATGCATGTTTGACAGACCATAAGACAGGTGTTCTAGTTAGTATAAAGTTCAAGCCAAATCATGTATACCATGATTTATTTATCCATTCTTGTTTAAGTTCTATTTTTTTTAAACTTAATTCCTATTATAAGTGTCTTAGTCTGTTCAAGCTGCTATAGAAAAATACCACTGATTAGGTGGCTTTATAAAAAACAGAAATTTATTTCTCACAGTTCTGGAGGGTGGGACACCCAAGATTATGACTCCAGTAGATTCAGTGTTTGGTGAGGGTTCACTTTGTAGATGGCAACTTTTTGCTCTGTCCTCACTTTGTGGAAGAGGCTAAGGAGCTCTGTGGGATCTCTTTTATAAAAGCACTGATTCCATTTATGAAGTCTCCATCCTCAGGGCCTAAAGGTCCTGAGGCAGGAAAGTCAGGGCCAGGCCCAAGACCAGCCTCCTCATGCATAAGCATTAGGCAGAAGGCAAAGCCATCTTCTTGTTTTGTACTTAATAAGGCCATGATGCGTGGAGGAATGGCATCTGAAACAGAAACTTTGTAGCATCTGAACAAGAAACTCTGGCCTTGAAAACCATGGAACAAATAAAAATGCATAGGCTGGGCTTCCCTGGTGGCGCAGTGGTTGAGAGTCCGCCTGCCGATGCAGGGGACACAGGTTCGTGTCCCGGTCTGGGAAAATCTCACATGCCGCGGAGTGGCTAGGCCCTTGAGCCACGGCCGCTGAGCCTGCGCATCCGGAGCCTATGCTCTGCACCGGGAGAGGCCACAGCAGTGAGAGGCCCGCGTATCGCAAAAAAAAATAAAATAAAAAAAATAAAAATGCATAGGCTGTTGATAATTTGATGAAAGACAAAGCAGCCCACCGCACCCTCCTCATTCTTGTGGTCTAGAGGAGTTCCCAGCCTGACACATGCACTGAGGGGATCTCAACCTGTCCTCTATTAACCTTGGCCACATTGTAATATCATTATAATATCGTTTGAATTGCAGTTGTGATTCCCCTCTCCCCCGACACAGGTTTTGCCTTAGGTGCTCACGGGAAAGATTGAAAATGGTCCCTGGCAGAAGCCCAGATAAGGAATTTCAGATGACACACTTGTAAGAGAGGGAAAAGGGGAGTCACCCTCTTCTAAACCCTGGAAAATTAACCCCATATTAACAACCTAAGCTTCCCCTATTGCACGCCCCACTAGCGAGGACGCCCACACTCTTCTTCTCTGAGTGTGTAACTTTCAATCTGCCCTAAATAAATGGCTGCCTTGTTTTCTTTGCGCATACTGTGCTTCCAATAAACTCTGTACCTGCCTTACAATCTTAGTCGCTTTGCTGAATTCTTCCCACAAAGACAGAAGTCCTCTTGCCACCAAGATCAGCCCCACCTCCCTAACATCATAACTTTGGATGTGAGAATTCTAACATATGAAATGTGGGGTGACATAAGCATTGAGACCACAGTAATGATATACCTAGCATTTTGATTTACATATATCCCTATTATATTTGATTTATTTTTATATTTATTTTAAAATATCAATCATGAATTCACCACTCAAAACGATAGCTAGACTATTACCAGTAATTTAGTTAAATCTATGTTTTCACTCTAGCTTTTAACTTTTTGTATTAATTATTCCACTGCTTTTGTGTGTATATAGTCCCGTGTATATGTATCTGCATAAACAATATATTATTTAGACTTGTTTGGATTTTAATTTTATAGAATGAATGTCGAACAATTTAATCTGGGACTTTTCTTCACTCAAAGTTATACATATTATTAAGATTTGAGAGATATTTATATATTCTGGATACAATCTTTATATCAGATATTTGATTTGAAAATACTTTTCTTGAGTCTGCAGCTTGCCTTTTTATTTTTTAACTATGTCTTTTTCAGTGCACACGTTTTTAGTTTTGATCAATTCTAATTTAAGATTTTCTTCTATAAAGGTGATTCATATCTAAAATCTCATTGCCATAATCAATACCACATGAATTTTCTCCTATGTTTTCTTCCAGAAGTCTTATAGACTAGTAGTATCCAGTTTGAGTTTTCTCTTTTCTATCTTTTCCCATAGGAGGTAGAAGGTGGGAGGAGGAATGGTGTCATGAGTTTGAGGGGGGCTTCTGCTGTGGCTGCTATTTTCTCCTGGATACAGGCAGTTTCCACAGTGATCTTCAGGCTATGTTCTTTTGCCCTTTGCTCTATAGATTAAAGTAATTTTTCGTAGGAAGAGAGGGGAGATAGGCCTGGAGAGTTTTAGCAGTGGGTGCTCTTACCCTCCTCTAGCCAACACCTCAGAAGAAGCTTTCTCGGGACACTCCACAATGTGTCCTGTGACCCCGTGTTCCTGGGGAATAAGCTGTGAATTGGTGGGAACCCCCAATACCAGGGCCCACAGGGACTGCACACTAACCAACACACAACCATTACTAATTGTTAAAAATTGCTAGCTGAACCTTCCTATAGGTTTATGAATTGGTGTACTTTTCCTTTATTTTCCTTTTTTTATTTTTGCTTCATATATTTTAAAGCACTTTTAATAGGTCTATACATATTGTGATTATTTTGGGTTCCTATGAAATGACCATTTTGTCACTCAGGGTGGTCAAGTCCACCTCATCTGTTATAAATATAGCTGCACCAGCTTTCATATGCTTAGTGTTTTCTTTGCTAACTTTTGTCCCTCCTTATACTTTCAAATTAATCTCATCTTTATGTTAAGTGGGTACATTTCCTCCCTCTCCCCGCCTCTTTCTTTCTCTCTCTCTCTTAAATTAGAAACATAACTCATTTGTTTTCATCTTAATTAATTACTAATATAATGATGAAGCTTATACAAATCCTTTTGCTGCTTGAACTGCATCTTTCAGGTTCTGATATATATTTTCTTATAATTAGTTCTTAGTGTTTACATTTCTATTCTAGTTACTCTTTGATCTATGAGTAGTTAAGAAGTATTTTCCTAAACTTTAAATGACTTGGGATTTATTTATCTATTAAAAATTGATATATTGTGGTCAGAAAAATAAAATATAAATCTTTATAACATAATAAAACCTCAGCTTTTCTTACCTATTATATATTCTTTAATATTCATTTTCTAATATTTTATGCATATCTATTTATTATATTAATCTTATTTTTTCAGTCCTAGATTTAATTAAACAATAATGATGACAATAAAATATAAAATTTTAATAGATCCTTCTACTTGTCAGAAATATTAGAATAAGTTTTACACAAATTAATTAATTTTTAAAATAAATCTATGCTATAAGCACTGTTATCATCCACACTTTATAGGAAGTAAATGAAGCATAAAATAGTAATTTGTCAAAGATACAACAGCTAGTAAGAGAGGAAAATGACATTGCAATATAGAATAATCAGAAAAATGCTTCTGAAGAGGAATGGTTTAATGCTTCTGAAGAGGAATGGTTTAATAGGTGCTTTTTATTTCTCATATTTCTAATTGGTGATATTTATGTTTTCAGGTTATTATTTTATAAGCTAACATTCCCTTAGCTCTTTTAATATTTCTGTTTTGAATTCTTGATTTTTCAGTTCTAGTAATTCTGATTTAGACACTCTTTAGTAGTGTGTGTGTGTACATTTCTCTTAAAATAATGGTGTTAATAATATATCATGTTACTTTAGTCCAGAGCTCATTACCTCCTGGAGATATCAGCTATTCTTTCAACCAGTATATATTTGGTGAAGATTGGGATATCAACTACTCTTTCAACCAGTATATATTTGGTGAAGGCCGGGACCCAGCACTTGGGAGAGCCAATTAATTCAGTGGTAGGGAGAACACAGATCTAAGCTGAAGACAACCAGGTACCGTAAAATCACATTCAATCATTTCCTCACCCCAGAAAGCATTTTATCAGATCAAGGTTCCATTTTTTGTTAATGAGGTAAAAGCAACATTAGAGCTGACTGTCTTTAGATTATTTTTTACCAGGCCAGGAGGTTTGAATAAGGTGGAAAGTAACATTCAGGACCTAGTTAATCACTATCATTTTCTCAACTGCTCAAAAGTACAGGGATTCTGCACTGATTTTGTTACTGAAGCATCATGAACAGATCTAAGACAAATCAGGCACAGGGCCAGATACTGTTTCAGGGCCAGATACTGTTTCTTCCAAGTTATCAATGAGCAAAATGCAAGAGAATAACTGTTTGTTTGTTTTCACTGTCTCATTCATTCATGCTTGATTGCCTCCTGTCATAGGCCAAAACCACTGTCCAAATATGCACAAGATCAAAGCAGTTTCCCTTGTCACCCTAGTGACTTTCTAGAATAGAGTATCTTCCTGATTTCTTTCACATTATCTTTGGGATTTATCTTGGGGAATGGAATGAGTAGTTTGGTCCAGAATCTTGATAGGAACACATTAAATGCCATTAAATGTGTATAGTTGAGAAACACAAATTGAGGAAAAGGAAAGATTATCCAAATGAAAAATAAAAACCCTTGAGCTTGTAAGAAACACACTATAATGAATAAAATGTTTGAAAGTAAAAGGATGGAAAAGATACCAATGCAAAAACTAAAACAAGGTATAGTAATATTAGACAAAATCAATTTTAAGAGAGAGGCATTTTATGAAAAATTAGTAATTTCATAATCATTAAGGTTTAATTCATGGGGGAGATATAAAATTAATAAATTTGTATAAATATAATAATATAGCCTCAAAATATAAAGCAAAAATTGAGAGAACTTAAAAAGGAGACAAACCTATAACAATGGGAAACTTTAATACATCTTTCAGTAATTGATAAAAAAAAGAAAATTGTCAGCAAATAAGTAGGTTTGTACAACTTGAGTTTGATATTTGGCCTAATTGACTACATAACATGGCACTCAATAATGACAAAGGATATATTCTTTACAAGGATAAATCGAACAACAGCCAAAATTGAACATATGCTAGGCCATGATACGTTTCAACAAATTTCAAAGGACTCAAATCATAGAGACTATGTATTCTGGTTATCATGCAACTGAGCTAGAAACAACTTCTGTTACTATCACTACATCCATCACTACTATTACTGCAAGTACTACTGTTTATCATCAACATCATTATTATCATTATTATTAGCACTAATGCAATGAAAATAAATACGTCTATCCAAACTCACGCATTTGGAAATTTAGTCATATACTTCAAACTTACTCATGTGTCAAGAAATCAAAATGAAATTTAGATGATATTTTGAAGTCAATTATTATGAAAAGGGTAATGTGACTAATATTAAAATAATGACCCCAAGTAAATTTACTTCCTCCTTTCATCATGTCTTATCTCTCTGGGAATACATCACTGCTACTCTCAGAGAAATTCTATTTCTTCCTTCCTCTTTTTAATCTGGGCTGATCTTATTTTGGTAGCTATTCTCAAAGATGGTCCAAAATGCACCATATCTCCCAGTATTCAAATCTTTATGTAGGCTCTCCCATATTGAATCTAGGTTAGCTGTGTGATTTTTGTATCCAGTATAATATGGAAAAAGGTCATTTTTTAACAGTTATGGGTTTATACTTTAAGAAAGCCAGAAAGCTTCCCTTTTAGTGATTTTGAGAGTTTTGAACTGCTGTGTAAAAAATCCAACTATTATACTGAAGAGATCATGTAGAAAAACTGTATTGGGTGTCCAAGTGGAGAAGCAAGGAAGATAGGAATTCACACCTTCTAGGGCCCTGAAGATATCTTGCTGCCTTAGGAAGAGTGTCCAGTGTGAACGAACTGTCTTGAAGCTTCTATCCTAATCAAGCCCCTAGATGAATTCATTCCCAGTTGATATCTCTTCACGTCTATGACTGATTGACTATCTCTCTCTCTATCTCTCTGTCTCTCTATCTACCTATCCATTCATCCATCCACCCATCTACCCAATGAGAGAAGCTCAGCTTGCCACTTCCTTTTTCACTTTCTTTTTATGTGACTACATGCAATCTATTTAAACTTTTCTACATGTCAATTTCCTTCTCTCTTATTACTGGTATCTATATTATTTTGAATTTATCAAGAATTAATTGAGAATGTATGCAAAGTTTGTATTACAGCATGTGCCACAGGTGCTAAATCAAAGGAACTAATGTTCTTATTGTTGATATAGTTGTGATTATTAAGCAAAGAAGAAAAATGTATAAAATGTTTATAAATTAGAATGACTACAGAGTCGAAGTACTTTAATTTTTTTAAATACAGTGAAGGATTTATAAAAATCTATTTCATAAAACTCCTTGTCCTTACTCCATGGAAATTGCTGACTGTATTTTACACTATGTTCTATAATATATTCTTCATAAGGACTCATTGAAGAAAGCTTTTTCAGATCTAAATACCAGAAATCACTTTACTTGTTAAGAACAACTAATATACTTATAATTTTTGTACATTTTGTATAAATTAACATAAAATTGCTCTTTTCATTGGGTGTTAAAAATTTCCAATCCAAACAGAGGTCCCCCTCAATCAAACAAGTGTACAGGGCTTTACTGCTGGCATTGTATACTCCAGCCTCAGTCCTGGTTTAGGCAATAAAATTTTGCATTTAAGAAGTTTGTCTATGAAATCAAATGAATTATATTCAACTCCTATCAATTTAAATACTTAAAAATACTTTATTCTCTAAAATTTACAAAGTGGTTGTGGAATACACAGTTCACTTTGAACATAGTGAATATGAACTGTATTCTATTGCCATTCCCTGGCTCACAGTAAGTACAAAGTCAATGTTTACTGAATGAATGTAACATAGAGCATGACACAAAATATAAAAGCTCAAGTTAGGAAAACTTGAATCAATTGACTTTTAAATTTACTTTTGAATTTTATCTTTCTTTATCTCCAGGTTATATCTAAGGGTTCTCAGGGCTTAATGTTTGTGAATGGTTATTTAAAAAAAAAAACAAATGATGAACTACACTTGTGCCATGTATATCATTGTGCTTTCAGAGATTGTGACCTACATAGGGTCATGTTATACAGATATGAGAGTATATACTAACAAACCTGCTAATCTGAGAAAGTAGTAATCAATACAATGTTTATATCACTAAAATAAAAATCAGGACTCTGTCATTCTGCTTATGACCTTGAACAGTTCTTAAATCTCTGGGCTTGAATGTCATCAAACATAAAATGGTAATGATGACAGCATTTACTTCATGAAGGTGTGGAAAAAATTGAACAGGTTTTTTAAAATGAATTAATGCATGAAAACTTTTAGGACTGTATGAGACTTCAATAAATATAGTTCCCATGGTGGCCGTTGCTGCTGGTCATCAGCACGCTTGGTTGTCAGAAAATGAAGAGCTGCACTGGAGGACCAGCTTGAGGGAAGACACATTGCCTGAGGTGGCATTTAGAAAAAATTCTAAATTCTTATGTATAACTTATTTCATCAAATCTTTGATTTGCTTTCCATTTCTTGCCTCTACAAACTCATGATACTTTCATATTTTGCATAATCATTTCTATTATTTTGTATTTATATACATACATCTTTAATATTTTATCCCATCTTTTATTCAGCAAATCCTACCCTCTTTTTCTATAATTTTTTTCCTGTGTGTTTAGCGATATAAGCATTTCCCCAGCAGTTAGTTATATTTTATTTTCTACAATTTTTATTTTATTTCCTCAATGATTTATTTACCTCTTTGGAAGAACCACAAAATACATGGCTCACACACATAAAAGAAAACAATATTTACAGTGTAGACCTACTATTGTGAATAATTACAGATAAATCATCTTTCAGTGGGATTTCATATCGTCAATTTAAGTTAGAAATTGTATACACACACGTATGGTGTGTGTGTGTGTGTGTGTGGGTGGGTGGGTGTGTGTGTATTTGGAGGAGAGTAGTGGCTAAAAAATATTGAAGGGCCCGTGTGCAATTTCTTCCGAGAAAGAATGAGAAGCCTGTCAGGATTATTTATGTCCTCCCATCACAAAAATAGGATGTATAAGAGAGAATCCTACTTCTGTAGATCTTTGACTATGAATAGATTTTGTATCAAAGCAGCTAACATACAAAAATAAAATGAAGTGAAAATTATACTGTTATTTTTCCAAACAAGTACATAATGGGAAATCCTGTGGTTTTTGATGTTTTGTGTTATAAATAATATGTGCTTTAAACTTACTCCAGTATCACTAGAATTTCCCTGCCCCTTCCCTAACCCACTTTAAAATACTTAAGATTATTACCAAATACTCCTTAGGTAAATTATTTGTACCTTGTATATTATATATACCTAGTTATATGCACATTAATTTATGCATTTTCAGGAACATAGAAAAACTATTCTCATGTTACTAATTTTAAAAATAAATAATAATAGTAGCAACTTCCCTTTTCAACGTGTTCTCTATTCCTTTGTTTTTTGATCATGACATAATAGTGAAAATCAAATAACGAAATATGATAATTTTTGGTATTTTTAAATATGGGAACATATTTCTCATTGTTACAGATAAATTTGAGACATAAAGTCTTGTTTACATATTCAGTGAGAAAACTAATACTAAGTGTCTGGCTTGTAAATGTTTTCTGTGACTTTTGTTGCTTTTTGACAGTTGTAGCAGATATTTCACTCATCATGCAGTGTAACTGGCATTCTGCCACAATCACTAAACCAAGCCACAGATTGTTAACTCTAGGGAACTGCCAGGATAAAGTAAAGCATTTTCAAACTCCAAGTAGTTAACAGAAATGTTTACAAGGGGAAAAAGTGGTATATCAAACTTCCCTTTTAAACATCAGTAGTTATGTTTTGAGCTTGTTCTAAATTTGAATATTTCAACAGTGGCACTAGGATTCTAAAAGTACCCTCTTGTCTTATAAAACTTGCTAGCATTTATTCATTAGTAAGATCACATAAATTATTTCTATAAAGATACACAGAATGGCATTCAAGAAAATATTATATTCTGCATAAGAGTGTGAGGTGATGTGGTTAAGGATAAAAATGATTGAATTAAGTGGTATTAGGTACATATATAAACTGCTTAAAGTCATGTGTGAAAGGAATTGTTGGTGACAAGATGGACATTTAAAATTCTGGGTTTGGATAACTACCTAAGATAAAACTGGCTAAAGTGCCTCATAAATGTTCATTAGGTGGAGTTTCAGGATTGATAGATTATACCTGATCCCCTCAACCTCATATACCGCTTCTATCTTTCTCAATTCGTGAAAAAATACAAGTTATCTGACAGTTCTAATTTCTCTCTGGGGTAGGTTGAGTACAATTAGACACAGAACAGACACACTGTTCAAAATTTTAATTGATACAACCTACTAAGTAAAAAAAAAAAAAAAGCACTGCATTATTTGAAAATTCTTCTATTTTGTATACATTAAAATCAATAGAAGTTTGAAAGTATTCACAGAGCTTCCAAAGTATTTGAAAGTGAATGTGAGCCTTCTAGTTTAACTACATGTGACTTTAAGAAAACCCTTCTTATTAAAAAAAAATTTTAAATAAAAGAAAAAAAACCTTAAATCTCTTTGAGTCTATATAGGCAAAATATACAGGAGTATTTAATACTTGTTTATTTTTTCATTAGAATGAATTTTATTTTTAATTTGTATTTTATATTAGAGTATAGTTAATTAACAATGCTGTGTTAATTTCAGGTGTACAGCAAAGTGATTCAGTTACACATTGTTAAATAAAAAGATTTTATAAATGTACATGTAATCAATGAAGAAACTTTATTTTTGTTTAAATTAGACACATACAGTAGACATTCTAAATTCACTATCTAGTTAAGGGTTTTCTTCTACATAGATGTGATAGATAGATAGATAGAAAATGAAATCAAAATGTTTACATGTAAAGACAAAACCAATGAAGTCAAAATGTTTACATGTAAAGACAAAACCAACTGTTACTCATCTATTAAGAGTTCTTTCTCTAGTTAAGGTTTCTATGTATGACCTAAAGTTGATTGTCTGGTCTTAGTTACCCATAATGGTTATACACTTTTTTGTATTCAGTATATTTTAATCAGGAAGTTCTTTAGTTTATATTCTTAAAGGAAATTAAATATAAAATGGCATATCTACTGAAGTACATTATTAAAAACACTCAGTCCACTGTTTCCAATATATGAAAATATGATTATAAGGAGGAAGTAATCTCTTCACAAATTAAATTACTCAGGAAGACACTAACATGAATCCCAAAAACCTCTTTCAACAGACATTATTCACATCCTCCAGTCTTTCACCAAACTTTTATCAGTTTATCTTATTTACTTGTCTAATAATTTAAGCCAGATAATTAGAAACACTTCCTTCAACTCTTTATGGTTAAAATGCATCTCTCTTTCCTGAGAAGCTGTGAATGAATATTAGAGCACAGTTTTCTCATTTACCTATTTATTCCATTATACATTAATCATCTATAATTTGTCAGGAATCTTTCTAGACCTTCATCCATGAACATTAGCACATATTAATTTGTCTAAATCTATTGTGGCATTTGGCAATTTGGAAGGCACCACAAATAGTATAAACAATAGAATACAACACAATACAACATGGCACAATGCAATGGAATAATTTAAAGAAAAGCTTAAATTTTAGGTAAACAAAGAATTTGGATGGGTGGGACACATCGAGTGATGTGGAGCCTAGAAGGATCAGCTTTGCTGATGGTTGACAAAGTGAGCACCCAAGAGTAAAAATTATCAACTATGGTTTCTCTTGGCCATGCCACGTGGCTTGTGGGATTTTAGTTCCACAACTAGGGATCAAACATGAGTCCCCTGCTGTGGAAGCATGGAGTCTTAATTGCTGGACCACCAGGGAATTCCTTTGGTTGTTTCTTTGATTATCTACATCTGATTCGACTCTCCAGCATCCTTTGCCCTATTCAGAGGAAGATTATTTGCAAGGGGAAGCTCAAAATTCCTCTAGAGACTCATCCTGCATTTTCTTGGGAACCAAATAAAGTTGCAAAAGGCTCCTGGAACAGAATGCTAAACCATTAGGAGTAACTTGTTCAACACACAGAGCAAACTACAAAAGTATATTATCAACATAGCAAAACTCTGGTGTTGAATATGAGACTACTATGAGACTATTTAACCAAGGAAAATAAGACATGCCTTTAGATCATGTTTAATTTGTCCACATTGATTGCTTAAATATATTCTTAATTCAATGTGTTATTTCTTGCAGCAATTTGTTAGGGTGGTTAATTAAAAAGACTGGCTCCAGATAAGGAACTTGTGATAGAAGAAATCTTTGGTATAATTTAAGAGGAAACATTTAAAAATCATTGGGATGCAAGAATGCTATCTTGAATCTATCAAAAGACATAATAATCATGATTTAAGAGCACAGATTCTGGAGTTACAGTGCTTGAGTTGAGTTCCCTTTTGGCTCTGTCACATACAAAGTGGATAATATACTTACCTGTGATTTAAAATGATACTGAAAACATTTGAAGCCGTGTTTGTTAAACTTCAGTCTGATTTAAAATGTCCTAGAAGAGATTGTTAAAAATGCTGATCACTGCTTCTATCACCTCATTTTAACTTGTTAGATCAAGGTAAGTCTAATACAGTTGGCAACAATATCAAAATTTGAAGTGTACTTATTTGAAATACATTTTTTTTCTTTCTTTTTTTAGGAAAGGAGATCAATTTTGAATTATTTAAAAGTCTTCTAAGTCCACTGCTGAAGGAATTACTCCTGGGGACTGGGAAAAGTAGATTATTGCACAAGGTTTTGAATTCCTAAAGACAATATATGCATAACAAAGAATCTGTTCAACAATTTATATTGCATAAGTTCTGTATGTAAACAACTCAAAATCTACAATTTGGGAGTGTACCTTAGCAATTTGTTAGATTGAATTATCAATCAATATTAAATAAGTTTACTTTGTGAATGCATATTTAGGCATATTATTAGGCAAAATTGGAGATAATATAAAAATGAGGCAAACTCATTATTCTTGAGGATTTTACAATTGTGTTATTTTTAAAAGTAGCTCAGAAATATATTCTATGTTTGGGATTTTGAAATAAAGCATTTATTCAGTAGTCTAGACTAGTCTAGACTAGATTAGATGCATGCACCTCCAGTGCAGAGCATGACACTATCTACTGTGATGTATCTCACACACACAGACACACACACAGACACACACAGACACACACACACACACGATAATTCAAGGATACTTAGGTTTTCTAACATTTCAGTCATAAATTGATATGGGTGCTGTCTCATAGCCTCTCATAAGAAGGTGATGAATCATTTATGGAAAGCAGAGAAGGGTAGTATTTCTCACATGTTGGGGGCATCAACAATGGCATCTTCATTTATTCATTGACTCTTCACATATTACAGTTTGCATGTTTCTGCTTATAAGGATTTACATATTAACATGTAATTAATATGCACAAAATCAGTACAAGATATAGAGAACTTTTGACAATGAAACCAAGATTGAAGATAAGCAAAAGAAAACAAGAAAACAGCAAAGTTGAATATATTTTGTCTATGATGACTCATCAGCAAAGTTACAGTATAAAACTGATAATGATTTGTGTATGCTACTTAATATACATGTTTTAAAATGTTTTGTCTTTTTCTTTAAGATTCAATGATGTTTCTAAATATGAATGAGGAAATAATAGCTTTGCTTTTATTTCAGTGAAAACATTTTATGAAGAAACTTTGAAATAGTTACTTAGAACAGTTTCTTTGTTATTTTACCTTGTTATCTACAATATTTCTATTATTTATAAAAGCCCTTTCATATTCACATGCTTAAAAACTATAAGCAAAGTATTTTCTAATATATTTAAAAATCTTTCAGAGAAATATATGTTCTAAATATAAAAACAAAAAAAGCATTACATTTTCCATTAGTTTATTTGTTTCCATTGTTATTTGATTGTAATAACAATCAAATAACATTAGAGAAAATAAAAATTTACAAACAAAACTTTAACAAAGATATTTGCATAATGGTTAGATTGATTTGGAACCTGACCATCATAATGTAGAGAACATAGTTAATAACATACTTCCATTTGGATCTACTTATCTGTGAAATCTGTCTTTCAGATATGGTAGCCATTATCAAAATAAACCTCTGGTGTACAAAGTTTTATGCCAAAACTATAAAAAATAATGAAGCATATTTAATCATGCTGCCATTATTTAATAATAAAATCAATATGGATTTGGAATCTTGCATGGTCACACAAAAAATGCAATAAGTCACATAATAAACCAAAGATTTAAATTCAATAAGATTTTTATATAGGAAAACAGATTTCTTATATCTATATAAGAGAAAATACTTTAAAGTATGTTACTTTTAACTCATTCATTTTAACTCATATGTTTTATTATCTTTTATAATGCAAAATATTTTAGCACAGTATTCTAGTATACAATAAAATATTTTTTATAATAAGCACATAAATAGACATATTTTGAGGTCATTCTTAAGAAATTTTAATTAAATTAAATTAAACATTAAAAATTTTGAATACCAGTGACCACAATCTATTGTCTTAGATTGTGACAATAATTCAGTAATCAAATACTATATGATATCACATGTAGAATCTAAAACATAAAACAAATAAATGTATATGCAAAACAGAAACAAACTCACAGATATAGAAAACAAACTTGTGGTTACCAAAGGGAAGAGGGAAGTGGGGGAACAAACTATGGGTATGGGATTAAAAGATACAAATTACTATATAAAAAATAGATTAGGAACAAGGAAATACTGAATAGCACAAGGAATTATACTCATTCCATAGCCTATAATGGAATAAAATCTGCAAAAATACTTAATAACTATGCTGTACACCTGAAACAAACACAATAATAATAACTATACTTCAATTAAAAAAATGAAGTCAAAAAGTTATTTTTTTCTAAATTTCAAACTAACAGAAAAGGCCATGAGAAAACACAACCTTATATGTATACATTAATTTGTTTACTTTTGCAATTATAAACCCTGAAGTTACATATGGTATAAAATAAATTTTATAAATGAAAAACACATCCTTCTGAACTAAATTAGCATGTCTCGATACAAGCATTAAGAACACAATTGAGAAACTGTTTACATGCATTGGTACCTATTTTGAATTCTGAATATTAGTAGACAATGGTTAAAAACTACAACATTAAGTGTGAAATATACTTTTAAAATGAAGTGATTCTGGGGCTTCCCTGGTGGCGCAGTGGTTGGGAGTCCGCCTGCCGATGCAGGGGACACGGGTTCGTGCCCTGGTCCAGGAAGATCCTGCATACGGCCGAGCGGCTGGGCCCGTGAGCCATGGCCACTGGGCCTGTGCTTTTGGAGCCTGTGCTATGCCAAGGGGAGAGGTCACAACGGTGAGAGGCCCGCATATTGCAAAAAACAAAAACAAATACAAAAAATGAAGTGATTCTGATTCTTGGTTATTTCCTCCAGACATCAAAGAGATTCTGGCTAAAATTCTTAAGTTTAAAGCTATCATAAATTAATTAGCACCAATACAATACAAATAGACACCGCTGTGTGCAGAATGTCTGTGAATGTATAACCTGTGTTTTACATGTAAGATGTTCTAATAAACATGTTGCTATGAGAAAATGAAATTTGAATTGCAATCCATGTGCCTGTAAATTCTAAATAAAATGAAGTTAAGAAACTTCCATTAGATTATCCATATATAAATAATGCATTATAAGGCAGTTTAGAGCACACAGCTCATTACTTACTTTCTAGATGCCTTACTATGAACCAATGAATAAATGCCAACTCTCAATAACATTAATATATTTGAAAATATGCAAATGTCTATATATTTAATAAAATACTACAGTATAGGATATTATAGTATAATAGATGATACAAAGTAAAGAATTAATAAGTGAGCAAAATGGGATAATGTAAAACAAGGATTACAAATTTAAATGTCTATATTTGGATGCATATTAAATATGTGGGAAATTTTTTATTTCTAAAAAAATATTCTTTACCCAATTCTTTGTGTGACATGGAGATATGAAGACATTTAAACTCTGTCCCTAATACATACAAATACCCAAAGAAAAGATGAAAAATAACAACAGACACTGCAAAAAGCAACCTGAAGAGGCAAGGACTACAGTGGACAGCAGAACATGTGTCTAGTATTTGTGACCACTCAGGGACATAGGAAGAGTTTGACAGATTTTCTTTTCAACAGATACATAGATTTATATATGAAATCTACTGATTGCTTTTTGTCAGCTCCAATCTTTAAAATGAGGGAGATGACAAATAATACATTCTGTTGACTGCATTTAGTCTATGGACATTAATTTGTGTTTCCAGATAAAGCCTCTATAAACAGTAATGATGCCATTATTCCTTTTGTGGAAAAATATTAGAAATCTTTACAATATTAGAGTAAAATTTGTTCTCCAAAGTAAAGGCTAAATAGCTGTTTATAAAATATGGTATCATAAAAAGATAATCCTTTATTATTGTCTGGAGTGGAACAGACAATGAAGAAGGATCTCTACAGGAAGCCCAGACAAAACCCAGGAAAAGAAACTTGCTCCAGGTGTGGTTGTAAAGTTAACACACTTGATGGAGACACACATCAATTTTACCTGTGTATGTAGTTACACTTCCCATCTAATTTATTTCTCCTCCACTTTAACATTCTTCAAATCCACATGAGTGACTCATCACTAATATGAAAAGGCTGTAGGATGAGGTGAAAAAAGCATCATCTCTGAAGATGTATATCCTTGAGTTTGAACGTCACTTATTAGCTGTATGGCTTCAAACAGCTCATTAAATCTCTATAAGTTTCTATTTCATAATCATACCCATTTCATATGATTTATTGTTATGATAAATATATGAACCCTCTGCACCATGCAATGTTGATAATGGTCCTTGATGAATGTGTATCACTTCCCAATGCAGATTGTTTAGATGCCAGTAGAAGTTTAGACTTTGAAATAATGCACATTTACATACTACTAGGTTATATATTCAAATGTAGATATTGAGGAGAATGATTCAAAATGTCTATATGACAGAGAATTATGAATGATTTTAAGCTAATTAAAATGGGAGCATATAAACTGATTATCTTATTCTCATACATGACTGATGCAAATACAGAATGGTACAGCCACTGTGAAAGATAGTTTGACAGGTTCTCACAAAGGTAGATATAATCTTAACATGTAGTCTGGGATTTGTACTCTTAGATATTCACCCAACTGAATTAAAAGCTTATGTCCACACAAAACTATGCACACAAGTGTTTATACAAGCTTCACTAATAATTACCAAATATTGGAAACAAAATGTCCTTCAATAGGTTAATGGATAAACAAACTGTGGTACATCAACACAAGAGATCTAGCTATTCAGAAATAAAATGAAATGAGCTCCCAAGCTAGGATAAAAACATGGAGGAAACTTAAATGTGTATCACTAAATGAAAGAAGCCCATTTGGAAAGGATACAAACTGTAAGATTCTAACAATATGACATTCTGGAAGAGGCAAAACTATAGAGACAGAAAAAAATATCAGTGATTGCCATGTAGAAGGAGATGGTTGGGGGATAGTTGAATATGTGAGTTAATAAAGAGTATGACTCTATTTATTCATGTTGATACTGATAGCTTTTAGGCTTCACTCTTCCTTTTTCCCTTTCTGCTCGCAGCTGGATAAGCTGATAAGAAAATTAAGGTGTTCCTTCTTTTAGCAGCACTGAGAATTCAAACCATGAGTCTCTGCCTTTGGGAAATTTTCACTCCTGTTTTACCCCCAGTCACTGTAAAATCCCAAGCCAGTTTTCTTACTGTGCTCTCTCAAATTATTTTTGTACCTCTTTGAGATCTACTCTGTTCTCCCTACAAAGCCTCATTATGTGAGTAATTAACCTTTTCACAATCTTTTGGTGTGTGTGTGTGGCATCATCATTCTCATCAGAACCAAGTTGGGTAGAGGTCCATTTTGAATCTGTAGAGTGTTCACAACAACTGGTGCTGTGAGAAGGATGTCTAACAATGACCACTGCTATATACAAGTGTTTTTTCTTGTTTTTCTCCATGTTGCTAACTGATTCTGCTGCCTGCTGACAGTATATTCTTTGAGCTACTGCTTAGTGGTTACCTTGCACTTTGGGCTGTGCTGCTTTGTGCTATATTTTCTGGAGTCTTACCCAGTCTCTGTCTTAACTAACCTATGTGTTGGAAGTTCTAAGAATTGACATTTAGAAAGAGGAGTATGAATTTAGGGTCCTCTTTAAAGTGGCTCGGGTTCATATGTTTTGCCCTAGACCTATCTTTGTTTTTCAGATTGAACTGTATGTGTTGTTCCCAGAATGAACAGTGGCTGAGGCTAGCTAAGTTCAGGGAAACAACTCTTCCCTGTGACTGTTAGTTGTGTATGTCAACCAGGCATTAGACTCTGTTCTGTAGAGTGCTCTAAGGAAAGACAGATACTTATGCAATAATGCATGTTCATTGAGTGACCACTTCCATGTGCAGGAAGAGCAGCTACTATCTGGCATACAGAGGTCACACTCCTAAAAACAAATGGTTCACTAAGACTTCCTCATTACCTTTGCTGCTGCTTCTGCCTATTCTTCTATTACCAGAAATTATCTTGATCTTCATGGTTATCTGGAAAATCACTTATGGCACTGCTGTGGCACATCCAAAAGGGTTATTCTACTTATGCCATGGGAAAGCTCTAAACCCTGATTATACTAATTTGAGGCTCTCTAGAAGAAAAAAAAATCTTATAAGCATGGTAGAGAAGAATCTATCTAGTAACCACCAAACTACCAAAAAATAAATGACTCCATTCAATAAACCACTGGTAAATATTTCGAGATTATAGAGTTGTCTAAAATTTTTTGTACAGTGACTATTTAAACAGCCTCTTAGGTAAAGTTTTAACGATACCTCTAAAGGTCACAGTAAAACTTTACCTGGCTACCCATGGGGTACTTCAACTGCCTTGTCATCATACACTGTCTTTTTAGGCAAGGTCTTAATCTGATCCAACTTTTTACCAGAAGCACAGGTATGACATCACATTGATAACATTTTACTCAGAAGGGATGCATTTGACATTTATTCAAGACACAGAAATACTTACAAAGAATCTTCCAAAAAGGGGACTGGCCATTGATTCACACACACTGCAGGTCTGTGCCATCTTGGTTAAATTCCTAAAAGCTATTTGGTAGAATGACGGTTGTTCCATTCTTGACACTAGCAAGAGACAGCTATTGATCCTCTTAGCACACTCAACATTAACAACAAGCCCGACATCTTTCAGGTCTTTTTGTGTTCTGGAAGCAGTCTATTCCTTACTTTAAAATTTTACTTAGGCCATTTATGCTATTACTTGTAAAATGACTCACCTTGAATGGGGTATCCTATAACAAAATGATCTAGAATCTGTCCAAATTGAAATTCAATAAGCATTACTATTAGTATCGCTCAGAGATTACTTTACTTTAGTAAACTAGAGGCTTTAGTAACTTTCTCTCAAGCCTCCCAGACTCTCTGGATCATTTATGGTCTCTAGAAACTGTCCCTGGCCTTTTGATGCAAGTTACTGTCCTCATTGGCATCATGCTATATGCCCTTAGAGCAATAATTTCTAGCCACATGCCATGCTGTCCTGGAAATAGACACTGTCAAAGGCTTTGATCCCTTGAGACCTTGATCCTCCATAGCCAGTTTCCCATTATACCTCGGGCAATAGAGAAATAATCCAGCAAGTTTGACACAGCTACTGAGTCCTCCTTATTCTAAAATGCAGCCAAACTTGTGCCCTCTGTCATATACGCCCTGCTAGGGGCATGGTGGCAACCTGTCCTGTTCTTAGTTCCATGCTAGATGCCACAGTGCTGGAGGAGACCATCCCTCTCTCAGAAGCCTTGACTCCCTGTGGAACACCTCGGGACCCACTAAGTAGAGAGCAGTAAGAGCACATACACTACATGGTTGTCATCAGCACCATCTTATGTTATGAAGCTTGCTGGAGAGCTACTGATTTTCATCCCTTAACCAGGAGGAATATTACCATATTTCATAAGTCTGCCATGGCTATTGATCATCACTTAGTCAGCCATTCATCTTTGTCACTTTATGTTTCTCTGCTGACCACTTCTTATGATTTCATCTTTTGGTGATCCCACCAAATCTCTGCTCTGCTGGGGTCAACTGTCTTAGTTGGCAACAAATGGTGAAGCCCCTACTCCAAACCATGGATTGACATTACCCTTTAAAGGGAAGGTCTCTCTAATTGTGCTACAAATATAAGGTGTTTTAGAAAACAACTACTTTTCAAAGCGAATGCACCCAATTCCAGTGATGCTACCAAATTGCCTACCAGTGGGGGAAAATGCATGGCATTGCCATCTACTCCAGCATGAACATCAGTATAGCAGGGGGAGGAGGAACTTACCTTCTATCCATAGGAGCACTACAGCAATCTTTGAGCCTCAAAGTGTAGAGCTTCCATTCCTCAGAGATGATGTGATGTCACCTTCACCCCAAACACAAAAAAACTTTCATTCTTTCTCACTTAGGATGAATAGCAGTGGTAAAATCTTTCTATAAAGGAAAATTCCACTCAAACCCCTGAATGTAGCTCATATGGAACAGAAGAAAATCCCGATAATTCCCCAGTATTGATTTATTCATTCACAATGACACTGTGCTTTCTTCCCTAGTAAAAAGGGGCATTCCTTACAAATTAAAACAATCTCATAACAATTCTGTCAGTGAGGCTAGAAAAAGGCAAATTTAGGGTCTCAGGACACAAATATATTTTGTCTGAGGCATTGCTATCACTCCCGTAAGAAGCAATGGCTGAGTGGATGTCATGCAAGGGTTTAGAACTTAAACCATTAGAACCTCACAGAAAAAATACAAAGCAGGACTCATTAGAAAACATTTTTAAATATAAGTAATGGAGTACACACTATGCCTTGAACATTTAATATCCTAAAACTTAGGATGGGCACTGATAGTCTGTGTACAGCATGACATATATTCTAATGAAGAACCACAATCAAAGTGATGCTGTACAGATTTAATGGCCTGGGAGGCTGAATATAGGCATAAGCAGACTAGGCAGCATTGAAAGCTCCTTGGTTAGCAATGTGACTTTCTTAGAAAGAGAGGGTCTTTGCAACCTAGTGACTGGTTCTAACCTGTCCTTTTGTTGAACAAACTCAGACCTGCTGAGGCACCAAAAGGGAGAGGATATGGATATCCAAGTATATCTCTCATCTGTTCATCCTGTAACCTTTGAGGTCTCTGTACACATAAGTATCTCTATCTGTTGCAATTGATCACCAGGTTGTAAAATGGTTTCCGTCACAGGACAGAGAAGTTTCTACAGTTTGTCTGAGAGCCTAACATCAGTAAGATCCCCAAAATGCTAGGCCAGGGGCAAAGTGATGTATCTATCAACTACGAGTTTATGAGTCAGTTTCGAAACAGCTGTGGAAGGCCACTTGTGGCAGTTCATTTAGGTATGTAATAGGAAAAGAGAGTCATTTACCCCCTCATTCCCCATCCTCTTACAATGGTCAGTCTTACTCATGTTAAACTAACTGATGTCTCTTATCTGCTGTGGTGGAGGATTACACACACACACACACACCCCTGGCCCCCACCCCATGAGGGATAAACTCAATTCTTTTTGCTTTTTCTGGAGTGAAGAAGCTCTTAGAGATCTAGGAGTCACAGTTTCATCATCATAAACAACATCTGAGAGCAGAACGGCCTGTAGAACTACCAGAAAAAACAGGCAATCCCTGAATTCATGTCTATCCAGGTGCTCTTGATCTGAGCAACATGAACTATGCAATTTTTTTTTAACATCTTTATTGGGGTATAATTGCTTTACAATGGTGTGTTAGTTTCTGCTTTATAACAAAGTGAATCAGCTATACATATACATATGTTCCCATATGTCTTCCCACTTGCGTCTCCCTCCCTCCCTCCCTCCCTATCCCACCCCTCCAGGCTGTCACAAAGCACCGAGCCAATATCCCTGTGCCATGCGGCTGCTTCCCACTAGCTATCTACCTTACTACGTTTGTTAGTGTGTATATGTCCATGACTCTCTCTCGCCCTGTCACAGCTCACCCTTCCCCCTCCTATATCCTCAAGTCCGTTCTCCAGTAGGTCTGCGTCTTTACTCCAGTCTTACCCCTAGGTTCTTCATGACATTTTTTTTTCTTAAATTCCATATATATGTGTTAGCATATGGTATTTGTCTTTTTCTTTCTGACTTACTTCACTCTGTATGACACACTCTAGGTCTATCCACCTCATTACAAATAGCTCAATTTCATTTCGTTTTATGGCTGAGTAATATTCCATTGTATATATGTGCCACATCTTCTTTATCCACCCATCCGATGATGGGCACTTAGGTTGTTTCCATCTCTGGGCTATTGTAAATAGAGCTGCAATGAACATTGTGGCACATGACTCTTTTTGAATTATGTTTTTCTCAGGGTATATGCCCAGTAGTGGGATTGCTGGGTCATATGGTAGTTCTATTTGTAGTTTTTTAAGAAACCTCCATACTGTTCTCCATAGTGGCTGATCTATTCACATTCCCACCAGCAGTGCAAGAGTGTTCCCTTTTCTCCACACCCTCTCCAGGATTTATTGTTTCTAGATTTTTTGATGATGGCCATTCTGACTGGTGTGAGATGATATCTCATTGTAGTTTTGATTTGCATTTCTCTAATGATTAATGATGTTGAGCATTCTTACATGTGTTTGTTGGCAGTCTGTATATCTTCTTTGGAGAAATGTCACTTAGGTCTTCTGCCCATTTTTGGATTGGGTTGTTTGTTTTTTGTTATTGAGCTGCATGAGCTGATTATAAATTTTGGATATTAATCATTTGTCAGTTGCTTCACTTGCAAATATTTTCTCCCATTCTGAGGGTTGTCTTTTGGTCTTGTTTATGGTTTCCTTTGCTGTGCAAAAGCTTTGAAGTTTCATTAGGTCTCATTTGTTTATTTTTGTTTTTATTTCCATTACTCTAGGAGGTGGGTCAGAAAGGATCTTGCTGTGATTTATGTCATAGAGTGTTCTGCCTATGTTTTCCTCTAAGAGTTTGATAGTTTCTGGCCTTACATTTAGGCCTTTAATCCATTTTGAGCTTATTTTTCTGTATGGTGTTAGAGAGTTATCTAATCTCATACTTTTACATGTACCTGTCCAGTTTTCCCAGCACCACTTAGTGAACAGTCTGTCCTTTCTCCACTGTAGATTCCTGCCACCATTATCAAAGATAAGGTGTCCATATGTGCATGGGTTTATCTCTGGGTTTTCTATCCTGTTCTATTGATCTATCTTTCTGTTTTTGTGCCAGTACCATACTGTCTTGATTACTGTAGCTTTGTAGTATACTCTGAAGTCAGGGAGCCTGATTCCTCCAGCTCCTTTTTTCGTTCTCAAGATTGCTTTGGCTATTCGGGGTCTTTTGTGTTTCCATACAAATTGTGAAATTTTTTGTTCTAGTTCTGTGAAAAATGCCAGTGGTAGTTTGATAGGGATTGCATTGAATCTATAGATTGATTTGGGGAATAGAGTCATTTTCACAATGTTGATTCTTCCAATCCAAGAACATGGTATATCTCTCCATCTATTTGTATCATCTTTAATTTCTTTCATCAGTGTCTTATAATTTTCTGCATACAGGTCTTTTGTCTCCTTAGGTAGGTTTATTCCTAGATATTTTATTCTTTTTGTTGCAATAGTAAATGGGAGTGTTTTCTTGATTTCACTTTCAGATTTTTCATCATTAGTATATAGGAATGCCAGAGATTTCTGTGCATTAATTTTGTATCCTGCCACTTTACCAAATTCATTGATTAGCTCTAGTAGTTTTCTGGTAGCATCTTTGGGATTCTCTATGTATAGTATCATGTCATCTGCAAACAGTGACAGCTTTACTTCTTCTTTTCCGATTTGGATTCCTTTTATTTCCTTTTCTTCTCTGATTGTTGTGGCTAAAACTTCCAAAACTATGTTGAATAAGAGTGGTGAGAGTGGGCAATCTTGTCTTGTTCCTGATCTTAGTGCAAATGCTTTCAGTTTTTCACCATTGAGAATGATGTTTGCTGTGGGCTTGTCATATATGGCCTTTATTATGTTGAGGAAAGTTCCCTCTATGCCTACTTTCTGCAGAGTTTTTATCATAAATGGGTGTTGAATTTTGTCAAAAGCTTTCTCTTCATCTATTGAGATGATCATATGGTTTTTCTCCTTCGATTTGTTAATATGGTTTATCACATTGATCGATTTGCATATCTTGAAGAATCCTTGCATTTCTGGAATACACTCCACTTGATCATGGTGTATGATCCTTTTAATGTGTTGTTGGATTCTGTTTGCTAGTCTTTTGTTGAGGATTTTTGCATCTATGTTCATCAGTGATATTGGCCTGTAGTTTTCTTTCTTTGTGACATCCTTGTCTGGTTTTGGTACCCAGGTGATGGTGCCTCGTAGAAGGAATTCGGGAGTGTTGCTCCTTCTGCTATATTTTGGAAGAGTTTGAGAAGGATAGGTGTTAGCTCTTCTCTAAATGTTTGATAGAATTCGCCTGTGAAGCCATCTGGTCCTGGGCTTTTGTTTGTTGGAAGATTTTTAATCACAGTTTCAATTTCAGTCCTTGTGATTGGTCTGTTCATATTTTCTATTTCTTCCTGATTCAGTCTTGGCATGTTGTGCATTTCTAAGAATTTGTCCATTTCTTCCAGATTGTCCATTTTATTGGCATACAGTTGCTTGTAGTAATCTCTCATGATCTTTTTTATTTCTGCAGTGTCAGTTGTTACTTCTCCTTTTTCATTTCTAATTCTATTGATTTGAGTCTTCTCCCTTTTTTTTCTTGATGAGTCTGGCTAGTGGTTTATCTATTTTGTTTATCTTCTCAAAAAACCAGCTTTTAGTTTTATTGATCTTTGCTATTGTTTCCTTCATTTCTTTTTCATTTATTTCTGATCTGATTTTTATGATTTCTTTCCTTCTGCTAGCTTTGGGGTTTTTTGTTCTTCTTTCTCTAATTGCTTGAGGTGCAAGATTAGGTTGTTTATTTGAGATGTTTCCTGCTTCTTAAGGTGGGCTTGTATTGCTATAAACTTCCCCCTTAGAACTGCTTTAGCTGCGTCCCATAGGTTTTGGGTCGTTGTGTCTCCATTGTCATTTGTTTCTAGGTATTTTTTGATTTCCTCTTTGATTTCTTCAGTGATCACTTCATTATTAAGTAGTGTATTGTTTAGCCTCCATGTGTTTGTATTTTTTACAGATCTTTTCCTGTAATTGATATCTAGTCTCATGGCGTTGTGGTCGGAAAAGATACTTGATACAATTTCAATTTTCTTAAATTTACCAAGGCTTGATTTGTGACCCAAGATATGATCTATCCTGGAGAATGTTCCATGAGCACTTGAGAAAAATGTGTATTCTGTTGTTTTTGGATGGAGTGTCCTATAAATATCAATTAAGTCCATCTTGTTTAATGTATCATTTAAAGCTTGTGTTTCCTTATTTATTTTCATTTTGGATGATCTGTCCATGGGTGAAAGTGGGGTGTTTAAGTCCCCTACTATGAATGTGTTACTGTCGATTTCGCCTTTTATGGCTATTAGTATTTGCCTTATGTACTGAGGTGTTCCTATGTTGGGTGCATAAATATTTACAATTGTTATATCTTCTTCTTGGATCGATCCCTTGATCATTATGTAGTGTCCTTCTTTGTTTCTTTTAATAGTCCTTATTTTAAAGTCTATTTTGTCTGATATGAGAATTGCTACTCCAGCTTTCTTTTGGTTTCCATTTGCATGGAATATCTTTTTCCATCCCCTTACTTTCAGTCTGTATGTGTCTCTAGGTCTGAAGTGGGTCTCTTGTAGACAGCATATATATGGGTCTTGTTTTTGTATCCATTCAGCCAATCTGTGTCTTTTTGTGGGAGCATTTAGTCCATTTACATTTAAGGTAATTATCGATATGTATGTTCCTATTCCCATTTTCTAAATTGTTTTGGGTTCGTTATTATAGGTCTTTTCCTTCTCTTGTGTTTCTTGTCTAGAGAAGTTCCTTTAGCATTTGTTGTAAAGCTGGTTGTGTAGTGTTGAACTCTCTCAGCTTTTGCTCGTCTGTAAAGGTTTTAATTTCTCCATCAAATCTGAATAAGATCCTTGCTGGGTAGAGTAATCTTGGTTGCAGGTTTTTCTCCTTCATCACTTTAAATATGTCTTGCCACACCCTTCTGTCATGCAGAGTTTCTGCTGAAAGATCAGTTGTTAACCTTATGGGGATTCCCTTGTGTGTTATTTGTTGTTTTTCCCTTGCTGCTTTTAATATGCTTTCTTTGTATTTAATTTTTGACAGTTTGATTAATATGTGTCTTGGTGTATTTCTCCTTGTATTTCTCCTGTATGGGACTCTCTGTGCTTCCTGGACTTGATTAACTATTTCCTTTCCCATATTAGGGAAGTTTTCAACTATAATCTCTTCAAATATTTTCTCAGTCCCTTTCTTTTTCTCTTCTTCTTCTGGAACCCCTATAATTCAAATGTTGGTACATTTAATATTGTCCCAGAGGTCTCTGAGACTGTCCTCAGTTCTTTTCATTCTTTTTTCTTTATTCTGCTCTGCAGTAGTTATTTCCACTATTTTATCTTCCAGGTCACTTATCCGTTCTTCTGCCTCAGTTATTCTGCTATTGATCCCATCTAGAGTACTTTTAATTTCATTTATTGTGTTGTTCATCGTTGCTTGTTTCATCTTTATTTCTTCTAGGTCCTTGTTAACTGTTTCTTGCATTTTGTCCATTCTATTTCCAAGATTTCAGATCATCCTTATTTCAGATCATCCTTCAGATCATCATTATTCTGAATTGTTTTTCAGGTAGACTGCCTATTTCCTCTTCATTTGTTAGGTCTGGTGGGTTTTTATCTTGCTCCTTCATCTGCTGTGTGTTTTTCTGTCTTCTCATTTTGCTTATCTTACTGTGTTTGGCATCTCATTTTTGCAGGCTGCAGGCTCGTAGTTCCCACTGTTTTTGATGTCTGTCTCCAGTGGCTAAGGTTGGTTCAGTGGGTTGTGTAGGCTTCCTGCTGGAGGGGACTAGTGCCTGTGTTGTGGTGGATGAGGCTGGATCTTGTCTCTCTAGTGGGAAGGTTCACATCTGGTGGTGTGTTTTGGGGGTGTCTGTAGCCTTATTATGATTTTAGGCAGCCTCTCTGCTAATGGGTGGGGTGTGTTCCTCTTTTGCTAGTTGTTTGGCATAGGTTGTCCAGCACTGTGGCTTGCTGGTCGTTGAGTGAAGCTGGGTGCTGGTGTTAAGATGGAGGTCTCTGGGAGATTTTCGCTGTTTGATATTATGTGGAGCTGGGATGTCTCTTGTTGACCAGTGTCCTGAAGTTGGCTCTCCTACCTCAGAGGCAGAACCATGACTCCTGGCTGGAGCACCAAGAGCCTTTCATCCACATGGCTCAGAATAAAAGGGAGGAAAAGTAGAGATAATTAGTAGAAGTATGAGGAAAGAAAGAAGGAAAGGAGGGAAGGAAGGAAGGAAGGAAGGAAGAAAGAAAGAAAGAAAGAAAGAAAGAAAGAAAGAAAGAAAGAAAGAAAGAAAGAAAGAAAAAGAAAGAAAGAAAGAAAGAAAGAAAGAGAGAAAGAAAGAGAGAAAGAAGCAAAGAAGGAAAGAAAGGAGGGAGGGAGGGAGGAAGGAAGGAAGGAGGGAAAGAAGGAAAAAAGAGAAAGAAAGAAGATACAGTAAAAATAAAATAAAGTACAATAAAGTTATTGAATTAAAAAATACTTATTTAGAAAAAAAAAGGGGGGGACGGATAGAACCTTAGGACAAATGTTGGAAGCAAAGCTATACAGACAAAATCTTACACAGAAGCATACATATACACCCTCACAAAAAGAGGTAAAGGGGGAAAATCATAAATCTTGCTCTCAGAGACCACCTCCTCAATTTGGGGTGATTCGTTGTCTAAAGTAGGGAAGGAAGGAAGGAAAGAAAGAAAGAAAGAACGAAGGTAAAGTATAATAAAGTTATTAAAATTAATTATTAAGAAAAGAAAAACATGGATGGATAGAACCCTAAGACAAATCGTGGAAGCAAGACTATACAGACAAGATCTCACACAGAAGCATACACGTACACATTCACAAAAAGAGGAAAAGGGGAAAAAATCATAAATCTTGCTCTCGAAACCCACCTCCTCGATTTGGGATGATTCGTTGTCTATTCATGTATTCCACAGATGCAGGGTATATCAAGTTGATTGTGGAGCTTTAATCCGCCGCTTCTGAGGCTGCTGGGAGAGATTTCCCTTTCTCTTCTTTGTTCTCACAGCTCACAGGGGCTCAGCTTTGGATTTGGCCCTGCCTCTGCGTGTAGGTCGCTGGAGGGCGTCTGTTGTTTCCTCAGACAGGACGGGGTTAAAGGAGCCGCTGATTCGGGGGCTCTGGCGCACTCAGGCCGGGGGGGGGGGGGGGGGGAGGGAGGGGCACTGCATGCGGGGCGGGCCTGCGGCGGCAGAGGCTGGCGTGACGTTGCACCAGCCTGAGGCTCGCCATGCATTCTCCCGGGGAAGTTGTCCCTGGATCCCGAGAACCAGGCAGTGGCGGGCTGCACAGGCTCCGCGGAAGAGGGGTGTGGAGAGTGACCTGTGCTCGCACACAGGCCCCTTGGTGGCGGCAGCAGCAGCCTTAGCGTCTCCCATCCGTCTCTGGGGTCCGTGCTTTTAGCCGCGGCTCGCACCTGTCTCTGGAGTTCCTTTAAGCAGCGCTCTTAAACCCCTCTCCTCTCGCACCAGGAAACAAAGAGGGAAGAAAAAAATCTCTTGCCTCTTCGGCAGGTGCAGACTTTTCCCCGGACTCCCTCCCGGCTAGCTATGGTGCACTAACCCCTTCAGGCTATGTTCAAGCCTCCAACCCCAGTCCTCTCCCTGCGCTCCGTCTGAAACAGAAACCCGAGCCTCAGCTCGCAGCCCCGCCCGCCCCGGCGGGTGAGCAGACAAGCGCCTCGGGCTGGTGAGGGCCGGTCGGCTCCGATCCTCTGTGCGGGAATCTCCCTGCTTTGCCCTCCACACCTGATGCTGTGCACTCCTCCGCGGCTTCGAAGCTCCCCCCTCCACCTCCCGCAGTCTCCGCCCGCGAAGGGGCTTCCTAGTGTGTGGAAACTTTTCCTCCTTCACAGCTCCCTCCCACTGGTGCAGGTGCCGTCCCTATTCTTTTGTCTCTGTTTTTTCTTGTTTTCTTTTGCCCTACCCAGGTACGTGGGGAGTTTCTTGCCTTTTGGGAGGTCTGAGGTCTTCTGCCAGCCTTCAGTAGGTGTTCTGTAGGAGCTGTTCCACGTGTAGATGTATTTCTGGTGTATCTGTGGGGAGGAAGGTGATCTCCGCGTCTTACTCTTCCGCCATCTTCCGGGTTCATACCTGAACTATGCAATTTTTTCACTGACGTTATGTGAACTACCTGTTCATCCTCTCAGGACAGTGCAAGGTAGGTGGGATGAGAATGAGGGAGGGAGAGAGGGAGGGAGAGGAAAGAGAGCGAGTGAGTCCTGGAGTGAGCCTAACCCCCAGTGACTCTCAGTGTTCTGAGAGTTCATCCAAAACAAAGAGGGTAAGATTATTTGCAACACAAAAATAATTGAAAAGAGTTGAATTTATGTTCCATGGAGGTTATTGCTAGAGAAGCTGCTATGGTTGGCAAACAGCATAGTCTGAGTTAACATGATTCTCACACATTTAAAAATATTTTTTCTTTGGGAAATCTAGCCTATTGTTGTAGTTTCATTACTGTGATAGCTTTTGTTATTGATCCAGTGAGCTATAAAGATAATGGCCACAAATATTTGATTTGGATTCGTCAATCCAAAAGTGTTTCTTTAAATGTGTTCTCTCCATAAGGGCATACACATGCACCACATAAAGATCCAGTACCTGAGTAGGTTGCTCTATCTGTTTCTAGAGGGAGAAACCCTACATGTGTGTCTTAGTAATCCAGTGCTGCGGCCCATTAGCCTTATTATTTAGTTAAGCTATTTGATTTGAACTATGAGTCTGTATAAAGGTATATATAGGTCAGTCTTTACATAGATAAGAATACTATGTGATGTTCAGCCTATTATAGAAAAGATCCCATGTCTTTTCCTATTGGCAGCTCATTGTTATTATGATGCAGCATTTTATTGGTTTATCCACCTCATAGGTAGGTGTTTAGGAGATTGTCTATTTTTAATGAGTATTTAGCCATATACTTATGAAATGGCTAAGGTCTTAGGGGTCAGTTTGTCTCTTAATTAGAGGTTTACCTAATTAATACTTAATATTTATTTTACCGAAGTAGAACCTTCATGGATTTGTCCCATGTTATATTTTTTTAAATCAGAGAGACCCATTTCATGGTGAGAGGTCTATGTTTGAAAGCCATGGCTTTTTTTTTTTAATGAGACAGTACGTCTCCATTAAGATCCTGTAACAGACCAGTTAGTAGCTATTCAATGTAGGTAGGAAGCCCTGGAGTCCACAGACCCAAACTGGACAATACCAGGTGAGTCTTGTTGACAAAAGTTCTAGTCACCTCTGAGGTTGACCACTAATATTTGAAGTTTCATAGGCACAAAAAAAAGCTCAGATACTCTACAGTAAAATTTAATTTACCATTTTCTTGTCTGTATTTAAAACTACTTGGTCTAAGGGGTTCCATTCAAATTTAGATATATATCTGGTTACTTGCTATAAAGTCTGTAGCAAATTTCAGTTGTAGAATGTGCTATTCCCAATTTTCAAATAGGCCAATTGGTCTTAGGTCAGTTTATTTGTAGTTGGTGGCTGAAGGGTCAGCAGTTTACTATCAACAAAATGTCCATACATCTACAATTAGTTCATATTGTACTAGAGTTTATTAAACTCCCTGAAGCCAGGTTGTTGGCATACCAAGCCAAATGCAGAGAATCTTATTTTTGTTTTCTTTCTGGAGAGCTATAAGAAATAAAGCACTGACAATATCCAAAACAAAATACCAATTGTGGTTGCTTTTGTATATTGCTTTGGCAATATAGAAAGCAAAATACAAAATAGCAACACACTCAAAATTAAGGGGTCAGTACCATAAGTATAATGGTGCTTACTTTCTTATCCAGGACTCTGCCATCCATAGAAAGTCCCAAGCACCACTGGCCTTCATGGGCGAGCCAGAGTTATCATACTTGGAAACCATATCGAATAGCACCATTTCTTTAGTAAATCTTATGTGAAAAGATCAAGTTCTTCTTCTTCTCCTGACTGTGGTATTATTTCAATTGTACAATTTTGGCATGCTTTATGGATAGAGAAAATTCTTGCTGTATATAACATTGTTTTCTGTAGAAGCCAAAGATATGGGTAGCAATGCATGTATTCATCAGTATGTCCAAAGGATGGCACTGAATGTTCATCGTCCCTCTTTTTATGGTTCAGCCAAGATTTGGCTCAGCAGGTCTGAATTAGTTCAACAGAAGAATAGGTTAGTACTAATTACTGAACTCCCAATTGTTCCATTTTTTTTTTTTTAACAAGGACAGGTATCAGACAAGGCAGTTTTCATTTTACACAGTTACATGGATAATATCTCCTCCTCCCAAACTAAAGATATAGAGAGCATTATGTAGATGGGATACCTTTCTACTGGAACTTGGTTATGGCATTCGTAGAGCACCTGTGCTCAGCCTAAACCATAGGATAATGACAGTGTGGGTGATTAATTGTTCTCTGCTATGATGTTTTTCCCCATTAAGCCCTATATCTGTACCAATTAGTACTAGTGATATGTGTCTATGGACATTTTACATGACAGTATGACAAGGTCTTGAGAAGCTGAAGCACCATATGACTCAGGTAAATAGTATACAAATGACTGCTTATCACTTTTTTTCCTCAAAAGTAAAATCCATGGTTTCCCTATTCACTCTGTTTTTCCAGTATTTCACTGAAAGGATCAGCTGCTTTTATAGGACACAGCCCACAAGTTAAGGCCTGTGAGTAGCCTAAGTTTGAATAACTTGTTTCACAGATTCTGTTGACTTATTTGCTGTCAATCTAACCTATATATATATATATTTTTTTTGAGTTTTCTAGTGTAGCCATTTTCTAAAAATATTGTGGAAAATACAAGAAACATTTGGGATGAGTAAGGGCTTAATCTACAGCTAAAATTAATAAATCTATAGTTAATGTACACTGACTTATAGCAAACATACATTGAGAACTGATTTTTGGCCTTTCATTGTATTAAACTTACTACAAGGAATAATTTGGTATGTTACCCAACAGCTCTATGAGAGTTAGTACATAAATGATACCACTATGGTACACTAAAATCCAGATATATTAATTTAAAAGCATAATATGAAAATGTCCTATGATAAAAATAAAAATATATATGAATCTCACATATACACATTAAAAGGATCATACGCCATGCTCAAGTGGGATTTATCCCAGGGAGGCAAGGATATTTCAGTAACCAGAAATCAATCTGTGTGATACACCACATTAACAAATGGAAGAC
Source organism: Stenella coeruleoalba (assembly GCF_951394435.1). Lineage (NCBI taxonomy): Eukaryota > Metazoa > Chordata > Mammalia > Artiodactyla > Delphinidae > Stenella > Stenella coeruleoalba. The sequence continues at coordinate 37,236,731 of NC_137164.1, read as the reverse complement.
TAAAAACCCTATGAACATCTCAATAGATGCAGAAAAAGTTTCTGACAAAAGTCAACACCGATTTATGATAAAAACTCTCCAGAAAGTGGGCATAGAGAGGACCTACCTCAACACACTAACAGCCATATACGACAAACCCACAGATAACATCATACTCAACATTGAAAAGCTGAAAGAATTTCCTCTAAGATCAGGAAAAAAGATGAGGATGTCCACTCTCACCACTTTTATTCAACATAGTTTTGGAAGTCCTAGCCATGGCAATCAGAGAAGAAAAAGAAATAAAAGAATACAAATTGGAAAAGAAATAAAACTTCACTGTTTGCAGATGACATGATACTATACATAGAAAATCCTAAAGAGGCTACCATAAAATTACTAGAGCTCATCAATGAATTCAGTAAAGTTGCAGGATACAACATTAATACACAGAAATCTGTTGCATTTCTATACACTAACAATGAAAGCTTAGAAAGAGAAATTAAGGATACAATCTTATATACCATTGCATCAAAAATAATAAAAAAAAAAATAGGAATAAACCTACCTAAGGATGTACTCAGAAAACTGTAAAATGCTGATGAAAGAAATCAAAGGTGACACAAACAGATGGAAAGATATACCATGTTCTTGGATTGGAAAAATCAATATTGTCAAAATGACTATACTACTCAAGGCAATCTATAGATACAAAGCAATCCTTATCAAATTATCAATGGTATTTTTCACAGATCTAGAACAAAAATAAATTTTAAATCTGTATGGAAATACAAAAGACCCAAAATAGCCAAAGAAATCTTGAGAAAGAAAAATGGAGCTGGAGGAATCAGGCTCTCTGACTTCAGGCTATACTACAAAGCTACAGTAATCAAGACGCTGGAACAAAAACAGAAATATAGATTAAAGGAACAGGATAGAAAGCCCAGAAATAAACTCATGCACCTATGGTCAATTAATCTTTGACAGAGAACTCAAGACTATACCATGGAGAAAAGACAGTCTCTTTAATAAGTGGTGCTGGGAAAACTGGACAGCTACATGTAAAAGAATGAAATTAGAACATTCTCTAACACCATACACAAAAATAAACTCAAAATGAATTAAAGACCTAAATGCAAGGCTGGATACTATAAATCTCTTAAAGGAAAACATAGGCAGAACACTCTTTGACATAAATCGCAGCAATATCTTTTTGGATCCACCTTCTAGAGTAATGAAAATAAAAACAAAAATAAACAAATTGGTCCTAATTAAACTTAAAAGTTTTAGCACAGCAAAGGAAAACATAAACAAAATGAAAAGACAATCTACAAAATGGGAGAAAATATTTGCCAGCAATGAGACTGACAAGGGATCAATCTCCATAATATACAAACAGCTCTTGCAACTCAATATCAAAAAAATACAAATAAACCAGTCAAAAATGGGTGGAACATCTAAATAGATATTTCTCCAAAGAACACATACACATGGCCAAAAGCACATGAAAAGATGCTCAACATCACTAACATTAGAGAAATGTAAATCAAAACTACAAAGAGTTATCACGTCACACCAGTCAGAATGGTGATCATCAAAAAGTCTACAAACAATAAATGCTGGAGAGGGTGTGGAGAAAAGGGAACCCTCCTACACTGTTGATGGGAATGTAAATTGATACAGCTACTATGGAGAGCAGTATGGAGGTTCCTTAAAAAACTGAAAAGAGAGCTACCATATGATCTAGCAATCCCACTCCTGGGCATGTATCTGGAAAAAGCCATAATTCGAAATGATACATGCACTCCAATATTCATTGCAGCACTATTTACAATAGCCAGGATATGGAAGCAACCTAAATGTCCATCAACAGAGGAATGGATAAGGAAAATGTAGTACATATGGAATATTATTTAGCCATAAAAAGGAATGAAATATTGACATTGCAGCAACATGAATGGACCTAAAGATTACCTAAAGATTATCTAAAGATTACCAGACTAAGTGAAGTAAGTCAGACAGAGAAAGACAAATATCATATGATATCACATATGAGGTATGTAAAAAAAAATGATACAAATGGACTTATTTACAAAACAGAAACAAACTCACAGACATAGAAAACAAACTTAAGGTTATCAAAGGGGAAAAGTGGAGGGGGAGGGTAAATTAGGAGTTTGGGATTATTATACACACACTACTATATCTAAAATAGATAATCAACAAGTACCTACTGTGTAGCACAGGGAACTCTACTCAATATTCCGTAAAAATCTACATGGGAAAATTATCTGAAAAAGAATAGATATATGTATATGTTTAACTGAATCACTTTGCTGTACACCTGAAACTAACACAACGTTGTAAATCAACTATATTCTAATATAAAATAAAAACTAAAAAAAGAAATCACCTTCCAAAAATAATAATAATAATAAAACTCAGATAAGCAAAAAAGAATAATATATTTGGACACAAAAAGATTTTTAAAATATCTGCACCTAATTACACTGTAAACAAGGTAATTGTTAAACTGGAAAAATCATTGTTATGCATATGACTATGAATTTATATACTTAGTATAATGAGCTCTAATATGTTGATAAGAAGGTGAGAAATACCTTAATAGAAAAGTATTTGAAATACTTGACTGCCCAATTTATAACAGATAAAAATCAGCATATGTACTGTCAATAAAAAAATTGACAATAAAAAATACCAAACCCCTATGAGCACTTGCTGTGCACCTGAAAATATGCTCCACAATTAATAATTCTCACTGTTTTTATTCCTCACCATCTTCTCTGTGGAGTCACACCAATTTTTCATATGAGGAAACTGAAGGAGAGGAAGGTTAAATAATTTTACAAAATTATACAACTGTTAAAGATTTTACTCTGTAACAATAAAAAAAGAAAAACCTCTTTAACTTTTGCATTGGCAAATCAAATTACCTTGCTTCAGTGAGAGTGAAGGGAAGTCTGTATTTTTCAGATACTCTTACTAGAAGGGTAAATTGTAAGAGTATTCTCATGGGCAATAGATGATCATATGTTAAGAACTTTATCAACGTCTATATTTTAGATCCAATAATTCAACTTCTAAGATATCTTCTGGAAAAAAAATTAGGACTATAAAATATCTATGTATTAGAAAGAATAATATAGATTCATTATAAGATCCCAACAATAAACATTTTAATAAATGTGGTGTTGAATTAAAGGATAGTTTCAATAATCTTTAATTATGTGGAGAAATGTTTATGATGAGAATATACATATATGTGGGGGGTGTCTGGATGTGTGTGCACATGTACATGTGTGTGTTCATGTATATATTTATATATGACATTGTATATGTATGCATGATCATATAAACACATTATGTGCATATAAACACAGTATAAACATGATATATATACAGTATATTTTCAGTTTTGTTTTAACATGTAATCACATACATGTATAGTTAAAGCAAAATTATTAAAATATTTATAAAATTTTAACATGACTGTTGATTTATCAGAAATTCTTCAATTTTTATAATTATTTAATACTTTTATAATCATAACATACAAAATGACTCTAATTACCATTCATCCTTTTGCATTGATTAAGGGCCTTAATAATTGAGTATGCTGGAACACAGGTATCTCTGAAAATTCATACAATTCACAGTAACCTTCAGAATTTTTTTACTGTGTGGCATTAATTGTGCCCATAAATGTCTTCCTGTAGCCTGTATCTTAATATTGTAACTTTCAGTGCCCTTCCATTCTTATTCTAGGCTCAACATGTGACTTTCTTTGGTCAACTAGATATTAATAACAAGCATGTCACAAGCATAGGTTTTAGAAGTACGTGCTTCCCACTTTGTGACTGGGCTTGCTTCCTCTTGAATGCCTGCCTCACCTATGAAAATATGGCTAGAATGCTGTAGAAATGTGAAGGATACATGTAAGAGAGCCCAGTGTCCCAGCCAAGGCAATTCTAGCAGCCAACCATCATCCACTGCCAACCTACCTCAAAGGAATGAACAAACCCAGCTGAGCTCTACCCAGAAATGGCCCAAATCATCACAACTACTCTTCTCATCCATAGACACAAGAAATATAATAAAGAATTTTTGTTTTAAGCTGCTCTGTTGGGGTGGTTTGTTATTCAACAGTATTTTAACAATGGATAATTTGTCTTCCTCCTACAGTAAATTTATATTGGTCAATACAGTAGAGACAGTTGATGCTTTGAATTATTTTGTTTATATAAGACAGACAGAGGAAATAACTCGTAACTAAGGTTAAGTTGTGACAGCAGTTGTGATTTGGGAGGTATGATTAAAAACCTGTCTGTTCCTATTTTTGCCCACCCATATCCCATATTTTTATTTTTTGCTTAAATTTTTTATTGCCAGAGTAACTCCAATGGGTTAAGTTAAGAATATTTTAGAGGATCTCTTTTGATCGGATACATATAGATTATGAGAGAGGGGGTACAAATTCAGAACCAAAACAGAAAGTTCAGATCTTGGTATGTATATGAACTTAATATATAATGAAGTGGATATTGAGATTAGTGGGGAAAGGAAAAATTCTGTATTAACAATAATATAACGGAGCAACAGCCAACATTGTTGGAGTCTCACTATGTCCTAGGCTCTATTCACAAGGTAAACAGAATATTATATCATTATTTTGCTATGAAACTGGCATTTTTTGTTTGTTTGTTTTTTTGCAGTACGTGGGCTTCTCACTGTTGTGGCCTCTCCCGTTGTGGAGCACAAGCTCTGGATGCACAGGCTCAGCGGCCATGGCTCATGGGCCCAGCCGCTCCGTGGCATGTGGGATCTTCCCGCACCGGGGCATGAACCCGCGTACCCTGCATCAGCAGGCGGACTCTCAACAACTGTGCCACCAGGGAAGCCCCGGCAATGCTTTTTAAAGCTTATAAAATCCAGAAGACCTTCAAGATGGTGGAGGAGTAAGATGTGGAGATCACCTTCCTCCCCACAAATACATTAGAAAAACATGTACATGTGGAACAACTCCTACAGAACACCTACTGAACGCTGGCAGAAGACCTCAGACCTCCCAAAAGGCAAGGAGCTCCCCCACATACCTGGGTAGGGCAAAAGGAAAAAAGAAAAACAGAGACAAAAGAATAAGGATGGGACCTGCACCTCTTGGAGGGAGCTGTGAGGTAGGAAAAGTTTCCACACACTAGGAAACCCCTTCACTGGTGGAGACGGTGGGTGGGTGGGGGGTAGCTTCAGAGTCATGGAGGAGAGCACAACAACAGTGGTGCAGAGAGACTCCTGAAAAGAGGATCAGTGCCGACCAGCACTCACCAGCCTGAGAGGCTTCTCTGCTCACCCACCAGGCAGGTAGGGGCTGGGAGCTGAGGCTCAGGCTTCAGAGGTCTGATCCCAGGGAGAGGACTGGGTTGGCTGCATAAACACAGCCTGAAGGGGGCTAGTGTGCCACAGCTAGCTGGGAGGGAGTCCGGGAAGTGTCTGCCTAAGAGGCAAGAGACCATTGTTTCTGGGTGCGCAAGGAGAGAAGATACAGAGCACCACCTAAATGAGCTTCAGAGACAGGTACGAGCAACGGCTATCAGTGTGGACACCAGAGATGAGCATGAAATGCTAATGCTGCTGCTGCTGAAGCCACCAAGAAACCTGTGTGCAAGCACAGGTCACTATCCACACCATGCCTCCTGGGAGCCTGTGCAGCCCACCACTACCAGGGTCCTGTGATCCAGGGACAATTTCCCCAGGAAAACACACAGCACACCCCAGGCTGTTTCAACGGCACACTGACCTCTGCTGCTGCAGTCTCACCCCACATTCCATACCCATCCCGCCCCATGGCATGAGTGAGCCAGAGCTCACTAATCAGCTGTTCCTTTAACCCCCTTCTGTCTGGGTAAACAGATGTCAGAGGGAGACCTACATGGCAAGGTGGGGCCAAAACCAAAGCTGAACCTCAGGAGCTGTGTGAACAAAGAAGAGAAAGGCAAATATCTCTGTGCAGCCTCAGGAGCAGTGGATTGAATCTCCACAATCAACTTGAAGTACCTTGCCTCTGTGGAATACCTGAATAGACAACGAATAACCCTCAAAATTGAGGTGGTAGACTTTGGGAGCAACTATAGACTTGGGATGTGCTGTATGTGACTGACTAGTTCCTGATTTTTATGTTTATCTTAGTTTAGTTTTTAGTGCTTGTTATCATTGGTAGATTTGTTTATTGGTTTGATTACTCTCTTTTCTTTTTTTATTACCCTCTTTATTTTAATAATATTTTTTAAAAAATTTATTTTAATTATTTTATTTTATTTTTTCTTTCTTTATTTTATTTTTCTGCTTTCTTCTGAGCCATGTGAGTGAAAGGGTCTTGATGTTCTGGCCAGGCCTGAGCCTCTGAGGTGCGAGAGCCAAGTTCAGGATATTGGACCACCAGAGGCCACCCAACCCAATATAATATCAATTGGCAAAGGCTCTCGCAGAGATCTCTGACTCAATGCTAATATCCAGCTCCACTCAACGACGAGCAAGCTCCTGTGCTGGACACGCCATGCCAAACAACTAGCAAGACAGGAACACAAACCCAACAATTAGCAGAAAGTCTGCCTAAAATCATAATAAGTTCACAGACACCCCAAAAACACAACACCAGATGTAGTCCTGCCCACAAGAAAGACAAGATCCAGCCTCATCCACCAGAACAGAGTCACCAGTCCCCTATACCAGGAAGCCTACACAACTCATTGAACAAACCTTACCCACTGGGGGCAGACACAAAAACAACAGGAACTATGAACCTGCAGCCTGGGAAAAGGAGACCACAAACACAATAAGTTAAGCAAAATGAGAAGACAGAGAAATGCACAGCAGATGAAGGAGCAAGGTAGAAACCCACCAGAATAAATAAATGAACAAGAAATAGGTAGTCTACTAGAAAAGGAATTCAGAATAATGTTAGTAAAGATGATCCAAAGTCTTGAACATAGAATGGAGAAAATACAAGAAATGTTTAAGAAGGACCTAGAAGAACTAAAGAGCAAACAAACAATGATGACCAACACAATAAATGAAATTAAATATTCTCTAGAAGGAATCAATAGCAAAATAACTGAGACAGAAGAATGGTTAAATGACCTGGAAGATAAAATAGTGAAAACAACTACCACAGAGCAGAATAAAGACAAAAGAATGAAAAGAATTGAGGACAGTCTCACACACATCTGGGACAACATTAAACACACAAACATTCGAATTATAAGGGTCCCAGAAGAAGAAGAGAAACAGAAAGAATCTCAGAAAACATTTGAAGAGATTATAATTGAAAACTACTCTAATATGGGAAAGGAAATAGTCAATCAAGTCCAGGAAGCACAGAGAGTCCCATACAGGCTAAATCCAAGGAGAACATTCCAAGACACATATTAATCAAACTATCAAAATTTAAATACAAAGAAAAAATGTTTAAAGCAGCAAGCAAAAACACACAAATTACACAAGGAAATCCCCATGAGGTTAACAGCTGATCTTTCAGCAGAAACTCTGCAAGCCAGAAGGGAGTGACAGGACATATTTAAAGTGATGAAAGGGAAAATGATACAACCAAGATTACTCTACCCAGCAAGGATCTCATCCAGATTCAACAGAGAAATTAAAAACTTTTCAGAAAAGCAAAAGATAAGAGAATTCAGCACCACCAAACCAGCTTTACAACAAATGTTAAAGGAACTTCTCTAGGCAGGAAACACAAAAGAAGGAAAAAACCTACAATAAAAAATCCAAAACAATTAATAAAATGGTAATAGGAACATACATATCAATAACTACCTTAAACGTAAATGGATTAAATGTTCCAACCAAAAGACATAGACTGGCTGAATGGATACAAAAACAAGACCTGTATATATGCTGTCTATAACACACCCACTTCAGAGCTGGGAACACATACAGACTAAAAGTGAGGGGGTGGAAAAAGATATTAAATACAAATGGTAATCAAAAGGAAGCTAGAGTAGCAATTCTCATATCAGAAAAAATAGACTTTAAAATAAAGACTACTACAAGAGGCAAAGAAGGACACTACATAATGATCAAGGGATTAATCCAAGAAGATGATATAACAATTGTAAATATTTATGCACCCAACATATGAGCACTTCAATTCATAAGGCAAATGCTAACAGCCATAAAAGGGGAAATAAACAGTAACACAGTAATAATAGGGGACTTTAACACCCCACTTTCACCAATGGACAAATCAACCAAAATGGAAATAAATAAGGAAACACAAGCTTTAAATGACACACTAAACAAGATGGACTGAATTGATATTTATAGGACATTCCATCCAAAAACAACAGAATACACTTTCTGCTCAAGTACTCATGGAACATTGCCTAGAAGAGATCGTTTCTTGGGTCACAGATCAAGCCTTGGTAAATTTAAGAAAATTGAAATTGTACAAGTATCTTTTCTGACCACAATGCTATGAGACTAGACACAACTTACAGGAAATAAATGTAAAAAAATATAAACACATGGAGGCTAAACAATACACTACAAAATAACCAAGAGATCACTGAAGAAAGGAAAGAGGAAATTAAAAAATACCTAAAGGGCTTCCCTGGTGGCGCAGTGGTTGAGAATCCACCTGCCGATGCAGGGGACATGGGTTAGTGCCCCAGTCCAGGAAGATCCCACATGCCGTGGAGCGGCTGCGCCCATGAGCCATGGCCGCTGAGCCTGCACATCTGGAGCCTGTGCTCCACAGTGGGGGAGTCCACAGCAGTGAGAGGTCTGCATACCGCAAAAAAAAAAAAAAAAAAAAAAAAAAAAAAAACCTAAAAACAAAAGACAATAAAAAACGACAACCCAAAACCTATGGGATGCAGCAAAACAGTTCTAAGAGGGAAGTTTATACCAATACAATCCTACTTCAAGAAACAAGAAAAATCTCAAATGAACAACTTAACCTTACACCTAAAGCAATTAGAGGAAGAAGGAAAACTACCCCAATGTTAGCACAAGGAAAGAAATCTTAAAGATCAGATCACAAATAAATGAAAAGGAAATGAAGGAAACAATAGCAGAAACCAATAAAACTAAAATCTGGTTCTCTGAGAAGATAAACAAAATTGATAAACAAATAGACAGACTCATGAAGAAAAAAAGATAGAAGACTCAAATCAATAGAATTAGAAATGAACAAGGAGAAGTAGCAACTGACACTGCAGAAATACAAAGGATCATGAGAGATTACTACAAGCAACTATATCACAATACAATAGACAACCTGGAAGAAATGGACAAATTCTTAGAAAAACACAACCTTTTAAGACTGAACCAGGAAGAAATAGAAAATATAAACAGACCCATCACAAGCCCTGAAATTGAAACTGTGATTAAAAATCTTCCAACAAACAAAAGCCCAGGAACCAGATGGCTTCACAGGTGAATTCTATCAAACATTTAGAGAAGAGCTAAAACCTATCCTTCACAAACTCTTCCAAAATATAGTAGAGGGAGGAACACTCCCAAACTCATTCTTCAAGGCCACCATCACCATGATACCAACATGAGACAAAGATGTCACAAAGAAAGAAAACTACAGGCCAATATCACTGATGAACATAGATGCAAAAATCCTCAACAAAATACTAGAAAACAGAATCCAACAACACATTAAAAGGATCTTACACCATGATCAAGTGGAGTTTATCGCAGGAATGCAAGGTTTCTTCAATATACGCAAATCAATCAGCATGATACACCATATTAACAAATTGAAGGAGAAAAAGCATGTGATCATCTCAATAGATGCAGAGAAAACTTTCGACAAAATTCAACACCCATTTATGACAAAAACCCTCCAGAAAGTAGGCATAGAGGGAACTTACCTCCACATAATAAAGGCCATATATGAAAAACACACAGCCAACATTGTTCTCAATGGTGAAAAAATGAAACCATTTCCACTAAGATCAGAAGCAAGAAAAGGTTGCCCACACTCACCACTGTTATTCAACATATTTGTGGAAGTTTTAGCCACAGCTATCAGAGAAGAAATAGAAATAAATGGAATGCAAATCTTAAAAGAGGAAGTAAATCTGTCACTGTTTTGCAGATAACATGATAGTATACATAGAGAATCCTAAAGACGCTACTAGAAAACTACTAGAGCTAATCAATGGTTTTAGTAAAGTAGTAGTATACAAAATTAATGCACAGAAATCTCTTGCATTTTTATACACTAATGATGAAAAATCTGAAAGAGAAATTAAGGAAAACTTCCATTTACCACTCCCATTCTGCAACAAAAAGAATAAAATACTTAGGTATAAACCTACCTAAGTAGACAAAAGACCTTTATGCAGAAAACTATAAAAGATTGATGGAAGAAATTAAAGCAGATACAAATAGATGGAGAGATATACCATGTTTTTGGATTGGAAGAATCAACATTGTGAAAATTACTATACTTTCCAAAGCAATCTACAGATTCAATGCAATCCCTAGCAAACTACCGATGGCATTTTTCACAGAATTAAAACAAAAAATTTTACAATATATATGGAAACACAAAAGTCCCCTAATAGCCCACGCAGTGTTGAGAAAGAAAAATGGAGCTGGAAGAACCAGGCTCCCTGACTTAAGACTATACTACAAACCTACAATAATCAAAACAGTATGGTACTGCCACAAAAACAGAAATATAGATCAATAGAACACGATAGAAAGCTCAGAGATAAACCCCCACACATATGGTCACCTTATCTTTGATAAAGGAGGCAACAATATACAATGGAGAAGAGAAAGCCTCTTCAGTAAGTGGTGCTTGGAAAACTGGACAGCTACATGTAAAAGAATGAAATTAGAACACTCAGTAATATCATATGCAAAAACAAAATCAAAACGGATCAAAGACCTGAATGTAAGACCAGACACTATATTTAGAGGAAAACATAGGCAGAACACTCTGTGACATAAATCACAGTAAGATCCGTTTTGGCCCACCTCCTAGAGGAATGGAAACAAAAACAAAATAAACAAGTGAGACGTAATGAAATTTAAAAGTTTTGCACAGCAAAGAAAATCATAATGACGAAAGATAACGCTCAGAATGGGAGAAAATATTTGCAAATGAAGCAACGGAAAAAGGATTAATCTCCAAAATATACAAGCAGCTCTTGCAGCTCAATATCAAAAAAACAAACAACCCAATCCAGAAATGGGCAGAAGACCTAAATAGACATTTCTCCCAAGAAGATATACAGATTGTCAACAAACATATGAATGGATGCTCAGCATCACTAATCATTAGAGAAATGCATATCAAAACCACAGTGAGGTATCACCTCATACCGATCAGATGGCCATCATCAAAAAATATGCAAACAATAAATGCTGGAGAGGGTGTGGAGTAAAGGGATCCCTCCTGCACTGTCGGTGGACATGTAAATTGATACAGCCACTATGGAGAACAGTATGGAGGTTCCTTAAAAAACAAAAAATAGAACTACCATATTACCTAGCAATCCTACTACTGGGTATATACCCTGAGAAAACCATAATTCAAAAAGAGACATGTATCACAATGTTCATTGCAGCTCTCTTTACAATAGCCAGGACATGGAAGCATCCTAAGTGTCCATTGACAGAGGAATGGATAAAGAAGATGTGGTACATATATACAATGGAATATTACTCAGCCATAAAAGGAAAGGAAATTGAGTTATTTGTAGTGAAGTAGATGGACCTAGAGTCTGTCATATGGAGTGAAGCAGGTCAGAAAGTGAAAAACAAATACTGTATGCTAACACATATATATGGAATCTAAAAAAAAAAAAAAAAAAAAAAAAAAATTGGTTCTGGAGAACCTAGGGGCAGGACAGGAATAAAGACACAGTTTTAGACAATACACTCAAGGACACAGGGAGGGGGAAGTGTAAGCTGGGACGAAGTGCTAGTTTGTCATTGACATATATATGCTACCAAATGTAAAATAACTAGCTAGTGGGAAGCAGCCCCATAGCACCGGGAGACCAGTTCCATGCTTTGTGACCACCTAGGGGTGTGGGATAGGGAAGGTGGGAGGGAGACACAAGAGGGAGGGGATAAGGGGGTATATGTATACGTATTTCTCATTCACTTTGTTATACAGCAGAAAATAAGACAACAATGTAAAGCAATAATACTCCAATAAAGATGTTAAAAAAAAAAGACACATGCACCCCAATGTTTATTGCAGCATTATTTACAATTGCCATGAATTTTTAAAATAATTTTCTAAATAAAAAATACACAGTTCTTACTGTGTGCCAACCCCTGCTCAAGTGCTTAAAAAGTATTAATTCATTTACTCCTCATAGCAACTTTGTAAATCAGCTATTGAATTTATCCTAATTTTACTGATGAGGAAATTGAGGCACAGAGATATTATCTAATTTGCACAAGGTCATACAACTAAGAAATGGCAGACACTGGAGAAACCTGTATTGTCTCCAGTGCTAAGATCTTACCCTTACTCTCTGTGACCACTGAAATCTTTCTCATTTTACTTATCTTTTGGCATGTTTTTATTTCTCTAGATTATGGATTTGCATTTTACTGAGAGGGCTTTAAAATTTCAGATTTTTTTCAGGAGTGTTAAGCCAAGTAAATATTTTCATTTGACCCTAAGTTTGCAATGGTAGGGTAATGCCTGCTCTTTATTTTCTGTTATTTTGTGTTTATTGCTGTATTATTAATTATCTATTTTATAGTCTGTTGCAGGTGTCTTGTCTTTAGGTATCAGAATATGGCAGCTTATTAATTGGTTCTGTTAGGACATTTGTAGAAGCTTAGAGGTTAAAAAGTGTAACAGGTCTATAGAATATTCAAAACATATTGATATACCTGTGCAGGTTATTGGTTGCATTGGTTGCAATAGACCACACACACACACACACACACACACACACACACACACACAATTCTTTCTAGGACTTTAACTACTATAGGTAAACACTCTGAGATTGCCGTTGTCATCACCTTAGAGCAAACCCATATGAAGACAACAACAGCCTCTCATACTCATTAATGTTTCTGCACAACCAAAGGTGAATAAAAATTTACCTGTCGTTCTTGTAAAGATGTATTTTTCAACTCATCTTGCATTTTTAGGAAGAGAGTGGGAGAGGAAGAGAGTGGGAGAGAAAGAAATAGGGTAGATATACCCTTCCATATTTATGAAGCAACTATAGTAGGATGATTCTATATTGGCACGACATCTCACTTTGTTTTTATAGTGTATCTGTCAAGAAATATCACTGAGGTTATTTAGAAAAGAAGCTTTCTGTTACTTAGGTGAAATAACCTGAACTTTCATTGTGGATTCTGCTATAGGGAATTTGGTAATAAAGACTATAAATTCTGTCATAATTTACTAGAAGTTACAACTGTATTGGAGGTAAGTTATGCCAAGAATACCATAAATTTGTTAACTAAGAACAATGCAGGGCTTCGCTGGTGGCGCAGTGGTTGAGAGTCTGCCTGCCGATGCGGGGGACGTGGGTTCGTGCCCCGGTCCGGGAAGATCCCACATGTCGCGGAGCAGCTAGGCCCGTGAGCCATGGCCGCTGAGCCTGCGTGTCCGGAGCCTGTGCTCCTCAATGGGAGAGACCACAACAGTGAGAGGCCCGCGTACCGCCAAAAAAAAAAAAAAAAAAAGAACAATGCAATGTATTTTTATTTACATTTACATGGATAATCAAAAAAATATATTGAAATATATTTCACTGAATTAAATGCTGGTTTGGGAAATTTTGGGTAAATGTAGAAGGTGGTATATTGAATTTCAAATCAGTTTGGGAACTTTTAATGACTATAAAGTCTTACTATAGGAAGTTTGCATTCCCTTTAGGTTTAGCCAGTGAAAAGTTCTATGAGTGGGAAGAGAGGAATAAATAGAAAGATATAAGAATTAAAGAAAACAATCATGGGGACAACAGTAAAGAAAACAATTACTTCTGATGAAGTTATTCATTATTTTTCCAATAAAGTGAACATAATATATGCCAAAAATATAACCGTATATCTTGGACACTTAAATATAATTTACTTTAGTTTCTTTCATTGTTTAAAATTCACTTGACCTATGTTTAGGTTCAAAAAGTGGATCAGTACTCTAGTACTAAAACTTGATGCTTGTTTGCTGTTCGGTGAGGAAAGGATACTTTCATATTATTAAGCTGGTAATCAGGGCTGCATTTAAAAAGAGAAAAATAGCTTATCAGACTTACATTAGCATGTAATTACAATTGGCTCTGTTAAATAATTATTTACATTGTGTCCAATAAATTCTCATCAATTTCTATATTGACAACTGACATAATATGTGCAGAGCTCAAACTACTCCAAGACAATGGCAATTTATAAGTATAAATTATAACTATTACCTTTAAAAGAATAAAACTAAAAATGATTTTATTCACAATCATTAGGGTTTTCTGGAACCAAGAAATAAATGTTAAATACAGACAGGGAAACTCAGCATAACATAATTAGCTATAGAATAGGGTGTATTTATTCAATGTGACCCCACCTTTGACCTACCTGAGGTGGGTGCTAGTTACTAAAGTGGCAAAATATTCCTTTTCATTGAGAGGATACAGCAAAAAATAGTCTTAATTGGACCTTAGTGGACAAGATTAAAGTGAAGTGTGTTACATTATTATAAGAGACACTTTGAAATTCTATCAACTTTCATGTCAACGTAAAATTCTTCATAAACATGACAGAAATTCTTACACTATCAAATTCCTTTTCCACCAAATTTAATCACAGAAATCCCAGCTGCTCCCAGTGAAAACAACCTCAGTCCCTACAAGATTAATATTTCCTCATCACACTTCTTGAAATAACCTGGAAGGAAAATAAGTTTGAGAATGAAGTTAAATCAGCTGCCTTCAGACTTATTAGTTTCCTGTTGCTGCTGTGACAATTTAACACAAATTTAATGACTTAACACAAATTTATTATTTTACAGTTCTGGGAGTCAGAACTCTAAAATCAGGCTTACTGCTTTAAAATCAAGGTGGAAATTTCTGAAATTTCTGAAGGGTGAAACTATTTTCTTGTCTTTTTCAGCTCCTAGAGGATTCCTGAATTATGAATTCATGCTCCTCACTTCATCCTGAGCCCTCACCAGCATAGATTTTAACATCCATATTCCTACCAACAGTTTATGATGATTATTTCTTTTTCTCTTAGTGTCTCAAAACTCTACCAGCTTCTGCTCATTTTATAATTCCAAAAACACCTCTACATTTTTAAGATATTTTTACAGCAGTACTCCATTTCCAGGTGCCAAAATCTATAATAGTTTCTTATTGCTGCTATAATAAAAAATCACAAACAGTGTCTTGTAACAATATAAATTTATTCTCTTGCAGTTCTGGAGGTCAGAAGAGTAAAATCAAAACGTCTGCAGGGCTGCATTCTTTCTAGAGGTTTCAGAGGAGAAGTCATTTCCTTGTTTTTTTCAGGTTATTTAACAAAGTCTGCATCACTTACACTGGACTTCTTGCCTTACTCCAGCTTTTTGATTCTGTCATCACCTCTTCCACTACTGACTGTTTTTTTTTGTCTGTCTCTCATCAGACTCTTGTGATTACATTCGGTCCACCTGGATAATCCAGGGTAATCTCCCCAGGTCAAGATCCTTAACTTAATCACACCTGTAAAGTCCCATTGACCATATAAATTATATACACATGTTTTGGGAATTAAGATGTGAGCATTTGTGGAGGACAATTATTTGGCCTACCGCCAACCTCATGTGCTGAAGAAATTTTTTCAAATTTAGGTAAACTAAGGCAACAGAATTCGATAGAAGGCTTTTTAGGACTAGTGTAATACTCTTGGTATGTAGGATTAATGAAACCTGTTAGTGCCCCAAAATGAATAGGGCGTGATATAATGTGGGAACAGAAAGTAAACAATTTAGGATTTAGAGCAGATAAATTGGGAAAATGAGTTAGCAAGGTGAATAAGAATGGCTAGACTATTTTTATGATTGTATGAAGGGAATTGATAAGACTTTGGCCAAGAGACCAATGATGAAATAGGATGTCAACAGTGGATTGAATGTAAAATTGAGATAATAATAATACCTACACTTGTAAAATAGAAACAAAATATTAAGAAATAATTTATAAAATGTACCAGGTACAAAGCAGTATTTAATTAATTATAGTTGTACAATCTGTAATCATTTTACATGTTCTGTAACAACAATTTTTATTGTTTTTATATCTACATAAATCTTAATTTTAAAAAAGTGATATCAGAACTATTACAGTTATCATATTTACATTTAATGAAATAAAGACATGTCACTGGAATTCAGATTTATGATTTGAAGTCAAACTATCTCTAACTTAATACTTCTATTAAAAAAATTGAAGTACACTAATTGTAATGTTTCGAGAAAAGAATTATTACATGTGAATTATTTAGATATCAGAAGGTGAACTATAAAAAATTTAAAGAATTTTTTGTAGGGAAAGCATACTTCAGTCATTTTGTCTCCAGATATGTATTAAGCAGACAGCAAAAAATATGCAAAGGAAATTTCAATGTTTTCAAAATGTTGACTCTAAAATACTTTAAAATACTTAATAATAGTATAATTAATAATATTTTAATGTATTTTACATTGATATGGTTGCTGCTGTATTGTTTCTCTAAAGTGTACATATTCATAAAAAATATTTCAAATAAATCTGCTACAAAGTGGGCTCTAAACAAAAATTAACAATTCTTAGCCTCATAATTAAACTTAATAATATTAACAGAAAATATCTTAAATTGAAGTAAGGAATTTTTTAGATTGGAAGATCAAATTAAAAAGGAAAAAAAAAAGAGAAAACAAATAAAATGTTTTGCCTTTGTAAATACTCTGATTTTTTGAGGAAAATAAAAAACAATATTTAAAAGTAGGGGGTAATTTCTACACAGTAGCTGCTATGAGCCTAATTTTTTCCAATTTTTTTTCTTTCTTTTTTTTCTTTGCCATAGGAGTAGCAACATTAGGATGAAAACACTTACATGCATACATACACTGTATTTTACAGAGATACAATAAAAGTGTTTGATAGACTATCACAAAAGCCACATCTCTTTCCTTTATCTCAGTTTTGATGTTTGATATACCTCTCAGTACTTGATGTTTGTATACATTTTTTCATTAGGTTTCTGGTTTTAGTTCTAAATTTTGTTTGTTTGTTTTAAGGATTCTTTTTGTTGCTTTTGTTGGATGTGGTAGGGATCACATTACACTATAATTTTACTTAGAGTTAATATCTCACCACATCACTCATAGTATAGGATGCTTGTCATGATGTAACCTATTTACCTCTCATCTGTGCGCTTTTATTTCCATAAGCCTTCTATCTATCTACTTAATGTAATGCACCATGTAGTTTGCTTTGATTAGTTATGATTTAAAAAAAATAAAGAGGAAAATGATAACATTTTATATTTAACTCAATATTATTATTAAGTTATTATTCTTATTATTTCCAGTGCTTGGAATTTATTCCTGTATAGCTGAGATTCAATCGACTGTCAATTCCCTCCAATTGAAGAAGTTCCTTTAACACTTCTTCTAGTGTAGGCCTGGTTCTACTGAATTCTCTCAGACTTTATATTTTCTGAAAATACACGAATTTTAGTCTCATATTTAAAGCAAGTTTGTGGGGCTTTTTTGGTTATGTAATAGGGAAGAACAAATCTGACTCCATATTGGATCTGTGTCTTTTGCTTTAACTTTTGTATTCTATGGCTTTTGCTTAGTCTTGCAAGCTCAGCACACAGGCAAGTTAATCATTATAGGAATGTTGCCTATAGCTTGAAATATACATGATAGCCACTTTCTGGGAACCCTGCCTCCCATGCTTGAGACTTAAGCTAAAATACTTTATATAGATTTACAGGAATATTGTGACAAGACCCATGACAAACTTCTGAAAGAACAAGGAATTTAACACATCCCCTCCAAGGTCTGGCCAGCACCAGGAAGTCTATTACCTTTTGACCTTACTTCCTCCCACCTCCCCCTCCTTGTAGCATAAAAGAAACTAGCATTCAAACCCAGACAAGATGTTCTTTAGAACATTAGTCCACCATCTTCTCAGTTTGCTGGCTTTCTGAAGAGTTGCTGTTCCTTTCCTTAACACCTTGTTTCTCAACTTATTGGCTTGTCATGCAGTGAATGGTACAAGCTTATATGCATTAACAGTTGAATGTAGAATTTGGGACTGACATTTTTTTCAGCATTTTCAAGAGGTTGATTTATTGTCATTTGACCACCATGTCCCTGATGAAAATTCAGCCATCTTTCTTATCATGGTTGCCATTTATGTAATGCTGCATTTTTTTCTGGCTACCTTCAAAATCTTTCCTTTTGCATCTGTGGTTATCATTAGTTTGACTACTATATTATAAATGTGTTTTTTATATTTTTCTTTACTTTGTTTTCTTTCTTTCTTGCTCTTTTTCTTCCTTTTTTTTCTTTTCTTTTTTTTTTTAATTCTGCTGGAATTCACTGAGCTTCTTTTAACTGTAAGTTTATTTTTTTCACCAAAATGAAGAAATTTCCATCATTTTTTCTTCATATATGTTTCTATGCATTTTTAACTCTCCTCTCTTTCTGGGAATCTAACTAAATATAAATTAAATGTTGCAGCAATACTTTTTTTTTTTTGGTCTGTCTCCTAGAGTAATGCAAATAAAAGCAAAAATAAACAAATGGGACCTAATTAAACTTAAAAGCTTTTGCATAGTAAAGGAAACCATAAACAATAACAAAGACAACCTACCAAATGGAAGAAAATATTTGCAAATGATACAACCGACAAGGGATTAATTTCCAAAATATATAAACAGCCCGTACAGCTCAATATCAAAACAAAAAAACCCCCAAAACTAACAACCTAATAAAAAAAAGACAAATAACCCAATAAAAAAATGGGAAGAAGAATTAAATAGACATTATTCCAAAGAAGACATACACATAGCCAACAAGCACATGAAAATATGCTCAGTGTCACTAATTATTAGAGAAATGCAAATCAAAATTACAGTGAAGTATAACCTCACACCAGTCAGAATGGCCAATCTCAAAAAGTCTACAAATAATAAATGCTGGAGAGGATATGGAGAGCAGGGAACCCTCCTACACTGTTGATGGGAATGTAAATTAGTGCTGTCACTATGGAGAACACTATGGAGGTTCTTTAAAAAACTAAAAAGAGAGTAACCATATGATCCTACAATCCCAATCCTGGGCATATATCCAGAGAAAATCATAATTTGAAAATATACTTGCTCCCCAATGTTGATAGCAGCACTATTTACAATAGCCAAGACAAGGAAGCAACTTAAATGTCCATTGACAGATAAATGGATAAAGAAGATGTGGTATAAATACACAATGGAATACTACTCAGCCATGAAAAATAATAGATATTACAATTTGCAGCAAAATAGATGGACCTAGAGTTTATCATACTATGTGAAGTAAGTCAGACAGAGAAAGACAAATATATGATATCACATATGTGGAATCTAAAAAAAATGATACAAATGAACTTATTTACAAAACAGAAACAGACATACAGACTTAGAAAACGTACTTATGGTTACCAATGAGGAAAGGTTGGCAGAGGGGGTAAATTAGAAGTTTGGGATTAATATATACACATTACTATATATAAAATAAGATAACCAATAAGTACCTACTGTATAGCACAGTGAACTCTATTCAATATTCTGTAACAACATATATGGGAAGAGAATAAATATATGTATATATTTATCTGAATCACTTTTCTGTACACCTGAAACAAACACAAGATTGTAAATCAACTATACTTCAATAAAAAGTATATATAAATAAAGCATGAATTACAAAAAAAAGAACTATATATATACACATACACTAAATGAACTGATATTGTCCCATAGAAATATAAGACTCTGGGTTTTTTTTTTTTAAAGTTTTTTCTTCATTCATCAGATCCAATTATATCTATAAGTCTTTACTCAAATTCAGTAAACATTTCTACTGTCCTCCTCAGACATTATAGTCATTTACTTATTTTGTTTTATTTCAGTTACTGTAATTTTTAATTTAAAATTTCCATTTAGTTCACAAATATCTGCAAATATTTAATAACTGCAACCAACCAAGATGTCCCCAAATAGGTAAGTGAATAAAAAAACTGTTTATGTATGTTCCATACAATAGAACACTATATAGTGATAAAAAAGTATTAGTTATTAGCTATTAGCTATTCAGAAAGACATGGAGGACCAAAAATGCATATTGTTAAGTGAAAGAAGCCAGTTCAAAAACTAGAACAAAATGTATGATTTCATCTATATGGCATTCTAGAAAAGGACAAACTATAGAGACAGTAAAAAGATCAGTGGTTGCCAGGGGTTTGGAGATAGAGGGGAGAAGGGGTGAATAGTTGTAATACAAGGAATTTTAAGGCAGTGAAACTGTGAAACTACTCTTTATGAGACTGCAATGGTAGATAGATGAAATTATGCATTTGTCAAGAACCATAGAACTGTATGACACAAAGGGTGAATCCTAATGCAAACCATGGACTTTAGTAAAAATACTGTATCAATATTGGTTCAACAATTTTAACAAATGTACTACAATAATGCAAGACATTGAAAATAGGGGAAACTGCAAGAGAGGAGAGGGTGTATATTGAAATTTTTGCTGTACTATATGCTCAATTTTTCTGTAAAATTAAAACTGCTCTAAAAATAGTCTATTATTAATATTAAAATATTTTCATAATATCTTTTATTTAGAGTTTTCATGTGTTTATTATGAATATATTTTTCAAGTATTTCAATATATTTATAATAGTTCAATTTCACACCAATTTCAACATATGGGTTACTATGCCATTAGTTTTTTAACTCTTTTTCTTTTACTATGGACTCTAGTTTTCACATGTCTAATATTTGATTTTATACTAGTTAGTGAGAATTTGTGGAGAATCTAGATTCTGTTATTTTCCTTCTTTTTTTCTTAACTTTTTATTTTATATTGGAGTATGCCCAATTAACAATGTTGTGATAGTTTCAGGTGAACAACAAAGTTACTTAGCCATACATATACATGTATCCATTCGCTCCTTACTCCCCTCCCATTCAAGCTGCCGTGTAACACTGAGCAGAGTTCCCTGTGCTATACAGTAGGTACCTGTTGGTTATCCTTTTTGAATATAGTAGTGCATATACACAACTTCTTTTATTCTTTTTTTTCAATATAACCTTTATTTATTTATTTATTTTTAAAATCTTTATTGGAGTATAATTTCTTTACATTGTTGTGTTAGTTGCCACTGTATAACAAAGTGAATCAGGTATATGTATACATATATCCCCCTATCCCCTCCCTCTTGCCTTTCCCTCCCACATTCCCTATCCGACCCATCTAGGTGGTCACAAAGCACTGAGCCGGTCTCCCTGTGCTACACAGCTGCTCCCCACTAGCTATCTATTTTACATTTGGTAGTGTACATATGTCAATGCCACTCTATCACTTCGTCCCAGCTTACCATTTCCCCTCCCTGTGTCCTCAAGTCCATTCTTTATATCTGCACCTTGATTCCTGTCCTTCCTCTAGGTTCTTCAGAATGATTTTTTTTTAGAACCATTTTTTTTTAATTCCATATTTATGTGTTAAGCATACGGTATTTGTTTTCCTCTCTCTGACTTCATTCTGTATGACAGACTCTATGTCCATCCACCTCATTACAAATAAATCAATTTCCTTTTTTATGATTGAATAATAATCCACTGTATATATGTGCCACATCTTCTTTATCCATTCATCTGTTGATGGAGACTTAGATTGCTTCCACGTCCTAGCTATTGTAAATAGTGCTGCAATGAAGATTGTGGTACATGACTCTTTTTGAATTATGGTTTTCTCAGGGTATGTGCGCAGTAGTGGGATTGCTGGGTCATATGGTAGTTCTATTTTTAGTTTTCTAAGGGACCCCCATACTGTTCTCCATATTGGCTGTAACAATTTACATTCCCAACAACAGTGTAAGAGGCATCCCTTTTCTCCACACCCTCTCCAGCATTTATTGTTTGTAGATTTTTTAATGATGGCCATCTGACAGGTGTGAGGTGATACCTCACTGTGGTTTTGATATGCATTTCTCTAGTGATTAGCGATGTTGAGCATCCTTTCATGTGTTTGCTGGTAATCTGTGTATCTTCTTGGGAGAAATGTCTATTTAGGTCTTCTGCCCATTTCTGGATTGGGTTGTTTGTTGTTTTGATATTGAACTGCATGAGCTGCTTGTATATTTTGGTGATTAATCCTTTTTCTGTTGCTTCATTTGCAAATATTTTCTCCCATTCTGAGGGTTATCTTTTAATCCTGTTTATAGTTTCCTTTGTTGTGCAAAAGCTTTTAAGTTTCATTAGGTCACATTTGTTTATTTTGTTTTTATTTCCATTTCTCTAGGAGGTGGATCCAAAAAAATCTTGCCACGATTTATGTCACAGAGTGTTCTGCCTATGTTTTCCTCTAAGGGAAATAGTGTCTGGACTTACATTCAGGTCTTTAATCCATTTTGAGTTTATTTTTGTATATGGTGTTACTGAATGCTCTAATTTCATTCTTTACATGTAGCTGTCCAGTTTTCCAAGCACCACTTACTGAAGAGGCTGTCTTTTCTTCATTGTATATTCTTGCCTCCTTTATCAAAGATAAGGTGACAATATGTGTGTGGGTTTATCTCTGGGCTTTCTATCCTGTTCCATTGATCTATATTTCTTTTTTGTGGCAGTACCATACTGTCTTGATTACTGTAGTTTTGTGCTATAGTCTGAAGTCAGGAAGCCTGATTCCTCCAGCTCCGTTTATCTTTCTCAAGATCGCTTTGGCTCTTTGGTGTCTTTTGTATTTCCATACAAATTGTGACATTTTTTGTTCTAATTCTGTGAAAAATGCCATTGGTAGTTTCATAGGGATTGCATTCAATCTGTAGATTATTTTGGGTAGTATAGTCATTTTAACAAGGTTGATTCTTCCAGTCCAAGAACATGGTATATCTCTCCATCTGTTTGTGTCATCTTTGATTTCTTTCATCAGTGTCTTATAGTTTTCTGAGTACAGGTCTTTTACTTCCTTAGGTAGGGTTATTCCTAGGTATTTTATTCTTTCTGTTGCAATGGTTAATTGGATTGTTTCCTTAATTTCTCTTTCAGATTTTTCATCATTAGTGTATAGGAATGTAAGAAATTTCTGTGCATTAATTTTGTATCTGGCTACTTTACCACTTTCATTGATTAGCTTTAGTAGTTTTCTGGTAGCATCATTAGGATTCTCTAGGTATAGTATCATGTCACCTGCAAACAGTGACAGTTTTACTTTTTCTTTTCAGATTTGGATTCCTTTATTTCTTTTTCTTCTCTGACTGCTGTGGCTAAAACTGACAAAACTATGTTGAATAATAGTGGTGAGAGTGGGCAACCTTGTCTTCTTCCTGATCTTAATGGAAATGGTTTCAGTTTTTCACCTTTGAGAATGATGTTGGCTGTGGGTTTGTCATATATGGCCTTTATAATGTTGAGGTAAGTTCGTTCTATGTATGCCTACTTTCTGGGTTTTTTTTTTTATCATAAATGGGTGTTGAATTTTGTCAAAATCGTTTTCTGCATCTATTGAGATTATCATATGGTTTTTATTCTTCAGTTTGTTAATATGGTGCATCACACTGATTGATTTGCATATATTGAAGAATCCTTGCATTTCTGGGATAAACCTCACTTGATCATGGTGTATGATCTGTTTAATGTGCTGCTGGAATCTGTTTGCTAGTATTTTGTTGAGAAATTTTGCATCTATATTCATTAGTGATATTGAAGTGGAGTTTTCTTTCTTTGTGACATCTTTTTCTGGTTTTGGTATCCGGATGATGGTGGCCTCGTAGAATGAGTTTGGTAGTGTCCCTCCCTCTGCTATATTTTGGAAGATTTTGAGAAGCATAGGTGTTAGGTCTTCTCTAAATGTTTGATGGAATTCACCTGTGAAACCATCTGCTTCTGGGCTTTTGTTTGTTGGAAGATTTTTAATCACGGTCTCAATGTAAGTGCTTGTGATTGATCTGTTTATATTTTCTATTTCTTCCTGGTTCAGTCTCAGAAGGTTGTGCTTTTCTAAGAGTTTGTTCATTTCTTCCAGGTTGTCCATTTCATTGGCATATAGTTGCTTGTAGTAATCACTCATGATCCTTGAGATGGAAAATATCAACATACTATCACAACCTGTATCTTCTGTTTTAAGATTTTGCTTCCTATTTTCTTTATGCAAGATTTCTTTTTTTTTTTTTTCATCTCTCCAACCTCACAATGAAATGTTTGAGGAAAACAGAACTGGGTTTAATAACAATTCTTTCACTAGCTAGCCTTGTGAACTTTGAAATATTGATTTCTGTGAATCTCACTTTCTTCTGCCCAGGGATATTGTGAGAATAAAGTACTAGAATTTAAATAAATTCTAAAAAGCATGCAATTAATAAGTAAATTTGTTATGTTTTTAAGTATATGGAGCAGTTTCTAACACATAGTAGAATGTTTTTATTTTTTTCTCTTTCTTCCTCCAAAGTAATTTGCGGCTGTAAGCAATCCTAAAGCTTGGAGACTACAAACTGTATTTTTTTCATTAACAATAAATAGAGAAAATCTTCCAATAATAGGTTTTACTGAGTGTTTGAAAGTAAATAACTAATTCCATCTTATTTGTATTACTCTCTTATTTTTCTTTCTTAATTTTGGAGAATATAATCTCATTTTGTCTTTTTCCTCTGTATTTTATTTTATATTCACTGCCCAGAAGCCATTCTGCACCTGCCCTTTGGTTTACAATTTTAGAGCACTGTCTGTGTCTCTGAAGCCAGTCTTTGAAGAGATCATTCAAAGGACAGAGTGCAGGAGGGCTAGGTAGATAAAGAAAACCAATAAAGATCTCTGTGTTGGTTCTTATCCATTTCTAATTTATATGGTAAACTTTGACAACTAATGTAACCCTAGTTTGACATGTTCAAAACTTGTCATAAAAAAATCTGTCTCATAGGGTTTACCCTACTAAAGAAGAATTATAAGCGAGTAAAATTATTGGATCCCTTCTCCTGTGGATGCAAAAACTCATCAAGTATATTGAGGAAATATCTACTTTATTATTATTACTTCTCTAATCTTAATCTTTTAATGAATAGTGAATAATATTGAGTTCTATATTGACAACATAAAATGTTACAGTTTCAACACAATTTTCAGTTTTTAGGTTAAGTTTATTTCAATATAATGAAGATGTGCCAAGAGAAAGGCAATGAAGTTCACATTAAAATTTGCATCTGTTTTTGATTTAAATCTGGACATATTTTATCAGAACAATTAATTATATATTTCATCTGGCAGGACATAAAGATTACGGAGGAAGGAAAAAATTAAAAAATAATTTTTAAATTAAGAACTCTGGTCAAGGTATTATTTAATAATCAGCATATATGAAAATGACTTTCATGTAAGTAAAAGGTAATACTCACAAATATTAAAATGATTGAATTATATTTTAATTCACCTCATTTATTTTCTTCTTTATTGCAATTGCCTCAAAATATTTAAATAAATATTCATATCAAATATGGGGGTGTGAACTTGGTTAAACCCAGTAATTTCAAAAGACAAATACCATGCTTAATTGATTTTACTCTAATATACTTTGAGTTCAGTTTGATGCTATGACCTTCAACTATAGTCTTGTGGCTGTTCCCTATTATCACTTTGAGGCACTAGATTAAAACATGACCTTTAACAATTACCAAAAGAGATCATCTGTGTTTTCTCTATTCAAAGAGTTATGTGTTCTTTTAACCTTTTGAAGAGAACTTTTATTCATCCAGTGTTATTTAAAAACCCAAATTATTTTTTGAGACCCTTTTAATTCTAAAGAGGGAAGATATTTAAAGAAGGACAAGGTAAGTATTAAAATTAAACATTTGGTAATCAGTGTATAGACTCTTGCCTGTGATGTATTCAAAAGCATGTGAACATTCAGTGTTACTGCAAATTGATGTCAACCCTTCTGAGAGAACCAAAAACCCTGCGAATCTGTTGAGCTTCTGAATATTACTGAAGAAGCCTCTGGTGAAATGTTCGAATCACAGTCTGTCATAGAGTATATAGAAGCAAAATTCTTGAAGTTTTACATTTTACATAAATATTAAGACTTTTATTTAACATTTCCAAGAGATTAATAAACAGTGTGAGAAAAATTATGATATTGAGAATATGTATTCCATCAGAAATTAATTGGAGAGAATTGTGTAACTTTAGTAAGGAGCCCGTCTATATATTTGGGTAAATTTTATCTTGCCTGCAATTTAAAGTAGAGAAGGATTGTAGATTGACAGAAAGAAGATGAGTTTCCTAAAATAAGCTGAAGTATATATAAAGTGTCTTAAGGACCTTAGAGGGAAAATTATATGGAAAATTTATCCCTTATTTTTGCCTATGTGTAACACATGAAACTGTGTTAGCTGTCCTAAATAACATAGCAACATAAGATTAAGGAATACATTGACACAAAGTGAATAAAGTTTCAAAATATGTGAATGAGCAAATAAATACAATATTCTGTGCATACAAAAAGAATAACAATTTCAGACACAAGTTATTTAAGGATAAAAACACTAAATAGTAAAAAAACAAACAAACACACACACACTATGTTCTGATAAGAGGTGTAGATTTTTAGGAAATTATTATGTATAATAATGTATATACTAAATGGCATAGGGACTAAGTATATAAAAGAAAACTTTAGAAATGCAAGAAAATTTTGGTAAACATTTCTAAGAATTTGATAGATCCACACATTGAGGCTTGCCCCAAGGATAAAAGCCATTAAACCACACACACATACATGTGCACAAATTTATCCAATGTAACTACTTTTTTCCAAGTTTCAAATTTCTTTCTTCCCCACTTGCTTGTTATTCAGTGAATTTAGATAGTCACTGATATTTTGTCCAGAGTTTGGAGCTGTTATCAGCAAAAGGGCTAAAGTTGCCTTGCTCTAGTGAAGTTTTAATAATACTGTTAATTTTTAGTAATATTAAAGATAAAAATTGTATAATTATACATGACATGCTAAATAATGTCCTAAGCATTTTATGTACATTGATTTCCATTTGACAATTTGATTTCCTTACTCCTTTGTTTTACTGTTATATTTTAAAAGATAGAAATTACAATTTTTAATTATAACTAAAAAGTCAAAATAACACTCATAAGAATGACTTACGTCATGAATATAAATATATATTTTTATAGTGAGTCTAGCTTTACTAGTGAAGCAGTTTTAAAGTATATCTATAAGATGAAAATGCCAGTTATAAAGTTAATGACTTAATATGTAGCAAACAAATGTCTTGAACTACATAGCTTCTAAAATGTTTTAATTTCAAGGAATAATATATGCTATATATTAGACTGTATATTAGATTGTTATTTAAAATTTAAATTGTTATTGCATAGTACTACAGGGGATATTATAAGAAACACTGAAAATATTGACTACTGAAAAGACACAGTTGCTTATGCTTTGGTCAAAAGTACATAAGATCTTGAATTTGAATTTTTTTCAGTATTAGTTAGCTTCGTTCAGGTGATAAAATTTATTGAATGCTGAATTAAATTCTTTAAATTTGCTTTTTACATATAACTTTACCCGTAATTTTTCCAACTAGGGGATGGTTATCCTTTCTTTGATTTTAATACTATGTAGAATAAAAAAATATGTAGAGATATGCAGATATAAGTTACAACCGTGTGGACCATGTAATTTATCAACTAAACTGGGACACTTGAGAGTAAGGGTGTTACTATCAATCATTACTCTGGGACATAGGAGAAAGATACAACTATAGGTAAAACAAAGACTCTTGGACCTGCAGCCATGAAGGCTTAAATATAACTGATATAAGCATTCTCTAAGTGAGGTACTATTTCTTAATATTTCTTAATATTACCGTTTAAAAAATGATATTTTTTGTTTTTTCCTTTTCCATTAATTCTTTGATTCCTTTTTTCCCTCAGTTCAATCAGAGATAAAACCCATAAGATTCCAAGGATGCACTCTGCTCAAGGATTTTTTTTTTTTTTTTTTTTGGTCTTTCACATTGTGGATATAATTCAAACTTTCTTCATTTTTCACCTACATTATGGTTACAGGTTCTGAACTTGTCTGCCGCTCTTGACCTCTAGTGCAATCTCCACACTTTTATTTTTTAAATATGTATTTTTTAATTTATTTTTATTTTTGGTTGCATCATGTCTTAATTGTGGCATGCATGATCTTCACTGCGGCATACAGGATATTTTCATTGTGGTACACAGGCTTCTCTCTAGTTGTGGTGCATGGGTTTTCTCTTCTTTAGTTGTGGTGTTCAGGCTCCAGGGCACATGGGCTCTGGCGTTGTGGTGCATGGGCTCTGGAATTGTGGTGTGTAGGCTCAGTAGTTTTGGCACACAGGCTTACTTGCCCCGCGGCATGTGGGATCTTAGCTCCCCGACCAGTGATAGAATCTGCGTCCCCTGCATTGCAAGATGGATTATTTACCATTGGATGACCTGGTAAGTCATTCTACACTTTCTAGACTTAAATATCTCTCATTAAATACACAGAAAAAAATCTCTAGTTACCATGAAATGCAAGTCCTTTCCTAGTTTTCTTTTTGTCTGTATTTTATTCATCTCTCTCTCTGGACTCATAATGCTTTTGAACTCTCTTCTCCAGCGAAACACACTTCCCCCATTGGTTCATGTGAAATTCCTGTGTATACTTATTCTGCTAGGAAAATACTTCCTCT
Organism: Stenella coeruleoalba; assembly: GCF_951394435.1. NCBI lineage: Eukaryota > Metazoa > Chordata > Mammalia > Artiodactyla > Delphinidae > Stenella > Stenella coeruleoalba. The sequence goes on along the minus strand of NC_137164.1, from coordinate 37,207,770 downwards.
CCTAATACCTGGTAAACATATGTTTCTATTCGAAAATGTAGTTCAAAATTTGACTGCTCTATCATGATTTTCTTGACTTCTAAATGTATGACATGTTTATTCATGGATTAATAAACACTGCATATTTATTAATGTTTCTTGACACACGTAAATATAGTTTTTAAACAGTATTTATATTTATGAATTAAAACCACAAAAACTTAAACTTGATGATATGAAGCATATCTTCCTCATTTTATATACCTATTGTCTCTTTCAGTACCATTTACTATTTTAAAACATTTTTTCTTCCAATTTTATTGAGATATAATTTATATACAGCACTGTATAAGTTTAAGCTGAACAGCATAATGATTTGATTTACATACATCATGAAATAATTACCACAGTAAGTTGAGTGAACATCAGTCATCTCATATATACACAAAATTTAATGAATTGAAAAAATCTTTCTTTGTGATAAGAACATTTAGGATTTACTCTCTTAACAATTTTGTATATAACATACGACAGTTTTAGTTATAATGTTGTACATTACATCCCTAGTACTTATTTATCTTATAACAAAGTTATACCTTTTGACCACCTTCATCAATTTCCCTTTTTCCCCGCCCCCACCTCTGGTAACCACAAATGTGATCTCTTTTTTTTTTGAGTGTGTTTGATTATTTTTGAAGTATAATTGACCTGCAACATTTTGTCATTCCTGGTTCACAACATAGTAATCTGTATTTCTATACATTAACAATGATCACCAGATAAGCATAGCTTACCATCTGTCACCACATAAAGATGTTATATTATTATTGACTATATTTGTCACACTGTACATTTCACACCTGTGACTCACTTATTTTGTTTCAGGACGTTTGTACCTCTTAATTTCCTTCACCTATTTCTCTCATCTTCTTACCTGCCCTCCCCTCTGGAAAACAGATGTTTATTCTCTGTATCTATGGCTCTGTTTCTGTTTATTTATGTTTGTTCATTTGTTTTTCTTTATATATTCCACATATATATGATATCAGACAGTATTTGTCTTTCTCCTATATAACATTTCACTTCACGTAATTCCATCTAGGTCCACCCATGTTGTCCTAAAATCTGAGATTTCATTCTTTTAAGGCTAATATATCATTGCATATATTATCTTCTTTATCTACATCTTCTTTATCCATTCATCTTTCAGTTGGCACCTAGTTTGTTTCCATATCTTGGCTATTGTAAATAATACTGCAGTGAACATAGGGGTGTGTATATCTATTTGAATCAGTGTTTTCATTTCCTTCATATAAATGCCTAGGTGAAGAATGGCTGGGTTGTACAGTAGTTTTATTTTTAATTATTTGGTGAAACGATACTGTTTTCCATAGTGGCTGTACCATGTCATATTCCCACCAACAGTGCCTTGAGGGTTCCCTTTTCTCCACATCCTCACCAATACTTGTTATTTATTGTCTTTTGTAATAATAGCCATTCTGACAGGTGTTATCTGGTAGGTGTGAGGTTATATCTCATTGTGTATTTGACTTGCATTTCCCTGATGACTAGCCATGTTGATCATCTGCATATCTTCTCTAGAATAATGTCTGTTCAGGTTCTCTGTTCATATTTTAATTGGGTTATTTGTTCTTTTTGATGTCAAGTTGTAGAAATCCTCTGATTATTTTGACTATTAACACCTTATCAAACATATCAGTTGCAAATGTTTTCAAATATTCAGTAAGTGGTCCTTTTGTTATAGTTTCCTTGGCTGGGAGAAGGATTTTTAATTTCTTGTAGTCACATTTGTTTATGTTTGCTTTTATTTTCCTTCCCTGAGCACACATATCCAAAAAATATTACTATGACTGATGTCAAAGTGTATATGGCTTAAGTTTTCTTCTAAAAGTTTCATGGTTTCATGGCTTACATTTAGTTTCTTAATCCATTATAAGTTTATGTTTGTATAAGGGTGTGAGAAAGTAGTTCAGTTTGGTTCTTTTGCATGTAGCTGTCCAGTTTCCTCTACATTATTTATTGAAAAAGCTGTCTTTTTTCAATTGTATATTCTTGCCACCTTTGTCATAGATTAATTGACTATATAAGCATAAGTTCCTTTCTTGGCTCTCTATTGTGTTTCACTGACGTATGTGTCCATTTTTGTGTCAGTACCATACTGTTTTGAGTACTGTATCTTTATAGTATAGTTTGAAATCAGGATTGTGATACCACTAACTTTGTTCTTCTTTCTCAAGATTGTTTTAGTTATTCAGAGTCTTTTGAGTTTCCATACAAATTTTAGAATTATTTGTTCTAGTTCTGTGAAAAAAATATCACTGGTTTTTTGATAGGGATTTCATTAAATCTGTGGGTACTTTTGCCCTGTGTACTATGATCATTTTAACAATATTAATTCTTGCAATCCATTAGAGCAAGATACCTTTCCATCTGTTTGTGTCACCTTTCTTTCATCACTGTCTTATAGCTTCCCAAGTACAGGTCTTGTATCTCCTTAGATTTATTCCTAGGCATTTTATTCTTTTTGACACTGTTGTAAATGGAATTGTTTTCTTAATGTCTTTTTCTGATACTTCCTTGTTAGTGCATACAAACACAACAGATTTCTGTTATATTAATTTTGTATCCTGCAACTTTACTGAATTCATTTATGAGTTGCAGTAGCTTTTTGGTGGCATCTTTAAGATTTTCTGTGTATCTGCAAACAGTGACAGTTTTACTTCTTCCTTTCCAACTTGGATTCCATTTATTTATTTTTCTTGTCTGATTGATGTAGCTAGGATTTCCACAACTTGTTAAATTAAAGTGGTGAGAGTGGGCATCCTTGTCTTATTCCTAATCTTGGAGGAAGGAAATGTTTTCAGTTTTTTAACATTGAGTATGATGTTAGCTGTGGGCTTGTCATTGATGGCCTTTACTAGGTTGAGGTATGTTCCCTCTATACCCACTTTGTTGAGAGCTTTTAATGAATGGATGTTGAATTTGGTTAGCAGGTTTTTTATTGAGATGATTATATAATTTTTATTCTTCAATTTGTTAATTTGGTGTATCACATTGACTGATTTGCAGGTATTGAACAATTCTTGCACCCTTGGGATAAATGTCACTTGATCATGTTGTCTGATACTTTTAATGTACTGTTGACTTCTATTTGCCAATTTTTGTTTTTAGAATTTTTGCACATATGTTTATCAGTGATATTGGCCCATTATGTGCTTTTTCTGACACCTTTGTCCAGTTTTGTTATAAGGATAATGCTGTTTTCATAAAATAAGTTCTGAAGCACCTCTTCCTCTGCAATAGTTTTAGAATCATTTGAGAAGGATAGGTGTGAGTTCTTCTTTAAATATTTCATAGAATTCACCTGTGAAGCCTTCTGATCCTGAATTTTTGTTTACTGAGAGTTATTTTCATTTCTGAATGAATTTCATTACTGGTAAATAGTCTGTTCATATTTTTTATATCTTCCTGATGCAGTCTTGGAAGATTGTATACATTTCTAGGAATTTGTCTATTTTTTATAAATTGTCCATTTTATTGGTGTATAATTGTTCACAGTAATCTCTTATGATCCTTTGTATTTCTGTGATGTCAGGTGTAACTTCCTTTTTCACTTCTGAGTGTATTTATTTGGCCCCTCCCTCTTTTTTTCTTGATGAGTCTAGTTAACTATTTGTCAATTTTGTTTACCTTTTCAAAGAACCAGTTTGCGGTTTCTTTGATCTTTTCTATATTCTTGTGGTTGGAAAAGATGCTTGTTATAATTTTAATCTTCACAAATTTATTGAGATTTGTTTTGTAGCCTGGTGTGTTATTTATCCTGGAAAATGTTCCATGTGCACTTGAAAAAAAATGTGTATTCTGCTCCTTTAGTTGAATGTGTTGTTTAAAACAAATTTGTCCTTATTGATTTTCTATCTGGGTGATTTGTCTATTGATGTTAGTGGAGTACTAAAGTCCCCTACTATTATTGTCAGTTTCTCCCTTTATTTCTTTTAGTATTTGCTTTATCTATTCCAGTGCTCTTATGTTGGGTACATATAACTTTTATTAGTTATATCTTCTTATTGGGTTGATCCCTTTATCATTATGTAATGTCCTTCTTTGTCTCTTCTTACAGTCTTTGTTTTAAAATCTAGTTTGTCTGATATAAATATTGCTACCTGGCTTTCTTTTTGTTCCCATTAACACAGAATATCTTTTTTCATTCCCTATTTTCAATCTGTGAATGTCTTTACATCTGAAGTGAGACTCTTTTGCACAGCATATATATGCGTCTTTTTTGTGTATCCATTCCACCACTTCGTCTTTTGATTGAAACACTCAGTCTATTTACATTTAAAGTAATTATTGATAGGTATGTTGTTATTGTCATTTTGCTAATGTTTTGGGGTTATCTTGCAGTTCTTATTTTTTTCCTTTTCTTCTTTTGCTTGCTTCCCTTGTGATTAATGACTACCTTCAATATTGTGTTTGGATTATTTTCTCTTTTTTGTATATTCATTATATATTTTTTTGATTTGTAGATACCATGAAGTTTGCATATATATAGGTATGTGTATATATACACACCTATACATAGCAACTTAAAAATATATGTGTGTATACATAATAAAATATATATAAAATGAATATATATGTACATACAGTTTACATATAACTGTATATATATATATATATATATATATACGTAGCAACTTAAAATATATATGTGTGTGTGTGTATATATATACATATATATATATTAAGTTGTTGGTCTCTTAAGCTTGAATGTATTTTAACAAATATGCATTTTACTCCCCCACACACTTTAATATTTTTGACATCATATTTTTTGTTTTTGTTTTGTCTATCCCTTAACTACTTATTACGGATATAGATGATTTTACTCCTCTTGTCTTTTAACTTTTCTACTAGCATTATAAGCAATTGATCTACTACCTTTACTGTATATTTGCATTTCCCAATGAGATATTTTTTTTGTAATTTTCATATTTCTAGTTGTGGCCTTTTCTTTTCTGCTTATAGAAGTTCCTTTAACCTTTCTTACAAAGCTCTTATAGTGGTGCTAAATTCTTTTAGCTTTTACTTGTACGTAAAATTCTTTATCTCCTCTTTCAAATCTGAATGATAGGCTTGCTGGTAGAGTATTCTTTGTTGCAGATATTTTCCTTTCATCACTATAAATATATAGTACCACTCCCTCTGACCTGTAGAATTTCTGCTGAAAAGTTATCTGGGAGCCTCATGGGAATTCCTAAGTACATAACTTGCTGCTTTTCCCTTGCTGCTTTTAATATTCTCTCTTTATCTTTAATTGTTGCCATTTTATTTACAATGCATCTTGATGTGGTTCTCTTTGGGTTGATCATATTTGGGACTCTGTACTCCCTTGACTTGGATGTCTGTTTCCTTTCTCAGGTTAGGGAAGTTTTTGAAATTACGTCCTCAAAAATATTCTCTGTCCCTTTCACTCTCTCTTCTTTTGGGACTCCTACAATGTGAATATTAGTACAACTGATGTTTTCCAGGTGGCCTCCGAAACTGTCCTCATTTTTTAAAATTCTTTTTTCTTCTTTCTGTTCAACTTCAGTTATTTCTACTACTTTTTCTTTCAGTTTGTTTATTTGTTTCTCTGTATCATCTAACATACTGTCGATTCCTTCTAGTGTACATTTTATTTCAGTTACTGTGTACTTCAGCTTTATTTTATTCTTCTTTATATTTTCTAGCTTTTTGTTAGAAACTTCTAACTTCTCACTGTGTTTATCTATTCTTCTCCCAAGTTCTTTGAGCATCTTTATGATCATTACATTTAACTCTTTATCAAGTAGATCGATTATTTCCATTTTACTTAGTTCTTCCTCTGGGATTGCATCATGTTCTTTCTTTTGGAACAATTTCCTCGGTCTCCTCATGTTATCTAATTCTCTGTTTTTATTTCTATGTATTTGGTAAGTTAGCTAAAATTCTTGATCTTGGAGAAGTGGTCTTATGTGGAAGACATTCTATGAGACTCAGCAGTGCATATAACTGATCACCAAAGTTATATGCTCTAGGGGTACCCTCTTTGTGAACTATATGGGCCCTTCTCTTGTGTTGGGCTAACTAACATGTGTATGTTATTACATGTGGCTATCCCATCATCTGGTTGGTTACCAGACCCTGATTATTCCAGAAGCTGCCAGCCACTGGTGGGTGGGGCTGGGTCTTGGCACAGTTAGCACCATGACCCAGAGAGTCCAAGTCCTGGTGCAGACCTGCTGGTGAGCATGGCTGGGTCATGAGAAAGGTAGCTGCAGAGCCCCAGAAGGTCCTGAGTTAATGCTGTATTACGGATGGGTGGAGCTGTGTCTTAGTGTGGCTGACTGCAGGACTGCAGGTTCTGGAGCTAGTGCTGACCCACTGGTTGGTTGCACTATATTCTGGGCTCTCTGGTGGCTGGGGCCAGGTTTTGGGACAGCTGAATTCAAGGGGGTCCTAGGACAGCTGGCCTACTAGTGGGTGGAACTGTGTCCTTGCTTGGCTACCTGTTTGGCCTGTGGTGTATCAGGACTGGTTTTGACTGGCTAGTGAGCAGGACTAGGTCTCAGCCCTTATAAGCTAATGGGAGAATTCCAAATGGCATTTGCCAACACCAGTGTCCTCGTGATAGACTAAACTTCCCAACGTGGCTGCTGCTAGCATGTATGTACTCAAGGTGAGTCCCAATGCCCTCCCACATCTCTGAGGAGTTCTCCAAGATCAGTAGGTGTGTCCAATCTAGACCCCTTTCAAATTTCTGACTCTTTCTCAAGTCTCAAACTTGTGAGATTTGTGTACATAAGGTTAGAGTCTCTATTTCCTATAGCTCTTTGGCTCTCCTAAAGTGAGCCCTGCTGGCCTTCAAAGACAAGTGTTCTGGAGGCTTATTTTCCAGATGCAGGACCTGCAGGCTGGAGAACGTAATGTGGTGCTTAGAATCCTCACTTCTTGGGAAGAATCTCTGCAATGGTAATTATTCTCCTATTTGTGGATCACCTGCCCAGGGGTATGGATCTTGACTATACTGGATCTCCACACCACCTACCTGTCTCATTGTGGTTCCTTCATTATATCGCTAGTTGTAGATCTTTTCTGTTAGTCTTCAGATTGTTCTCATCTATGGTTTCTCTATAAATAGTTGTAATGTGTGCCTGTGGGAGGAGTCAGCTCAGGGTTTTCCTACTCTGTCATCTTGGCCACTCCTCTATTTTGTACCTTTTAGTAACTGATAGTTAACATTTAATGAAATAAACAACACTGCTATAAAACTTTATTTCCTTAGCTGTTTACAGCTAAATTACCAGTGGCTTCACTTCTTGTCATTATAAAATTTCCATTTTCAAAGATTTATTTTGTTATTGAATTTTGAAATTTTACCTGACACTCCATAAAATTTCAAAGCTAATACATTGGATTTTTCAAATTACATATATTTGATCTTACATGAGCTTTAAAAATTCATTTTTTTAAAAAATCTTCTTCTATTTAAGTGTCTGAACTAGTTCTAGGAACTGTGTGAACTAGCTACATTATTTTTTTTTTATCAAAGCAGAAGTATGTCAATTGTTTAAATACAGTATTTTCAGCTAAAATTACCCATTACAAAATATAGTAATTTTAAAATGTATGATTTTAATATTTATGTTAAAGAATAAAACAAAACTTTCTTTAGTACATGGATTAACTTATTGGTATAATTAACTAATAATGAAAGTATAAATTACTCTGTGACACCTCATTATGGCTTTACTTTAAATATCTATTAAATTGCATATGAAGCATCAACCAAAAAAAGATTTTGTGAAATGAGGTGAAAACAACCCAAAGATAAATTAAGCTGTTCCCCTTGATAAGCCAACATCCCTCAGTTATTTTATTGAATTTTGACCCATTTAAGTCATAGAATAAAGTAGGCTCACAAGTTAAATAGATCTATATATAAGAAAATAGCAAATCAACAACTTTAACAAAGGGATATGTCAAATTACCTAAAAATTATTCTCCCCTTTTGCAAGCACTATCCTAAATAATTTGAAATATAGATGACATTTAAAACTAAGGGAGAAAATTGGAAAGAAAATTGTGGGAGGAAAGATGCATTTCCTTTGCTGATATTAAACACTATCATTTTTCTTAATTATTCTTGACATTTCACCCATTTCACCCATTTTTCCATGATCTCCTTTAGAGCACAATTTTTTAAAAAAATAAGACAGTTACTTTTCAGACCAAATTGTCCATTGCTGTTCTTTAATAAATTCACATTTTTTTATCTTAATTCTATCCTTCATATATATGCAGATAGCACCACCTGTCTTATAAGCAGGTGTGTTTATTGCAGTGATCTCTGTAAACACATTATTGAAGATACAGTTAGTTTCTTAGATTAAATGATGCAGTGAGACCCTTACATATCTAGCATTTAGAACAACTAAGCTTTAGAGAATTAAAATTATATACTGTTTAGATGCTTACATTATAATTTTTGAATTTTAAAGAACATTAAAATTTATGCAAATTCTTGATTAACATTGAAAAGCATAAAGATGTCTCACACTACAAGAGTGTCAAGAATCTAGCTATATTCTCGTGTTCTTATTCTCCAAGCAAAAGTCTTTTTTATTGCTTTGCTCCTTGTATTTTCTACTTCATTCACATGTGCTCATACCAATCTCTGTATGCTCCTAAATGTCTGTTGTAATGTTTTAGATTTCATGTGTTTGTTTACCTATATAATAAGCAAAACTGCATGCTTATTCTAAGCAGGAAGATTATCTTGTTCTCTTCTATATACCTTATATTTCAAGGATATTTTAAATAAAATTGTTCTAATTTAATATTCATAGTCCTATCTAGCACTATATCACTTTTACTGAAAAATAATCTTTAAGTAAAGTCAAGTAGTTCTTATGTATATTCAGAAATCAATGCTTTTTGAAAACTTCCTAAGATTTTGATAAAATAAACTGATACTGGATTAAACTGCTGTCTAGCTGAACTGGGAAAAAAAAATATAAATGCTTTTCAATACACCTCAAATTTTCACAAGGAAAATAAAGCATAATAGAAAGTCTAGAGAAAAGAAACCAATATTTATCAACTGATTATCCATGCTTACACACTAACCCTGCTGATAGACATATTCTTCTATAAAGTATGCAGAAATTAAGATTCTAGCCTAGAGCTAAAAGAATCACTCTGAGTAATATATCTCTATGTGTCTATCAAACACTAAATAAAAACTAAAAAGCAAACAAAAAATATAAAGGTATTAAAGAAAAAATTCCACTTATTTTTTTCTAAGACTTTTTGGAAATACAGGAAAATCTACCTTTTTTTTTTTTTTTTTTTGCGATACGTGGGCCTCTCACTGTTGTGGCCTCTCCCGTTGTGGGGATTGTGAGCTTCCATTTTAAAGGCAGGTAGGCTGTGACTTTAGGAACATAGAGGTACTCTAGAGATCTGCTGTCATTTTTTTTCTAAAACATATAGACTATGATTAAAGCAAAACTAATGATTCTGTGAGAGTGTGTTTGTATTAACCATTACTTTGAATAAAAGAGTATTTTGCAACTGTAATAATCACACGCAATTTTCTACATTTCTACCCATTAGTTTACAGGTACTTTAACTGAAATTTGTAATGACTACAAAACAATAATTTGGAAATATGTTCACATACTTAAGATTGCATAAAATTATAAATTAACTAATAGGTCAATATTAGATTATTGATTATTCAAGATACAATCAATGATTATTCAAAATAAAATTGTAAAGAAAACAAGTACTGTATTCAATCTATAGTTGTTCATATATGAATGCACACAGGAACAAATATTGTGAACAAATAGAGTGTTCAGATTTTTTTGGTGATTCTTTAAAATGATATTTGATTTTTAATAATTGCCAATTATTTCAATATAGTTAACAACACAAATAAAATTTAAAGATTGAGGTTATGTTTCCATTTAAATTGTTCCATTTATGTGTTTATATTTAAAAAATATTTTTAGGAGATATAAGTTTAAAATAGAACCTAGACATAAGGTAGATTAGCATTTATTGTATTATTTTAAAATTACTTTTTATAATTGAAAATTATCACTTAAAATATTGGGAAAATTGTTCTATATTTTGTAGAAATCAATGAAATTGAAAAATCTAAGATATATAATAAACAAACACAGACTATTTGTCACAATGTAAACACACAATATTTTAAGAAATGGATAAGGAACAGATTGAACACTTGATTTCTGTGTTTAGAAAACATATATGACTGTCAAATTGTTTTCAATGGAACGCATATCAACCATTTCATAATAATCTCTTTTTACACCTCACTTTCGGCAGACACAACACTTCTACAAAATTATTTAACTGAGGATAACTGTCTCATTAAAATTTCTCTAGAATTGATCAAATAATCTTCTACCTACCCATAAAAATCTTAACTTCAATATTCTTTCCTTCCAGTTTTATTGAGATATAATTTGCACATAAGACTGTATAAGTTTAAGGTGTACAGCAAAATGATTTGATGTATATACAAAATAAAATTATTACCACAATAAGTTTAGTGAACATCAATCATCTCACATAGATATAAAATTAAAGAAATAGAAAAAAAATATTTTCTTATAATGGGAACTCAGGACTTTTTCTTTTAAAAATTTTCATATATAATATAGAGCAGTGTTAATTATATTTATCATGTACATTACATGCCTAGTACTTATTTATCTTATAGCTGGGAGTTTGTACATTTTGATTGCCTTCACCCAATTCCCCTTCCCCAGCCCCCTGCCTCTGGTAACCACAAATCTTCTCTCTCTTTTCTGTGAATTTGTTTGCTTGTTTTTAAAGTAAAATCGATGTATAACAACACTATGCTACTTCCTGTTGCACAACATAGTGATTCTATATTTCTATACATTTCAACATGATAAGCCTAGTTATAAGTCACCACATAAATATCTTCATAATTATTGACAATACCTCACACCTCTGGTAATCACAAATCTGATTTCTTTTTTCCATAAGTTTTTATTTGTTTGCTTTTTAAGTATAATTGACTCAAAACAACATTATGTTCCTGTTACACAACATAGTAATTCAGTATGTCTATACTCTTCAAAATGATCACCATAAATGTAGTTATGATATTTCACCATACAAAGATATTAGTTATTGACTATATTGTACTGTACAGACTATATTGTACTGTACATTTCATACCCTTACTTTTTTTGCAACTGAAAGTTTTTACCTCTTAATCTCCTTCACTTATTTCTTTCCTCTCCCCACCCCTTCCCTCTAGCAACCACCTATTTTTTCTCTGTATCAATAACTCTGTTTCAGTTTTGTTAAGTTTGTTTTGATTTTTAGATTCCACATATAAGTGAAATCATACCGTATTTGTCTTTATCTGTCAGATTTATTTTACTTAGCATGATACTCCCTAGATTCATCCATGTTGTTGAAAATGGCAAGATTTCATTCTGTTTTATGGTTGAGTAATATTCAGCTATGTGTGTGTGTGTGTGTGTGTGTATACATATATATGTGTGTGTGTGTGTGTATAATGGAAATATATATATATATATATATATATATATATATATATATATTTCACATCTTCCTTATCCATTCATCTCTTAGTGGGCACTGACATTTATTCTCATATCTTGGCTATTGTAAGTAATGCTACAATGAACATAGAGGTCATATATCATTTATAATCAGTGTTTTTAGTTGCTTTCATAAATACCCAGCAGTGGAATTGTTGGATTGTACAGTAGTTCTGTCTTTAATTTTTTAAGAAATCTCTGTAGTATTTTCCATAGTGACTCTGCCAATTTATATTCCTTCCAATGAGGTATACAAAGGTTCCTTTTTCCCAATCCTTGCTAATGCTTTTTATTTGTTGTTTTTGTTTAAAATAGTCATTTTGACAGGCGTGAGGTGATGTCAATTTGTGGTCTTAATTTGCATTTCTGAACTTCAATATACTTTAATAAATACTTTGTGTGCCTAGACGAAGTACCATGATTATGCAAAAGGTTATGTATTCCTAAATGATTATAAGAAGGAAGAAAAACACCAAAAATTCTACCAATAACTCAATAAATGAGTCTGTCATGCAGAGTGAAGTCAGAAAGAGATTGATTTTTAAAAAGCCTAGCTCACCAACATCAGTGATAAAAAGAGTTATAGATGCTATAGATGTTGAAATATAATAATAATTACAAAAAACTGTATGCAGCTACATTTGAACCATTAAGTGCAATGACCAAATTTCTAGAAAAAAAATATTTCTTAAAAAATTAAATACAGAAGAAATAGGTAGCAGAAGTAATACAGAAACGGAAGCAATAATTGAAATAATCCAAGGAAGACCCCAGATCAGGATGATTTTTCAATGAATTATGCCAAACATAAAAATCAATAATTAAGTAATAATAATCAATAATTTTATTAATAACATATATTACATAATAGTGAACTATCACACTCTTCCCAAGAATAGGAAAAGAGAGTGTTCTTCCAGCTCAATTTATGAGTTAAAAAATAAAAACAAAAACTAGATTTCAAATCTGATAAAGACAATAGCAGTAAGGTAATTAACAGACCAATTTCACAAAGGAAATTTGATGCAAATAACTTAAAATATTAGTAAACAAAATCCAGCTATATGAAAAATTGGGTTTATTTCTAATCAATAAATTGAGCTTACTGTAAATTAGTCTTGGGTTTTCTATAAATTTTGCATAACATCAATTAAAGTAATCAACTATATTAAGAAGTTAGAAGGAAAAAGCCCACAAAATAATTGTGGAAGCCAAATCTGAGAAGTTGTGCTACAATGCAAGCCTAATGGCAGCCTTGATCAACTCCAAAATTGTCCTAGATTACACCCCTGCATCAATCCATTATTTGACGTGAATTGCCCTGAGAAGAGTGTGCCCTTGGGGAAGTAGCTCTCTGAAGCTGAGGCATCCATGAAGGAGGTGACAGCATAAGATTTTTTTTCTGACAGCCCACCCAGACTCGCATTTTCCATCACAGCTATTCATAAACTCTGTAGGATTTGTTCCTGTTACTTATATTTTTATATGACAATGTATGCTGGAATTTAGGGGTTAAGCTTCAGAACAGCTTTCACTGTTGCCTGGGCCTGATGCAGAGTCCTTTTCTCCTCTGGACCTCACAAAATGCTAGCAGATTTTCTTGTGACCCAACATATTATATGGAGCAGTATTCCCGGGTGTGGTTGTGCCACCTACAGGACCTGAAGAGGACCACCAGACATTCTGCTTCCTCTTCCTGGTGAGAGGTGCAAGATATGCTAATTTTTTCTTTGGAGGGATGTCTCAACATACTCCTGACCACTGATTTCCTAAAAATTTCACTGATTTTGTAGGTGAATCTGCATTGCATTTATCTTCCACACTCTTAGGCTTGTGTCATAATAACATCTTCAGATTGGTAGTTTATTCTTCCTCATTTGGTCTGATTAGCATGATGCCAACAATAGAGATGGTCAATGTGATATTTTGAGGGATGACCAGGTAGTGCAGATCCATTTGGGCTTGATTAATACAGAAGGTAAAAGAGTCAGCATACCACTGGTGTTAATATACAATAATTATTGTTGCCCATTCCATGTGAACATGAAATGCTTCTGATCATTTTTTCTGATAAAGAGAGAAAAACAAACAAAAACACATTCAACAAAGGCTGTGTTAATCTTCTCTAGCAAGGGCTGCATGGTGGCTGCAATCTGGGATAATACTTGGTTATGTTTGTGGTAATCTACTCTCATTCTCATACATCTGTCAGGAGAATGAAATGGAGATATGACCAAACTACAATCCTTTATATTCTTTTCTTAATAGAAATTTTATGTATTTATCTTTACTAATTTTTATTGGAGTATAGTTGTTTAAAATGTTGTTAGTTTCTACTGTACAGCAAAGTGAATCAGTTATATGTATACATATATCCCCTCTTTCTTGGATTTTCTTTGCCTTAAGGTCACCACAGAGCATTAAGTAGAGTTCCCTGTGCTATTCAGTCCCTTATCATTGGTTATCTATTTTGTACCTAGTGCATGTGTGTGAATCCCAACCTCCCAATTCATCCAACCCCCACTTCCCCCATTGGTGTCCATACTTTTGTTCTCTACATCTGCGTCTCTATTTCTGCTTTGCCAATAAGATCAGGTATACCATTTTTTCTAGATTCCACATATATGAGTTAATATACAATATTTGTTTTTCTCTTTCTGACTTACTACACTCTGTATGACAGACTCTAGGTACATCCATGTCTCTAAAATAACCCAATTTCGTTCCTTTTTATGGCTGAGTAATATTCCATTGTATATATGTACCATATCTTCTTTATCCATTCCTCTGTTGATGGACATTTATGTTGCTTCCATGTCCTCGTTATTGTAAATAGTGCTGCAATGAACATTAGGGTACATATGTCCTTTTGAACTATGCTTTGCTCCAGGCATATACTCAGTAGTGGGATTGCTGGGTCATATGGTAGTTCTATTTTTAGCTTTTAAAAGAAGTTCCATACTGTTTTCCATAGTGACTGTATCAATTTACAATCTCACCAACAGCACAAGAGGGTTCCCTTTTCTCCACACCCTCTCCAGCATTTACTGTTTGTAGATTTTTTTATTGATGACGATTTTGACCAGTGTGAGGTGATACCTCATTGTAGTTTTGATTTACATTTCTCTAATAATTAGTGATATTGAGCTACTTTACATGTGTTTGTTGACCATCTGTATGTATTCTTTGGAGAAATGTCTATTTAGATCTTTGGCCTATTTTTTGATTGGGCTTTTTGTTTTTCTGTTATGGAGCTGCATAAGCTGTTCGTAAATTTTGGAGATTAATCTTTTTTCAGTAGCTTCATTTGCAAATATTTTCTCCCATTCTGAGGGTTGTCTTTTCATCTTGTTTATCACTTCCTTTGCTGTGCAAAAGCTTCTAAGTTTAGTTAGGTCCCATTTATTATTTTTGCTTTTATTTTCATTACTCTAGGTGGTGGATCCAAAAAAGTCTTGCCACAATTTATGTCAAAGAGTGTTCTGCCTACGTTTTCCTCTAAGGGTTTTATAGTGACTGGCCTTACATTCAGGTCTTTAATCCATTTTGAGTTGTTACTTTTTTTTTTTTTGTATATGGTGTTAGGTAGTGTTCTAATTTCATTCTTTTACATGTAGCTGTCCAGTTTTCCAAGCACCACTTACTGAAGAGGCTGTCTTTTATCCATTGTATATTCTTTCTTCCTTTATCAAAGATAAGGTGACCATATGTGCATAGGTTTTTCTCTGAGGTTTCTATCCTGTTCCATTGGTCTGTATTTATGTTTTTGTGCCAGTACCACATTGTCATGATTACTGTAACTTTGTTGTGTAGTCTGAAGTCAGGGAGCCTGATTCCTCCAACTCTGTTTTTCTCTCTCAAGATTGTTTTGGTTATTTAGGGTCTTTTGTGATTCCATACAAATTGTGAAATTTTCTGTTCTAGATCTGTGTAAAATGCCACTGGTAGTTTGATAGAGATTGCATTGAATTTGTAGATTGCTTTGGGTAGTATAGTCATTTTCACAATATTGATTCTTCCAATCCAAGAACATGGTATACCTCTATAACAATTTGTATCATCTTTAATTTCTTTCATCAGTGTCTTATAGTTTTCTGCATAAGGTATTTTATCTCCTTCGGTAGGGTTATTCCTAGGTATTTTATTCTTTTTGTTGCAGTAGTATCGATAAATGAGAGTTTCCTTAATTTTCTTTCTGATTTTCCTTGTTAGGGTATAGGAATGTAAGAGATTTCTGTGTATTAATATTGCGTCCTGTGACTTTACTGAATTCATTGATTAGTTCTAGTCGTTTTCTGGTAGCATCTTTAGGATTTTCTATGTATAGTGTCATGTCATCTGCAAACAGTGACAATTTAACTTCTTTTCCAACTGGGATTCCATTAATTTCTTTTCTTCTCTGATTGTTGTGGCTAGAACTTCCAAGACTATGTTGAATAACAGTGGTGAGAGTGGACACCCTTGTCTTCTTCATGATCTTAGATGAAATGCTTTCAAGTTTTCACCATTGAGAATAATGTTTGCTCTGTGTTTGTCATAAATGGCCTTTATTATTTTGAGGTAGGTTCCCTCTATGCCCACTTTCTGGAGAGTTTTTATCATAAATGGGTGTTGAAGTTAGTCAAAAGCATTTTCTGCATCTATTCAAATGATCACATGGTATTTATTCTTCAGTTTGTTAATATGGTGTATCACATTGACTGATTTGCATATATTGAAGAATCCTTGCAACCCTGGGATAAATCCCAATTGATCATGGTGTATGATCCTTTTAACGTGTTGTTGGATTCGTGTTGTTAGTGTTTAGTTGCAGATTTTTTCATCTATGTTCATCAGTGATATTGACCTGTAATATTCTTTTTTTGTAGTATCTTTGTCAGGTTTTGGTATCAGGGTGATGGTGGCCTCATAGAATGAGTTTGGGAGTGTTCCTTCCTCTGCAATATTTTGGAAGAGTTTGAGAAGGATGGGTGCTCATCTCTATATGGTTGATAAAACTCACCTTTGAAGCCACCTGGTCCTGGATTTTCATTTGTTGGAAGATTTTTAATCACAGTTTCAATTTCATTCCTTGTGATTGGTCTGTTCATGTTTTCTCTTTCTTCTTGATCAGTCTTGGAAAGTTGTAATTATCTAAGAATTTGTCCATATCTTCCAGGTTGTGCTATTTATTGGCATATAGTTGCTTGTAGTAGTCTTTTATGATCATTTGTATTTCTGTGGTGTCAGTTGTAACTTCTTCTTTTTCATTTATAATTTTATTGATTTGAGTCCTCTCCCTTCTTTTGTTGATGAGTCTAGCTAAACGTTTATCAATTTTATCTTCTCAACGGACCAGGTTTTTTGTTTTTGTTTGTTTGTTTGTTTGTTTTGCAGTACCCGGGCCTCTCACTGTTGTGGCCTCTCTTGTTGCGGAGCACAGGCTCCGTATGCACAGGCTCAGCAGCCATGGCTCACAGGCCCAGCTGCTCCGCAGTATGTGGGATCTTCCCAGACCAGGGCACGAACCCGTGTCCCATGCATAGGCAGGTGGACTCTCAACCACTAGAACCAGCTTTTAATTTCATTGATCTTTACTATTTTTTTCTTCCTTTCTGTTTCATTTATTTCTGCTCTGATCTGTATGATTTCTTTCCTTCTACTAACTTTGTGTTTTGTTTACTTTTCATTCTCTTGTTGCTTTACGTGTAATGTTAGGTTGTTTATTTGAGATTTTTTCTTGTTTCTTGAGGTAAGATCATATTGTTAAAACACTTCCCTCTTAGAAATGCTTTTGCTGCATCCCATAGGTTTTAGGTCATCATGTTTTTATTGTAGTTTATTTCTAGGTATTTCATGAGTTCGTCTTTGATTTCTTCAGTGATCTCTTGGTCATTTAGCAGTGTATTGTTTAACCTCCATGTGTTTGTGTTTTTACAGTTATTTTTTCTGTTATCTATTTTTAATCTCATAGCATTGTGGTTGGAAAATATGCTTGATAAAATTTCAATTTTCTTAAATTTACAGAGGCTTTATTTGTGACCCAAAATATGATTCTTCCTGGAGAATGTTCCATGAGCACTTGAGAAGAAAGTGTATTCTGTTGTTTTTGGATGGAATGTCCTTTAAACATCTTCATTAAGTCTATTTGGTCTAATGTGTCATTTAAGGCTTGTGTTTCCTTATTAATTTTCTGCCTGGATGATCTGTCCATTGGTGTAAGTGAGGTGTTAATGTCCCTCACTATTATTGTGTTAGTGTTGATTTCCCCTTTTATGGCTCTTAGCATTTGCCTTACATATTGAGGTGCTTCTATGTTGTGTCCATAAATGTTTACAATTTTTATATCTTCTTCTTGGATTGATCCCTTGATCATTGTGTAGAGTCTTTCCTTGTGTCTTGTAATAGTCTTTATTTTAAAGTCTATTTTGTCTGATATGAGAATTGTTATTCCAGCTTTCTTTTGTTTTCCATTTGCATGGAATATCTTTTTCCATCCCCTCAATTTCAGTCTGTATATGTCCCTAGGTCTTTATTGGGTCTCTTGTAGACAGCATATATATGTGTCTTGTCTTTGTATCTATTCAGCCAGTCTTTGTCTTTTGGTTGGTATGAGTAATTCATTTACATTTAAGGTAATTATCAATATGTAGGTTCTTATTACCATTTTCTTAACTGTTTTGGGTTTGTTTTTGTAGGTCTTTTCCTTCTCTTGTGTTTCACACTTAGAGAAGTTCTTTTAGCACTTGTTGTGAAGCTGGTTTGGTAGTGCTGAATTCTCTTAGATTTTGCTTGTTTGTAAAGCTTTTGATTTCTCTGTCAAATTGGAATGAGATCCTTGGTGGGTAGAGTAATCTTGGTTGTAGATTTTTCCCTTTCAACACTTTAAACTTATCCTGCCACTCCTTTCTGATCTGCAAAATTTCTGCTGAAAGGTCAACTGATAACCTTATGGGGATTTCCTTGTATGGTATGTATTGCTTTTTCCTTGCTGCTTTTATTTTTTTTCTTTGTATTTAATTTTTGTTAGTTTGATTAATATGTGTCTCAGCATATTTCTCCTTGGGGTTATCCTATATGGGACTTTCTGCACTTCCCGGATTTGTGTGGTTATTTCCTTTCCCATGTTAGGGAAGTTTTCAAATATATTTCTTCAAATATTTTCTCAAACCCTTTCTCTTTCTCTTTTTCTTTTGGGACACCAGTAATTTGAATGTTGGTGTGTTTAATGTTGTCCCTGAGGTCTCTTAGACTGTCCTCATTTCTGTTCATTGTTTTTACTTTATTCTGCTTGGTGGTAGTTATTTCCGCCATTCTATCTTCCAGCTCACTTATTTGTTCTTCTGCCTCAGTTATTCTGCTACTGATTCCTTCTAGTGTGTTTCTTAATTTCAGTTATTGTGTTGTTCTTCACTGCTTCTTTGTTCCTTATTTCTTCTACGTGTTTCTGAAACATTTCTTGTATCTTCCTCATTCTATTTCCAAGATTTTGGACCATCTTTACTATCATTACTGTGAATTCTTTTTCAGATAGATTGCCTATTTCCTCTTCATTTATTTGGTCTTGTGGGTTTTTACCTTCCTTCTTCACCTGCAGTATATTTCTCTATCTTCTCATTTTGTCTAACTTACTGTGTTTGAGCCCTTTTTTCCACGGGCTGCAGGTCATTGTTCCTCTTCTCTCTGGTGTCTGCCGCTGGTGGGTGAGGTTGGTCCAGTGGCTTGTATAGGCTTCCTGGTGGGAGGGACTTGTGCTTGCACTCTGGTGGGTGGAGCTGTATCTTGTCCCTCTGAAGGGCAGGGCTGCATCAGGTGGTGTGTTTTGGTGTGTCTGTGAGCTTAGTACGACTTTAGGCAGCTCGTCTGCTGATGGGAGGATTTGTGTTCCTGTCTTGCTTGTTGTTTGTTATGAAACATCCAGCACTCAAGCCAGAGGCAGATGGGTGGAGCCAGGTCTTGGTGTGCAGGTGGAGACTTCCAGGATAGCTTTTGCCAGTTATTATTCCCTGGGACCATAAATTCTCTGGTGGTCCAGCATCCTGGACTCAGTGCTCCCACCCCAAAATTTCAGGTCTGACCCCCAGCTCGGGAAAAAAGACCCCACAAGCCACCCAGTATGGCTAAAAAAAGTGGGGCAAAGAAAACAAAGCCCAAGACAAATAGCAAAAGCAAAAACAAACAAACAGCAACAACAACTATTAAAAAAAAGAAAACAAACAGACAAATACAACCCAAGACAAATGGTAAAGGCAAAAACAAACAAAACCAAAAGCTAACAAACATACACAAATACAAAAAAAAAAGAACAAAAACCAAACAAAGAAAACAAGAAGCAAGAGAACAGCCAAACAAAAGAACCCCAAAACAAACTCAAACAGTGAAAAATAAAACTAACAGAAACAAAAAAACAGGAAGCAAAACAAAAGCAGGATGCAAACTAGAAAAAGAAAACGGCACAGAAAACCTAAAAGAGACACACAAAAATGATCACAAAAATAAGATTGAAAACAAAACAGAGCAAAGAAAAGAAATAAAAATATGAAAACAAGGGAAACACCAAACAACAAAGAAGTAAAGTAAAAATAGAAAAAAAATGTGTTAAAAATTTTTAAAACTTTAAAAAATATAAATAAAAAACAACAGAAAATAACAAAACATTAAAAAATAGTAATAACAATATTTTCCTGATGTCTCAGCTGTCAATGTCCTTGCCCCCACTGTGAGCCCCAGTCAACCTCTGCCTCCCCAGGAGGCCCTTCAGTACCTCTAGTTAGGTCTCTGGACCTGTTGAGGGAAATGTGGGGGCAGCTCAGACTCTGACCAGGCCCAACTCCCTCCCATATGTACTTGTTCCCAAAATCCACAGCTGCTAAAGCTAGACTGGTGTCAGTTGTGGGAACACTCATTTCCATTCAGATATTCCACAGATGCAGGGTTTACCAAGCCAATCATGGGAATTTAATCTGTGGTTTGTGCAGCTGCACCAAGAGATTTTTTTCCTCTTCCTTAGTCGCCCCCCTCCCCAGGAGCTCAGCTATTGTCTTAGCCACAGAGGTGGCTCTGTGTGTGGGTCACCCACAGGGACCTGCTCCTGAGGCTTCCCTGGAGCACTTGGGTCTGCCCCAGTGAGAACAGTGTGCAGAAGTGTCACAGCTGCCAGAGTCTTAGGAGCCCTGGTGACGACCAGTGTGCAAGGTGGGTGGAATTCACAAGAGGTCAAGTCCCACCAGTGAAGAGATGCACATGGAAGCCAGTGGCCACAGGCGTGAGAGATCCAGCCCTAGCGGGAGATTTTCTTAGAGCCTGGTAGCCTCATGAGAGGATCAACAGTGGAGGCAACCTTTCTTAGGGTCTGGTGGCTGATGTCTGAGGGCCAGCCTTGGCCAGGGCCTATCCTAGTACCTGGCAGCAGGCGTGAGAAGGCCAGCCCGTTGGGGGGTTTTCCTAGCACCCAGGGGGCAGGGGCTGGCACATGGGGAAAGAGAGGCTGCAATGGCTGCTCCACCCCTGCATGTCACTCAACAGTGGCACCTTGCTTCTGAAGTAGACTGGGTCTGCTCCACAAGCATTCCCGTTTGCCGATTTCCTTCCTCCCATCCTCTCAGGCTGACTCTTCGCAGACAACGGCAGTCCTCTCTCCAGGTTTGCTCTCAAATCTCCATGTTCGGGCTTCCCTGGTGGCGCAGTGGTAGAGAGTCCGCCTGCTGATGCAGGGGACACGGGTTCATGCCCCGGTCCGGGAAGGTCTCACATGCTGCAGAGCAGATGGGCCCGTGAGCCATGACCGCTGAACCTGCGCGTCCGGAGCCTGTGCTCTGCAATGGGAGAGGCCACAACAGTGAGAGGCCTGCGTGCCGCAAAAAAAAAAAAAAAAAAAAAAAAAAAAAAAAAAAATCTCCATGTTCCAGCTCCCAGCTCTGGTGTGCACAGGCAGACACATGTCCCAGTCTGGTGTGCACAAGGCTGTGACACAGACCATCTGTAGGTCTCACTCTGTCTTGTCTGCCACAGACTGGCTCTTTCACCCTGCTCTGACAGACTTAGATGCTCCCCTTCTGTCCCAACTGATTTCCGCATTGGTGAGTGGTCTTCCCCAGATACAGCAACCTCTCCTCTTCCTCAGCTCCTCCCTAGGGTCACAGGTCCCATCCAGCTTCCTCTCTTCTTCTCTTTCCCTTCTTCTTTCTTTCATCTTACCCAGTTACACAGGGATCTTTCCTGTCCTTTCTGAAGTCAAAGGTCTTCTGCTAGTGTTCAGCTGGTGCTCTGTGAGAATTATTCCATCTGTAGATGTATTCTTAATGTATTTGTGAAGAGAAATAAACTCCATGTTCTCCTACTCCTCCACCATCTTGAAAATCCTTTATGACTGTGTATGACTATGGGTCAGACTCATTTTTACTTGGGGTGACATAGGACTGACCTCAGTGTCCCAACCTTCTGTGTGCAGATGGTGTCTTTCACGATCTCATTTTTCCCGAATATTTGGAACTGTCTCTCACAATCTCCAGGATGTGGTCCTCAACCAGGTTCAAGCACAGTGAGTTCACAGGCCCAGGCAGGGGGTGGCATGACTGAAGCTGAGGTCACCTTAGCCACATGAGGTGCAATCACAGAGTTCACCCTGCTGTTGCTGTCCCACTGCAACCCTTGCCCTGAGTTACTTTTGCTCATCCCATCTTAGCACTGTGCCCTGGTGCCCTGTACTCAGGACACACAAGCTCTGGTGGCCATGTTTCTTTGGGGGTAATCTTCTCTTAAGCCCATGTTCTCTTCTTTCTCTGTACCACCCATGCCATTGGTGCAGCCTTCTTTTTCAGGTCCTCTCTCCTGGTGTAAGGAGTCCTCAGTGGTGTGGAGTCCCCATATAATCCTTTATATTCTTAAAAGTGGTTATATATTCTATAATATCCTCAGGAAAATATAATAATTTTATTTGTTTGTTAAATTTATTATCTTGGCTAGGGTTGGGGGAATAAATTATAGAGGCTTCCACTTTACCTTTGCTATGACGATAGCCCTTATCTCATAGGCCAAAAAGAACCTTGTGCCAACTATGAGTTATGCCTATTCTAGCTATAAAACAACCATTGGATGGATTATAGAACTAATGGAGACAGTGAGAGTTAAACTTTTGTCACAATGCCACTTATTGCACGTACTCCACATTGAAACCGAGTCCACCTAAAACCAAGTTCCCTTACTGAGTTTATGATTAATCCCTTTATATGAAACTTTATTCCCTTTCTTGTCCCCTCTGACCTCATTCCCATGTTAACTGAACACAAATCAACCAGAATCAGATGACAAAATTGCTATCATCTATAACATCATTAATGTACTAAAATTGCTATTATAGATATCACCATTATTGGACAAACTCAGTTTGTTTCTCCAACGCAAGATGAGCTAAGAAAACCCTTATCCATAGACCACCTAAGCAAAGAATTGTAAACCAGAGACATTCTGACTCCCAAATCTATGATTAAGAAATGTCACAAGAGGGTGATTAAGATCAGCTTCTTTGTTCTTCCTGCTTAAAAAGAAATCTTAACTCAAAGACCAAGTTTGAGTGGATCTGAGGCTTGTCGTTCACTCCCTTCATTGGTGCCCTTCAATAAATGCTGTACTTTCCTTCACCACAACCTTGTGTCAGTAGATTGGTTTTGCTGTGCATCAGGGAGGGGCCTTTGTTTGGTTCAATAGCAACAATGTGCCCAATCTAAGAAGGGTGCCATTATAATTCTCCATATCCTTTGGTATCAAAGGAATTTAGTCCTGTGTCCAAGAGTCCTCAAAATATTTGAACATTTCTCTTTCTCTAGTACATAACTATCTGAGTTGTACACTTACGTTGGCAATATAAGATCCTTCCTCCTGATACTCAAACTCTTAAATCAAAGAATCTGAGTCTGAAAACAGTCTCAGATCCAAGAACTGGGGAAGATATGCTGACATTTATTAAGGTGACATCCCTTAGCCTCTTGGTTATAGACTTTTTATTTCATTGAATGTTAAAAAATGAATAAGACACTTGTAGGTTGCCCAGTTATTTTTCCCTGGGATGTCATGTTCTGTAACTATGGATGCTATTTCTAATACTACTTTCAAGTCAGGCTTCCATAGTTGCCCTTTTGACTTTACCACATATCACAATTGATGCATCCACTTGACTTAATACATAAGTACCATTGTTTCAGAGTCTTATCATCTTAATTGCTATCAGTAAGCCTAACTCTATAGTAACTCTCAGATAGTCAGGAGTGACCTACATGGAGAGCCACCATCAAATCTGTGGTGGTGTTAGTACTCCTCTCATTAGCATATTTCTAATGGACATGATAAATTGTATATTATATGGATTCTCTCTTGTAATATAAGTATCTTACAATTTTTAATCCTTTACATAAAGTAACCACTCCAGCAAAGCCCAGTTACCAGGTATTTTAATCCTTTCACTTTATGTAAGGGCAACATTTCAATGTCATGTAGAGTAGACCACTACTTTTTCCATGTCTGTAAGTCATTTTAGTAGCAAGTCTTTCTGTGGCTCTTTCCAAGTTGTTAAATCCTGTGTTCCAGGTCAGTGCTCTCTAATAAAGTCTCCCTGGATCAAAGAGTCACAAAATTCAATCCCTCACACACTCTCCTGTATCCTAGTGGTACACACTAGCTCAGTCTTGCAAATCCTTTGGATTTCAGTGATTTTTTTTTCTCCTTTTTCTGATAAGGCCCAGCATATCTTCAGTAGGTAGTGTTGTAACTTAACTCTAGTTATAGGCCTAAAAGGAAATGGGAGGCAGATCCTGACTGGGGAGGGGATTATGCTATCTTGCAATGGAGAGACCACTGCAACATCTCAGACAAGAAGCTTATGCTAGTACATCCTGTGCTTGAGTGGCTCATTTCTACAGGACCACTAGGTTCAGAGGAACCTGTATATATAAGATTTTCCAAGGACTCAAGCCCGATATCTCCATTCCATGTGTCAAGTAGTCCCATTATTTACTAAACAGGGTCCTGACCTTCACATAGCAGCCCAGTTTTGTTCAGAAATTTAACTTTCTTTGGAGATCAACCATGCTGACAATCAAATGCTATGCCTGGTCCTCAGTTTTTTCTGCTTTCCTATTGCACAACACAAGAAAATCTTTGCATGTTGCCTATGAGAATGGCATTTGAAGGCTAAAACCAAGATTTTGACTCTCCTGTTCTAATATGATAATAATAATCATAATAATCATGGTAATAACTGGCATTTATTGAGAATTTACTATATGCCAGATACTACTATAAGTATTTTAAACATAGTAAAAGGTAATTCTCACAAAAAATAAACTTTTCCTATTACTTACCTCCTGGCAAAATTCCAGAGAATAAATTATTGTTCAGATTTTACCTACTGCCAATTCCTGGATGAATCAAATATGTCCAGAGTTTACATAAGGTTATGACTGCTCCTTGGCACTACTACCTGATAGATCTTAGAGTGTGAAGTGAGGAGGAAAAACAGTCTTCAAAGGAAGGGATTAATGGCAGATAGATATAGTTTTAGATGTCTAGTTATCAATAAAGGAAGACAAAAAGGATAAGTAAAATTGCAAAAAATTGTATTTATACATTTTAACTATTCATAGTAAATATTTAGTAACTTGAATTCATTGATTAAGAAGCTAAATATTTAGAAACAGTAGGGTTAAATTATAATATTACATACTATAAAAAATAGTTATATACATTCTGAGAGTATTTAAATTTTTAATGCCATGAACTATTATTTTTAATGCAGTCATTAATGATATATAAATGACATATTCTCTAAGGTATATTATCTAAAAGATTCTAGTTCATAAATCTTGTTTTCAGTAAGTGAGCATCTTGTTTTCAGTTAGTGAGTACATAAGTCTTGTTTTCAGTAAGTGAGCATTATATATTTGCATTCATGTATCTTCAAACACACACCACACACACACACATACACACACATGCATACAGTTTTTCACAATTCTAACTTTGTCACCAATTCAAAATTGAGTGTTTAAGAAGTTTTCATGGAATATTTAACATATGTTTACTTATAAACAGGGAATATAGCCAATATTTTATAACTATAAAAATTTTGTATCACTATGTTGTACACCTGAAACTATATTGAAAATCAACTATATTTTAATAAAAAAGTTGAGTGTTTGAGAGGGTTTCATGGAATGTTTAACATATATTTACTTATAAACCAAAGCATTGGAACATATAGAAACCAAAGGATTCTGTGTTAATTTGGGAAGAGTTTGAATCTTTATATTTCTCTACTGATTAGAATTAATCTATGTGAAAAATTTTAAATTTTACTTTCTTCTTTCAGTATTCCCATTCAAGTGTATCACATGCAATATGGTTCTGATATTTACACTGAAACTTGATTTGCAAATGCAAATGATTATTGAATATGATTTCCAAATTAAAAAATTAAATATACTGCTTTCTTACTCTCCTATCTGGAGGAGTTCCTTTAAGTTACATTTTGATACCAATATCATTTCAATTAAAAAATGAAAACTTGTGGCTCTTATATAGCCAACATAATCTGATTTTATTGTGAGTTATTTTTTGAGCTATGAACTGGGACTAACAGATAAATACACTAAATGGTAATGTACAACTATGAACACTATTGATCAATTTGCTAATTTTGATATATAATAGAATAGCATATTACTTTCTATGTGTATACCAATATACACCAAAACACACATGTACACACCCATACACATACACACAAGAATATTTTGCATGAGACTTTTTTATTGTTATTATAATTTCCTTAATCTATATCAAACACTGTCTTGAAAGGATTGACACTTAATTCGTTTATTGTAGATCATGTTGGAATACAAGGAAGTGAAACACCATATTTCTCATAAGTATGGCTCACTTCTTGGTTGAATGAGAGATAACTCGATGTAGTCATGCAGAAAATAAAACAGTTGTACTAATCATTCACAAAATTTTGGACAATACTACAAGTAGAGGATACATATAAGCAGAGAAAATTCAGTTTTGCTTCTGATTTGTGGAATAAGTTAAAAAATACAATTTTGAAAGCCAACAGAGTTGGCAAATATTTCAAAATGTGAAAGACATTTGACCACATCACCCAGAGGCTAATTTTTCTAAACACCCAGCATCGACCCCAAAGTACTAAGGTGAGTTAGATAGAAATACCTGATGTCAGTCAAGGGGAATAGCTTGATTGCTCAGCCATCCTTTACAATCTCCCATTGAAACACGTCGAGGTGAAATGGTGTGTATAGCAAAGTCATGAAGATTGATGGCACCCGCTGCTTCCAAATGGACCCTATCTGCATGTAAACCACTTGACACATGAACTGATGGAAAACAAAGAGTGTTTGCACAGGAAAAATGCTTCAGCAAGCTTAATTTCCATAGCCATTTGCACAGAAAATGCAAGATCTAATAGGTCCCAGAGAAATCAGTAAAGCCATGATAAGAATTCAAAGCCACAAACTAAATAAAAAGAGATTATTGCTACACTGCAGTAGGAAAACAGTAAAGTCTTAAGTGATCAATACTTGACAAGAGACATGCCACAAACTTCATGTATAGGTCAGGCTCACATACCATTTTTTAAATAAATCGACTGATTCTTGGACAAGGCACATAAAATGTCACTTTTTATCTTTCAGTTGATATTTTTCTCCAAGTGGAAAAAACCTATCTATTCACCTCCCTAAGAGACTTGATCGAAAAGATAGTCACTCCTGATATAAGGTTTAAAAGGGGAAACTGCAATCAAGTGGAAATTTTTGTCAGCACCATAATCTCTGATTTGTAGAAGGTTTTGCTTTGGGATATTTGGTATGTCTGAGGGTTGCCACCATAGAGCCCTTCTGTTCTTTAATGGCTGCACTAAATCTTAACAAACGTGAGCATGAAAACTATTGTGCTGCACTTGTGAGGTATATATCAAAGTTATATTTTTTAAAGCTTGGGAAGGCAGTTGAATCATGCATGCTCTTTATGGAGCTCTGATCAGGCTGATAAAGGCAGTTCAGCTTCAATAAGTGCTTTTTAAGTGAATGTTTTGGAAAGTGAATAGGAAATTCAAAGCTCAAACTGTTGTCAAACTGCTCCCACAGCACTTTGATCACTTCATTTCTGACATTTTGTTGAAAATTGTCTTGTTTTTTATTAAAATGTTGGCATCTAGAGACCAAGAAAGTTAACTGTAGTCACTGAAAATATAATATACAGTAAGTCATGGAATGACATGACTTATTAAGTACTTTGTACACATTTCTTAAAAAGAAAGCGATTTCCCTGTGGGGTCACACACAGCATTGCACTTGTCTGAGAAAAAGTTCATATTGTTAAAAGAAAGACAAGTATAGAAGATAAATCAAATACTAGCGCTTTGTCTCAGGCAAAAAATAAAAGAAGTTATATAGCTTTACTATACAAAAGAATATGAATACTATAATATAAAAATTAATAAAATTAAAGAAACATGCTGAATTGAGAAGCATGCATTTGTATGCTGCCTTTAAATTTTGATCACAGAACATGTCTTTAACTTGAAGGACAGAGAAGATAAGATATTATGGCCCCCTAACATTTTACATGCCAGGAAAGTGCTTCTATAATTAGGATGCAGATTTCTCTGATCACAGCATCATGGTTTAAAATGTACAGCTTCTGCATTTGGGGTTGAGCTTACTTGAAGAGTAGGATATTCATCATATAAGGCAAAAGTAGTGAATTGAAAGTTACTTAAATAGAGGCAAACACATTAGTGTGAAATCAGTATAATTTCTTTATACATTCAAATATATATAAAAGGCATAAAATAACATTCTATGTTGCCATTGCCAGCAAAATAATAATGATAACTTGAAGAAGAATAAGCAGTATACTGCCTTCTTTCTTATTCTAGTTACAAATATAAGCTACCTAACGATTACCTAGACATCACTAGCTGCAATTTTTAATATCTTTTCAAAGTTTTTATTCCATTAAATTTAAATTAATGACACCCTCCCCCCCCAAGCCACTGCATTAATTTGTGATAATTTTCATACTTGTCATGTGTTCTGCAGTGTCAGGGAGCATGAAGCAAGATGATAGTTCTAAAGAACTGAGGACATTCAATAGAGGTTGAACTTTAGCAAGGAAGTACCAAAGATGGAATAAATATATGCACAACTTCCAATTAAGAACATTAGAGTATTATAATTTACCATAGACCTGGGTATTTAGGACAATGCATTGACATGTGTCATTGTTATACACACTTAGGTTAATTTTTTGGTTAACCAATTATAGAACCAGAGATTTGATTGAAAACTCATAGAGACAGCTCTCTCTTTGATAATGGTGAGTGAGTAATTTAAAACAAAACTACCGGGACTTCCCTGGTGGTGCACTGGTTGAGAGTCTGCCTGCTGATGCAGAGGACACGGGTTCGTGCCCCAGTCCAGGAGGATCCTGCATGTTGCGGAGCGGCTGGGCCCGTGGGCCATGGCTGCTAGGCCTGCGCGTCTGGAGCCTGTGCTCTGCGGTGGGAGAGGCCACAGCGGTGAGAGGCCCGTGTACCACAAAAAAAAAAACAACCAAAAAACACTCAGTGCACTACTGCTCAATAACAACAACAATCCTCTGAATAATTGAAGGCACTAGAAAGTTAACAAAGTTTCAAAGAATTTACCAAAGATGATTGAAAGGAGAAAAACCAGGGAGGTGAGACTGACCAGTCTTCTTTTCTGCTGTAGGTAGTCAATTCTGAAGATCTTGGACAAAAGTCAGTAGGTGGAGTCGAGCTTTTGACAGTCTCCCAAGGAGAGGGGAAGAAAAATTTAATTCTACGTGTTGCCAAAGTGGGATGCCTAGTGAATCCCTTCACAATAGGTTGAGACAAAATGATTTGAAAATATGAAAAAGAATAATTCAGAATAATACAGAGAGTGTAGTACATTTTTAAATCATATTAGTTCCTGATATTGGTTTAAGATGATATTGGAGTGATTATGCCCTTTTTTTCCTTGAAAGAAACAAACTTTCCTTGGAGAAAGATATCATCCTAGTTTTTACAATATTTCTAAAAACTTATCCAAATATAACATCTGGACCCAAACATAGCTAGGTGCATTAGGGAATAAGACAACATATAGAAAAATCAGTACATCAATTTATAAACCTACACAAATTGGATATATAAAACCATATATGAATACAGATCATAAGAAAATATTTAAAATGCATTACAAAAGGACAGAAAGTTGAAAAATAATGAAGATATGGTAAGAGATATAGAACACAGTGAGATGGTCTAATATATATGTAACTGAAGACCCAAAAGGAGAGATGAGAATAGACTAGAAACAATATTTGAAGGGATTATAATTAAGGATATGTTTATTAAAGATGACCCATAGATTCTAGATTTGCATACCTCAAGCAGGATAAATAATAAAGCAGTCAATATACAAACACATTTATGTAAAACTTCTAATAAATCAAGACAAAAAGCAAATCTTAAAAACCTCTTTAGAAAAACACAGATTACCTTTCAAAGAGTAAAAATCTAGTTGACAATTGATGATTCAACAAATACACACAAGGTAGAAGCCAGAATACAATACTCCTAGGCTAGAATTCTAGGTTGAATTAAGACATTTTCAGACATATAGTCTAATGATTTGTACAGTCTAGTCATATACTATTCATATGCTGATTACCAAATATCTTATCTCCAGCCCCGAACTATATTCAGTCTAGCTGACATCTTGGTTTGCATGACTCATTAAGCATCTCAAACACTATATCTCATATCAAAACTGAATTCCCGATGTTATTACCAAAACCTGCTCCACTTACAGCCTTCTCAGGTGATGGCAGTTGCATATGCCTTGACAACACCCTTTTTCTTATATCCATTAGCCAATCACCATCCATCATCCTGTTTACCAAATATACCCAGTAAACTGCAAAAACATAGCAGTCAGAATGATCTCCTTATAAGTTCGGTCACATCATTGTCATACGTTGCCTAAAGCCCTTCAATGGCTTCCCACTTCACTCACTGCAAGTATATTTTTCCTTCCAGTAGCCTACAAAACCCTTCACAATACACTGTCCATCCTTCCAATTCCTTCATCTCTGACATCATCTCCTAATATTCTACCACCACTTTTTACTCTGCTTAATTCACATTGGACTCTCTGCTATTCCTCAAACACACTAGACATTTAAGAACTCTGAAGGGTCTGAAGTTTTATTCTTTGGGCAAGCTAACAAGCTAGTCTGCTACAGTCCGACAGAAGCTGGCTGAAGCTATAAGACTCTTGTGTCAGAAACAAAGAACAGTATATTAAAGAAATAGAAGTAGGTAGAATATCACACTTTCTTTACTCATCCCCCAAGCCCCAATTCCAGCAGGGCAGCATACTAGGAACCAGATGATACTGGCACATACAATGGGTTTTGTTATATGAGAGAAACTCCAAACTTAGAAAATCCTAATTTTTAAAAAAAGAACTATCAACAAACTACCTATTTTTTTCCAGAGGGAGACATTAACTCTATTATACTGCACAGCAAACAAACCTAGACATTTCTATCCTCTGAGGGTTTTTGCCATACAAACAACATTCCAAAGATAATTCAGAATACAAATGCCTTTGCTTACAAGATGACTGACTCATGAAGAATTGTTCCCTAACATGGGCATGTTATTTTCTTAATTTTCTCTGGAGTGATATTATGCAAGCACGCAGAGTACGAAATTCTGGTGTTGGCTCCACCACCCAAGCAACAAGTGAGTTGGAAAGAGACATTGAAGTAAAATAATTTAGAACTCTGGTACTCGATTGGATACTTATTACAACTAGGGGAGTTTGAAGGGAGAGGTTGCTACTCTAAAGAAAGAGAGTTGTAACTATGAACAAGCCACCATATCCATTCCTCAGCCCTAGCAAAATTTGGTGGTGGGGAGTTTCTGAACAACGGGAGCAGCTAGCTGCTATCAAGGTGGGCAGCGGAATCCTTATTCTACAAAAATTTGGAAGTGTGAAGTTTGGTTGGTACCCTAAGGGACCCACATAGATGCTTGCCTTGGTTTCAACCCTTTGACCACAGTAGCTTTCACCAGAGACATCTCTCAAAAAGATTTAAAGAGCTAGTGCATTTTTTTTTTCCTTTTTGGAGACAAACATTTAAGAAAATCTTAAGTCACAGACTTCGGAGATAATAGAGCAGAAGCTTCAGTGACTAAACACAACAAGGAATGTACACTTTGCAAATATAGTTTAGAAAGGTCTACAGCAGACAACTCCAGACCATAACAAACAGAAATCAGAAACTCCTGAGGAGTTAGAGAATCAGATTTACAAATTGACTACATTATAATACTCAGAGTTTCCAATTCTCAGTAACAGCAACAACAACAACAAAATACAATTCATACAAAAAAACAGGAAAATATAGACCACTCACAGGAAAAAAAAAAATACATGACAGAAACCATCTCTGAGGAAACCTAAACATTTGAAATACTAGTCAAAGACATTAAAACAACTGTCACATTTATACTTAATGAGCTAAAGGAAACCATAGACAAAGAACTAAATGAAATCAGGAAAATGATATATGAAAAGTAGAAGAATATCAAGAAAAAGATAAAAAGGAACCAAACAGAAATTTTAGAGCCACAGTAGTGTACAATAACTGAAATGAAAACATATAATAACTGAAATGAAAAAATTCACTAGAAGGATCAGCAGCAGGTCTGAGCAGGTAAAAGAAAGCATCAGCAAACTTGAAGAAAGGGTAATTGAAATGATCAAGTCTGAGGACCTTAAAGAAAGAAGAATGAAGAAAAAATAGAGTTTAAGAGACCTATGTGACACAAATTAAGTATATCAATATATATTTCATATGAGTCCTAGATGAAAAGAGAGAGAAAGGAACAGAAAAAAAATATTTGAAGAAATAATGGCTGAAGATTTCTATAATTTAATGAAAAGAGAGAATACATACACTCAAGTAACTAAAACAAAACAAACAAACAAACAAAAAAACCCCACCAAACTCCATGCAATATAAACCTAAAGAAATGCACACTGAGAAACATAGGTTGTTGAAACCCAAAGTCAAACAAAGAATTTTGAAAGCAGTAAGAAAGAAATGTTTCATTATATACAAGAGATTAAATCAGTAATAAAACATTTCAGAGCAAAGAAAACTTCTGGACAAAGTTGCTTCACTGATGAATTCTACCAAACATTTATGAAGAATTAATATAATTTTTCTTAAACTCTTCTGAATAATGTAAGAAAAGGCACACTCACTACCCCATTAGATAAAGCTAGTATCATCCTTATACAAAAATCAGATAAAGACACTAGAGGAAAAGAAAATTGCAGGAAATATCCCTTATGAATAAAGATGCAAAAATCCTCAATGAAATAATAGCAAACTGAATCAAGCAGCATATTAAAATTATTATACACCATGAAAGTGAGTTTTACCCTAGAAATATGAAAATCAGTCACTGTAATAACAAATTAGAAGAATAAATAAGGGAACCCTAAACAACACATGATCATCTCAATTGATTCAGGAAAAGCATTTGACAAAATCCAAACTTTTCATGGTAAAAACACAATAACTAGGAATAGAAGGAAACTTACTCAATGTGATTAAGGCCATGTATTTAAAAATCCAAGCTACTGCCATATCAATGGTGAAAGACTAATATCTTTCCTTTACAGTCAGGAACAACACAAGGATGCTCACTATTACAACCTTTCTTTAACTTTTGACATAGTACTCTAAGTTCTAGTCAGAGTAGTTAGACAAGAAAAAAACAATATATATATATAAATTGGAAAGGAAGAAGTAAAATTTTCTCTCTATGCAGATGACATTATCTTATAGGTATAAAACCATAAAGAATCTCCCTCCCACACACACATACACAAACTGTTAAAGCCAAGAAACTAATGGAGCAAAGTTACAGGTGTCATACAGAGTGAAGTAAGTCAGAAGGAGAAAAATAAATACCGTATGTTAACACATATGTATGGAATCTAAAAAAAAAAAAAAAATGGTTCTGATGAACCTAGCGGCAG
Organism: Stenella coeruleoalba; assembly: GCF_951394435.1. NCBI lineage: Eukaryota > Metazoa > Chordata > Mammalia > Artiodactyla > Delphinidae > Stenella > Stenella coeruleoalba. Next base: position 37,173,989 of record NC_137164.1, on the reverse strand, counting down.
GACAGGAATAAAGACACAGATGTAGAGAATGGGCTTGAGGATACAGACAGGGGGAAGGGTAAGCTGGGATGAAGTGACAGAGTAACATTGACATACATACACTACTAAATGTAAAATAGATAGCTAGTGGGAAGCAGCTGCATAGCACAGGGAGATCAGCTTGGTACTTTGTGACCACCTAGAGGAGTGGGTTAGGGAGGGTGGGAGGGAGATGCAAGAGGATGCGGATAATGGGGATATATGTATACATATAGCTGATTCACTTTGTCATACAGCAGAAACTAACACAACATTGTAAAGCAATTATACTACAATAAAGATGTTAAAAACATTAATATCCCCAAATCGGTTGTATCTGTGTACACTAGCAATGAAGAATTCAAAAGGGAAAGTAAGAAACATTTGCATTTACAGTGGCTTTGAAAACGAATAAAATACTTAGAAATAAAATTAATCAAAGAAGCAAAAGACAAACACATAAAGTTAAAAATGTTGCTGAAAAATTAAAGAAGACAAATAGAAAGGAATACCACGTTTATGGATTGGAAGACATAATATTGTTAAGATTTGAATACTACCCATTGTGATCTACATATTCAATGCAATTCCCATCAAAATTTCAATGACAAACATTTGTATAAATAGAAAAATTCATACTAAAACTTATAGGAGTCTTAGTCAGTTTAGGCTACTATACCAGAATACCATACACTAGGTGGCTTCAACAAACATTTATTTCTCACATCCTGGAGGCTGGAAGTAGGACATCAGTGTGCCAGCATGGTCAAGTTCTTGATAAGAGCCTTCTGCCTGATCATGTCCTGATATGGCTCTGCTTGGTGTATACAGAGAGAGAGAAGGATCTCAAGTCTCTTCTTGTTGTTATAAAATTATTAATCCCATCATGAGGGCCCTCATGACATAAACTAACCAAAATTACCTTCCAACTGCCATAATATTGGGGCTTAGGGATTCAACAGATGAATTTGGAGAGAACATTATTTATTCCATCACAATATGGAATCTCAAGGGACCACAAATAGCAACTCTCTATATTTAGACAGATAAAGTTGAAAGACTTACATTTCCTGATTTCCCTGGTTTAAAAACTAGCTACAAAGCTAATGTAATCAAAACCATGTGGTAGTGGCATATACACCAACAGTATATAATACAAACCCTAGAAATAAACCTTCACATATATGATCAATCGATTTTCAACAAGGGTGCCAACACAATTCAGTGTTGAAAGAACAGTTTTTTCAACAAATTATTTTTACAAACCTGCATTTCCATATGCAAAAGAATGAAGCTGGACACTGCTTATAAAAAAAGATGAAGTTGAACTGTTATACCATATACAAAAATTAACTCACAGTATATCAAATAACTAAATTTAAGGCTGAACTATAAAAATCTTAGAAGAAAACAGGAGAAATTCTTTATGACCTTGGGCCTGGCAATGATTTCTTGCATATGACACCAAGATCACAGGCAGCAAAAGAAAAAATAGACAAATTGAACTTCATCAAAATTAAAAACATTTGTGTATCAAAAGACACCATAAAGAGAGTGAAAGAAAAGCTAACTCATAAAATGGGAGAAAATATATACAAATTATGTGTCTGTTAAAAAATTAATATGTAGATTATATAAAGACCCCTTACAATTAAACAACAAAATACCCAATTCAAAAATGAACAAAGGTCTTTAATAGACATTTGTCTTTTTTTAAAAAGATTTATATTAACATATTTCCATACAAATAACCCAAAGAAAGTTTAGTATTAGTTGTTTTTTTGTTTTTGTTTTTTTTATACTGCAGGTTCTTATTAGTCATCAATTTTATACACATCATTGTATACATGTCAATCCTAATCGCCCAGTTCAGCACACCACCATCCCCAACCCATCGCGATTTTCCCCCCTTGGTGTCCATACATTTGTTTTCTACATCTGTGTTTCAACTTCTGCCCTGCAAACTGGTTCATCTGTACCATTTTTCTAGGTTCCACATATATGCATTAATATATGATATTTGTTTTTCTCTTTCTGACTTACTTCACTCTGTATGACAGTCTCTACATCCATCAACGTCTCAAAAAATGACTCAATTTTGTTTCTTTTTTGGCTGAGTAATATTCCATGGTATATATGTACACATTTTCTTTATCCATTCATCTGTCGAAGAACATTTAGGTTGCTTCCATGACCTGGCTACTGTAAATAGTGCTGCAATGAACATTGGGGTGCATGTGTCTTTTTGAATTATGTTTTTCTCTGGGTATATGCCCAGTAGTGGGATTGCTGGATCATATGGTAATTTGATTTTTAGTTTTTTAAGGAACCTCCATACTGTTCTACAAAGTGGCTGTATGAATTTACATTCCCACCAACAGTACAAGAGTGTTCCCTTTTCTCCACACCTTCTCCAGAATTTGTTGTTTGTAGATATTCTGAAGTTGCCCATTCTAACTGGTGTGAGGTGATATCTCATTGTAGTTTTGATTTGCATTTCTCTAATAATTAGTGATGTTGAGCAGCTTTTCATGTGCTTCTTGGCAATCTTTAAGTCTTCTTTGGAGAAATATCTATTTAGGTCTTCTGCCAATTTTTGGACTGGGTTGTTTGTTTTTTTAACATTGAGCTGCATGAGCTGTTTATATATTTTGGAGATTAATCCTTTGTCCATTGATTCGTTTGCAAAAATTTTCTCCCATTCTGAGGGTTATCTTTTCGTCTTGCTTTTGGTTTCCTTTGCTATACAAAAGCTTTGAAGTTTCATTTGGTTCCAATTGTTTATTTTTGTTTTTATTTCCATTACTCTAGGAGCTGTATCAAAAAAGACCTTGCTGTGATTTATGTCAAAGAGTGTTCTTCCTATGTTTTCCTCTAACAGTTTTATAGTGTCCAGTCTTACATTTTGAGTTTATTTTTATGTATGCTGTTAGGGAGTGTTCTAATGTCATTCTTTTACCTGTAGCTGTCCAGTTTTCCCAGCACCACTTATTGAAGAGACTGTCTGTTCTCCATTGTACATCTTTGCCTCCTTTGTCATAGATTAGTTGACCATGGGTGCATGGGTTTATCTCTGGGCTTTCTATCTTGTTCCATTGATCTATGTTTCAGTTTTTGTGCCAGTACCAATATTGTCTTGATTACTGTAGCTTTGTAGTATAGTCTGAAGTCAGGGAGTCTGATTCCTCCAGCTCCTTTTTTTTCCCTCAAAACTGCTTTTGCTATTCGGGGTCTTTTGTGTCTCCATACAAATTATGAGGTGATATGTTCTAGTTCCATAATAAATGCCATTGGTAATTTGATAGGGATTGCATTGAATCTGTAGATTGCTTTGGGTAGTATAGTCATTTTCACCCTATTGATTCTTCCAATCCAAGAACATGATATATCTCTCCATCTGTTGGTATCATCTTTAATTTCTTTCATCAGTGTCATAATTTTCTGTATACAGGTCTTTTGTTTCCCTAGGTAGATTTATTCCTAGGTAATTTATTCCTTTTGTTGCAATCGTAAATGGGAGTGTTTCCATAATTTCTCTTTCAGATTTTTCATCATTAGTGTATAGGAATGCAAGAGATTTATGTGCATTAATTTTATATCCTGCAACTTTACCAAATTCATTGATTAGCTCTAGTAGTTTTCTGGTGGCATTTTTAGGATTCTCTATATATAGTATCATGTCATCTGCAAACAGTGACAGTTTTACTTCTTCTTTTCTAATTTGTATTCCTTTTATTTCTTTTTCTTCTCTGATTGCCATGGCTAGGACTTCCAAAACTATGTTGAATAATAGTGGTGAAATTGGACATCCTTGTCTTATTCCTGATCTTAGAGGAAAAGCTTTCATTTTTTTCACCACTGAGAATGACGTTTGCTGTGGGTTTGTCATATATGGCCTTTATAATGTTGAGGTAGCTTCTCTCCATGCTCACTTTCTGGAGAGTTTTTATCATAAATGGGTGTTGAATTTTGTCAAAATATTTTTCTGCATCTATTGAGATGATCATATGGTTTTTATTCTTCAGTCTTTTAATAAGGTGTATCACATTGATTGATTTGTGTCTATTGAAGAATTCTTGCATCCCTGGGATAAATCCCACTTGACCATTGTGTATGATCCTTTTAATGTGTTGTTGTATTCTGTTTGCTAGTATTTTGTTGAGGATTTTTGCATCTATATTCTTCAGTGATATTGGTCTCTAATTTTCTTTTTTTGTAGTATCTTTGTCTGGTTTTGGTATCAGGGTGATGATGGCCTCATAGAATGAGTTTGGGAGTGTTCCTTCCTCTGCAACTTTTTGGAAGAGTTTAAGAAGGATGGGTGTTAGCTCTTCTCTAAATATTTGATAGAATTCGCCTGTGAAGCCCTCTGGTCCTCGACTTTTGTTTGTTGGAAGATTTTTAATCATAGTTTCAATTTCATTACTTGTGATTGGTCTGTTCATATTTTCTGTTTCTTCCTTGTTCAGTTTTGGAAGGTTATAACTTTCTAAGAATTTGTCCATTTTTTTCAGGTTGTTCATTTTATTGGCATAGAGTTGCTTGTAGTAGTCTCTTAGGATGTTTTGTATTTCTGCAGTGTCTGTTGTAACTTCTTTTTCATTTCTAATTTATTGATTTGAGTCCTGTTCCTGTTTTTTTTGATGAGTCTGTCTAATGGTTAATCAATTTTGTTTATCTTCTCAAAAAACCAGCTTTTAGTTTTATTTATTTTTGCTATTGTTTTCTTTGTTTCTATTTCATTTATTTCTGCTCTGATCTTTATGATTTCTTTCCTTCTGCTAACTTTGGGTTTTGTTTGTTCTTCTTTCTCTAGTTCCCTTAGGTGTACGATTAGATTGTTTACCTGAGATTTTCCTTGTTTCTTGAGGTAGGATTGTATAGCTATAAACTTCCCCCTTAGAACTGCTTTGCTGCATCCCATAGGTTTTGGATCATTGTGTTTTCATTGTCATTTGTCTCTAGGTATTTTTTGACTTCCTCTTTGATTTTTTCAGTGATCTCTTGTTATTTAGTAACTTATTGTTTAGCCTCCATGTGTTTGTGTTTTCTACGTTTTTACTCCTGTAATTGATTTCTAATCTCATAGCGTTTTGGTCAGAAAAGATGCTTGATATGATTTCAATTTTCTTAAATTTACTGAGGCTTGATTTGTGACCCAAGATGTGATCTATCCTGGAGAATGTTCCATGTGCACTTGAGAAGAAAGTGTAATCTGCTGTTTTTGGATGGAATGTCTTATAAATATCAATTAAATCTATCTGGTCTATTGTGTCATTTAAAGCTTCTGTTTCCTTATTTATTTTCATTTTGGATGATCTGTCCATTGGTGTAAGTGAGATATTAAAGTCCCCCACTAATATTGTGTTACTGTTGATTTCCTCTTTTATAGCTGTTAGCAGTTGCCTTATGTATTGATGTGCTCCCATGTTGGGTGCATATATATTTATAATTGTCATATCTTCTTCTTGGATTGATCCTTTGATCATTATGTAGTGTCCTTCCTTGTCTCTTGTAACATTCTTTATTTTAAAGTCTATTTTTTAATGATATAAGTATAATTACTCTACCTTTCTTCTGATTTCCTTTTGCACAGAATATCTTTTTCCACCCCCTCACTTTCAGTCTGTTTGTGTCCCTAGGTCTGAAGTGAGTCTCCTGTAGACAGCATATATATGGATCTTGTTTTTGTATCCATTCAGCAAGACTGTGTCTTTTGGTTGGATCATTTAATCCATTCATGTTTAAGGTAATTATCAATATGTATGTTCCTATGACCATTTTCTTAATTGTTTTGGGTTTTTTTGGTAGATCCTTTTCTTCTCTTGTGTTTCCTACTTAGAGAAGTTCCTTTAGCATTTGTTGTATAGCTGGTTTGGTGGTACTGAATTCTCTTAGCTTTTGCTTGTCTGTAAAGCTTTTGATTTCTCCATCGAATCTGAATGAGATCCTTGCCAGGTAGAGTAATCTTGGTTGTATGTTCTTCCCTTTCATCACTTTAAGTATATCATGCCATTTATATCAAATAAGATATATAAATGACCAATAAGCATATGAAAAAATGCTAAACTTCATTAGTCATTAGAAAATGCAAATCAAACCACAATGAGCTGCCACTTCACATCCATTAGGCTGGTTACTGTTAAATGAGAAAAAAAAAAAAGAAGGAAAGAAACAAATGTTTGGGGGTGGGGCATTGTGGACAACAGTTTTGTGGTTCCTACAAAATTTAAACATAGTTAAGCATAATATGGTATAGAGTTCCATATCTCTCCGCAGTTTCACTCCAAGTTATATACCCAAAGAATTGCAAACAGGGACTCAGATACTTGTACACCAATGTTCTTCACAGCATTATTCACAATAAACAGAAGGTAGAAACAAACCAACTGTTCATTAATGGATGAATAGATAAACAATGTAATAGTATTCAGCCTTAAAAGGGAATAAAGATCTGATATATGCTATAACACAGATGAACCTTGAAAACATGCTACACAAAAAGATAAATATAATGCATAATTCCACATAGTTCTGCGTGAAGTATCTGGAATGGGAAAATCCATAAAGACAGAAAGAAGAACTGTGTTTACGAAGAGTTTAGGATGGGTAATTGGAAATTATTGCTTAGTGGTTATAGAGTTTCTGTGTAGGATAATGAAAACATTTTGAAAATAAAAGTGGTGATGGCTATACAAAATTGTAAATGTACTTAATTCCACTGAATTGTACATTTAAAAATGGTGTGTATGGTAAACTTCATTTTATGTATATGTGACCATATTAGAAATAAAAGAATTTTTCCTCTAGCTATTTTATTTGGATTGTGCTTTGCCTAACATTTACTTGGCTAACTCTCTTACCTCTTTCAAGTCTTTGTTGAAACTATTTCTTATTGAAGCCTATCCTTACCATCCTATGTTTAATCTCAAATTCCAACATAACAACACTTCTTTTGCCTTCTGATACTCCTTTCATTATTCTATTTTTCCTTTTTTTAAATAGAATTTATTTTCTAACGTATATTTTATTCTGATTTCTAGTTTACTCTCTGTTAACCCCACTAGAAACTATATTTCCCCAAATTAGTAATATTTGTTTTATTCAAATGTGATCAACAATGCCTAGCACATAGATCATGCTCAACGAATATTTGTTAAACAAATGAATGAATTACTTAAGACATACTAAATAGCACTCTTCAGAGGAAGGATATGAATGTAGGTTTTCACTTGGAAATCAAACATGACTATAATAAGATAACATGTTGAGTTTTTAGTGATTATTCATAGTGAAATAAGACATTTTTCATACTTATTTATTGTTAGCCATTTCTTTTGTTACCATTATATGGCTCAACAATATAATAAGTTTTTGAAGTATATACTGTGATTTCATTCACTGGAACACCCTTGGAAATATGTAGTATATGAATATATTAAACTGAAGACATTTTATTCTTCACTGCTTTTCTTTTCTTTTCTTTTCTTTTCTTTTCTTTTCTTTTTTTTTGGTGCTACTCTCCCGATGCAGCGCACAGGCTCCAGACGCACAGGCTCAGTGGCCATTGCTCACGGGCCCAACCACTCCGCGGCACGTGGGATCTTCCCGGACCGGGGCATGAACCCACGTCCCTTGCATCGGCAGGTGGACTCTCAACCACTGCGCCACCAAGGAAGCCCTTCACTGCTTTTCTTGTCTTATATTGTCTGTCAGTCCTGCCATGTGGGTTGAAAACACAAACATTGATCTGGAGTAATCTAGATCTACTCTATCTATAGAGTAATCACACATTTTCCACATGTTCATTGACTTTTGGGATACGTCTTTTGATATATCAGGGGAAAAGCAATATTATATCAAGACTAACCTTAAGAAAAGAGACTTGTTTACTGAGTCAAAATTAGCCTCTGCAGTATTGAATTGAAATCAAATTTCTGTTAACTAGGGCCCCAAGAAATCAATTGTAACCAGCCGTTAATGACAGTTTGCGAACAGCTTGAGGCAAAGCCAAGGGCAGTTAACGCTCCAACAAATTGTTGTTAACTGTACTAATGACTGATTTTGCTGGGATTATTGCTATTATAAACAGTCATCAATCCAGTTGTACCACTGAGTCTAGAAAAGTTTGCAGCCATAAAACGATTTTTATGTCCTCAGTTTGATACTCTGGATTCCAGTTAATGTGATAATCTAAAATCATAATGCTAGATTTCCTGCTTTGGCAGGGGTAAAAGTAATAAAATCTCCTTTTCATTTTCCTTATTTGTAGTAGAGTTGGATGAATATATAGATTTCTGATAGTCTCTTATGAGAATCAATAGGAAAATACGATAATAGAAATATGTAGGTGCTTTCTCATTTTCAGTATATATTCACCATCAATTTGTTAAAATGTGCATAAGATCAACAGGCACCATAAAAGCAATTGTACTTTGTCATTTATGGAAAAATTTCCAATCAAAAATGGAAAATAGAAAGAATAAATAAATCAGATTTATATAGAATCAAACTAAGTTTCAGGACTAAGTCCTAAAGTATTTTAAGAACAAAATATATAAGCTTTTGAAATCCAATATTAATCTTAAATTGTGACTATTATTTTAAAGCAAATTTCTGCTTTACTTACCAATAAAAGTAAATGAGATTATCCTTATATTCTGAATTTTTAAACAAAAACATAATAGACTGATTTCTCATTTAGTTTTATAATATTTTGAAAAGATTTAGTGTTAATCAATTTTCCATTCTAATTAATTGCCTATATTACTATTTTTTGTAATGTGTATTTTACCATATGGTTGAATAATTTGGTTAAACAGTCATGCTTTTAATTGTTGGTTTTAATTTTAAGTGCTGCTGTAGAAGTGTCACCATTTAAATGTTTTAATATAGATTCCTTTAAATATTTCACAAATACAGGTATATCCACAGAGAATGATAATATTATGGTTGGTATTTTGTTTTAAGCATATTTTTTAATTAGAGGGTCATATTGACAAGTTATTAATAATTTCACTACACTCTCCCTAATCAGGTCTCTGCAGTTAAAGTTGCATTTCAAACTAAGTAATTATTTGGGAAATTTAAATACACATTCATCTGTTTTTCTTAAACAATACTAAAAGTATGTTTACTTTTGTAACATATACCCTGCATTACAAAAGATAGTTTTTCATTGGACAAAATTAAAAACTAAAACTAAAGTCATTATATAAAGATAATGCCTAGAGGTAGTCTGTGATATTAAAAAAATAAAACTTAAAAAGTCATATCTACTGCCCATATAATTAAAGATAAATACAGAATTTATTTGAGCAATTATCTTACTCTAATTTTCACATGAACGCAAGGAATAAGGGAAATAAAGTTCACCTTGAATGAATCTATTGTGACTTATCGCTTCTCAATCTGCTCTAATTTTTCTGTAATAAAATTAAAACAAAATTTGAAAATTAATTTGAAAGGTTTTTATAAAATTTTCATTTATTTCAACACTGTCTCATGAATTAGGTATTTTTTAAATATTTCAAGCACTTTTGTGACCTTTAAACTGCTTGAAAGTATATAAATATTGTCCCAAACTCTTACTTTAGTGAGACTCTCAACATATTCCTAACTACTTCAATTTAGATTCATTCTCAATTAAGCTTATAATCCTTGAAGACAGGAAATTTATTCATTATGTATCCTCAAAAAAAACCTCTAATTTTCTTCACACATGGTCAATTTTTCTTCCAGCTTTATTGAGATATAATTGACCTATAAAATTGTGTGAGTTTGAGGTGTACAATATGATGATTTGATAAATGTATATATTGTGAAATATTTACCACAATAAAGTTAGTTAACACATTCTTCACTTCACATAATTACCTTTTTGTTGTTGCTGTTATGATGAGAGCATTAAAGCTCTCCTTTCATAGCAACTGTCAAGTCTACAATACAGTATCCTTACCTATAGTCACCATGCTGTACATTAAAACTCTGCAACTTATTAATCTATAACTGAAAGTTTGTACCATTTGATCATACTATATTTGTCTTTCTCTGTCTGACTTATTTCACTTGGCATAATGCCCTCAAGGTCCATCCATGTTGTCACAAATAGCAGGATTTCCTTCTTTTATGCCTGAATAATATCCTATTGTATAAATATATACCACATTTTCTTTATTTATTCATCTATTGATGAATACTTAGGTTGTTTCCATGTCTTAGCTACTGTAATATTGCTGCAATGAGCATGTGAATGTAGATACCTCTTTGAGATAGTGATTTAATTTTCTTTGAATATATACCCGGAAGTGGGATTTCTGGATCATATGATAGTCCCATTTTTAATATTTTGAGGGAATTTTGTACTGTTTTCCATGGTGTCTGTGTCAATTTTCATTCCCACCAACAGTGCACAAGGGTTCCCTTTTCTCCATATCCATGCTGGTATTTCTTACTTCTTGTGTTCTTGATGATAGTTACTCTAACGAGTATGAGATGATACCTCATTGTGGTTTTGATTTTCATTTCCTTGATGACTGATGATCAACAGCACCTTTTTAATGTACATTTTGGCAATTTGTATGTCTTCTTGGGAAAAATTATTCCATTGCTCTGCCCATTTTTACATTGGATTGTTTGTTCTTTAGCTATTAAATTGTAAATTCCTTATATATTTTGGATATTAAACCCTTATCAGACATATGGTTTGATATGTTTTCTCCCATATCATGGGCTGCCTTTTCATTTTTTTGATTGTTTCTTTTGCCTTGCAGAAGGTTTTTTTATTTTTTATAGTCCCAATGCTGGTGTCATATCCAAAAAATCATTGCCAAGACTTAAGTGAAAGAGTTTTGCCACTGTTTTCTTCTAGGAGTTTTACAGTTTTGAGTCATAACATTTAATTTGTTAATCTATTTCTAGTTATTTTTTTGTGAGTGTTATAAGAAAGTGTTCTAATTTTATTCTTTTGTATGTGAATATCCGGTTTCCAACACCATTTATTAAAGAGACTATACTTTCCGCATTGAGTATCCTTGCCTCCTTTGCAAATACTAGTTGATCATGTAAGTGTGGATTTATTTCTGGGCTCTCAATTCTGTTTCACTGGCCTATATTTCTGTTTTTATGCCAGTTCTATACTTTTTTGATTACTATAGTTTTGTAAAGTAGTTTGAAATCAGGAAAAATGATGCCTCCACCTTTCCTCTTTCTAAAGATTGCTTTTGCTTTTCAGCATCTTACAGAGAATTTTATGATTTTTTCCTTCTATTTCTTTGAAAAATGCTGTTGGTATTTTGCAGGGATTGCACTGAATATTTTCACAATACTTTCACATTAAATTGGTAGTATTAACTCTACCAGTCCACGAACATGATATATCTTTCCAATTATTTGTTCTTCAGTTTCTCTCATCAATATTTTATAGTTTTCAGTGCATAGATGTTTTTCTTCCTTGGTCAAATTTATTCCTAAATATTCTATACTTTTTGTTATTATTGTAAATGGGATTGTTTTCTTTATATCTTTTTCAGGTAGTTCATTGTTGGTGTATAGAAATGCAAATGATTTTTATATGTTAGTTTTGTATCCCAAAACTTTACTATATTCGTTTGTTAGGTGTAAAATGTTTTTGGTAGAGTCTTTAGAATTTTCTATATATAAGATTATATCTTCATAAAACAGCAACAGTTTTCCTTCTTCCTTTTCAATTTAGATATATTTTATTCACTTTTATTGTCTCATTGCTTTGGCTAGGATTTTCATTACTATGCTGAATAAGAATGGTAAGAATGAGAACCTTTGTCTTATTCCTCATTTTAGAGGAAAAACTTTCAATCTTTCACTGTTGAATATGATATTACCTGTGGACTTGTCACATACGGACTTTATATGTTGAGGTTTGTTCCTTCTATAAAAAATTTGTTGAGGGCTTCCCTGGTGGTGCAGTGGTTGAGAGTCCACCTGCCAATGCAGGGGACACGGGTTTGTGTCCCGGTCCGGAAAGATCCCGCGGAGCGGCTGGGCCTATGAGCCATGGCTGCTGAGCCTGCGCATCCAGAGCCTGTGCTGTGTAACAGGTGAGGCCACAACAGTGAGAGGCCTGCATACCACAAAAAAAAAAAATGTTGAATTTTTATTGTGAAAGGATGCTAAATTTTGTGAAATGTATTTTCTGTATGTATTGAGTCAATCATATAACTTCTGTCTTTCATTTTATTAACATGTATTATATTATTTGCATGTGTGAACTGTCCTTGTTCAGGCTTAGATATCACTTGCTCATGGTGTGTGATATTTTTAATGTGCCACTGAATTCAGTGTGCTAATATTTTGTTGAGAATTTTTCCATCAATATGCATTATGGATATTAGCCTGTAGACTTCTTTTCTTGTATCATCCTTATCTGTCTTTGGTATCAGAGTAATGCTGGCTTTGTAAAACAAGTTTGGGAGTGTTTACTTCTCTTCAATTTTTTGGAGTAATTTGAGAACAATTGGCAATTAATTCTCCTTTAAATGTCTGATAGACTTTACCCATGAAAGAAAGACCTTCACTTGCTTTTCGGTATATATTGAAGTGTGCTGTCACTCTGGGTCCAGTGGTAAAGGGTGTCAAGTGCATGAGCATGTGGTGGCTCTGGGTCCAGGAAGTGAGGTGACTCATCAACTTGGGTCACTGGGTACCAAAGCATCAACAAATGCGTAGTCCTTGGTGATCGCTGAGGGAGATCCACTGAAGCCGCAATGACTGTTTTGACCCTCAGTAGTGTCTCCAGATTCAGCAGATAAGAACAAGGGCAGGCAACATTGGTGGCTGGAGCTAGTGGTGTTCACACACTCAGCTGTGAGGGTCAGCTGCAGGTATCTGTGTAGTGGCAAGGGCCAGTTGCAAGTATACACTTAGTGATGGGGGCCAAGTTAAGCAGCAAGTGACAGGTCCAATTGTGAAAGTCCACTGGCAGCTGCAGAGACCTTGTCTTCCGCAGTGCACTCCTCTTGCTGCTGGTTCTCACTGCTGGTGCAGAGCAGTAAAGGTTAGTGTGAGGAGTCAGACTGGGCTGTGCAGAGGCACAGCTGGAGGGGCTAGCTGCTGGTGAGGCTATGATGTAGGTCAGTGACAAGAGACAGGGCTAGATCTAGGCTCATAAACAGCTATGGGGGCCCTGGCTTTCAGCGTGCACTTCTGTGGGTATAATATTTTGTCTTAGCATGCACAAAATAATGGAGGTCAGTGATGGGTGTTAAGCCATCTGCGTGCCAGTGCACAGCTGGAAAGGCTAACCCCAAGCTCACACACAGCAGTGAGGGTCAGCTAGAGGAGTCTAGGCTAGTGTCTTGGACTCTCACAGCCACAGAGACCTGGGATGGCTGCCTCTGTAGGTTCCAGGCTCTGGCATGGGTGAGGTGGGTAGGGAGAAGGGAGGGACTCATGCAGTTGACATCAGTGAATGTAAATACATGTGGGACAATAACTGGTGAAATATGCAGGGGGTCTGCAGAGGCCATGCTGGCCATTGGTTTCTTCAGTAGCAAAAGATTTTGGGGTTGTCTGCAAAGCAGATCACTGGGAACGGCATATGCTCCTGCTATCTGGCTGATGCCGGTAGCCTTTGCTTTTCTTGCTTATTCCAGCTGTCTCTCTACCTCTCAGTTTTGCTGGTCTCCAGGTGAGGTGAAACTGAAAGAGATCCTTTGTATAATGCCCTGAATGCTCACCCAGCTCTTCCTTTTCCATTGAGGGTAACTCTTGCTGGGAAGTTTCCTCTTGGTGCTGAGCAATGTGAACCTGCAGATGGGATAATGAATACAGCCAAAATGAAGCTATTTTTCCTTCTCATTTTGTGATGTTATTCTCAAATTTTTTGTTCTACTGTATTGTTGAAACTTCTTAATCCGACTCCAGAGCTTTCCCAGACCTGTTTTTGTTAATGGATTTGTGTCTAATTGTTGATCTTTATGTTGTAAAAGAGGCTGGAGTCTCCTACTCCACCATCTTGGGACAACATCCCACTATATAATCAGTTTTATTGGTTAATTCTACTCTTCGCTTTCCTGTTCCGCTATATACCCATACCTGTTTTCACATTTGGATTCTTCAACACTTATATAGGAAGTAGAAAATATATATGTAACTCTCAGACTCAAGGTTTGCCATAATAGAAAAATCAATAGCTACTTTTAAATATTTTGTTTTTTATTGTGGTAAAAGTCAAATAATATAAAACATGCTATTTTAACCATATTTAACTGTACAGTTCAGGGACACTAGGTACTTTCACATTGTTGTGCAACTCTCACCATCATCCATCTCCCGAATTTTTCACCTTCCTAAACTTAAATGTTGTCCCCTTTAAACACTAACTCCCCATTCCCCCTCCCCAAGCCCTCACCCCTTGACCCTTGGCATCTACAGTATACTTTCTAACTCTATGAATTTGACTACTCTAGGCACCTCGTATAAGTGGAATCAAACATTTGTCTGCACCTAAGTATATAAGAGTGCATTTATAAGGTTACTTAATACATGTCCTGAAAACAGATTGTACCTTCCTTTTTTTTTTTTCCCCTGTGCTATACAGTAGGCCCTCACCAGCCATCTACTTCATATATAGTACAGTACATATGTCAATCTCAATCTCCCAATCCATCCCAGCGCCCCCTTGGTGTTCATACATATTTTTCTCTATGTCTGTGTCTCTATTTCTGCTTTGCAAATAGGTTCATATATACCATTTTTTCTAAATTCCACATATATGCATTAATATATTTGTTTTCTCTTTCTGACTTCACTCTGTATGACAACCTCTCAGTCCATCCATGTCTCTGCAAATGGCACAATTTTGTTCCTTTATAAGGCTGAGTAATATTCCATTGTGTATATATATATATATATATATATATATATATATATACATACCACATCTTCTTTATCCATTCCTCCGTTGATGGACATTTAGGTTGCTTCCATATCCTGGCTATTGTAAATAGTGCTGCAATGAACACTAAAGTGCATATATCTTTTGGAACTATGGTTTTCATCAGGTATATGCCCAGGAAAGGGATTGCTGGATCATATGGTAGTTCTATTTTTATTTTCTTAAGGAATCTCCATAGTGACTATATCAATTTACATTCCCACCAACAGTGTAAAAAGGATCCCTTTTCTCCACTCCCACTCTAGAATTTATTGTTTGTAGTGACCAGTGTGAGGTGGTAACTCATTGTAGTTTTGATTTGCATTTCTCTAATAATTAGTGATGTTGAGCATCTTTTCATGTGTTTGTTGGCCATCTGTATGTTTTCTTTGGAGAAAAGTTTATTTAGGTCTTCTGCCCATATTTTGACTGGGTTGTTGGAATCAGACAAAAACAGAAATATAGACCACAAAAAAAAATAGCATTGTAATCCAGGTTTTGGACTCACTGTTTTACTATGGCCTTTAATAATTGCAGGATTTTTGTTTTTATTTTGTGCTGTTTAAATCTACAGTTTTAGCTATTTTTTTTTCTCTTTAGAACCCTTGGTCTATTATTTTATTCTAATGAAACTTGTTTGGCATTACCTCCAGTATCTAGATCTCTCAGAACTATTTTGTCTTTGGACTGGTTACTTACAGTACCAGCTGAGGTCTAGCTATAGTTCATGATATTGAGTTTATGGCCTCCTACATGCTCTATAAATACATATGAATAGAAAATGAATAACTAGAACCCAGTAGCACATGAAGTTTTTCTTATGCTATTATATACTTCTCTTTTGACTTAAAGAGACATTCAAGGTACAACTTTTATCTCTTCTCCTCTGTGATGGCTGAGAAGTAACTAGAGGCCTTAAATAAACATACTTTAATTCCTATAGAGATTTATCTGTGCCACATAATTTATCACTGCCAAATGCTATTTATTAACCTTCTCTTTTGTTTGCTTCATTCATTTTCTTAGAAGTTTTAGAATTTTTGAATATAAGAAATTGTTCCATATTATTTCTTTGTATTCTATGCTTTCATTCTGAATATTTTATTCAGTGGAGCTTAAATATCTATGGTATAAAATTTAATGGATTAAAGAAAAACTCTTACACTTATTTTAGGTTCCTAAAATTAAATATATATTGGACTTCATTGTAGAAATTTATAAGAGATTGTCATTTCCCACTCTAACAATGAGAAAAAGCTAGATAGATTGCAAAGTTATAGTTTTTTGAAAACATATTAGCAAATTGAGAACTCCAAACAAACCTAAATGAACTAAAATCTAGAAATTGACTGGGCATTCCCAGTGGGTGTATGATCCATAGTTGATTTCCTCCATGGATGACCAAGCAATTTCAAAATGGTCACATATCAATAGGGGTAAGAATGAATAAACTTGTGTTTTTTTTAAAAAAAAAAATTATTGGAGTACAGTTGCTTTACAATGCTGTGTTAATTTCAGGTGTACAGCAAAATGAATCTGTTTTATATATATCCACTCTTTTTTAAGGTTCTTTTCCCATACAGGCCATTATAGAGTATTGAGTAGAGTTCCCTGTGCTAAACAGCAGGATCTTATTAGGTATCTATTTTATATATAGTAATGTGTATATGTCAATCCCAATCTCCCAATTTATCCCTTTCCCCCTTATCCCCTGGAAGCCATAAGTTTGTTTTCTACATCCATGACTCTATTTCTGTTTTGTAAATAAATTCATTTGTACCTTTTTTTTAAAGATTCTACATATAAGCAATAACATATATTTGTGTTTCTGTGTCTGACTTAACTTCACTCAATATGACAATCACTAGCTCCATCCATTTTGCTGTAAATGGCATTATTTTGTTCTTTTTTATGGCTGAGTAATATTCCATTATATATACGTACCACATCTTCTTTATCTATTCCTTTGTTGATGGGCATTTAAGTTGCTTTCATGTCCTGGTTATTGTAAATAGCCCTGCAGTGAACATTGGGGTGAATGTATCTTTTTGAATTATGGTTTTCTCCACATATATGCCCAGGATTGGGGTTTCTGGGTCCTTTTGAATCCACCCCTAGAGTAATGAAAATAAAAACAAAAATAAACAAATGGGATCTAATTAAACTTAAAAGTTTTGCACAGCAAAGGAAACCATAAACAAAACAAAAAGACAACCCTCATTATGAGAGAAAATATTTGCAAATGAAGCAACTGAAAATGGCTTAATCCCCCAAATATACAAATAGCTCATGCAGCTCAATATCAAAAAAACAAATAACCCAATCAAAAAATGGGTGAAGGACCTAAATAGACATTTCTCCAAAGAAGACATACAGATGTCCAACAAACACATGAAAAGATGCTCAATGTCACTAATTATTAGAGAAATGCAAATCAAAACTACAGTGAGGTATCACCTCACACTGGTCAAAATGGCCATCAAAAAATCTACAAACAATAAATGCTTCAGAGGGTGTGGAGAAAAGGAACAATATTACAGTGTTTGTGGGAATGTAAATTAGTATAGCCACTATGGAGAACAGTATGGAAGTTCTTTAAAAAACTAAATATAGAACTACCACATGACCCAGGAATAAACTGGTGTTTTCAATGACTTTAATGAGCACATATTAGCTAGTGTCAAGTATTAGAATCTTGTGGGGTCCCACCCACAATCCACTAACTCTGTCCCACACTTCTTTACTAAGCTTTTAAGGATAGTATATCAAAAGACAAAAGAGTTCATTTATACCCATACCTATATCTTATTCCAGGAATTCACAGAGCTCAAGACTTTAGCTTCTGAAAATGAAGACAGGCAGGTATATGCTGATTCTCTAATTTTCTCTATGTGCAAAGCAGTGGTCCACAGAATTCAGGGAGAAGGGCAAGAGAGTTAAAATAAATTAATCATATATATAATATTTATCATATAATTACATTTATAATGTATATAATCAAATATATATTTCCATGAGTGAAGAAAGTACCTGTGGCCTTGAGTCCAGTTCAATGTAAATTATCCAAAATAAACACAAAGAGAGAAAAACAAAAAAGAGAGACAAATGGGACAGAAGAAATATTTGGAGAGATAGCAGCCAATAACACTCCTTAAAAGATCAACTAGAGTATTATATATATATATATATATATATATGGTACGAATTTTTGAAAAACTCAGTTCAGAAAGCATCTGTTCCTGACCTTTCAGAAATTCACTTTAATGCCCCCAACCTGGGCCAACTTCTATAGGAACTTTGAAGTACCAACTACCTTTTCTCTATTCATAACTATTCTGATTTGTCGTATTAATATATTTAAAATCCTATTGTCTTTACAACTGTCAGTATATCGATTATAAAGTAGTATTTATGCAAAGGAGGCTCTTAAGTTAGCATATTCATTTGCTATGAATATGTGACAGAGTGTGTGATATTATATAATAATACATGGACCCCCCAAAGTGTATCAGTTATTTGACATAATAAACAGAAATTCAATGGTGCTGCACCTTACATTTTTTGAAGATATCTGTTATATCAAAGGCATTTTCATCAAGGCATTCAAGATTTAATTAGGGGAAAAGATATCATTGTCTTATTTATCATAAATACATTAAAATAAGAATATTACCTCCTCATTGTCATATCATTTAATTATACAAGAAGGATCATTGTCCTTTGTGTATTATATTCATTCCCTTTATTAAATACTCATTCGTGGTACCTTTCTTTAACTGTCACTTCAGGGAATAAAGCATAGATTTGGGCATCTAACTTCATATCTTGAAAGCAGCACTACTGAAATATTACAGCAGATTGTCACTATAGAAAAATGGATTATCTATCCAGGTAATAGTGTCATTCATCTAGATTTGAGGTCTGTTCAGATGTTCATGAAGTAAGAACTATTTTTTTCTCCCTGAGACACCAAACATCCAGATTAAAATGATATAAAAAATAGCCACTGACTCAAATGCATTTAAAAGTAGATGGTTGTAAAAGTTTTAGAAAATTCAATGCCTCTCCTTAACCAAGAGTATTTGTATTTTTAAAGAAAATAACATTATATTTAGATTAACTGAGAGTTTATCATTTTATTGAACTCTATGAATTTTTAAGGAATTAAAATACTATAAATTAGCAGAAATAATGGAATTTTGTTGCAAATAAAATTCAGCCATACTGAATTATATGCTTGTCTGAATATGTTTTCAGTATTATTATGTCTTTATAATTAAAAAAATGTACATTTTACAGTCTTGGATTAGAATACTTTTTAAGAGATCTGCCAAAAGTTGTGCTGACCTTAACACATTAAAAAAAAACAAAACACTGTCCTCAATAACTATTTGATTAACTTAGGCCTGATAGTATAAAAAACATGAATATATAACATTTATCTTCTTTTGTGGGCTTCTCACTGCTGCGGCCTCTCCCGTTGCGGAGCACAGGCTCCAGACGCACAGGCTCAGCGGCCATGGCTCACGGGCCCAGCCGCTACGTTGCATGTGGGATCCTCCCGGACCGGGGCATGAACCCGTGTCCCCTGCATTGGCAGGCGGACTCTCAACCACTGCACCACCAGGGAAGCCCTATAACATTTATCTTTATGGTTCATGGAGTAGCTGCAAGTCCTGACTTTATTGGAACTAATAATGTAGAAATATAGAGATTTTCTTACTCGGTAATCTCAAGATTTCCAGTAGTTTTTGTCCTGTATCTTACACACATATCAAAGTATAGCATAAATTTCATGTTTTTTACATAGCTTTTCCTTACTACTCTAAATGTTAGTTATCGCCTCCATTATCTAAATTTTTCAAAACATACCTGTAGGCAGAATATTTACCCTCACAGATGTTCAACCTCTAATTTCCAGAAACTGAATATTTTATCTTATATAGCTAAGGAAAATTAAGATTGCAGAGAAAATTACAGTTGCTAATCAGCTGTCCTTCATAATTTTTTAAGTAATAGGTATAATTTTTTTGCTGAGGTATAGTTGATTTACAATGTTGTGTTAGTTTCAGGGTCACAGCAAAGTGATTCAGTTATGCATACATGCATATGTACATTCTACTTCTATAATAAAACAATAATAAAAGAACCAGGCTTCTATTGGGTCTCGAGATTTTTCTTGTATTTGTATATTTTAATTAATCCCTGTAATAGAACCAAAAAATGGTGGCCTTTCTCTAGCTTATGCTTTTGTCATCAGATATGGATAGATGTCAGCATCAAGCTTTTAAGAGCAATGCTTCAGTTTGAAACCTTAATACCAACTGCTTTCATCCTCAGCATCCTTCCTTTCTTATACACTGTCCTTGTTCTGGAGCTTACCCAACATTAGAAATGTCTGCTTATCTCAGCCACATTGTGCTTATATTAATTTATATAGTCTTTTATTGCAATGAAATAGAAATTTCAGAACTCTAGGAAACAGATTAAGCTAAAAGAGTTTTCTTACCTATCAAATATGATTGCAAGGAATATTTAGATACTGATCACTCTGCCCTTGAGTTCTGCCTGTATGAAGGATTCTTCAATTTTTTAAAACCTTGTGAACTCCACAAATGAATGTCTGTTTATAAAATAGGACTTGACCTTTGAGAAATGACCCATGGCACAGGTGAGACTACGCAGGTGAATCTCTTCAGATGAACCTCTGAAAGAACACCTGGACTAGTTTACAAAGTAGAGGAGGTATAATTGCTCATGGAATCATGATCTAAGAAGAAAAAGAATATTTTACTTGTTATTTTAAAATATTGCATAATCACCTGTCTTGTTGACAATATGCATCCTAGTTTTTAGAAGGAGTAAAGAGAGCTAAGCATACTTGAAAACATCAGTTTCAGATTAATAATCTCTTTCTCCACCATCTTTCTATCAGGCCTACCACGCTTCATTGTCTTCACCACACTCTCAACAGAACACAGCAGGATTAGAAATTTCAGATCTCATAAAGGAGATAATCTGGGGAAGATTGCTAATAAAACCTTCACATATTTCCCCTCTATTACTAAATTCATTGTCTTGCAGGTTTGTCTCCACTAAAGGAAAGAAAGGAACATTAAGGATGTGGCATAAGCATAAGAGGGACCTAATAATATTTGCTAACTCTATTAAGAATTTGTTTATATGTTGTACAGTGTAGGAATTGAAGCTAACCATTTATCATTTTTTTTTGGGGGGGGGGCGAGTACGCGGGCCTCTCACTGTTGTGGCCTCTCCCGTTGCAGAGCATAGGCTCCGGACGCGCAGGCTCAGCGGCCATGGCTCACGGGCCCGGCCGCTCCGCAGCATGTGGGATCCTCCCGGACCGGGGCACAAACCCATGTCCCCTGCATCGGCAGGTGGACTCTCAACCACTGCGCCACCAGGGAAGCCCTCATTTATCTTTTGATATAACTTTCTATATAGCATTCTCTATATGGAAAAAAAAATATGGTATTAGGAAAAGGAAATTTTTTTTCCTAGGTCCAAATCCAAGCAGATCCTAGGTCCAAAAGATCCAAATGAATCCAAGCAGTCAAATATTGTAATCTGGAATGGCTATTGAAATTAAATATTTCTGCCATAGGATCTGTCTTCTGTTTAAGATATTTAAGATTTTGAGTTATATGTAAGAATACATATTGATATATTTACAAATATAACATTTGATATCATATTTTAAATCATTTACCACTTATTGATTTGTATATATGATATTCTTTAGCACATGAAAAATTTTACATATACAGAATTAAACTTGCATATACCAATAAAGGCTAAAAATAGATGAGGGTTTCTATAAAAGTCTATCTTTGAGGAACAGTGTACAAATTATTCCATGATCTTTAATTAAATCAGCCCCAGAAATGTTCTGAGATGTTAATGAGCCTGAGTTTCTCTTATCTTTTATTTTGACCTTCAAGTAAGACATTATTTTTATCTTTGGAATGCCATCATGAATGCTGATATGTAAAGGTGTTCAAATTTGAATAAAATGTGTCAAGATGTATTCTATTAATTTTGTCTTTTCTCATTTTGGAAATGATCTATTACTTTCACTCTAAGGAAACAATACATCATATTTCTCAATATATCATTCCTTATGGCTTCCTGTTGGGTTAAGTTTGGAATAAAAATATGGAGTATCAACTTAAAATTTGAATGATAATAGTTGTGTAAATGATAGCTCAATATCATCAAACAATATTATATCTGGTATAAAATTGGTATCACACAAATGCTTTTAGAGAAAACATGAGCTTATCAATCAGAATTCTTTTTCTGTTTCACTTAGAAAACTACCTTGATTATCTCAGAAATCTTTTGACATAGAAATATCAGTTCTACAAATTTTAACTTTTTTTTTTTTTTTTTTTTTTGCGGTACGCAGGCC
This sequence comes from Stenella coeruleoalba, assembly GCF_951394435.1. Lineage (NCBI taxonomy): Eukaryota > Metazoa > Chordata > Mammalia > Artiodactyla > Delphinidae > Stenella > Stenella coeruleoalba. Next base: position 37,151,625 of record NC_137164.1, on the reverse strand, counting down.
TCTCACTGTTGTGACCTCTCCCGTTGTGGAGCACAGGCTCTAGATGCACACGCTCAGCGACCATGACTCTCATGGACCCAGCCGCTACTTGGCATGTGGGATCTTCCCGGACCGGGGCACGAACCCGTGTCCCCTGCATCGGCAGACAGACTCTCAACCAATGCGCCACCAGGGAAGCGCCAATTTTAATTTTTAAAGAAGCCTCTGTGAAGTCTAGTCAAAAGACATATATATTTTTTCAATATCAAATTTATATGCTCAATATTATTCAGGCATTTTTCTCTCAAATTTGAGAATTTGCTGCAACCTTTTGTGGTAAAATTAAGATTGCCTGGTACTATTTAACTTCTATATAACCAGTCCCTTGAAGGAAGGTAGTGTGTAGGACACTTAATTTTTTTTCCAAATTTTTAGAGCTGGCATTAATAGGTAAGAAGAATATTTTATTTCATTTTATGTACTTATTTTTTGGCCGTGTCGTGCATCATGTGGATCTTAATTACCCAACCAGGGGTTGAACCCTTGCCACCTGCTGTGGAAGCATGGAGTCTTAACCACTGAACCACCAGGGAAATCCTAAGTAGAATATTTTCAAAGTTAGAAATGTAAGTTCCTAAAAAACTTTGATCTTTCATAGCACAACAGTTTAATTTTACAGAACAGAAAACTGAGATCCACAAATGTAATAATTAACCCAGTGTCAGTCACCTAATAGGGGTTCAATAAATATTGATTAATTGATGATTATTCGCTGTTCTTAACTGTTTCCAACTTTCATATGTTAAGATCATATGTAAAATACTGTGCTAGGAATTCCTGGCATTGAACACATAACAAGATAGTATCTACTTCAATAAGGAGATGGCATTTACATAAGTAATTTAGAATACTCATCCATAAACAGACATTTATTGGGTGTTTACAAGGCAGTAGTCCTTGTGTGTGTCAATGACTGAGTGGTAGTGAACAGAGGAATCATGTTCATAGTTTCTAGAGTTCACAATCAAGAAAAAGTTGGTTAACAATTGAATACATCAAAAATATAATTACCAATTATAGTAAGTTATATGAAGGAAGCATATGATATTCTGAAAGAATAAATTCAAGGGAAGCTAAATCATATTTAGGTTTTCTATAAAAAAGTTTATAATAGATCTAAAAGAGGACTAAAACAAATATGAGTATTATTCTGGAACAGGAGAAAACTTTGTGTGCTTGAACATTGAGCAAAAGCGCAATGGGGCTAGATCTTAGAAAAACATAGAGAGGATGACTAGAGATGAGGAGAGGATGAAGTAGGAGAGAATTTACCCAGTACCATGTCTATAGCCTATATTTTGATCATTTTAAGTGCAAAATAACTGATAGAAGATTTTAATCAGACTCATAATTATGCTGTTAAAAATATATTACTATTACATGTTCTTTTATTTTTTCAACTTTCTTCTGACCCTAGCACCCAGTCCCTACCCTAGCTCAGTTCCTTTCTTATATGGACTTGGGAAGATTTTTATTACCATATAACAATTAAAAGTTAAGAACTATCCCTTCAATCCTCCACAAATCTATATGCTTGAATATCCATGTGAAAGAAAATCACAAGTTTTACTTTAATTTGGTCAAAATGGCCCTACCTATTATTGTTTTGACTGATGAATCCATATGTCACACAAAGTGACCACTCGTAGTTGACCAACAAGATAATCATTAACACATGTTTTGAAATTTATATCGTTTGATAAGTATTGAAATACTGTTACATGTAGTAAGGTCAATGATGCCAGAGATATCTGACTTGCATTGGCTTGGTTACCTCCACTTCTTATGAGACAGTTGAGGAAGCTTTAAAGACAGGCATGATTTATTTTTTAAACTACCATGCTGTTATTTCCAGCCTTGGGTTCACTACTCCAAGGGACACTGTTAATACTTAATGGAGTGTATGTTGTAGGCTGATGCTGACATTGACACTTTCTGTCCTTATAATTCCACATGCATATGATTATCTATTAATACCCACAGATAAATTACATAAGACTGGAATCTGGAGACATGGCATAACAGAATGTTCATGTGAGCAAAAAAAAAAAAAAAAAATATATATATATATATATATATATATATATGTAAAATTACCAGTATATCATTACCATCCCATTTATTTATTTCTTTGCATTTAAAATTATAAAATATAGAGGCATGTAAGAAAATCAAAAAACTTGAAAGTTTATAAAGCAAAACTTGCCATCCATTTACCACATGTTATCAACATACCATTCCCATTACCTAGGAGAAAACATTGTAAATATTTTGGTGTGTGATTGCACTGTGATTCTGAAACTTTTCCCATACATTTACAAATATGTGTGTGTAGTTTTCCTCGATATTTTATTTTGAAAATTTTCCAATATACAGAAAATTTGAGAGAATTGTAGAGTAAAAAAAGTTAATATTTTTCTGTATTTGCTTTAACACATACCTGTCTGACATCTCTCTATCCTCCCACCATCCTTCAACTCATCTTACCTTTTTGGTGCATTGTAAAATATCATGCAGACATCAATATGCTTCAGCCTAAATACTTTAGCATACATATCACTAATCAGAGTTCAATATTTGTTTGATATTTGTTATCATGATATAAGTTTTCAAAAACTTCTAAAGTCATTTTCATATTGCATAATTTACATAGAACAAAGTTTACCCTTTTTGTGTTTTTGATGTAGAGTTCTGTGAGTTGTGACAATAATGTCAAACTCAAGATATTTGATATATCTTTGACCTTCAAATATTTCCTTGTTGCCTCATTGTAATCCCTTTCCCTACTTTCAGCCCCTACAATCACTGTCCAGATTTCTTTTATTTTAGTGTTTCCTTTCCCAGAGGGTCATATAAATAAAGTCATAGGATATCTATGAGCATTGCTGCTTTCTGGAAGATAGAGTTTGTATTCCCTAGAAAAGTCTTTAGTAAAACATCCTTTCATGTTCAGTAATCTGTTCAAATTTCCTTTTAAATTGTTTCTTTTTGGATTCTGTTTCCCACCCAGTCTAAAGCATTTCCCAAAAAAAACAAAAACCAAACAATTTTTACAATTGTTTAAGGAAGATATCCATTTCAATAGGGTAAATTCCAAGTTTAAATGACCCCACAGGCCTGCATAATGTCAAGTGCCTTCCAATTCAACAAGGAGAATTTGTATTTCTTGAAGGCCATTATTGGCTTAGCTCCAATATCCTGTAACTTTAATTCAAGGCAATCTAAAACTTTTCTGTATTTTGCCATTGTGAATCCCAGAATAATTTGTGGTCAGAACTTATCTCTTATGGGAGACTGAAAAATAATACATACAGTTTGGGGAGTGGCCAAGATGGCAAAGGAGGAAGACCCTGAGCTCACCTCCTCCCACAGGCACACCAAAATTACAACTGTTTACAGACCAATAATTGATGACAACAGTCTGAAAAATAGTAGAAAAGATCTTCTACAGTAACGATAAAAAGAAAACACAATGATATGGGGAGAAGGGGCGGAGATGTAATATAGACAAGACCTACACCCCCAGGAAGATGACCTACAAAGATAATTACAATTGAAGAGGTCATCCCCAAGGAGCAAGGGGTCCAAGACCCACAGAGTTCTCCCCAGGTTGGTGTTCCCACACCAGGAAGATGAGCTCCCAGAACATTTGACTTTGAAAGACAGTGGAGTTTAGTTTTAGTAGAGCAAAAAAGATGTGGGAAATAGAGACTCCTCTCTTAAAGGGCACACATAAAGTCTCACATGGGATGCAGGGCAGCAGCAGTAATTTGAAAGGAGCTTGGGTCAGGCCTACTTGCTGATCTTGGAAAGCTTCATAGATAGAAGAGAAGACAATTGGGACTCACCCTGGGGACTTAGATGCTGATTGCAGACATTTCTAGGAGCTCACCCCATCATGAGGATACTGATGCTGGCAAGCAGCATTTTGGAATCCTCCCTCTAACTGATTATTGACAGGACATGGCCCTGACCACAAGTCAGATGGCACCAGTACAGGATGCCACAGGCCAAGCAGCTACCTGGGCAGGGACACAGTCCCATCTACCAGCAGGCCTGCTGCCCTAGGGTCCCCTGATCCTCCTTACCAGTGACCTGGGACATGGCTCAACACATCAAAGGGCCCAAAACCTGACATCAACCATGAGTCAGCCCCAAGTTCACCCACAAGGGGGCAGGCCCCAGCCCTGCTTACCTGGAGCTGAACACCAACTCCAAGATTACCAGGTCCCTGGAACCAAAGACTTGGGTCCCAAGGTCTTTCCAGCAGTAGGCTAGCACTCAGACTCACCCACTGTTGGGTAGACATTAGCTTCAGGACCTCCAGACCCTGCAACCAAAGACCCAGGACACATTTCTGCCCATCAATGTGCTGGCATAATCCCCTGGACACATTGGGGTCTGGCTCTACAAACCAGCAAACCTAAGCCAGCTCTGGGACACCTTGGGACCCTGAAACAGCTCCAGGATCCAGATCCACCCACCAGAGTGTCATCACTGGGATAACATGGGCCCCACAGTAAGCTGATTTAGGAAAGGACTGCACCCACCAGTGAGTTGATACTAGCTTCAGGACCCACAGACCTGCATCCAGCCCCCCCAGGACCCAGTGTTGCCTACTAGTAGGCCAACACTAGCACTGGACACCCCTTGGGGCTCTGTAGCTAGAGGTCTCATGACTTGGTCCCACCTACCACTTGGCAAGCACCATGACAGGGACTCACCTGGCTATGCAGCAAGCCATGCCAGAACCCAGCCTTGTCCAACAGGAGCCAGCAACCTCTGTACAAGACAGGGCCTGGCAATCAACCAGACTAGGAGCCAGCCACGTCTACCAGCATACCCAAAGTAGTCAGCCCAGCACAACAGAAGGCCCATAAACTCACATAGAGAAAAAACTCTATGGCATATAGTTTGGTGACCAGAGCTATATGCACTGCTGTGCCCCATAGAACATAGTCAATGTAAGACCACTTCTCCAAGTTGGGATATGGAAACAGCCAATCGAATACATAGAAATATAAAAAGCAACTTAGGTAATATGAGGTGACAGAGGAATGTGTACCAAAGAAAGGAACAAGAAAAAATCCCAGGAGGACTAAGTGAAGTAGAGATAAGCAACCTACCCAATTCAGAGTTCAAGGTAATGAGTACAAAGATGCTCAAAGAACTCAGGAGAAGAATGGATGAACACAGTGAGATGTTAGAAGTTTCTAACAAAGAGTTAGAAAATATAAAGAAGAATCAAACAAAGTTGATGAATACAATAACTAAAAACAAAACAATACAAAACAAAACAAAACAAACAAACAAAAAAACAGGAAGGAATCAATAGTAGATCGGATGATACAGAGAAATGGATCAATAATCTGGAACAAACAGTAGTGGACTAGAATAGAAATTAAAAAATAAAGAGAATAGTTTAAGAGACCTAAGGGACAACATTATGTATACTAACATTTTCATTATAGGGGCCCCAGAAAGAGAAGAGAGAGATAAAGGGGTAGAGAATATTTTTTTTTTTTTTTTTTTTGCGGTATGCGGGCCTCTCACTGTTGTGGTCTCTCCCCTTGCGGAGCACAGGCTCCGGACGCGCAGGCTCAGCTGCCATGGCTCGCGGACCCAGCCGCTCCGCGGCATGTGGGATCTTCCCGGACTGGGGCACGAACCCGTGTCCCCTGCATCGGCAGGTGGACTCTCAACCACTGCGCCACCAGGGAAGCCCCCTTTTTTTTTTTTTTTTGGTAGAGAATATTTTTGAAGATATTATAGCTGAAAATTTCCCTAACCTGTGAAAGAAAACAGATATTCAAGTCCAGGCACAGAGAGTCTGAAACAGGATCAACACAAAGTGGACCACACCAAGACACATTGTAATTAAAATGGCAAAAATTAAAGATAAAGAGAGAATATTGAAAGCAACAAGGAAAAAGCAACAAGTTATGTATAAGGGAACTCTCATAAGGCTATCAGCTAAGCTATTCAGCAGAAACTCTGTAGGTTAGAAGGGAGTAGCATGAAGTGATTATAGGGAAACATCTAAAACCAAGTGTACACTACTGGTAAGGGTTTCATTCACAACTGAAGGAGAGATCAAAAGTTTTAAAAATAAGAAAAAAAAAGTTTTAAAAATAAGAAAAGTTAAAATAATTCAGCACCAAGAGACCAGCTTTACAAGAAATATTAAAGGGACTTATCTAAGCAGAAGAGAAAAAAACAAAAGTAGAAATATAAAAATTGTGAAAGTAAAAATCTCATTGGTAAAGCAAATATACAGTGAAGGTAGCAGATAAACCATTTATAAAACTAGTAGGAAGGTTAAAAGACAAAAGTAGTACAATCACCTATATCCACAATAAGTAGTTAAGGGATATACAGAACAAAATGATGTAAAATAATACATCACAAAAATAGTAAATGTGGGGTGGGAGGTAAAAATGCAGGGTTGTTAAAATGGGTTTGAAATGAACAGATCATCAACTTAAAACAATCATATGCATATATAATTGCTTTATATAAACCTCTTGGTAACCACAAACCAAAAATTTATAATAGATACAAACACAAAACAGAGAAAGAAATCCAAACATAACACTAAAGGTAATCATCAAATTACAAGGGATGAGAGCAAAAGAAGAAAAGAACTAAAAGAAGTACAAAAACAACTCCAAAACAATGAGCAAAATGGTAATAAGTATATACCTATCAGTAATAATTTTAAATGTAAGTGGACTAAGTGTTCCAAATAAACAAACAAAAAATAGAGTGGCTTAATTGATACAAAAACTAGCAGATCTATGTACAAGAGAATCATTTCAGAACTAAAGACAAACATATACTGACTGAAAGTGAGAAAATGGAAAAACAGGTATTCCAAGCAAATAGAAATGAAAGGAAAGAAGGATAGCAATACTTATACATAAAAAATAGACATTAAAATGAAGACTGTAACAAGAGACAGAGAAGGACATTACATAATGATGAAGGATCCAGTTCAGTTCAAGAAGATATATCAATTGTAAATTTAATATCAACCCAACATAGGAGCACCTAAATATATAAGGCAAATATTAACAGACATGAAGGGAGAAATTTAGAGTAATTGAATAATAGTAGAGAACTTTAACATTCCACTTATATCAATGGACAAATCATCCAGACAGAAAAACAGTGAAACACTGACCTTAAATTACACATTAGAACAGATGAACTTAACACATACACACAGAACATTCCATCTCAAAACAGTAGAATATACATTCAAGTGCACATGGAGCCATCTCCAGGATAAATCACATGCTAGGTCACAAAAAAATAAATAAAAAGCATACAAATTGGAAAGAAAGAATTAAAACTGTCACTGTTTGCAGATAACATGAAACAATACCTAAAAATCCTAAAGACACCATTAAAAAATCACTAGAACTCATCAATGAATTCAGTAAAGTTTTAGGATACAAAATTAATATATAGAAATCTGTTGCATTTCTTTACACTAGCAATGAACTATCAAATAGAAAGATTAAGAAAAAATTCCATTTACAATCACATCAAAAAGAATAAAATAACTAGGAAAAATCTGACAAAGGAGGTAAAAGACCTATACTCAGAAAAAGATAAGAAACTGCTGAAAGAAATTAAAGATGATACAAACAGATGGAAAGTTATACTGTGTTCATGGATTGGCAGAATCCATATTGTTAAAATGACCATACTACCCAAGGCAATCTATAGATTCAATGCAACCCCTATGAAATTACCAAATAGCATTTTTCATAGAACTGCAACAATAGTTCTAAAGTCTGTATAGAAACATAAAAGATCCCCCAAAACTAAAATAATCTTGAGAAAGAAGAACAATACTGGATTATTATGCTCCTTGATTTCAAAATATACTACAAAGCTATAGTATGGAATGACACAAAAACAGACACATAGATCAGTGAAACAGAATAGAAAGGCCAGAAATGAATCCATGCGTAGATCGTCATTTAATCTATGGCAAAGAAGGCAAGAATATACGATGGGGAAAAGACAGCCTTTTCAATAAACGTTTGGGAAAACTGGACAGTTACATACAAAAGAATCAAACTGGATTACTTTCTCACACCATGTGCAAAAATAAATTCAGAACGATTAAATATTTAAATGTAACACCTGAATTCATAAGATTTCTAAAAAGGAACACAGACAGTAGGCTCTTTAATGTTGGTCTTGGTAATATTTTTTTTGAATACTCCTCCTTAAGTAAGGGAAACAAAAGCAAAAATAAACAAATGGGACTATGCCAAACCAAAAAGATTTTGCACAGTGAAGGAAACCATCAACAAAATGAAAAGGTCACCTACTGAGCAAGAGAAGATATTTGTAAACAATATATCTGATAAGGGGTTAATATCCAAAATATACAGAGAATTTATACAACTCAACAACAAAAAAACACATAACCCAATTAAAAAATGGGCAGAGAACCTGAATAGACATTTTTCCAAAGAAGGTATAGAGATGGTCAACAGATGCTCAACATCAATAACAATCAGGAAAATTCCAATCAAAACCACAATGAGATATTAACTCACACTTGTCAAAATGGCTATTATCAAAAAGAAAACAAATAACAATGCTAGTGAGGATGTGGAGAAAAGTGAACTCTTGTGCACTGTTGATGGGAATGTAAATTGGTGCAGCCACTATGGAAAACAGTATGGAGATTCTTCAAAAAAATTAAATAATGACCATACAATCCAGCAATCCCACTCTTTGGTATTTACCTGAAGAAAATAAAAACACTGATTTGAATAGTTACATGCACCCCTATGTTCATTGCAGCACTATTTACAATAGCCAAGACATGGAAGCAACTTAAGCATCCATTGATATATGAATGGATACAGAAGATATATATATATATAAAATGAAATATTAGTCAGCCATAAAAAAGAATAAAAAGAATAAAATCTTGTCATTTGCAACAACATGGATGGACCTAGAAAATATTATACTAAGTTAAATAGATCAGATAGGGAAACACAAATACTCTATGATTTCACTTACATGTGGAATCTAAAAAACAAAACAAATGAACAAACATAACAAAACAGAAACAGAGTTATAGATACAAAAGACAAATTGGTGGTTGCCAGAGGAGAGGGTAGTGGGGCAAGGAGAAAATTTGTTGAGGGAGATTAAGAGGTACAAACTTTCAGTTACATCATAAATGAGCCACATATGTGAAATGTACAGCATAGGGAATATAATCAGTAATTACATAATATTTTTGTATGGTGACAGATGACAACTAGAATTATCGTGGTGATCATTTTGAAAGGTATAGAAAGGTACGTTTTGTACCAGTAACTAACATAGTGTTGTAAGTAATTATAATTTAAAAACAAACAAAAAATCAAACAAACTCTTAGAAAAAAATAGGTCAAATTTGTTATGAACAGGGGTGGGAGTTGGGGGAAGGGTGAATTGGATGAAGGTGGTAAAAATGAGCAAACTTCCAGTTATAAGACAAATAGATTCTAAAGATGTAAAACATAACATGATAAATACAATTAACACTGCAGTAGTTTATATATGAAAATTATTAAGAAAGTAAGTCCTAAGAGTTCTCATCACAAGTAAAATGTTTTTTCTATTTCTTTAGTGTTATATCTATATAAATATTGGATTTACACTAAACATTGTGATTATCATTTGATGATGTGTGTAAGTCAAATAATTATGCTGTACAACTTAAACTTATACAACCATACACCAATTATATCTCAAAAACTGGAGAAAAAGAAAATAATACATATGGGAGACTATCTTTTCTTGATATTGAAACAAAAATTGCTATTTGATAAAGTTTAATGAGTTATGTGAAAATTTTTGAATGTTAATATGAAGAGACTAAAAAAGTGAGAAAAATAACATTTCAAGATGTCCTGTTTTGATGATAGCACACATTATTTTATATGAACTATATACCTACATGCACTATTGTGCTATTTATGGTCTAGATATAGTTCACAATATTAAGCTTATGGTCTTTAAATACATATAAATAGATAACAAATGACTTGAGCTCTGTTTATCCTCTGCCCTTTCCTTTTCTCTTACATCGTTTCTCTCCTTGTTCCTCCTTTTTCCTTTCTTCATTGTGTATTGCTTAGTGCTGTTATGTATTCTCATTACTGCCATGAAAGAAAGAAATGTTTGCCTTTCACCCACCTGCAAGAATGCAAATCAATAATTGTAGGACTTAAAAATACAACCTGTGTCACACTAGGAAACATATCAAATGCTCTCGAGAGTACTTCTCTTTTAATAAATGAAATCACTTTCTATATATAATACAATTAGTTCCTGTTATTTAATGTTCAATTAGAAAAGTGGTCTGGGAAACACTTCTATCAAAGTTCTAGAATCTGACTATTGTGCTTTATGTATTTGATTTGATCAATATCATGTAGGCATACCACAGTAATAAATTCATCTTTCTCTAAGTCCTTTATGTATATGTTTTGCCTTTTGTCAATATAGTATCCCTTTTCTCAGGATGACCACAAATAGGAAAGTCAGAATTAAAAGGACATTTTACTTTGATTAGCTTAAGTGCTGTTACTTTTGGTCATGTTGTGAGATCGATTTCTCCCTTTTTCTATTGTATATTATGTGATCTGATGAAGATTTATGCATCTCCAATCACCTATGTTTACCAATAATGGGAATGTTATGAATTGCAATAACAAAAGAAAGGCATACTAATGTATGAATTTTTTACTCTTTCTTATGCCTTTCAGATATTGACAGTTAACAAAAAAGAGCTGTATACCAGTCTTCACAAAAAACAGGAAGAAAACAAAACTCTAACACTGTCAAGACCTTTAATCTAATTTATATTATTTCTTTTCTTTTCTTCACTTTATTGTAGTTTCAGTAATGCAATTATAAGCCATTTAAAAATATAAATGTATTAAAGCAAAAGCATACATTAGCATAAATAGTATTATCTTTTAACATCCTTATTCTATAGCTCAATGGCAACATATGAGTTCCTGTTGAAAATAGACTTTTCAAGAAACCCAAACTTGGTCTCCTAGGGGCCAAGTTTCCCTACACAACATATATTTCCTACATGTCACTTGCTTTGCTGTTTCAGTTAGATGGCTATTGGTATTTTTAAAAGAAAAAAAAATCCTGCTGATTTTGGTTTAAGAAATAGCCCTTGAAAGAACACAATAAAATTCCAATTAAGCAGTTGTTTTCTAAAAATATACTAGCTAACTACAAAAAGCACATTCATAAACATTCACCAATGACTCTGTAAATTACCCTGTGTTTCACAGACAGTTGTTTGTTGATGTGTTTTAGAAACATATTTCTTAACGAATTTTTAAAAAATATCTCAGATATCACAGATCACAGTGAATTGAGTTTGGATTAAAATTGATAAGGTACAATAAATGTAATTTTATCTGAAGAGACAGAATAACTATGCAAAGGAAGTTGCTGAAACTATGGGGACCCAACCCAAAGAGGATCAGAGCGTGACTGCCAGCAGAGTCCCTAGCACTACAGTGGTGATTTTAAATTAATGTCTAGCAGCAAACACATTAGTAACTACCAAATTTAAATTACTTTATAGTTCAGTTGAAAACATTTCCTCTATTTATTACCTGTGTGTATAATACATTTATAAACACACTCTTGTGTAAGTGTGTGTATAGAGAGAGAGAAAGAAAGAAAAATGAAGGCAACAAAATATTTCCTGTCTCTGTGTCAAACAATGCTAATAGTGATGAAAAATAACATCAAGTTGCTCTAGGAAATGACTGTTCCTGGAAGATAGGTATATAAAACAACTAATATCATATTTGTTAGGTTTAACAACATGCTCACCAAGATTCACATCTAGGCTTTTTCTTCCCTGTGATCCCCAATCCAAAGATATTATGTCAAACTCTGACCATTTCAAAAATTTTCTTTCTCTTTTTGACTGTCCTTAAAATCGTCCAGTCTTTAATCTAAAACCCTATAAATACATTTCACTAATTTTCTTATTTTGAAACATTTCCAAGATTCTGTGATGTATGTGTTGTGTGCTTGCATTTATTTATATATATATTGCATTACATTTATATTCATATATGGTCTGTAATGCTGTATTTAACTACAGCAATAAATAAGAGCTAGAAACTATGTAATGTATTGAACATTTATAAATTGTCATAAAATGTGCCAGGTACATTGTCTCTTTAATCCTGTCATAAAACCTATCAAGCAAGCAATAATGTTATAAATATCTTATAGGTAGGAAAAATCTGAGCTTAAAGAGGTGAAGTTATATGCTTATTATACCATAAGTATGTGCAAGAATATGTGCTCAGGCTTCACAACTCTAGAGCCCAATATGCTAAACCACACATTCAGTGCCATGCAGAGGCATATAGTACACTGAGGCAAAAGGAAAATTCAATAAGACATGTCTTTATTTAAAATTTTGATATGTATAAATTATGGATATTTCATTTTAATTTTTACTTTAAAAATATTGCATTAAGATATTGATTACTGAGATTTTAGTGTCCCATTACATTTTTTACCCAAGGCAACTAGCCTCACTCACTTTACTTGCCTGGCTCTATTTCTGCCTCTGTGACATATCTACTGCAGAAATGAAGAGTCCATTTGAAATTTGATTCATTACTCTGATTTAATGAGCATGAGAAACTCATATAACTTATTCTTCCATCTATGAAATGTGAATTACAATACACAACATATGTTATTATGGATATTCAACTAGTGATTTATAAAGATTATTCAAGTGTTATTGTCTTTATTTCAAGGAGATTTACTATAAAATAATAAATCAGTGAAGAAAGGTAGACCTTATAATCATCAGCCCTTACCTGTGAACATCATACTAGAATTTATTTATCCCAAATATGTCAATAACACAGTTTTCATCCTCCAAACAACATGTTAAGGATACTTGGCAAGCAAGTTTTTACACGTTTTACTGTTGAGGAGAATAGGACATCCAAAAGGAATGAAGTTAAGAATTAAATAGCTCTCTTAGTTCATTGCTGAATTCTGTCCTTGCTGCTGAGCCCCAGTTACCCAATGAAAATACTGAGATATCTGAAAGGTAAATTGAAATTGCTCTAATTTTATTACAATAACAGCATCATGCTTCAACTGAATCAGACAAAACATTACCTGTACATCTTCCTTTCTATTATCAACAACACTTTATATGCTTATGAAAGCCTGAGCTAGATCAAATTGACAAAGTACTATGGTCATGTAAGATATTATCATTTTGGGTTGCTGGGTGTAGGATATAAACAAACTCTGTACTACACTTGCAACTTCTGTTGAGTTTTAAACATTTAAAGATTATTTTTAAATTAATTTTTTAAAAAGACCTGGGAAAGAACATGGGAAAAAATGACTTGCGGAGAGGGAAGTGTCACAAACTTCTTTGAATGATTCACGGTATATAAAACCGTCATGCACTTATTTGTTCATTTCTCAATTTGAATGATATGAGTTGGGTTTTTAGTAAAACAGGCATCTTTAAAACCTCTTAGAAGCACTTCTTCTCTTTTTTCAAAACTGTAATGAGAATGAAATGACTTTTAAAAAGAAAATTACCTTAGGATAAAAGTAATCTACAAGTGGCTACTTAATGTTATACACATAGAAATTACATTATTATCTATATCAGATTGAGTTATGTACAGTTCTACCTAACATTTGAGAATATCTACTAAAATCCATTACCGCCCAAAATCTTCTTCCCTTAATTTGCTTCTTCTCCTACAATCTCTTTATCTCCTTTACCATTTATTCTGTTGTCACAGAGACACTTCACTGACTCTCTGACCTCACCTAATTAATTATGAAGTATATTTAATTGCTTTGCTCCAAGATCTCCAAAATTGTCCACATCACATTATCTTTAGTTCAGGCCACTAAAGTCTCTAGCTTGGACACCTTATCTGATACACTCTCTTGCATATGCCAATTCCAATATACCATTAGAATCAGAGTGGTGTAATAGAATACAGATATGATAATATCAAACTTTTGAATTTGTTCTGATTAAGTTTTCTTAAAAGTGGCTCCATTGACATTTTGGACTAGATCATTCTTTGCTGTGTCCTATGCATTGTAAGATGTTTAGCAGCAACCCTGTTTTCCATCTGCTCAATGTCAGTAGGACAGCCATCCCCACAGTCTTGAAAAACAAATGTCTCCAGACATTGTCAAATGTCCCCAGCTGAGAGAAATATTGCCCCTCATTGAGAATCACTCTTTCAGATAGTCAGGAAAAAATTTTACATCTCTGAATATGACATATATGGGTCTGTTAATCAGGTGGCTTTTGTCAATTAGAGAACAGAATATAAAATCTGTCCCTCCTCATTTTTGTCAGGGTTACTTACTTGTCTGATTTAATGTCTTTGAGAATAGACACAACTGGGTGTCTTGCTTATCATAATGTTCCAAACATATAAATTGTGTAGAAATAATCCCAAGCAAATCCTGTACTTGTTCCCTAACAGCACAAGTAATCTCAGTTACCTACCCATAGGGATGAAACTTCTAATGAGTTTCTTGCCCCACAAAAGAGATCCTCATGCACTGAAACTGTGATTTATAGGTGCTAAGAGTTTTGACAAGGAATGCTGAAGTTGATGCAAAAAGCTTTCTTGAAGAGAAGAGCAAGTTTACATAGATAATAGAGAAAATTGAATTAAAATTTTATATAATAAATGAGAAAATTGAGACCTAAAAATATCAGGTAAGTTTCTGCATGTCCCCAAAATTATTGATGGACAATTTGGGCTTCTGTTTTTTTGAGTACTAGTCTAGTACAATTTCAACTAAATCAAAAAGATTTTGAGACAATAGAGAAATAGTGACTGGGAACTTCTCAATAAAGGAAAATATCTCTGCCCAGAGATAAGAATTATATTGCGTTACAGTGCAGTCTGGTAAACCATGGTTTATTCATCAGGAAAGATAAAAAAAATCTTTGAAGTATACTCTGCTTAAAGGATATAATATAATTTTTTAAAAAATATTAAAATATTCAACACCTTGTCAAAATAAAAACATTTTGTACTTTTCAGGAATTTGGAATTCAACTTTGAGAGAAGTAGCTTTTCTAGAGATTATAGGACTTTCTTTAAACAAGGCTAAAAACCAATTTTTTTTTTTACTCTGCATAAAATGAACAACTATGCTATAGTATCCACTTTTGGAAATATAAATTATTTAAACTATAAGTTGTGAAATTGAATAAAATTTTGTATTTCATAATAAAATACTTTAATGCAATTTAATATGTTGAACACATATAAAAGCCTTAACTATTAAATATATGGTATAATGGTAATTTATCTATCATGTAAAATAAGGTCAAATTTTCCACAAGTAAATTTATAGTACCAGTAGTTATATTAATGCTTGTTTTTAAAAGACAGTACTGACAATATAGCAAAGTCCTTTATGAGGCTAATATGTGGATACAAAGTAGGTGTTAAAATTATAAATCATTTGGAGACACGTGATGCCCTGGCAACTCATTTTTAAAAAAAATTCACAATAGACCTAATAAAATACTATCCTCACAAAGAATTCAGTAGTCTGAAAAATAGAAATTTTAGTACTTTCCTATAGGACTTTTCTAATTTTTAATGTCTTTGTGACTAATTTCTTATGACTATAAATTGATAAATGGTAACTACAATAAAGCATCAGTGTTTTGTTTTTTTCAGTTATACCAATCAATGTTATATTTTGTTGTTGTTCTCCTAGCCAAAATTTATGTTTTGCTTACTTTCTTTTATTTTTTAAACATCTTTATTGTAGTATAATTGCTTTACGATGGTGTGTTAGTTTCTGTTTTATAACAAAGTGAATCAGTTATACATATACATATGTCTCCATATCTCTTCCCTCTTGCGTCTCCCTCCCTCCCACCTTCCCTATCCCACCCCTGTAGGTGGAATCAATGCTATTTCAATATTTTAGAAATAACATGTGCTATACATTGTGTGTGCTTTGGTGTTGCATAGTAATAGCAGGAACTTAAAATATTTTTTGAAAAATAAATGATTAAATAAATTATTTAGTTAATGAATAAGCATCACTTACTAAAAATCTATTTAGGGCAGGCACTATGCTACACTACTTGTAACTGGCATTTTTTAACTAATTTTCTTTGGCACCTGGTGAGAGCTTTATATTAATTATCATACCTAGTCCTCAGAACAACATGCTGAGGTGTGTTTAATTGCTCTCATTCTTTTCTGATTAAAAACTTGAGAAAAGAACCTCAAAGAGCATAAATAATTCCCCACCATTACACATCTTGTGAGAAACAAAATGGGATGCAAACTCTATTTTTCTTTCTTTGTGATTACTATATCCCAGCTTTTTCTACTATGACACATTGTCTCTGAGTGAATAAATTTAAAAAAATGAGTGAATCAATCAATATTCTTGGCTTTACCAAGGAATACACTTCTAAGAAGTGTATTATTTTGCATGGGTTAATTTTTGCATGGGTTAATTATTCAGCTTCTTATTTTAGTTAGTATAGTAGGTAAAATAATTCCCCTCCCCTCCAAGGTTGCCTGCATCTTAATTCCCAGAATCTGTGAATATGTTATGTTACATAGAAAGGGGAATTACCATTATGGATGGAAGTAAGGTTGAACTTAAAACAGGGAGTTATCTTGGATTAACCAGATAAACCTATGTAATCAGAAGGGTCCTTAAAACTGGAAACAAGAAGTACAATTTGAGAAGTCATGCAATGTGAGAAGTGGCTTTGAAGATGGAGGAAAGGGACCAT
This sequence comes from Stenella coeruleoalba, assembly GCF_951394435.1. NCBI lineage: Eukaryota > Metazoa > Chordata > Mammalia > Artiodactyla > Delphinidae > Stenella > Stenella coeruleoalba. The sequence goes on along the minus strand of NC_137164.1, from coordinate 37,134,719 downwards.
GAATCAAGGAATGTGTGTAACCTCTAGAAGATTGTAAGGTTCAGGAACTCGATTCTCCTCTAGAGCTTCCAAAAGGAACATGGCCCTGACGACACTTTGATTTTAACCCAGTGAGACCCATGTTGAACTTCTGACCTACTAGACTGCAAGATAATAAATTTGTATTGTTTTAAGCCATTAAGTTTGTGGTAATTTGTTACAACAGCAACAGGAAACTAATACAGTTAGGCTTTGCAGATATTAGTTGTCTTGTTTTGATAAATTATATGGTTATTTCTAAAAAAATAAAAACAGATTCTCTTTTTCATATAGTTAATTGTCTTAAGAGATGCTAGCACATAGTCTAAGTGAGTGACTATAAAGCCTAAAGAACAGGTAGAGTTCTAACTCTTCTAAGGGGTCTGACAGCCCTGGTGATGCTTGAACACATCAATCAAATAAATTAAAAAAAAAAAGAGTATGTTCAATGAAAATATACTTATCACTGAATAGTACGTCCTAAAGAGTTAGACTTGTCAAAGTGTATTTTCAAAAAAGTTCAGAACATGTGTATTGTAGGCATATAGAATAAACATCTGTCAAATATTTTTTCAACTCATTGATAATGATTCAAAAGAATTTTGAAAGAGTGGATAATATATACTTTTAGAAACAAATATTAGAGATTATTAAGTTACATACAAAATTTTTGGTAATATCCTACAGAGAAATAAAACTGAAACCTTGGTATTATAGTTTTGATTGGACAGAAGTTGTTTGCACCTACCCTTGTCTATGTCTTCAAGTTGGCATGTAAATTCACAGATTCTGTCCATTAATTAATAGAAAATGTCTATTTCAAACATAGGACATTATCCACCCCCTTCAAAAAATGAACTAATCAATGAGCATGCTTTTAACAATGACCATGGGGTACACTGAAAAGTATTATACTGTGCTCTCTTTTGCTTATATCCAAATTTTGGTTCATTTTTTATTAACAATCCCCCAATTCTGATCATAAAAAGTGTTCTAAAATTATTCCTAATGACAAAAATGCTCATTTTAATGTGTATTACCCTATTTACCTAGATGTAGCAAGTGGTGTCAATTAAATGTACAAGCCCTCCTTGAATTTTTAATATTTAACAACTATTGACGTCAGAGTTTTTTTTTTTTTTTTTCAATTTTATGAAAGAACACAGGATTGGACTTTTTTTTTTTTTTTTTTTTTTTTGCGATACGCAGGCCTCTCACCGTTGTGGCCCCTCCCATTGCAGAGCACAGGCCCCAGAAGCACAGGCTCAGTGGCCATGGCTCACGGGTCCAGCCGCTCCACGACATGTGGCATCTTCCCAGACTGGGCATGAACCCATGTCCCATGCATTGGCAGGCAGACCCTCAACCACTGCGCCACCAGGTAGTCCAGGATTGGACATTTTAAAAGATTTGTTTACTCTTCCTTTTGGAAGCTAGAAAACCAAGAATCTCTTCAGAGATTTCTCTTACGATACCTGAAGATTTTGTTGAATTTTTCTGTATTTTTTCCCCAAATATGTTCAAGTCATTGACTTGCCGGAAAATGAACTTGATTACAATTTATGGGACTCAGGCATTTTAATATATAGGGTAGGTATCAGAAAACTTTTCCTGAAAGGGCTTGTTCCTTATTGGTGAGCTTATTGTAAATAATTACAGGTGAATGAACACTTCTCAAATGTCATGCTATATGGAATAACCTGTTTTGCACAACTGCACACTGCATGTTTCCTGTTTGCCCTGTTCGAATAACTATATTGCCATGAAAAATTAGATGATTCATCAAAATTATTTGATTTTAAATCCTGAAGTTTGGTAGCAATTAGATTCCATTTTAAAATGTTTTATTTCTATTTATAAAATGAGAGCCTATTAACTTGAGGGTTAAAGATAAACTAACAAGAAAGAATGAATTACTCATATAAACGTGAGAAATTAAAAATAATACCTAAAATTTTACAAAACAAATAACTACAATTAAATTTCATTAGTAAATGATCCTTGCTCCTTTGAGTCTGTGTCCACTAACCAGCTTTCATACAGTTGCCTGCTTCTGGAACCAAGTCCTTAACTTTGTTTGTAGGTACACTCTTTAGAGTTGTCTCAGCGATGCCAGCTTTAAGCTCTGAAATCTGTGCTAATAAATCAATTTCTTGAAGTACCATTAATTGAAATTACCTGATATCATCTTTTCCATGAGGCTCAAGAATGTGTTTCTTTGTTGAAAACACAAAGTTTAGTCTGTAGTTTATATAGCTAAGCCTTCAGGTAAACATTAGAAGAAAGTGGAAACTTCTTGTTTGGTAATATGGCTAAGTGGTTGTGGTTAATTTGTTTGTTATTGTTTCTTTTTGGTTTTTTCCTTTGTTTTTTTTTCCAGCTTTATTGACATATAATTGACATATACCATTGTGTTAGGTTAGGGTGTACAATGTGATGACTCAACACATATATATATTGTGAAATAATCAAGTTGTAGTTAATTTTTATAGTATCTAACAATATCTGAATGTAGGATAGTAAAATTTTCTTTTGAATAAAATAGATAATTATTGCATATTAATTTGATTACATTTCATTTTAAAGATAAGATCTTATTCTTTATACTGAAGTTGTTAAGACATGTATAAGGTATTTTAATCCAATTTTCCAAGTGCACAATCTCTGAAACATTTATGCTAAAATATTTTACAAAATAGTCCTTTGATTTGATAACTCTTCTCATGAAGGTCTTACAATTGTGTTGGATCTAATTGAGAAATATGAAGCATCCTAAACAAATCAAATTATCTAGTATACTTGTTATACTGTGAAAAAATAATTGTTTGAAATTACCTCAAAGGGCCTCTTGGAGAAAATCAAAGAGTTTTAAGAGTGAAAGATACACTAGGTTTTTTTTTTTTTTTAATTTAGAGTTTGATCTTGAGGAGGAAAAATCAAAAGAATTATCAATAGAAACTTGGTCACTTGATTAAGCATGATTATAATCACCAGGAAACAATAGTTTAATTACTTACTAATCAAGGTGGCAATGTAATATTTTAAGAAACCACATAAAGTAACTCAATGTAGGGGATCTTACTTTTTCATAATCAAGGACATGGCAAAGTCAGCAGAAAGCCAACAATTATTCTTGTAAGACATGAGATCTTCTACCTAAAAAGATTGTACTGAAGATAGCAACTACATCTTTACTACCACTTGTTAATATAGAGCTAATGATCTCGGATCAATTTATCATTCTCAGAAACAAAATCTAATTCTGCTTTTTTCATTAATTGTCAGTAAAGAATTCACAAGCTCCCTCATGATTTTTTAATTATCTTGTAAATAAGAACAAGAAACTGTATAAAATGATGAAAACATTTATGCTTCTTTTAGACTTGTTATTTGCAGTTACTATAAATCAAGGCAAATAATTTACTTTCTGAAAACTATAACTTTCTGTGTTTATTTAAATATTATCTTTCTCTACCCTCTTTTACAAGCAGACACTACTTTAGGACAAAATTAGGCTCAATTTTTTATTGATAATACAAACTCATTCCATTATGTACATAAAAAGTTGTGCCATTATCCATCTAATAGTTTTAACACAGGCTGACTGAACTTTCAATCAAATTAACCAGATTCTATTCCACCACTGGCATCAAAACAGTCTTTAACTATACATCTCATTTCTGACTGCTTGGGAAGGGGGAGGTTTGATATTTATAAAGATCTGTTAATGAAATTTGGAAATCAAAATGCAATTTTTAGAAATATAATCCAGATAAAATATTTTTATATATCCTTATCCTCAAGTTGACTTTGGAGATTGTATTTCTCAATGGAAAGCAAACAAGTAATCTCTAAGTCAAACATGTCCATTTTTAATTGTTACCACATAAATAGATACCTGTAGGGTTTCTAAAGCAAAAGTCATTAAAATTATGCACAACATCCATCATTTCTGTTTTGTGTGGCTAATCCCCTGAAATTTATTATGAAACAGCATCTTCCATATACATATTTCTGTTGTGATTTTGATGGTGATGGTTATTTTTTCTCTGCTAAAATCCAAATTAACTTCTTAGTGATAATTCAAAAATATCATGCTACTCTAATAAATTACTTAAGGTTTTCCTTCTTCAACATCGCTCTAAATTTAACCACAGAAAATATTTTAGAATACATTAATGATTGGGTAAACGGACTGCCCCTGTCATTCCCTTTGTGTTTCTGATATAACCATGTTAACTTTCTTACCAATGTTGATCTATCCTCAATTCCTTCCCTGATTTATATAACTTCTGTCTACATTCAATTTCAGTTTTTTTTAAGTCTTTATGTTCTGTTTGTTACAATAGCATACTGGTAAAAAAGAATAATAATAATAATAAAGAAATCAACCCATGTCCCTGAGTTTGAATCCTCCCTCTATCCTGTGCCTTAAATTTCTATTTATCAGTCTCCTTATGTGTAAAAAGAATGTTAATAGTAAAAGCTACCTGACAAGGATGCTATAAAAATTAAGAAAAACAAATATATGTAATGGATATTTTACAGTGTCTGACATTTAGTAAGAACTTTACTAAGTGTTAGCTACTATTAATCCTGTATCTTGGAAAGACTACACAAAGTTGGGATATCCTAAAACATTGAAAATAACCACCTAAGATTGGAAGTTATGTGTTGTTTTGCCTGCATTACACCCTCAATTTTCAAAGAGGTAAATAGCTGAAGGAAGTGATTTCATAATGTTTGTTAAAATGGCATCAGAAGAAAGCATTTGAGTGTGTATGTGTCTATCAGTATTGGGGGAGAATTAAGGGGACTGATGAGAGCAACTGACTCAGAAATAAGAACAGAGGTGTTCTCACACAATAGTTAGCAGCTAAAATTTAAACAAAATTATCTGTGCATTTTTTTCAGAAGCAGTAAAAAATAGAGTAGGAGCATGAGATGTTGAGTCAAACATTACTAAAGAGAAAGGAACAGGATGAGTCCAGGGGTCTGCTGCAAGGAAGGAAACAGAAGGCAAGGAATCAGATTGGACCAGAGCAGGGGTCTGAACTCAAACTGTAAAAAATGCCCCAGATATTGTACCCAGCACCCTGGCATCATAGTCTCTGGGACTTCTGATATATTGAATTTCCATAACCCTCCACTTTTGGGGGAACTATATATCCATTTCTTTGACCAAATAGATATGCGATTTTCTCCAAGGATTCCATGTTCATTATCACTCTCCATAAGGCACAGTGTTTCTCTGCTAGAAAGGAAGTAGTGGCTGGCCACTGCAAATTCTTGGATATTAGTAACTGTTATGGGTGACCTCTACTCTTTTGCTTTCCAAAGTGCTCATTTATGCCACTCTCTCTTTACTGATCTCTTTACCAGTTACCTGGACACTCTAAAACTTCTCATGAAAACTTCTTGTTTTCATGTTGTATCCCTTTCTAATTTTGCTCATAGATTTTAGTCTTCTCACTGTTCGTCTGTACCACAAAATGGCTTTGTAATTCCTTGAACTCAATTTAAATAACGTTTAGATCTTCCACATTTTACTTACATGCCTACACACATGGACCATCTGGTTTACCTCTTCAATTAAAAAATGACTCTTCTAAAATGCAGTGCACATCTGATGTCTACACAGTTCAAAGCAAAAGCATGCAAACTGGAAATTCTGCTGTATCACTAGAGATTTTCTATGAAAACAAGACACAGCATGCCTTCATTTTATATCATTAATGCACAGTTATTTCTCATCTTCTCCCCACCTGGCACTAAGAACTTATAAGCTCTGGTTTAAAAGGAATATATAAAGAATCTGTTTAAAACTAGAAATTCTCATCTATTAGTAACAAGTTTAAAATTGTTTTTTAAAAAAAAAACTATATAGACAAAATAAGTGCTTTTTCATAGCCAATTATCTCTTTCTTGGGAAAGTATCACTTCTTTTATTTCCTTTCCTGCCTTTACTAATTTCTTCCACATAGGATCATCATCATTTCAGGCTTTGATTATTGCAACAATTTTTAATGTGTGACTTTGATTCCTCTGTACTCTAATATGTTTTGAACACTACAACTGTTTAAAGTTCTTAAAATAACTATGGCTATGTAATATTTTTGCTAAAATATTTATAAAACCCATAATAATGTTTTTATCATTTACTCACTGAACAAATATTTAATACTTATTTTGGTCTATACTCTAGGTCACATGGAAACAGTGATATATAAATCTTAAAATGTCTCTAATATCATGAAGCTTAAATTATAATTTTTAAAAGTACAGAGTAATGTGATGGGGAGTGATAAAGTGAAAGCTACTTTATAATGGTGGTCATAGAAAAGCCTCCTAATCTGCTGACCTGCTAGTTAATTTATCTAGAGGATCCAGCCAGGAAATGACTGGAAACTGAATACTCTAGACCAAGTGCAAAGAACCATGTAGAGACTCTAGGGCAAACACAAATTTTGAGGGTCTGGAAAGCAGAGATGATCTGCTCTGCCACAGAGAGTAAAGAGGAAACTGGAAAGATGTGAGGTGGGAAAGGAAGGCTGGACCAGATGGTGTCAGTAGGCCAAGGAAAAGACTTTGTATTTCATTCTAAGTGTAATGTGATGCTTTTGGAATTGGGGTTCTCTTGATTGCAAGTTACAGAAGCCCAATTTGAATAACTTGTAGGAAAAATGGGGGAAATTTAACAGGAGAATAATGGGATATCTCGCAAAATGCAAGGTTAGCAATGGAGCTAGTTCTCAGGAACAGGATGAGGGATTGGAGATCTACTGTAAAGAAATGAGGTCCCCTCTCTTCTCCATCTTTGCTTCTTTCAGTATGGCTTCATCATTCTGTCATCCTTAGGAATATATATATATATATATTCCTAATTCCTTTATTCCTAAAATATAGGACTTCCTAATTCTTATATTCCTAATATATATATATATTCTTAAGAACTGGTCACCAAGAGCTCCCAAGTGCCACAGCTTCTTGAAATAAATTATATTATACATTTCCACCAAGACCTAATATATATATATTCCTAAGAACTGGCCACCAAGAGCTCCCAAGTGCCACAGGACTCTCCCCTATGCCCATACCATCTCTTTCTGTCTGTCTCTGTCTGTCCTTCTTTCTTTGTCTCTGTTTTTTTCTCCATCTCCCTCTCTCTCTCTCTCTCTAACTTTCTCTGTTGCTTCTAAAATTTGTAGAAAGAAGTACTGCTGTATTGAACATTCAGCAATTGTGAAAATGAGGGGGCAGACCAAAAACAAGTTACATTTATACTTTCTAAACACTTATTTTATGTTTGTCTCTAAGCAATAGTATCAAGTTGACATAAAATCAGTTGTCATACCAGTTTTAGAGACAAACTGACTGTTAAGTATGTACTGTCTTGCTCAAGATCACCAACTAGCTGTTAGCAGAGAGTGTGTTCTGTTTTGGAAACAAAGTCATCTTCATACTCATACATGTAATATAATCCATAAGATTAAAGCAAGTATTTTACCTCAGCATTCAAGGCCCTCTATAATCATTTCCTAAATGATTCTTATGTGAAACTTCCATGCAATTTTTAATGGGTTACTCAGAGGTTCTTGAAATAAACTATATTCTACATTTCCACCAAGACCAATTCCATTAGTATTCCTGTTTACTTTAGGAATAGCTTAAAGTACAAGTTGCCTTGACAGTCCAGTGCTATACACATATGAGTCAGTATTGTCATTAACCTGAGTAAACTTATCAACATTTAGTTTCATACAAACTTCCAGTTCTATCTTCTGAATTCCCTTTTCATGATTAGAAAATTCCAAAATATCCCTTACACTGTTCTCACACATTCTCTTAACCTCATTCTTTAACTTATATGTACTATTCCTTGATGATGTTATTTCCCTAGTGACACACAAGAGCAGGAGATATTTACCTCTCTGACACCATATCATTTTGGGAAAAGGTGCATGAGAGCTGCCATTCTTCTCAGAAATATTTATTCCTGGTTCACAGTCTTCCTCTAAACAGCCCTAATCATCTCCTTGGTGAATTCAATATCTAGGTTAATGATACCTCCAAAATATATTTGTATTCATTTTCCTCTGTTGACCTGAAATAGACTGTCAGATATTTCTCCAGTCAAAATGGGTTTATTCAGGATCAGTAGAGAATTGCAATGTGAGATCTGCAATGATGTCAAGTCACACAAAAGTCTCTGAACAGCAAGGGAAGGAGAACACTTTTAAAGAAGTTGGGGGGGGGGGGCGGCTACAGTAAAGAAAAAGAACATGGTTTTACATTGGCTGAATCTTTGCTAGGAAAGAAGAGGAGTCATTCTTTCTGTTGGGTTCTGCTGTCATTGCAGGGCATGAGAGCTCCCCCTTCAGTCCCCCAAATTTACATAATTGAGCTTTGTGTTCATTAATTTTTACACTTCTCTCCACCACCATGTCTAAGTGGCTGTCACCTTTAGCTATCAAATCCGTTTCTCAAATTTTTAATATATCCCCACCCAATCCATTCTGCACAGATCAACTTTAGTATTCCTTTTATATCCCAAACACATCACATAAATGTCTTTCTTGAAATCTTTACAAGTTTCATCATTTTACTTAGAACAACATCTAACTATGTGCCTTATTTTTACCAAGCACAAGACCTGGCAATTCCAACCTCCGAATCTCACAGGTTCTTCTTACATTTCTTACCATTCTCTCTCTCTTTTTTTTTTTTAACATCTTTATTGGAGTATAATTGCTTTACAGTGGTGTGTTAGTTTCTGCTTTATAACAAAGTGAATCAGTTATACATATACATATATCCCTATATCTCTTCCCTCTTGCATCTCCCTCCCTCCCACCATCCCTATCCCACCTCTCTAGGTGGTCACAAAGCACCAATCTGATCTCCCTGTGCTATGCGGCTGCTTCCCACTAGCTATTTCACATTGGGTAGTGTATATATGTCCATGCCACTCTTTCACTTTGTCCCAGCTTACCCTTCCCCCTTCCTGTGTCCTCAAGTCCATTTTCTAGTAGGTCTGCATCTTGATGCCTGTCTTACCCCTAGGTTCGTCATGACCATTTTTTTTTCCTTTTAGATTCCATATATATGTGTTAGCATATGATATTTCTTTTTCTCTTTCTTACTTCACTCTGTATGACAGACTCTAGGTCCAGCCACCTCACTACAAATAACTCAATTTTGTTTCTTTTTATGGCTGAGTAATATTCCATTGTATATATGGGCCACATCTTCTTTATCCATTCATCTGTCAATGGACACTTAGGTTGCTTCCATGTCCTGGCTATTGTAAATAGAGCTGCAATGAACATTGTGGTACATGACTCTTTTTGTGTTATGGTTTTCTCGGGGTATATGCCTAGTAGTGGGATTGCTGGGTGGTATGGTAGTTCTATTTTTAGTTTTTTAAGGAACGTCCATACTGTTCTTCATAGTGGCTGTATCAATTTACATTCCCACCAACAGTGGAACAGGGTTCCATTTTCTCCACACCCTCTCCGGCATTTATTGCTTGTAGACTTTTTGATGATGGCCATTCTGACTGGTGTGAGATGATGTCTCATTGTATATTTGATTTGCATTTCTCTAATGATTAATGATGTTGAGCATTCTTTCATGAGTTTGTTGGCAATCTGTATATCTTCTTTGGAGAAATGTCAATTTAGTTCTTCTGCCCATTTTTGGATTGGGTTGTTTGTTTTTTTTTGATTTTGAACAGCATGAGCTGCTTGTAAATTTTGGAGATTAATCCTTTTTCAGTTACTTCATTTGCAAATATTTTTTCCCACTCTGAGTGTTGTCTTTTCATCTTGTTTATGGTTTCCTTTGCTGTGCAAAAGTTTTGAAGTTTCATTAGGTCCCATTTGTTTATTTTTGTTTTTATTTCCATTTCTCTAGGAGGTGGGTCAAAAAGGATCTTGCTGTGATTTATGTCATAGTGTGTTCTGCCTATGTTTTCCTATGAGAGTTTGATAGTGTCTTGCCTTGCATGTAGGTCTTTAATCTATTTTGAGTTTATTTTTGTTTATGGTATTAGGGAGTGTTCTAATTTTATTCTTTTACATGTAGCTGTCCAATTTTCCCAGCACCACTTATTGAAGAGGCTGTCTTTTCTCCACTGTATATTCTTGCCTCCTTTATCAAAGATAAGGTTACCATATGTGCGTGGGTTTATCTCTGGGCTTTCTATCCTGTTCCATTGATATATATTTCTGTTTCTGTGCCACTAACATACTACCTTGATTACTGTAGCTTTGTAGTATAGTCTGAAGTCAGGGAGCCTGATTCTTCCAGCTCCTTTTTTCTTTCTCAAGATTGCTTGGGCTACTCGGGCTCTTTTGTGTTTCCATACAAATAGTGAAATGTTTTATTCTAGTTCTGTGAAAAATGCCAGTGATAACTTGATAGGGATTGCATTGAATCTGTAAATTGCTTTGGGTAGTAGAGTCATTTTCACAATGTTGATTCTTCCAATCCAAGAACATGGTATATCTCTCCATTTGTTTGCATCATATTTAAATTCTTTCATTAGTGCCTTATAATAATCTGCATACAGGTCTCTTGTCTACTTAGGTAGGTTCATTCCTAGGTATTTTATTCTTTTTGTTGCAGTGGTAAATGGGAGTGTTTTCTTAATTTCACTTTCAGATTTTTCATTATTAGTGTATAGGAATGCAAGAGATTTCTGTGAATTAATTTTGTGTCCTGCTACTTTACCAAATTAATTGATTAGCTCTAGTAGTTTTCTGGTGGCATCTTTAGGATTCTCTATGTATAGTATCATGTCATCTGCAAACAATGACAGCTTTACTTCTTTTCCCATTTGGATTCCTTTTATTTATTTTTCTTCTCTGATTACTGTGGCTAAAACATCCAAAACTATGTTGAATAACAGTGGTGAGAGTGGGCAAACTTGTCTTATTCCTGATCTTTGTGGAAATGGTATCAGTTTTTCACCATTGAGGATGATATTGGCTGTGGGTTTATCATATATAACCTTTAGGGTGTTGAGGAAAGTTCCATCTCTGCCTACTTTCTGGAGGTTTTTTTTAATAAATCGGTGTTGAATTTTGCTGAAAGCTTTCTCTGCATCTATTGAGATGATCATATGGTTTTTCTCCTTCAGTTTTTTCATATGGTGTATCACACTGATTTGTGTATATTGAAGAATCCTTGCTTTCCTTGGATAAATCCCATTTGATCATGGTGTATGATCCTTTCAATGAGCTGTTGGATTCTGTTTCCTAGTATTTTGTTGAGGATTTTTGCATCTACGTTCATCAGTGATATTGGCCTGTAGTTTTCCTTCTTTTTGACATCTTTGTCTGGTTTTGGTATCAGGGTGATGTTGGCCTCGTAGAATGAGTTTGGGAGTGTTCCTCCCTCTGCTATATTTTGGAAGGTTTTGAGAAGGATAGGTGTTAGCTCTTTTCTAAATACTTGATAGAAGTCGTCTGTGAATCCATCTGGTCCTAGGCTTTTGTTTGTAGGAAAAATTTTAATCACAGTTTCAATTTCAGTGCTTGTGATTGGTCTGTTCATATTTTCTATTACTTCCTGGTTCAGTCTCAGAAGGTTGTATATTTCTAAGAATTTGTCCATTTCTTCCAGGTTGCCCATTTTATTGGCATATAGTTGCTTGTAGAAATCTCTCATGATCCTTTGTATTTTTGCAATGTCAGTTGTTATTTCTCCTTTTTCATTTCTAATTCTGTCAGTTTGAGTCTTCTCCCTTTTTGTTGATTTGTCTGGCTGATGGTTTATCAATTTTGTTTATCTTCTCAAAGAATCAGCTTTTAGTTTTATTGATCTTTGCTATCATTTCCTTCATGTTTTTCATTTATTTCTGATCTGATCTTTATGATTTCTTTCCTTCTGCTAAGTTTGTTTATTTTATTTTATTTTTTTTTTTGGTTTTTCTTTCTCTAAGTTCTTTTGGTGTAAGGTTAAGTTGTTTATTTGAGATGTTTCTTGTTTCTTAAGTTTGGATTGTATTGCTATAAACTTCCCTCTTAGAACTGCTTTTGCTGAATCCCATAGGTTTTGGGTTGTTGTGTTTGCATTGTCATTTGTTCCTAGGTATTTTTTGATTTCCTCTTTGATTTCTTCAGTGATCTGTTGGTTATTAAGTAGTGTATTGTTTAGCCTCCATGTGTTTGTATTTTTTATAGATTTTTTCTTGTAATTGATCTCTAGTCTCATAGTGTTGTGGTCAGAAAAGATACTTGATACAATTTCAATATTCTTACATTTGTCAAGGCTTGATTTGTGACCCATTATCTCTCCTGTAGAATCTTCCATGAGCACCTGAGAAGAAAGTGTGTTCTTTTTGGGTGGAATGTCCTATAAATATCAATTAAGTCCATCTTGTTTAATGTGTCATTTAAAGCTTGTGTTTCCTTATTTATTTTCATTTTGGATGATCTGTCCATTGGTGAATGTGGGATGTTAAAGTCCCCTACTTTAATTGTGTTACTGTTGATATCCCTTCATGGCTGTTAGTATTTGTCTTATGTATTGAGGTGCTCCTATGTTGGGTGCATAAATATTTTCAATTGTTTTATCTTCTTCTTGGATTGGTCCCTTGATCATTATGTAGTGTCCTTCTTTGTCTCTTGTAATAGTCTTTGTTTTAAAGTCTATTTTGTCTGATATGAGAATTCCCACTCCAATTTTCTTTTGATTTCCATTTTCATGGAATATCTTTTTCCATCCCCTCACTTTCAGTCATATGTGTCCCTACTTCTGAAGCAAGTCTCTTGTAGTCAGCATATATATGGTACTTGTTTTTATATCCATTCAGCCAGTCTATATATTTTGGCTGGAACATTTAATCCATTTACATTTAAGGTAATTATCAATATGTATGTTCTTATTACCATTTTCTTAATTGTTTTGTGTTTGTTATTGTAGGTCTTTTCTTTCTCTTGTGTTTCCTGCCTAGAGAATTTCCTTTAACATTTGTTGTAAAGCTGGTTTGGTGGTGTTGAATTCTCTTAGCTTTTGCTTTTCTGTAAAGGTTTAATTTCTCTGTCAAATCTGAATGAGACCCTTGCTTCGTAGAGTAATCTTCATTGTAGGTTTTTCCATTCCGTCACTTTAAATATGTCCTGCCACTCCCTTCTGACTTGCAGAGTTTCTGCTGAAAGATTAGCTGTTAAGCTTATGGGGATTCTCTTTTATGGTATTTGTGTTTTTCCCTTGCTGCTTTTAATATTTTTTCTTTGTATTTAATTTTTGATAGTTTGATTAATATGGGTCTTGGCGTGGTTGTCCTTGGATTCCTGAACTTCATTAACTATTTCCTTTCCCATATTAGGGAAGTTTTCAACTATAATCTCTTCAAATATTTTCTCAATCCCTTTCTTTTTCTCTTCTACTTCTGGGACCCCTATACTTCAAATGTTGGTGCATTTAATGTTCTCCCACATGTCTCTGAAACTGTCCTCAATTCCTTTCATTCTTTTTTCTTTATTCTGCTCTGCAATAGTTATTTCCACTATTTTATCTTCCAGGTCATTTATCCTTTCTTCTGCCTCAGTTTTTCTGCTATTGAACTGTTCTAGAGAATTTTTAATTTCATTTATTGTGTTTTTCATCATTGTTTGTTTGCTCTTTAGTTCTTCTAGGTCCTTGTTAAAACTTTCTTGTATTTTCTCCATTCTATTTCCAAGATTTTGGCTCATCTTTACTCTCATTATTCTGAATTCTTTTTCAGGTAGACTGCATATTTCCTCTTCATTTGTTAGGTCTGGTGGGTTTTTACCTTGCTCCTTCATCTTCTGTGTGTTTCTCTGTCTTTTCATTTTGCTTAATTACTGTGTTTGGGGTCTTCTTTTTGCATGCTACAGGTTCATCGTTCCCATTGTTTTTTTTGTCTGCCTCTAGTGGCTAAGGTTTGTTCACTGGGTTTTGTAGGCTTCCTGGTGGAGGAGATTAGTGCCTGTGTTCTGGTCGATGAGGTTATGTCTTGTATTTCTGGTGGGCAGGTTCATGTCTAGTGGTGTGTTTTGGAGTGTCTGTGATTTTATTATGATTTTAGGGAGCCTCTCTGTTAATGGATGGGGTTGTGTTCCTGTCTTTCTAGTTGTTTGGCATAGGGAGTCCAGCACTGTAGCATGCTGGTCATTGAGTCGAGCTGAGTCTTGGCATTGAGATGGATATCTCTGGGAGATATTCAACTTTTGATACATGGAGCTGGGAGATCTCTGGTGGACCAATGTCCTGAACTTGGCTCTCCCACCTCAGAGGCACAGCCCCAATGTCTGGCTGAAGCACAAAGAACCTGTCATCCACATGGCTCAGAATAAATGGGAGAAAAAGAAGAAAGAAAGAATGAAAAAGATAAAATAAAATAAAATAAAATGAAAAAAATAAAATGTTATTAAAATAAAAAAATAATTATTAAATAAAATTTAAAAAGTAATAAAAAAGAAAGAAAGAAAGAAGAGAGCAACCAAACTAAAAAACATATTCACCAATGTTAGCAAGCACTAAAACTATACTAAAAAAGAAGAAGAAGAAGAAGAAGAAGAAGAAGAAGAAGAAGAAGAAGAAGAAGAAGAAGAAGAAGAAGAAGAAGAAGAAGAAGAAAAAACAACTGACAGATATAACCCTAGGACAAATGGTAAAAAGCAAAGCTATACAGAAAAATCACACACAGAAGCGTACACAGACACACTCATAAAAAGAGAAAAAAGGAAAAAAATATATATATCATTGCTCCCAAAGTCCACCTCCTAATTTGGGATGATTCCTTGTCTATTTAGCTATTCCACAGATGAAGGGTACATCAAGTTGATTGTGGTGATTGAATCCACTGCTTCTGAGGCTGCCAGGAGAGATTTCCCTTTCTCTTCTTTTTTTGCACAGCTCCTGGAGTTCAGCTTTGGATTTGTTCCTGCCTCTGCGTGTAGGTCGCCTGAGGGTGTCTGTTCTTTGCTCAGATAGGACTGGGTTAAAGTAACAGGTGATTAGGGGCCTCTGGCTCACTCAGGCCATGGGGAGAGAGGGGTACAGAGTGCAGGGTGAGCCTGCGGTGACAGAGGCAGGCATGACACTGCACCAGCCTGAGACATGCCATGTGTTCCCCTGGAGAAGTTGTCCCTGGATCACAGGGCCCTGGCAGTTTGGGGCTGCATGGGCTCCCAGGAGGGGAAGTGTGGAGTGTGACCTGTGCTTGCACACATGCTTCTTGGTGGCTGCAGCAGCAGCCTTAGCATCTCATGCCTGTCTCTGGGGTCCGTGCTGATAGCCGTGGCTCATGCCCATCTCGGAGCTCCTTTAATCAGCACTCTTAATACCCTCTCCTCACACAACAGAAAACAAAGAGGCAAGAAAAAGTCTCTGAAGCCAGAGCCTCAGCTCCCAGCTGCCACACGTCCCAGCGGGTGAGCAGACAAACCTCTCAGGCTGGTGAGTGCTGGTCAGCACCAATCCTCTTGTGGGAATCTCTCCACTGTGTTCTCCACACCCCTGTTGCTGAGCTGTCCTACATGGGTCCAAAGCTTCCCCCTTCCACCACCTGCAGTCTCCGCCCATGAAGGGGCTTCCTAGTGTGTAGAAACCTTTCCTCTTTCATGGTTCCCTCCCACTGGTGCAGATCCCGTCTCTATTCTTTCGTCTCTGATTTTTCTTTTGCCCTACCCAGGTACATGGAGAGTTTCTTGTTTTTTGGGAGGTCTGAGGTCTTCTGCCAGCGTTCAGTAGGTGTTCTGTAGGAGTTGTTCCACATGTAGATGTATTTCTGGTGTATTTGTGGGGAGGAAGGTGATCTCCACGTCTTATTCTTCTGCCATCTTGACGCTCTCTCACCATTCTCTCGATTTGTTCTTGTCTTAAAAGCCCTCTGACATTCTCTGGATCATATCATGTTTTCTTACTGCTTCAAGCTCTTTACAATAAATTTTCCTTCTCATTCTCTTTCTCTGAAAAACAGAATGTAATTCCTCTATATTCCCTAATATATCGATAGTGATATAGATATCATTTTCATCCTTCGACTTAAATGCCAACCCTTAGAAATAACTTTCCTCATCATTCTCTCTGATACATTCCTCTTCTTTGGGTTTTATCACACACTATTAATTAATTTATTTTTTTATTCTGTTATAATCTGCCATAAGACAAAGAGGCCCTAAATTATTGTTTTTCATAATTATTTGTATACTCTAACAGAGGAAATGAGGAATATATATATCTTCCTAACTCCTTAGGGCACAAAGAAAAATGAGTCTCAGATGGAATTCTGCCACACATTTAACATTTGTAAGGAAAAAAAAAAAAGCCAACAAACAAACAAAAAAATCCAGAAGAATTTAGTATCCACTTGCAGGATTCTGTGTCAATTTAGGTACTTCATCAGTTCATTGCCTAAAAGATGTACTAGAATCAAATCAAACAGTATGCTATTAGAGATGGTCAATTAACCACAGAGTAAAAGGAAGTTATCAGTAATCTTCTAGGTCATGGGCAAATGCAGTACTATTTCTGGTTTAAATATCAAGTGTCATTTCAAAGAACATAGACAAGTGGGCTCATCAGATCTTAATACACTCTTCAGGTAAGGATAGAGGTATCTATTCAATACTAACTAAAACACTTATTTTGAACACTACTCACTTAGTTAACATAAATTTATTTTTAACATTGATATTGTTCATTATTAAGGTACCTTATATTTATCAGAAATAAATAAAACTGAATGAAAAGATTGTTGTAGCTTCTTCTGGAGTGTTTTTAAGATACTATTTAGTAAGTACAGTAGAATGTAATCCTGATTAGGACATTAGACAGTTGAGTGTATTTACACACATGAATGTGTGTAATGAGTGTACATATAAACATACTGAAACCATTAATATCAATGTGACATAGCATTTTTCCTCTCTCTCACCTCCCCCCCCCCCCAACCGAGACCATTAGTATCACTATGACATAGCTCTTCTCTCTTAAGACTGAGAACTGAGGTCATCTGTGTCTTGTTATTTGTTCTAGGAAATTGATAAAGAAAGATAAGATTATAAACCAATTATGTAACATCATATTTTGCTTCCAGAAATTCCTGCAGATTATTTTAACTGGGACAATATTCTACTCAGCTTAGGTGAACATTTCCTATCAAGCAGCAATTTAACAATCAAGAATCATTCAAGACCCTCTTTTTGCAGATTAACAAATCCTAAACTATAACCTTCCACACTTTGCCCAATCTCAACAAGCTCTAATTTGATGGATCCTCGTAAAACATTTGATCTCAGGACAAAACGCTATATAATTATCCTCAACCTCCTTCCCCCTTCCAAGACACTCCCAAGATTCTGTGAAAGCTGTGCTGTCCCTTACTATAGCGAACTGTGATTAACAGGGCTTTGCTGTATTAACAGGTTGTCTAGTGATATTATTTCCTTATACACTGAAGTTTTAAAAAATAAACTATAGTCAACATAGCAACTTGTTAACTGTTAGCAGACTTTATAATAAAAGTTCTATTAGAACAAGTAATACCTCCATCTAGCTCATCATTATATTTTCTGTTGCCAGCTAATGCCTGTTACAGAATCAGAACTTTATTAATATTCGGGAGTGAATGAAGACATGAATCATTTCTATTTCTTCCAATGTATTGCCCTTCAGATATCCTCTTACAATACAAATTTTATTCTCCTACAAGTCTCATTTCAAATTTTACTTGATTCAGAAAGTCTTCCTGGCTTTTCTGTTCTGAACCACCTTTATTGTTTTGTTATATGCTGTGGCATTAACTTACCACATGGTATTTATATATTTATTTTGTTACTACCCTGTGTGCATGGAATTCCTTTAGACAATTATCTGTATTATGAGATTATTAAAACCAGTGGGTTTTTTTTTTTTTTTTTTTTTTTTTTTTTGCGGTATGCGGACCTCTCACTGTTGTGGCCTCTCCTGCTACGGAGCACAGGTTCCGGGCGCGCAGGCTCAGCGGCCATGGCTCACAGGCCCAGTTGCTCTGCGGCATGTGGGATCTTCCTGGACAGGGGCACGAACCCGTGTCCTCTGCATTGGCAGGAGGACTCTCAACCACTGTGCCACCAGGGAAGCCCCCAGTGTTTTCTTTGACACCTCTTTTCCTTTATAGCCACAGTGCTGCTTCCACCTTCAGCCGGTTCTTCAAGATCTTTTACCATCACGGAGATCTAGATGTTATTTTTTTAAATTTAATTACTAATATTTCACCTTCCTTTCCTGCTTGTGATTTTCTCCATTGCAACTCTTCATATAAGAACAGTTGAATATATTTATCTCAATTAAATATATCTAATTTATTTAAGATACATCTTAAATATGTCTTAAATAAATATCATCCAGCAGAGTTTCAACTTAATTACAGTATTTAGATAAAGATGAAGTGCCTATGTTCCTAAATATCATTATAGATCTCTTGACTTGACATTTATGTTAGGGGTGGTTATTATTGTCAGCAAAATTATTCTAAATTCGGAAATTGGTAAAAGAGAATACTGGGTGTCTTTTAAGCACAACATTGGGACTGATGTGTTACTGTCTATAACTCTACAGAGGCACAGGTTGACTTGTAGATTGGCCATTAAAGATGGAAGTATTTATCATCCATTGGGATCAATAACAATAAAGACTGTGGTTTATGGCCCTGTTGGACATTAACTAATTTTGAAAATAATCCAAAAATCTTTTCCTAATATTTCTTCATTAAACTGCTTGAACTGTCAAATGTTCTTTGGAGAAGTTTTAACATCTTATGGGTTTTCTCATTAATTAATGAGTTAAGAAAAATCATTGACCATCTTTATTTTATATATTTGCATTAAGTCGCAATATTACCTTTATGAAGTTTATACTGTAAGATTAGGCACTGTTAATGAAATAATTGTTGATATTAATGTTTTATCCAAGTTTAAAGTAATTTTACAAGCAAGATCATGTTTTTTTGTAGTAGAAATACAGTATGAGTAGTAACCTAATTTAACAATCAGGCTAAACAGATATTTTTCATACAAGTTGTAAGAGAAAGAAAACCCTGTTATTTCAAAAATTGCCAGCAGTAATGAGAACATTCTCTAAGAAGATCATGCAATTCATCTTAGGGAATGAAGAGCTCGTTTGTTTGGATGAACTTTGTTAAAATCTTTTCATAGGGCTTCCCTGGTGGTGCAGTGGTTGGGGTCCACCTGCCGATGCAAGGGACACGGGTTCGTGTCCCGGTCCAGGAAGATCCCACATGCTGAGGAGCGGCTGGGCCTGTGAGCCATGGCCGCTGAGCCTCCGCATCCAGAGCCTGTGCTCCACAGCGGGAGAGGCCACAGCAGTGAGAGGCCTGTGTACCGCAAAAAAAAAAAAATATTTTCATAAACAAAGATATGAAAAATATAGTTGTTTTGCTGGGAATATTCCAGATGATTCTCCTCAGGTTTCTAAACTTTAATATGCAGAAGTTCACCTTGGCACTGTTTACAATATGCAGATTCTTGTCTTCTAATTCTAGGAATTTTGATTGAGTGGTTTTGTTTGAAATAAATTTCAATCAGCATTTTGAGAAAATAGTACCTTGTGCTGATTATTCTCCTTTGGTACCTTTCAGCTCATGTTTCATCCTTTCTCTCTCCTGCTCTGAATGCTGGGAGACTGAGTGCTGTACAGATTACATAACCCTGGTTTCCCTTCTCTCTGGCTACTGGTTGGCTTCAAGCAATGAAGGCATCTAGCAGAGGTCAAATGAAGGAAAAGGCTGAGTTCAGGTTATGAAGCCCCTTACCACTCTGTTTTCATGTGGTTCTGAAAGTAACTGCATCCCTCTTGAATTATAGCTTCTGACATGTAACTAAATTCACACTGGGATTCAATGTTGGAAATGGTTTCTGGCTGTTACTAGTCCTGGAGTGGCTTGAAACCTATAAAACCAGTTGATTCCATCTATGACCATATAAATAGCTACTTCAATTAAGGTTTTCAGAAATACAGGTCGAGTGTGTTGTCTTTTGAGGGAACCATGGTTGATATGAATAACTGAGATGAAGGTTGTCCTTGCATTTTTATTCTTAGGAACAATGCTCTAAAATACCTGTGCATACTTCAGCCAATTTAAAGAAGTTCTTTTCACCTCACATCCATATGCTAGAATGGAGTACTGAATAATTTTGATAATGGAAGCTCTAGCATCATGAAATTATTTTAGAGATTACTGGTTTTAGACTTTTTTGGCTTATTATCTTTTATAAGACAATAACCACATATCTTCTATGCTGCACACACACATACACACACAGACATACACACAACACAAAATTTTACATGAAATCCTTAAGGCTTTAGTTACATCCGATTAAATAAAACTCTTGCCCAGAATATAGACACTCAATCTTGCAGGAAAAAATGCTGGCAGAGTAATGAAACTTTAGATCAATTTGTACATGTATATACATGTATACACTTAATCCCATCAGAATCCTGACATGTTTCAATAAATATATTAAAAGAAACATTTATAAACATTTATAATAAGCACTTACAAATGTCTAGATAAATTGAAAACAGAGATCATGATACTCTTATTTTCAAATCTGAGATTTCTTTTTTAGCAAAATTTTGTGTGTCAATGCCTTAAAGTTGCAATTCCTATTAAATTAATATAATATTAAAATTTCCTAAGTTCTTCTTTTAGGACAATAAAAAGATGTTATTGTATAGTTATTTCCCTTTTCCTCTGAACTATCAAATCTATATTCAGTCACAAAAATATAGGGCTTCCCTGGTGGAGCAGTGGTTGAGAGTCCGCCTGCCGATGCAGGGGAAACGGGTTCGTGCCCCGGTCCGGGAAGATCCCATATGCCGCGGAGTGGCTGGGCCTGTGAGCCATGGCCGCTGAGCCTGCGCGTCCGGAGCCTGTGCTCTGCAATGGGAGAGGCCACAACAGTGAGAGGCCCATGTACCACAAAAACAAAAACAATCACAAAAATATAATAGAAATCAAGATAACAATATTTTTGTTTCTCACCTTTGCATAAAATTGTTACACAATTTAAGGCTTTCCTTTTTTTGTTTTTAAACAAGACGTAATGGTAGCTTTTTGCTTCCATCTACTCATTTACTTTTTGGGGAGCTGTCTATGGTGTAATCTTGGCTGGTATATCTTCCATGCTCACAAGAAACCACAGCACCCACATGCTACAATGCTCCTGTTTTCATGGCTTTAGAAAAATTCATTAGTAACAATTTAAATTAGTCTGTTATGTTCTATCCCTGTTGATACAAATATAAAAGTCACTTAGAAAATATTACTAAATTGTGACGTAAGACTGATATCTTGCATATTATAAAACAGTCTCAACTGGGAAAAGATGAGACTGGGGATCCAGGTAGAAAATTAGATTGATATGCTGTCCTCACATAATGGCATTTTCATTTCAGAGAACCTTACAAAGTCCAAAATGAAACCATTTTTTATAGTTGTTCAAAACCCCAAGAGAAATGAGTTCAGGTGTCTCAACTTAGTTTCTCATGTACAAAGGGACACATCAAAAAGCTCTCATAGACTGATAGTAATTTATCACTTTCACTTTTAGGAAGCCATGGGATTACAAACATGAAGCAAACAACAGCAAAAAGAAGTATTTCTAGAAGCATTTTTTCCCTCAGCTAGATGTTTCTATTTTATTGAAGAGTAGTCTTACAAAACAAATAAAAATTACATTTTTTCATGATATATTCATTGAAATTTTCTTTAAATACTCAGTTATTAACATTCAAAAGAGCAAAATCATGTCACTGTAACCAGTGTTTACAATAAATGTAGCAGCTATATGGTGTTACCATATATCTTTAAAATAATTATATGTCAGACAGGTAAACAAAACCTAAATCTAGGTTTTCTTATACATTTTTATTATTTAGATGGAAGATAGCTCTTTAAATATACAATATTTACAGATTTTGTTCTAAAGATTTTTTAATTATTTGTTTAAATAGTTATAGTTAATATAAATAATTACATAAAATCCTACAGATTTTGATGCCTTCAAAAGTGCAATAATGTGTCATTACAATGTAGATAAATTATTTTAGATATTTGCTGTGGGTATTCAACTTTTCATTCACCCTCTAGTATCTTGTGACGCATTGATATCATGGAAATCTGAAATGTCAACAGTGTGACAGTCAAGAGCAGTATATCAGTATTTGAATCATTACTGAGGTGTGGGTCACAAATACAGGATACTAAGTAATTTATTCAAATATTATTTGGGTCCTTTCTCAGATATTAACTAACCAAGAATTATTAAATTAGATAAAAATCAGAAATATTTTTGATAATATATAATCTAAAAGTTAGTATGTTTATTACAGTGCATTTTCATTTTGAATGCAAGAAATAGTGGGACATATTCAGCTGTCCTTTATAACAAATTAGAAGAGAGATGGAAAAGGTCAGGGCTTATTAAGAAGCAACATCTATTCTATGCTATTGAAAATGTCACAAAAAAGATAATACAGAAATTAACTCTGGTTAGTTGTGACTGAAATAAAAAGTTTCAGTAGAGACTCATTATGATTATCAAGCTGATGAGAGTAAATTCTCTGGATCAGCAATTGTTTACTTATTAGGCAAAAGTGTATTAAAACCAAGCTGCACAAAGTGATATTTTATCAAGTTTTGAAAAGTCATGTGGCTGAATGGCTGAACTTATGTAAAATAAAATGAAGTGTTAATACATTATCTAATAAGTAGACATTGGAATGAATGTACTATTGCTCTATCCATTATGGATATTTTATGAATTTTTAATTAATTTTTATCACATTTGCTAAGGAGTTGTGTTGTTTTTATTGTTATTCTCTACAGATAAGTAGCTTTCACACTTTCTGAGAAAAATAATTATCTCCATAAGAGTATGAACAGAAAAAGAACTTTATGAGGAAAGAGAGTGATATAATATTTTATTTAAAAATTAGATTAAAAAAATTTCCTTTTTAATCAACATTCATAAATATACAGGAAAATTCAAATCAAAGACAGTAAGATAGCTTTAAATGATTTTAACATTTTCCAAGTGAGGTTAATAAAACCCCTTTTCATTAAGATGGTACAGAACTAATACAATTAAATTTCCCTTAAGAAATTCGTGATTGTGAAAAGAATCTCTTCATGAATCCCAGAGAATTACATGTTGTTATTGCCCCCTGGAAAAGCTAACTATTAAAATTCATTATAGCCAATATTTTATAACTTTATTTTTACATTGTATAATAACTTTTTTATATAGAGTAAAAACTATAAAAATATTGAATCAATATTTTGTACACCTGAAACTCATATAACAGTGTAAGTCAACAATACTTCAATTTTTTAAAAAGGCAACTATAAAATATACAATAAAATTCAGTAGAATCCTTTCCATTTTTAAAACTAACACCAAAAATATAAACACATTAATAAATGTAATATTTTATTTGAATTCTTTCTCAAAATGTCTAAGATGCTTCATTAAACAAATTGTTGTCTCAACAAGACAATGTTTTTTTTCCACCTGACAATAAGCTCAGTTATCAGAACAGTTTTCTCATCTAACTTTGTCTTAAGGCCTGCATCTTTCCACATGAACCAATTCTAATCTATTATGTTACAGACTTCACTAACAAATCCCCTGTCTTGTATGATGTGTTGAATCCATCAAACTAATATCCCCAAAACTCATTAATATCTTATCCTAACTTTCCCATTTTGAATTATTATTAAGACTCTGCCAAGGTGTAGTTCTCCTTTGAAGCTGTAAATCTCTACATTCAGCACTGCTTTTTTTATTTTTTCTTTTGCTAATTCAAATAATATTGAGTAGTTAACAGTGGACGACCTTGGAGGTCTTGCCAAAATGGCCATTAAGGCTTAAGACTTACAGAAAACTGCATTACTTGAAGCCCCATGAGTCTTCTTCTTGGAATGACTTTCTGACCATGAGGGTGAAGTAGGTTCCGCTTTGACTCTGAGCACCTATTTCTTTCATCAAGCTCCCAAATTCTAAGATAATTTTGTCTCCTGGAAATAAAAGAAACATTTTAAAAGTAATCTGCTTATCTCATCAATTTAAAAAAGCCTTTTCTTTGGTCTTAGGTCGGTAAAAATCTGTCCTTTTTCTAACAGCATCATCATTTATTTCTTGGATTGTTCTTTCCACTTCTTGTTGCCAGTTTTTCAGAGGAAGTTCATAGACAAGAGGATAAGAATAGATACAATAAATCTGTCTCATTCTCAAGGGCCAACAAGTCCCAAAGGTCTTGTCAGATTGGCATCTTATAGGACAAGTTTTGCCTTTAGTCAACTATCTTTCTAAATGTCAAAATTTCACCAAAATTACAATGGCCACTTGGGGAAACTTTGAATTACACATTTACTCTGTAAAGATATCTTGAAAAAGGAAATAAATTTTTAAAAGTACAAGAGTCAATAGCTTTATTCTTTTAGATCCTGTATGGTTAATGCTAACTTGACCATGCTGCCCAGATATATGGTCAAACGTTGTTCTGAATGTTTCTATTAGGGGGTATTTTGTTGAGATTAATATTTAAATTGGTGTACTTCAAGTAGAACAGGTTGTTCTTCATGATGTGAGTGGGCCTCATTTGATCAGCTGAAGTCCTAAATAGAACAAAAAGATTGACTTCCCTTGAGCAAGAGTTATTTTTTCAGTAGAGAGCTTTTGTATGCAACCGTAACATTGGCTCTTCCCTGGGTCGCCAGCCTGCGACAAGGCTTCAGATTTTGGGCTTCCTGGCCTTCAGAATCACATGAGCCAATTCCTTACAGTATATACACATTCTATTGGTTCTTGTTCTCTGCAGAACCCTGACTAATGCAGAGCCTAACTGTCTGCAATTGTTCTATGCTAAATAAGAAGTGGAAAGACAAAAAAAGATAATGTGGGTAAAAAATGCAGGTATTCTGAGAGGCAACCAAGCACTTAATTGAGTTTTCTCTTAAATTCTCCAGAAGAACTTTCTTTAAATATTAACAAACAAACTTAGAAACTTTTTATTAATATCACATACTGCAATATTAACCTTAAATTCTACCACTATCACACAAACTCTCTCTGGGAAGAATGACCACTCAGGTGGTAGAAATTTATATAGCAAATTTCAGACATTACCCATTTATCAGCCAATAAATCTCATCAGCATGCCTCCAACCAAAGAATATTATTATTTCTCTTGTGAAACTACACATGCTAACTTAATAAAAATGGTTTTATTTTGTAAATAGAATTACTTCTTGTGTTCTCCTGAAGACCTCTTTCTTGAGATAACCAAAGATTCTCTTGTTTGTAATCAGGTCATAGGTAGTTCAAATCTTGATCTACTATTTTGCTTGTGTCTAAATTAAGTCCAAATTGAAGATTTCCAAGAGTTTATGGTCCAAACATTTGGCTGATATTAACAGACTTACTGATTTTGAATATATTGAAGTTTAGATTGTCTTGTACATACATTTACCCAACTTGCATATTTTCCCCTAAAACAAGAAGGCAAAGAAGGACTTGAAACCAATCATTGGAAGCTTGATAGAAAAGAGACATCATACTTGTACCAATCACTGTAATACTATTCAGTGTGTTTTCACTGTAAGTAACAAAACACAACAGGAAAAGATATTGATTTGTTCAACACTCCAGGACCATAAAGGAAAACAGTAATCCCCTGCTTTCTGTGATACTGAATCCAAGTAGTATTTTATCTTCAGTGCCACCTAAGCCTACACATTTTACAATTGTATATACGTACTCTGCTTTATATCTTAGTGCTCCCCTCATTAAACTAATTAAGTTCTTATTGGCCTTTTTCTGTGAAGGTCTAAAATATACCAGCAGAATGATGCCTCAGAAGTTTATTGAGACACTCCATTTTTCACAGGACCTTAATCATGTTAAATTTTCCCATGATTTTCTTATTTGACATAAGGATCAACTTTCATTATGTTCTATTGATAATGTGGTGCCCAAGATTGATTCAATATATTTAATCAGCTCAAAAGGAACATAGCACTTTTAAGAAAAAGTTATACTTTGTCAAAACAAAAGATATGACTTATTCCAGGACATAATATATTCCAAGAATGCAAATATTTCAATTATGAGATACTTCACATCATTAAAATTTCTCTCATTCTGGTCAAGAAATAATGAGAACTTTCCTTGATCACACTGATGCAATATAAGCAATTGGTCCATTACTTTTCTGAAATCATTATATATGTGTATAATTTAACCAAATTTTCAATAATTGAACTCCCTAAGCAGGAGCAAACATTTTATGATTTATTTCCCATCCATTCATAAATAACCTCATGTTATTCTGACTCAACTTCATAGGAATGATCAGATACCAATGGTTTATTACAGCATTCTTTTTTATTTATTTATTTTTTTGTGATACGCGGGCCTCTCATTGTTGTGGCCTCTCCCGTTGTGGAGCTCAGGCTCCAGACGCGCAGGCTCAGCGGCCATGGCTCACGGGCCCAGTCGCTCCATGGCATGTGGGATCTTCCCAGATAGGGGCAGGAACCCGTGTCCCTTGCATCGGCAAGCGGACTCTCAACCACTGCACCACCAGGGAAACCCCCAGCATTCCTTTTTCACTCTGTGGCAAAAGCCTACCTACCCTGTTTTACAGCAATAATAGCTTTAGCTCAAATAATGGAAGCTTCTATGAAATGGAGTTTAGATTTTGTTTTAAAATTGATGGCTCCCCATGCTGATCAGTCTCTGTTCTTGTCTAAAAGCTCAATATTTATTAACAAGTAGGTTTATCGCCTATAAAATTCTTACTCCCTCACACATTTCTAAGCATCAATGTAATTCTTTAAATCATGGCACCTTATTTCCATAATCAAAATAAGGGGAATCAAATAACTGACTTGACTCTGCCAAGAATTATCATCCATGCTCTAAACAGAGTTATTTTAAAAATTCCTATAGAAAATAGGTATAATATTGCTTGGTAATGAGTCTAGTCTTAAGATCAGAACAGGAAATTTTCAAGACTTATAAAAACAGAAGTCAACTTATTCACAGTATATGACCCTTTACTAGAAACTAAATCAGGCCAGATGGCAGAATACACTACACACCCTGGATCATGACAAACGGCTGGAGATCAGAGAGCTAACATTTATTGTAGTAGCAGACATGTTTTGCATGTAATATGTAATTTTGTAGTGCTTTGGAAACAAAAAGCATTCTTTTTTTTTTTTGTTTTGTTTTTTTTTGTTTTTTTTTGTCTTTTTTTTTTTTGCTGTACGCGGGCCTCTCACTGTTGTGGCCTCCCCCGTTGTGGCGCACAGGCTCCGGACGAGCAGGCTCAGCGGCCATGGCTCACGGGCCCAGCCGCTCCGCGGCATGTGGGATCTTCCCAGACCGGGGCACGAACCCGCGTCCCCTTCATCGGCAGGCGGACTCTCAACCACTGCGCCACCAGGGAAGCCCAAAAAGCATTCTTGATATCACCAATAATTCCAATTCAGAATATCCAGTAGATTAAAGAACTCTTTATGCCTAATACTTTTGAAGTAGATAGTCATTATAAAATTAGAATTTGCACACAAAAGGATAACTTGAAAGCAAAGGGAAAGATTTTAGGTAATCTTTATGAAAGACTGGAGCTTTAATTAAGATCTTGGCCCTCTTAAAAGTCCAAAAAGCCAATTCTTTAAAGAAGTTCAGAGAAGCTGTTATGGAATGCCAGTGACTGGTAACCACGAAAGAAAGAAAGAAAGAAAGAAAGAAAGAAAGAAAGAAAGAAAGAAAGAAAGAAAGAAAGAAAGAAAGAAAGAAAGAAAGAAAGAAAGAAAGAAGAAGGAAGGAAGGAAGGAAGGAAGGAAGGAAGGAAGGAAGGAAGGAAGAAAGAAAGAAAGAAAGAAAGAGAGAGAGAGAGGAAGGAAGGAAGGAAGGAAGGAAGGAAGGAAGGAAGGAAGGAAGAAAGAAAAAGAAAGAAAGGAAGAAAGAAAAAAATAAAGAAAGAAGGGGGGGGGAAGGGGGAAAGGAGAAAGGAAGAAAGGAAGGAAGAAAAAAAAAAAGAAAAGAAATAGAAACCTGGCTTTATATTACATGAAAATACTTCCTATTCCCTCAAAAAAAAAAAAAATTGCAATGATTTTACGCTGACTTTTCTACCACAGCAACAACAATTATGGTATTATATTCAACCAATATCGAAGTGGGGGCTTTATCTGAGGAATCTCTGCATTGTGTCTCCTCTGTCATCACCATTATCCCAGTACACCTGTAAAGATGGGATATGGAAAAGAGGGCTAGTCTTAGGGTACCTGTGAACACATTCAAATGAGTTTCAAAATGTATTCCCTGCAATGAATTTTAAATACATTTTGGTCACTGTTTGCTTACTTACACAATAGATTGAAGCTTTTACTTAATGGAAGGCTACTGATTTAATGTTAGCAAAAGTATTGTTTCATTCCAAATCTGGGGATTTCCAGTCTCTCTCTCCAGTGAAAGGAGTGTCAATTTAGAGTTACTGATATTACAGAGAATTGCAAAGCCTTGCTACGTACTCAGAAATCTCACTGTTCAAATTATACTCAATCTTCAGGAAAGTTGGAAAGAACGAATGTAATTCCGAAACTAAAATTTGAAAAGCACTTAAGTGAATCTTGATCTTCCATGGCCTAAGATGTGTTATTGGTTTTAATGTAAAAAAAAAAAAAAACAAAAAACTCCTTCTGTGATTCATCTTCTCTCTTTATGATTTAATGATAAGTCAACCCATCCATCTAAAAGATCACTCTGATTATAAACCTGTTCCACTACGAACAGGCATGCCCAAATCCTTTAAGGGACTTGTGCAAAATACCCATTCTTATCAGGATGTAGCTGAACCTTCCTCAACATTGTTTTAACAACCCTCACATAATAAGAATCCTGGAGACCTGATATTCTGGAAGAGAAATCAGAGGAAAAAAACAAACAAACAAATTAAAAAAAACACCTGCAAACTCCTATGGAAAAAATATTGCCAACATGTGAAAAAACCTCAAAGAGGTTGGTCTTTGGAATCATATTATTCATTTAAGGGACACAACCCTCCTCATATCAGTGGAAGGATGGACACTTTAAACTGAGAATTCTTGAAATTTTCAGAAGCTGACAGCTTCAAGGTTCACGTGTAAATCTGAAGTTTCTTACCAAGACCCAGAGAACAAGATCCAGATGACTGAAACAGCAGAGTATCAGGCTTTAAAATACGCTAATATTCTTAATTTTCATAAATATTTTATTTTCTCTTTGCTGGTTTAACATTCTAATTTCAACAGACACTAATTAGCTCTTAACTCTGATACCTAGGATGCCCTTTTTCTAAATATTGCTTGTTGCATTCCTAGTTACTTCCTTGTATAAGTCTAATTCTGGCTAGAGTTTGTTTATAATTTGGCTAAAATCTAAAACCTAATCAACTTTATGGTCTGCATATACATATTCCTCAGGGAGTCATCCAACTCTGTGGTAATGAAACAAATAGTTCCAAGTTTAATGTTCTAAAATAGTAAACACAATTTCAGAAGCAAACATCACAAAAAGACAGCTAAACACATAACTCTCTCTCTAATATCGCATATAGGAAAAAAATCTGGGGACCTTTTGTAGGAGCTTATTTCTGTAACCAAACTTTCATAAATATTGAATTTGGGAAGAAATTACAAAATATATTATATATCTATTGAATCTTTTTTACTTTTATAGACTTTAAAAGGAAGTCTCACTATTTATGTGGATTTTCTGACTCAGATCTTTAGCATGATCTCTTGCTGTCTGGCACCTGATTCCTCTTGCTGAATGATATTGAAAATGTACAATACTACCTAGCTACCTTTAATGGAATTTTTGCTAAAAACTAGATAGCTCGGTGGCCCTCAATAACAGGTACTAAATTTTTAGTACCAAAACCTACAGGTTACTACAAGCAGACAGGACAGGGACTTACCTTGGTAGACTGTTGCCAGCATTCCTGATAGTCTCATATTCAAACGGACCCAGGGTCCATTTATACATATTGATTTCTCTTATCAAAAAACAACATAAAGTATAGACATTATTTAATAACCTAATTCAAGATGGCAAATATCTAGCCCATGATCCATGACCACAAAACCTAACCAACAGAAAGGAATTCTGGACTGTCTTCAATTCCCTTCATTTCATGCTTTACAAAGGGCCTAGAAAATGAGGAAAAATTCTTCCTTCTGTGATTCAGATCATGATTAAAGCCAGGCAAGATCACTGAGGCCAGAGAACTTTTTGCCCTAGAAATTTATTAAATTGGACAAACAAGCCCAGCAGAACATCCCTAGATATAATGTTAACTTCTTAAGAAGGAATATGTGTCATCTTAGGGGAAGAATGCAGTACTCGTATCCTGAGACCTTCCTGACATGAAAAAGATCCAGGAAAACAAATAGATAATTAAATTAGGTCATTTGGCTAATACCCTATATCTGTTTCTGCATTCTCTTCAACATGGGTTGGGTCTTTTCTCTTGTTATAATATGGGCCTTCTTGGTTCTCAGTTTACAAGTGAATGAAAACTGATTGAATTCAGCTCAGAGTGGATAATGACACAAGGCAGGGATTGAGAATCGAGCTCACCAGCCTCATCACAACTGTCGGGTCTCAGATTTGAGAACATCTGTGTCAAAGTAAATGCCTACTCAGAAAAAGTTTTCACCCAGGAGGTAAGGCTATAAATCATTAATAACTTTACTATTTCTTTTAGGAAATGATTGGAAACCTTTTGTTTTTTTTGTTTTTTTTTTTTTTTTTAGCATGCAGTTTGCTCATCTGGAAAATCAGGTATCTACTAATGATAGTTAGCACTTTTGTATAAACAGTTCACCTAAAATTCACAAAAAACATTTCATTAAAACTTGCCAGGGCTCTTACCTCACAAACTTAAAATACTATGTCATATACTTTGTCATAACAAAGCATTCCCTGCCCTAAAACCTCTTTGAACCTCTTGTGTTCAGATCCTAAATCCTTATAAATAATATTTACTATTTTTTTCTCTTTTGCCACACTCCTACATATATATTATGTATACTTATGGAATATTATTCAGCCTTAAACAAGAACAAAATCCTGTCATTTGCAAAATGGATTAACATGGAGGGCATCATGCTAAGTGACATAAGTCAGACACAGAAAAACAACTACTGCGTGGTATCACCTATATGTGAAACCTAAAAAGAAATGAAAAAGTTAAACTCATAGAAACAGAGAGTTGAATGGTGGCTGCCAGGGATGAAGGGGTAGGGGAAATAGGGAGAGGTTGGTAAAAGGGTACAAACTTTCAGTTATAAGATGAATAAGGTCTTAATAATGTGAAACACAGTGACTGTAGTTGATTATATTGTATTATATAATTGAAATTTGCTAGGAGAGAGAAATTAAGCATTCTCACACACACACAAAAAAAGTAAATATGTGATGGATATGTTAATTAAATTTAAGGTGGGATTCCTTCCACAATGTTTATGTATATCAAAACATCATGGTGTACACTTTAAATATGTTACAATTTTATTTGTAAGTATACCTCAATAAAACTAAAAAAAAGAAGAGTTTCATGAAAAGTTAGCTTGGAATTAGAGCTGATGTAAAGATGTTATATTGCCCTATTGAACAGAGTAGGTGGATAGTGAGGCCATTAATAAAAGTAAAATAATACGGAAGAACATGCAGATTTGGAGGGAAGTTTCTTTCACTTTTAGTACAGTACTCTCTGCTTTGAAATATTTACATTGCATGCAGTTGGCTACATGACCTAGGATGCCCAGTGGATTGGGTGGGAGATAGCAAGTTGAGAATTATCAGTAAAAAGATTATTGCAATTGTGGAGAAAATGAGAAAAGAAGAAGGAAAATAATGTAAGCCTCTGGGGACAACAGATTGATGACTATGTACTAGAGGAGAAAAAAAAAATGTCATAGAGGAAAAGCTAGAACAATGAAGTGGTAGCAGACTTTGAGTGCCAATCAGGCTTTAATACCACAGAAACACACTTAGAACTTACTTGAGAAAAAATGATGCCACTGTCATTTGAGCATATAATTGAGTTTGGGGAAAACTAAGCATGCACTATGGATAGGAGAAAGGGTGATAGAAACAGAGGCAGGGATTTGGGATGGGAAGCATGCTTAGTACAGGGAAGCAAAAATGAAGGTCTGCTCTAGAGAAGTAATGTATAGAAATCAAAGCAGAGGTTTGAGCCAGGTTGTTCAATATAGTAATACAGTTAAAATCTGATGTTCAGTTTACTATATGACCTTATTCTGTTTCAAATTTTTCCAATTGTTTCTCCACTATATTTACTTGATTTACATTTTTCTTCACATATTAAGCTTTCTTTTAGAGTTAAAATAGGTTACAGTCTACAATCTGTTATACTGTAAACAATGAATCCTCTTATAAACATCACAGTGTATAAAACATTAATGTTTAATAAATTTTTACATTTAGTAGTGAAATATACAATAAGAGAATGAATCTAAATATATTTCTATATTTTTCTCTTTGTCGCTTGGTGATCCTGTTCTTTTCTGAGTCACCCCCGTGGTGGAGAGGAAGCTGGTGGAATAGTGGGAAGCTATAGGAATGTTACATCAGAAATTCAAACGCAGAAAAGAGTAAATATTCAGTTTCTGACTTCCTAAATAATAGACAAGCAAGTTGAAAGTCAGGATAAAAAGGATTTTAAAATTTCTCTATCTCTTTTGACCACTGGCATACTAGAGTTTACTATATGCCCAGGAAAGGACTAAAGAAGACATAATCATAAAGGAATAAAAAGAACAAATCTCGGGGCTTCCCTGGTGGCGCAGTGGTTGGGAGTCCGCCTGCCCATGCAGGGGACGCGGAGCGGCTGGGCCGGTGAGCCATGGCCGCTGAGTCTGCGCTTC
The DNA here is from genome assembly GCF_951394435.1 of Stenella coeruleoalba. Lineage (NCBI taxonomy): Eukaryota > Metazoa > Chordata > Mammalia > Artiodactyla > Delphinidae > Stenella > Stenella coeruleoalba. The sequence continues at coordinate 37,101,709 of NC_137164.1, read as the reverse complement.
CGGAGCCTGTGCTCCGCAACGGGGAGAGGCCACAACAGTGAGAGGCCCCCGTATCGCAAAAAAAAAAAAAAAAAAAAAAGAACAAATCTCAACTCATTATATTAGTGCATTCGAGAAGAGGGAGAAGGAGCTAATGGTAACATAGGTTCTAAACTTTTAGGAGAAATTCCAAAAACGTGCATTCTCTGTACTGTGCAGGAAAATTGTTCAGTGGCTTTAGCAGGAGAAAGCAATTTAGGTGACCTTTGTTCTTTTTGGTCAGCATGATGTGTGCAGGAAATGTAGTTTCCCAATGACCCCAAGGAAACATAGAGGTAGAATTAGGTTTGTGCTGCAGATGTGGGAATGTCAAGAACAGAGGCAGCTGCTAACTTTGGATGAAAGTGTATTTTTTCCCTGAGCTAGATGTGTCCTTTTGAAGTAGAAAGAGGATCCAGAAGACATGGATTTGTATACCTCATTTGTCTTGTTCCACACCAAGGCATATTAGATATACACACACAAAGCAGTCAGTCAGTCACCATCTTGGTTAGGAGCAATACCAGGTGAGACTAGAATGCTGAAAATATCCGACATTTGCATAATTTATTCAAACACAGAGTAAATTACCTAAAGATACTAAAGACAGTATTAACTGAACTAAAGTTACTGGTTAGGTCTAAGTATTATTTTGTCTTTTTTTTTTTTTTTTCAACTACCCTATATGGTGAAATTCATAAGGAAGAACAGATTAACAAATAGGAAATTATTTTTAAGGAAATATTTATTTGTAATCTGAGTGGATTGTGAATCTTTCTACATGTTTTTCTTCCTCTGCTCTCATGTAATTCATGCACTTAGTAAAAGGTAGTAGAGATCCCAGTACTTTCACTTTTAGAATGAATCATATCAAGTTGGCAAATTGGAAGCAATAACTAAGCAAAAATTTGTTTTCCCTTTACTCAGTTTCAAGGAAAATTCAATGTTACAATTGTGATTAAATTTATGTTTCTGGCATAATAACATCTTTCTGAAAAGTAGATACAGTGATGGCTTTGTCCACATAGAATTAATTATCTATTCCAGGAATCTGTGCTTTAAAGTTAGCAATCTGGGAATGGAGCAATGAGGGGAAAAAGTTAACAGGATAGCATGACTGTGAATTTGAATTGCTGTTTTCATTCTACATCAAAAAGAATAATTTATCTAGAGCAGTTTTAGCTAAGCCAGGTTCTTATCATTTTCCATTATTGGTAAGGAAGAAACTGTGTTTTATTTAACGCCATGAGATATTTGAATATGAAGTCAAACTACTTTCTTTGCAAATCGTCTTCAGCATCACCAATCCACTGGATTTTATCACTGTCATCAGCATGGAGCCTGAGGGAACAAGATGATGGGAATTTACATTTTGGCATCTATAAATTTATATTCATTTAAAAATAATAATAATATAATTTTGCTTCTTCTAAAAACCAAAATTTTCAAAAGAAAGGAAGAGCAAAAGAAAGAAAGAAAGGAAAATAAAAGGAAAGAAGGACGGTCTTAAGCATTTTAGAGGCATCTATTTGTATGAAAGCAATGAACTGAGAATACATACAGTGTTTACTGTTATTTAGGTAATTCATAAGCATGCATTTTAAAATTATCTTTGTATAGTTGTTCTATTACATTTTTCTAAAGGGCAATACTTTGTTAAACTGTCTCTATGTATTTAATGCTATTTTGTTGCTAAATAACCCCAAATTATCCCACAAATTGTCCCAAGTTAAAGTTTTGTACAGGTATATAGAGGAGAAAATACAGATTGCTCATTTTTAAATATCATTTGTGATGACTAAAAAGAAGGCTTTCATAATTGCTCTAATCTTTGTATTGTAGCACAGCATCCTCTATATGAGACAAAAATTGAATGTTGCCAAGATATCTTGCCCTGAAGCCATCTCCCTTTATTTTTGCTCTTATCTTAAAATGTCAATTGCCAGAAACCCCAGAGATAGACCCAAGTGTACTTATGGATGCTTTATTTGCCAAGGAAATTGTTGTGTTTGAAGGGAAAGATGGAAGAGAAATAGTTGAATGAAATATTTGGTAATGCTAATGAAGCAAATCTGGAAACAATGATATGATTGACATAAATATCACCAGTTCCCTATTGTATTTGCTGACTTTTTTTAAAGAATCATCTAGTAGAAAACACAATATGGACAGTCAGAAATCCTGGGTCTTCAAGTCACAACACTGGATTTGTTTCTTGTGTTAAATAACTGGCTTAACTCTAGATAATTATGAAAATCTTCAGCTCTGAGATGGTATGATTCAATGTATTTTTCTTTTGTCATTTAATTATGCAACTCTTGCCCCACTTTCAAAAATTGTTCAAGTGATAGTGAGAGAATCTTTCAAATGAAACTTGAGATATCAACATGAGATTTCAAAACTGGGAAATATGGTGCCGCTGCTTTTAGTATATTATTCCTTAAAGGGTCTTCCTTGTGTCAACCAAAATTGCTGTTAGAGGTGTTCTTTTAATGCCTATTTTATTTATTATTTTTGTGGAAATAAATGTGACATTGACTGTGTGTCTTACCTTGTTCTAGAAAGTATTTAAGGTAGCTTGATAAGTTATAAAGCATCTCAAAAGAGAGGTGCCATCTGTGAATAAAGTAGTTCAGTTGTAATGCAACTCAAATACTTTAACTGTTTTTTATTTATTTTATACAATATAAAAGTTAATGCTATTGTCAGTCTTTTGGGGATAAAATATTGATTCAACCAGTGTACACTTTTTTCTGCAGGGACTAGACTTCGAGATTTACAAACAATCAAGAGATTATTAGATCCATTTTATTCCAGATAAGCACAAATGAGGTCAGCCACTTGTAAGAGTGCAATGTCAAATTTCCCAAACCCTCCGGCTTTAACTTTAAATTTTTTAAAAACATATTTATATGGAAATAGCAATTTGTAATGTGTCAAATTGAATAAAATGCCATAAGTTATGACATACTATTTGTAATGATAAAATAATGAAATTCATGCCCACCAGGGACATATAATATCAATCGGTTTGTTTTAGAGTGGCACATTCTCCCTATATATGTACATATACATTGTAAATATTAATAGTTATTATTTCTTTCATAATAATTATAACATTTATAGATAAACATATACAAATATATATTTTTATGTACCTGTATAACACATTGTTTCATATTATTCAAATTGTAGCCTTTCAGGAACTTAGAAGTTTCAGCTGAAAGCTAGTTAGGGCTCATTCAGTCCAGAAGTCTTGAAAACCTTCTGAAATTACTTTTAAAATATCAGGCTAAAAGCAAAAGAGAGATTAAGGGGACAGAAGTGGTAAAAGGAGAAAAGATTGAATAATCCTTTTGAATGATGTTTTCCCTTTGCTAATTACAAATTCTTAGGTATAAAATCAGAACCTATGGTTTGTAATAATGAAAGTAAGAGCTGGTTTTAATTGAGTGCCTACTGCTTACTAATTTAGCTGTATAGAAAGTGAAATGACCCACAACAATTTGAGTATAGAACAAAATAAGCAAAATGACAAATAGAGATCTAAAAATCAGTTTTATTACTGTTAAGAATAGAGAGCTCAGCTTAGCTATGAAGACACAACCAATACTTGCTCTCCAATCTTGGTTTTTAGGTGGTACGCCTAATGGAATGTTTGGGACTGCAACACAGAAAACCACCCAGAGTGGTGCCTCCCACACACTTCTCACATGGGGAGAGAAGAAGGATTGGTCTCCAGATCTTCCTGTAGAATGTATAAGGTCTGGCCACATACCCTCAAAAATAGAACAAGATCTGGGAATACCACCCAACTCTTTGAAGAGGCAGACACAATACCAAGAAACAAATTAATTGAAGCATCTGTGTTCTGTTAATTTTTCCCCAAATAAGTAAGTCATTCTTCATTCTATGTGAAGAAGAATTTGGAGAATTTGAAATACTATCTGGAGAATTTTTGAAAAAGAAAATGTAGCAAAGCACAGACGGCTCTACAAAAGAAGTTCCAGTTTAATAAGATTGAACAGAAACGAAGTGAGAGATAAGAGGTAGCTCATCTTACTAAATCTTTTTAATAATGAAATATTAATCTGGAGGTTTCTACTGAAGTGTTAAATTATGAACTATTAGATGTCAAAATAAGTTCTAATATTATATGTCAAAATAATTCCTAATATAGACAACCCTCTAAATAAGTCAAAGCAAGTATCTAAAGCTTTGTTCAAAATTCACAAGCATCAGTGATAAACAGTAGAGAAAGAAAATATGACAAGATGATTTTGGGAGAAGATTTACCTAGTGTCCAAGCTCCTCCCAATGGGTCTTGAGTGAGCTCACTCAGAGAGCTCATTATGTGTCCCTACATGTTTGCAGAGCATAAGAGACTAAAGTTTGACTTCAACTCCCTATGTCTAGAGCAGGGTCAGCAAACATTTTTTGTAAACAGCTAGATAGTAAATATTTTAGATTATGCAGGTCATATGACCTCAGTCACAACTACTCAATTCTGCCTTTTTTGTACACAAGCAGCCGTAGACCACATATAAATAAAATAGAATGTTTGGAAAATTCTGTTACGCTGTGTTAGAGTTACACTCAGTTCCAATTACTTGGGAAATGCTTCCAAATAAACAATGAAAATTTCAAATAAAACTCATTATCGATATTTTCAATTCTATGGACTTTATTGATAAATTAAATCCTCAGGCATTTACTCATTTTCTTTTCCCTCTATACTTTGTCCATGACAACAACTTTGATTATAAGAATTTTTTGGCCAGTGTAGATTAAGAGCAGTCAATTTAAAGAAGAAGGGAGTGGGAAGTGGGACTGTAAGATATGAATTATAAATATTGATATTTTGGTATTGAGGAAGAAGGAACCCCTCAAACAAGCCAGAAGACAACCTATTATGATACATTTCAATACTGACACATGTTATAACTGTCAATTATTTTTTTTTAAATACAGATATGGTATTTTAAATAAAGCACACAAGAAAACATATTTTTCAAATGTTCTATTGGGAAAGACTATATTTAATTGAAATATTGTCAAGAGCTCTATTTCTGAAATGTCCCTCATAGTGTGTTCTTTTATTTAGGATAATAGCCTTAACTTGTTTGTTTCTTTTTTAACTGAAAAGTACAAAAGTACATTAGAGGTTAACTGATTATTTGCAAAGAAAGCAGATTTTATGTGAGCTAGGATTCCTTACTTAGAAGTTCTTATCCCTTTGTATTTTGGGGCTACATCAAGGTACCTGGGAGTTATGTAGATGATATTGTCATCATTTTGCTGTCAATGGGTGACACAGGAGACAGACATAACCCAAGATGTTTGCTTCAAATGCCTGCCTCAAAAATGTACAATAATTTTATCAGGTATGAAATGACCTTTCAACACAATGTTACATAATCTTCTCTCAAATTAGTTCTTAATCAAATACTAATTTTTCTATTACAACAGGGCAAGCATGTGTGGAAAAACTGCCTAAAAACCCAAAATCAACCTCAATCTCCTTGATACCCTTTTTTTCGCCTTGGTAAGTCACCTGCCATCTTGTATTCTGAAGTCTTGTCAAAGACACTGTCTTCCTTATCTATCCACAAGCTATGAAAACTCTGGGCTTTATTAGGAATCTAGTTTGTACTCCATAGCTAAAGCCACATAAGTACCAAAATTTGGTTAAAACTACATAAAGAAATTTAGGAATCATTCACAGACAAAAAAAAAACTGAAGTTATTTCCTAGTAATTTAATTTAATAAAAAAAATAATAATTTTTATAATATTGTCATTCAGAATGAACAGCTGGAACTTTGAACAGACCTCTAATGCCTAAATAACAATGCCACATTATGTCTCTTATTTCAACTGTCCCTGGTCTAAAAAAGTGACTTCCCAAACCCACAAAACCAGTGACACTAGAAGTGAAGGTAGATCAAAACTTCCCCACCGCATTCTACCAGTTTCCATTTCACTGCGCCATAGCTCCCACTGCACTCACAGTTAAGGGTCGGTGCCCAATTTTGCAAACAAAACTTTTATGTAAATCTTAATATATAAAACTTATAAATAAATAAATTTAAAGGATTGATTTCATACATTCAAATTATAGCATTTAAAAAAATAAAACCAATGAATGAGAAAAACTAAAACTGCTTATATAATTTTATGCATAAAAATTACTTTGTATTTGGTAGCCATTGTATAACTGACCATTACTTGCTGAAGAAAGTAAGCAACAAGCTTATATCTCAGCCATATTTACTACTTAATTGGGTGCATTAGGCAAACACTTTAATAAAAGACTCGCTGGTTAATTTTAAAGGTGTTGAAATGCTCACACAGGAATTAAAAACATTAAAAGATTAGGGCAGAGCTCCAACTTCACCAATCAGTACACATTATAAAACCTTCAAATATATTTACAGAGACAGTAGGGGTAATTTTAATGAGGAATGCACAAAAGCAAATTAACCTTGCAGTTTAAGTTAACACATCAATAGTCTCCAATGTGTTAAAATTTGACAGCACGTTTGAGTGTTTTCTTTAATTACCACACTACCAAACATAATATTACAAACCAATGTTTTGGAACCTTGAATCACCTCAGCAAGACTCAAGGCCTCCAAGGAACAGGTTTGCAAACCACAGCTCCAGAGTGCTGCATCTTACAGTCCTTGGTTAAAGGAAGCACTTCCCAGTTGCCCCTGAGTTACTCTGGTCGGGCAGGAGAGAGTACAAGCCAGCTTGGGACAGGCACATGTAATAGAAGAGCCAAACGTGAACAACTAAGTTTATCATATGTGAATATTCATAAGGCATTTCTCTGACATTTCCCAAGATTTCCAGTCTTTATAAGATAGAATTTTGAACTGAAAGTGTTGGGGAGACACATTAAAGGTATTACTAGATGACTAAGCAACTTTTAATAACACTGCCACAACAGGTCAAGGAAGCTTCTTAGACATGTGCCACTTGAAAAATCCTTCCTTCATCTGAACATATGAGCTTAATAGACCTTTCCTCTGAAAGGAGAGCTTAGCAAGGCTGAAGCTGTTCTATTCCTACACAATAATTTTTATAATTATAACAAGGAAATAACAAAACTGTGAGCTTCTTCATACTTTTTGTGTTGCTATATATCTTTACAATTCTGCACTTTTTCTACTTTTGTAGTATTTCTGTTAGCAGGTGGAGAAAGTCATCTCTTCAGTATTTCAAAAGAGGGGAAAAAAAGTATAATTCAGCATCTTCACTGTCAATCATGTAAGGTACAAAATAAGGCAGTTCACTTTGGGCAAAAAGTGGCAGTGACAATGTCATTTTTACTAAGCTTGACTGTAGCTGAAATTGCACTTCCTCTTTCAAAATAAGAATGAATATCCAATTTTGCTTCAACCAGTTAAATAGAAGAAATCTTACAAGCAGAAGGTAATGGCTAATTATTCATTATTATTTTAAGTAGACTACAAAGCTATCTTTTTCTAAGAAAAAATTCTGTCTGACAGTCTCCTAGAACCCAGAATCTTCCTCCATTGTGTTATAAAAGAACCAGTGAATTAATTTGGGGTCAGGCAACATGAGACTTTCTTCTGAACTTTGGCTAAAAATTCTTCTAAAGTACTCTGGTGTAGTGAGATCAGGAAACTATCCTGATATACACAAATCCCCATATCTAGCCATTGGTATTACAATCATTATATTATTGAATTGAGACATTTATGGAGCATATCCCTCAGATTCATATTGACTGAGATTTGTGACAAAATTAAAATTCTATATTCACATGTAAATTCCAACAAAGCTCCAGGAAGAATTCATACTGTAGCAATGTTGTTGATGTGATCAAAATCCAGCTTGCCTCTCTGTCAAGTTGTGTATACCAGGGTGGTCAAATGTGTGCCTAGATATAAGAGGCATGAGAGAGAGAATCTGCTTTAGCATGGGTATGGGCTGAGGGTGTTCCTGGCAAACACCATACAACCTGAGGCAGTAACTTGAGGCAGCACATGGTGCCATGCTGTGGCAGAGGTAGTGTAAACCGACTTGTTTTTTAAGTCTTCTCTTTCACTTTCCATCACACCGCTATGCCTGCAAATCAATAATCATCTTTATCTCTTATTTTTTTTATAGGAGAAATCAATATTCAAAACTGGACCTGGATCCATTTGGGTATGAGACTATCAATCATGTATCCCTTCAGGAACAATTTCATATTTAGGTTAAGGCACTAATTTGGTGGTTAAAGGTGCTACTACTACAAATTCCTTTAAAGGTCTTGTTCAGGAAGTAGTTCATAGACATGGCAGGCCTGTTCTCTAGTAGCTTATCAGGAAACATAGCTCACGGTCAATGTAGTACAAGAGTGTCTTTATAACATAATAGATATCTCACTCCAAGAAGCAGGCATACTGGGCTTACAGTGTGTTTTAACATTAATGAATAGACTACAATTCCATCTTGGATCATTTATCTGTTCAATAATAATGACATTTGTAGGATTTACTCTTTAATCACAATTTCTATGCTAGGCCAGAATAAAGGAGAGGGAAAGAAAGAGGGAACGAAAGAAAGAGAGGAAGGAAGGAAGGAAGAAAGGGAGAGAGAGATTGGGAGGGAGGGAGGGAAAAAGAAAGGAAGAAAGAAAGGGAGACTGAGAAAGAAAAGAAAGAAAGAGGGAAGGAAAGAAAAAGGAGGGATGGAAGGAATGAAAGAAGAAAGGAAGGAAGGAAGGAAAGGAAGGGAGGAAGGAAAGAAGGAAAGGAAAAAGTAGTAGCCTGGCCTTCAAGTATACTTGACTCTGATGAAGAAATCAGTTGATTACAAGTTAATCTTCAACTTTAATTTGAAGCAACAGGGAAGAAAGTAAAGGTAGAGTTCTGTTGGAGTGAAACAAAGAAACAGAAATCATTAGAAAAAGAAACTTAATTGGGCAAAAAATATAGTATAATATAATATAATAATCTCTTCTATCTCTGAGATATTTTATGACAAGTAAGGTAACATATCACTCAAATATTACTAATATTTGTAAAAAAAAGTGTTTTGGGTTCAAATTAAATCAATATTTGAAACACATCTGTGTCATAAATAGGATAGTGACCCTCAGGTATATCAAAATTGTTTGGCCAGTTATATTTTTGCCACATGACATCAGTCAACTGTCAAAAGAAGACTAAAGAAGAAATAGAAAACAGCCCTGATTTCAAGAGTTTGCAATCTAATTATAAATATTCCAAATTTCAAAGTATGACATGACAGTGTCTTCTAAGGTGTCGAAAGAAAGAAATTCAGAGACTTGAGTGCCAATCTTAGCTTCTCTGAAGGTTAGACCACATGCTTGTGATTAAATATTTGCATCTTAAAAATGGCAATAATCATATCCACCTGTTCTATATCCATGTGAAGAAATGCTCGGGAAACTAAAAAACAAAATAAAACTTGATGAAAGTCCAGTATTGCAATAACCTGTGATGACAGTGATGGAATGATTATCAAGGATATTACATAAAATATAAAAGAAATTGCATAAAAATAAAATGCAATATCACTGATCAGTTTCACCAAAAGTAATTATAATCGAAACTAATTGTTTTAATGGACTTGATTAGACAGAGTTTTGGAAAGAATAATGTCTTTACAAAAACACTAAACTCATGTTAAATGAAGATCGTTGATGGATAACTTTGATGTTTTTTAACATGAATGATTAATTTGATATCTATTTAACAAGTTTTTGTTGCCACGTTAAATGGAAAAGATTCTTTTTGCATTATCATTTGTATGAACAATTATTATCATTAGAAAATAGAAAATTTTATGAAAGTTTCAACACACAAGGATGCAGTTCTACAAAGTTATTTTTATTTATTAGTTTTTAGAATGTCTCTCTAGCTAATGTTTTATACTTAAACAAAAAATTATACAATGGTTTAAAAATTCAGTTAAAAAGAAATAGAAAATGGTGAACTGATCTGATAAATTCCTGACGTTATTAGTTTTGTTATATTCAGTTTCAATTATTCTATTTGATCATTTCTTACATTGCCTTTGAGAACACACAAGAGATAAATGTGATTGAATTGCATAGAGGCACTGCCTGACCATCTCAGACTTAATGCTGAAATCCTTCTTCTGGCTATTTTGATGGATTCTGGTAATCAGAAATGTGAGCATTCTTGGGTATCCAGTCTTCTAGTTTTCTTTCATTAGTCCTTATTATATTTTTCACTTTTAAACTTCATTTAGTTGTGAACTGATATATAACTGACATATAACATTATATTACTTTCCAGGTCTATAACATAATGATTCAATATTTGTATATTTTGTGAAATGGTCATTACAACAAATGTAGTTAATATCTATCACCTCACGTATTTACAAATATTTTTTACTTGTGTTGAGAATTTTTAATATTTACTCTCTTAGCAACTTTCAAATATATAATAGTATTATTAACTGGAGTCATGATGCTGTATATTAAATAATTATTAATTGTAGCATAATGGTAATAATAGTAAGAATGAGTCAGGTCCAGGCAGGAAACAGTAACCAAGCCAACCTTTCCAACTAAGAGTTAAGAAGCTAAACACGAGTTGGTAAGAGATTATGAAACTGCAACTACACTGAGAGCTAGAGTATTGTCTCAGTTTGGAGGCATATTAAAATATGATGGCTAGATTTTGACTCAGAAATTCTTTTTTAATGTTTTTATTGAGGTATAGGTGATTTATAATATATTAATGCAGGTGTACAACATAGTGATTCAAAATGTTTATAGATTTTACTCCACTTAAAGTTATAAGACATTGGGTATATTCCCTGTGCTGCACAATGTATCCTTGTAGCATATTTATTTTATACATAGTAGTTGGTACCTTTTAATACCCTACCTCTATCTTGCCCCTCACCCCTTCCTTCTGTCCACTGGTAAGCACTAATTGATTCTAGATATTAGTGACTCTGTCTTGTTATAGTCATGTGCTTGTTTTATTTTTTATATTCCACATATAATTGTTAACATATAGTATTTGTCTTTCTTTGTATGACTTATTTCACTTAGCATAATACCCACCAGGTCTATCCATGCTGTTGCAAATGGCAAAATTTCTTTCTCATGGCTAATTAGCACTCCATTGTGTGTGTGTGTGTGTGTGTGTGTGTATACCACATCTTCCTTATCCATTCATCTGTTGATGGATACTTAGGTTGCCTCATTATCTTGGCTATTGTAAAATATGCTGCTATGAACATTGGGGTACATTTATTTTTCAAATTAGTGTTTTCATTTTCTTTAGATGTATACCCAGGAGTGGAATTGTTGTATCATATATTACTTCTATTTTTAGTTTTTTGAGGAACTTCCAGATTGTTTTCCATAATGGCTACACTAATTCACATTCCCACCAACTGTGTACAAGGGTTCCCTTTTCCTCACATCCTCATCAATATTTGTTATCTATGTTCTTTTTGACAATAGCTATTCTTACAGGTGTGAGGTGATATTTCATTGTGGTTTTGATTTACATTTTTCTGATGATTAGTGATGTTGAGCATTTTTTATATGTCTGTTGACCATCTGTATGTCTTCTTTGGAAAAAATTATGTTCAGGTCTTCTGTACATATTTTAAAATCAGATTTTTTTTTGATATTGAGTTGCATGGGTTGTTTATATTCTTTGGTTATTAATCCCTTATTGGTCATGTCATTTGCAAATATTTTCTCCCATTCAGTAGGTTGTCTTTTTGTTTTGTCAATTGTTTCTTTTCCTGTGCAAAAGCTTTTAAGTTTAATTAGGTCCCATGCGTTTATTTTGCTTTTGTTTTCCTTGCCTTATTTGATGTTTCCAAAAATATTGCTACAATTTACATCAAAGAGTGTTCTGTTCATGTTTTCCTCTAGAAGTTTTATGATTTCTTGTCTTGCCTTTAGAATTTTAATTTATTTTGAGTTTATTTTTGCATACTGTGTGAGAAAATGTAATTTCATTGTTTAATGTGTAGCTGGCCAGTTTTTCCAGCACTACTTATTAAAGAAAATGTCTTTTCCCCATTGTATATTCTTGCTTCCTTCATGAAAGATTAATTGACCATAAGTGTGTGGGTTTATTTATGGACTCTCTACTGTGTTCTATTGATCTATGTGTTGATGCTTATGCCAGAACCATACTGTTTTGATTACTGTAAATTTGTAGAATGGTCTGTAATCAGGGAGCAAACCTCCAGCATTGTTCTTCTTTCTCAAGATTTCTTTGGCTCTCCAGGGTCTTTTCTGTTTCCCTACAAATTTTAGAATTTTTTTTCTAGTTCTGTGAAAAATGTCATTGATATTTTGATAGGGATTGCACTGAATTTGTAGATTGCCATGGGTAGTATGGCCATTTAAAAAAAAAAAATTCTTCCAGTCCATGAAGGTGATATACCTTTCCATCTGTTTGTGTCATCTTTAATATCTTTCATCAGTGTCTTATAGTTTTATAAGTACAGGTCTTTTACCTCCATAGTTAGATTTATTATTAGGTATTTTATTATTTTTGATGCAATGGTAAGTGGAATTATTTTCTTAATTTCTCTTGTGGATAGTTTGTTTTTTAGTGCATAGAAATGCAGCACATTTCTACATGTTAATTTTGTATGCTGCAAGTTTACTGAATTCATTGATGAGCTGTAATAGTTTTGTAGTGGCATCTTTAGGATTTTCTACATGTAGTATTATTTCGTCTGCAGACAGTGACATTTTTACTTCTTTCTATCAAATTTGGACACATTTTATTTCTTTTTCTTGTCTGATTGCTGTGGCTAGGACTTCCAATAGTATGTTGAATAAAACTGGCAAGAGTGGGCACCCTTGTCTTGTTCCTGATCCATAGAGGAAATGCTTTCAGATTTTCATCATTGAGTATGATGTTAGTTGTGGGCTCATCATACATGCCCTTTATATGCTGAGGTATGTTCCCTATATATTCACTTTGTGGAGAGTTTTTTATCATAAATTGATGCTGAATTTTGTCAAATGCTTTTTCTGCATCCATTGAGATGATCATATGATTTTTATTCTACAATTTGTTAATGTAGTGTAACACATGATTGATTTGAGGATATTGAACCACCTTTGCATCCCTGGATATATCCTACTTGATCATGGTAATGATCATTTTAATGCACTGTTGAATTTTGTTTGCTAACATTTTGTTGAGGAATTTTTTATCTATGTGGGTCAGTGATACTGGCCTGTAATTTTCTTTTTTGTGTGTGATATCTTTGTGTGGTTTTGGTACCAGGGTGATGTTGGTTTTGTACAGTGAGTTTGGAATTGTTACTTCCTCTGCAATTATTTGGATTAGTTTGAGAAGGATAGATGTTAACTCTTCTCTCTATGTTTGATAGAATTCATCTATGAAACCATAGCATCTGGAATTTTTTTTGTTGATAGGAGTTTTTTTATTATTACTGATTCAATTTCCCTCTAGATAATAGTGTATATTTTCTATTTCTTCCTGGTTAAGTATTGGGAGATTGTACATTTCTAGGAATATGTCCATTTCTTCTAGGTTGTCCATTTTACTGGCATACAGTTGTTCATAATAATCTCTGATGATCCTTTGTGTTTCTGTGGTGTAAGTTGTTATTTATTTTTCATTTCTGATTTTATTGATTCCAGCCCTCTCTCTTTTTACTTTATCAGTCTGGTTAAAGGTTTATCAATTTTGTTTATCATTTCAAAGAACCAGCTTTCAGTTTCAATGATATTTTCAATATATATTTTTTAGTTTCTATTTCATTTATTTCTCCTCTGATCTTTGTGATTTTTTCCTTCCACTAAATTTGGGTTTTGTTTGTTCTGTTTATAGTCCCATTAAGTGTAAGGTTAGGTTGTTTGAGATTTTTCTTGTTCCCTGATGTAAGCTTGTATCACCATAAACAGAGGGAAATACTCTGGCTTTTCCTCTATCCCTACCCTCAAATGATTCTCCAGTGATACTTAATGACTCAACTTACCTGAAAACTGGAGAGGAAATGAATTTGGGAAATGTAGTTTCCTACAGCATTGAGGAAGTGAGGTAAAAGCATTTGAGATTAAAAAAAGGAAGTTGATCACTGACCTGCATTTTCGAGATGAGCATTTAGAAAATAAAGTTAGCTTCCAATTTATTCTACTATTAATAATCAACTGTTTTCACTTGTGTTAAATGGTGACTAAAGTAAAATTTCAATTTTGTATTTCTCTCTATATGCATATATATCTATAACATTAAATGTAATGTTTAAATATAATCATTTCATATATTTCCCTTTTCTTTTCCTTTATACTTATTCCTTCTGTTTTTACATGCATTCAATTAAGATAGATTTAAAGAATAAAAAATATTATCACCTTCTGTAACAAGAAAATCAGAGATAGTGCAGATTCCAGGATTTATTCATTATTTCATTGATACTTTTTCCCTATTTTCCTCCTCTGCTCTCTTTATTTTACCCATGATGTTACTTTCTCCCCTAATGGTTACAACATGGCTATAGGCAATCCAAATCAATAAACAACTGAATCCTGAAGAAAGATGAAGATTTCATCCTGTGAACCTCTTATTAATAGAAAAAAAATTAATTTTAAGATATGACATATTAAATTTCCTTTTGATCTATTATTTGAGATTGGGTCATGAGCCTCTCTCTACCTTAACTATGAGGGGGTGAGCAGAACTGCTGCAGACAGTTTCAGCAGTTTCAGCCTCTAAATTTGGAGTTGAAATGTTGGGAAGACAATGAAATATCTAGGCCACTTTATCTTCCTCAGCTTCTGCCACTTCATTCAGAACTGTCCCATACCTACCCTCCAATAATGTATGTTAACAACCTAGAATATCTCCTTGCCTTGGATGTATTTCTCTATAATCATATACTTTTATACTGATACATCTGCACTTACACTTGTATACATAAGTTTATATTCTCATTCAACATAGCTTAGTAGAAATTCTCCCAATTTGACTGGTAGAACTCTAATCCAGTCCTTTTAATTAGTTTATTATTAAATAATGAATATTATTCAATGTAATATTTGATCTTATATGATTTGACATAATGTTACTCAGTCATTACCTTTTCTGGACATCTGTTTTATTTTTAAAGTTTTTTTTTTTTTTTTTTTTTTTGCAGTGTAAATAATGCTTTGATAAATACGTATGTGTACATGCTCATATATAGAAGCAGTTTTATTTCTAGGCACAGATTCATCAAAAGGGGTTACTTGGTCAAAGAGTATATGCTTTTTATTGTTTAGAGGTATTGTAAAAATGCTTTATTTATTTTATTTTTTTCTTATTCCTATCACTGATATAAATTCCTGGTAGATTAAAACCTATGTTTTTCTTACTTTTTTGTCAAATTTGTTTAATTAACATTATTCTAAATACTAGCAAGACTGAGCATCTTTTCTTATGCTTATTGACAGTTTCTGTGAATTTCTTATTCATATTATTTGCACAGCTTTATATTGAGCTGTTTGTGTTTTCATCATGCATTTAAGTAGATCTTGTATATTTTATTTGTATTTATTTTTTTATTTTAAAATGAACATTTACCTAAAAGCTATTTATTTATTTATTTCCGTCTGGTTTATTGAGATATAATTGACATACAATACTGTATAAGTTTAATGTGTACAGCATAATGTTTTTATTTATATACATCATGAAATAATTACCAAAATAAGTTTAGTGAACATCCATCATATCATAAGATACAAAATAGAAGAAAAAGAAAAACAAAATTCATTGTGCTGAGAACTCTTAGGATTTACTTTCTCAACAACTTTCATCTATGAATTACAGCAGTGTTAATAATATTTATCATGTTGTACATTATATCTCTAGTACTTAAAACTGGAAGTTTGTACCTTTTGACTATTTTCATCCTATTTCCCCTTCCCCCACCCTCACCTCTGGTAACCATAAATCTGATCTCTTTTTCTATGAATTCATTTGTCTGTTTGTTTGAAGTATAATTGACCTACAAAACTATGTTAGTTACTAGTGTATAACATAATGATTTGCTATTTCTATACATTACAAAATAATCACCATGATAAGTCTAGTTATATGTCATCATATAAAGATGTTACATTATTACTGACTATATCCCTACACTGCACATTTCATACCTGTGGCTCATTTATTTGTAACTGGGAGTTTGTAGCTCTTGATCTCCCTCACCTATTTCTCTCATCCTCACACCCTACTCCCTTCTGGAAACCACCTGTTTGTTCTCTGTATCTATGACTCTTGTTTCTCTTTTGCATGTTTATTCCTTTTTTTTTTAATTGCACATATAAGTGAAATTATACCATATTTTTCTTTCTCTGACATAATCCATTTAGCATAATACCCTCTATCCATGTTTTCACAAATAGCAAAATTTTATATTTTTTATGGCTGAGCAATGTTGTGTGTGTGTGTGCAATATCTATCACATTTTCTTTATCTAGTTGTCTAGAGATGGACACTTTCATATTCTGGCTAATTTAAATAATACTGCAATGAACATAGTACTGCATATATTGATATCTTTTAAAATTAATGTTTTTTGTGTTCTTTGTATACCCAGAAGTGGAATATCTGGATATAATGCTAGTTCTATTTTTAATTATTTGAGTAATCTCCTTACTGTTTTCCATAGTGGCCGCACCAATTTACATTTCCAACAACAGTGCTCAAGGGTTCCCTTTTCTCCACATTCTTGTTGTTTTGATTATAGCCACTCTAACAGGTGTGAGGTGATATCTCATTGTGATTTTTATTTCCATTTCCCTAATGATTAGTGATATTGAGCATCTTTTCCTGTGTCTGTTAGCCATCTGTATATCTTCTTTGGAAGAATATCCATTCAGGTCTTCTCTCCTATTTTTAATTTTTTTTTAATTTTATGTCGAATGAGTTCTTTGAGACTTTCTTTTTTTTTATTTTTTTAATTTTGAATATTAATCCCTTATCAGCTATATTGTTTGTAAACATCTCCCATTCAGTAGGTGGCCTTTTCATTTTGTTGATACTTTCCTTCACTGTGCAAAGGTTTTGTAGTTTTATGTAGTCTCACTTATTTATTTTTGCTTTGCTTTCCCCTGCTTGGGGAGATATATCCAAAAAGTTCAAAGAATGATATCAAAGGCCATACTACCAATGTTTTATGATTTCAGATCTTACATTTAAGTCTTTAACCCATTTTGTGTTTATTTTTGGATGTGGTGTGAATAATTAGTCTAGCTTAATTCTTTTGTGTGTAGCTGTGTAGTTTTCCCAATATCATTTATTTAAGAGGCTGTCTTTTCCCCATTGTATATTCTTGACTCTTTGTTGTAGATTAATTAACCATATAAGTGTGGGTTCATTTCTGGGCTCTCTGTCTGTTCCACTGTTCTATGTGTATGTTTTTTGTGAGTACCATCTCTTTCAATTACTTTAGCTTTGTGTTATAGTTAGATAACAGGACACATTATGATAATACTTCCAGCTTTGTTCTTTCTCAAGACCGTTTTGGCTATTCAGGGTCTTTAAATGTTTACACACATATTATCAACATTATGAGTATGTTTCCTAAGATCTATTGTATCTCTGATGACATTCTCTAAGGTATTTCTTACCATACAAACATTTAAATGTATATTTTAATGTGTCTATTTTTTCTCTGTTAGTATCTGGGATTCTAGTCTTGGTTGAGAAGGTTTCTTCTGCCTCTCTATTATAAAACAGCCTCTTTGATTTTCTAGTAAGATGATTTTGTATTTTTTAACATATTATTTTTATCCATCGGTACTGTATTTCATATGACATGTGATATAGCTGTATTTTTATCTTCTCCCAGACAACCAGAAGTGTTAAAAGAATTATTAAATGATTTATCTTTTTCCTAAGGAAATGGACTTTCACATTTTCTATTCATTAAATAAACATCCATATTTTAGAATTTCTTCCTCAATTATCTATCTGGTTTCACTAATCTGGCTATTTCCAAAGTAATAATTGTAACTTTTAGCTACTATATACAAATTTTAAGCCTGAAAATAAAAGTTATAAAGTAAAAAAATGTAAAATCATATATTCTCTCTGTAAGGTTACATATTTGATCATGTATTTTAACATGTATTTTTTGAAAATGGCAGATAGCCTGATTTTATTCAGTTTTACATTACTGTAATCAATCAACATCTGTAAATTGTAAAATCTAATCTATGTACACTTATTGCAAATAATATTATACTTTTTACATATATTTATGCTTATATAAACATTTATGCTTATATAAACTTATTTTATACTGTCATTTTCTTTTTTTAGTTAAAAAGAGATGCTGATTAGATCCAGTTGTCATGCTTTTCATTTTTGCACATGTGATTTAGTAGATTTAGTATAGTTTCCCTATTACTTTAAAATTTACTTTTTCTTTACTGTATCAAGTATATATATAGTCTGCTCTTACTCCAAAATGAGATTAATACTTTCTGCAATCAAGGTATCATTTTCACCATTACAATGCTCTTGATTCCTCAAATTTGCAATGTTATCTCTTCTCTACTTTCTTTCTTAAATCTCTACTACCTTCTCAACTGAAACTTTTGAAAAATATTTCTTTCCTCACCTTTCATACCCATCAAACCATAAGTTACTCTGCAACAGATTAAAAATATAATGCTAAAGTATTGCCCAATGTTATTTATTCTTACACATTTTTTCTTATTTTAACATCTTTGATATTGGAATGAATTTATTTTTTCCAGTTTTATTGAGATATAATTGATGTATAATATTGTATTAGTTTAAGGTATACAACATAATAATTTGATATATATTTCAAAATAAGTACCACAATAAGTTAACACCCATCACCACGTATAGTTACATTTCTCTCATGATGAGAAGTTTTAAGAATTCATCTTATAACTCCTGCTCTTGTAGCAACTTTCAAGTATGTAACACAGTACTGTTAACTATACCACCTTTGAGCACTGCTGGTGGGAATGCAAATTTGTGAAGCCACTATGGAAAACACTATGGAAGTTTCTCCAAAGATTAAAAATAGAACTACCATATGATCCATCAATTCCACTTCTAGGAGTATATCAAAACAAAACAGTCACTATCAAAAATTGGCATGGATCTTACAATTGATAGGATGTCACTGTTTAAATGGAAGGAACTATCCTTTCTTAGGGTTAAACAAAATAATAATGTGTCTTAGAGTAAGGACTTCTTATCCTTGATAGAAAGTAAGTTACAGTACTAGAATTTCCCTTATAGTATTTGCCTTCCATGTCAAGATCTCTCTTTTGACACCTATGTTATATATATATATATATTTAGTTACTCTATTCTTGTCAGTCAAATGTGTGTGTGTAAGAAATAAGATAAAAAGAGAGTCAGAGAGACTGAGTAGGGAAAGAGGGAGAGACAGAGAGAGAGAAGAGCTATGTTTTGCTAACTACTAGGTCTGTTTCTTTTCATAGTCTGGAAGCTAAGCATGTGTTCTGTTTCATTTGTTGGTTTTGAGAGTGACTTGAGTACAGATATCCTTCATTATGTGAATTCTCTCTAGCTGAACTCAGCAATTGAATAGCTTAGGATAAATTTTCTTTGTGTGAAGGTCCTTGCATTAGTTTCTGTGGCTGCAGTAACAAATCACCACAAATTTAGTGGATTAAAACAATACAAATTTATTATCTCACAGTTCTGGGGGTTGAATTGGTCTCACTGGACCAAAGTCAAGGTGTGGGCAGGGGTGCATTCCATTCTGAGGCTCTGGGAGAGAATCCTTTTTCAGATTCTGGAGGCTCCCTACATTTCTTGACTTGTGGCTCCTTCAAGGCATCTTCAAAGCCAGCAATTACATCACTCCAGTCTCTTCTTTCTGCGCCACATCTTTTTATCCAACTCCCCTCCCTCCTTCTTTCCCTTATAGGGACTCTTGATTACATTGGCCCCATTCAGATAATCCTAGATTTTCTACACATCTCAAGATCTTCAAAATCCATCTCTGTAAGTTTAGAAGGCATATTCACAGGTTCCAAGGATTAGGAAGACATGGAAATCTTTGTAGTGGAAGGATGGGTGTTATTCTGGTTACCACAGAAGCCAAATAAGGTAACTCTGACTACTTAATATATGGAACTTAGGAAACTATTTTATTTAAAAATAGTTTTAAATAAGTCAGCATCACTCGCAATCCAAACTCAGGAAAATGATTCAGATACTTAAGTGCAGTTATATTTTCCTCTAATGGGATACAAATGTGTCATGTTCTCTGAGTTATTTATATCCTCAAATAACTTTATCTTGCTATGGCAACTGAATGATATTTTGGATGAGGACAGAATTTTCCCTGTTGTCTGAATACACAATCTATTCTCTATTTTGTCTTTTTGTGCATGTTAATCTGATGACATCTGTTCTTTTCTTTACAGGTAATTTTTTGTTTGATTGGATTATTATAGTCCTTGCTCTTTCAATATAGAATTCAGAAGTTTTCCTTAATGTGTGTCTCTGATCCTTTATTTCTTTAAAGTCACTGAGTCCCTTTAACTTGCAGATTCTTCAATCTGGATAAATTTCTTATTTAATATGTTTAATATCTGTTAAACATATGTACAGATATTAAACATATTATATGTTATATATCTACCTTATAATTTTTTTAGAATTTCTATCTCTTTATATTTTTGTCAGTTTTTAAGATATTTGTTGTACTAGGTAACCTAAGTTATATTTTTGTCAATATTTTAAGATATTTGTTGTACTAGGTAGCCTAAGTTACTTATTTAAGATTCAACAGTGTCTACCTCTCCCATTATTCATGCACTTAATTATTTAATTGGTAAATTGCATTCTTTAGATTACAAATATAATTTTGTGCAAAATTTAAATATTTCAGAGTGATATTATTGTCATAATAATCATCATTAATTTATTTCAAGTTGTGTGTGTGTGTATGTGTGTGTGTGTGTGTTCTGGTCTCCCTGGCCCCAAGAAGTGAAGAAAGTGAAAAAAGTTGAATTGTCCTAATTCCTAAACTGGACAAATATCCAAACGTCAGGGATCAAGGGATCAAGAAGTCTTCTTAAGGTTCAGGGGGACCTGGCAGTTAATCTTCTTTGGCCCAGGAATAGAAACAATTTGCTTTTCACCACCTGTTTTACCATCACCATCCATCAGACCTGATTGAGCCCCACTAAGTCAACTAAGGAAAATTGCAAATGACCTAAGCAACTCCCACCTCTAACAGTTAGAACAAATAAATACAAACCCAGTAAAATAAACTGTGACTATCACAAAAAGCAAATGAAATAGAATAACAACAACTAATAATAGTGATAACAATCAAGGAAGTTATAGGATCCCTGATGGTCAAGTCCTTCTCAGAATCTGCTGCCTTCCTGTTATAACTCTTGGCTCAGTAGAACACATCTATACCAATTACATTGGCATAAAATTCCTCAGAACCCAAGGTCTTCCATGTTGCCTGAGAGCCCCTGGAGTATTTTGAGTAGGAAGTAAAAATAGATTGAAAGTGGAAGAGGAAGAAGAAGAAAACACAGTGAGCTTACCATGTTCCCGTGTTCCCAGAATTGCTCTGTCTCATCCTGATCTTTTGAAACAAAATTTGTTAAGCATTTAAAATTTGTCAGGCCTAGGCAAGGTCCTTGATAAAATTAGTTCCTCAATGGGAAACTCGACAGATCTGAAGCCAGCCTTCTGAATTTACTTCCTGCCTCTCCAAATACTAATTGTATGAAACTGGAAAAGTTCCATTTATTGATTTCAACATTTGTGTACTAGGGAAAATAATAGTACCTACTTATAGGGCTATTATGAAAATTAAGTACACAGGTACACACAGATTGATTTCTGGCAAATACTAAGCATTATAAAAGGGCTACTGTTATTATTAAATTATTTTATTCTCAAAACAAATATACATATATGGTTATTAACATTAACATCATTTTGGCATTGCTGTTGGTATTGTTTATTTTTTCCAGTAAGAACACTGATGCTCAGGGAGATGAAGTACTTCATCCAAGTTAAAATAGCCATACATGTAAAGCTTAGGTTTGAAACCAGGATATCAGAATTTAAAGTCCATCTTCACAAATTGAATCTGTAAAATGATCCTTTGCTTATTTGCCATTCAGTAGTAGAATCCATTTACGTATCTGGTCAAACTACCTTTTGGTAAATGAATTAACACTTTTAGCAGGAAGAAATCTGATGGAAACAAGTATATTTAACACATTTGTTCTTACTTTAGGAATGTGTTACATATTTAAGAAACAAATAGAACAAAATAACCTCAGAGAGACTTTCTTTAAAAAATAAATAAATAAAGTTTTAGTTCCTCCTCTATCATCACAGGGAAGACTTTCTCCAAACATTTGTTTCATCTGTACTGACTAAGCTTCAACTGATGTTGTGACTCGCTCTTCATAGTATTTTGTAGCATTTCTCAGGAAATCAATTGGCAATTTTTTTTGACTTTGTTCCTAACCATACTGTCTAATCAATAAAACTTGTCTTTTTCAAATAATTTGAACAACTAAGGCCATTGTACCAACCTTCCTTGAAATTGACTTTTTTAATTTGAAAAAAATATAAAATAGGTTGTTTTCCGTATCTTCTTTGATTTCACAGCTTGAATTGATCTAGATGCTCTGCCTTTATTCAGCCCTAACCCATGTATTTTTCTTGAAGAGAATTACAGATTATATCATGACTACTGTTTATATATTTAGTCTTTTAGGACAAATTCCCAATCTATAAAGAAAACATCAGATACCAGTGCTACTTACTGTTATGTAAGTAGACATACAAAATTTATTTCAAACTTATGTTAAAGAAGATGCATATGAAAATACTTAAATCCCTTAAGAAAACAATTTGTCTATGCTATTTTTATAAACATTTACCGACTAAAATGAAACGTGGTGGAGGTGGGGGTGAGAAAATAGTGGAAGAAAGAACTAAAGCATTTTTGTAGTGCAAATTAAGTGTATAAAGAAACTTGCTGTACAGATACATGGTAAATCTAATTTTCCCACCCATATATTTGTTAAATCATGTGATGAATTTGATGTCTAAAACATTTAAGATTACTAAAGATCACTTTAGCAGTCTTTAAGTAAGATTACTTAAGATTACTAAAAATTACAAATAATAAAAAATCATAAATTTTCCATAGTAAATGAAAATAATTTTATATAAAATAAAAATGAGCAAAAGCTGGTTACAAATGAGAGTGAACTTTAACATAATCTTGATCAATTAAGAGTTTATGTTTATTGCTAATTTTTTTTTCTTTTTTTTTTTTTTTTGGTGGTACGCAGGCCTCTCACTGTTTTGACCTGTCCCGTTGTGGAGCACAGGTTCTGGATGCACAGGCTCAGTGGCCATGGCTCATGGGCCCAGCCACTCAGCGGCATGTGGGATCTTCCCGGACTGGGGCACGAACCCGCGTCCCCCTGCATCGGCAGGTGGACTCTCAAACACTGCACCACCAGGGAAGCCCTATTGTTATTTTTAAATCGAGAGTTTATTTTTCAACTAAAGAAAAGTCTTTGCCTTCTGTTTGTTTGTTTTTCTTCTACCATTCAGGTTTAACTAAAACATGTTCCTAAATGTACTCATTAGATATACATTCAGTGGTTAAAGCAATGAATTTATAAACTTAGAGTGAAAGATAGTGAATAGAAATTCTGGGGGACTGGCAAATAGAATACCTACAAAAATGAGTGTGTAGTTGAAATCAGAAGTATTGTATGCTAGTAATAGAGGAAAAAGTTAATAAAAACCTGATATTATAAAATCCCCCCAAATGATATCAATCTTTTCTAAGAACCATTCCTTTTTAGAGTTTACCATGTATTGTACCTGTATTAAAGGCTATGCTTATATCATTCTATAATGCAGTGTCTTGTCAGATGAATATGAAATACCTTAAGAAACACATAATTATCCTAGAAATCTTATTGTTTTTATTTGCTTATAATTTTTAATTGAAAAAAAAGCATGTTATAGTCTAAGCATAACATTAAAATTGCACTTTTTATCCCATTCAGTTCAGTTTTCTGGAATCCTTTTCTAAGACCAGGCATATAAAAGATGTTTGGGTTTTTTTGAATATTAAGATTGATATATCAACAAAATAAAATTCATGTTTTGCTATTTGGTGAAACAAAATTGCCTGCATTAAATGTCTAAAACTGTTCTAACCTCAATCACAAGATTATCATTCAGAGAGAGAATCCACAAATACATATTAAGCCCTATGCTTTAAAGACAAAGTAAATTATGTACTGTGACAATGAGTATTTCCATAATGCCAATTAGCTGATATATAACTGGTGAATTAAGGTAATGAAGATGTCATTTTTGTTCACATACTGTTTGTCCTCACCCATTAATATTTTGCACCACCAAGTAGTGCCAGCTGAATCCTAATATACTTGCAATAAAGAATTCAAGAAGACACTCTTTGAAGAAGGCCGTATCACACACAAAGGCCATTCATGCTATGTTCTTCCTGGAAGCTTTGTTTGGCCTACTTGGACCTTAAAATGTTTATTCTGGAGATCTCTCTTCTCTTTGTGTATTTCTCCTTGGTAACCATAATTCAGCAGCTGATGTTCTTCATCATAGCCGCTTATCTTTTTAAATGTGTAAATCTTAAGTTTACTAAATATTTCCATATCTACTAGAAACTTAATGGGTTCTAACTGTGCTAGTGTTTCTTTTTGGATAATTATTGTTTTTGTTAGCTTTATGGTTATATAATCACATAGTTTTTGAGTGAAATGTTCCAAACCCATTTTTGTCATTAGCCCTGATATTTTTGGACTGTAAATTTGCAGAATGCAAATTTTTTTAGTAATTTTGTTATACATCGAGTTGCAGCAGAAATGCTGGTGTTAGACATTATAAGATATATGAAGAGTAATTGTGACTCCACTTTCAACATTTATAGCACTTCTTTGTAATTTTTTTTATAAGACCACTATATATATATGTATATATATATATATATATATATATATATTCATGTATATATGTATGATATATAAGCTTTTTATGAAGTTTACCATATAATAATTATGGAGTAATTAATTTACATGCTTATTTCTAAAACTGTTAACATAGGAATAAATTTAATTAGGCAAGAGCTTTTTAGTTTTTTTTTTTTATTCACTCATTCATTCAACAAATATTTACTGAGTCCCATTCTGTTCAAACAAAAAAAGTAGTCTCAAAATATGTGTATGAATATTGAGTGAACTAGACGCATGGGGTACTGCTTTCTTACACCTGGGGAGAATGAGGAGAAATAGTCAATAAACAAGAAAACAATTAGTTTTATCTTTTCAAATAGTAATGCATGCTTTTAAAAATAAAATTATGTTACTAAAGTGGAGATGAACAAGGTATTTCTGATAATGTGGTATTTGAACAGGGACATAATTGTATATTTAAAAGTAAAGAAAAATACTCTGCTAGTAAGAAGAATGAAATCTACTTATCAAGGTTTGATGAGTTAGAATTTTGAACAGAAACATAAGTGAGAAGTAACATGTAAACTTTTCAATATGTTTGTTCATGTGACTGAGTAGTTTTTTTTAACTTTAAATCACTTGGATCAGCCCTTAGTTAGATTTCATTTCAGTATATTATTTCCTATGATTGACTTTTGAAAGGTGCAGGCTCAGCTCATGTTTTTGGGCATGGAGTATATTTCCTATGCCATGGCCATCAAAAGAACTGATCTCTTTCTTCAACACATAAACATATAATCTTAAGGGCTAATTCCAGTTGTAGTGCTTCATATCCAAGTCCTTATAAAATCGAAGACAAACTAATATTTGGCTGATTAGCTCTTACACAGCACTTTGACAAATTTTAAACTCATACAAACAATTTTAGTGTTGTCTTAAAATGTACTTACAGTATCTGCCGGATGTTCCTGCATGTAGAAGACTTGGCTATTAAAATTCTTACAAAAGACAGGAGTTGTTAATACTCTGTAAGCCTCTGGTAAGTGTTCCATGACTGAAGGAGGATATTCACATGTCCTCCACATGCTATGATTATCGGGTACAAAAAGGTACAAAAAGGATAAAGATTTACTAATAAAAATATTTTAATATGATACTTTCCTTCAACAAATTGTTCAGTATTTTTAAGCCAACAAAATTATCTTATCTTAAAGATAAGAGACTGCACAGGAAAGCAGTTTTTATACATTTGTTAGTAGATAGTAGACTAAGCATATTATTCTGTTAACATATTTTCATAATTAACATACCTCTAAGTTTTATGTATCAATTCTGTGGTTTATAGTTATTTCTATGTTATTGGATTGAATTGGTCTCCACTGGTCAATTACTTTTATTTTATTTCAACCCCAAGGTACAGAAAAAAAATGACTCTTTGTATCTTTTATACTCAAATGACTGAACTTCACATTTGAATCCTCTAGACTGTCATCTTGACTGTGGGAAAAGAGTTTTTAAATTGAGCTTTAAAGACTGTCTAATATATTTTAAAATATTGCATTTTTAGAGCATCAGAGGAAAGGAAGTAGAACAAATCATGCAGTTAGCTAAAGATTTTAAGTTCATTTTAGGTTCAATCACTGAAGTCAATTACATTTGGAATTTTTAGACGTAATTCTTTCTGCAAATTTTAGATCCCGGGTGGTATCAAATACAGTATTATAGATCCAAAGCTTTTTGTTACGGAAGACTTGCAGCATTAATAGGCTGACACTGTTTGGATGACCATGATCATTCATAAATCTTTTAAAATACTTTTTATCATTTGAGTCTAATAAACTAACAGAATTCAATTTTCATGTTACTTGAGTCTTTGAATCTCTTACTAGAATTCTGACATCCACTAGCCATCATCTGAATTGAATGACTGCTGTGGTAAAGAATAAGCCATAACAAATTATCTCTTTACACATATGATATACACAACAGCTGGAGATTTTCTTTCTCTTGTTCTCATTCTGATTGACATAAGCTGCCAACTGTAGTTTCCCATTTTCTGAATAATGTTTTAGGCAGGTTCAGAAAGCCTCGTGCTTTGCTACAAGCTTTCTTTTGTTGCTACAAATAGAAACTAACATCTTCTCCTGATTTTAGTAGTTTTATTTATTTTTTTGTTTTTGCTCATAATAATGTGAGCAATTTATTTTAATGTCCATATATGATATTTCTGTGCCTTTGCTTATGCTTCACTTATCTTACTTTTAGAAAATGTCAACAAGAAAATGGTTTAGTACTGAAAATGACTTTATATGACTTCGAATGACTTTATATTAGACTTTAGTTTGTATGATACTCAATGCAAAATGTTTTGAAAAATTCATAAAACACATAGACACGAGTAAAACTGATTTAAACAATATTTGAATGAGAGAAAGAATGGGAAAAATCTAATGCAAATTATTCTTTAATTTCTCTCTTATTTAGAATGTAGAGAAATTTTTTAAAACCTCGAAATATTAATGTATACTTCTTTACAGCAGTATGCACATAATTTTTCTTTTTCTTTCAGTTAGTACCCTCAAGAAAAAAACATGATTTCAAGATAATTTACCACATTGAATATATTTTTATACATGTTTTCTTTCTAAGCAATGCTGTCAAGCAGAAAGGAACATGTGTGACCTATTTAAAAATGATGGAGTCCACTATTTGTAGAAATAACAAATTATACATTAAGCACAAGTAGCCCTGATCTTTCTCCTTCTCACTCTCCCTCTTGTCTTTCTCTCTCTCTTCCAAGGATGCTCATGATACAATGATCCATGCCTGGAGGGTGTGTCTCACTGACTTAACTAAGAAACTTTAGATATAATCAAGCCACAGAAGACTTAGACTGTCATTGCAGCTTTTCTCTGTAATTGATCCCTCTATACACAATTCAGCCTCAGGAAGAAGCATGACATAAGAAGAGGCAAAAGAAATCTGTAAGGATTATCAACTGTGTGAATTACACTTTTTAAAAAAATTCATCAATAATTAGCGGTGAGAAAGAAGCAAAAATAGAGATTTTATTCTTAAATATGCAATGATGAAGGAGGAAACAAAAATAGAGAACAGTCACACTGAATAGCAAATCAGAAATTGGGAAAATTATATATCAACCTATTGTCTTTTAAATTTCTCTACTAATGATTACTTCTCTTTGAAATTTAATTTTTTGATATATGTTATTCATAAAATAATTTAACTAAACAAATTTACATATCCTTCTCTCTGAATTGTTTAATTACCATTACTCTTTATTTATACTGTCTTATTCTTTATAAAATGTTCCTGCTTCTCAATAGCCATTAAAATACATATAAGTGTGTGTCGGGGGGGGGGGATCTGGATATATACATGTATAATTTTATGTGATATATATCTTTTAAGCATCTGTATTTTTAAAAATTTAGTTACATATAAATGTTATATATGTGTGTGTGTCTGTGTGTAGCATTATGTCAGAAGAAAGCTCTAGAAGCAGACGGCTGTACTAACAGAAGCTGAATCTTGTGATTGTTCTGCTCAGCCATATTGACTAGAGAGTAACATACACTAAACTTTCTAACCTAATTATTCCAGAGCACAGGAGCTGATAAGCATATTTCTGAATCTCAAACTTCTTTTAGTTACTTATTCCGTTAATTCTTGGTGTTTATTTAGAGTGCCAAGCACTGTGTCAGGCTTTAGGAACACATCTGTGAACAACAGGATGTGACCGCTGTCTTCTGGATGCCTCAAATATAACTGTACATTCTGTTTCATCTGCAGCAGAAATCACACTCAGTTCTAGGGCCTCTGACATATTTGAGTTCAATGTTCGATCCCTTCGAATGTTCGAATTTCCCTTCGAGAAATGTGTAATTAACACCCATAGAGAAACAGAAAAATTATCTTAGCTCTTTTTCCACTTTTATCACTGTCTTCTTCTTCTCTTCCGTTCATATTCTTGCAGAATGTAGTAGTGTACATTCATGCTCTTACACGTGTGCACACACACAGGCACACACATCTTATTCATGCTACTGTACATCACAAGAAATTTAACAGCTCCTCCAAGTAAGGATTATGCTTTCTGTGTAGGAGACCTAATGATTTCTTCCACTCATAATCCTTATTTATGGGATATTATTAATAATGTTTATTTTATATGCATGCATACAGACATGATGGTATTTCAGTATACAGTAATACATACAAATGATTACTATAATTATGCAATATTTCTACAAAAATGTTTCTTTGTGATTCACATATTCTTCCTGCATTTTTTCTGTTGCAGCTGGGCTTCTTTTATTCTCTGTAATTTCCAATGTACTTAACACTGCACCTTCCTGGTGCAGGGAAGTCCACACATTGCTAATTCCTTCCCTCTTAAATCCATTGTTATAAATGAGAATCTGGAGCAAATTGTATCTACAAATTGTTTGCTATGTCCCCTTTTTAAAGTTATTTAACCTCTGTTATTTAATTTCTTCATCTGTATATCAGGGATATGATCATATTTATTGAAATCTTATGGAGTTCTCATGGGAATTAAATGAATAAGTATGTAAAACATAAATTCTCCTGGTATACAGGAAATGCTACATAAGCTCTAGCATCTATTATTATTTTTAAGACTGAAAGGGAGCAGGACCCTATGGTCCTTGCCCCTCCATGCCCTCTGCTTGCCTTTTGTCTGTGGAAAAACTTTAGCCAAAGAATAAGTTTAATCAGAGAAGTGAGAAAAAGCAGAAACAAAGGAAAACAGCACAACAAGACTAAATAATACTTTAGTCATTAAGCAAAGTCAAAGACCTTTACCTCCTCTTCAAGGGCTACAGATAATATTCTGAGCCATATCCTGTGAGCTGTTTTGTGATACTAAAACCCCCATCAGGTGGAAGCAGTTAACTACATGATGACCAGACTGTTGCCATGGCATAAGCTGCCACAATTCTGATAATTGGCCTCAAGGAAATGGGAACAACCTGACCCTGGAACTAAAGACTAACTGTACTTAAAACAATCAAGATGATGCTGATCAGACCACTGCATGACCAATTTTAAGATGACTGTCAGAGCTGACTATGCTGTTTCTGCATGTAGCCCCCTCCCTCCGTCTATAAAAGCTCTTGCCCACTGGTTGTCAGTGGGGGGAGTCAGCCTTTGAACAGGAGTCCACCCTCCCCATCCCCCCAACCCAGGTTGCCAGTATTGAAAATAAAGCAAGCTTTCCTTTCCACCAACCTTGCCTCTTTATTGACTTTTGAGTGACGAGTAGCCAGACCCCACTTTTGGTTACAAGACCATCACATGTACCTGCATTATGTAGATATCAGAAATGTTGAGAATAATAAAATGTAACTCCTCTCTCCACTGTTCCTATTGCTTCTAAGACCCATAGTCAAAATGTACACCCTATTCTTCAAAGTTACTGATAACACATCAGAAAAGCTATTTGCCATTGTTCTTTCAACATTTACATGGCGCCTTTTTGTTTTATCTTTATTAGAATAAGAACCACAACACAAAATTTCAGACTCTGGAATGGGGACTCTAAAAATGTAGTTGAAAATTCTGGCTTTGTTAAACTTCTGACTTGCCAACACCTCAGTTTCCTCACATGTTCAATGAAGGTAACAATGGTAATTTTCTCATAGGTTTTCTGAAATAAATTAATAAAAGCATGCACGTAAAGGACCAAGTACACTGTAAACACATATAAAGATCAACTATATCATTATGATCATCAGTCCTTTCCTGTTCTCGCCATGATTTCATCTCTGTTATGTGATAGACTGTGGTGAAAAATAATTTAATAAAAATACATTTAAACGTATATATGATATTTAAATAGCAAATAGATAAGTGTACTATCTAGTTGGACAGGGGCATAAAGAGCTACCAAATGTAGCATAATACACGCTGTAATCGAACTATTAAAGATACTGATGAGAATATAGAGGAGAGAATAAAAAATATCTTCCCTAGAGAAGAGAAGGTTTAGAGAAGTTTCCTGGAGGAGATAAATTTATGTGAGGCTTTTAATAGTAAGTTGTGTTGTAATGCTATGGAGAATATGAAAAAGCCTTTTCTAGTTAGAGGGAGTAGCAAGAGATAAGGAACCCAGTTACTAGAGTGCATGAGATTGAGGCACCCCAGGTTCTCCAGATGGACTAGAGTATGACGTATGAATGGGGAGGCACGGTGGGTGACGAGTGGAAAATCCAGGGAGAGTGTGTGTTGTTGAAGGACTGGCAGGTATAGATTTCAATTTCTATTGAAATGGGTGTTATCAAGGGATTTATCATTTTTCACAAGACAAGATTTTAATTCAACTTTTTACTGTGTGATAGTTTTTTTTAAAGTATAGCTCACCCATCCAATTTTAACTCTCATTAGTGCAGTGCACAGGGTTTCTCAATGTCAACACTAATGCCATTTTAGTCCAGATAACTCTTTAGCATAGGGGACTGTCCTGTGCATTTTCGGATGTTTAGCAACATCTCTGGCATCAACCCAGAAATGTCACTAGCACCCCTCCACCCCAGTTGTGACAAACAAAAATGTCTCCAGATATTGTTAAATGTCCCCTGGGGGACAAAATTGTCACCAGTTGAGAACTACTGTGCTGATAAAAACGGCTGATGAAAATTTGGAGGTTATTATATATAACCATGTGTGTATATATATATGTATATATATATATATATACATATATATATACACATGGTTATATATATACATATATACATGGTTATATATATATGGTTATATATATAGTTTTATTCCTGGAAAACTTAATAAATATGTTCATATGATTTTTTTAACCTCTTCTTTCTATTTCTCTTGGTAAAAAGCTATGTTAAATGTACTTGAGGGGAAATGTGGTAAGTACAACTAGAACTACCTGCTTAGAAGGGTAAATTTTGCTATATGGGATTTTGCTTTTGTGCTAAGAAACTTGATAAATTTGAATATTAAAGAGAAAATGGGCCTGGCATTTCAAGGACCTTAAGGATAAACTACTAAGTTAGGAGAGAGGAAGAAGAAAAGAAGAATGATCTCCTCAGAAAAACGTCAGAGGTTGAGTAGTGGCACTCAGCAAAGCATGTGCTGAGGAGCCTACAAGAGATTATGCTGGAGTGTAGCATAGAGATAAGCAGCCAGAGAAAAGTCCCCGGTATCGCTGTATTCAAAAGAGATTTTCACATAAACATTTTAATACTCTTTGTTTTATTATGAGCTTAATTACTCTCCTCTCAATCTACCCAGATATGTTTTCATGTGTGTGCCAGTTGTTGAAGGAATTTAGTTTCATGAATAGGTCTATATGGTTTTTAATTGACAATGCCCACAAAATGTTGAAATAACTGAGCTGGAAGATTTCAGTGAAAACATGCCCAGGAAAAAGGTGGTAGTGAGGAATTTAGTCTTTTAGGGAATCTGAGAAATGTGGGGGACTCCTTGGCTATCACAGTATGTGGGTGGGGTTTTAGCCAGTCTTATCTAGAATTAGCTTTTCTGGAGGACTTCAGATGACACGTGAATTATAGAAGTCAAAATGGATCACATTGTGTTTGGCATCTTGTGGTATGTCATAAAACAAAATGAGTTGCAAGTAACAAAATAAATGATTGTTTGTTTTTAGCTACCTGGGAACTTGAGGGTAAAACCTACCTCCTGGGCTTCCCTGGTGGCGCAGTGGTTGAGAGTCCGCCTGACGATTCAGGGGACACGGGTTCGTGCCCTGGTCCAGGAGGATCCCACATGCCGCAGAGAGGCTGGGCCCGTGGGCCATGTCCGCTGAGCCTGCGCGTCTGGAGCCAGTGCTATGCAACGGGAGAGGCCGCAGCGGTGAGAGGCCCGTGTACCACAAAAAAAACAAAAAAAAAACAAACAAAAAAACCCCTACCTCCTAAACAACTCAAAGATCTCTCTTCCTTCCTTCTTTCCTTCCTTCCTTCCTTCCTTCTTTCCCTTACTTTCTGCCCCACCTTTCCCTTTCCTAACATTTCCTTCCTGCTTTTTTTTTTTAACATAAACTCCTAGAAGGTTTTGTAGTACATTATATCTTAAGAGAAAGTAATTTGTAGGAGACAATTTTTAATAAAAAGTTATGATTGATTTCAGAATACAGAAAATATTAGACCCTATACACTAATAAGCTTAAATAAAAATTCAATTTTTTATGAAGTAAAATGCACATGAATTCTCAAATGATCACGGGGTGGTCAAGATCATTGGCAGATCAACTATATTGATTTATTAAACAAATGAGACATTCATTTTTACCTTATAGGTTTAGAATTTTTAAAAATTCAAGTGTAAGTGGCAAGATGGCATGAAGTGTTATGACTGCTGGCATGTATGTGTCCATCCCATTCCCCAGACCAAAGAAGCCAATAATCAGTCAGAAGGCAAAGAATATTCTTACTTAGTTTATTCCATTTGTTTACTTGAGTTGCTGCAGAATTTTTTGAAAACAACAAATTACTCTATTTGTGCATAGCTCAGCACTTTGAGCAAACTAAAACATATATGATTTCTGGTCAATCTTTAAATTTTCTAGCCACATCACCCAGTGTCTCTAACCTGGAGTTATTTTGTATGAACACTTCTTCAGTAATTTCACTTTTAAGTTCCATTGTTCTTTTCAGCATTCAGTGTATTTCTAATTTGATTTTTTTATTTACCATTACTTTTCTGTTCTCAAATATTTGTATGATAAAGCCTCTTGCTACCCCAGAAGAGAGTATATTATAAAGTTAGATTGTGAGATGTTTGAGTCTTTTGTCAATGTTGGTTGGAGGAGAGCTTCTCATATTCTTTAAGAGAAGAAACTGATATCACACTGCTCATTAGTAACATTTTTTTTCCTCTAAGAGACTGGCAAACAGCCAGTGAAACACTCAGTGGAGTTTTCTATTGATTGCCTTGTGGCTTGCAGAAGAGTATATATTTCTATATCTTAAGCAGTATGATTCTATTGTGAAGAAGGGTAAATCTCTTGAAGACTAATAAATATAAAGATGTGATTTTTTTTTTAAATCAGAATTAAAATGATGGGATTATTGTTTACTATCTTAGGCAAGAAGAAAGAATTCAGTGCAAGTTAGAACTAATAGTGATAACCTGGTTCCATATCATTTATTTTAAAAGATATTTTTAAAGGCATGCCATTATAGTTATTTGATTAATGTTTTGTATTTTGGATCATATATTAAGGAATTTCACCCATTTGTGGAGGTGGTCTTGTCTAGCATAATGCTTCACTGTTTCTAATTATTTGAAGTTCCCTTAAGCCTCTTTCCTTAGAATTCAATTATAAGGTAGAAAAGTGACAAAAATACATTAGCATGCCCAAGAACAAAAAATATTTAATAATTAAATAAGTAGAAATTTGAGAAGAAAACAATTTCTATAAAAAAGTAAAGTTTTTATAGTGAGCTTTGAACAATTACATAAAGAAAAAAATAAGTCTCTGGTTCTATGCATTAGATTAATAGCAGAAGCATACTTCTTTTTAGGCACACCACTTGGGAGAAAAGCCAATAAGCATTAGGCTTATCTCTAAAGAAGAAACATATAGGTAAGAATCAAGATAACTTAAGACACCACACCCACTCTTCATAAAATAACAGCCTAATAATATGAGAAACTGAATGTTCAGGTGTAATCTACGCATAGAACTTTGTAGCAGGTTGCGGCCTGTTAATAGAATTTAAACCTCCGCCATCATCCCGGAGAGGAAATGGGTAGATACATGGTAGGAGAAAGAAAGGAAACCAGAAAGTGAGGGTCTCTTTTGTACACCTGTGTTCAAGCAAAATCTTTTGAGGCATTTGGGGCCCACAGACCTTCTTCTCCACTAACAGCATCCAGTATGGTTGAAAGAGTACATTCGTAAATATCTGTATGGCCATGCTTGTCTCCTAAATAGTCAACACCGCTGCATGGGGGAAGCACAGAATGGGAAGATTTGGAGGCTTGCCCTCCCGGTATCCTGTATAAATCCACTTGTCATTGGAGCCATAAGGCTGTCAGAATGCATACAGGAGGATTGGACTGACCCAATCACTTGGATCAGGGGCATCAGGTGCTGTCTTCCCATACCCTTGAAACATAATCTTTATTCTCTGGTGGCACCTATGAAGTCAGAGTAAATCTGTCACTTGGTCATTCAATCAAAAAAAGTTCTCTAAATAGCTTTAAACACTAGAATAAACAACAGAAATTGAAGAATTATTTTAAAGAATCCCTCCATTAAACAGTAATTAAAGAAAAAAGTTTCTCAGATAAGAACATTTATTATAGTCATGTCGATTAAGGTTTTCTCTTAAAAGCAAAAAAAAAATAAAATAAAAATTCATTTTTTTCCATATAAAGAAAGCAGGAGTCTCTGGAATCTTTATTTATGTGACTTATAATGCTTCCATAATGGGCATGATACCATATCAGCAGTTCCATAGCTTCTGGTTAGTGTCAATTCAGAAAGTTTTTATTCCCTGTATTGTGGGAATAAATAAATGCCATTACATTATGCAGCTATATGAGAAGACTGGGAACTCCACTGAATTTATTTTTTGGAAGGTCATTAGAGGTCACCTATCCCACTTCATAATTTTATAGGTGAAGATATTGAGACTTAAAGAAGATATAACTATGTGTTTGAAAGAAAACAACAACTGGGTACTGCAATCTCTTGTACCTCAGGCATGTGCCTTTTCTGTTCTCTTTCTAAGGAAAAGACTTTTCAACCCTTATCCACTTCAAACTTCATCCTCAAAGGTGAAGTTCTATTCCTGAAAGAAGTTAAGGCTGAAATACAATATTTTCTCATGGGCATATCACAATAAGGGCTCCTAATGACTTCCAGGTGTTTTACTGAGTTCTGAAAAACATTCAAGGAAATGAAACATCGGGGACTTCCCTGGTAGCACAGTGGCTAGGAATCCACCTGCCAATGCAAGGAACACGGGCTTGATCCCTGGTCTTGGAAGATCCCACATGCTGTGGAGAAACAAAGCCTGTGAGCCACAACTACTGAAGCCTGCGCACCTAGCGCCTGTGCTCTGCAACAAGAGAAGCCACCACAATGAGAAGCCCGTGCAACCCAATGAAGAGTAACCCCCGGTCACAACTAGAGAAAGCCTGCATGCAGCAATGAAGACCCAAAATAAACAGCCAAAAATAAATTTTAAAAAAGAAAGAAACTGAAACGTCATGTATATGGTGTGAATTTTTAATATTAGTACTTTCATTTATATTAAAAGAATGTGTTATTTTATTTTAGGTTGGTACTTCACCACACTAATTCAACTGATAGTGTGAATATATGGTTATAATAACCAAAACTGAGCAGAAAAATCATTGGAAGTAGGTGGAGAAATTGTTTGTAGATGTAAGGCTCTGTTAACAGAGGCTAGCATGATGGTGATGGGTAGTGATTATAGCTCATATTCCACCACTGTCTCTATTGAAACCTTTTCTCAGTGGTTAAGTGCTCCTTTTCTCTGTCTAGACACATTTAAAGAGGAGTTTCAATTGCTCCAAGGTCACTTTCAGATTTCTGCACAAATTCAATTGAATTCATTTAGTGAATTACAATATGAATTTTGGAATTTATGTTTATTTTTATTTGTCAAAATTAAATTTTATACCTTATTTTAGATCATTGACAGAACAAATTCAAACCTCCTTCTTTTTCTGTGCACCATTATTATTTTCTTCTCTTCCATGCCTACTTCTACATTATCATAGTAGATTAATTACAGTTGTTTACAACAATATCTTATTTTGTCTCAGTAAATAAATAAAAGGGAAGGTTTAAAATAACAAAACCCATTTTTGTAAATCTGTGTATTATTCAATAAGCACAGATGATATGATCTTTTATACCTCTCACTTTTAAGGCATTAGATTTAAATCATAATGAGGAAAACTTTATAATACCTTTATTCAGTATACTTCTGACTGAACACTTTAATAGATTAAGAACATTTTTTCAAAAATGAATATTTTTAAAACACATTTTTCAATTCCTATTTTATATTAGAGAAAAGAAAGCTAGTTTATACTGTTGCTAAACTCTACATCAGAACTTCAAAATGGTACATGTAAAAAGGATATTTCAATATGAGACTTTTATTTATTCTAATACCTTAGGTAATAATCTACATAATAATATTAAAATCTAGAATTTGACTAAAATTACAAAGACTAAATAAAACTATTTCTAGGCTGCAAAGGAAATGATAACTCTCTTGTGGTTTATCTGGGCTAATGATTAAAAATGAGTGACAGGGCTTCCCTGCTGGCGCAGTGGTTGAGAGTCCGCCTGCCGATGCAGGGGACACGGGTTCGCACCCCGGTCCGGGAAGATCCCACATGCCGCGGAGTGGCTAGGCCCGTGAGCCATGGCTGCTGAGCCTGCACTCCGCAATGGGAGAGGCCACAACAGTGAGAGGCCCGCGTACCGCAAAAAAAAAAAAAAAAAAAAAAGAGTGACATTTGCATCTCCAAATACACTATTCATTATAACACACATTTTACTTAATTAAACACTTAATGTAGTGAAGCAGAAAAAATATATAGTATGCAGAATCTTTCTTGTTTACATTGCTTTAAGTTTTCCCTTAAATAAAATTGTATGTAATCATATTCAGTTATGGTTCTATACAGTTTCTGCTTTCATAATAGCAACACTATACCAAAGTAGGAATTACTTTTTATTGCAAACCCTAAACAACTATATATAAGTTTAAAACAAAAGATTTTGCCAACTTACTTTTTTTCAAAAGAATTTTATGCTGAAAGTAATTTGTTTGAGCTATTTTTATTAGACATAAAACATACATTGAATTGCAAATAATTGAAACTATTTTAATATTTTCATAGTAGAGGATGGAGTATTGATCTGAGAGTTTAGACACCTACATTCCACTCCCATTTGTGTGACTTGTTAATCGTGTCCTATTGGCTAAATTGCTTCATCTCTCAGTTCATGGCTCTCAGTTTTCTCTTAAATACAGGGAACTGCACTAAATAATCTTTAATATGCTTTCTATTTCCTCATTTAAGTTTGAAAATGTATAACCCAAGTTTTCAAATAAGCAAGCAAGAATTTAACTCCATTTATTCTTTGATAACTGCATAAACTATTTGCTATGTTGGACTTTAATTAAATAATTATTTGCATAGCATTTTTTGTGAAATGTCAAATTGTGATTTGAATAAAAGCTGTTATGAAAAAATAAACTTACTAATCATAGCCTTTTAAAAATGTTTTATTGTATGTTTATAAAAGACAATGTATTATCACTTTAAAGATTTAAAACATTAATAACAAAAAAAGGTAGATTAAAAAATGGGCAGGAGGGCTTCCCTGGTGGTGCAGTGGTTGAGAGTCTGCCTGCCAATTCAGGGGACACGGGTTCATGCCCCAGTCCTGGAAAATCCCACATGTTGTGGAGCGGCTAGGCCCGTGAGCCGTGGCCACTGAGCCTGCACATCCAGAGCCTGTGCTCCACAATGAGAGAGGCCACAACAGTGAGAGGCCCATATACCGCAAAAAAAAAAAAAAAAAAAAATTGGGCAGCAGATCTGAATGGACATTTTGCCAAAGAAAACAGACAGATGACCATGAAAAGCTGTTCAACATCACTGATTATTAAAGAAATGCAAATCAAAATCACAATTAGATATCACCTCATATCTGTTAGAATGGCTCTTAAAGAAAACACAAGAAATAACAAACGTTGGAGAGGGTGTGGAGAAAAGGGAACTTTCACTTTTGATTAGAATGTAAATTGGTGCAGCAATTATGGAAAACAGTATGAAGATTCCTAAAAATCTAAGACTAGAACTATCACATGACTCAGCTATTTCACTTCTGGGTATTTATCTAAAGAACATGTAGATGCTAATTTGAAAAGATATATGCACGCCTATATTCACTGCAGTATTATTTACAATATCCAAGATATGGAAACAACCTAAACATACATTGCTGGATAAATGGATAAAGAAAATATGGTACATATACACAGTGGAATACTACTCAGTCCTAAAACATAATGAAATCCTTTCATTTGCAACAATATGGATGGACTTTGAAAGTGTTATGCTAAGTGAAATGTCAGATCAACACAAATATCATATGATTTTAATATATGAAATTTAAAAGAACAAAACCAACTAATGAACAAAATATAACAAAAACAAACTCATAGATACAGAGAACAGATTGGTGGTTACCAGATGGGAAACGGGTTGTGGGATAGGTGAATTGATGAAGGGATTCAACTGCATGCTGATGGATGGCAATTAGACTCATGGTGGTGATCACTTTGTAGTGTATGCAGATGTCATATTATAATGTTGTACACCTGAAAATTATATAATAATTTTTTTTAATTTAAATTTTATTGGAGTATAGTTGATTTACAATGTTGTGCTAGTTTCAGGTGTATAGCAATGTGATTCAGTTGTACATATACATATGTTCATTCTTTTTAGGTTCTTTTCTCATACAGGTTATTCCAGAATATTAAGGAGAGTTTGCTGTGCTATACAGAGAAGGTCCTTGCTAGTTATCTATCTTATATATAGTAGTGTGTGTATGTTCATTCCAAGCTCCTGATTTATCCCCCCAACACATTTCCCCTTCCGTAGCCATAAGTTTGTTTTTGATATTTGTAAGTCTGTTTTTGTTTTGTCAATAAGTTCATTTGTCTCATTTTTTTAAAATTCGATTCCACACATGAGTGATATCATATATTGGTCTTTGTCTGACTTACTTCACTTAGTATGATAATCTCTAGCTCCATCCACATTACTGCAAATGACATTATTTCATTCTTTTGTATGGTCAAGTAATATTCCATTGTATATATGTACCACACCTTCTTTATCCATTCCTCTGTTGATGAACATTTAGGTTACTTCCATGTCTGGACTACCATAAGTATTGTTGCAATGGACATTGGGGTGCATGTATCCTTTCGGATTATGATTTTCTCTGGATATATGCCCAGGAGTGGGATTAGCTGAATCATATGGTAGTTTTATTTTTAGTTTTTAAAGGAAACTCAATACTGTTCTTCACAGTGGTTGTACCAATTTACATACCCACCAACAGTGTAGAAGGGTTCCCTTTTCTCCACATCCTTCCAACATTTATTTATTGTGTACTTTTTGATAATGGCCATTCTGACCAGTGTGAGGTGATACCTCATTGTAGTTTTGGTATGCATTTCTCTGATAATTAGTGATATGGAGTATCTTTTCATGTACTTTTTGGCCAAAAAAAAAAAAAAAAGATTTTAGAAATTAGAAATGATATCCAAAGTGTTAAGATCACCTCTAACTCAATTACCCCCAAATAACCAT
The DNA here is from genome assembly GCF_951394435.1 of Stenella coeruleoalba. NCBI lineage: Eukaryota > Metazoa > Chordata > Mammalia > Artiodactyla > Delphinidae > Stenella > Stenella coeruleoalba. Next base: position 37,061,236 of record NC_137164.1, on the reverse strand, counting down.
TGATAATATTTGGGTATTCTTCCTTTCATTTTTCTATCACACATTTATTCAACAAATAATTATTGGGTACTCCATTGATCTTTTGGTCTTTTTCTTTATTCCTTTGACATCCTATTCTTTTTCTTATTTGTGTGTTTGTTTTCTCTCAAATGTTAAGAACATATATGTTGAAACTTTTCCCAGTTTATTTGACACAATTTAAAAACATACTCTAGTATTTAACTTTCACTCTTTTCCAGTCATTTTTTAAAAAATTTTCCTTTGTGATTTATTATATTCTATGAAGCCTACAAATCCCTTCCTCATTCACAAATTAAACATGTATTCACATCTAAGTAGGTATTCAATGGATAGGTATTCACTTATTAGTAATTCTTATAGTTGTCTTTTAGAATTAAATGGTTTAATCTTTAAAACAATGAAAATCAGATTTGGTGTCTAGTGTAATATTAAAAATTAGTTGGATTTTTTTCCTAAATGATGACTAGTTTCCTACAAACCATTTGCTAGCAGTTTATATTATCCATATTACATTTATTAATTATTTTTGTGATATATTGAATTCCTAAATATATCTGAATCATGATTTGAAATATGTGATCTGATCTTTTCATTGTTTTTTCTTTGACAACCCTGTTTTAATGTTGCAACTTTATGATACTTTGTGATATTTTAAAGCAAACCTTCCCAAACCCTCATTGCCCTTATTTATTAAAGATTATCTTGGGAAATCTATATTATTACATATTGTTCTATATATTTTTTCACCTCTTAAAAATTCTTTAGATTATGTTTATTTTCAATAATTTACTCTTAAAAATCTAAACCAAAATGATAAGAAGTATATCAGTAAATATAGTTTTAATGATCACATATTTTGATGAAAAACAGAAGCAGAGAATGGAGATATTGATATTAGATGTAAATGTAAGAGATTGTTTATAGTAATCCCAGATTCTGCTGGCTATAATGAGTAGACCACTATTTGGTGATACCAATAATTTTTTTATATTCTCCAAACTTTGGATAAACAATTAGTGTTAGTGGAATTTTAGAATATTTTTCTAACTGGCAAAATGCTATAATACTTTTTAATCTTAATTTGTACTTCTAGAATGATCTATATTAATTTATTCTCCAAAAAATTCTAGCCATATTTTTCATGCAAAATTATTCAACTACTTTCATCAGTCCTGAAATAAATCACTAAATCACTATCACATTATTAAATGTAAAAAATTTTAACACTGAACAAAATGCTTTCTTTCTAAAATTTCCAGATCAATACAGTTATAGATATAATATTATATTGAATAATAATACACACTTGATACTTTTGGAAAATTTCTGAAAAATAATATTAAAATGTATATAGTACATAACTTTTCAGAATAATATTCGACTCTCCCAGTGGACCAGTGGTTAAGACTCCACATTTCCACTGCAGGGAACACAAGTTCAATCCCTGATTGAGGAAGTTCCTCATGTCATGCAGTGTGGCCAAAAAGGAAAAAAAAAATGTACAGAATAATATTCAATGCAATAGTCTTATATAACCTAATTAGGAGTTCAACCCTTGTTAATGATTTCCAAATTAAGCACTATTATTGAGATAAATTATATTTTTGATACTTTATGATTTATAGACTACTATGTGGTATGTCAGTTATTCCATGAGACATGTATTTATCTTAACAACTATAAGTGTATGTAAAATATATTTGCTTAATCTACATTAAAGAGAACCAAAAGAAGATATATTCATCATAATCACTGCTGATTTTAAAAGTATTCGGAAATTAATAATATTTGTCATCCTGTTATGAATATTACATATATTTGATACTGGCCATGATTCCCTGAAGAATCATGCACCTCTAAAAGAAGAACAATATCACTTAAAGAGTTACTTGGTCTCTCTGGAGGTAGAAATAATCTATAGTTCAAAAACATAAATGATCTAGAGGTTTAAAGAGTATGCCCATTGTTCTCCGAAGAAGTCCTATCTTTTTTGAAATGGTTGGACTTCTCTGAAATCAAATATGGTGGTTAGTCCAGGGATAGAGAAGCTGAAGTTTCTTTTAAAGAATCTTGAACATGCTTCTCAAGAGGTTCGAATTTGACTAAGTGATATATTCCTTCTCTACTCTCAGCATGACCTCAGAGACAGTTAAACTGCTTTCAAGTTTTACCTTTGTTAAAAAGGCTTAGAAGTTTAAAATAATCCAATAAGAGGCCTGGAAGTGGGAATGCAAGTGGAATATTTTCAGGGATGGGCTAACTTTGAAGCAAAACATGAATGATATTAATAGTGTAATAAAATCTAATATTAAAGTTTCTCTCTATAGATCAGTGAAAATTTAGATAAACTTGAAAGATTTTGATTAGGACAACTAGTGCATTTCATTACAATATTTTGTTATCACCAAATCAAATTATGTCACAATAATCTTACCAGTGTTACTTGAATCAATTCAGTGTAGTTTTCACAGAGTATTGATTACTTAAGATACAGCTTATATCTTCCTCTGAAATGATATTGGGCTATGGCTATAAAGTTTAGAATATTCTTATGGTATTATGTTCGTATAATCAATTTATTAGCTTAAAATATATCTAGATAAGGCAATATTGGCTGCAAGGGAACCAGAATTTTACTTTGCACAGTTAGGTGTGTTTTGGGGGTGTCTGTGAAATAGCATTAGCAGTAGCTTTGATTCACTTGTCCTTTGCAATCAGTTGAAGTGTTTCTAGTAGAGTTTAACACTGTAAAAATAGAGATGAGAAAATTAATAATAGATATCAGGATTTTAAGTTAATAGTATAAAAATTACATACATCTAGCAAAACACGGTTAAGTAATTGAATCTATCCATTTGGTACTCATTCTAAAAATTAAAGCCCTAGAACACAGTTTATGTGGATTTTCAATCTGCAGCTACAGTAAAACTAAGCTACAATTGCTATTTACATCTTTTATTTTGATCTCTTGATTGTAACTTTTGACATTATGTGATTTCAACATGTTTTCTTCATATCTTTCTTGTGATTAAGTAAAATTAAACTTCGAAGTTTATATAAAAACTGTTAAGATATTTCTTTATCTTCTGAGATAACTAATATGTAGACTTTAAATGGTGAATCCTGGCATCCTTGTTAAATTTTGTCTCATTGATTTCCAGTAAATTTCCTCAACCTAATAAGATTATTTTGAATTCTGCATAAATATCTCTCATGGATATGCATTATCCACCCTTTACAAAAAATATGTGTTTTGATCTTCACCCAGCTCATTGAAGAAAATACAGAACAAGTTATATAGCTCATAATACAATTTCAGAGACATAACTTAATTATCTCGCTTATTCATCCCTTACTTCTTTTCATTCAATCACTAATTGTAAAATACTTATGAGAAACTAGAGTCTATTCTCATTATTTACTGTAATGATGTTCTATAAAGTTACTGCAGACACTGAATTAGCAAATACTGGTTCACTGCCCTTAGGGAAAATACAGAATTAGTTTCCTGTGAGCTTCTGGTCACACTATTTCCAACTGACCCATCAATACATAACCATACTTTATGTGTTTCTGTTTAAAGACACTTTGTTTAATATGAATTGTTGGTTTAGTAACATTGAATTCACTATAACTCATGCTGAAGGAAATTAAAACAGGTATTTTCTCTGTAAAAAACATCACAGGATACATACATTTAAAAACTCTAGTGGGCACTCACTTGGGGGCTATTTTAAATTAAAAGAAAGAAAGAAAAAAGCCAAGAAAAAGCACAAAAATGCAAACATGTGACACTACTGGCCATGAAAATGATACATTTACAGCAAGAAAACTTAATGAGGAAGACAGAGCCTAACATGTTGACATCATATGGGAACATGTGCATTGGGGGACTCAAATATTTTGCTGCTCTGCACATGTACATGTCCATGAATGACCCAAAAACACAGTATTGATTTTTGACTTAACAAATAACTTTTATCAAGTAGGTGAATTCACAAACACAAAATTTGCAAATAATGAGGAGCCACTGCATGTGTTAGGCACTATCCTTACTGCTGCAGAGACAAAGTCAAACAAGACCTGGTCCATTCCTACCTAGAGCTTCAATATTTGAGAACATGGGAAACTTCAGTTGTCACAAATGTTTTGTAACTTACTTATTTCCTTCACTCTTAACACAAATATTTATTAAGAAAGGAGTATATTAATCAGTTTGTTATTTGTTGGGGATATAACAAGGATCAAAGAATAAGATGTGGTCCCTGGTCCCCACAGAGATCCCAGTGAGGGATATGCGCTAGTGAAAATACTGCTAGTGTGGAAACCCAGTGTGCAACTGGGACATCTGGAAGAGGTACCATGTATTGACTATTTACAGGTTAATGATAATGTCTCAGTGGACATGACCTTAAAGATGAAAGTTGAAGAAATGTGAATTTAAAAAAAATCAGCAAGTAGAAACTGAGTGGGAACAAATAAGGTAAATAAAAATTTACACCCAAACACTTAGAGGTGAGAGAAATAGAAAATAGATTAATACAGCAGTTGGCAGTGAGAAGGAAGGGAAATTAATTTGTGAGAATTATTTTTAAATGGAAAAAAGAAGTGGTAAAGAAGCAGTGAAATGAATTTAGAAAGGTACCCATAGGTCAGATGATGAAAGGCATTAACATCAGTTAATTCTTTCTGAGGGCAATGAGAACAATAAAAATAAAATTGGCATGGCTGGAATCAATTTTTACAATGATAGTTTGATGTCATTTTTGAGATTCATAGGGGATGGAAGGGGGGCGTGGAGAGTGAGGCAGGGTCCTGATAAGCAAGCAGATCTATAAGAGCTTTCTCAGTAATTCTATTGAGAGATGAGATAACATGTTTTGAACTAGCTTAGTAACAGTGGAAATTGAGACCAATGGATTAATTTAAAAGATATTTAGGAGTTGGAGTCAACTGGAATTGATGATTGATTGGATGTGGATAATGGTTGTTGGGAGAGATATTCCACTTTGGGCCCTGATGATTGTGTTTGCAGAAAGCAACATATATGGATAAGATAATATTTCCCCCTATACACAGAGCAGGCTTGCTTACCATTCATTATAAAACTCAGTTTTCCTCTGTTCTTACACAATCCACTGGGTGTGCAGGTATCCATCTAGACTGATCTACATTGCCCCTATGGAATTTGGAGGGTCATGGAGAACTGGTTTAACACCACAATCTCTGGCTACTTCTTTGTCTTGAGTAATAAAGTGTTTAATCTCTGACCCAGGAGTCACAAATCCTCTGCCAATATCCATGAAGCAGTAACAGATCAGTTTGTCAGCTTGCAAATAAAGTAAATTCCAAGACCCTTCAGAATTGCTTACAGTAGTTAAATAAGGGAGCAAGGAATAATTTAATGCATTCGAGATCACTGAGATATTGTGCAATTCAAGATCACTGAGATAGTACATTGGGATGAAGTAGGAGTTTGAGTGAGAAGGAAACAAGATCCGTTTTAGAAATGTTAAACTTAAAGCATACACAAGAAAAGAAGCCCAGTAGACATTTGGATATGTAGATCTACAGATAAGGAGATACATAAAATATTAGGGATTTTCAGATTATAGTTTAATAAATAAAGTAATATGAGGGAATGTCTAAACTGATTAGAAGCAGTTTATAAAACAGAGGGAATGTCTAAACTGATTAGGGAATGTCTCCGAGGGAATGTCTAAACTGATTAGAAGCAGTTTATAAAACAGAAAGCAGAAATATACATATTTAAGGGACAGTTTGGAAAGGAGCAGAAAATTGAGAAGATTTGGAGATATAAGAAGGCAGGTGATAGAATAGCTTAAGAAAGGGCTCTACAGAGAGAAATCATGCTGACATCAAGTGAACATTGTATTTGACCACAAGAAGGTCATTCAAAACTTTAGCATAAATAGTTTTTATAGACCTGATGGATGTAAAAAACAAAGTATAATAGGTTATGCAGTGAATGCACTATAAGGAAGTAAAAAGATGTTAAGAAGGAAAATGAAGAAATATGATGGTGGAGAAGAATATAGGAAATAATGGGTTTATTTCTTAAAATGGAAAATATTTTAGCATATTTGGATTTAGAAAGGGGAAGATGACACAGTTTATTGAGAAATGCTTCCAGAAGATGTTAGGAAATAATATTAGCTTTTAGATAATATTTGTTATTGTACACCAAGGAAATAAGAGAAAGTGGATAAAGAAAAAATATGTTTTGTAGCAAGAAGAGGAGAGAGTAACTCTGTTGACTTCTGTTTTCTTAGTGTTATAAAGCAGAGTGATTAATTTTAAAAGATTATATATATATATAATATAGTTATATATATATATAAAATTCAGGGTATACCTTGATACAATAATTTTTCTATAATATATTGACATTTCAAAACATGTTAATTGTGTTTTATTTAACCTCTTGTAATGAGTTCTCTTAGAAGCACAATCTTGTAAGAGTAACATGTGTAAAGGTCATTGAGTCTACATCTAAAATATTAAATTGTCCTCTGTCTTCATAGCTATTTAGAGATGATTTTGATGAGATGATTTGTTTATAGAATCAAATCTAAAAACGTTTCATAAAATATATCTTCTGAAATCCTGCCATACAAATGATAAGCACAAAAATAGTCTCGATTATCCACTTTAATTAAGGGCTATGCCCTTAATTAAACTTAATACTGAGAGTTAGATAAGAACTCAGAATCTCTAGTAAATATACTTATTACAAATTAAAGGCCAGGGTAAATAGGTATGGTTTGTATTCTCAGCATCCTCCAATTATACCATATTCATTTCCATCTTTGAGTTTTTTTCTTTTTAAACAGGTAAATTTGGTTTATAATATTGTATAAGTTTCAGGTATGCAACATTATGATTAGATATCTGTGTTCATCATAAAGTGATCATTACCATAAGTAAATCCTCAGGAGTTCTAGCCACAGAAAATAGGTAAGAAAAAAATGCATCCAAATTAGAAAAGGAAAAATAAAACTGATACGGTTTGCAGATGACATGATACTTTATATGAAAAACCCTAAAGACTCTACAAAAACTTTTAGAGTAGATTAATCTAGTAAAGTTGTGGGATACAAAATTAATCTGCAGAAATCAGTGGAATTTCTATAGACTAATAACAAACTGTCAAAATGAGGAATTAAGAAAATAATCCCATTTACAATTGCATCAAAATGAAAAAAACACCTAAGAATAAATTTAACTAAGGAGGCAAAAGCCCTCTACACAGAAAACTGTAAGATGCTAATAAAGGAAATTGAAGAAGACAGAAATAAACAGAAGGATATTTCATGCTCATAAGTGGGAAGACTTAATATTGCTAAACTGTCCATACCACCCAAAGCAAATTACAGATTAAATGCAATCTGTATCAAAATTCCTATAGAGTGTCCCAAAGAACTAAAACAAGTAATTCTAAAACTTTAATGGAACCACAAATAATTCCAAATAGCCAAATCAACTTTAAGAGAAAATAGCAAAGCAGGAGGCATCACACTTCCAGATGTGGAACTATACTGCAAAGCTATAGTAGTTAAAAGAGTATAGTATTGGCATAACAACTGATACACAGACCAATAGAACAGAATTGAGAGCCCAGTAATAAACCCACACATGAAAGAACAATTAATTTATGACAAAGGAACCAAGAATATACAATGAAGATAGGACAGTTTCATCAATAAATGGTGTTGGGAAAACTAGACAGCCACATGTGAAAGAATGAAACTAGGCCACTATCCTACACCATACACAAAAATTAACTTGAAATAGATTAAAGGCTTGAATGTAAGACCTGAAACCATAAAATTGCTGGTAGAAATCATTGACATTGATTCTGAACTGTTTTTGTGGGTTGGACTTCAGTGGCAAGGGAAACAAAAGCAAAAATAAACAAATGGGAATACATGAAACTAAAAAGCTTTCACACAGCAAAGGAAACCATCATCAAAATGAAAAGGCAACCTAGTTAATGGGAGAAGATGTTTGCAAATCCACATGTTTGACAAGGGGTTAATATCCGAAATACATACAAAACTCATACAACTTAACAATAAAAACCCCAACACATTAAAAAAAGTGGGGGGAGAGCAGAAGATCTAAATGGACATTTTTCCAAAGAAGATATCCGGATGGCCAAGAAGAACATGAAAAGATGTTCAACATCACTAATTATTAGAAAAATACAAATCAAAACCACAAGATATCATCTCACATCTGTTAGAATGGCTATCATCAAAAAGACAAAAAATAGCAAGTGTTGGAGAGGATGTGGAGAAAAGGGAACCCTCACATGGTTGGTGGGAATATAAATTGGTACAACCATTATGGAAAACATTACCAAGATTCTTCATAAAGTTAGGAATAGAACTACCATATTATCCAGTTATTCCACTTCTGAATATTTATCCAAAGAATACAAAACATTAATTTGAAAAGATATATGCACACCTATGCTTATGGCAACATTATTTACAGTAGCCAAGATATGGAAACAATCTAAGTGTCCATCAGTTGATAAAGGGAAAAGAAGATATGGTATATATACACAATGGACTATTAGTCATAAAAAAATAATGAAATCTTGCCATTTGGGACAATATGGATGGACCCTGAGGTATTATGTTAAGTGAAATAAACCAGAAGGTAAAAGGTCAAAACAATATGATTTCACTCATATGTGGAATCTAAAAAACAAAATCAAAATAAGAACAAACAAAAAAAAGGAAAAACAAAGTCATAGACACAGAGAACAGACTGATGGTTATCAGAAGGAAAGAGGGTTGGGAATGGTGGGCAAAATGGGTGAAAGGGGTCAAGTGTATAGTGAGCCATCATTGAGCTTTTATACATTCATGTCAAACATATGAAACAAACTTCCAGACTCTGTTATGAATTAACTATACACTTGGATACAGAAAAATTGATTTTTGTATTACCAGAACCAGTGGTGATTTCTCTAGCAGATCTGGATATTTGTTGTTTGGTAACCATAATTCATAAGGTCAATGACCTTGTCTATCTTGCTTGCCACCATATCCTCAGTGGCTAGCAAACAGTTGGCAATAAATGAATTCAGATGAATAAATTCAACTGTAATTAGTAACTTTTTAATATTTCCTTAAAAGAAACATTTATGTGTATATAACAACTGAGGCCTGAAAGGATACATATAGTTCATTTTAAATAGCAGGCTATTAAAAGCAAAGTTATCTATACATATAAAACACGTATTATACACAGTTTTTAAAAAGCTGCTAATTGTGTGTTTGCAAATTCTTTCCGTTCTTTTGCCTTCCAAGATGTTCATGAGAGGCTTTCTCCCTTATTATATTTTTTTCTTTCATTCAGCTAAACTTCATGTCTTTTTAGAGACTGGGAAAAGAAAACACAGAATACTGTTTAATTGATAAAAATCTCGTATTTAGAAATTGCAACAGGGTTCTTTGTCTAAGAAGAGATTTAAGCTACCCCACGCCTCGGAGATTTAACTGTCTTCTCATCTGGTATATTTTATATCCACATTTTATTGTCTGTAACTTATGGCAAGACCTTAGAGAGGTAACCGTGTCCTTGAATATACTATGTTTTCCTTACTACACAGAGAATACTCAACAATAATAATCATGCCATAATACTTTTAATGAAAGAAAAAATAAGTTATATTTCTACCCTATTCATCTTTACTGGGGACATTTTGTAATTGAAAAAGTTTATTAGCAAAGTTTCTCCCTCTCAAAATCTCAAAGCAGTTGTAAGGAGCTCTCTACCTGTATTCTTCATTTTTCACATGATTTAATTGACAGTAATGTAAATAGAATTATCATCTAATGTAAATAAGAACAATGGCATAAATAAATTAATATGTTTAAATATATAATATCCATTTATTTAAACTCTATCATCTGAGGTTTTCAAATAAAAAAACAATTTTTTTTCTGTCATCTTCTGTTGGCCAATCTACTTGTGCTGGCAAAAAAGCAAGACTTTAAATAATTATCTGTATAAATCAGGTAAAAATTGATTATTAGGAGCAAATAAACATTAAATTCTGATCAAGGTAATATTTATATTTACATTGGTAACAAAGATCCATCAAGCACAAGGTAAAATAGAAGGTAAGCAGTATCTAGACTACATGTTGTCCAAGAACACTGTATTATTTATTACCCAATTAAATGGAAAGTGTACATAATTGAGTTAATTATGCATACAATTTTAGAGTAAATTGCCTCTAGTCTTGAGGAAAAAATATACTTCCAAGCTGTAAAATTTCTAAGTAAACTGTTCATATTGATAAAATTTATTGGTCTTGGTCAATTATCTGTATTACTTTTCCAAGATAGTCAGGGCTTTGGTGTTTCTTGTCCTGTATTTTACTTTATTGCATTGAACTGCTAATTGAAGAGTTAATGGTCAGTGAAATGGTCAAAGGGTAGATGGTAAATAGAAGAAAAAAGGCAAATATATAGATTTTTCCTTTATGGAAAGGACAGCCTGCAGTCAATCTAAGCAATGAATTGATTCATTTTCCAGTAGTAAGCCTATTCCATTAATTACAGAAATGTTTTTTTCCAGGTAAGTTAATATAGTTGTTTTTTTTAAGATATTTTACAAGGATTTATTATCTTAAACTTTAATTTAATGACAGAAATTTTATATATTGTTGAAGTACTGTTTAAAGATTCTGAAAAGCTATAGAAAATGAGGAAATTGTCAAGGACAAAAGAGTGAAATAGAGAAAAATGTTGAATCTTAGAGATTACTGACCAATGTGTAATAGTCCATTAGCCATAGGCAAATGGCTGGTGATTATTAGAATAATTTCTCAATAAATTGCTTAAATAGAGACATTGTGAAATGTTAATTATTTGGGACTTGAATAGTTACTGATTAGAAGAAATACCACAATGCCTGACATACAGAAAGTACACAATAAATAGTTTTTATCTGTCCTGTTCCTCAAATAAAGAATTTTATTCAAATAACATTGCATTTCATGACTAATTGAGAACTAAAACCTAATCCTGATTTTTAATAGGTATAGGCTTTAAGCATAGTTACTACATGTATCTATTTATAGCTCTGTTACCAAGCAAGGGATTGTTTGCCTGCAGTACAGAAAGCCTAACTCTGACAGGGGATGTTTGGAACAAGTTAGGGGTTTATTTGAAGGTCACCAAGCAAGGAGAATGGGCAGCTCATGCTCAAAGACCCAAATTCCCTGATGTCTCTCAGGCACGGCTTTTTAAAGACAACATTTGGGGAGAGGGTGATCAGCTTGTGGAGCTTCTTCTGATTGGTTGTGGGTGAGGTAACAGAGTGTTGTTATGGGAATCTCAACCTTCTGGTTCCAACCAGTCTGGAGTCTAGTGCTTGTGGTCAGAATGTAATCACCACCCTCCACCTGGCTGGGTGAGGGGGAGGGGGGGTTTGTTCTTAGTTTCTACAAAGCAACTCAAAAATATACATCACATTGTAATCTATATCCCTTCAGGAGGAACTAGGAGTCTGTGCCTCTGTTGTCCTAATCATTAGCTGCTTGAACCTGCTCTTTAGAACTCAGAGAAGGCCTAGGAGATGAAAGCCCATTTTTCTACAAACAAGAAACAGGGGACACAGAGGGGCTCTTATACCTGGGAAGGCCTCACAGAGTCTTTTCCTTGGTTTCAATCTCCCCCTTCCTTCGATACTCCTCAATTCTGAAGGGTACAGGGCCCCTGTATTACCGTTAAGCATTCAATTGGATTTTCCTGTATTTCATCCAATTTGGGTATATGTCTGTTTGAAATAAAACCAGGTCATCAATTAGGGTTTGGGGTTGCAAGTGAAAGTTCTGGAGATCTGAAATATAGACGGAACTATTTGTGAAGAGACCTGGTAGCTGCAGAATTGATGGGACAGAAGAGGAAGCAAGTATAGAAAATGAAAGGTAATGAGGATGAAAAAAAAAAAAGAATAAAACCCAGCCTAGGATCCTTTGGGTAAGATGCTGCCAGGTGCTTGGGAACCAGTCCACCCTTGGTGCCACCACTGAGCACCTACACATGCTGCCTTGGCACAACTAGGAGTAATTTGGCAAGTGATGTCTTTTTACCTTTCCCTGTTGATTTGAAGTTCAAAGCATTTGATAGGTCAAGTTTAAGTCATGTTTGAGGTTCAAGCTTGTGTTTTCAAGCGGTAGAAAAGTATACCAGGCCTGTAAGAATTCCAGAGTGGGATGTGGGGTCCTGCACAGCAGGGCATTCCCTTAAATTAGGATATCCGTTCATGCTCAAAGCTGTTTCATAAAGACAGATATCTATAAGTCCATTTTATCTTCCCTTATTTTTTTTACTCTAAGAATTAATGCAAGCTCATTATGCTATAGAGAACTAAGAAACAGAAAATTATAAATAAAAAGCATAATAAATTCATAATTTAACTACTAACAAAACACAACTATTAATACTGTATCTTCTTTCTGGTTTTAAAAAAATTTCAGGAATATGTTTGTATGTACATTGCATATGTACCCATTTTTTAAAAAAATTAGAATCTGCATAGATTTAATTCTGTATCCTGTTTATTTGAGTCAACATTTCATCAAGAACCATAAACATTATTTTAAAACATAATTTCTATGTTGTATAGCATTCCACTCTATAAATGTATCACCTTTTACTTAAACATTCCTTTAGTTTAATATATATGCTGTTGTCTTTTTTGTTGTTATAAATAACAAAATAAACTTTTTTCAAAAACTTTACATGCATTTATTTATTTATTTTTCTTTAGCCTAGATTCACTCAGAAGGAAATTACTTTAAGGATAGACCTTTTAAAGTCCCTGAAAATATTGATTTTTTTTCTAGAAAAGTTAATTACAGTATGGTAAGATAATGTCATTTTAATCTTTCATTTAGTGATAAAATTGTAGACAGTATTTCCTTATATATAAAAACAACTTGCTCTCTCATTTTGTATTTGACCATTTGTGAAGTTAATGTGTTTATTTTATAAATATGTATTATGTATGCTGAGACTAGTGCCAAGTATAAGGAATACATTAGTAAAAGGAACTATACTGATTCCTTCTCTCTCAAAGTGTGTGGTATAGAGGAGGACACTCTCATGAAGCGATTAAAAGCTCATTTGTTAAGAGCTGTGCAGTATAGATGATGCTATGCGATGACATAATATGAGCAGCACAGCCAAATCTGAGTCAGTTATGCCTCCCAGAAGAAAGAACCTCCTAGACTGAGAGTTGAGCAACTTTACAAAGAAATGAGAGAGATGGAAACACAGTACTACAAGTGGCAGACACTTGTAAATTACATATTACAAAAGTTTGGCCACATGAGAATAAGATATAAAGAACTTAATTTGAAAGTTTATAGTGTAGAATGGGAAGGGTGGTGGTCAAATATGAAACTGAAGAATAAGCAAGAGCTGAATTATATAAAGCTACAAAATATAAAAAATAAGCTAAATCAAGGGACTGAAATTCCATTCTGACAGCAGTGAAGATTCATTGAATTTATTATTTGTTTTAAAGCAGGGAATGCCATTTCTACTACACACCTCAAGATAGAGTTCTATGGAAATGGAGGTAGAGACTTTGACAATAATCTTGATGAGATATAATGAAAAATTAGACTTGGAGCAGGGAAATGGAAAAAAAAATTAAATGTTTTTAAGATATTTAACTTGGTGATGGATTTTGTAGTAAGGGATGAGTTGGAGAGAGAGAAGGAGAAGAATCAAATATTACAAAGAATTCAGTTTGGAAAACAATACTTTTGAATTATCTTGTCTTTAGGATATCTAAGAGGGTTTGCAAAGTACGCAGCTATCATTTTGACTCTGCTATAAACTCAACCGTGTCTCCACAAAATTCATATGTTAAAGCTCTAACCCCCAATGTGACTGTATTTGGAGATAGGCTTTTTAAGAAGTAATTAAGCTTACATGAGGTCACAAGAGTAGGGTCCTAATCCAATAGGATTGATGGGTTTATAAGAAGAGGAAACTCTCTCTGTCTCTCTCTCCATGTACTTGCAAGAAGGAAAGGCCATGAAAACACACAGTAAGAATGTGGCCATCTGCAAGCCAGAAAGAAAGCCTTCACCAGAGCCCAACAATGCTGGTATCCAGGTCTTGGACTTCCCACCTCCAGAACTGTGAAAAAATAAATTTCTGTGTTTATGTTTCCCAGTCGCTGGCATTTCATTATGGCAGCCCAAGATGCCTAACCCAGACTCTATATCTCAGAAGATATGGCTGAATGAACAACCAGAGAAGAGGCACTGCAACAGAAACAAGAACGCCAACATCATAAATAGGCTTATTAATCTCCGCTTGTCTTTTTATTTTCCTTATTATGTCTGGCCATGCCTTTTTTATCCCTGATGAAATTTTAAAGATTCTCATATCTGTGTATACCAGATCTTTGTATATTAAGAATATCAACTCTAACTTCACTGTTTCAGGTGTGTTTTGTCAATTGTGGTTGATTTTCTGATGTTCAAATTGATATTTAAAGACATGAGTCACTTAACCATATAGTATTGCCAGTCTCCAAATTGTGGTAAGATGTTCTAATATGTTCTAATATCTAATATTATCTCTAATATATAATATCTCTATTTCATACTTAAAGTGATTCTTCTTTGTGTAAACTTACTTGTACATGTAAAAGCTTTATGAGAGATAAATGTTGGGCTAATTTCTCATTGCACTAACAAAAAATCTTCTCAGCAGTGGAACGGATGAGGTGTGCTGCCTAGCAACACTCTTCCATACATACTCAGTTGCTTAGCAGCAAACTTTTGATAAAATGCTACCTTGAATTGGTATAATTCCTCTCTTCCTTGAGTAGAGAAATACATGGCTACCCAGATCCACCTTCTTTAATAGCTACATTATGGAATCTGGACAGGGCAGCAAATTAATATTGCCAGTTCCTTTGGGCTCCTATATTCAGAAGTCTGTCTCCTCAAACAAATTTTCTTGACCTACCAGAGGCCTGAGGGTGACTTAATGAATAAGGAGACTAATCTCTCTCAAAGAAACTCATATTTTATTGGTCTTATACTTCAGGGTTGTGGGACCTAGCATATATATTTAAAACCAGGATAAAGAGAAAAAATTTTTACCATAGATTTATCATAGTTTTTTACCATAGGTTTAGCAAATGTATGATGTTACATCATAACATATTTTTTTCAAAAAACAATTTGTTAGAATGATGAAATACCCAATAATAATTCATCATTTGGCAAGACTTGAGGCTCAAGCCATTAATTGATTTCAATTCAGTAGTGTATGCCCTTACTGTTCCTCTGTCAATTTTGATATGTTTCTGATAGTTTTTAGCCTCATTTGCACTGGAAATGTTACCAAAGAGATCAAGTTTTTAACATCTTGATGGGGATATTACCTTCACAAAATCAAGCCTTGGGTTTTATTATATCCATTTAAATATGAACCTAAATAAAGAGAGTACAGGATCTTAAAGGGGAGTGTTTTCTAAATTAGAAGAATAACACATGTGACTTGTAAACTGGATGCTTGATGACATTTATCCTGTTTATTTCTTTTTAAGACTGATCTCAAGAGGAAATACATAATTTAAAATTAGCAGAGTGGGCAAAAATCACAAAGTCTACTTAATAACTAAGGAAAGCTGTCAAAAAGAATATGAGGTACTTAGGACAGTCAAATTCATAGAGACAGAAGGTAGGATGGTGGTGGCCAGGGAGTGGGGGTAGTGGGCGATGGGGAGGTATTGTTTAATGGGTACAAAGTTCCAGTTTGGGAAGATGAAAAAAATTCTGGATATTGATGGTGGCAATGATTACACGACAATGTGAATGTGCTTAATGCCACTAAACTGTATATTTAAAAATGAATAAAATGGTACATATTACATTTTTTTATATTTTGCTGCAGTAAAAAAGAATAAATCAATATAAAACAATATAATATTAAAACAAATTAACATATAAGCTTATTATTTTTTCTGAAAAAAGAACAGAAAATATTTAGAATTAATTAATGATTTAAAATTATATTATTAAGAGAATAATCTTATAAATTGCAAACATTATTATATTCATTTCTCAGATGAAGCAGCAGAGGCACACATAGATAAAGTCACTTCCCTACATCACAGGGTGGAAAAGTAACAGAGCCCAGAGATTAAGTATACAGTTTATCTTTTTAACCACTGTGCTACACTGCTCTTATAGAGATAATTTCTTTATACTAATAACTTACTATGTGTCAGATACTTTTTAAAATACTTTACAAGTATTACCTTCTTTATTCAGCAGAAGACTGGACTATTAACAACAATAACAAGTGTTATATAAATATATTAACCTATTAATTCTCATACCTATATTATGTGGATTAAATAACCCTATGCATGTTAAAATATTAGCTTGGTTTCTTACATATATTAGATAGTAAATACAATATACAATTATCAATACTATCTTTAGTTGTGTAGTCTCAGAATCACTTTTTTACCAACTATCCTGTTGGTCATATTTTAACATCATTGTCAATAATTCAGAAAAAAAAGTATCATTTGAATCCTATGAATATTAATTTTTTTGGTAAATCTCCTCTCTTTGACCTTAGTTTATCTCAGTCAATGATACCTAGGGTAGGTATTATCTTTCCCCAAATTTTTATTGTAGATTTCATTATTGTAATAACTGCCTAATTCATTTTTATGCATCAGAACAAATTGGTGGAGAGGGTCCTTTGAGTAGAAACGTTAAAAGTCTATTCATACTACATGTATAGACAATATATGTTACATTTAAATTGTAGAATTTTAAGTAGAACTGAAATACTAGGTAAGCAGCATGGTTGATTTCTTTCTACTTGTAAGCTATTAGGCTATTAAGAGGTTTATCCGATTAGGACGCAACCAACTTTAAGTCAAGGTTAGCAAAAATAATACACATTCACCAGCATACTAACAAGGTTCATCATGATTTATGTGCCTACTTTAGATATGAGGTGGGAGGAGTGCCTTCATTTTAACAAGCTAGCTTTAAGTTTGAAAGTGGAAATTATTAGGCTCATGTTCTCACATAACATTCTCAAGAGAACAAAACTAAAAGAGGAACTGAAATAGCTATCATATTAAGCACAGTCATTTCAGCAATATTTTTGAAAAAAACTCACATTCGTCCAGTTCACACTTTAAAAAATTACAAGACGTATAGGATGAGTAGATTTATAAGCTTATGCTTCAAAAGCTATGTAACTGTAGCTGTAACCAAAACAACAAGCAATATTTATACACATATGTACAAGGCTAAATACTCTCCGATGCTCACACCTCGAATCCCATTCAGTCCATCTTTTGAATGGAATTCCTCAGTCTAGCCTATATACTCTTTAAATTTCTTGCTCTCTTCCACAAGTCATCTTGAAATGTTCACAAACAACATTTTTAAAGACTGAGCTGATGAGCTTGATTGCTTTATTTTCCCTCACAAGACTTAGAAAATTCAACTACCTTGTCCAGAGAGAATAATTTGGTCCAAAAAAGGGTTGAAATTCATCTCAGGCAGTCATCCTACCAAGCATGTGTTCTTATCATCAACGCCACCCAGCAGTTTAAAAGAATGAAAATATAAGTAAAACCAATACTAACCTCCAATGGCACAGTGTATTATATTCATATGAGAGTTGTATTTTAGCAAAAAAATATGTTTTGGTTATTAGTAGCAGATAACCACTTCCTTAGAACTCCTCAAATGAAAATCAAATGATAGAAACTAAAAGACAAAGAGATTTTTGTTTTGGTTCATCTCCAGACCTAACCTATATCTAAATCTTGAATGCAAGATTTAAAAACATAGTTTTTTTTTTGTTGTTGTTTTCTGGTGGTTTTTTTGTTGTTGTTGTTTGTTTTTTCCTGGTATGCGGGTCTCTCACTGTTGTGGCCTCTCCTGTTGCGGAGCACAGGCTCCGGACACGCAGGCCCAGCGGCCATGGCTCACGGGCCCAGCCGCTCCGTGGCATGTGGGATCTTCCCGGACTAGGGCACGAACCGGTGTCCCCTGCATCGGCAGGCGGACTCTCAACCACTGCGTCACCAGGGAAGCCCTGTTTTCCGTTTTCACATGACATAAAATATTGATATGTTTTGGTGAAAATCCATTTTCTATTCAGAATCTGAAACATAGTAAAATTTCAATAGTTACTGTTAATATTTTGAGGAAGACATATGCACATTTATGTAGAGTTTCTGTAATGTGTTATTTTTCTTAATTGGAGTATAGTTGCTTTACAATGTTGTGTTAGTTTCTGTTGCATAATGAAGTGAATCAGCTATATGTATACATATATCCTCTCCCTCTTGGACGTCCCTCCCACCACCCCATCCCACCCATTCAGTTCAACACAGAGAACCGAGCTGAGCTCCCTCTGCTATACAGCAGGTTCCCACTAGCTATCTATTCTACACATGGTAGTGTATATATATTAATCCTAATCTCCCAATTCATCCCACCCTCCACTTCCCCACCATGTCCACATGTCCATTCTCTATGTCCGTATTCCTGTATTCCTGCCCTGCAAATAGTTTCACCTGTACCATTTTTCTAGATTCTATATATATGCATTAAAATACAATATTTGTTTTGCTCTTTCTGACTTACTTCATTCTGTATGACAGACTCCAGGTCCATCCACATCTCTACAAATGACCCAATTCCGTTCCTTATTATGGCTGAGTAATATTCCATTGTATATATGTTTCACATCTTCTTTATCCATTCATCTGCCGATGGATATTTAGGTTGTTTCCGTGTCCTGGTTATTGGGCAACTTTGCTAATATGGATCTATGCTCTTATGGTTTTATTATATTGCATTATACCATATTGTGTCTTATAAAATTATTTTCCTGTACGTGGTTTGAAATGTCAGAGCACAAAATAGAAAGGATTCGACACATTTTAAAAATATAATCAGGTTTGAGATGACATGATCATGTAGATGTGGTTGAAAGTTTGGGAGATTTCTAGATTACTAATTGTCAGTCATATTTTGGCTCTCATGTTACTTCTTATAGGAGCCTTCCATAATCACTCACTCTACTGCAGTCCCCTCTAAACTGCCACTGGGTATCACATTAGTCTGTTTATTGACTAAAGAAGCTATATCAATAATTTATATGATCTTATTACTTTGTATATTATGTCTATTTTCCCTGCTATAATGTAAACTCCACATACAAGCAGGATCTTGTTTCTGTTTTTGACCACTGCATTTTGATCTAGAAGGGAATCTACTTGTAGGGCTCATAAATAAAGAGTTTATGAATGAATAGATAAATGAGTAAATAAGTAGTATCAGTATCATCATTTTTCTTATATTATTATATATTAAAATTACACAGACCAGAGGGAAAAAATAACTGATAGTAAACACTGATTATGCAACTTCATTTCTACTTGTGTTTCATTGTTCAGATATGATTATCTGAGATAATATAAACTTTTTAGATACCAAAATTTGAAAAAAAATTAGATTAGATACTTTTTTCTAATCTGATTTCTCATATGTAAAACCTATTTAATACAAAGGACTCTGAAAGATGTGAAATCATAATATCCACTCAAGAAAACATCCCCTTAATAAACCTTAAAATAGTCACATATCCTTACAAATTCCCAAGCGGTTGGAATCAAATAGCTTTGTTTTTATTTTGTTAAGTAGAGCTATTTCAAAAGCATGTAAAATGAAAACCCAAAATGGGATTATGGTACTTTAACATATCATACTGATTTTAACCATATCATTAATTATTTCTTATGCAAACTTTCTTGATAGATAAATTTGGTAAGTCTGATTTACTTGTGAATTCTTGAAACTGGGTAAATTGATATATTACTCATTGTTCTCTATGTAATCACAGAAATTGCAATCAAATGTGGCACTCTTAAATCCAATTGTCAAGCCTTATCCATGAGCAGGCCTTATGAACAGTCAGAGTAGGCAGCTGAATATGTCATATGATTTGAAAGCACTGGGAAATTATTTTTACTTAAAATATCTTCCTCATTATCTTTCTCTGTGCATGAAATTTCATCTTTAAAAATCTCTCAGGGCTTTAACTTTAGTTTTCACTTAATACTTGGAAGTTTGAGTCTTCTCTTTTACAAATGTTTTTGGAGAGCTCATCTGGAGATTCAGGGAGGACGTCCTTTCTTAACACCCACCTGAAGAACTTTTTTCCTATTTCAGGGAAGTCTTTTCTGTCATGAAATTTAGGTATGATACATAAAGAAGAGAAGAAGGTGGCCCTTGCAGCTGGCCAGATGGGCAAAATCATACCTGGGGACAAAGGAAGTCACTCATGTTGTAGCCAGACAGCACTCATGTGCCCTCAGGAGGTTAGGTGACCAACATAAAGGCCAGGAGAAACATGGTGAGGAAGAGGAGAATCCAAGCTATAAGATCTTATAATTTTGTATTTATGACAATATTCAGTGCTTCATCTGAAGTTTAGCCTTCCATTCTACCAAGGAACTGATGATACAAGAGATTATTATTTTCTTAGAGAAACACAGATAGTTCTTGATGAGAAATTCACTCACATTTTATGAAAACTGTCTCTTTTTCTACTATGTACAATTGTTTCCTATTCTGGAATCAGGAAAAGGAAAAAATACATTTGGGGTTTAATTATTCTTTTCTGTGTGTATGTGTTCTTATTTTGTTGTTGGTATTGTTTCATAAAACTTGTTTTGAATGGATCACCCGTTAGAATGAAGCTAATGTATTTAATTTGTAAACAAATAGACATAAGGAAACAAATTAAACTTCATTCCATTACTTAATCATTGTTTGTTCTACTTCCCAGTTTTGAGTAATAAATATAAAATATTCAATCACCAATATTTCCCACTTTCCTTCCTTTATTTTACATTTAGCAATTAATACTCTTTGACATATCGTATGTTTTGCTTATGTATTGTATTTATTGTACATATCCTGCACCCTTTGCCAGAATTAAGCTTTATGAGGCCACAGATTTTTACTGATTTTATGTATTGCTCTGTTTCCAGTGCCCCCAACAGTTTGACACATATTCAGTATTCGATAATATTTTCTGAATGAATGAACGGATGAAATTTGAGACAAGAGAACCACGGTGAAAGATGAAAGTTGTTTGATGTTATTTTCTTTTTTATAGTATATGTTATTTCACTGTAAGATGAAAATTTGTCAGTAAGTAGTTGGGACACAAACATAATTAAATACCTTTGTTCTGTAATTTCTTGAAAATATGAGAATATTAAATAATTTGTTAGTTGTTTCATACAGTATGTGATCACTGAGATCACAATCAATATTTTTAATCTATCTGTAATGATTAAGTTTACTGTTTATTTTAAAGATATATAACCATAGTGTTCATTTTCTAAACTTACTAGAGAGAGAGCTCTCTTAGCAAAACTGTGCATCCATGTTTGTTTTGATTTTGGTTCACCGCTTAGCATCTTATCTTGTCTTTAATCAACATAAAGCTTGTCTAATTCATTGGCTCTATATGTGATTTAAGGTTTTCATGGCATGTGAAGAATGTGATTTAAACATGTAATTTTATTATGTGTTAACATAATCTTCCGAGTTAAAAAACAATAGTTGAGGGAATTCCCTAGAGGTCCATTGGTTAGGACTTTGTGCTTTCACTGCCAAAGGTCATGGAACTAGGATCCCTCAAGCCACACAGTGTGGCCAAAAAAAAAAAAAGTTGAGGCAGTTCAGTCTAATACATAAATTAGCCCTTTATCACAAGCTAGATGTTTATGACTAAAATCCTAGTTACAAGAAGGCCTGTATCTCCAACAGCCTTAATCTTATGGTGCATAATCATGATAGTAAAATTAGAGAAAAACAAAACAAAAATTCAGACTATGAGAGGAGTAGTTATACACTGTCGCTAACCTAGACAAATCTATGTAACATAAAGAAATAAGAGTTCAATTAGTTCAGGAAATAGAAAAGAAATACAAGACCATTATCCAGACACTTGAGGTCATTTGTTGTAGGGGTAAATGACTTCTATAACTAGAAAACTGCTATGTTACTACATAATCAATTTTACAGTAAGCCTTTCTCATAATTAATTTTTTAAATTATGTTCACAGTTTTTTCTTTTAGGTTAGCTCGGAAGTTCATAATTTAGGAAGTTTTCTATTAGTGAATTCAATAGAGAAATCTAAGTATTTTGGTGTTAATAAATAATAATAACAATAAGGTAAATAATGAAAAGTTATTTTCCTTTCTTTTTCGTTCCCCTCTTCCTGCCTCCTTCCCTCCCCCCTTTTTTCCTGCAGATATCTAAACAATATTTATTACACACAAATTATATACTAAAATTCAGCTTGCTACTAAGGCTATAAATACAAATGAGGTAAAAATCTCTGACTTCAAAAAGCTTGTAGGGGAGAATCTGGAAATTTGCAAATAAAAAGATGTCATTCCTCCCTATTTAAATCAAATAGACATTTATGAGATTCTCGCTATAAAAGAAGTTGCTGAGATAGATTTCACTATCCTTTTTATTCTGTACTATACTTACCACAATATTTGGCACATTAAAGTTGCTCAAAATAATTTTACTAAATTAATATTTTGTGTGTGTATTATATGTGAACTGTCTGTGTGGGACCCTTAACGTGCAAATACTACCTTGTTGGTGTTAACGTCGTAAAGACTTTTTCTGTAAGTCTGTTGATGTATTTCTAGCACATAGCACAATACCTAGTACATAGTAGCTATTCAATGACTATGTCTTTTATAAATAAATGGTTTCCAAAGTTTAAAAGCCTTTATAAGATTTTGTAGGAAAGCAGATAATATTTATTTTTAAGCTTGTTTTAGATGTTGCCTCATGCAGCTTTCCTACGTAATCCCAAAGTAGATTAAGTCTTTTGGTAAATGCTCCAGTAACACATCATAATTGTCTTATGTGACATTTACTACATTACTGCATTTACTAATTATTAGGTGACTTTATTATTTTACTTTCTGTCTTGTCCTATAGACTGTAATTCATAAAGTCAGAACACACCTACTTAGTTCATCAGTTTGTCTCTGCTAAGTATAATACTCCCAGAAACAATATTAATAACTTGGAAAATATTAAATTATTTAAGGAATTACTGTGCTTCAGCTCATAAGCTAATACAAACCTTAGTCAATTTTACCATGTTTTTGGTAATATTGCTACACTATGTTAGAAGTGTAAAATTATAGGTTTTATATGATGTTTCCTTCCCTTCTCAAAATCTAAAACTCATAAAGCTCACCAATATGCAATTGTTAGCCCACCTAATTCTAATTTTGCATATGTTAGATTACCAGCCCTTTATATATTTCCTTAAATTTATGTTTAAAAAGTTAATATTTGTTATTAAAACAGGACATACTAATTTTAGGCAAGGAATCATAGTTAAAGATAAAGGAGTAACTCTTAATTAGTTTTCAATAAAGCTTTAAACTCATTGTCCTTTTCGACTAGAGTTATATTGCTTTTTAACAGCTAAAAATATGAAGAACAAGGTAACCTTTGAGAAAAGAAAAGAGAAATGCCATCTTTATTGCCAATAGGGCACAAAAACATGACAGATTTTTTTATTGGTAATATTCAGGAAACTGATGACAAAGGTGTCCTGTCAGTGAATGATAATTGTTGAATATCCATGAGTGTGTTAGAATTTCACTGTTCCTGTGCAAAGCTGTGAGGTGAGAGCTGCATATTTCTTTTCCCTCTTAACTTCTCATTCAAATTTCTCTCTCAGCACCTCCCCTCACATGGTCTCCATGAGTGTCCTCTTCACTCACAATTCCCCTTCATTGTACACAGCCCCTCATTTCAGCACCCCACAGAATTGAAATCTCCCCTGATCTATGATCCAAGGTATTTATTACAAGCCCCACAACCAGTTCTCCATATTCTAGTTTATTTTCTCAGCTATTGTCATGAAACAAAGTAGTCTAATAAACTAAGTCACAGACAGCTGATAGTGTGTTTTATTATCCTTTGCCTTTGTATATTTATTTTAAGAGTAGATGTGTAGAAGTTACACTAACTTAACTCAAATTAGTGTACCAATGATCAGGCAAATTATAGGGCCTTTTGTAGGTGTATTTAAGGCATATTAAGCAGAACAGAATTTTCATTGACTTTCAAATTCTGAGTCCTAGTTGCCTATACTATTTTGATACTTTGATTTGTTGGAAAAATATCATTCAGTAGTTGCACTTATTAGTCCTTATGAACAGAGGTTATAGACTTTAATTTTTTAAAAGTCATCTTCTTCGATCATCTTAGGAATAAAAAAGAATGATTCTTGTGTTAAAAATGATTAACCTAAGTAGTGTTACATTTATCATCAATACTGCAATGACAGTGCCAAGATTATCAGAATGTTGCTGCGATATGTGAAGCTGCACTTGTGCTACATGTAAAGCCTTTTAGAATTGTACCTAGGAATTCCTTCTCAGTAGATAGGAACCACCATCACCATTAACATTGAAACACAGTTTAAGTCTCCTGGCAAAGAAGTTGTAATAGTGTCAATATTTGAAAGAAAACTACAAAACTCCCCCTGCTGGCAGAAAGTACTGAAAACATTATCCATAGTATATGAATCTTTTTTGCAGGCAACAGAGAAGGAAAAAAAAAATGATAAGAATCAATCAGTTGCCCAAGGAAATATAATAATCAGAAACCAATCAGCAAGTTAAATGCTCTGAGGCAGTGAGTGGCTTTCTAATGGCTGATAGATAATGATACATAGTCAGAAAAGCAGGCTTATAGGTAAGTAACCTTCATTTTTTCCAAAGGCAACGCACACCATCTATTATACTGTCATGATTCCGTAGCTGGAGGCTTAGAGAGCTCTTAACTTGTAAATAGATTTTGGATAATGGTTAACTCCAAATGACTTCATTCTTGAGGCAGATTACAGATAGCAATTTTTAAGGAAGGTTTAATGGCAAGACTAGTTAGTTGCCTTGTAATTTTCCACTGTTGTAACATTTTGACGCTTAGAAAAATGTTGAAGTATTGCTGTTTGACTCTTTTTCTTGCTGCCAGATTCCTGCTGGCACTGTTACAGTAGCAGCATCTTCTCACATGTCTAAGGTTTACATGATCCATCTAAATGATTTTCAACATTAACTTTCAGAGACAATTTTAAAGCAGAGTATACATGACTAGTAAGGCATAAACTGGGGCCACTCTCTTAGGTAGTGATATTTTAACAGAAACCAAAGTCTTAATCCAAAGACACTCTAATTAGAACTTTAGGCAATGGCACGGCACACATTTGAATAGATGAGATAATTTGGGGGACATATTTCTCAAGGTAGAATTATTCTGTTCTTTTCTCCTATAAAGATAAATTGATAGGTTTACATCAGTATTTCTGCAAGATATTATTTCTACATACATGTGTTAAAAAGTTTGGGAAACACTGCTTAATATATAGTATCTCGTAGTATCCCCAATGTACATCCGTATATGAATTATCTAGAGTTTACAAAATATGTTTTTGTTTGACACAGCTTTCCCAACCAAGTATGCCCATGAAATTTTTTCAGTGTAAATTTGTGTAACATCCTATGGTACACTATAAGAATACTGATCTAGAAAAGAAAGACATTGACTTGTCCTTGATCGTATTTAAGCCTACATATTTTTCTAAGGAATGAAGGTATGGTAAAATATATTAAGTTTTTTTAATCTATAGAGTTAATTAACATTAGCTATAAAATTATGTCATGTTGTCATATGTTAAATTATTTTAGGTGTTCACAATAGTCACTCCCATATTTATATCCTCCCCGCAAGTATCTTTCAGTACATACAGCTCATGGAAGCAACATAGGATGATCACAGGGCAGTCTTTCTTCACCTGAAATATTACAGCAATGTGAGTCACGGGAGAGCAGAAAACGGATTAGAGATTCATAGTGCTCTCATATGCTCATAGGTGAGAAAGAACATTGCAGTTTCAGGGCAGTAAGGATGGCTCAGCACAGATGGAGTCTCCTATGTCTGCTGATCTAATGTGCAGCATAGAAGGGAGATGAAGATGCAAAGATAGGCAGCGGTCAGAACATGAAATGCTTTGCCTGCAAAGCCGAAGTCTTGGAATATGACATATAATCTATGAAAAGAAGGCTTTTATGTAGGGGGGAATAACTGGAGGAATAAAAATGTTCATGGCCTGCATTTTTCTCCTGCAAATTACAAGGGCTTTGTTGATGTCTATGAATAATATATATATATATTCTTATAAATTGGATGATCTATTTTATTGACTGGAATAATGTTACTGAGAAATTGACACTGCTCTTTAATAATGAAAGTTAATATTAATATCTAGAAATCTTTTGGAATGAGCAATAGAAGCAGCCTTATCATGCACTCCTCTCATTTGTGATTTACTTTAGAATTTGCCTGACAGGTTCACATGTGAGATGTCATGGCATGCTCACTTTCACAGAAAGCAACGAAAGTTCAGAAGCTTCAGGTTACTTTCTCAGTCTCACACTGAGGAAGAGCTGGAGATTCATATTCCTTTCAATGGCGCATTTGTTGAGCACCTATCGAGTGTCAGGTACTGTGCTGGGCATACGGAGTAGAGCAATAAATAAAACAGTCTTCCGTCAGTCTTTCCAATACCAGGTCTTTTTTTTTTCTTTAAATGGAGGCTCTCCATCACCTTGGGCTAGCCCACCTGATGTATTGTTGCCACCTGTGATCTCTAGGGCATCCTTGCTATCATTGGATTTCTCTCCAAATCCTAGACCCAAGTCCCAAGACAGGCACAACACTGCATCATTCACAGACAGAGCATGTCTACAGATTTCTTTTGCTAAACCTCTTTTTCATTCTCGAGGTTATGGTTACATGCTGGTTGTACCATACTCACTCTACTTCTAGTGTTTCTCCTTTGTAAAAATGGAATGGTGCACTTGAAATTAGATTGCAAAGCTAATTATATATATATGCTGGTGGTGGGTGTTGGGTTGCTCATGCCTGTGCTGCTGGAGAGAAAGCAGCAGAACGATTTGTACCAGGAGTGTACTGCAACTTAGAAAGATGATTGAAGCTTACTTAGAACAAATAAGCCTTTCTACTTAGTGTAGAAAAAAAAAATCTAAAGAGACAAGACTAAACACCAATTGGGAGATAATTTGGTAAGTCATTGCTGAAAGCAAAATAAGAAATGATGAGGGTCCAGCCAAAATAGAGGAAATAGGATTGACTAGGAAAATACTTAGAGAATAAAATCAAATGTATTTAATGGCTGACTAGGTATAAATGCAAACAGAAGTCTAACATAACTTCTATATTTATGAGTTGTACACTGTAATGCTCCTTTAAGAAAGGAAAAATGGGAAATGTGACTTACCCAGCTTTGAAAAATTGAGCCTATGTATGTCCAGTCACACATTTAAGGTTGCTATTTCCTTGCTAACTTCTTCCCTTTCACACTCAGATTCCTAGGAAATTCCACTTATTTTTGTGGTTTAAACTAGTACTTATATACTCATAATGAATAACTATAAGATAAAATAAAATAATTAATATAATATAATATACTTATCCTGGCTCTTCCTCCTAAGCATCCTACTCTTATATCCAGCTCCCTATTAGACCCCTCCAACTGTATTTCCCACTGGTGAATTCATTCAATATGTCCTAATCTATATTCATAGTCTTTCCATCCTAAATTGTCCTCCCTGCTATACAGTATCCTTTCGGTTCTCTAAATTCATTTTCTTATCTTTAAAAGAGAAATAATAATATCTACACTAGATTATTTCTATGAAGTTTAAATGAGACAAAAGTATTAGCATTATGCTCTCATACTAGTAAAAGCTCAACAATTGGAAGTTGTTGATGATTTGTTCATCCATTCAATCATTAATTCTTAAATATTTATTGAGTAGTTATGTGCAGGTATTATTATAGGGACTAAAGATGGAGCAATAAACTAAACAAGGCCTATCTCCTATAGCTTCATTCCAACCGGGGGAAAGCCAATAAAAAAAATAAATATGCATTGAGGTTAATGATATAAGAGATATAAAGGGAAATAAATCAAGCTCTGTGAATCCAGATTGGTAGGGGTGCTCTTTCTGATAAATCACTGAAGGCCTTTTTGAAGTGGTGACATTTGATCAGACATGGTAAAGTGAGGAATGAATGGAAGGAAGAACTTTCAAGGCAAAGACTAAGGAACTGAAAAGACAGGACCATACTTGGTGTATTTAAAGATTAGCAAGAGACCAATATGAGACAGGCTGGGACCTGGGATCCTATGCTGCAGTGCTTACACCTGGACAAACATCTCCTCCAGCAACAAAATACAAAGAAACTCTAAGGGACTAAAATTAACTACATGCATGAGCAGATAGGACAAATTATGAACAACAAGATATAAAAAGACCAAAACCCACACAGCACCACCAAGGGGGTGGGCAGATCACCTAAGCTACCCCTCTGGCTGGACCCTGGACACACCCCTACCCTCACCCCATATCAGGAATCAGCTTGCCCTGCCTCAGGGAGCAAGCAAAGAAACCTGCTTCTTGTTTTTGCTCCCTCCTGCTGCAGCAAGGACCACAATAAAGCCTTGCCTGAATTTCTTGTCTGGCCTCTTATCAATTTCTATTGATTAAGTAGGCCAAGAACCCTGGCCGGTAACAAATATGGCTGTTGTTGAGTGGGGAAATCCACAGGAAATAAGGTCAGAGAGACAGAGAGAGAGAGTCACAGGCTAGATATTCTGGTGTTTACTGTACACCATGGATTGCCATTTGTTCTAGAAACACCAGAGGGAGATACAAAATAAATCTCTCTTAAAAATCTGTTATAAATATAATAAATAGAAACAATAACAACAAAATCTTGTGTAAAGAAAATAATAATGAAAAATTATTTTAAATAACTCAGAGTGTACTGTGATCATCCTAAATTTAAATTTAGTCTGGTATTATTGTTTTGTAGATGTTCAGGTGTATAACACTAAATCAGACTTTGTCCTCTGTATAGTTTGGCCCTTCATTTACATATTTCCCTTAAATACAGCTTACTTAATCCAGGAGTTTTGTTTTGTTTTGTTTTGTTCTTTTAACTATTTTTAACAAGTGGTAAAAATTGTACCCTTAGCTTACTTTAAGTTTTCCCTTTAAGATAAATTTAGCTTATTTAAAACATTAAAGATACAATTGGGCTTCCCTGATGGCGCAGTGGTTGGGGGTCTGCTTGCCAATGCAGGGGACGTGGAGCGGCTGGGCCCATGAGCCATGACCGCTGAGCCTCCGCATCTGGAGCCTGTGCTCCACAATGGGAGAAGCCACAACAGTGAGAGGCCTGCATACCAAAAAAAAAAAAAAAACAAAAAAACATATAATCACTTTCTATTTTAAATATGCTCTATGAAATTTCACAACTATAGCATAAATGTTATATTAAAATTTTACGTATCAGCTTGAATCAAAGATTTTTCACTTCCCATTTTTTATAAGGCATGTTTTTCATAAGAAAATACATACTAACTGACCCTCAATCCAACAAAAAGATATTTTCATAATTTGAATTTGGAATGGTGATGATGGAAAATGTTTAATATTTACACAAAATACTTTCTTAGGATTATAAACACAGAAATGTCATATTTCTTTTAGTTGGCTACAACATAGCTACACTCAAGAACTTTTTAAGATTTGATGCAGTTTTATAAGAAAAATCATGTTTGTGTTTATTTCCCTCATAGTGGTATATACCCATCCTGAAAGCTTGAATTTATTAGTACTCAGTAAAGTACTAGGTTTGTTGGACTGATCCCATAAGACTCTTTACTGCAGAAGGAGAATCAAAGGCCTCCAATGATAATTTATTTGGAGGCTGAATTTAATAACATGCCAGGCAGGAAGTGTCTTAAAGAAGAGTCTCCCCAGCTCTGAAGTATGAGAGTGTCATATAGAACAAGGTGGAAATACCTTCCAATTAGGATAAGATTTGAAAAGGCATTTACTGATTGCTTATAGAAGGGAACTGGAAATCTGTCTTGCTCATTATTGTCGCAGTGTCACATCATTATTGCAGGCATGAAACTAGGCCCATTTCTTTAAAAGGTCTGGAATGTTGAGACTTGGCTTAAGGTCATGAAAGGGTCAAGCCCACATATGCACGTGCAAGACTGAATAGAGATTTCCTTTATTATTACTTATACTCATTTAGCACCTGCCTATAACCTAGAGGATAAAAACCCCAAGTATATATTTCAAGTTGTTATATGGTCCACTAACTGTTGGTCTATTCAGTGTAAAGCCTTTATATGTTTCTGTTTTTATTTCATGATTTGACTATCAGTAATTGGTTGCAATTAGCCCATATTTAGTATGCTGTTGACACCGAAATGTCTTTACACACACTGTTTCCTTTGCCTCTAATCACCATCTTGATAAATATTTATTAACAATGCATATTTAATAGGTATTTATTATACACTATGTGCTAACAAATAAGATAGATAATGGTAAACTAAAAATATCACAGGATTTATTAATTCAGTAAGTATTTCTGTTTAATATATAATTTGTGCTAGATATGGTTCTAAAAAATAAGGATACCATGGTAAGCTGAACATAAATTACCACCATCATGGTGTTGAAGGAAACCAGAATATGTCACCTCCAAATATACCTCTCTGACATAAAATATTATTTTGAACAGAAGGTATTTAAGAAGCAGCAAATGTAGAGGGAGCTTTCTCTCCTTCTTCTTTACTGCCTAAAGCCCCCAAATAAATTCTCCCTTTACTGCAGACAGACTCTTATCAGCCCAGATATGGCACCAGAGAAATCTGTAAACAAATTTTACTCCTTTAGTTTCCTCCCATATATTTTCCTTTTCACAGTTTGCCTTGGAAGTCTTAAACTGCTTTCCTTTGTCCTGATATTTCTCTAGAAATGTATTTTTCTTTCTTGAAGTAAGCCAGAGTTCCAAACCACCACTTTGAGTTACTTTTCTTTGAGGATTCTCCCACGTGATGTACACTGCATGTGTTAACAAGCTATTCATTTTTCCCTTGTTAGTCTGTCTTTTTATTAAAAAGTCCCAACTGAAAACCTATGTTGGGTTAGAGGTGGATTTTTGCCTAACTTACAATGTTTACATTCAAGTGGAGGGTTCAGAAAATAAACAAGAAAACTAATGATATAAGATTAGTATGATGAACAGTATCAAAGCGAAAACTGTAATGGACAAAGTTAAACAGGCAAGGAAGACTTTTTCCAAGATTATTACAATTGGGAAGGGAGGCCAAAATTAATCAGAACTCAAATATACTGAAACAAAGAGCAGGAGAAGTTTTAAAGGTTGCAATAAACTAGTGGAAAAGTTCTGGAAGATGTTTTGAGAGCAGGCTGATCTGAGGGATGTATAAAGTACATTGAGTTATTTCCTGAGTTTTCAGATAATTTTCTCTGTGATGAGACAAGCTGTGTTTGCTAATCGGCTGCCATGGAAGTTAGTCTCCTATTCTTTCCATAGAGACTGAGAAATAGGGGCATTATCTTTCTTGATAATTACATTTCAAAGGGATGTCTTCCAAGTCTATGAGAAAAAACATTCCTGGGTTGTAAACTGGCAAGAGGCTTTTTAGAAAGACTTACGTTTATCTCAAAGGGGCAGAAGGAATAACTCACAGTTACAGTTGACCATTGAACAACACCAGGTTTGAACTGCATGAGTCCACTTAAACACAGATTTTTTTTCCATAGTGAATACTACAATACTATATGATCTGTTTTTGATTGAATCTAGGGATACAGAACCATGGCTATGGAGGAACCATGACTCTAGTTATATGTGAATTCTTCACTGTGCAGAGGGTTGGTACCCTTAACCCCTGCCTTGTTCATGAGTCAACTCTATAAATTTTCTAAAGAAAATACTCTGAGAAAAGAGAGGGCAGGGGCCTACAATGAGGAAGAAGCTTATATAAAGTTTAGTCAAGCTGAGGGAAGTGTGAAGTCTACCTTGGTCAAGAGAAAGCAAGCAGGAGAGAATAATAATGGGAAACAGCTCATTTAGAAAGCATTTTAAGGAGATGGCAGAGGAGGTGATATGTCAGCGATGACAAAGAGGTGAGAAATCCTGGGAGCCAAAGTTTCTAGGCAGGGAGAAAAGAAAAGATGCTTTTTTTCTGATGTTCCCCTTTTCATTTCCATTCTCAACATTGTCATAAAGCAGGAGGAAAGTTAAATAGTTTCTGTGGTCTTCTCTTTTATATCCTGGGTTAGAGGACAGCCTTGATCAGAAGTACTTGTCTTCTGGTCCCCAGCTGTTCAGCTGATATGGAAGATGGTTCCATAATGAAATGTATCAAAACACAAGGCTAATGGAGACTATAGGATCACATACATTTCTTATAGCAAAGAAATGTTCTCACATGTATTTCATTCACTGTGTTGCTTACACAAAGACACAAAGTGAACTGCTATATCTTTACCCACTATTATTGTTTGATTACTGTTTAATCTACAGTCTCTTTAACTTATACTCAGTACAATTATTTGTGTAAAAATGTTAGAATGGAATTCTACACTGTCATACATTTTTATTACTATTATACATTTCCAATGACTGACAACTATATTTGTAATTGAAATTCTTTTTAGTTACCTCCTTATAGTAGGCTATGAACTCCAAATTAAAATGTGAGTCAGCCTGTCTGAATTTAAAATTTAAAATGAATTATAGAAGTTTTGAGAAAATAAACTTCATTAACACTTTAATTGCACATTAATAAGAATGAAGTACTTGAATATTCTCTCAGGTATATTAAATGTTTCTCATGCAATGTTATTTCCTTATTATTAAAATTGTTTATTTTTATACAAAACTAAGGAGGAAAAGAGTAAACTCTAGTCACAGAAGTTCAATTCAGTAAATGTCATTATTACTCCCCGTCCCTCATAAACACACACAGTGAAGTGAACTTTCAGAAAATGGCTTACATTCTAGCTGGATTTATAAAGCTGAATGATCTATAAATAACTTAAATAAGAATTGAAATATTTCACGAGGAGTAACTGCACAAATTGAGTTTATATGACAGTGTTTTAGAACTACTGCTCAGTTTGGGTAGTAATAATTTTAGGAAAAAATGTATATCTGCCTCTTATATTCATATATTATTTATTGTAGCAACTATACATATTCATATTTCAGTAAACATTTTAAATATAAACAAAGTCTTCATCATGATGAAAACAGACAATATGAACAGCAACAAATAAGTTTTTAATTGTTTTAAAAATACCTACTTTTTCAAAAAAGAAACTCGATTAGTGAAAATGTTATGGTAGAACATAAAAAAATTAATGAAACATTTCAGAATTGAGTAAATTGTTTGCTTTAAAACATTGCTACTAGTATGTGAATGGAAAAAAAAATCTGACATTACAAAACTCCTTGTTTAAAAAATATCTTTAATTATACAATAATTTAAGTACATAGGAATTATTTCCCATGTAATGGAATTTGCTCTTCACCAAAAAAATGTAGAGCTATAAAACTGATTAACATTAGCTAACAAATTATTTTATTACTGAGAATGATTTTTACTTTTAGTAATTTGTTAATTTTAGTTGACATTTTCCAAGTAACTGAATTCATTAACAATTTATTAGAAACAATTGTGCTTATTTAAAATGTAATGTATTCTCAAATTATAATGCAGCCATCGTGTTCTTTGTTATGTAAATATTGGTTGACCACTATGCAGAGTTTTCTTTACCTGAGGATTTGACTATTCCCACGTTGTCAAGGATAAAATCCCCAATTATTATGCATTATAGCCAGTGTAGGGTGCAAAATAAAGGCACTGTGTAGCAAGGAGGAAGTGGTCAATATCTCATTAGTCCACTGAACAAGATTCACTCTGCAACACATCCTCAAGCTTCAATCTATAAATTATGTAGAACCTTTACCCCCAACTGGGGGACATATTTGAGGTTGCTATTCAAAAGGTAGGCAAAAAATTCCTTTCATGTGCTGAATTTAAGTAGAGGCATGGGTTCTAAAAAAGCAAGTTTAACATAAACACTTTAAAGTTATGTAGATGGATAAATGTCATTTTTATAAAATAGTATTCTACAATGGTGGATATATAATATGTTTCTAAGTCTCTTTAAAATACATAATAAACTAAAGGGCAGATAATTTATGAGATTAGAACTTATTTTATAAAAAGAATTGATAATTATTTTTGAATAACTTGTATTCAGGTCTTAAGTGTTTGTGTGTTTTTCTGTACTCTGGATTTATTTTTCCCCCAGAGGTCTTAAAAATAGAAAAATAGCATAAAGCCCATTCTATTAAAACACCAAAGGTATTTTAAAGAGGCAGAATAATAGTTTTCTAGAGTAAGTTGGGGAATTTATTATGTATCTTTCACAATTCCGATAAACAGAGAAAGAATTAATAGACATCATTTGGAAAAAGAAGTTAGTGGGACCCGAATTTGACAGCTGATGCTGTTAAGGGAAGTGAAGATGGGCACATGATTTAAATATTCTGATGCTCAGTTTGCTCATCTAATAAAACAGGGGTAACCATTTCTAATAATAATTATGAAACAAGAACTTGTGTAAAACCCTTAACATATGTGCAGTAGGGTCCCTCAAATAATATGCATCTCTAAATATATAGGCTATTGTTTTATTTTTATTCTTGGCCCTAACAAATGTCTTCATCATTACTATTTGTAATGATACCATAGTGACTTATCAGTAATGTAATCTTTTAAAGCCTCTTATTCATTACATCATCACCCTATTCACAAACTTTCTCTTATTTTCTTTAATCAAGTGTTTAAGCGCTTCTACTATTTTTCCCCTAAAATCTATTTTTTTCTTTCCACTAGATCTCTTCCCCAAACATACACCTCTGTCAAACTATATGACTTGATATTTCTTAGAAATTTCTTCCTCTGTATCTTTACCCACATCATTGTTTTCTCATTCTCAATTACCTTTCCCTCACTGCTAGTCTGGTCTATAGAAATTTCTCATTTTTTAAGAATCAGTCAAATCTGGTGTATAATTTTTAATGACTCTCATGTTTCCCCTCCTTTGTGCTGTTTTTGTGTATCATATTTATATAACCTACATAATAAATTGCTTTATGTTACAATTGTATAAACTTTTCATTTACTTTCATAAATTATAAAATATTTGAAGACCCCACTACTGTCTTATATATCCTTATAACTGTGACCTCAAGTATATTATATATGTAGCTTTTTTCTTGCAGAGTAATACTGTGCATTGAGTTTACCTGAAATCATGTCTGCTCACAGAAATGAATCAGTTCCCAAATGAAAATCAAACAATTTGACTTGCTTTTTTTTTTTTGGCCATTAAACTTAACACAAATATGGAATATATACTACACTGTGTAATAGTATTGTAGTCCCAGTTTTATATAAATGGATTCTGACAATTTAGAAAGCAGTGTGAGTACAAGAGTGATAACCTTGAAACAGAATTTTTAAATTATTTTTTCATATGTACAAAAGGTTAAGATGTAACTTTGTTGAGAAACATATATATCTGGAATCCAAAGCACACATTTATTGAAAGTATTCTACAAATGAAGGCACAGAACAATTTTACAAGGCTTTATTATGAGATGATTATAAGCTAACCTTGAGGTTAATGGAAAGTTTGCTTAAGAGTACTTTACAAAAAAAAAAAAAAGAACCTGGTGATAGTAAGCCAATGTCACTAAAAACTTTCAAGGAAAAGGGGTTATTTTATAATCAATATGTTGTTTAACCTGTAATTTGGATAAAAATCAGAAAGGAGCATGAAAATATATTCAGACTGACATCTTTTGCAGGAAAAATCTGGCAGCAGCATCCAGCACCAGCTGGAGTTTATGCAGGTTCCTCTTGGGCCAGAAGCCAGGAGAGGATTGCAGTAATCTAATCCTGAAATAGCAAAAGCGTGAAAGACCATTTCAAGGTCTAATTCAAATAGACATGATTACAACCAAATGGGGGTTCCTTTAGGAGAAAGGAAGATAGAATACCTTCCCTAGCAAATTAAATATTTTAAAACAAAATAAATCTAGAAAATATAGAAAGCAATAATAATATTTTATGATTATTCATTTCTACCAGCAATTAAAACATTTAGTTCAATAGAAGAGGAAAACTTCAAAAATAAACTACCATATGAAAGATAATTAAGACAAAAAAGGAGCACATTGCAGCTTCAATTATTTCTGTAAATATTCTTCCACAGTCCATAGTGAATATATATCATACAATTATACTGTAGGTAATCTGGCCGGCTAAATTATAGGAACCAGGAAAATATATACTGCTACTGACTATTCGTTTTGCTATATGATTGGAATCTAACTCCAGTAGAAATATTTTTAAATGTATAAAAATAATAAGCAATACATTAAAGTGATGAATTAAGTTAATAAAATATTTATAATAAAATGAAAAAACATTTTAAAAAGCCAATTGTATAACAGACTGAATAAAGAAGAAAAATAAAAGAGAGAACTGTTTTGTCAATAAAAATAGTAAATTAATATTACATATATGTGTTTATAAATTGCTCTGACTGAAGCAGTTATATATGTCATATACTATGGTTGCCATCAAATGTCAAGTTAAGCTCAAAGAGAATCAGTCAACCTCAAAATAATAATTTTGTATTGTTATTAGCACTATTGGTACTTCAATATAAACAGGATTTTATATTCAAAACATTTTCAAATCTTGAATTTCTGATCAGTTGAGACTATCAAATTATTTTATTTTAACTTCTCAATTCATTCAAACCAGTTTATTTGATCTCCCTTCCCCCTTCTCATCCTCAATCTCCCTCTGTCTCTTCCTCCCTCTCTCTCTCTCCACACGCAGACATACATAGGACACATATTATATAATCTGCTTATCATA
Organism: Stenella coeruleoalba; assembly: GCF_951394435.1. Classification (NCBI taxonomy): domain Eukaryota; kingdom Metazoa; phylum Chordata; class Mammalia; order Artiodactyla; family Delphinidae; genus Stenella; species Stenella coeruleoalba. The sequence goes on along the minus strand of NC_137164.1, from coordinate 37,024,135 downwards.
ACTGAAAACTATTTATTAACTTTGATATTTAAAATGCTAGTTTCATCTATAGCTCTATAAATTCACATGAAGACTGAGCTGACAGATCTTTGGACCAATGGCTAGCATTCCAATCCTTAAATTACACTGCAGGCAGATGTGACCCTCTAGGTCACACTGAAGGAATAGAAATGGTCATGCCCAGATCTTTTAACGATCCTAATGGTACAGACCTGCTGATATTCCACAGCATCCTAAATGAAGCATTTATAAATAATTACTTGATAAATTTATGGAATCTATCCATTCCTTGAGATTAAGCAGTCAAAATAAGAATTATGGTCTTGATAAACTAAGAAGTAATTTTGTTGTAAAATTTGCCAAAATACTCACAATAAATTATGGTATAAAATATCCAAATGTTTAAACCATTAAATTTAAAAATATATCTATTCATCCATTCCTTATTAATAAAGAAGAAATAGAGTCTATTCTATTCAACCATACCTAACAATAATTTCTATTCACTAAACAATCAATTTGGAAACAAGGATTATGAGACTATAAAAACAGATCAAAATCTTGACACTTGAAGCTTCTATTTAGTGAAAATTTGAGTCATTTTGAAAATTTACAAAGGAACAGTTTTACATTTCCCCTTGTGAATTTTATGTAAGAGAGCTTGAAGATGAAAATATGGAATACTATTAAGGCCATACTGAGTTTGGCACTAAAATACAGAGAAAAAAGTGAGTGTAAAATAGCTCTTTCTAAAGAAGGTAGAGAAACAGAAGAGGAGGGGAAAAAAATGGAGGAGCTGAGTTCAAGCACATAAGCTTAGGAAAATCAAAGAGAAGTTTACAGAGTAAAGTGGTTAAAATGTTCCCCGTGAATTGTAATGTAGTCATGAAAGTAAACTGTTTCTGGAGGGAAAAGCAGGTCTTTGATCTATACCTCACCTTAAAGCCTGAGGGATGTAGGTGGATTATATTTTGAAATCAAGATCAGAAGTCTGTAAGAAACAACCAAAAAATCTACAAGGAAATATTTGGTGTTGGCAAAGGAAAGAGATCTTGTCTTATTTATTCATATTATCAAAGGAGTCAAGATTCCCTGACTCTCAGGACAGTCTCTGATACAGACAGACCAGGGTCCTCTCATCTTATCTTTTATTGTTGATTTTTGAACCTAAATAAAGACCTTCAGATTTATCATCAGAAAATCATTTTAAAAGAGTACAACCTTCCAATTTGGGGAGTCTTGCTTTTGAAAAATCAAAACGTAACAGAAGTACAATAAATTATTATCAATGATATAGCCTCCCTCAGCACCTAAGCTGCATAACTGTCGATTGGTAGGAGTTCTATTGGGAACTATAAAGCTCAGGGCTGCCATTAGTACCCATGTCTACCCTTCAAGTCAGAGGAGAATATTTTTTCTTTTTCTACCTTCCAAATATCATGCAAGTATGTAGTTTGGACAAAATTCAAACCAGATTTTTGCTGACAACATTGTCTGGAAACATGATTGTTGTTTGCCAGTATGTTTCATAATAGAAAAAATTCAAGAGGACATAGATGATCATTCTATCAAAATACAGTATCCAGAAATATTTAGCCATTATTTAACAATCAGAAAACTAAAGTCAAAAAAAAAATTGAAAATGAAATGTAGGTGCTGGATGTGAGGAGCAGAGAAAGATCCAGAACTTTTTTTTTTGGTGTAGCAGTACACATTGGCTGAAATCTGGAGTGGAAGAGAATAGGGAGGTGAAGATCAACAAAAGTAGATTTGTAAGTGCTACCAAAGTTATTGAGGGAATACTTAAGAACCCTTTCAACTACTTACATATTTTCCTAGGACTGACCTTTACACTTTTCTCAGTGAATCAACCATGGAAGAGAATAAGCATGTCCATTTGTAACTAGAGTGTGTAATCTGATATCTCTGAAGAATAGTGGCCAGGTATATTTACTGAGGTTGAAAATAGCATATAATGAAAAATAGTAAATAGTAAAAAATAATAATTAATTAATTGTCATATGATTGCTCCATGATTTATTAAGAATTAAATAGAAACATTTTTATTGAGAGCTGGAATTATCTTTAAAGATCAACTTTTCTAATCATCTTATTTTAAGTATAAAGAAACTAAGGCTCAAAAAGTTTAAGTGTCTTGATACCACACATCTAGTAAATAGATCTATGTATAATAACTTTGTCTTCTTATTCCTAATATTGTGCTCTCTTTGTGATACCATCTTTAGGTTATGTAGTAGACAACTCTTGTTTTTACCCATTTAGCCTCCATTTTGCTACTTCTAGTATCATTCCTGTCTTGTTTAGGGAACAATCATACCATCGTTGAATCATTGTTGAACCATTAAACAAGTTGCCAGATAATCCTTCTTTCTACATTACAAATTACACGTTTCCAAGTTACATGCTCCTGACAAACCCAGGCTAAATAAATACTCTATGCCTTAAATTTAATCAGTAGTAAAGTATATAGGACTGAAAAAAATTAACAGTCCTTTTCTACAGTGGTGTCTTAAAGAAACCATGCATTAAATTCTCCTACATAGCTAATTTCCTATTTAAGAATAGATATTTTTTCTTTAAATTCTGCAATATAATTCATATAATTTCAAAACCTTCCCTCCTGCATCCAGTAGGCAGTATAATTATTGTTATTTGCAATCAATCCTAATCATACAGAAATTGTTACCAGAGAATGAATACTCAGAACAGATGGTCAGGGAAATGTACATGATTTCATAATGTGGGGTAGAGTAAAAGACAGTGAGATTCACTAAATATTAGTTCTGAGTTTACTTGAATCTTTCATAAATCTGGATATCACTACTATCCTTGAAACAGAGTCATGTATTATGGGAATCAGATGACAGACAAAGTTTAATTTCGTAGTGATATCCTTTATCAAAACTTTGCCATTTCCTTTTTTTACATAATACAAAAATATTATGTATTCTTGAATACATAATAGAAAAAGATATACTCAGCTTCTAGAAAAATTCTAGCATAAAACTCGAGTAATTTTGGTTTTGAGGGCTAAATAGAAGACATTGAATCTCTTACTACCTACCAGGTACATTCCTGCATAACTACTTGAAATATTCAGTAGTAAAGATTTTTAAAACTAGGTGAGGTAATGACTCCAACTATAATTGCTGTTCCAGATATGGGCTTCTCATAAATTGATAAGGCCTCTAGTTCTTGGTATATGGTTATCAGCTTGACAGATGTTTTCATCTGCAAGAGAAATATATACACATATATGTATATATATACACACTATATTAATATAATATGTATATGTATAATACATACACACTATATTAGTAGAGATTGATTAAAGCTGCTGAGCCAGTTATATAAAAATAAGGGGTTTATTATAGATATTAAACCATATGCAATTGAGGGAGCTGGTGGAGAAGTCTAAACGGCTGTTGCCTCTGCATACCATGTTAGAGTTTAAGCCACAATAATTAAGTGAGGCTGGTAGTCAAGGTGTGTAATGGAAGAAAGCATGGAAAACTGAAACACAAAAGGAAAAACTGAAACTTATAACAATATGGAACCGTCAAGGACAGAATGGGATGATGAATGAAAAAGTGGAACTCATGTTTGTCTGGTGGGATTATGGAGCTGGCTCATTAGCCCATGAGAGGCCAAATAGTAAATGTTAACAATTTGTTGAGACAGTTAACATAATATTAGTAGGTTGAAATAGGCCATGGTGAGAAAAGTTTCACCATGAAATTGGCAAATTCTTCTAATTAGAGATTTTATTTTCTGGAAATCCAACTTCTAAACTTTACCACTATAACACTGCATCTACCTCCAACCACCTCCAACCCCAATGACGCCACTGACTGGTGTCACACCCTCCACCACGGCGGAGCAGCATGACTGCTTAGCCCAGGACTCTGAAAAGCCGAAGGAGAAAGTCTATGGGAGCTGGAGCTGCAAGCTGGGTGATCCCCCTGTCAAGGAGATGAGGCAACAACAACATATGATCTGATGTAAGCTGAACACCTTGCCCTGAACTTCAGAGCATAAAAGCAGCTACAGCTTCACCTGTCCCTCCAAATCTTACTCAATTTTTCCACATTGTAAACCCTATCTCAGAAATATTCAGGGAAAAGAATTCTAGAAAATGTAGTTCCAACAAAGCTAAGTTGACAAATCACAAAACCACTACACAGCCAGACACCATGCATTTGCACTTCTCTGGGACAGCTATAGTTCTTTCCCATTTTGTTTCAGAGACATGTTAGCTCTCTGAATATGTACCATTCTGTAGAATCGCTAATCATATACCATGCTGTTGATACTGTGTTGATAAAATCTGAAAAATGTGTGGTATTTACATTTCCAATTAGGGGGTCTCAAAATAAGCCCTCTTGGTGCCCTGGATCACATGTACAAATAACACTGTGGCAGGTAAGTTTCATTCCCAATTCTTCGTTTCCCCTTTGTACAACAATAAGCCACACACTCGCAATGGTTTCATTGTGAGAGGAACACACTTTCATTTTCCCAAACCATAATTTTGGTGAGGCCATGTAACTTGCTTTAGCCAATGAAATGAACGCATCAGCATGAGATATGTATGGATGTCTGGATTTAGTACTTTTGCGCTTCTGCTATTGCAAAGTGAAAGAAATACTCCAGACAGCCACTATCCATGGTGTCTGGAGCCGAGGCCAGCTGAGCCAGCAGAGGCCAGCTGAGTTCATGGAAATTTCAGCTAATCTGCAGATTTGTGACTTGAAGGAGAACCATTTTATCTAAACTGGAGAGCTATGGAAAAGAAGATAAAAGAGGATAAATGCTTATTATTGAATATCAGTGAATTTTCTGGTAGTTAATAAGCATTATGGTGGCAAGAGTTAACTAACACAGCTACTTTATAAGGAGACTTTCTTTTGGTGCAGAAAACATGTTTTAAATTAACTGAAAAAAATGTGTGGCTTAAATAGATATTTTATAAAACTTGATTATAATATGTCAGTTTGAATCTAGACAAAAGCATTTCCATTTAAAATGTTAAGAGCAAGACTGGCTTTTAGCTTTGTATAAATTCGATGGTTTACTTCCTGAGTCAGTCCCAAAACTCAAATTCAGGACTACTACCAATGGAATTCATAAATATAAAGAATCAAATAGCCATCTTTCCAGGACAGTGTGGAAGAACAGAACATGCATGCTACTGATGGCAAAGATATAGCATCTGCAAACAGCCATTGTCAGATGTGTTCTTCCTGCCCCAACTGTATGAGAAAGGACACAACCTGGTACCTGACAACACATCACTGAGGTCTCTCTCAATATTCAGCAGGCACCTTCTGCCTTGAGTGACAAGAATCACCTCTTTCATTACTTTTTAGTATCACCCTTATCTTTTGACCTGAAATCAGTGGAAATAGCCTGATAAATAATTTTTCTCAAATCTCTTAAGGATCTGTACTACTTTCTTAGGGTTGCTGTAACAAATAACCACAAACTAAGTGGCTTGAAACAATAGGAATTTATTCTTACATAATTCTAGGGACTAAAGGTCTGAAATGAAGATGTTGCCAGGGCTATGATCTCTCTGAAGGCTCTAGGAAAGAATCATTCCTTTCCTCTTCCAGCTTCTAGTGGCTTCCAGCAACCCTTGTCATTCTCTAGCTTGTGACTGCCTTCTAATCTCTGCCTCTGTCTTTGCATTTTTCTCTCCTCTTTATAGGACACTAATCACTGGATTTAAGGTCTACCCTAATCCAGTATGATCTCATTTTAAATAATTACATCTGAAAAGATCCTATTTCCAAATAAGGTTGAATTCTGAGGTTAAAGGTAGACATGAATTTTTTACCACTATTCAACAGACTATAGTTTGCCCTTGGGTCCCCTAAAATCCATACCCATCCGACATGCAAAATATTTACATTCATCTTGTCTCAACATCCCCCAAAGTCTTAAAGTATTCCAGCATTAACTGTAAATCCAAACTTTAATATAAATATCATCAACTGAAAATATTCCAATCTTGTCATCTATATCATATATGGATGAAACTCTGGACATCATCTATTCTGAAACAAAATATTTCTCCATCTGTGGACCTGTAAAGTTAGAAAGCAAGTTATTTGCATTCAAAATGTAATGGTGGAACAGTCAATAGTGTAGGCATTCCCCATTCAGAAAGGAAGAAAATGGAAGAAAAAAATGGGATTATTGCTCCAAAGCAAGTTTACAATCAAGCAAATCAAATTCCATTAGATTTTAAGGCTTTGGAATAATCTTTTCTGGTTTTATGCTCTTTCCTCTGGGTACCTGGCTGCAGTGGTGGCCCCACTCTGCAGACCAAAACACAGAAAACTTAATGTCTTAAATGATAATTTATTATTATCACCAACGATTCTGAAGTAAACTTGGCACAGCTTGTGGTACTTGTTTGGATTTTTCATGCTGTTACAAACAATCTGGGGCTAGAGTTCCCTTAATGTTGGGCAAGCCAGATGGTTTGTTGAAAAGACTGATAATTAATATTTACCATAGGATAGGACTGTTTACTAACTCATGACATGGCCTCTCTGTGTGGCCAGGCTCTCAAAACGTGGCATCTGTCTTCCAAGAACAAGAGTTTCAAAAAGTAGAAATCTAAAGCTACTGGGCAAATCAAGGGTTACTTCCAGAACTACTATCATGCCACTTCTACCATGTTTGACTGGTCATAACTGTCACAAGCATGTTCAGAGTCAAGAGGTCTGAGAAACAAAAGCCATATCTGGAGTTTCAAAGTCACATTGCAGAAGAGCATATGAGATGGGAAGTACTGTTTTGACATCTTTTTAGAGATACTAGTTTATTAAATATATATATATATTTTCCATGTTATCTTGTTATATTATGTAATATGGGTATATTAGTATTTTCCAGAGAAACAGAATCAATAGTGTGTGTATATATATATATACACACAGAGAGAGAGAGAGAGGAATTGACTCATGTGATAATAGAGCAAGTTGAGAAGTCCCACAATCTGTCATCTACAAGCTGGAGATTCAGAAAAGCTGATGGCATAAGTGCCATCCCAGTCCAAAGGCCTGAGAATCAGTGGAGCCTATGCTGTAAGTCCTCTTCCAAGGGCAGGAGAAAATGGATGTCCCAGCTCAGCAGAAAGGCAGGAAGCAAAAGGGACAAATTTCTCCTTCTTCTGCCCCTTTTGTTCTATTCAGGCCTCAATGGATTGGATGATGCCCACCCACACTAGGAAGGATAATGTGCTTTACTGAGTCCACCAATTCATATGCTAATCTTATCTGGAAACACCCTCACATACATACCCAGAAATAATGTTTAATCTGGGCACTTCTTGGCCCAGTCAAGTTGACACATAAAATTAACCATCACAGTGGGTCACATTTTTCTCCAGCATCTAATGAAAAATTTTATTTCTTCCAATCTCCTGAAGGCCTTCAGATCTCTGCCCTCTGCACAATCCTAATACTAATGTCACATAATTATTTTTTAATAACAATATCTCATTTCAGGAAGTAATTTATGTTCCAATTATTCTTACATGCCAAGCTACCCCAAAACATAGTAGGTTAAAAAAATCATTTATTATTAACCTTTGTATTTCTGTAGATTGTTTCAACCTAGCTAAGTGGTCTTTCTTAGCTCTCTCATCCATTAGTCAGGTGACAGGTAGGACTGGAGTTGCCAAGTAGGGTCACTGACATGGCCTTTGATGCTGTTTGTCAATTGGGAATCTCAGCTGGAGCTTTCAACCAAAGTACTTAACCTCTTAATGTGGCTTGGGCTACAAACAGGATGGCATCTTTTTTCCAACTGGGAGCATCTCAAAAATCATCATCCCAAAATATGTGAAGCTACAAACTTGATTGAGGACTACCCCCAGAACTGGAAAGGTGACATTTTTCCTAATCTATGTGTTAAAGCAGTCTCAGGGCCTGCTCATATTCAAGGGGTTGGAGAAATAAGTGCAAATTCTTGATGAAAGTGGCAATGCCACTTTGCAGAATAGCATATGGGGATGAACATATGGCTGTGGACATCTCTGGAAAATATGGCTATGGAAGGGGTTTCTCTTGTAAGAGAGACTAAAAGGTAATTGCTCTGGTCTAATGTTTTGCCTCCTCAACATTCATACATTTAAATCCTATCCACCAAAAGTCATGGTATTGGGACATGGGACTTTTAGGAGGTGCTTAAGTCATGAGGCTGGAACTCTCATAAATGGGATTAGTGTCTTATAGAAAGGCTCCACAGAACTCCCCAGCCCCTCTGACCATGTGAGGATACAATGAGAAGTCTGTGACACAGAAGAGAGCCCTCACTCAAACCTGCTGGCATCCTGACCTCTCTCTTCCAGCCTCCAGAACTGTGAGAAACTCAGAACATGTTTCTGATGTTTATAAGCTACCTAGCCTCAGGTGTTTTACCATAGTAGCCTGAATGGACTAAGACAGAAACCGTCTAAATACATTTCCGTTTCACTTGAGGCACAGAGCTAGAAGATATTTGTAGTTTCTTTAACTTTTAGGAATGGCCATATCACTGACATCTTAGAATGAACTTAGAAATATGTGTACCACCTCCATACCTGAACCATGATTCTCCCTATTGTGTTATTTCTCACATATTTTTCTGTTTTTAGTTGGCTAGGACAGTGATACCCAAGGGCAATCTGGGAAACAACATGTTGGAGATGGCAGAATTTCTGTAACCCTGTGTCCCAAAGTGACTGTGTGGATTAGACAGAGCCATTGATGACACAAGCCACTTATCTTGATTCTTCTATGTGTAATGAGTGTAGAATTCTAATATGACAACTCCCACCCCATGACCATCACCCTAATTTCCTCTTGTTGAATGTGGACAGAATCTATAAATATGATGAGATATTTCTTCCTTGCTTTTTTTACTGATATATTCTATAGCAAATGAGATTTTGCAGATGTAATTTTCAAAATCATTTGACTTTCAGATTGGGAAATTATTTTAGGTAAGCTGGACCTAAGGGGCTCTTTCTGATGAAAAATATTCAAAGACAGAAATCTGAAGCATAAGAGGGATTTGAGGTGATGGAGATTCTACATTGTTGGCTGTGGCAAGGAATGTAGATGGCATTTAGGGCCTAAGAGTGACTTCTGGATGACTGACAATCAGCCAGGAAATGAGGATTCCAGTCTACAGTCACAAGGAACTGAATTTGTCCAACAACCTGAATGACCTTGGATGTGTACCCCAAGCTCCAGATGACCACACAGACTGCCAAAACCTTGATTTCAGCCTGGCACGGCCCTAAGCAAAAATCCCAGCCACATAGAACCTCAACTTCTGATGTACAGAATAATGGGGGGGTGTTGTTTTTAAATTTGCTATATTTTCCCTTTATTGCACAGGTAAAACAAGTGTAATTTTTAACATTTAATAAACTTTTTATATTTTAGAAAAGTTTTAGGTTGACAAAAACATTGTGTAGAATGTACAGAAAATTCTTTCTCTGAACACAGTTTCTCCTATTAACGTATTGTATTATTGTGGTACATTTGTTATAACTGATGAACCAATATTGATACACTATTATTAAACAAAGCCCATAGCTTAATTAGGATTTACTCTTTGTGTTGTGTAGTTCTATAGGTTTTGACAAGTGCATAAAGTTGTGTAACAGCCATTACAGTACTGTAGTGTACAGAATAGTTTCACCTATCTAAAAATTCTTTGTTCTACCTTTCTCTCCTAAACCCCTAGCAACAAGTGATCACCTTACTGTCTCTATAGCTTGTCTTTTCAGAACATCGTTTAGTTGGAATCATACAGCATATAGCCTTTTCAATTAATAATATGAATTTGTTTCATCTATGTCTTTTGTGATTTGATAATTTCTTTTTATCACTGAATAATATTCCATTTTATATATTTACCAAAGTTTATCTATTCACCTATTGAAGAATATCTTGGTTGCTTCCAATTTTTGGCAACTATGAGTAATGTTGTTATAAACATTTATGTGCAGTTTTCTTGTGTAGACATAACTTTTCAACTCATTTAGGCAGATATGTAAGAATATGATTGTTGGATCAGATTCTAAGACTATGTTTAACTATGTGAGAAACTGTCAAATGGTGCTCTGAGGTGGCTGTACAATTTTGCATTCCCACCAGCAATGAATGAGTGTTCTTATTGCTCCACATCTTGACCGTTATTGGGTGCTGTCTGTGTGGTACAGTTTAGCCAGGTATGTAGTACTATCTTGTTTTCATTTGCAATTCCCTGATGACTTATGATGTTGAGCATCTTTTCATTTGCTTATTTGATGGCTGTATATCTTTGGTGAGATGTCTGTACAGATATTTAGTCTTTTGGTTTTTTTTTTTTTTTTCTGGTCTTTTTTTATTGTTGAGTTTAAAGAATGTTTTATATATTTGGATACAAGTCCTTTATGAGATGCATGTTTTGCATATATTTTTCTTCCAGGCTATGACATCTCTTTTCATCATATTAACAATAACTTTCACAGAGCAAGACTGTTTAATTTTAATGAATTTCAACTATTTTTTTTTCATGGATTGTGCCTTTGGTGTAGTATGTAAAAATTTATCACCAAATTTGAGGTCACCTACATTTTTTCCATTTTTATCTTCCAGATATTTTTATAATTTTGTATTTTACCTTTAAATCTATATTCCATTTTGAGTTATTTTTTATGAACGTTGTAAGGTCTAGAGAGTTGTATGTAGTTTTATTTTCTTGTATGTGGACGTCCATTTTTTCTAGAACCATTAATTGAAAAAAAATTATCTTTTCTGCATTGAATTATTTGCCTTTACTTTTTTGGCAAAAATCAGTTGACTATGTTTGTCTGTGTCTACTCTGGGCTCTCTATTGTATTCTATTCATGGTTTTGGCTATTCTTTCCCTAATACCATAATTTCTTATTTGCTGTAAACTTATAGAAATACTTGAAGTCAGGTAGTGTCAGTCTTCTGACTTTGTTTTTCTTCTCTGGGTATTGTTTTAAGCATTCAAATTTGTGGCAATTTCTTACTAATCATTGGAACAGCTACATAAGGTTAGAAATGAGTAAATATTGTTATCTTTACAACACAGTTTGTGTGTGTATGTGTTATTTCAATACAATCTATCCTAAATACACCACTTCTTATTAACCAGAAAAGTTTGGTAATTTTGGAATCTTGTGTTCCATGAATGTCTTGTAGAAATCTCTGCTTGAAGCTTTCTAGCTTTAAGTGTTATTTATGGAAATGTTGATTACCGATTTGAATTTTCTAAAGTTTATAGGAGTATTCATTCTTATGTATTTATGAGTCAGTAATGCAAATTTCAGTTTTCTAGGTATTTTTCCATTTAATTCAAATATTTTGGCATAAAATTTTGTTTAATATTCCTAATTGGTTTTTTGTGTCTTCGCCATCTGTTGTGATATCCCTCTCTTGTTGCTAATATTGTTAATTTGTACATTCACTGTTAGTTTCATGCTCATGAAAAAAGATTAATATTACTACATCTTTACAAAGACTTTTTTTGAGCCAGATGCTGGGTTAATTAAATTTGGTCTTTCTATATTTTCCAATATTTGATCAATTTTTGTAAATGTTTTATGTGTGCATAAAAGGAATGACTATTTTATCATAATTGAGTGCATTTTTCCATATATGTATATTAGGTCAATTTTTAATTTGTGTTGTGCTGTTCTGTTATATTCTAATTATTTTTGCCTTCTATAAATTACCAGAAAAAATGAATTAAAATCCCAATATGATTGGAGATTTGTCTCTTACTCTTTACAGTTTTCTCTCTCCTTCTCCTTGTTCACCTCCCTCTCTCTATTTCTTTCTCATTCTCTCTCTCTCTCTCTCTCTATATATATATATATTTGTATAATATATTATATATATAACATATATTTACTTCTCATTATTTACACGTGGAATTACTTTGCTAATGCATATTTTGCATTAATTCACCTTAATGTTTGCTATTTTCAGATTCTCTATTTTTGTTTATCTGAATTCATTATTTAGTCATAGAAAATATTTTTGCTTGTTATAAGTTTTCTAAGTCATCAGTTGTATCCTTTCAGCATTATTAAAAGTATCATGCCTTTATCTACTGACTTGCATTGTGATCTTCTACTTAACTCCATGTCCTTTAACCTCTTTTCCATCTTTTCCATCTATCTTTCTTGTTACTACATCCTGGATATTTTTTTTGAGCTGTTTTCCAGTTCACTAATTTGTTGCTAACCTATGTCAACTGGGCTGTTAAACCTGTCCTGTGAGTGTTTAATTTTGATTATTATTATTTTTGCAGCTTTAAAAGGTTTGAAGATTTGTTTTTCATTCTTTAACTTTCAGATTACATTGATTATTATTTTTTAAAGCTTTATTCCTTAATTTTCTAAATGTCACTGGACTCAGTCCATATTTTTAACTTGATTTTATTTTTTCAAACATAGTAATTTTTTTTAATGTTTGTGACCAATAATTATAGTCTCCTAATACACTTGTATTAATCTATTACTGCAATACACTATGTAACTCTTTCTGCTCTCTCTTCCCTCTAATACTTCTCTCTCATTATGTTTCATTTTCTTCTATGTTAGGATATTTTTTACTATCTTTCACATGTTTTTTTTTTTTTTCCTTTTACCACCATCCTTCAATTTCCCCTCTCCCACCCTCTGCCTCTGGTAACCATAAGTCTGATCTCTTTTTCTATGCATTCCTTGTTTTTTGTTTGTTTGTCTCTTTGTTTTTAAGATTTCACTTAAAAGTGAGATCACATAGCATTTGTCTTTCTCTGTCTGAGTTATTTCACTTAGCATAATATCTTCAAGATCCATCCATGTTGTTGCAAATGGTAGGATTTCCTCATTTTTTATGGCTGAATAATATTCTACTGTGTGTGCATATATACATACACAAATATATATATCACAAATTCTTTACACATTCACTCATCAATGAACACTTAAGTTGTTTCCATGTCTCAGCTATTGTAAATAATGCTGCTATGAACATCAGGGTGCCAATATATTTATGAATAATGTTTTTGTTTCTTTTGGTTATATTGCCAGAAGTAGAATTGCTGGATCATAAGGTAGTTATATTTTACATTTTTTGAGGACTGTCCATACTGTTTTCCATAGTGGCTGCACCAATTTACAATCCTACCAATGAGGGTTTCCTTTTCTCCACATCCATGCCAGCATTAGTTATCTCTTGTCTTTTTAATGATGACCAATCTTACAAGCACGAGATGATACTTCATTTTGGTCTTAATTTGCATTCCCTTTATGCCTAATGATGTTGACCATCTTTTCGTGTACGTTTTGGTCTTTTATATATCTTCTTTTTAGAAATATCTCATCGGCATTTTTTGCTCATTTTAAAACTGGGTTTTTTCGGTTTTTGTTTTCTTGTTTTGTTTTTAATTATTTTTGCTATTGAGTTGTATGAGTTCTTTGTATGTTCTAGATATTATCCTCTTATCAGATATATGACTTGTAAATAATTTTCCCGTTCAGTAAGTTGTCTTTTCACTTTGTTGATGGTTAATTTTACTGTGCAGAAACTTCTTGGTTTGATGTTATATATATTGTAATTTTTGAAGTATTATTTATGAGATATCTTTGAAGGCTGGGATAAAGATACTATCTTCAAGAGAGTATTTGGGTATGCTTCTTGTAGACTCAAATCAATACATATTTAGTTTATAATTTATAGCTTGAAGTTTATGGGGCCCTGGGAATGAAAGCTTGGGCTGTAAATCAGTGTGCATGCCAAAAGTATTTGCTCCTTCTGAGAAATAATTTTTCTTCAAAATAGTTTTTCTTCTTCCTACCCTATTCGGCAACAAAGAATCTAAGTGTCAAAGTATTTACTACTGCTTCAGTTTTCTCAAGAGAATGTATCTCTTGAGGTATCCAAACTTAATACCAGGAAGATCTCCTTTAGGCTGCTCAATTTGGTAGTATCTGGACTATGATTTCCGAAGTTCCTATTCTAGTAGGCCATCAAAATTATAGTAAATTTCTTTAATATTGACAAATGCTGTCAGGAAAGAGGTGGTGTTTTGTCTTTCCTTCCTCTCTGTGATCTAGCTTTCTCTTAATTTTAACCTTTATGTTTATAAAACTCCTATGTTTTAAGAAGACTTTTAAATTGTTCATCCACATTTTTAGTTGTTTTCAGTAGGAGACAGGACTAAATATTCCAGTACATTGTATTCCTGAAATAAAATAATGTGTACCTTAAATACAAATCTTGTTACATTTATCTGGAGCAAGAGCTAAAGAGAGGTCAATATGTAAACTAATTCATGGGTGGTGGCTAATTAACCAGCCAGATGTTAAGTAATCTGTCTGCAGCAAAAGTAGATGGTTAGTGTCAATGATGTTTTGGAAAGAAGAGAAAAAATAGACCTCTTTAATTACACAGAAATTACGACTATTTGTTAGCTGTGTATGTTTACAAAGAGATTCAAATTACAGAATATGTTCTTAAAAATCTGCTAGAGAAGGTGACCATTCTTAGATTAATGAGCTGGTGAGCAGAATGAGAATAGTGATAAAATTTTTGACTACAAATGGGTTCAACAATATGGGCTGACAAAGATCTTCAAGATGGTGGAAGAATAAGATGTGGAGATCACCTTCCTCCCCACAAATACATCAGAAATACATCTATATGTGGAACAACTCCTACAGAACACCTACTGAACGCTGGAAGAAGACCTCAGACTTCCCAAAAGGCAAGAAACTCCCCACGTACCTGGGTAGGGCAAAAGAAAAAAGAAAAAACAGAGACCAAAGAATAAGGATGGGACCTGCACCACTGTGAGAGAGACTTGAAGGAGGAAAATTTTCCACACACTAGGAAGCCCCTTTACTGGCGGAGACGGTGGGTGGTGGGGGCGAAGCTTCAGAGCCATGGGAGAGAGTGCAGCAACAGGGGTGCAGAGGGCAAAGCGGAGATATTCCCACACAGAAGATCTGTTCCAACAAGCACTCACCAGCTCAAGAGACTTGTCTGCTCACTCACTGACCAGGACGGGTGGGGGCTGGGACCTGAGGCTCTGGCTTCTTTGGAGATCAGATCCCAGGGAGAAGACTGGGGCTGGCTGCACGAACAAAGCCTGAAGGGGTTAGTGTGCCACAGCTACCTGGGAGGGAGTATGGGAGAAAGTCTGGACCTGCCTTAAGAGGTAAGAGACCATTGTTTCAAGATGCACAGGGAGAGGGGATACAGAGCACTGCCTAAACGAGCTCCAGAGAGAGATGCGAGCCATGGCTATCAGCACGGACACCAGAGGTGGGCATGAAACGCTAAGGCTGCTGCTGCAGCCATCAAGAATCCTGTGTACAAGCACAGGTCACTATCCACACCTCCCCTCCCAGGAGCCTGTAAAACCCGCCACTGTCAGGGTCTTGTGCTCCAGGGACAACTTCTCCAGGAAAACACACGGTCCACCTCAGGCTGTTGCAACGTCACGCCAGCCTCTGCCACCACAGGTCAGCCAGCATTCTGTACCCCTCCCTGCTCCTGGCCTGAGTGAACCAGAGCCCCCTAATCAGCTGCTACTTTAACACTGCCCTGTCTGAGCAAAGAACAGATGCCCTCAGGTGACCTGCATGCAAAGGTGAGGCCATATCCAAAGCTGAACCCCAGGAGCTGTGTGAACAAAGAAGAAAAAGGGAAATCTCTCCCAGCAGCCTCAAGAGCAGAGGATTAAATCTCCACAGTCAACTTGATGTATCCTGCATCAGTGGAATACCTGAAGAGACAACGACTCATCCCAAAATTGAGGAAGTGGAGTTTGAGAGCAACAATATATAGATATTTTTCCTTTTTCTCTTCTTGTGAGTGTGTATGTGGATGCTTCTTTGTATGCTTTTGTCTGTATGGCTTTGCTTTTACCATTTGTTCTAGGATTCTGTCTGTCCTTTTTTTTTTTCTTTAGTATAGTTTTTAACACTTGTTAACATTGGTGGATTTGTTTTTTAGTTTGGTTCCTCTTTCTTTCTTTCTTCCTTTCTTTTTTTTTTCTTTTTTTATTATTTTTAATTGTTTAATTTCTAATAATTTAATTAGTTTTTTATTTGAATAACTTTATTTTATTTTTTCCCTCTTTCTTTCTTTTTTTCTACCTTTTGTTTTGAATCATATGGTTGACAGAGTCTTGGTGTTCTGGCTGGGTGTCAGGCCTGTGTCTCTGAGGTGGGAGAGTCGAGTTCAGGACATTGGTCCACCAGAGATGTCCTGGCTCCGCGTAATATCAAACTACAAAAGCTCTCCCAGAGATCTCCATCTCAATGCTAAGAACCATCTCCACTCAGCGACCAGCAAGCTACACTGACAGACACCCTATGCCACACAACTAGCAAGACAGGAATACAATCCCACCCATTAGCAGAGAGGCTGCCTAAAATCATAATAAGGTCACAGACACCCCAAAACACACCACAGATGTGGTACTGCCCACCAGAAAGACAAGCTCCAGCCTCATCCACCAGAATACAGGCACCAGTGCCCTCCATCAGGAAGCCTACACAACCCACTGAACGAAACTTAGCCACTGGGGGCAGACACCACAAACAACAGGAACTATGAACCTGCAGCCTGTGAAAAGGAGACCCCAAACAAAGTAATTTAAGCAAAATGAGAAAACAGAAACACACAGCAAATGAAGGAGCAAGATAAAAACTCACCAGACCAAACAAATGAAAAGGAAATAGGGAGTCTACTTGAAAAAGACTTCAGAGTAATGATAGTAAAGATGATCCAAAATCTTGGAAAAAGAATGGAGAAAATACAAAAAAGGTTTAACAAGGACCTAGAAAAACTAAAGAGCAAACAAACAATGATGAACAGCACAATAAATGAAATTAAAAATACTCTAGAAGGAATCAATAGCAGAATAACTGAAGCAGAAGAATGGATAAGTGACCTGAAAGATAAAATAGTGGAAATAATTACTGCAGAGCAGAATAATGAAAAAAGAATGAAAAGAATTGAGGACAGTCTCATAGACCTCTGGGAAAATATTTAACGCACCAACATTCGAATTAGAGGGGTCCCAGAAAAAGAAGAGAAAAAGAAAGGGACTGAGAAAATATTTCAAGAGATTATAGCTGAAAACTTCCCTAATATGGGAAAGGAAATAGCCAGCTGAGTCCAGGAAGTGCGGAGACTCCCATACAGGTTAAATACTAGGAGAAACACGCCAAGACACATATTAATCAAACTATCAAAAATTAAACACACAAAATAATTAAAAGCAGCAAGAGAAAAACAACAAATAACATAAAAGGGAACCCCTATAAGGTTAACAGCTGACCTTTCAGCAGAAACTCTGCAAGACAGAAGTGAGTGGCAGGACATATTTAAAGTGATGAAAGGGAAAAACCTACAACCAAGATTACTCTACCCAGCAAGGATCTCATTCACTTTCGATGGAAAAAATGAAAACTTTACAGACAAGCAAAAGCTAAGAGAATTCAGCACCACCAAACTAGCTTTACAACAAATGCTAAAAGAACTTCTCTAGGCAGGAAACAAAAGAGAAGGAAAAGACCTACAATAAGAAACCCAAAACAATTAAGAAAACGGGAATAGGAACATACATATCTATAATTACCTTAAATATCAATGGGTTAAATGCTCCAACCAGAAGACATAGACTGGCTGGATGGATACAGAAACAATACCCGTATATATCCTGTTTTCAAGAGACCCACTTCAGACCTAGGACACATACAGACTGAAAGTGAGGGGATGTAAAATGGTCTTCGATGAAAATGGAAATTGAAAGAAAGCTGGAGTACCAATTCTCATATCAAACAAAATAGACTTTAAAAGGTAGACTATTATAAGAGACAAGGAAGGACACTACATAATGATCAAGGGATCAATCTAAGAAGATAGAACAGTTGTAAATATTTATGCATCCAACATAGGAGTGCCTCAAAATATAAGGCAAATGCTAACAGCCATAAAAGGGGAAATCAACAGTAACAAAATCATAGTAGGGTATTTTAGCACCCACTTTCACCAATGGACAGATCATCCAAATGAAAATAAATAAGGAAACACAAGCTTTAAATGATACATTAAACAAGATGGACTTAATTGATATGTAAAGGACATTCTATCCAAAAACAACAGAATATACTTTCTTCTCAAGTGCTCATGGAATATTCTCCAGAATAGATCATATATTGGTTCACAAACCAAGCCTTGGTAAATTTAAGAAAAGTGAAATCGTATCATGTATCTTTTCCAAACACAACACTATGAGACTAGATATCAATTACAGGAAAAATCTGTAAAAAATACAAACACATGGAGGCTAAACAATACACTATTTAATAACCAAGAGATCACTGAAGAAATCAAAGAGGAAGTCAAAAAATACCTAGAAACAAATGACAATGAAAACATGATGATCCAAAACCTACAGGATGCAGCAAAAGCAGTTCTAAGAGGGAAGTTTATAGAAATACAATCCTACCTCAAGAAACAAGAAAAATCTCAAATAAATAACCTAACCTTACAATTAGAGAATTAGAGCAATTAGAGAATTAGAGAAATTAGAGCAATTAGAGAAAGAAGAACAATTAGAGCAATTAGAGCAATTAGAGAAAGAAGAACAAAATAACACCAAAGTTACCAGGAGAAAAGAAATCATAAAGATCATATCTGAAACAAATGAAAAATAAACGAAGGAAACAATAACAAAGATCAATAAAAGTAAAAGCTGGTTCTTTGAGAAGATAAATAATATTGATAAACCATTTGCTAGGCTCATCAAGAAAAAAAAGGAGAAGACTCAAATGAATAGAATTAGAAATGAAAAAGGAGAAGTAACAACAGACACTGCAGAAATACAAAGGATCATGAGAGATTACTACAAGCAACTCTATGCCAATAAAATGGAAAGCCTGGAAGTAATGGACAAATTCTTAGAAAAGCACAACCCTCTGAGATAGAACAAGGAAGAAATAGAAAACATAAACAAACAAATCACAAACACTGAAATTGAGACAGATTAAAAATCTTCCACCAAAAAAATCTCAGGACCATAGGGCTTGACAGTTGAATTCTATAAAACATTTAGAGAAGAGCTAACACCTGCCCTTCTCAAACTCTTCCTAAATATAGCAGAGAGAGGAAAACACCAAAACTCATTCTATGAGACCACTATCACCTTGATACCAAAACCAGACAAATATGTCACAAAGAAAGAAAATTACAGGCCAATACCACTGGTAACCGTATGCTAACACATATATATGGAATCTAAAAAAAAAAAGAAAAAAGAAAGCTCTGAAGAACCTAGAGGAATGACAGGAATAAAGATGCAGACATAGGGAATGCACTTGAGGACACAGTGAGGGAGAAGGGTAAGCTGGGACGGAGTGAGAGAGTAGCATGAACTTATATATACTACCAAATATAAAATAAATAGTTAGTGAGAAGCAGCTGCATAGCACAGGGAGATCAGTTCAGTGTTTTGTGACCACCTAGAGGAATGGGATAGGGAGGGTGGGAGGGAAACGCAAGATGGATTAGATATGGGGATATATGTATATGTATAGCTGATTCACTTTGTTATAAAGCAGAAACTAACACACCATTGTAAAGCAATTATACTCCAATAAAGATGTTAAAAAACAACAACAACAACAAAAAACCCAATATGGGCTATTTTTACTATAGGTATCCTTGTCTCTACTTAAACAAGTATTGCACAGTTTTCTAGAAGCAATGCCTAACATGAACTCCCAATATATTAAACGGCCAGTGATTTGTCTTTTATGTAGTAAGTAATTATTTTGTAATTTTATTTGCTTTTTCTTAACCTCATTTTTTTCTCACTATTATAATTTGGACATTCATTGAAAATCTTTATGATATATAAGATTGCTTCTGAAAAGTAATTCATATCACAGTAGAAAGCTAGTACCCATGAAATATACATTTCCTAACATTTACCTTATCAGTGGAAGCAATTTGACTTTACTTTATAATGGTGGTATGGCTTTGAAAATCCAAATGCTCTGATGCTTTCCAGCAGAATGTGGAATATGCTATAGATTTGTAACTTATGTATGATCATGTTCCTCCCGTGTCAAGAGTACATGTTACTGGGGACTAAGGTATGAGGGTAGAAGAAGGGTCTATTGTTATTTTTCCTAGATATATTCCCTAAATATTAGTTTTCTTATCAGGATACAATGGGCTATGTTTGTTCTATTAGATGTTCTAATATTAAAACAAGGAATACTTTCACCAGAGATTGCTTTTAAGACAGCAACTTATCCATTCTCAAGTCTTCAGGGCACAGGGTTAGCTTTTCTTTCCTAAAAAGAAGAAATGCTGTGATGACTGTAGTGATTTATTCAAATTTACACATGGAAGTAGGAATGCTACCATATAGTGAACACTGAGTATTGATGAACTCTGAAGAGGCCCATGGGTCACCGTGTGTCCTAATGTGGCTGGGGATGACTTTAATGAGTTGATGGTGTCAGAGTTGATGCTGGAGGATCTAATTCTAAAAAGGCTTTTTCAAATGTATGTACCTGGTGCCTTGATGTGGGTGAGTAGAAGGCTTGGCTCAGCTGGGTCTGATGTTCACAGAAATAAACACAGACTCTCTAGCATGACAGTTTCTGCATAGTTTAGCTGAACTCAGCTCGGTTTTACATCAAACAAGATGGAAACTATGGGGTATTTTATAACTTGGCCTTAAAAGTTACATAACATCGTCTGTACAGTACTCTGTTTGTCAAAGTAGCCATAAAATCACCCTGAACTGAGACAAAGGGATATAAATCCCAATCTTTCAGTGGTAAATATGTTACAGAATTTTAGACATAGAATTAGACAAAGAAATTCATAGACATTTAAAAAAATATTCTAAACTCACTCTCTGATCACAAATTAATTACATACCTTTTACATATAAAATAAACTCCCTTCCAGGATCCCCAAAAGTCCAATCTTTTTATGATGTCAGTTCAGGCTCATGGCTGAAAATCTCAATCACTTCAGAATGCATATGAGTATCTTCGTATTTTGTTCTTCAGGAACAACTTCTATCAATCTGTAAACCAATTAACTAAAGAGACCAATTTTCTGCCACCTAATAATCAACATCAAATGGAAGAAAAAAAATTACATAACCAATAACCACCCCTACTCACAATGGAGAAAAGGAAGGTGTACAGAAAGCACTGGTCCTAGCAAATCTGCAATCAAGCCAAGAAGACATGTCTCGTTTCTTTTTTTCTTTTTTTTTTTGCTGTACGCAGGCCTCTCACTCTTGGGGCCTACTCCCATTGCAGAGCACAAGCTCCGGACGCGCAGGCCTAGCGGCCATGGCTGACGGGCCCAGCCGCTCCGCGGCACGTGGGATCCTCCCAGACCAGGGCACGAACCCGCGTCCCCTGCATCGGCAGGCAGACCCCCAACCACTGCACCACCAGGGAAGCCCATGTCTCGTTTCTTGATTAGGCTCCAATCCTGCTTCCTGGGACTTTTGGTTATATCTTCTGGACATTAAGTTCTACCTTCTCAGTCACCTTTCCTTTTCCATTATAAATAGTCAATGTCTGTAGCTGAGTAAATATCTCAACCTCCTTTCTACCCGTAGAATTTTGGAGTCCACTGAGATATTTTCATGCTGTATTTCTTGCATGGAGTCCAGGTTGCTACAGTATTCTTAAACTGTGTTTCTTATGAAACTTTTCATAATTTAGTCCATTAAACAAAAAACTATGTTCACAAGTTTCCTTGAAATTAACCCTTCTTTACCAAAGCTTCTTCTGAGTTTGCTGTAAGACTACAATTATAAAATTCTTAGAAATCTTGTTGTTTCAGAGAGGGACAGTGAGGCACACTTTTGAGAACTTTTGTTTTCCTTATCTGAAAGATTCTATGAGACATTAGCTTAAGATTCTTTGTTTGTTTTTGAGGTTTTTTTTTACTTTTTCCTTTTTATCTTTTTTGAATTTTATTTTATTTATTTTTTATACAGCAGGTTCTTATTAGTTATCTATTTTATACATATTACTGTATATGTGTTGATACCAATCTCCCAATTCATGTGACCACCACCCTCCCCCCACCTGCTTTCCCACGTTGGTGCCCAAACGTTTGTTTTCTACATCTGTGTCTCTATTTCTGCCTTGCAAACCAGTTCACCTGTACCATTTTTTTTCTAGGTTCCACATATATGTGTTAATATATGATATTTGTTTTTCTCTTTCTGACTTACTTCACTCTGTATGACAGTCTCTAGGCCATGCACATCTCTACAAATGAACCAATTTCATTCCTTTTTATGGCTAATATTCCATTGTATATATATACCACATCTTCTTTATCTGTTCCTCTGTTAATGGGCATTTAGGTTGCTTCCACGACCTGGATATTGTAAATAGTGCTGAAATGAACACTGGAGTGCTTGTGTCTTTTTGAATTATGGTTTACTTTGGGTGAATGCCCAGTAGTGAGATTGCTGGGGCTATAGTAATTCCATTTTTAGTTTTTTAAGGAACCTCCATACTGTTCTCCAAAGCGGCTGTATCAATTTACATTCCCACCAACAGTGCAAGAGGGCACACTTTTTTCCACACCCTCTCCAGCATTTGTTGTTTGTAGATTTTTTGATGATGGCCATTCTGACCAGTGTGAGGTGATACTTCATTGTAGGTTCGATTTGCATTTCTGTAATAATTAGTGATGTTGAGCACATTTTCATGTGCTTCTTGGCCATCTGTATGTCTTCTTTAGAGAAATGTCTATTTAGGTTTTCTGCCCATCTTTTGATTGCCTTGTTTGTTTTTTAATATTGAGATGCATGAACTGTTTATATATTTTGGAGATTAATCTTTTGTCCATTGATTCATTTGCAAGTATTTTCTCCCATTCTGAGGGTTCTCTTTTCATCTTGTTTATAGTTTCCTTTGCTGTGCAAAAGATTTTAAGTTTCATTAGCTCCCATTTGTTTATTTTTTATTATTTTTTTATTAATTTTTTTTGCAATACGCGGGCCTCTCACTGTTGTGCCCTCTTCTGTTGCAGAGCACAGGCTCCAGACGCGCAGGCTCAGCAGCCATGGCTCACGGGCCTAGACACTCTGCAGCATGTGGGATCTTCCCGGACCAGGGCACGAGCCTGTGTCCCCTGCAATGGCAGGCAGACTCTCAACCACTGCGCCACCAGGGAAGCCCCCATTTGTTTATTTTTGTTTTTATTTCCATTACTCTAGGAGGTGTGTCAAAGAAGATCTTGCTGTGATTTATGTCAAAGAGTGTTCTTCCTATGTTTTCTTCTAAGAGTTTTATAGTGTACGGTCTTACATTTAGGACATTAATCCATTTGGAGTTTATTTTTTGTATGGTGTTGTTAAGGAGTGTTCTAATTTCATTCTTTTATGTGTAGCTGTCCAGTTTTCCCAGCACCACTTATTGAAGAGGATGTCCTTTCTCCATTGTATGTCCTGCCTCTTTTGTCATAGATTAGTTGACCATAGGTGCATGGGTTTATCTCTGGGCTTTTTATCATCTCCCATGGATCTATTTTTCTGCTTTTGTGCCAGTATCATACTGTCTTGACTACTGTAGCTTTGTAGCATAGTCTGAAGTCAGGGAGCCTGATTCCTCCAGCTCCTTTTTTTTTTCTCAAAATTGTTTTGGCTATTCAGGGTCTTTTTTGTTTCCATACAAATTGTGCAATTTTTTGTTATAGTTCTGTGAAAAATGCCAATGGCAGTTTGATGGGGATTGCACTAAATCTGTAGATTGCTTTGGATAGTATAGTCATTTTCCCAAAGTTGGTTCTCCCAATCCAAGAACACGGTATATCTCTCCATCATTTTGTGTCATCTTTGATTTCTTTCATCAGTGTCTTATAGTTTTCTGAGTACAGGTCTTTTACCTCCTTATGTAGGGTTATTCCTAGGTATTTTATTCTTTCTGTTGCAATGGTGAATTGGATTGTTTCATTAATTTCCCTTTCTGATCTTTCATTGTTAGTGTATAGGAGTGCTAGAGATTTCTGTGCATTAATTTTGTACCCTGCAACTTTACCAAATTCATTGATTAGCTCTACTAGTTTTCTGGTGGCATCTTTAGGATTATCTATGTGTAGTATCATGTCACCTGAAAACAATGACAGTTACTTCTTTTATGATTTGTATTATTTTATTTCTTTTATTTCTCTGATTGCTGTGGCTAGGACTTCCAAAACTATGTTGAATAATAATGGTGAGAGTGGACCTCCTTGTCTTGTTCCTGATCTTAGAGGAAATGCTTTTGGTTTTTCACCATTGAGAATGATGTTTGATGTGGGTTTGTTGTATATGGCCTTTATTATGTTGAGGTAGGTTCCCTTTATGCCAACTTTCTTTGGAGTGTTTATCATAAATCGGTGTTGAATTTTGTCAAAAGCTTTTTCTGCCTCTATGGAGATGATCATATGGTTTTTATTCTTCAATTTGTTAATATGATGTATCACATTGATTGATATGCATATATTGAAGAATTCTTGCATCCTTGGGGTAAATCCCCCTTGATCATGGTGTATGATCCTTTTAATGTCTTGCTAGATTCCGTTTTCTAGCATTTTGTTAAGGATTTTTGCATCTATATTCATCAGTGATATTGGTATGTAATTTTCTTTTTTTGTAGGATCTTTGTCTGGTTTTGTTATCAAGGTGATGGGGTGGCCTTATAGAATAAGTTTGGGAGTGTTCCTTCCTCTGCAATTTTTTGGAAGAGTTTGAGAAGGATGGGCATTAGCTCTTCTCTAAATGTTTGATACAATTCACCTGTGAAGCCATCTGGTCCTGGACTTTTGTTTGTTGGAAAATTTTATTCACAGTTTCAATTCCAATACTTGTGATTAGTCTGTTTGTATTTTCTGTTTCTTCCTGGTTTAGTCTTGGAAGGTTATAACTTACCAAGAATTTGTCCATTTCTTCCAGGTTGTCCATTTTATTGGAATAGAATTGCTTGTAGTAATCTCTTATGATGCTTTGTATTTCTGCAGTGTCCATTGTAACTTCTCCTTTTTCATTTCTAATGTTATTGATTTGAGTCCTCTCCCTCTTTTTCTTGATGAGTCTGGCTAATAGTTTATCAATCATTTTTATCTTTTCAAAGAACCAGCTTTTAGTTTTATTGATTTTTGTTATTGGTTTCTTTGTTTCTATTTCATTTTTTCTGCTCTGATCTTTATGGTTTCTTTCCTTCTACTGTCTTTGGGTTTTGTTTTTTCATCTTTCTCTAGTTCCTTTAGGTGTAAGGTTAGATTGTTTATTTGAGATTTTTCTTCTTTCTTGAGGTAGGCTTGTATTGCTCTAAACTTCCCCCTTAGAACAGCCTTTATTGCATCCCATAGGTTTGGATCATTGTGTTTTCATTGTCATTTGTCTCTAGGTATTTTTTGGTTTCCTCTTTGATTTGTTCAGTGATCTCTTGGTTATTTAGTAATGTATTGTTTAGCCTCCATTGTTTCTGGTTTTTTTTTTTTTTTTTTTTTTTTTTTTACTTTTTTTCCCCTGTAATTTATTTGTAATCTCATCATGTTGTGGTCAGAAAAGATGCTGATATGATTTCAATTTTCTTAAATTTACCAAGGCTTGATTTGTGACCTGAGATGTGATCTATTATGTTCCTATTACCATTTTCTTAATTGTTTTGGGTTTGTTTTGCTAGGTTTTTACTTCTCTTGTGTTTCTCACTTAGAGAAGTTCCTTTAGCATTTGTTGTAGAGCTGGTTTTGTGGTGCTGAATTCTCTTAGCTTTTGCTTGTCTGTAAAGCTTTTGATTTCTCCATCAAATCTGAATGATATCCTCGCCAGGTAGAGTAATCTTGATTGTAGTTTCTTCCCTTTCATCACTTTAAATATATCATGCCAGTCTCTTCTGGCTTGCAGAGTTCCTGCTGAGAAATCAGCTGTTAACCTTTTGGGAGTTCCCTTATATATTATTTGTCATTTTTCCTTTGTTGCTTTTAATAATATTTCTTTGTCTTTAATTTTTGTCAATTTGATTACTATGTGTCTCCACGTATTTCTCCATCTGTTTATCCTGCCTTGGACTCTGCACTTCCTGGACTTGGCTGGCTATTTCCTTTCCCATGTTAGGGATGTTTTTGACTATAAACTCTTGAAATATTTTCTCTGATCTTTTCTCTCTCTCTTCTCCTTCTGGGACCCAAATAATGCAAATTTGATGCATTTAATGTTGTCCTAGAGGTTTATTAGGCTGTCTTCATTTCTTTTCATTTTTTTTTTCTTTATTCTGTTCCACGGCAGTGAATTCCACCATTCTGTCTTCCAGGTCACTTATCTGTTCTTCTGCCTCAGTTTTTCTGCTATTTGTTCCTCCTAGTGTTTTTGTTTTTGTTTTTGTTTTTCATTTCAGTTATTGTATAGTTCACCTCTGTTTGTTCTTTAATTCTTCTGGGTCTTTGTTAGAGTTCTTACATCTTCTTGATCTTTGCCTCCATTATTTTTCCAGGGTCCTGGATTATCTTCACTATCATTTTTCTGAATTCTTTTTCTGGAAATTTGCATATCTCCAGTTCATTTAGCTGTTTTTTCTGGAGTTTTACCTTGTTCCTTCAACTGGTACATAGTCCTCTGTCTTTACGTTTTGTCTGTCTTTCTGTGAATGTGGTTTTCGTTCCACAGGCTGCAGGATTTTAGTTCATCTTGCTTCTGCTCTCTGCCTTCTGATGGATGCATCTATCTAAGAGGCTTGTGCAACCTTCCTGATGGGTGAGACTGCTGCTGGGTAGGGCAGGGTGTTGCTTTGGGGGCAAAGCTCAGTAAACCTTTAATCTGCTTGTCTGCTGATAGGTGGGGCTGAGTTCCTTCCCTGTTGGTTGTTTGCCCTAAGGCTACCCAACACTGGAGGCTACAGGATCTTTGGTGGAGCTAATGATGGATGCTGGGAGAGCTCACACCAAGGAGTACTTCCCAGAACTTCTGCTGCCAGTGTCCTTGTCCCTTTCCTCCAGATCCCCTTTCCTCCAGGTTCTAATGACATTTTTTCTTTTCTTTCTTTTTTTTTTTTCAGTTCTTGTTAATAACTTTTTGTAGGCCTATCAATCAGGCTTCTCTAACAGTGTCTTCAAAACTCTGCCACATCCTATCTGAATAACCAAAGCAATTGTGAAAAAGAAGAACAAAGCTGGAGGCATAATGTTTCCTGATTTCAAACTATATTATAAAGCTATAGTAATCAAAAAAGTATGATATCGTATAAAAAAAGACACATAGATCAATGAAACAGAATTGAAATAAGAAATAAACCCATGCATATATGTTAAATTAATTTACAACAAAGGAGCCAAGAAAATACAATGAGGAAAGGACAATCTCTTTAATAAAATGTGTTGGGAAAACTGGACAGCCACATGCAAAAGACTGAAGCTGGACCATACACACCAAAATTAACTCAAAATGGATTAGATACTTGACTGTAAAATCTTAAACCATAAAACTCCTAAAAGAAAATATAGGTGATAACCTCCTTTACATTGGTCTTGGTGATGCTTTTTGGATTTGCAAAAACAGCCAAAGCAGAAAAAGTAAACAAGTGAGACTGCATCAAACTAAAAAGCTTCTTCACAGCAAAGGTAAATGTCAAGAAAATGAAAAGGCAACTTACCAAATGGGAGAAAATATTTGCAAATCAAATATCTGATACAGGGTTATATTTAAAATATGTAAAGAACACATACAAGTCTATAACAAAGAAACACAGGGTCTGATTAAAATTTAGGCAGAGGGGGCTTCCCTGATGGCACAGTGGTTGAGTGTCTGCCTGCCAATGCAGAGGACGTGGGTTCGTGCCCCGGTCTGGGAGGATCCCACATGACGCAGAGCAGCTGGTCCCGTGAGCCATGGCTGCTGAGCCTGCGCGTCTGGAGCCTGTGCTCCACAATGGGAGAGGCCACAACAGTGAGAGGCCCACGTATCGCAAAAAAAAAAAAAAAAAAAAAAATTAGGCAGAGGATCTGAATAGACATTTTCCCAAAGAAGACACGGAGATGGTAAACAGATAAATGAAAAGGTGTTCAACACCACTAATCATCTGTGAAATGCTAATCAAAACCATAACGAGATATCACTTCACGACTGTTAGAATTGCTATTTTCAAGAAGACGGGAACTAACAAGTGTTGATGAGGACATGGAGAAATGGAAATTCTTGTGCACTTTTGGAGAGAATGTAACTTGGTGTAACCATTATGAGAAGCAGTATTAAAAACAAATCTACCATATCATCTAGCAATTCCACTTCCAGGAATTTACTCAAAATAAATGAAAACTTTAACTTGAAAACATATATGCTCTCCCTCATCTCTATAGCATGATTATTTACAGTAGCCAAGGTGTGAAGGCAACCTTAGTGTCCATCTATGCATGAATGGGTAAAGAAGTTGTATATGTATACATACAGATACACACACACACACACACACACATGCTGGAATATTATTCAGCCATAAAATGAAAGAAGTCTTGTTATGTGCTACAACATGAATGGACCTTAAGGACATAATGCTAAGTGAAATAAGTCAGAGAGAGGAAAACAAATATAAACTCACTTATATGTGGAATCTAAAAATCAAAACAAAACAAAAAAACAAGCTCACAGAAAAAGAGGTCAGATCTGTGGTTGCCAGAGATTGGGAGTGCAGGGTGGGCAAAATGGACAAAAGTGATCTAAAGGTACAAACTTCCAGTAATAAAATAAATAAGTCATGTGTATGGAATATACAGCATGGTGAATGTTGATAATAATACTGTATTGTGTGTTTGAAAGTTGATAAGAAAGTAGATCCTAAAAGTTTTCATCACAAGAAAAACATGTATAACTATGTGTGGTGATAGATGCTAACTAAACTTATTGTGATAATTTCACAATATATACAAATATTGAATCATTATGTTATACACCTGAAACTAACATGGTTAGTTGATTTGCATGGGGGTTGGTTAAATGGTGCTGGAGTTTCCACTTCTAAGATGTCTTCTTCCCCCTTATGGTTGGGACTTTGATGAAGTTGGATGGAAGGCTGAGATTATCTGGGATTTTTGGCAGAGAGCCTAATATAGTATTTTCAGAATGGCAGCACTGGAGTAGTTGAACATCTTTCCTGGTGGTTCAATGCTCTAGCAAACAATACAGAATCCACATGACCTTCCTGACATTGAAGGTATTTCTTCAGTTCTGTGTGGGTCAGAGCAATGGTGAATTTATTCATGTTTATGAGTGTCTCAAAGAAATTGGGGCCAAGTTTTAAAACTACCATATTGGAAATTCCACTTTTATATGTGAAGTATAGTGGTTCTGTTCCTCTGGAAAACCCTATTACAGATTTTGGTACTGAAATGGTTTTAGAGGCACAGGATTTTTAAGATGAGCTTTCTGAATTGGTTGTGAGGTTTCTGGAATTGACTTTCTAACTTGATTAGATTTAAAGACATTAAGGACTAATTCCAGTAGTAAAGAAGGCACTAACAGTCCATGGTATGAAATGGTCACAGATATGCAAGATACCTATATTAGATAGTCATAATCTATCACTTGTAAGAAGCAAGGAGCTGAATGACTGTGTGTGCCATGAGGGAAACCCCTAACTCCTGTAGCTGCAATACTGAGATTGCTGAAAATCAAACACAGAATCTTATCCTGGAATTGCATGAATTACAATGCAAATTGAGCTCCAAGCTTGGCAGGGTGTTTACTTTTAAAGGGAGGGCATTGATTGGGAAAAAATGATATCTTTTAAATTATGATGTTGGCATGTGTGAAGACCCTTGATGAAACTGGAGACATTAGGTCCGTAAATATTGCTGGAAGAGGTCTCCCAACTTCCAGTGATATTTGCCTTACTGACCCCATCTGCATTGCCTAAGGAAACTCTCATGGCCTTCCCTGAGGCAGTAGCCATACAAGACAATGCTAATTCTTCTGAGTACCAACCCTCAGCACTCTTCTTTTTTTTCTAGACCTTTAAGTAGACTCAAGTGCCAACAGCCCCATAAAGGTCAGGTACAAAGTGTATTACACTACAAAAGAATTATTTGCATTTCTAATTTATACAGAGAAATACAATTAACATACATAGGGATGGATACTAAGGATGTGGGTTAATAGTGGAAGGAAGATATATTTGGATCACATTGAATTTATGGATGTGGGTTCACTGAGTAGAGATTCTGCATTTAATGTGGCAGCCCCAGGAGTCAGAAAGGGTTGTAACATTTTTTTTTGGTTTGGTTGCCTGAAGCATGGACCAAAATGTGACCCACCGTGAGCAAACTGGAAATGCCCCAGCTGCTTTGGTTTAATGCGGAGGAAGGGATTCAAAGGCTTAAGGAGATTGGAATTTTGAGGGAATTTTTAATTTAAGACCTACTCACCCACATTGGGAGGTACAAAAAGCATGACTTCCACTAAGACTGTGAGAAATAAGTTTGCAATGGGCTTCCCTGTATCCTTGAAGTGCTCAGGGATTGCTCCTCTATATAGGGCAGACCTTAGTAGGAACTGAAGCTACTGAACTGGGAAATTTAAGTGCAATGAGAGTAGTTGTATCCCCAGGTATCAGGAACCAAGAGACAGCATTAAACCACTAAAGGAAAGTTGGGTGTGATTACCTTAATAGACAGGGGAGTCAAAGTAGTAATCAGAAAAGTCTGACTCCTGCAAATCTATGGCAGTGGTTAATGGATCACAGTGTTCTTAGAGGTGAAATAGGTATGAAGCCTACTAAATTCTTATTTGATCTGTATAAGTAAGAAAGTTCTAAATCACACAGTCACCAATGCCATGACAGTTTGGAGGTTAACCATAAAAGGCCAAAAAGTGGGCAGTGGCACAATTCCTGGAAATCCCCAGTCCTTCCCTGGAATAATCCTCCACTCATTAGCCTCCAAAATTACCCAGCCCATAAACACTAATCACAGCATATTTTAGGGACTCTCGTCTTCTGAGATAGCCCACACTCTGTCTGTGGAGTGTGTTTTTCTCTAAATAAATCCACTTCTTATCTATCAAAAAAAAAAAAAAAAGAAGTTCTAGATCAAGTGAACAAAATTCTAGCTTGAATCATAAAAACAGTGAGTCACAATCCTCCAGTCAATTTTCTGATTTGTCTTTTACAAAACCAGAATCTCTTGAGTGAAGGAGAGAATAGATCTCCTTGAGGGAGGACTCTGGTTCATGCCCCAAAATTTATGCTGTGAATCTTTTTCCCAGCCTTTTTCCAAAGGGAACTACAATCTTCTACCAGGGTAACTATGCATTGGGGAAAAAGAAATAATCAGACCTTTTGGAGACTAGTAGACACTGGTTCTGAACTGACTCTAAATCCAGAAAACCAAAAATATCACTGTGGTTCACCACTCAGAATATGGGCTTAAAGAGGTTAGATGATCAATGGAGTTTTAGCTCAGGTTCATTTCACAGTAGGCCCAGTGTGGCTTCCAAACTCATCCTGTGGTTATTTCCTCAATTGCCAACTGAATTATTGGAAAAGGTACACTCTGCAGCTAGAAGAAAGTTCACATCACTTCCCTGACCTATAGAGGGAGAGCTATGATGGTGAGAATGGCCAAGTGAAAACCACTAGAGTGGCCCTATTTATGAAGGTAATAAATTGAAAGCAATACCACATTCTTAGAGGTATTGTAGAGATTAGAATCACCAACAAGGTCTTGAAGGGTGTAGCGGTGGCAATTCCCACCACATTCCCATTCAGCTTTTCCCTAGTTGACCTGTGCAGAAGACAGATGGATCTCCGAGAATGACAGTGACTCTCATAAGCTTAACTAGGGTGGTGACTCCAATTGCAGCTGCAGTGCCAGATATGGCTTCATTGTTGGAGCAAATGAACACATTCCCTAGTACCTGGTATTTAGCTATTGATCTGGGAAATAACTTTCTTTTCTCCTTTTCTGTCAATAAAACCAACCATAAGCAGTTTGTTTTCAGCTGAAAAGGACAATAATACACTTTTACTGTCCTTTGTCAGAGACTCCAGCCCTATGTCATAAATTAGTTTGCAGGAATCTTGATCACCTTTTCATTTTACAGGATATTACACTGATATATTACATTGATTGAGACTAGTGAACAAGACGTAACAACTTATTTGTTAAGTAAACATTGGTAGTAGTACTTACTGGTAAGATATTTGTGTGCCAAAGGGTGGGGAATAATTCTGACAAAATTCAGGGACCTCTATGTCAGTGAAATTTTTAGGGGTCTATTGATATAAGGCATGCCAAGATACTCCTTCTAGGGTGAAGGATAATTTATTACATTTATCCCCTTCTATAACCAAAAAAAAGGCACAGTGCCTAGGAAGCCTCTTTGAATTTTGGAGGCAACATATTCCTCATTTGAGTGTGTTACTTCTCCCTATTTACTGAGTGATATGAAAATCTGCTAATTTTGAGTGGTGCCCAGAACAAGAGAAGGCTCTGCAACAGGCCCAGACTGCCAAACAAGCTGCTTTGTAACTTGGACCATATGATCTAGGAGATCCAATGGTGCTCGAAGTGTTGGTGGCAGATAAGAGGAGTATTTGAAGCGTTTGGCAGGCCCTCTAGGTGATTTGTAGAGCAGGTCTTTAGAATTTTAGATCAAAACCCTGCCATCCTCTTCAGATAACTCCTTTTGAGAACAGCTCTTGACTGGTTATTGGGCCTTAGTGGAATCTGAATGCTTAATCGTAGGCCAAAAGTTGTGTGTGCATGGCAACACTCCATCATCAAATGGAGACGGTATATACATGATGGGGAAAGAACAGGCCCTGAAGACATAATTAAATTACATGAAGAAGTGACCCAAGTACCCATGATCCCCACTCCAGCTCACGACATTCCCTCTTCCAGTCTGCACACATGGCTACATGAGGGATTTCTTATGATCAGTTAACAGAGGAATAGAAGATTCAGATCTAGTTTACAGATGGTTCTGCACGATATACAGACACTGCCTGAAAGTGGACAACTAAATCCTTACAGCTCCTTTCTGGGACATTTCTGAAGGACACTGGTGGAGGGAACTCCTATTGGAGGCATAAGATCAAGCAGTGCACCTCTTTGTTCATTTTCCTTGGAAGGACAAGTGGCTAAACATGCAAGTGCATACTGATTTATGGGTTATGACCAATGGTTTGGTTGGATGGTCAGAGACTTTGAAACAACATGATTGGATAACTGGTAACAAAGATTTTTGGAAAGAGGTATGTGGATTGACTTTTCTGAATGGGTAAAAACTGTGAAGATATTTGTGTTTTCTGTGAGTGCTAACCAAATGATGACCTTAGCAGAGGAGGATTTTAATAATCAAGTAGATAGGATGACCCATTCTGTGGATACCAGTCAGCCTCTTTCTCCAGCCAGCCCTGTCATCATCCAGTGTGCTCATGAACAAAATGTTTGTGGTGGCAGGGATGGAAGTAATGCATTGGCTCAGCAAAATGTTCCTTCACTCACCAAGACCAACCTGGCTATAGCCACTGCTGAGTGCCCAATCTACCAAAAGCAGAGACCAACACTAAGTCTCTGATATGGCATCATTCTCTGGGATGATCAGTCAGCTACCTAGTGGCAAACTGATAACTTTGGACCACTTCTATCATGGAAGGAGCCTCCTTTTGTTCTTAATGGAATAGACACTTACTCTGGATATGGACTTACCTTACCGACACACGTGTTGCTGCCAAAACTAATACCCATGTATTTATAGAATGTCTTATGCACTGTCAAGTTATTTCCCACAGCATTACTTCTGATCAAGGAACTCACTTCACAGCAAAAAACCCTTCAGCAGTGGACTCATGCTCATGAAATTCACTGTTCTTGCCATGTGCACTACTTTCAAGCAGCTGGTCTGATAGAATGATGGAATGACCTTGTGAAGATTTAGTTATAGCATCAATTAGGTGGCAATACATTAAACGGTTGATGCAAGGTTCTCTATAAGGTTGTATATGCTTTGAATCAGCATTTAATACATGGTGCTATTTATTTCATAGCCAGAATCCATAGGTTTAGGAATCAAGGGATGGAAATGGGAGTTGCACCATATACTATTATTACTTTTGCTTCAAGTTTCCATGACCTTATTCTCTGCTGACCCTGAAGTCTTAGTTCCAAAGGGAGAAATCTTTCCACCAGGAGACACAAAAATGATTTCACTAAACTGGAATTTAAGACTGCTGCCTGGCCACTTTGGCTTTCTCGTGCTTCTGAATCAAGTAAAGAAGGTAAGGTAGTTACTGTACTGGCTGGGGTGATGGATCTTGTCTATCAATGAAGAAATTGGACTGTTACTCCACAATGGAGTAAGAAAGAGTATGACTAGAGTACAGGAGATTTCTTAGAGTGTCTCTCAGTGTTATCATGCCCTGTGATTAAGGTCAATGGAAAAAATAAAATATAACCCAATCCTGGCAGGACCACCACTAGTGACCCAGATCCTAGAGAATAAAATTGTGGATCACCTCACCAGGTTAAGAACCATGATGGGCTACAGTGCTTGCTGAAGGCAAAGGGAATACAGACTGGGTAATGGAAGAAGTAATTCCAATGACTAAGTACAGCCACATGACCAGTTATCACAATAAGGACTGTAATTACCATGAGTAGTCCTCCTTAGTGCATGTGCATATGTGTACTTGACTGGATCACAGATATCTGATTCAGCATTATTTTTGGGTATGTCTGGAAGACTGTTTCTGGAGAAAATAAGCATTTGAATCAGTAGACTGAGTAAAGTGGATTGCCCTAACTAGTGTGAGTGAGCATCGCCCAATCCATTGAGGACCTGAGTAGAACAAGAGAAAGAAGGATTCACTTCACTCTCTCTCTCTCTGAATATATATATATATATATATATATATATATATATATATAGAGAGAGAGAGAGAGAGAGAGAGAGATTATACATTATACAGAATGTATAAGGAATGGAATGTACATGTAAAGACCACAGATTTAGTTGATTTCCTCAGGACAACTAAACGTAAGTAGCAGAGCCAGGGCATGACACTACATATTCTTTTTTTATTTCTCTGTTATTTTCAGAATAGAGAAAATGGAAAAGAATGAGTTATGGCTCAAATCAGTTTTTCTTCATATGTCTAAATTCACTGTGAGAAGGAAAAAAAGTGGTGAGACAGCCTAAAGTAAACTTGTATCCACTACATTCTTTCTGAATATGTTCTTGCACATAACTGAAGCTTTTGAGAAGCTCTGTCTTTCTCTTGGCATACTATAGTTTGTTTGGTAAGTCGTTTTTTCTGCACGTACGTTCTGCTATACAAATAAATTATGCAATTTTCAAGAAACAAGTAACTGGTTTGTTTATATCACTCTCCAACTTGTCCACAATGGCATAAATGCCATTTAGGCAGTTATATAAAATGTAAAGTTATTTGGAAACAATTTACCTGCTCTTTCTGTCTGTTGTTGTGTGCATGTGCATGTTCAAATTTGAAACCTTTGCACCACATTAATGACAGACTTTGCATTTATATTAAATGCTTAAAATTACATTTTAATTAAACTTTGGCTATAAACTCAGCAAATGTGGTTCCTCCCATCATTACCATTATTAAATTCTCATTCCACAATAATCGAGACAAAGTAAAATGTTGACAAAGTATTTTAAAGACCTTTGTTTTCCCTCAAATAATCATAAAATCTAAGTCTTACAAATGTATTAATAAACCACTGCCTTGAAACAGGAAATAATCTGTGATACATTTTTCTTCTTATCTTTTTTCACAGAGAAGCTATAGAGTAAATATAAATATAAGTTTATATAAAACATTCTTTTCTACTTATTTGTTGAATAAAACCAGTGAATTGAGTGAGGTTTTATTAAAGATTGTAGAAAAACAATGCTCACTTCAGCAGTATACATTTTGCTTCATTTAACACAACACATAGAATGTGATATGTAACAGATGGTGGTATAAAAGCAAAGTAGTGTTTCCTGTTTGGTGTATTTATATTTATGTGCCCATTTATTGGGGAAGAAAACAGCTAATCTGCTATTTTTTTAAGAAAAATGGAGTTATAAGAGAAAATTTCTAAAGACACAATTGCTATTTTGCATGTTATATTGAAGCTACTACAAAACTGTAGAAATGAAAATAAAATTTCTTCAATTCACATAATCTGAGGGGTATACCAGTGAAAGAAATGACAAGGGCATTTTAAAAAACTGACTTGTGTTTTCAAAATTATACCTGAAAACTCC
The DNA here is from genome assembly GCF_951394435.1 of Stenella coeruleoalba. NCBI lineage: Eukaryota > Metazoa > Chordata > Mammalia > Artiodactyla > Delphinidae > Stenella > Stenella coeruleoalba. The sequence goes on along the minus strand of NC_137164.1, from coordinate 36,987,778 downwards.
ACCTCTTTAAAGTCTTTCCACTAAAACTTGGTATATGATGAATTAACTAACTGAACTTTAACACTGAACAATATCATGGCAAATGAACTCTGTGTGTGTGTGTGTGTGTGTGTGTGTGTGTGTGCATAAAAGAGCCTCCATATCCCTGGAATGAATGAACTCAAATGCACAAATTATATCCCAGATTTTCTGTCTTGTATACAAATGTAGAAAACTTACATTTATATTGTTTCTTATGTGATTTTTCAAAACAGTTTTATTTTCTTAGATAAGGAAATTAAAGTTTAAAAAATTAATTTACCTGTTTATTCATTATAAATTTATTAAATGTATCTATTTATTAAAAATAAATTCAAAATGAATTAAATACTTAAATGTAAGACTTGAAATCATAAAACTTTTGGAAGAAAACATAGGTGATATACACTTTGACATTGTTATTCATAATTTTTTTTGGATACGTCTTCTTGGTCAAGAGAAACAAAAGCAAACATAAATAAGTGGGACTACACCAAACTAAAAAGCTTTTGCACAGTGAAAAAATTTATCAACAAAACAAAATTGCTGCCTACTGGTTGAGAAAATATATTTGCAAACAATATATCTGATAAGGGGTTATATCCAAAATATACAAGTATCTCATACAACTCAACATCAAAACAAAAACAAATGACTCAATTAAAAATTGGCAGAGAATCAGAATAGACACTTTTCCAAAGAAGACCTACATATGGCAAACAGGCACATGAAAAGATGCTCAACATCACTAATCATCAGAGAAATGCAAATCAAACCACAATGAGATATCATCTAACACCTTTCAGAATGTCTATTATCAAAAAGACAACAGGGCTTCCCTGGTGGCGCAGTGGTTGAGAGTCCACCTGCCAATGCAGGGGACACGGGTTTGTGCCCCAGTCTGGGAAGATCCTACATGCCGCGGAGCTGCTAGGCTTATGAGCCATGGCCGCTGAGCCTGCACGTCCAGAGCCTGTGCTCCACAGCGGGAGAGGCCACAACAGTGAGAGGCTCGAGTAATGCAAAAAAAAAAAAAAGACAATAAATATCAAGTGTTAGCAAGGATATGGAGAAAAGGAAACCCTCACACACTGTTGGTGGGATTGTAAATTGGTACACCCACTATGGAAAACAAAATGGCGATTCCTCAAAAAATTAGAAATAGAACTAGCATATGATCCAACAATACCACTCCTGGGTATTTATCCAAAAAAAATAACCAAAAACACGAATTTGAAAAGATATCTTCCCCCTCATGTTAATTGCATCATTATTTACAATAACCAAGATATGGAAGCAACCTAAGTGCCCATCAATAGATGAATGTATGTGTATATATATATATATATATATATATATATATATATATATATATATATATATATATCACGTCTTCCATATAATATATAAAATGGGATATAACTCAGCTACAAAAAAGAAGGAAATCTTGCCATTTATGACAACAGGGATGGACCTAGAGGGTATTATGCTTAGTGAAATAAGTCAGATAGGGAAAGGCAAATACTGAATGGTTTCATTTATATGTGGAGTCTCAAAAAGCAAAACAAATGAACAAACGTAAAAAATTATAAACAGAATTATAGATACAAATAAACAGGTGCTTACCAGAGAGGAGGAAGGGAAGGGAAGGAAAGAAATAGGAGAGGGAGATTAAGTGTTACAAACTTCCTGTGGCAAAATAAATGAGTCATGGGTAAGAAATGTACAGTGTGGGGAATATAATCAATAATGGTGTAATATCTTTGTATGGTGACATATTGTAACTAAACATCATGGTGATCAGTTTGAAAAGTATAAAAGTATCAAATCACTATGCTGTGTAACAAGAACTAACATAATGTTGTAGGTAAATTATACTTCAAAAACAAACAAACTCATAGAAAAACAGATCAGATTTGTGGTTACCAGAGGCAGGGTTGGGCATGGGGGGAATTGGATGAAGGCAGTCAGAAGGTACAAACTTCCAGTTATAAGATAAATATTAGGAATGTAATATACAACATGATAAATATAACGAACACTTGATGTATGTTATATATGAAAGTTGTTAAGAGAGTAAATCCTAAGACTTCTCATTACAAGAAAAAAAACTTTTTTTCTATTTCTTTAATTTTGTATCTGTAGGAGATGATGGATGTTCACTAAACTTATGGTGGTAATCACTTCATGATGTATGCAAATCAAATCATTATGCTACACACCTTAAACTTATACAGTGCTGTATGTCAACTATATCTCAATAAAACGGGAAGAAAAAAATAATTTATCTAAGTTTAGAGAGCAAGTATGTGGTGGTCCTGGAATTTATACAACTTTCAAAACTATGCTGCAAAATCAAAATTTAGAAGTCAACTTTGACTTTATATGTTGGGGCTTTGATGTCTTTCTTCCTATTTTTTGAAAAATCAGAATGAATTATTCAAGCATGAAGAGAGGTAGATTTGTTATGACATTAATAAAGTTTGGGTTTCAGAATGTCTTTGTACTCCCTAATATAAAGCCTCCTAAACTAGACACAGTTTTCCAGATGACCCACCAGATTTTATTTCTCTTGTACTTCAAAACCCCCACTTGTAGGTTCTCCATGTCGTCATATGAACACAATCATCTACAGGGCTTTACTTTAGCCTTGTGCTTTAGAAGAACTTATGGCCATCTTGAAAAAAAATACTGAGCACTGTGTGGTTGTAACCATAGATTCTCTCCCTCAGAATAATACACTTTACATCCCTTTTCAAGTGGTTCTTAAACTTCAGCTCTATAGAACTTTTCAGAACCTTGGCCTTGAGTGTAAGAGACTTGAGAGCAGAGACCATGTGTTACTCATCATTTTACTCGTAGTACCTAGAATAGTGCTCATCAGTAAGTACCTTGATAAGTTGAAATATTCCTCTTATTACAGATGTAGTTATTTCAGGCAAGAATAAAAAGGTTAGTGTACTGAGAGCTATATACATTTATGAATAAATAAAAACTCTTCAGAAACAGTAAATATTTCCAGCAGGAATTAGCAAAGAATGAAAGGTGTGGGCTTTCTCAAATATAGGCGATCAATATGGGTGGGCTTTAGATAAGAGGGAAAAAATGCTCTGCTTATCTCTGACTCCAAAATAAAATTCAAGTTGAACATGTATCCTCTTTATGGATGCTGACTGAGAGCAGAGAAACTAAACCTCAGAGTAAATTATAACCTGGAGATGTAATGAATAGGCTAAATTACATGATGCCATGCTATTGTCTGTGTATATTTCTAGCTATCTAGGTATATGTATACAGCTTTCATCCTTGGGTTTTACTGTATCATACAACAGTAATTTTTTCCCCAGATTTCTTTGTTTACTGATGTAATACTTTTACTGGCAACAAATATGCAATTGCACACCCATACCTAATAGACAGCTGCACACATACACACTTTTTTTTTTTTTGCAGTACGCGGACCTCTCACCATTGTGGCCTCTCCCGTTGTGGAGCACAGGCTCTGGACGCGCAGGCTCAGTGGCCATGGCTCACGGGCCCAGCCGCTCTGAGGCATGTGGGATCTTCCCGGACCGGGGCATGAACCTGTGTTCCCTGCATTCCCTGCATCAGCAGGCGGACTCTCAACCACTGCACCACCAGGGAAGACCATATACACTATTAAAAAAAAAAAAAATTTGGCACTAGGTCTTTTACCTATTGAGGTCTTTATGTCTTTCTTTTATTTTTTAGGAGTTTTCAGAATTATTAGAATTGCATTAAAATAACATTAAATACCTTATTAAATTTGTAAGTTCAATTAAAGAACAGCAATTTTTGAAGGGAAAACTTCTCAAATGTATTACTTTTAAAAATTCCTCACTCATCAACTTTCTTAAAAGAAAATTCAGGGAAGAGCCCAGTCAACTATGCAAAAATTGATGAGCTCAAGGGCAGGGCGGGTCAGAAGAATTAGAGCCCTAATGGAAAATCTAATATCATATACACACACAAAATGACCCTTATATTTCAAGAATCTAAAACATGTTCAATTATATTGGTGAGGTTGACAGAAATAATAGTGTCTGAAGCCAGAATTATATCACTAAGTATATTAAAACATAAAACAGTATGTGGCAAAGCAAAGGTAATTCTTATAGCAAAAATTAGTGGTTTGGATATATGCAGCAGATGCCATTTTATCATAATGTTACTCCCTGCTACCAACTGAGTAAAGTCTAAATGGTGTTGGAAGATGTAAAGTCCTCCATGAGCTGACCTTGACCAACCAACGTCCTTAGACTCAACAGCTGACCAAACCTGCATGCTTTCTCATCCTCTGACTTTGTACAAGATGTTCTCTATAGCAAATAACTGCCTAACTCCAACCTATCTTGCTCATCCCTCAACCACATGAGAAAACACCAGTGTCAGTATCTCCCGAGAAACATTTTATGGCCCCTTGCTGAGCTAAATACTTCTCAATCTCCACTACTAGAGCATGAGTTTCATGGTGTCATAGGTTATTTCTTTCTTCCATTCACCAGGGACAAGGTGAAGAGAGAAGCACCCTTTCTTACCTATCAATGTAAACATTTTTTCTTCTGTGTTCAGGACCCGCCTCTTTCCAACATAAAGTTTCTTTCCTACAGGGAAACAATACCTCTTGATGTGACTTTGCAAGCCCAGCACAGGGTATGCACAATGCATAATTAGTCAATGTACAAATCAATTATGGCTTTTATTTCCTTATTTGACAAAAAGAGAAGAAAAATTAGGTTATAAGAAAATGATGAAGAAGAGATAGAAGATAGCAGTGTGGGAAGATGTCAAATTAGCATCTCCCCACAACTAGGGTGCCTGCAGGCCACTGGTGGGGGACCCTGACACCTAAGGAGATGGGAGGAACCCCAAGTGAATTGGTAGGAAGTGGGGGAACTGAAGGAGGAGAAGTGAAGGCCAGATCAGATCAGTGTCCCTGAGGCCAGGGAGATCAGGACAGGCAGTCAGGAGAAGCCCTCCGGCAGGAGCAGGAGAGGAGTGGAGAGTATTTGCCCTGCCCACTCGAGCCAGGAAAGACTGCTGGGCTCCCAGGTGAGGTTCCCCGCCCTCTGAGAACAGTGGTGGGAGACACGCCTGGAACCCTTCTGTTCTGTTGAGTCTAAGCCCCACCCCCCACAGCCCCCAGGGCATTTTACAGCTCTGTGGGTTCTAAGCATAGGCCCTACCCACTGCCCTTGCTTAGGCCCCACCGTCCTCAGCCAAGGCCTTTACCTCCCTTTCTTTTTTTTCCCTCGTCTTTTTTACTATTGTGGTATAGTTGACCTTCTGGTTATTGGTTCATCTATAATTTTATTTTTTTATTCTTTCAAACATGTTTGTTACTTTCCTAGTCTAATTTTATTTTTTACTTTGTTCCCTTCTTTTTTTTTTGCCACCCCCACATGGGTTGTGGGATTTGGGCTCACAAGCCAGGGTCAGGCTGAAGCTCCTGCAGTGGAGCTCTGAGTCTGAACCACTAGACTAAACAGGAAACCTCAGACCCCAGGGAATATTCATTGGAGTGAGATGTCACGGAGGTCATCATCTCAGCACCAAGACCCAGGTCTACCTAACAGCCTACAAACTCGAGTGTCAGAAGCCTCAGGCCAAACAACCAGTAAGACAGGAACACAATCTCACTCATTAAAAAAAAAAAAAAAAAAAAAATTAGATGGCAAAAAGTACATCACAGATGAAGGAACTGGGTAAAAACCAACAAGAACAAATAAATGAAAAGGAAATAGGCAATCTACCTGAAAGAGAATTTGGAGTGATGATAGTAAAGATGATACTGAAATTCAGAAATAGAGCGGAGGCACAGATAGAGAAAAATACAAGAAATGTTTAACAAAGATCTAGAATAACTAAAGAACAAACAGATGAACAACACAATAACTGAAATTAAAAATACACTAGAAGGAATAAATAACATAATAACTGAGGCAGAAGAAAAATAAGTGACTTGGAAGACAAAATGGTAGAAATAACTGCTGAGGAGCAGAAAAAAGAATGAAAAGAATTGAAGACACTCTCAGAGACCTCTGGGACAACAGTAAACACACCAACATTTGAATTATAGGGGTCCCAGAAGAAGAATAGAAAAAGAAAGGGTCTGAGAAAATATTTGAACAGATTATAGTGGAAAACTTCACTAACATGAGACAGGAAATAGTTACCCAAATGCAGGAAGCACAGAGATCCCCATACAGGATAAACCCTAGGAGAAATATACCAAGACACACATTAATCAAAGTAACAAAAATTAAATTCAAGGAAAAAATATTAAAAGCAGCAAGGGAAAAACAAAAAATAACACACAAAGGAATCCCCATAATGTTATCAGCTTAATTTTCAGGAGAAACTCTGCAGGCCAGAAGGGAGTGACAGGATATACTTAAAGTGATGAAAGAGAAAATCCTACAACCAGATTACTCGACCCAGCAAGTATCTCTTTCAGATTCAATGGAGAAATCATAAGCCTTTCAGACAAGTAAAATCTAAGAGAATTCAGCACCACAAACCAGTTTTACAAAAAATGTTAAAGAAGCTTCTCTAGGTGGCAAACACAAGAGAAGAAAAAGACCCATAAAAACAAACCCAAAACAATTATGACAATGGTAATAGGAACATACAAATCGATAATAACCTAGTTTTGGAAATTTTAGCCACAGAAATCAGAGATGAAAAAAAAAAAAATAAAAGGATTCCAAATTGGAAAAGAAGAAGTAAAACTGTCACTGTTTACAGATGACATGATACTATACATAGAAAATCCTAAAGATGCCACCAGTAAACTAGTAGAGACAATCAATGAATTTGGTAAGGTTGCAGGTGCAGGATACAAAATCAATGCACAGAAATCTCTGGCATTCCTATACACCAACAATGAAAAATTAGAAAGAGAAATTAAGGAAACACTCCAATTTACCATCACAACAAAAAGAATAAAATACCTAGGAATAAACCTGCCTAAGGAGGTGAAAGACTTGTACTCAGAAATCTGATGAAAGAAATCAAAGATGACCCAAACAAATGGAGAGATACACCATGTTCTTGGATTGGAAGAATCAATATTGTGAAAATGATTATACTACCCAAAGCAATCTACAGATTCAGTGCAATCCCTATCAAACTACCAAAGACATTCCTCTCAGAATTAGAACAAAAAATTTTACAATTTGTATGGAAACACAAAAGACCCCAAATAGCCAAAGGAATCTTGAGAAAGAAAAACAGAGTTGGAGGAACCACGCTCCCCAACTTCAAACTATACCAGAAAGCTACAGTAATCAAGACAGCATGTTACTAGCACAAAAACAGAAATATAGATCAATGGTATAGGATAGAATGCCCAGAGATAAACCCGCACACATATGGTCACCTAATTAATGACAATGGAGGCAAGAACGTACAATGGAGAAAAGACAGCCTCTTCAATAAGTGGTGTGGGGAAAACTGGACAGCTACATGTAAAAGATTGAAATTGGAACATTATCTGATACCATACACAAAAATAAACTTCACATGGCTTAAAGTCCTAAATGTAAGACTGGACACTATAAAACTCTTAGAGGAAAACAGGAAAAACACTCTTTGACATAAACGACACCAAGATCTTTTTTGACCCACCTCTTAGAGTAACAGAAATAAAAACAAAAATAAACAAATAGGACTTAATTAAACTTAAAAGCTTTTGCACAGCAATGGAAACTATAAACAAGACAAAAAGACAACCCTCAGAATGGCAGAAAATATTTGCAAATGAAACAAGAGACAAAGGATTAATCTCCAAAATAAAAAATAGCACATGAATCTCAATATCAAAAAAAAAAGATCCAATTAAAAACTGGGAGGAAAACCTAAATAGACATTTCATCAAGGAAGACATACAGATGGCCAAGAGGCACATGAAAAGATGCTCAACATCACTATATTTTAGAGAAATACAAATCAAAACTACAATGAGATAATCACCTCACACCAGTCAGAATGGCAATTATCAAAAAATCTAGAAATGGTGTGGTGAAAACAGAACCCTCCAGCACTGTTAGTGGGTATGTAAATTGATACAACCACTGTGGGAAACAGTATGGAGGTTCCTTAAAAAACTAAAATAGAACTACCATATGACCCAGCAATCCCACTACTGGGCATATACCCTGAGAAAACCATAATTCAGAAAGAGACATGTACCACAATGTTCACTGCAGCACTATTTACAATAGCCAGGTCATGGAACCAACCTAAATGTCCATCGACAGATGAATGGATAAAGAAGATGTGGCACATATATACAATGAAGTATTACTCAGCCATAAAAAGAAACGAGACTGAGTTATCTATAGTGAGATAGATGGACAAAGAGTCTGTCATACAGAGTGAAGTAAGTCAGAATGAGAGAAACAAATACCATATGCTAATGCATATATATGGAATCTAAAAAAAAAAAATGGTACTGATGAACATATTTGCAGGGCAGGAATAAAGACATAGACATAGAGAATGGACTTGAGGACATGGGATGGGAGGGGGAAGCTGGGGCGAAGTGAGAGTAACATTGACATATATACATTAGTGAATGTAAAATAGTTAGCTAGTGGGAAGCAGCCACATAGCACAGGGAGATCAGCTCAGTGCTTTGCTATGACCTAGAGGGGCGGGATAGAGAGGATGGGAGGGAGGCTCCAGAGGGGAGGACGTGGGGACATATGTATATATATAGCTGATTCACTTTGGTGTACAACAGAAACTAACACAGTATTGTGAAGCAGTTATACTACAATAAAGATCCATTAAAATAAAAAAAAAAACGGGCAGAGATAAATTTCAAAAAGAAAGAGACTGATGAGAATTTTGAAGTGCATTTAAAGATAATATTTTATAATATGCTAAAAATTCACCATGAATAATCAAATGAATTAATGAAAAATAAATTATTCATGTTTTAGGGATATAGAGTATTTTCTGAGTCTATTTGTTTTCATTTCCCTCTCTCATTTGCTATTTTAGCAAATTTTCTAACAAATATATTTGAATTTAAGAATTCTTACTCAAAAATCATGTGGCTTCTTTACTTTTTAAAAACTATTAGTGAGTAAGAATACTGCTAGTTGAACTTATTTAAAGCACTGAAATACTTGGTTTTGGTAGAATTATGTAGAAGAAATAAAATAATTAAGCAGTGAAGAGAAGTGGCCAGGAAATCAAGGTCTGAAATCAGATTCGTGCTCAAATCTCATTTCTGATGCTTGCTAACTTATGACTTTGGACAAGATCACACTGAATTTTCCTGCTTATAAAGAGGAAATAATAAGAGTTTTTCCACTTGGGGTTGTTGGAGGGATTGAACAAAATAAGAATTATAAAAAAAATTTCACAGTGCCTGGAACGTAGTAGATGTTAAATAAATATTAGCTATTCTACACTTTAATAATAAGAGGAAACTAGCATAATCAATAATACAGGAAACAATGTGAAAAATGAAACCAACCCAAACTATCCAGGCTCTCTAGTTGAGGATCCCAGGAAATACACAGATACTAGGATTATGAATTGTAAGACAGATGAAAGTCTATGTGAAAATTGGAGACTGAGATAGGAGGGTCCCACTAACGACCTTGGTGAGAAAAAACAATCAGCAGAATCACAGATCCATAAAACATGCTGCAAGGTAGCCTAGAAGAGATCTTTGAAAAGAGAAAATCAGCACAGAATAAAGAGGCACAGAATTACAGAACCAATTTGGAGAAAACCATTTTGAGAAGTTTTGAATTGTTTTTTATTTTTACTTTCAAAGACATCTTGAAGAAAGTTCTTTAAATGTATTTTGCAATTATTCTTTTAAAGTCTAAAGGAAAGAAAACAAACGGAATAGGTGTTGACTGCAAAAGAAATTCTAAATAAACCATAAAGAAAAAATATCCTATTTTATTAACATTTTTGATATCATAAAGTATATAAGTAGCAATATGCTTTCTTTGTTGTATCAATGAAATATTGTAACAGACATTTTTTTAAGGAAAGGTTAGTTGTTCATTTATTTCATGATTTTAAAATGTACTAACTTTTAATTGGTATCATTCTCTAAGGAACTGATTCAAAACTATATTATTTTTAAAAAATCAGCAATGTGATAGTGGATTGAAGAACACATATAGCTACATATTGCATAAAAGGAAAATATTAAATCAATATACTGTAATACAACTGTAATCCTGTTACCTATAACCCAAGTTTTCAGTAAGTCTGCAACATAGTTATATTTCTGTCTGGGATTTTTTTCTTTCTTTCTTTTTTTTTCTTAATGACATGAGTATAAGTTCCAGCTAAAGGAACACTAAACCATTCTTCTTTAAGATATCTGCCTTTTAATATAGTAGAGAAGTAAGATGATCCAGAATTTGGTAATTTCAGTGAATTCTGAAAGAAAGACCAAGGTGAATTGTTTGGTTCAACATTGTGATAACCTCATTCTTCAATAATTTCTCTCACTATGCCTTGGGTCTCAGGTAGTACTGATACCCATCTATCCTATAAGAGATATGACTGAAATACTTCTTAATGCCAAGATGTTAGAAATGATTGAAGAAAAAAACTTGATATAATCTAGAAAAACAATTTTGAACAAAAAAGTTGCATAAGCAGATATGTAGCAAGCAGAAAAATCTAGGTATCAATTACAAACTAGTTTTAATTTCAAACCAAACAAAAAAAAAGAGAGAGAGGTGAATTTTTAAAACCTTTTATTTTGAATGTTTTGGAATTAAAGTAAGATTACCCACTCCCCCTCAAAAAAAAAGTACAGAATTCTTTTATACTCCTCACTCTGTTACCCAGGAGCCAAAAGTGTGAGGAGAAATGGGATTCGCAAAATCTCAGTATATCTCCCAAGATGCTTATCATCTACGACAAGAGAAATGGTAACTCATGCTGCCGTTGAGAAACAGGGCAGACATCGACTAAATCACGTGATTAAGGTAAACATCTAATGAGAATCTCTATCATCAATGCCTGAAAAGAAATGTTTATTTTTAACAAAAGGAAATCTATCAGAAAATGTTCCATAGCACACATTGGATATTATACAATGAGAATCTCAATCACTTTTCAGTAATAAATTCTGTATCAGACAACCCTAAGGAAAAAACCCTAAATACTATTTAAAAGAAATGATTCTACTTAGAAATGTGTTTATGTATTCTTCATAGAGTTTTAAAAATGACGACATTTTATAGTAAATTAAGAGACTTTTTTTTTTTTTTGGTTTGTTTTTTTTTTGGTTTTTTTGTTTGCTTGTTTGTTTGGTTTTGGTCTTTTGAAAAGCTGGAAGATCTTGCAAACCTAGGTTTACGTTCCCACATGGTAACTGTCTTCTTCAGACAGAGAGAAACTCTTCCGTTAGCCCCTGTCCCCACCACTTCCATGACCTTACTTCAGAAAAACTTCACTTTTCTACGTTACCTGGTTAACATAGGTAAACCAGGTAAATGCCTGGTTATGTAGACATTTGATTCTGTGCTCCCCAATGTGTAATATTGTGCCACGTTTAACCCTACCCTCACTTTCATTGTGGGTATGTGTGTGTATGCATGTGTGTGGCGATTATATATATATATATATATATATATATATATATATATATATATATAAGTTAATTATTTATTAACTTAGAGGAGGATAGGAGAGGAACTACAACAGACTTAATATTTATCTTAGAGTTTATATAATTAGAATGGGATGGTGAGGTTACTTACTTTTATTTTTGTGCTTCTCTGTATTTGAATTTTTAAAATAAATAGGTATTACTTTTGAATTCAAAACAAATCTCATAACAAAGATGTTATTAAAGACAAAAAAGAATGAAAGACATAAGATAGACATAAGGAAAAAGATAGAAGCAAATTATCACTGGGATCAAGAAGTATGGCCATTTACATTCTACCAGGATCTAAGTGTGGGAAAGAATTCAGCATAAACAGGTCTAGTTTTGCCAAATCTCAGCATATAGTCAACAGTAAAAACTTATAGTTAACATGTACTGAAATAAAATAAATTTCAGGAGGCTGAAGAGTCTAAATCCCTTTCCTTGAGGGATTCACAGTCCATTGGGAGAATATGAACAATAACAACAAATTAACCAAAAAACAAAACAAAACAAAAATAGCAAACAAATAGATCAGAGCATAGTTTAAATCTTAAAAAATTGAGTTCAATTTTCTAAATATGTATAATATATATGTTTGCAAGTCTATTTTCCAGTCCAATAATTTATGTTCATAACATATTTAGGAAATAAGGAGGTATGTATCATCTTTCTTGTATTTCAGGTGAAAAAAAATGCTCAGAAAGGAATTTAAATCATCATGTTTACACCAAGCTGGAAGAAAAAGCAAAATTTTCCTTAGACAACTTTTACTACAATATTCCATCTTAGAAAATATTTTTGAGAAATACTCAATATGATTGAGTATTTAATTTCATCTTCATAAAATGGAGATAGATTCCTACAAAGTTGATGTTTGAACTTCATTTTGAGTGGAGGCCTATTAAGTTATCTTTAGAACATTTTCCCTTAATAGCTGTCTGGCATTGGTCAGCCTCATTAGAATCTTCTGATGGTGATAAAACCTCAAATTTTCAGTTGATAAAATACAGATTTTTAGCACCAGTCCCATATATGAATTAATAGCTTTGGGCTTGGTATAAAAAATGTGCATTTTTAAACAAACTTACAAAGTTTTCATGATAAAGAAACTTCTGATGTTTATACAAATGTGAGACCTCTGGTTGCTAAAATGAAAAGGAAAGAGAAGAGAGTTCATATATGTTGAAAATGTGAAGGAAAAAAATAAGGACTCTGAATAGGTTTTGTTGTAAAAGAAGAAAAATATGCAGACAAACTTGGCTTGGGTGGAACATTTAAAAGTTTAATCAGGACAACTAGTGGATTTGAAAGGTTTTGTCATCTGGGCTCCATCTGGCCTTGATTCTGCAATTTTGAGAGTAGCTTCTCTTTCAACTGAAGGTCAGCATCAATGTAGTCTTAAAACATCAATGGGAGTAAATTTGATTCTTCAGGAGCCTGGGGCTATTGCTTGTATTTCTCTGGTTCTGTGTCTTTAACTGAATGACCATTCAAATAATCATTCACATGATATATTAATAACAGAACTTTTAGGTTAGATACAATGTTTCTAACAAAAGTGCCCTGAGAAAAGGTATCCTGAATTGATTCTATAAACTTTTAATAAATTGAAACTCTTTAATCAGTGCTTAACATTTACATTGCTTTGTTTTGGGTCGAAGAGTTTTGCAAGGTGGAGGGACAGTTAAAGGAGGGAATGACCGAAGACTGGGTGAACAGGAAGAAAATTATTTAATAATCCCCATAAAATATGATAAAGATTTGAACTAATGTTAAATGGGAATGGAATAAAAAGGAATTTGTGAAAGAATTCAGCAAGAAAGATTTGAAAATATTTGATGACAGAATAAACATGGAGGTAGATAATTAGATAAATATCAAGAATGTTGTTGAGTTTAGTTTCCTAACAAAATTATGATGCTCTTTTTTTCTAAAAAAATAAAAAGAAGGTCCAGAGAATAATCTGGATTTTAAAAAATATTGATGAGTTTTCTTTTCAGCATGTTGAGGAATTTAAGGTGAGAGGAATGCTAGATGGAGATTAAAATAATTTATAAACTTGAATGTTCAAAACTGATTCTAAACTTAAGAAGTTATGCATAAACTCTTAGACATAGGAAGAACAAAAGTAGTTCTTTATATTTTGTATCAAATTGTGCGGTGGTTTAAAAATATTTCCCCTGAAATTTTGGACATTCTCCCATTGATGGAGTGTATGGCCATCTCCTTGAATCTTTCCTGTTTTATGACTGCTTTGAAAGATAGAGCCCAGCAGAAGACACAGTATGTGACTGCCAAGTCCACTTGGTCCTTTCGGGATGCTCTCCATCAACCCCCTCTCATACTGTCCCTCTAAAACACAGCCACCATTATGCAAAAGCATAAGCCAATGATAAAGCCATCTGTTCGCTCTTTGGTTTGTAGTCCCAGCTGAGCCCACCCCACGGTCATTCCAGACCTGGTTCCAGACATATGAATGACAAAAACATCTTAGAAATGGATCCTCCAGGCTTAATTCTTCTACTCCTTAGCCATTTGAGTCTTTCCAGCTGTAGTTCCATCTTTAAATTCCCAGTACGCAGAACCTGTGAGCTTAATAAAAATTTGTACTGTTTTACACAAAAAGATTAAGATGCTGTGTTGCATAGTAATAGTATCAGAGCAACCTCAGTTGGTCACCCTCAGTCAGTCAGATCGTCCCAGCTGAGGCCTAGGCATTATGGTACAAACACAAGCCATACTTGCTGTGCCCTGTCAGAACTCCTGATCCACAGAATCCATGAACATTATGAAACTTTTTTTTACTACCACTACATTTCAATAGTTCATTATCCAGCACTAATAAAAACATATAGCCTTTTGAAAATGTGATGAAATTCATGTGTGACTTTCTTATACTGCACCCAAAATGTTGCTTACAACTGAGGAGTTCTCAAATGTTCTTGTTTTTATGGCACTAATAAAAACAGTTATCATTGAACAGATGCTTATGGGAAAACCTACCAGACAATTTCTCTGAAGAAATTGATCTGTCTTTCATAACAAACTGTGGAGGTATGTACTCTAGTGATCTTTATTTAACATATACAGATCACTTCCCCATAATCTATAAGGTAATTATTACTATTAGTTCAATATTACATATAAAAAAACTGAAGCTCAAAGAAAGTAAGTAATTTTTCTAAATTTATGTGACGATTTAGCTATGGGGAAAGGGTATAAATTCACAGTCTAGCTTGAGACTCTATGCTCTTAACCTCTATATTATGATGGATCTCAACTAACCTTAGAGAGTACACATACCTCAGCTAAGATTAAACCCTTAGTTACAGATTGTATCTAAATTACATTTTTGTTTCTTAACTCTAATTCCATGCTCCTTCATTCAGTCTGCCTCAACAAATCACTAATTAATAATTCTACTTTTCCATGTGAATTGAACAGTGATTAAGTTAAGATGTCTTTAACTAAAAATATAAGGCTGAAAACCTACACACGAAGTATGTACATTGAGCATAGCAGGATACCAATCAGGGTCATTAAATAAGAGTAAGTTAATTAAGGTCATTAAACTGTTTCTAGGCATGCTGATCTGACCTAGAACTATACAACCTTTTTCTGCTTTATTAAATTTGAATTGTGCCATTGTAGATCTCTCCCTTTTGGAAAAATCTAAAGTATATCTGGAAGAAAATCAGCACATTGGGGAATACTTACAATATCATAAGAACCTCTTATTATTTGAACTTGTCACAAATTGTTTTCATTATGGATGTTTTAACAAGAGATGAATGCTCATCGTGAAGGAAGAGTAATTTTTTTTTTCAAGGTTGATATTCTTTTAAGTAGGAGGGATACATGTGAACTGGGGAATGACAGAAAGGAAAGAGGTATGTCAGCTAAATCAAGTGATTCACATTCTGTTAATAGAGAGACAGCTGTTCATCTTAATCACTCTCAGGCCCTCTTTCACTGCTCTGTAGTTCCATACTGTTATCTTCACAGTTCCCCTGGGCATGTGCTATCGCTTCTGCACCAACATGCTAACAGGGGTTAGCTATAGAAGACAATGTGCACATGACATTGGTGTGGCACAGTTCTCTAGCAAGCATCTTCAACATAATGTTGATTCTATTATTTGTGGTCCTGTTCATTTCAATCATGCAGATATAGATAAGCTTGGATAAAATGACACAACTCTCCTCTATTTAATGACCTTTGATGTCACACCTCTACTAAGTTTTTGGTTTTGTTTTGTGATAATATAGTTCTTCAGTGCAATCAGTTCTCTATTTCTACAGTTAAACTTTGAAATTTTCTCCATCACTCTCCTTATTAATGGCTTCCTTCTTGATATCTTATTTATTTTATAAATTTATTTGATATTACTCATTTTGTGCCTCCTTTCTTACAGGAAATGATAGACAAACTGATTTCTGATTGTTTCCTAAATTGTTGCTTAGGTTTAGAATAATATTTCCTTTTCCATCAAATCACATGTAAGTCATATTCAAGAAAAGTGGCATCAGAGGCAGCTTTTCCAAACTTGTTTTCTAGTTATTTTAAATGTTTTCCCACTTCCACAGTTTAGTTTTACTCTCTTCATTCTTTACATTAAATTGTTTTTATTATTGGATTTTATGTCACTACAAAGTGAACAGTAAGAATTCTCTCTAATCCACTCTTTATTTTTATAACTTTGGTAGCATGAATTTCTCCTTGACACCATTTATTTTTAAATAAAGACTCATTTCCATGTGACCTTTTGATTTATTTTCTTGATTTTCTGATGATGATGTATATTATATACTATACATATATATGTATAATTTGTTATTTATAATAATGTAAGTATTGAATTTATCTTATATATTATAATATAAACTGTTTTAAATTGTTTTATTTACTGTTTTATATTAAACTGTTATATTTAACTGTTTTATTTATTTAAAATATTACATTAATATTACATTAATTCCTGTCTATGCTAGTGATTAATTCAAAGTTAATATCCCTTTTTGATCCTTAGCTAAATATCTTTTAATTATAACATATTTCTTCTTATGATCAAGGGTACATCATTTATAAAAGTAATAAGATGCACATCAAGATCTTTTCATTTTATACAAAACCTTTCATTATAGAGTTATTGCTCATCTATCTGGTCCCAGCCTTTGTCACGACCCTTTCCTCTCTATACTACAGCAATAATAAACTATTTGTAATTTCTGAGATATCACAGTTACACCATAGGATAAAATGTTGTTATCAAAGGAGCTCTTGTGGAAAAGAAAGGGAAATGAAGAAGGACTGGGAAGAAGTTATCCTGAAATGAAGGCCCTGCAAACCCTCAGTCAGTCCCATCAAGAGACCTGTAACAATATGGCTTTTCAGAGGTGTCCTGCAGAGGCTCAGAATAGCTGCATTTTTATACCTCTGGCTGATGCAGGCTGTTTAGGGAAGGGACCCATTGGTAAAAGTTGTTCTATGAAGTTGAGACAAACCTTGAAATAGATAACGGCTGGAAAATGTATTGGTACCTGGCACAATTTCTTCCCTTTGACAGGGATCTAGGGGGCAAATCCTCATGTTCCCTTGAACTTGGAAGATATAGTGAACTAGGGTCTTCCTCTGAATTAATATGATTAAAAAATATGAATGCTTTATAAATGAACTGGCTATGAAAGAAGGAGAGGTGGCTGGGTTAGGAGTGGTCCCATATCCCATGGTTTGTCAGAGCAAAGGATGCTTAGAACACATACCCCATGTGCCAGATAAAAGCTATTAACTGTAGGGAGCTAGCATGGGTTGCATAGAACTCTTCAAGACAGCTTGCTAAGGGGATGAGAAACTTCAATAGAAAGCAACTAGAGGTGTACCTCCAGATATCTAGGCATCAACCAAGGAGTTGAAAACAACAAGCCAGAATAAAGATGCATGTTAATTATTGAAGTCAAGTTGTCTTTATGACTAGAAGTGCCTAAAAATCTCTTTTATTATTTGAGAATCATCAGAAGAATATAGAATGCATCCTAGTTTTCTTCTAGAAAGATAGGGAAACATTCATCTTACAGAATAAGATAAATGGAGAGTGATAGAAAAGTTTCAGGTTCTTTTCTCATTATTTTCTGTACACCCTAGTTGTTCAACAAAATAGTGTACTCATATTGAACTTCATATTTTTATGCTTGCTTAGATCATTTTGCTTAAATTTTGTGTAAAAAATATACTTTCTAAAATAGGAAGTACGGTTAAATTTATGATATGAAGTTATCATGATTCATTTCTTCTTTATATATACTTAACCCTTTCATATTTTGGGGTATTTTTTTTTTAAAATTCAGTAAACAAAGCTTCTATAGAACTTGTAAAACCACTGGAAACGTCAAAATTAGGAGGAATCAAAATATCATATTAAGCAATTTCAAGTGGAAGAACTTGGACTGAGTGCTTGGTCCCTATAATTATTCCCTTATCACTTGATAAAATTTGCCATTTTGCTCAGAGAATAGAACAGCAAGCCTAGTCTTTGATAATGACATAGCTTTGTTTAGACCAAATTAGGAGAGACTTTAAAAAATAATGGGTTTTAATACATAATAATTACTGGAAAGAATGGCTCTGTAACTACAGTTTTTCTTTTCCCTTTTACACACAGTTTTACCTATTAGAACACATAGTGGTCATTTAATCCTTACTTGACTAACCTGTCATACTCTATAATCAGTAAAATAACTCAGCTGTAGTTTTAACTTGGAGTGTTTTCATTGACAAATTACAATACAGTGTAATCAGAAACTCAAAAAGGAAATGACTGCATATTGCTTTTTTCACCCACTTAATGTAAGTTACCATACTTCATAGTTAGTGAGTGACATTATTGCTGGGAATATTCACCTTGTGTAAAAATAGAAATCAATCACTGGAGTAATCATATCCTCCAGGAATAATAGCATAATAGAGCTAGAAGGATCTTAGCAATTATCTAATCCATTGGAGAGCTGGATGTGTGAGAATTTGTTTCTCCCAGGGATGCCACAAAAACTGCCTTGGGAAAAGGGGACCGATTTCTGGGTTTCTTTCTGTTATCTCACCTAAAATGCATCAACTTTTTATCTGTTCAGTAGATTGGGGGAAAAAACAATTTGATTTACTTAAAAAAATATTCAAAATCACATAGTTCAAAACACTTGTCCTGCATATAAGAAAACCAAAGCTCAGGAGAAGTTTCCCAAACTTGGATAAAATGAAGCAGTAGAAGAGGACAGGTTACAGTGATATAGATATGGTTTAGCTGTCTGTGACTTACTTAAGCAAAATTTATACTTTGAATTATTTCTTTATCACCATAGAAGATTCCTACAGCTCATGTCTACAATTCATGTCCCCCTTTAACTCTTAGTATAATCTTTTAATTATTTTTCTTTGTGACAATTGTAAGTTTCCTAACTTGCCTTATTCCCTGTATCCTCTCCAGCTCTAGTCAATAACCTTATGCTACTTCCTCTACTAAATTTCCTTCATTGGCTCCATCACTGAAAAGATGCATTTTAAATGCCATAACAAAATTGACTAATTATTTTATAACTAGAATCCACCACTCATTCCAATCTCAGCTTTAACCATTCTATCCTATACACCCTGTGCTACACTCCCACTGTTCCCTGTTCATACAATGTTTTTCCACATGATCCCCAGGCATATTATTTCCACTTCCTGGAATAATGATCAGATGTCTTTGCCTATTAATTTTTTTTTTTTTTTCCAGAATCTAGTGTAAACTCCTCCATGAGGCTATCTCAGGCAGGTCTAGCCACTGTTGCTTCTGTCTTTACCGATGTTTTTCATGTATCCTTTGTGATGTGGATTATATTATTTAATCAAAGTGTGTGTGTGTATACACACACACACACACACACACACACACACATATATGTATATACACATTACCTCATATTTGTAAAAGAGATGCAAGCCTCCAAGAATAGGAAATCCTTCCTCTGATCATTTGCCAACTAATTAGCACATTGTTTTCCATCCAACTCCTTTCCTGGATACTGTCTTTTGCCATTCCAGTGCAACAGCAAAGAGGCATTTTTATTCTTAAGAAGACTAACCTTAATAGAACTAAACATGGTTTGGAGAGACAGTCCATTTTTCCTGGCTATGAGATCTGGTATCTGTAGTCCAGTGAAGTGCTCCACTGAGCTGGCTGGATACATACTACCAGTGTTTAATTCCTAATGTTCCCTTGGTGTCTATGACAAATCACAACTATTGCAGAGCTAGCTTTACCCCATACCAGTCTTTCTTCTTTTATTATTTATAGCTCCATTTTTGAATGTTCCATGGTCTCAGGCAGCCATGTTAATGCATCTTTGTAACTGTCACTGTCCCTGGTGTCACATTTCCCAGTGGCAATTATACAAAATTGTAACAGACTCATAGACATAGAAAACAAACTTATGGTTACCAAAGGAGGAAGAGGGGTAGGGAGAGGTAAATTAGTAATTTGGGATTAAGGTATACACACTACTATGTATAAAATAGATAACCAACAAAGAACTACTGTATAGCACAGGGAACTATACTCAATATCTTGTAATAACCTATAATGGAAGAGAATGTTAAAAAAGAATATATACATTTATAAATACACATATAACTGAATCACTTTGTTGTACATCTGAAACTAGCACAACATTGTAAATCAACTATACTTCAATAAAGAATTTTTAAAACAAGAAAGAAAATAACAATATGTACAAAGGCATGGAAAATTCCTGGCACTTTCTGGGAATGCCGTAACTGATTTTGACTAAAGCAAACTATCTGAGGGGTGAAACAGCAGGGGCTGAACCTAGGGAGAGAGGGCTGTGACCAGATAGGGAAACACTGTTTATATAGGAATAAAGCTGCAGTCTCCATCTGTGACATGAAGAATACTGAAATTTGCCACAGTACTGGTATATAGGGACTAGTGTCATATCTTAGAAAATCAGCTTAAATTCAGGAAAGATTGGTTTGGTACAAAGAATAGAGACAACAAGACAAGTTAAGAAAATTTTGAAAAATTCAAGGTGATGAGGAACTGAATAAATGTGGTGACCAACTTGATGAAGAGAAATGAGTGTATTAGAAATCTCTTTGGAATGTTGATTATAGAACTTCATCGACTATCGTGAGTGAGAGAGAATTGTTAATTACAATTGGATTTAATGCATTGGACGTATCAGTCTCTAGTCTGTCTGATATCACAGTAATATGTTCATGGAGAATTTGAAGCTGAAATTGTTGAGATGCATAAAGCTAGTGTGAGCACTAAAAATAAAAGTTTTAATGCACTTTTAATTCTATGCAATTAGAGTTGAGAAGAATTTGTGTATGTGGACTGAAAAACACCACTATTCTCTGATAATATTCTGATCTTTATCAAAAAACTTTTTAGCAGGGTCTAAAAGTTTTTGACTCTGAGGCAGAGTTAAAGCATAATAATTAGTCTCTGATTAGTCTCGTTTGCCTCTCAACATGATTTTTAGTTTTAGCAAGAACTGATTTACTGAGAAACCTCAATAATCAGAAATTGGCATGCTTATTTACTCTCCTGAAAGTGAAACCCAGACTCTGAAGGATAGATTTCTGGAAATAACAGTTTAGGAAACTCATAGGCAATCTTTACAGCAAGGTAGCTAATTAGCCATGACTTTAATCTCCTAAAACAAAAACTTTTGGCCACCCTTTATTGTGGTTCTGCTTTACTAAGAGCATTATAAATAAAATGAATCATAGGGTGACACAGCTTTAAAAATGATCAATTTATATGAGATTGAAAACCAAAACTGATTATATTTTGTTATTCTGTGAATGAATTAAATCATACATAATAATAGCTAGTAGTTCTTGGGTCTTAAAAATCAGTGATAGTAGAAAGAGCAAGTGCCATTCCCTAACGGTGGAGATTCTTGCCAAAGGCTATTTACTATTGCCCTTTTATGATAAATACAAGCACAGATATTTATAAATACTAATTTTGAATGATCTGGGTATTGCTTGGCAGAAAGCACACAAAGTTGATTGGAAAAACTAGGAGTGGACAAGGTAGGAAAATATTTGGTTAAGAAATGTTTGTGAAAAAACACCTACAAAAGTAAAAATGAAGTAACTAAGAGGTTATGCAAGTGTGGAATTAGGGAGAACTTTTGAGGGGGCTCTATTTTCTTGTCTAGGAAAAGAAAACAGCAATTCCTTTTTGTAGAAACTAGAAGGAAAAATAATGTTTAGTCCACGCTGACAGAGAGATACCTTCTGGAAAGAGAGAAATTTCAGTGAAAACATGAGAGTTCTTTCTATGAGAAGCCAGGAATAACAAAACAAAACAAAATAAACAAGTAATACACAAAATATTCTATCTTGTTAGTGATAAATTATCTTACAGTCAACCTTGTTATTTCTGAAGCATAAGCAGGGGGAGACTAACCCAATAAATCAAACTTTCAATTTGGACATTGTAAAGCTATCTATACTGACTGTCCTTCATCAGAAGTTTGTTTGAATTTTTGAAATTGTCCAGAAGAAGAAATGCCTGCACACTGAGTGACTATAGCATCTGAAAAAGTACTGTGGCTTTTGCTGAGTACCATTTTGCTTCTGCTTATTTGCACCTGTTACAATATCAAAAGTTCCTCAAATTGAACTTGTTTTGTTTGTCTAATTCCTGTGCTCAGATTAACTTTTTACCTTTAGTCATTCCTGATTTGAATCACTTTTATTTTATTTTTTAAATTCATTCTTCCTCAATTGATGTCTGAATAATTTCAGCTTCTATATTCCCATCACCTATCTTCATTCTGTGATTGATCCAAGCTTGGGAAATCTCCAGTTTTACTCAACTTTACCACAAACAGCAGGTCCCTATTTATGGCATGTGTCACAGTAGTTGGCAGCATTTCATCTGGGCACAGTAGGGTAATTTACTTACAGACTGCAAGTCACATCATTATTAGCAGTCTCTTAACTGCTCTGAGGCCAAGGCTGAAATACTAAAAAGGCCTGAAGAGAATCTCCAGGTATACTTGTGGAATTACCATTTTACATGACGTGGTAAAAACTAGTAGGCAACACTTTATAAAATTCCCTGAGAATGAGTTGATTACATTTTTATAAGCCAGCTGACAAGCTAGGCAGAGAAGTGGGTTAGGCCAGGTATAGGACTAAAGTTTGCTTAAATCAGTTTGAAAAAGTCATGGTTGAAATATGACAAGGTTTTGGAAACTCCTACATGCTACAAGATTTATAATCACAAGCACACAGTTACATCATGGGACCAGGAATCAATCTAACAGGAGGCAGCACCTTCTTCCTCCCAGCTCTGGAGATGATTGAAACAAATCAATAGCTACCACCTACTCTTAGTGAAGAAAGTTTCTGAGAATTCTTGAAATGATTTTCTCTTAATATGCATAATAAATAAACTCCCCAACCTCATAATTCATGCATCTTGGTAGAGGTAATGTTCATATCTTAGATATAAGTCTAAGCCATCATCCTGTGTTAGCAATATTGTCCAATGGGGCCGATTTCAGAGATTGCATTGATATAGCTGTGCATGTTGGATTAGCATGAGAGAAACCTAGCTTCTAATATAAACACAATACCAGTTAGCTGAAGACCAAACTTTGTTTTTAGTGTTGCCAAACTGATCATTATATTTGGGTCTTATTTGAAACTTTGTTTCTCTGCAACATAGAATTAATACAATTAACCCTTTCTGAATAAATTCCTACATCCCTACTTGTTTTGCCTACTATAATATCCTGAGTCCTATCTAGCTCTTGAAATTTCTCCAGGAACTTTTCCTTAATAATCAGAAACTCTCCTTTCTATATGCCACACACGCCCTGCCCTGGTTCAGCCTGTAACAAAAGCAGAGCATCTATGAATTGCTTATGATAGCTAATGGGTCAGTGTGGCCTGTTCCAAGATTGCACTCACAACCACTGGCCACTGACATTCTGAACACATAGTAAGAAAACCTAGATTATGCAATTCATGTTGTCACAGCCTTGTGAGGCTTTAAAAGTGTGATGAATTAAAGAATCTCCCAGATACAGTTCATGCTAATCTAGACTGGCTGAGAATGCACTTCTGAAAAACTATTGAATTAACGGATTATACTACTTAGAAGTTACAAGATCCATGTGACCCAGAAATGAAAGACCAACTAATGCAAACTCTTGTGGGTTCTTTTTAATGGAATCACTTTCCATATACTGAGATAAAGAAATGCAAATTTGTCTTCCAAGGCTTCAGCATGGAGACATCTGCTCACACACTACATTACCTCCATCTATTTCTATTTTCCTTCTTGCACAAACCACTGACCCTGGAGAGGGGAGTGTTCTCCTATGTTACAGGTCACTTTCCATAGGTAATAAACCCTTCTTGTTTCCCCATTTTTCTGAACTATAATTTTAGACAAACTGAGGAGAGATGCATTTTAGCTTGTAAAGGAATATAATTCTGAAAATATTTTTAAATAGTATACATTCATATTATCAAAAAAATATTTGACCATATGTCAAAACATATCCAGAATCTGATCATGTACTGCCATTTGTGCTGCCACAGACCTGGTCCAAGCCACTGGCATCTTTAGCCTGGATTATTAGAACAGTTTCAAAACTGTTTTTCAGGCCATTGTCCCTGCCCCAGTCTAGCGTATTCTCAAACTAAGCAGCCAGAGGGATTCTTTTAAAATATAAATCAGACAGTATTGTTTCTATGTTCAGATTTCCCACCACAATCAGTATAAGGGCAAAGCTTTTACTGTGGCTTGTATTGCCATGGCCTCTTTTACCAAGGAGCTTCACACCTGCTTTTTTCTGACTTTATTTCCTACTAGCTCACCCAGCACCCGATCCCTGTCTTGTACATCCTTCTTGGGTTATACTAACCATCTCCTTCTTTGATCTCTGTTAGCACATTCCTTCCTCAGAGTCTTTATCCTTGCTATGAAACTCTCTTTGCTCAAATATCTCATCCACCAGGCTTACCCTTTCACATTCTTTGCATCTCTCCTCACGTATTACCTTAGAGAGCAGTCCTTCTCTGACAACACAAAATAAAACAGCACATGCTCCAACCCACTACAGAGCATGTCTTTACTCATCCATGACTATATTTTTCTCCATAATACTAATGTGAATGCTGTCTTAGCTTTGTCTGAATTCATTACTAGACTGAAGGCAACAATTCTGTCCATACTACTCATTTATGTTCTTATAGCACCTGGAATGATGCTTAGCATCTGATAGGTACTAAATTAATGAATAACATTTGTTAAATAAATGACTGGGAACATTGGTTAATGATAGAATTTCACAACTATTGGATTTAATAACTGGTTTTAAAACAACCTTAGATGTGTTAGGGCAACTTCTTTACTTCTAGTCACTTTATTTTTTTAACATCTTTATTGGAGTATAATTGCTTTAAAATGGTGTGTTAGTTTCTGCTTTATCACAAA
Organism: Stenella coeruleoalba; assembly: GCF_951394435.1. Lineage (NCBI taxonomy): Eukaryota > Metazoa > Chordata > Mammalia > Artiodactyla > Delphinidae > Stenella > Stenella coeruleoalba. Next base: position 36,962,570 of record NC_137164.1, on the reverse strand, counting down.
GTGAATCAACTATATGTATACATATATCCAGATATCCCCTCCCTCTGTGTCTCCCTCTAGGTGGTCAAAAAGCACCAAGCTGATCTCCCTGTGCTACGTGGCTATGCGGCTGCTTTCCACTAGCTATCTATTTTACACTTGGTAGTGTATATATGTCCATGCCACTCTCTCACTTTGTCTCAGCTTACCCTTCCCCTTTCCTGTGTCCTCAAGTGCATTCTCTACATCTGTGTCTTTATTCCTGTCCTGCCTTTATGTTCTTCAGAACCACTTTTTTTTTTTTTTTAGATTCCATATATATGTGTTAGCATATGGTAGTTGTTTTTCTCTTTCTGACTTACTTCACTCTGTATGACAGTCTCTAGGTCAATCCACCTCACTACAAATAACTCAATTTCCTTTCTTTTTATGTTTGAGAAATATTCCATCGTATATACGTGCCACATCTTCTTTATCCATTCATCTGTCGATGGACACTTAGGTTGCTTCAAAGTCCTGGCTATTGTAAATAGTGTTGCAATGAACATTGTGGCACATGACTATTTTTGAATTATGGTTTTCTCAGGGTATATGCCCAGTAGAGGGATTGTGGGGTCTTTTTTTAGGTTTTTAAGAAACTTCCATACTGTTCTCCATAGTGGCTCTATCAATTTACATTCCTAGCAACAGTGCAAGAGGATCCCCTTTTCTCTACATCCTCTCCAGCATTTATTGTTTGTAGACTTTTTGATGATGGCCATTCTGACCAGTGTGAGGTGATACATCATTGTAGTTTTGATTTGGATTTCTCTAATAATTAGTGATGTTGAGCATTCTTTCATGTGTTTGTTGGCAATCTGTATATCTTTTTTGGAGAAATGTCTATTTAGGTCTTCTGCCCATTTTTGGATTGGGTTTTTTGTTTGTTTGATATTGAACTGCATGAGTTGCTTGTATATTTTGGAGATTAATCCTTTGTCAGTTTCTTTGTTAACAAATATTTGCTTCCATTCTGAGGGTTCTCTTTTCATCTTGTTTATGGTTTCCTTTGCTGTGCAAAAGCTTTTAAGTTTCATTAGGTCTCATTTTTTAATTTATTTTTTTATTTCCATTTCTCTAGGAGGTGGGTCAAAAAGGATCTTGCTGTGATTTATGTCATAAAGTGTTCTGCCTATGTTTTCCTCTAAGAGTTTGATAGTGTCTGGCCTTACGTTTAGGTCTCTAACCCATTTTGAGTTTATTTTTGTGTATGGTGTTAGGGAGTGTTCTAATTTCATTCTTTTACATGTAGCTGTCCAGTTTTCCCAGAATCACTTATTGAAGACAGTGTCTTTTCTCCCTTGTATATTCTTAACTCCTTTATCAAAGATAAAATGATCATATGTGTGTGGGTTTATCTCTGGGCTAACTTGTTCCATTGATTTACATTTCTGTTTTTGTGCCAGTACCATACTCTCTTGATTACTGTAGCTTTGCAGTATAGTTTGAAGTCACAGAGCTTCGTTTTCCCTCCAGTTCCATTTTTCTTTCTCAAGATTACTTTGGCTATTCAGAGTCTTTTGTGTTTCCTTACAGATTGTGAATTTTTTTGTTCTAGTTCTTTGAAAACTACCATTAGTTGTTTGATAAGAATTGCATTGAATCTGTAGATTACTTTGGGTAGTATAGTCATTTTCACAATATTGATTCTTCCAATCCAAGAAAATGGATATCTCTCCATCTGTTTGTATCACACTTAATTTCTTTCATCAGTGTCTTATAGTTTTCTGAGTACAGGTCTTTTATCTCCTTAGGTAGGGTTATTCCTAGGTATTTTATTCTTTTTGTTGCAATGGTAAAAGAGAGTGTTTCTTTAATTTTCTTTCAGAATTTTCATCATTGGTGTATAAGATTGCAAGAGATTTCTGTGCATTAATTTTGTATCCTGCCACTTTACCAAATTCATTGATTAGCTCCAGTAGTTCTCTGGTAGCATCTTTAAGATTCTCTACGCATAGTATCATGTCATCTGCAAACAGTGACAGTTTTACTTCTTCTTTTCTTATTTGGATTCATTTTATTTTTTTTTTTTTATCTTGGATTTCTGTGGCTAAAACTTCCAAAACTACGTTAAAAAATAGTGGTGAGGACTCCCCTGGTGGCACAGTGGTTGAGTGTCCGCCTGCCGATGCAGGGGACACAGGTGTGTGCCCCGGTCTGGGAAGATCCCACATGCCATGGAGCAACTAGGCCCATGAGCCATGACCGCTGAGCCTGCATGTCTGGAGCCTGTGTGCTGCAACGGGAGAGGACAAAACAGTGAGAGGTCCACATACTGCAAAAAAAAAATAGTGGTGAGAGTGAGCAACCTTGTCTTGTTCCTGGTCTTAGTGGAAATGATTTCAGTTTTTCACCATTGACAGTGATGTTGGCTGTGGGTTTGTCATATATGACCTTTATTATGTTGAGGTAAGTTCCCTCAATGCCTACATTCTGGAGGGTTTTTAACATAAATCAATGTTGAATTTTGTCAAAAGCTTTCTCTGCATCTATTGAGATGATCATGTGGATTTTATCCTTCAGTTTGTTAATATGGTGTGTCACATTGATTGATTTGTGTATACTGAAGAATCATTGCATCCCTGGGATAAACCACACTTGATCATGGTGTATGATCCTTTTAATGTGCTGTTGGATTCTGTTTGCTAGCATTTTGTTGAGGATTTTTGCAACCATATTCATCAGTGACATTGGCATGTAGTTTTCTTTTTTTGTGACATCTTCTCTGGTTGTGGTATCAGGGTGATGGTGGCCTCGTAGAATGAGTTTGGGAGTGTTACTCCCTCTGGTATATTTGGAACAGTTTGAGAAGGGTAGGTGTTGCTCTTCTCTACATGTTTGATAGAATTCGCCTGTGAAGCCATCTGTTCCTGGTCTTTTGTTTGTTGGAAGATTTTTAATCACAGTCTCATTTCAGTACTTGTGATTTGTCTGTTTATATTGTCTATTTCTTCCTGGTTCAGCCTCTGAAAGTTGTGCTTTCCAAGGAATTTTTCCCATTTCTTCCAGGTTATCCATTTTATTGGCATAGAGTTGCTTGTAGTAATCTCTCATGATCCTTTGTATTTCTGCAGTGTCAGTAGTTACTTCTGCCTTTTCATTTCTAATTCTATCGATATCTCTTTTCCCTTTTTCTTGATGATCTGGCTAATGGTTTATCAATTTAGTTTTTCTTCTCAAAGAACCAGCTTTCAGTTTTGTTGATCTTTGCTATCATTTTCTTCTTCTTTTTTTCACTTATTTCTGATCTGATGTTTATGATTTTCTCCTTCTGCTAACTTTGTTTTTTTTTTTTTTTGTTCCTCTTTCTCTAATTGTTTTAGGTGTAAGATTAAGTTGTTTATTTGAGATTTTTCTTGTTTTCTGGTAGGATTGTATTGCTATAACCTTCCCTCTTACAATGGCTTTTGCTGCATCCTATAAGTTTTGGTTTATCATGTTTTCTTTGATTTCCTCTTTGATTTCTTCATTGATCTCTTGGTTATTTAGTAGTGTATCATTTAACCTTCATGTGTTTTTTTTTTTTTTACAGTTTTTTATCCTGTGATTGATATCTAGTCTCATAGTGTGTTGTTGGAAAATATACTTGATTATGATTTCAATTTTCTTAAATTTACCAAGGTTTGATTTGTGACCCAAGATATGATCTCTCCTGGAGAATGTTCCTTGAGCACTTGAGAAGAAAATGTATTCTGTTGGTTTTGGATGGAATGTCCTATAAATATCAATTATGTCCATCTTGTTTAATGTGTCACTTAAAGCTTGTGTTTCCTTCTTTATTTTCATTTTTGATGATCTGTCCATTGGTGAAAGTGGGGTGTTAATGTCCCCTACTATGATTGTGTTATTGTCAATTTCCCCTTTTATGGCTGTTATTATTTGCCTTATGTATTGCAGTGCTCCTATGTTGGGTGCATAAATATTTACAATTGTTATATCTTCTTCTTGGATTAATCCCTTAATCATTATGTAGTGTCATTCTTTGCCTCTTGTAATAGTCCTTATTTTAAGGTCTATTTTGTCTGATATGAGAATTGCTACTCCAGCTGTCTTTTGATTTCCAAATTCATGGAACATCTTTCTCCATCCCCTCACATTAAGTCAGTATGTTTCCCTACATCTGAAGTGGGTCTCTTGTAGACAGCTTATATACAGTCTTGTTTTTGTATCCATTCAGCCTGTCTATGTCTTTTGGTTGGAGCATTTAATCCATATACATTTAAGGTAATTATCAATATGTATGTTCCTATTACCATTTTCTTATTTTTGGGGGGTTTGTTATTGTAGTTCTTTTCCTTTTCTTGTGTTTCCTGCCTAGAGAAGTTCCTTTAGCATTTGTTGTAAAACTGGCTTGGTGGTGTTGAATTCTCTTACCTTTTGCTTGTTTGTAAAGGTTTTAATTTCTCTGTCAAATCTGAATGAGATCCTTGCTGGGTAGAGTATCTTGGTTGCAGGTTTTTCCCTTTCATCACTTTAAATATGTCCTGCCACTCCTTTCCGGCTTGCAGAGTTTCTGCTGAAAGATGAGCTGTTAACCTTGTGGGGATGCCCTTTTATGTTATTTGTTGCTTTTCCCTTGCTGCTTTTAATATTGTTTCTTTGTATTTAATTTTTGATAGTTTGTTTAATATGTGTCTTGGCATGTTTCTCCTTGGTTTTATCCTATATGGGACTCTCTGTGCTTCTTGGGTTTGAGGAGCTATTTCTTTTCCCATATTAGGGAAGTTTTCAACTATAATCTCTTCAAATATTTTCTCATCCCTTTATTTTCCTCTTCTTCTTCTGGGCCTCCTATAATTCAAATGTTGGTGCATTTAATATTGTCCCAGAGGTCTCTGTGACTGTCCTCAATTCTTTTCATTATTTTTTTTATTTTGCTCTGCAGTAGTTATTTCCACTATTTTATCTTCCAGGTCACTTACCTGTTCTTCTGCCTCAGTTATTCTGCTATCAATTCCTTCTAGAGAATTTTTAATTTCATTTATTGTGTTGTTCATCATTGTTTGTTTGCTCTTTAGTTCTTCCAGGTCCTTGTTAAACTTTTCTTGTATTTTCTCCATGCTATTTCTAAGATTTGGGATCATCTTTACTATCATTACTCTGAAATCTTTTTCATGTAGACTGACTATTTTCTCTTCATTTGTTTGGTCTGGTGGGTTTTTACCTTGCTCCTTCATCTGCTGTGTATTTCTCTGTCTTCTCATTTTGCTTAACTTACTGTTTTGGTGTCTGCTTTTCACAGGCTGCAAGTTCATAGCTCCTGTTGTTTTTGGAGTCTGCCCCCAGTGGGTAAGTTTTGTTCATTGGGTTGTGTAGGCTTCCTGGTGGGGGGGACTGGTGCCTCTGTTCTGATGGTTGAGTCTGGATCTTTTCTTTCTGGTGGGCAACACCATGTCTGGTGGTATGTTTTGGGGTGAACTTATTATGATTTTAGTCAGCCTCTCTGCTAATGGGTGAGGTTAAATTCCTGTCTTGCTAGTTGTTTGGCATGTGGTGTTCAGCACTGGGGCTTGCTGGTCATTGAGTGGAGTTGAGTCTTAGCATTGAGATGGAAATCTTTGGCAGAGCTCTCACCGATTGATATTACATGGGGCCAGGAGGTCTCTGGTGGTCCTATGTCCTGAGCTCAGCTCTCCCACTTCAGAGGCTCAGGCCTGACATCTGGCCAGAGCCCCAAGACCCTGTAAGCCACACAGTTCAGAAGAAAAGGGAAAAAAAATAATAAAATAAAGTTATTAACCTAAAAAATCTAAAGGTAAGATAAAAAAAAAAAAGAAGAGAACAACCAAACGCATAAACAAATCCACCAGTAATAACAAGCACTAAAATCTACACTTAAAAAAATCGACAGACATAACTCTAGGACAAATGGTAAAAGCAAACCTATACAGACAAAAATCACACAAAGAAGCAAGCATACACAGACACACTCACAAAAAGAGAAAAAAACTATATATATATAATAAAGGAAGAGAGCAACCAAGTCAATAAACAAATCTACCAGTGATAATAAGCTCTAAATATTAAACTAAGATAAACATAAAACTAGAAACAAATTAGATGCAGAAAGCAAACCCCAAGTCTACAGGTGCTCCCAAAGTCCACCACCTCAATTTTGGGATGATTAATTTTCTATTCAGGTATTCCACTGATGCAGCATACATCAAGTTGATTGTGGAGATTTAATCTACTACTCCTGTGACTGCATAGAGAGTTTCCCTTTCTCTTCTTTGTTTGCACAGCTCCTGGGGTTCAGCTTTGGATATGGTGCTGCCTCTGTGTATAGGTCACCTGAGGGTGTCTCTTCTTTGCTCAGAGACGATGGGGTTAAAGTAGCAGCTGATTAGTGGACTCTGGCCCACTCAGGTTGGGGGGAGGGAGGGGTATGGAATGCGGGGCGAGCCTGCAATGGCAGAGGCTGGCATGACTTTGCAGCAGCCTGAGGCACACTTTGTATTCTCCCAGGGAAGTTGTCCCTGGATCACAGGACCCTGGCAGTGGCGGGCTGCACAAGCTCCCAGGAGGAGATCTGTGGAGAGTGACCTGTGCTTGTACACAGGATTCTTGGTGGCTGCAGCAGCCTTAGCATTTCATGCCCATCTCTGGTGTCTGTGCCAATAGCCATGGCTTGCCCCCATCTCTGGAGCTCGATTGGGCAGTGTTCTGAATCCCTTCTCCTTGTGCACCCCAAAACAACGGTCTCTTGACTCTTAGGCAGTTCCAAACTATTTCCTGGACTCTCTCCCAGCTACCTGTGGTGCACTAACCCCCTTTAGCCTGTGTTCATGCAACCAACCCCAGTCCTCTCCCTGGGATCCAACCTCCAAAGCCTGAGCCTCAGCTCCCAGCCCCACCTGCCCCGGCAGGTGAGCAGACAAGCCTCTCAGGCTGGTGAGTGTTGGTCAACACTGATCCTCTGTGTGGGAATCTCTCTTCTTTGCCCTCTGCACCCTGTTGCTGCACTATCCTCTGTGGCTCTGAAACTTCACCCCCACCCACCCCCAGTCTCCTCCAGTGAAGGGGCTTCCTAGTGTGTGGAAACTTTTCCTCCTTCACAGCTCCCTCCCAGAAGTGCAAGTTCCATCCCTATTTTTCTGTGTCTGTTTTTTCTTTTTCCCTAACCAGGTACATGGAGTGTTTCTTGCCTTTTGAGAAGTCTTCTGCCAGCATTCAGTAGCTGTTCTTTAGGAGTTGTTCCACATGTAGCTGTATTTTTTACGTATTTGTGGGGAGGAAAGTGGTCTCCACGTCTTACTCTTCTGCCATCTTGAAACCTCCTCTCTAATCACTTTAAAATCAATTTAATCCCTAAATATTAAAATTATCTGAAGAGAAATCCAAATATATATTTATGTGAAGGCATATTTTTTCAAAAGTGTTTCTCTACCCATATTATTTGCTTCTTATAAATGTAGACTCCAGAATATTCAGTTCATTGACATAATGTGTGTGATACCCAGTAGTTTTTCATCAGCAGATGATCACATTCTATGCCTCTTTTTCAATATGCTAAAGAAGTGTTTCTGAGAAGTACATTATAAACGGAGTCTGATTAGGATGTAAAGGAACCTTCAAGGATACCTAATCATTCCTTGAAAGGTTATATGTGTTATAAGGTTAACTCAAAATCTGTAGCATCTGTGACAAAAAATTAATGTAGAGGACATTGGGGCTTCTCCTTCTACTGAACCCTAGATGGCTCTATGATACCGAATTCATTCTATAGTCCTGGCCACAGATGAAATTGTGACACATTTTATTTAGAATCTCTTCAGACCCTATTTCCTCACAGATGCCATACATTTGTATAAAGAAAGTCAAAATTTGATGGTCTTTAAGAATCAAGTTATGTCAATTTTTCACCATGGACTGTATTCCCAAGGCCTTGATAAATGCTGACACATCTGTGTGGTGATACTGAAAATGCTCTATTTGTAGGAAAGCAAGGTGTCTGCCATACAGTTCTAGCGGAATTACTTTCAATTTATACTAGAACCTGAAGTATCAAGGGATGTCTTCTGGGTCCTGCTGTCATTTTGGGTGCTAACAATATTGATATGTCCACTAATTTCATGAGTAGGCAGAACAAAATTAGTGTGAGCTTGAGTGAGAACTTGTTTTTTTTTTGTCTTTCTTGGCACTTCCTAAAAGTGATGGTGTCATTCTCACACTATAGAATGTCACCTCAAAAGTGATGAAAACCTTTGTAATAGCTTTTAGCTCATTTTTTCATCCATGTAATTTATCCTGATATTAATTCATATTCATATACATAGCAATTTAGCTTAAAAAAAAATGAGGACTCCATTTCTCAAAAATGTGATTGTGAGGAGTTGTATTCCCAAGACTTGTTGTATTCCCAAGACTACATTGATTATAAGGTGTTTCTGAGATGCAAGAAGTTAAATAAAAGATGAGGTTTGATCCCTGGTCAGGGTACTAAGAACCCATTTGCTGTGCAGCCAAAAAAAAAAAAAAAAAAAAGAAGATGAACATAGGTTTGAAGAAAAGAACAAACAAACAAACAAGCTGTTCTAGAACAGAAGTCTAAGGAGCCTATGACAGAGACTCACAACCTCAAAGCCACAAATATACATGAAATATAAGGAATTCTTAAGCCTTCAGAATAATAAAGAAAAAACATTGTGAAAGTACAGCAAGCTGAACAAGTCATATACCAAAACGTGGAAGAAGGACTATTTAGAAAATATAAATGGAAAATTTAGCAAGATTTTAAGAGATACAGCTATTATGACCAAAATATGCATTTATTATATTTAAGAAAATGTATTTCTTTTTTTAGAAATCATTTAGAAAACAATTTTCAACACTAACTATTTTGCAAAAGTGATGTTTCACCATTTTACTAATGGCAAAGTCAGTACATTTAGTAATATTCAATAAAAATTTTAAATCTCATTTTAAAAGGCCATCATTGCAATTAAGAGCAAAAAATCTCTCAGAAAGAAAAAAAAATTATACTTGTTTATAATGACAGATGAAAGATTCCTTTTTTACTATATAATAATCTTGAATATATTATATAGACCATCATGTTAGGAAATTTGGGTTGTAAAAGTATAACATATTTCACAAAAATATATTTGTACAATTATTCTGTGTTGGTTTATAAAACAGAAATTATCTTTTAAGAATACCCAAAATTTAAGAGAGAAGAAAGGAGTGATATTCAATCTAGTTTTTGGGATATTTGTAAATGCTGTGCTTATACCCAAGACCAACTTTAAGAAAGGTACCGTGAACTTTGCCGTGAAACAAAGAGATTGCTGAGCAGTAATTTGCAGATCATGTGTCATCTATCATTTTCTTGAAGGATATTTTGACATGAAGTTTAATTTGAGACATCAGTTACCATCGTTAAAAAGTCCCACTATGCTGTTTTCTACCATCCCTTTTTATCAATTGCCAGGAATGAAACTAATCCAAAGTGCTTTTATGACCTATGTTTTCAAAAGTAATGCTCATCCACCAAACTCAAATATGCACATGTATCTCTCTGACTTGCTTAAAAAATAGTTTTTATTATTAAATTAAAAGGCCAACATTTCTTTCGCAGTTAAAGTATGAGAATAAATACATTAGCTCTTAGCTATTTCAGACAATGTGGAGAATGTAGAAAATGATATTTTCTAGGATGTGATGGGAAAGGGATGATGAGAGTAGTTTATATTCAAGATCAAGAATGATATTTAAAAGAATCAAGAACTTGTCACAATTTTACCTTTGAAAATTAAAATAAGTTTAGTTCTGATAAAAATGACACTGTGCTATATTACATAAAAGATTAGAATTTATGGACTGAATGTAGATAAAGAATTGATGCTTTGAGGGATACACATAGGTTTTTGTTTAAGAAAACTGATATTTGAAATTTTAATTAGCAGTAAAATAATTCAATTTTATTATCAAATAAAATACAATATTTTACAGAGGGAGTGTATAAGCTAATTTTGAAAGTAGGGAAAAAGATCTAAACACAGTTTGAAAACTCATAGATGCCTTATATTTCCCCAAGTGAAGCTAATATTTAAACACTGCAGAATAATTTTTACTGAACAGATGTATAAGTGATAATAATCTTAGATTCTTCTCTGGGAATTTTAAATAGTATGGAAATCACTGTATTCCTGAAATGATAAGTTACATAATATCCAACTACTCAGTTAACTGATTTATGTTAATATAAATGATTAATGGCCCCTATGTCAAGATTATCAAAATTGTTCTCCTCATATTTCCATAGTGATACCCCATTTCTTGAGCATATCAATATAACACATTCAAGTGGAAAATAAGCCATTAGCAACAGTAATTTGAATTCAAAATTTCTTTAAAATTCCAGCAGTGAGATACAGACTCCCAAGAAACAAATTAGAGAAGGCATGAAACACAGTTTATCATTTGTTCATCACAGCAAACATTATCAAATGCCTATTTACACATGTAGGAATATGATTTTGAATTTCTATTGCTTTCTATATTAATAGCAATATCATAGAAAACTAGAAAAATCATTGGGTTATAAGTTACAAGACCTAAAATCTAGTAATGATTCTATTAACCAACACTATAGTTTCTGGTAAGTAACTTAATCCATTTGGACAGACTATAAATGGATTGGTTCATTTATTTTTTATTTTTTTTGCGGTACACGGACCTCTCACTTCTGTAGCCTCTCCCGTCGTGGAGCACAGGCTCCAGACGCGCAGGCCCAGCGGCCATGGCCCACGGGCCCAGCCGCTCCGTGGCATGCGGGATCCTCCCGGACCGGGGCACGAACCCACGTCCCCTGCATCGGCAGGTGGACCCTCAACCACTGCGCTACCAGGGAAGCCCTGGATTAGTTCATTTTAAAGTTTCTTTGTATTTTATGAAGTAGTGATTCTTTTACCAGATAACTTATAACATATATGGACCACTAGATAATTGTTAAATGAAAAATCATTTAAGAATTTAAACTACCTATATCTAGCTGAATAGAATGATTAAATGCATTTTGTGCAGTATCAAAAGAAGAATCATATTTAACAAAATAGTTGTAGCTTACTTTCTTAACATTGTAGCTTTATTTATATTGTGTTGATATAGAGATAATAAAATGGCAACACAGAGCAGAGGTTAAGAGCATGTACTCAGGGAGCTGGGGTAATGAGGTTCGAATCCCAGCTCTGAAACATATTAGTTCTGTCACCTTGAGAAAGTTATTAAACCTCTATCCTTAGAGTTTTCTCACCTGTGAAGGGAAAACAACACATTTAACTCATAATGTTGATGTAAATAGTAGATAATAGAGCCTTTTCGAACTTATGCTGTTTTGTTTCTATGATTACTATATATATTTCCCCCACATTTTTAAGAGCTATTAAAAAATGGTTTTTGTCTTAAACAGTTATAATCTGAAGACAATTTTCAATGTGGTTTCATAGAAGTTGACTTATGTATATTTAGTTGTTTTGTTTTTTTTTTCATCTTAGAAAGCCTAGAGTATAGAATTGTGTGAATTTTAGAATGTCTTAATTTTTATGTAAGTTCCATTTATTTCTACTTCTTTTTGCCCTCCATGATATCTAGAGAATGCTGTGCAAAAAATAATCACACTGTGAATATTTATTACTTTTTATTGTATTGCACTGATTTCAGTGAAATTAAAATGTCTATAGATGATGATTACATTTATGTGTTTTGAGAAGCAAAGGTATACAGGGGTCCTGAAATTTAGCTAGATGAATTGGATAATATGGAACAGTTATCTCATACTTACCTAACTCACCCACATGGCTTCAACGAAGCAGAGACAAGTGCCAGAAGCCTGCTTCAGTGAAGTTGACAAAAAAGGAATGTAGTGTCAATGGCTGTCATTCTTTGCCTAGTAGTCTTAGGATAAGATTCTCTTAATTCTTTGTGTATATCTGGCTGACGATACATGAGGTAGTAATGACTTATTTTGGACCAGGCCTCAACTTTATTTCGTTTGTCCTGCTTTAGCTATCTGTTCAAGGGAGAAGCTGAGTAAATGATTAAGTCTTAAGAATTATATAAAAAGCCTTATCACAGCAACCTCTTGTTTCCTAATGCCTGCCATAGTGAAACACTATTACTGATTGAGAGTTTCTCTATTTATCTTTTTACATATATCCTAAAATATAAAGAGGCTAGCAAAGATGTCTATTGTTTAATGAAAATTAAAATGACTGTTTAACTGGTGAAACATGTAATAATAAAAATGTCAAATATCAAATTGCCCCATTTGATCCCTTCTTCTGTACCTGCAGATAGGACTAGCTTCCCTAATTTTCTTTTGGAAATGTGGACTCCCTAAGAAACAGAAGCTTTAGCTATAAAGACTATGTCAAAACTGATTCTGGGTGTTACCCATGTTTTAATGTCAATCTGAATATATTTAGTTGTGGCTTAATTGCTCAAGACATGGTCTAGTCTGAAAAAAATTATACTGATAAAGGACTATGGACACACTCTCCCTTTAGAATTTCACTAAACACTTTTATTTTAAGGGTAATCATTTCCTTGATCATCCATTTCCTGGGAGAGTTCTTCAAGTGAGAACATGTGAGATTATTTTAGGTTGACAGCTCTCCAGTGGCAGCTTACTTAAACCAGTAATAAGCTCATTAAATCTAAAGATTTCACAGAAACTGTGATAAGAGACACAATCAACTTCAGGGCTATTCAGGGGGAAAAAATCATAAAAATATACTTCAAAAACACTGAATAAGAGCTATTTGATTGTCACCTTCCCAAGTACCACCAAGTCACTCTCAGATTAAAGGATAAAGAATACCAGAAATTCACCAGGCCCACTACTCATTTCAGCAATGTTTACCTTGCTTGGAATGCTCTTCATTCCTTTCATCTATCAAAATCCTGTCCACTTATCAAGATTGAGCTCAATATTTCTGTTCCATAAAAATCTCTCTGAATCTGACAGCCTTCAATACTTTTTTCCTTCTCTGAATTTCTATGTCAATTTTAGTCTACATGATCTTGTTTAGCATTTAATCATAGAATTTTGTTGTCAAGTTCTATTTTTAGTGCTATAATCTCACTTAATATAATTATTTACTAGCTACGTCTATTTAGCAGTACATGCCAAATTATCCGAGCTCCTCAAATATGAAAATATTTTGATCTTTTGTAGGTTGAATTCCCTGGGAAGCAAACTCAGATTCAGAGATTATTATACAGGATATTTATTAGAAACATATATATTTTAGGACTAACATCTGTGGAAGAGGGGGAGGGGAGACTGGAGAAAAACACATAGGGTTGTGATTTAGTCTTACAGTGATCTTATATAACCCTACAGGGAGCTCTGAAATTGGGAGCTCTCTCTTCAGAGGTGTCTTACATTGGGACAAGAGAGGTGTCTTCATATTCTGTCACTGAACAGTCACTAGAAATAGGCTATCAAAAGAAGGTGTGTGAGGCGGCTCTCTCTAGTCATGAGCAATTTATGAAAATCGAGTGTTGTCTGCTGACAGTACCAACAACTGGGGAATTAAATCCTTCAGTTTTGAATAGAAATTTAGGTGGCATGTAAAAATATCTACCATATATCCTCAAATAAAAACTGGAAAAAGAAAAAGTCAGGAAACAACTCAACAGAAAAGTAGATTTTGGACTGCTAGGTCTTTCCTTAATGCAATGCCAGCTACTATTAATAGGACAATAGGACGCTACAACCACATGGTACATGTTTCTAGAGCATAGGCTACCTGATCAGTATCACTTTAATGAAGTGTCAACACAGAGATATGCTGCAGGTAGAAGCCTCGTAGAGATCTGAGATTTTGAGGTGGTCTGAAGCAGCAATGCATCATGAGAGGGGTGTGTGGGAAATGGTAGGTCAAGGCATGAAAGTAAAAGTTGTTATCAGACAGCAGAAGAATTTAGAAGGGGAGAGGAACACTTAAAAGAGAATTTAGCAGTGTAGAGGTCATATTAAATGTTCAAGGAAACACTGTATCACAGACAGGGGAAGAAGTGGATAAAGGCATTGAGAATATAAGGGAAATGAGAAATTTGTTTTGACACATCATGTTAAATAAAAGGACCAAACAGTAAATTTATTAACATAGGTAATAGAATGGTATTCTCAATTTAGTTTTAAAATTGTGTATGTGTATGTGTTGGGTGTATGTTTGCTATGGATTATGGGAAATTAACAAAAAACGTGGTAAAAAGCAACGTTAATGCTAAATATTTAGTGAGTATGTGCCATATAATGTACTAGACATTGGGGATTCAACAAAATAATCACTAATTCAACAAATATTTATTGAGTGTCTACTATGAGCCAGTGAGTGTTCTTGAGTTTGAGGATATAAAATGTACAAAAGAGGTAAAAATTCCTGCCCTTATGCCCTTTACATTCTAGAGGATAAGTAATTACATTCTTGTGGATCTCTTATTCAATTATTTTCTAAGGTGTCATCACATACTGCAAAAGGTAAAATATTAAAAACTAAATGCAAGACTCTGTAGCTTGGATTCTAGGTGAAAACTCATGTTTCCACTTAGATGAAATCTCATGAGGTGTGGAATCAGAAATGAAATGAAAGCCATCTTCCACTCCCTTCTTTATTTTAGCTCTTTTTCTTCTGTTAAGCAAGTTGATGAAAGTTTTCTCTACAGAGTTTGAGTTCAAAATTGGAGTCTGAGAGGCAATTGCAGCAGCAGCAGAAGGAAAGATTCCTTTTTTTCTTTCAGTTTTATTGAGATATAATTGACATACAACACTGTATACGTTTATGGTGTACAGTATAATGATTTGACTTACATATATCATGAAATACAAACCACAATAATTTTAGTGAATATCCATAATCTCATATAGATGCAAAATTAAAGAAATAGAAAATTTTTCTTGTGATGAAAAAGCTTAGGATTTATTCTCTTACCAACTTCATATGTAACATACAGCAGTGTTAATTATATTTATCATGTTTTCAATGTATCCCTAGTACTTATTTTTCTTATAAATGGAAATTTCTACCTTTAATCACCACCATCCAATTCTCCCTGTCCCCATCCCCTGCCTCTGGTAAACACAAATCTGATCTCTTTTTTATTTGTTTTTGAAGTATAATTTACCTACAACACTATGTTAGTTCATTACACAACAAAGTGATTTGATATTTCTATACATTTCAAAATGATCACCATGATAAATCTAGTTACAATATGTCACCATACAAAGATATTACATGGTTATTGACTATATTTCCACAGACTGTTCATAGCAATCTATATGTAATGTGATTATTTTAAGTTGCTGTTCTCTTAAGTTCAAACACATTTTAACAATTTTAACTCCCCCACCCCCAACGTTTACTGTTTTTGACATCATATTTTATATATTTTTATTTTGTGTATATGTTAAATACTTATTGTGGGTATATTGAGTCAGCCAAAAAGTTCGTTCGGGTTTTCCCGTAAGACGTTGCGGAAAAACCCAAACAAATTTTTGGCCGACCCAGTACATGATTTTACCACTTTTATCTTTTAGCCTTCCTACTAACTTTATACGTGACTGATTTACCATCTTTACTGTATATTTGTCTTTGTCAATGAGATTTCTCCTTTTGTAATTTTTTATGTCTCTAGTTGTGACCTTTTCTTTCTTACTTAGAGAAGTTCCTTTAACATTTCTTGTAAAGCTGGTTCGGTGACGTTGAACTTTTTTAGCTTTTGCTTGTCTGTATAACTTTTGATCTCTCCATCAAATTTGAATGAAAGCCTTACTGGGCAGAGTATTTTTGGTTGTAGTTTTTTCCCTTTTATCACTTTGAATATATCATGCCACTCCCTTCCAGCCTGCAGACTTTCTGCTGAAAAATCAGCTGATAGATTTATGGAAATTCCCTTGTATGTAACTTGTTGCTTTTCCTTTGCTGATTTTAACATTCTACATTTATCTTTAATTTTTGCCATTTTAATCACAAGGTATCTTGGTGTGGTCCTCTTTGGGTTGATCCTGTTTGGGACCAGAAGGAAAGATTCTTGATTCCAGCTTTGGGATTGCAGCTAAAGATGTATGTTCTTGATTTCACGACTTGTGTTGCAGTCTCATAGATCATAGATTCCTAGGTGAGTCTGTTGTTTTGATTTTACAGAACTCATCCTGGATACATAGTTTTCACTGCTCTTACAGATACTGAAACAATTTTATTAGTGCCTAATTGCCTGTATAAAATCTCTTTTTACTCAAAATACCAAGAGTGATTGTTTCTCTCACTGAACTTGTACTCATAGTGTAAGTACAGCATTATCCTATCATTCAAGATTTTTATAGTATAGAGAAATAGGTCAGCATATACCTCTCATTAGAGGTTGAATATATTCTTTTTACTTTATTAATTTAATTAGACTGAATCAATCTACATGTCAGTAAAATTAACCAAAATACGTAGCAATGGTAATCTAATTTGCTTTGCTAGATAAATGCAAATAAAACATAGTATAGTTATAACTATACTCAACTAGTTTCAATGATAACAAAACAATACTGAAAAATTTCTTTTCTTATTGTCAGTGGACTTTATTTTTCCAGTGTAACCAAATAATACAACTGCTCCCCAGTTCCTCAGTAAGAGGGATTCTTTCTCATATGCTATTCGACTTTGACTAAGACATCATGCTGAAGAGTACCTTATATGTGAACATGCTAAAGAATCTTACATTCTTCAACTGTCTTTAAGCAATGTCTCTATAACTTTATCAATCCTATCTTCATTTATTCCTAGTTCAAATGCATTTCATTTCTCTTTCAAAGTTAAATTTCATTTATAAGTAAATAAAATCAACTAGACTTCATGAACCTTTGTAAATAAATGAGATCTCTTTGGTCATAAAATTTTTTAAATTTCTGCATGGTTCAGGCTTTATTATTGAATGTCAGACATGAAATTTACTTAAATTCTAAAGTTATGGACCCAGAGACAACTTTCTCATCTCCTTTTTAGCCATTTGCTTATATTCCAAGGTATAGATCTTCCCCAACCTTCCCTAGAAGAGATGTGTTTATCTTAGAGAATAAAAGTTTATTTGTCTCTCTCTGGTGGAAGAACCACAGATGTGACAATTGCCTTATTTAAACTGCAAGTCTCATAATTTTGTCCTTTTCTGTTGCATAATTTTTCCTATCAGCTCAGGTACATCTGACCTACATCCTGTCACCCAGTGTAGAACTGGGGCAAGGGGAACCAGTGATGTTAAGATAATCTGTGAGTAAATAAAATAACTCTCCACTGATCTAGAGATGTTGTATTCTCTGCTAGAATAAATGAATAAATATAGACATGGAAAAACTTAACCATGTCATATTTTCATGAAGGCTTAAATTATGATGATTATTTCCCACATCAAAGTATTTAGAATTCAACAACCCTCCGGAGACTCATATACATTTTCCCTACACTTGTATTTTAAAATGCTTTTTAAAAAAATTGAATTTCATATCTATCTAAGATATAATATCATTATAAAAGAAATATAATGTAAGCCGGGTCTTTAAAAACTCATAATTCTGCACTTAAGTTCAAAGTTTTAACCCTGCTTAGCATGTGCTATGTGCTATGTGTTACTCTGAACATATAAACAGACTATGTCTACTTCCTGCAACATATTCCTATAAAACTCTACAATGACATAAATGTTTCTGGATACTTTAATATTTACATATACTTTTATTCAATTCTCTGCTTCTCTTGTGTTATCTTCTGCAACTTGTTTTTCAACAATATTCCCTTTTGGTCACCTTTCCTATCATGTTAATGATGATCATTTATATATATATTAATGGATAAATAATCTCCATAGTTTGTCATTTAAAATTAACTATCATTTATATATGAATGCATTAATTATCTCATTCATAAGCATCCTCTCAGCCACAAATATCTTAAAATTTGTCATATAGTTCAGGAAATGTTTTGATTAAGATACCTATGCTATGGACCATCCTTGCTATAAATATATGCCTCAGTTAAATATTGAATTATACAAGATTTTTTTTAAGATGATAGAGTATAGGAAAATGTGGCAGCCTCTAGTAAACAATGGCAGATTGAGGGTGGTTTATGATCAAGGTGGTGCTTTGAGTTTCACATATTGGAGCAATCTCTCTGCTACAAACACCTCATGATAATTACAGCTCCTTGTCCTGTGATGGAGGACTAGTTGACCTTGCAATATGGTGGAACTGGAAGCAAAATGGCTGGATTAATTACTAGACTAGTCCATTTAAAAGACCTGTGTATCATTCTGATTTGTCACCTATGAAGTGCCCACTTTGGGGGCCATACAATCTGTGAATCCAACATGAGCTACAGTTTGAGGGCCCATCAGTTTTTAGGAGGCAAAAGGGTGTTTGAAGAATTAATGTGTGCTTTCTTTGGTAGTAGAGTCCTTTCGATAACTGCTATCTTTCGATGAGTCTATCTGCTTCTTGACTATTAATCTTAGTGAATGACATTGACTGGACATTGCTTTTAAGCACCTAAACTCTGCCTATCACTATCTTTTACTGAAGGGAGTCTATCTTGAGTCTAAATGGAACTACTGACTTTGATTGGAAGCCTATACTTTTAATCCTGAATCTGTCAGAAATATCTTAACCTTTGGTAGGGCAGCACAAAATTTTAATATCCTGCTACTGCTGCTGCTTCAATGCTATTTCTTATAAGTAATCCATTGAAAGAATCAAAAGCTTCTGGATTTTAAAACATTCAGGGCTGTAAATTATGGTGGTCTCAATTATCTTAGTTTTCAGACCTCAGGCAGATATTGTTGTAAGAAGAGATGTGTTGTTTTTTATGGTTACTTACACACTGGTATTTCTCACATAAATTTGTCTAGTTTTAGGAGCTTTGCTAAAAGTATCAATAAGCATCCAACACACAGTAATATTCTGAATCTTTCCTTTTATTATTCCAAATGTTAAAAATTTGTTGGCTTCAAATTTGCTTTCAATACTATGTGTCAATTTTACCTAATATTTTACCTTAGCCTAACAAGGATCATTAGCTGTCTAGCCTCCCATACTGAATTTTTGATACTTACTTTTTAACAACTAAGCCCATACTAAAGTACAGTACCTTAAGGAGGATAAAAGCTCAAGTAAAATTCCAGCTGTAGGCAGTTCAGGCCTAGTACGGCAATTTTCATTCATCAAGGACCCATATGCTTACAGCTTTCTACTACTTCATCCATAGGATCTGACAATCTTCTTAATGCATCAAGATGCACATCCATAATTCAAAGCAACACACACACATGCATGCACACCCACACCCACACACGTAAAGTGTGTATTTTAGTAGTTCACACAGAAGATGTTTCAACAATTGAAAAGAGAAAATTCCTTAAAAGACCACTTTAATAGATGAAAGGACAAAAATATTGGGTTGGCCAAAAGTTCATTTGAGTTTTTCTATAATACCTTATGGAGAAACCCAAACAAACTTTTTGGCCAAACCAATACATACGAATATTTCAATAAATGGAAAACAAAACATTAAATAAAATTTAAAAGTATTTAATCAATCAACATCTATATATTATGGGTCAGTGTTATATGAGGTCGTAAAAATTCTAGGCATTATATGTAATAAGAATTAAAAATTCTGCCTGTTCTCATGGATACTTAAATTCTAATTAAAAAAAAACTCTCAGGAAAATAAGAATAAAAGAGAATTGCTTAACCTGCCAGATTATCAAAAGCATTTGATAAAAGGTTAACCACCAAAATATAAGGAACTCCTACAACTCAATAGCACAAAAATTTAATAAACTGATTTAAAAATGAACTAATAAATTGAATAGAAATTTTTTCCAAATAAGATTTACAGATGGCCAACAGGTATATCAAAAAAATGTTCAGGGGCTTCCCTGGTGGCGCAGTGGTTGAGAGTCCGCCTGCCGATGCAGGGGACACGGGTTCGTGCCCCGGTCCGGGAAGATCCCACATGCCGCGGAGAGGCTGGGCCCGTGAGCCATGGCTGCTGAGCCTGCGCGTCCGGAGCCTGTGCTCCGCAACGGGAGAGGCCACAACAGTGACAGGCCCGCGTACCGCAAAAAAAAAAAAAAAAAAAAAAAATTGTTTAAAAAATAAAATGTTCAATGTCACTAATTGTCAGAAAAATGAAAATCAAAACCACAATAATCACCTCAAATCTGTTAAAAAAAAAAAGACAACAAATGTTGATAAGAATGTGGAGAAATCAGGACTCTTGTACACTATTGAATGTAAAATGGTGCAACCATTATGGAAAACAGCATGGAGGTTCTTCAAAAAATTAAAAAATAGAATTATCACATGCTCCAGCAATCCCACTTCTGATTACTCATCCAAAAGAATTGGAACTATGTCTCAAAGAGATATTTGCACACCTATATTCACTGAAGCATTATTCACAATAGCCAAGATGTGGAAACACCTAAATATTCACCAACAGATGAATGGATAAAGAAAATGTAGTATATACATAACAAAATAATATTATTCAGCCCTACAAAAAGAAGAAAATTCTGCAAAACATGACATCACATAAGAACATTGAGGATATTATGCTAAGAGAAGTAAGCCAGTCCACAGAAAGACAAATACTCCATGATTCTACTTATATGAGCTAATTGAAATAGTCAAATCCATAGATTAAAAGAGTGGAATGGTGGTTTCCAGGGGCTGAGGGCAGGGGAAAATTGAGAAGGCATAAAATTTCATTTAAGTAGGATGAGTAAGCCCTAGAAAGCTATTGAACAACATTGCACCTATAGTCAACTATAATGTAAACTTAGAAAAAAAAATGTTAAAAGGTTAGATCTCATGTTAACTGTTTTCACCAAAATAAAATATTTTTTAAAAAAGCAGATTAGCTATAATACTTACTAATGACACTTTGTAAGCTTTCAAGTCAAAATAATGAAAAAGTATAAATGTCTTCTATGACTGCTATCTTATACATTATCAAAGATGTCCTGACAAGTACAATGAGAAAAGAAAATGACTTGGAGGGAGCACTTTTAGGAAGGAACAGATTACAGATTCTTCTCCTCTTACAAAATTGAAACAGAAGAGTAGAGTGAAATGGCTAAAACATGATTGTCCATAAATATTTTCTAATAAAATCTACTACACAGAATGAATGGGTGAATGTATCAGAGAGTACTTTCAAATCAGTGGAGAAAGGATAGCTTTTTAAAAATATGATACTGGTACAATTGACTCTTTTTATAGAAAATAATTACATTAAATATATGCCCTACACAAATAGAGCCTGAAGTATAAAGACCAAATCTTGGAAACTAACAAAATTTACAGAAGACCACCTTATATCCTCAATAATAGTATAGAGAAAAACACAACTCATTGAGATGAGAATGGATTAATTTGAATACACTAACTTTTTTCATGTAAGAAAAGTGAAATTACAAGCCTTGTAATTTAACAATTTATTTTGCCACACATTAATACAAGTAAAAAAGGGAAAAAAATTCAAGATATTGATGAAGGAAATGAACAAGCATTTCACCCCAAAGACAAAGTTTTATGTGAAAATACTCAGCCTCATAAACAATTAGAAAAGCACAAATCAAAATCTTGAGAAATCATTCCACATAATTTTAATTAACAATAGTTAAAACGTATGATGAAAGTATTTGAGATATGCTTAAATAATACTGGTGGAATTCAGAATTTGTACAAATTGTTTTGGATAGAAAGCTAGAAGTTGATGATGATGAACCGACATATCCCCTTGTGAGTAAAAACCCTAAAGAAATTCTCAGTCACCTGCCCAAACTGCAAGTATGATCATCATAGCATTGTTTGTAACAGCAAAAGTGGTAAATAGCTTAGTACAATAAAAAAATTGATGAATAAAGTATATATTTTATAGCAAATCATATACAGAAATTAAGAGACATACCATATAAATCAGAATAGATAAATTCTAAAAAGCATGATGGTGAATGGAAAATTACACTGTGGAGTGATAAGTATTCTGCAAAATTCAGTTTTTAAAAACTATTCAGATGTAGAAATAGTATAAAGGCATGCAAGGAAATGCTAAATATCAAATTTACTCTAGTAATTAGATATAGAAAGAAAACTAGGGTAATGTCTGATTGTTTCTATTATCTTGTAGTATTAAAAAACTAGAAAGGAAAATATTGAATATCATGCTTTTTTCTCTCTTTGAAGATTATTTTAATGAAGATGATTTCAGCAGAAAACAGTAATTACAGTTTTAAGATAGGCAGTTAGTTACTAGGCATTTTCTGTGATGTAAAGTTCTCTAAAAGCAATAAACACTTGCTTCCAGTTAATTTTAAAGACGTTTGGTTCATTGTTACTATTTAATTTCAAAGGCAATTTCCATGCTAATTAAAACATTTACTACCTGCAATGAAGGATCCTATGTGAAGCAACTTAAATTTTTATGAATCTAGAAAATAAATCTAACCTTTAGAAAATTTGAAGTAACAAAATGTGATATTGGGGTAAGCATTGGATTACAGGGATAAGAGCAGTTTTCTCATAAGCCACTTCCTCATCCTGACCTTTCCCCTCAGGTAAAGTTAATTACCAAGAATCCATTAAAACAATATGTGAATTTAGAAGAACAAATGTTTGGAAACAAGCTCTCATGATCTTTCCTCATTTTCAAAGTAATCATGAGCTTTTTTTCAAAAGAGATATTTATAACTGATTACAAATTCCCATATTAAAAAGAAGTTAAATGATTTGTATCTAAAATGTATTCAATCAAATAGTTTTGAGTAACAAATAGATGCACAGGTTGTGCTGGAATCTGAGGCTAAAAACAGGTGAAAAGGTATAGTCCTTGCCTTCAGGCACTCAATTAAGTTTAATTTATTTGATGGAGGTTGATATTAGAATAATTAAGGAAATGTATGCATAGGAAAAGAATCTATTCTGTAGGTACTTCAACTAAAGCATCAAATCTAGCCCAGTGTAACATCGTGATTTGAACCATCAACTTTGGGCTCTGCCACACACTAATTATGTGACCTTGAAAATTATATAAGTCCTTTAAGTCATGATTTCCTTATTGGCAAAATGAAGCCAATAATATCTCACAGGATCGTTGTTGGAATGAAATGATGTGATCCATTAGTGTACATAGTACAGTGATGGAAACAATGGTAACATTTTTATTATTATTAAGTTCTCAACTCAAAATTTTACAATGCCAGCAAAATTATTTTATAAGTTGATTATTTTCCATATAATATATTATAGGTTGATTATAAAATGAAAGCTCAGTTTGTGAATAAATAACTTACTTCTAATTATGACTTTAAAAAAAAAAGTTAACATATGCAGCTCATCCCACCAATGTGGTCCTCATAAATGAACTGCATTTTGAATTAAGCTCTGAGCCAACTGCAGTTTTGAAATATCATACTGTGCAATATAGGTCATACAGGTGGAAAAATTCAGTCCTAATGTTTACACTGAAGTAAAAAGAAGATCAAAAGTATAAATAAAAGAGAAAACAACCCATTCACAGTGTTCTAAAGCAGAATAAAGGTAACTTTTAACAAAAATAAATGAATTATAGGCACAAAGAATTATGTTTTGATTAAATACTTGATTATCAGACTTCAGAGTTGATATTACCAGATGAGTATTTACATAAGATAAGCTAAGGAGCAAAACCTACAAAAATAGGAAGTAAGTGAGTTTTGAATCACAGTAAAACTGGAAAAGAATCTCCAACTGTGAAATAACATATTTACTGCTAAGAAAGCCATGAGTTTTGGAAGATCTCATGGTTAAAATGTTTGTTGCTATATAGCACACTGTACATTCCTTTGTGTAATATGTATAGCTGTCTTTGTAAATCTTTGTCTAACTCTTGAAGACATGGACTGTATACTTGTACATTTACTCATTTATGAATTCAGTAAATGTTCATTAGGTGCCCACTATGTACCTGACATTCTAATAGATAATTTAATAAATTCTTAGATTTATTTTGAATCTTCTGTAACTGCTACAGTTATTGATGCATAGTAGATACTCAGCAAATACTTGTGATTGGCCAAAAATGAGTGAAGGTGATGTGTGCTAGACTGAAAGGTAAAAAACAAATCCAACACTGCCAGAGTAATTCAATTATCAGTCAGAAATACTTTACAGAAAAAAATTGGAAAAAAATATAATAGAATTCTACCTGTTAAAAAATACAGATCTGGAAAAGTATGAAATCTCAAATATAATATTATGCAGATAAAAGAGCAAATAGGTTGTTGAATAATGGTGCAATGAACACTTGTGCAAACGTTTTGCGTTGACATTATTTATTTCTTTTGGGTATATACCTAGGAATAGATTTGTTGAATAATACCACCCTATGTTTAACATTTTGAGGAACTGCCAAACTGTTTTCCAAAGAGTCTACATCATTGTATACTCCCACCAGCAACATAAGAGGGTTCTAATTTCTCCACATCTGCACCAAAACTTGTTATTCTGTCTTTTTCATTATAGGCATTCTGATGGGTCTGAAGAATGATCTAATTGTAGTTTGATTTTTGTATCTCTCAAATGTCCATCAACTGAAGAATGGATAAATAAAATGCAGCATATCCATATAATGGGAAACTGTTCAGCAATAAAAAAGGAATTAAGTAATGCCACAACTTGGATGAACCTCAAAAGTATTACCCTAAATGAAAGAAAGAGGCCAATCACAAAAGGCCATAATGTGATTCCATTTATATGAAATGCCCAAATAGCAAATCTAGGGTGACAGAAAAGAGGTTACTGATTGACTAGGGTTGGGGGAGGGGTGGGTGTTGATGGGAGTGAGTAAGGAGTGACTGCTAAGGGGTACAAGATCTGTTTTGAGAGTGATGAAAATGTTCTAAAATTAGATTATGGTGATGGTTACACAACTCTGTAAATATAGTAAAATACAATGAATTGCACATTTTAAAAAGATGAACTTTATGTTATGTAAGGTATACATCAATAAAGCATGTAAAAATAAGATTTTTTAAAATTAAATAAAATTTTAATAGAAAAACAATTAAATTGAATACCATAAAGTATTTCAAAATTGATTTGTGGATACTACAATATGATTGCAAATTTCCTGAGTAATCCATTCATTGACTCAATGAATATTGATTGAGAACCTATAACATGCCAGTTACCATGGTAGATATTAGAACAACAATAATAAAATAGATCTTTTCCTGTCATTAATAAGCTTTACAATTCTTCAATTTATTCTTTTGGAGTTAGCTTTAAAATCTAATTCAGGACTTCTGCTAATATCAAAGTAGGTAATTCTGAGGAAAACTTTGAGTAGACCAGTAATTAAAAATCCCTTTGACAACTCTGGAAAACTTCACCTCACAGGGCAATGAAGAAATATTAGGCAGGATCTAGAAGATGGAAACCCAGAGATATGAGCTCTGATTTGGGGGACACTTTTGCACCATACACATCTGCAAATACCCTAAGAGACAGTAGAGAAGCAGAGATACTGGGCAGAGCTTTCAACATTAACCTATGTTAGGAGGAGACCGTCAAAGAGAGGCCTAATAACCTCCACTCTCCATACGCTCATACACACACATTCACACAATTGTAATTTTAACCCTGAAAAGTTATACCCTGGACACGAGGGTGAATTGGAAATGAAGCAGCTGTGCAGAAACTGAGTCTGAGGTTTAAACCTCTTTAATATATGATTTAATTTGAGCATTAAGTTGATTCAGTATTGTAACAGCCCTTTGATGCCTGCTAGAAAGCAAACATATACCTGCTTTGGAGACTGAAAACCTTGTCTTAGTTTTCAAACTATGCCTAGATTTATTGATTTTAAGATGACTGTTTACTGTCTTCAAGGAAATAATGACTGGTTTGAGACTTTCTTCAGTGAACTGGAATCAATGCTACACAACCAAGTGTACATTCTAGAACTGAGAAATACTTAAAACTCAATGGATGTATTTAACAGCAGATTCATTTAAAATGAAAACTAATAAGAACAAGTAAACTGGAAAATAGGGCAATAGGTGCACTGAACCATAGAGAGACAAAAGAATGGAAAATATGTGCATGAAACATAGGTGTTAACAGTGAAAATGTTTAATGTGTATAATTGAAATTTCAGAAGGAATTTTTTGTTCCTAGTCATACTTGTTTATAATGTGATTAATGTCTTTCTTTTAAATAATAAATAAACCATTCTTAACTACTAAAAACAACTGTTTTAACTCGACTTTTTTTACCTTGTTTTGCCTCATATTCTTTATTTTTTATTTAAGTTTTAAAGTAAAAACTTTGTTTACATACTCCAGCCCTCATAGAATATGTCATTCAGTAATCTTAAATATTCCATCCTAAATATTTCTGGGAAGGAAAGAGAAAATAATTTATGTAACTGGAAATTTGAGAATACTGCTTGTACATTTGGATACTTTTGGTCTAAAACTACCAAGACTCCTAATTCATCTAAATCTTTTCATCCCAAGATTTGGTCTTTAAACAAAAACCATCAATGCTTCCCTGGTGGCACAGTTGTTAAGAATCCTTCTGCCAATGCAGGGGACATGAGGTCGATCCCTGGCCTGGGAAGATCTCTCATGCTGTGGAGCAACAAAGCTTGTGTACCACAGCTACTGAGCCTGCACTCTAGAGCCTGTGAGCTACAACTACTGAGCCTGTGTGCTACAACTACTGAGCCTGTGTGCCATAACTACTGAGCCCACATGCAACAACTACTGGAGCCTGTGTGCTCTCGGGCCTGTGTGCTGCAATTACTGAAGCCCACATGCCTAGAGCCCATACTCCACAACAAGAGAAGCCACCGCAAGGAGAAGCCTGCGCGCCACAATGAAGAGTAGCCCTTGCTCACCACAACTAGAGAAAGCCCGCGCAGAGCAGCAAAGAACAAACGCAGCCAAAAAAACCACAAAAAACAAAAAAACAGTCTAAGAATAATAAAACTGGAACATAAAAGAACTAAGAACATATGTATATTATAGTATATTGCAAAATAAGGTTTAGGAAATACATAGATGAATAACTTACAGATATTGAAAATATACAAATAATTATAGTTTTTATAAGATTTAGGAAATATGTAAATGAATAACTTACAGATATTGAAAATATACAAATAATTATAGTTTTTAAGTTCTTGTAAAACTAAAGTAGTAGGTTTTAGCTTTTCAAAAATATGAAATTTTATTATTAGAAAAATTAGCATGTGTTAAGAGCCATCTTATTTCCTAATTCTAACCTAACAAGGTATTTTAGTCTCTGAATCCCATGATTTGTGCATATGACAGAATTTTAAGAATCAGGGAATTATGATGTAGACCAATAATTATGAATTATAGTTTCATTCAGATCCTTAAAGGTTTTAGTTCAGTATAAAGTTTTTTGGAAAATTGGTTATGGAAGTTTAATAATAAATTGAATATACTTTATTAATTTTTGCCTCATGGTCTTAGTTAAAGTTCCCCTCAAGCCTAGTTTTCTTTGTTAAGAACAAAGGGTCTGCTGAATCCTGCCTGCTGAGTGAGCTGGGAGAAACTAATTGTTACACTGCTAAGTCTTTGGTTAAGCTCAGTGATAGGCATGGGCTAATTTTGCCCACTCCAAATCAGACTCCTCTGAAGCTTTCTCTAAAAGGCAGAGGTATTTCTGCATTTATGAATATTCTAATCTTGAGTGGTCAACAGCAAATATTAACTGTTTTGTATCACCTCCATTCTCTTCATCTCAAATATGATTGAATATATTGCTTCAGTCCTTCAGTTTAAATTTTGATTCTTGTGGCTCTTGGTTTTAACTTTCTGGTTGGAGTGGGAATAGAAAAGACTATGGATTTTTTGTTTGTTTGTTTTTATTTGCTGGTTGGTTTGCTTTTGTCTTTTTTTTTTTTTTTTTTTTTTTTTTGCTGTTGCTGTCAGTCTTTCCCTCTGATTATGACTTTGTGTATCCACAGCAAATCTTCTGGGAAACATTGTTTCCAGCTCAACATGGCTATTGAGACTCCATCTTCATTTTGTCCTACAGCATCCTTCTCTGTCCAATCTGGCCTCCTGGACAGAAACTGTACAATGTCAGTGCAATCACTAAGGATAAAACAAGTTATAGCTCTCTAAAATCAAGACTTCTTTCATTTAAAAACATTCCTCAAGTTTCTAACTGGACTTGAAATAAAAAAGCAAAAGAAATATATACTGTTTGTTTTCAAGACAATTTCTGTCAAGGACAGCAAAGCAATAAGTAAATAAATTATAACACAGTAAAGTGTTTTCTTTGGATTGAATGATGAACAGGATATCATGAAAGTGTATGCAGTACAAAAGTCATCTTTCATTTTTAATCTTAAAAGTACAGGAAGACTTTTGTATATGTTGATGTTTCATGTTCTTCCAGGCAATATTGATTTAGGAAAAATGAAAGCTTGACAACAAAACATTCCCTGCCTCTAAATTTCCCCTTCCAGGGCATCTAAAGGGATAAAACTGTCTTTCACCCTTGCTACATCTAAGATGACTTAATGGTTAAATCCTAGAAATACATGCCTTTGTTAGGAGCTCTGCTGTCCAACTACAAGACAGAACCTATAGTCACTATCTTTTATATGGTCATCCTGTCCTGGTAGCAGCATTTAATTTGGAACAATTTCATTACTGTAGCAAATTGGCAGTCAACCAAGAAAAATGACAATTTCTATGAAACAAAATATGTGGACTGTGGGGAGGTGAAGGAGGAGGATATACTGCAGATGGGGGTAATGAGACTCATTACATTCCTGATACTAATCAGTTCCATAATGGGTTCGAGGCAGCAAAGCTTTCCAGGCCCAAGCAGCCTGTTCCTAATGAATCTTTGGCTGGCTTAAAACTTGACCTTCATTTTAATAGAACTGTATAAATACCAACGTTATCCCTCTCTTGGGAATTTCCACCAGGTTGTTTTAACTTGAGAAATCTTCTAATATTAAATGAAGTTTCCTGGGGAAAGATTGAAGATTATTATTAACATTCAGTCTTAACAAAGTAACTAAATATTATGTCACCATATAAGGGTAATTAATGTTTTTTTTTTGTTATTGCTGATGGATGGACCTAGAATTTTGAAAGCATCCTGTAACTTTTGAACTCACAGTCTGACAATGCTACCATTCTTTTTATATTTATGCACACACACACACACACACACACATATACACACAGAGTTTTAAGAGATTCTCAACATAAAATATATTTATATATTCAGTAAAGAATGATTTAATCATGTTATTTCTCAAGATAAATGTGTAGCCTACAAATGGTCCCAGGGTGTCAAGAATTGTGAAAGACCTGAGAATTTACCCTGGGTGCACACTAATGTCATAGTCTGTGACATTTTCATGGATGTTGGCTGAAGATAGGAGACTCCTGGTCTGAGACCAAGGACTTTCTTATACACGGCACAGAAAGCAGCACAAGCATATTTACATGAGTTCACCTTGCCTCCTAGTCCTGAAGGGGCAAAGGGATGGGCACAGATGGATACCAGCCCATGTATTGGACTGTGTTACAGGAAAGGAATATTGAGCCTAGGGAACCTGGCTCTTTTAATGGGTAGTAAGCATGCTTGCCCTCTTCTCTAAAGAAGCATATCGTCATCATCAGACTAGAGAGTAAGCATGCTTGTATTTTCCTCTGAAGGAAGACACTGTATCTTCCAAGACTGTGCACTATGGAAACATTTTTGAAAAGACGGTCTAAAAAAAGGAGGTAACTACTTAAAGTCTTGCTCACAAGAATGAATAAACATGAAATACAATAGACATGTGGAGCATTGTCTCATGAGCATGCTGCTTGGTCAACCATTCTGATTAATCTATCCTACAGAGACTGGGACCATATCTGCTCAATTGTCTCATTTAACATTTAATTAAGGCTACTGTCAACAGGTCCCCAAGTAGCAGGATGAGACCAACTTGAGTACTGACCTCAAGCATCCCCTCAATGTCCTGGACAAAATCAGCTGAACAAATACCATAATGCATCAGAGCCCACCTTAAAAAGCCATGTGACTTTCTTGTTAAATTTCTGTACTGATCTTTCCACCTTCCCCAAGACATTAATCCACATTTAGAAGGTTGAATCAGGCCAGAGGCACTGTAGTCACAACCACACTTCCCAGAGGAAGGCTGATCTTGTGGGATCTCTATCTACAGGGTCCAGCAGGTAAGTCCTGGGATGAGAAATGCCTCAGTCCCCCTATGCTTAAGGCTTCTCCTCCTGGACTCATAAGTAAGGAGTTTGTCTCACACCACCCATCACGCAATCTTACCACTCATGGGTTCCTCAACTTTCCACAGTCAGAGTCATGGTGCTGTGCTGTCCCCTGAAGAAGTCTGCACAGGACCCTCTCTGCCCCAGATGCTGGGAACCTGGAAGGACCTTCTGAAGCCAGACAAGGGAGTGAACTATGCATATGCAGGCCACGAACTTATAGCCTTCCAGGAACCCTCAATCAGTCCAACAGTCCTGTTTATCTATACCTCTAGCTAAATGGTACTCATCCACCCACGGTCTGACTCTGCTATGGCTGTGGAATCAGCACAGGAAAAACATCAGGAAATGCTGACGTATGTGTTGTGTGGAAGCCCTGCTGTTTCTGACATCTCAGTAAGATCAAGATGGTGATCAAATCATGGTCAGTGAAATCTGTCAGGGGATGGAAAACTCAGCAGTCAGTTAAACAATGTGCTGCAACATTTGGGACACTTGCTCCATAGTGCTTTTCCATTTTGAGGAAGACTTTGGGGTGAATTGTAAAGAGATAGATAATTAATGTTCTTTCTTTAGACTTTCTTGGATCTAAAACACCTCAGAGAGGTGTTTGCCATAAAAGTCAGAAGTCCCATTCTAATAGGTATAACCTCACCCTTTTTCCATGTATTTCCTACTCATATGAAGACCTTTCATCTGGAAAAGTCAGTTCAAGGACACGGAATTTTTTTTTTAAAAGTTGCAGAGTTCCATGATGATCTCACTTTGGCCTATTGTAGAGGGACTTGTCAAGCAGTGTGCTTGACTAAGTAGTCATTATTCTTGTGATCTGGGACTCTTTTTTTTTTGCTTTCGTGGACCTCTCACTGTTGTGGCCTCTCTCATTGCGGAGCACAGGCTCTGGATGTGCAGGCTTAGCGGCCATGGCTCATGGGCCTAGCCGCTCCGTGGCATGTGAGATCCTCCTGGACCGGGGCACGAGCCCATGTCCCCTGCATTGGCAGGCAGACTCTCAACCATTGCGCCACCAGGGAAGCCCCAAGGACTCTTTTAATCAAACAAAATAATCTAGATGACTGAATCAAAAATTAAATTTGAATGCTCTGGGACCTCTTCTGTCCAGCCTGACACCTGGATTGTAGGTATTGTAGGTAAGGAAAGGAAAGAAGCAGTATGTCCCAGAATGAACAGATAGACTCCTGAATTTTTAAAATAGGTCTATATAAATTTCCCAATCCTTTTGTTCTGAGCATTAACCATGAAGCAGTGGAGGTGGGTAATCCCATTCTGGGGATAGGTGCATAGAGTAACAAAATTTCCTTACTACATTTACCTGAGGAAAATATTGTCTTTGGGGAAAATAGCATAGTTACAAAATTAAAAAATATATATATATATAATTTTGCTATTTGTTTGCTTTAGTCAAATAACCCAGCAGGTCTAAAATAAATTTCATGTAATCTTTTTCTCTTTTACAGTTCAATGAAAAGAGATTTTGAACACTGTTTCAACAACTAAAACACTTTTATATGCTATGGAGAACATTATAGCATCTACCATAAATAAAGAGGCTGTGTATTATACTGAGAAGAACACTGAACCTGGTTCTAGCTGTGTTTTAGAAAAACTTGTTTGCTTCTCTATATACATGATTCCCTGCTTGTAAAATGAAAGGACTGGGCAAGCTGGTCAGTAACATTTCTTAAGATCTAAAAATTAGAGATAGCTTCTGGAGAGTTTGACTGGGTTTACATTTGCTTTCCTGTAACAGATATAAATAATTTATAAATAATTGGGAGATTTTTTCTATTCAAATTATTTGACTAGAAATCCAGAAGTATCTCTATTATTTTTTGTATCCTACACTTTTCCATTATGCCTGTCTCTTCCGTGATTCCTGCTCTCAATGGTAGCACAATATCAGTATATTTTTACCAACATCCTCAAGATATAATTAATTAACATATAACATTGTATAAGTTTAGGTGTACAATAAGGTGATCTGAATTTATATTTTCAGAAATGTGAAATGATTACCACAATAAGGTTAGTTATTGCATCCATCACCTCACATAATTACCTGTCCTTTTTTTTCTTTTGATGGGATTTCAGATGTACTCTCTTAACTTCCAAGTATATAATAAATATTGTTAACTATAGTCACCAAGCTATACATTAGATACCCAGAACTAATTCATCTTATTACTAGAAGTTTGTACCCTTTGACCATTTCCCCATTTCTCTCATCCCTCAGACCCTGGCAACCACCATTCTACTCTTTGTTTCTCTGAGTTTAATTTTTTTTAGATTCCATGTATAAGTGAGATCATACAGTATTTGTCTTTCTCTGTCTGAATTATTTTACTTAGTATAATGCCTCAATATTTATCCATGCTGTCACAAATAGCAGGATTTCCTACATTTTTATGGATGGCTAAATAATATAATCTAATAATATATGTAAATATAACTATATATATATAATTTGATATATATATATGTATATTTATTTATTTACATCACATTTTCTTTCCATTCATTCATTGATGGACTTTTAGGATTTTTCCATGTCCTGGCTATTCTGAACAAAGCTGCAGTGAACATGGGGGTACATATATCTCTTTGAGAGAGTGACTTTGTTTCCTTTGAATATATATCCAGAAGTGGAATTGCTGGATCATATGGTAGCTCTATTTTTAAATTTTTGAGGACTCTTTATACTGTTTTACATGGTGGCTGAATAAATGTACATTCCCATCAATAGTGCACACATGTTCTGTTTTCTCCCTATCTTTGCCAACTCTTGTTATTGTCTTTCTGATAATAGCCACTCTAACAAGTGTGAGGTGGTATCTCATTGTGGCTTGCATTTGCGTTTCCCTGATGATCAGTGATGTTGGGCATTTTTATTTTGTGCTTTTGTTGTCATATCCAAAAAAATTGTTGACTAGACTAATGTCAAGAAAAAATTTCCCTATGTTTTTGTCTAGAAGTTTTATGGTTTCAGCTCTTACATTTAATTCTTTAGTCTATTTTGAGTTAATTTTGAGAATGGTATAAGATAGGGGTAAAATTTCATTCTTTTCATGTGGCTATCTGGTTTTCCCAAGACGATTTATTGCCTTTCTCCATTAAATATTCTTGGCTCCCTTGTCAAATAGCAGTTGGTATTTTTGATGAATTAATTAATAAATATAAGCCCACACTTCTACTAAAGTAGTTATAGAATGAAGGGAAAAGATACACAGTGGGAAAAATATGGTAAAGGGAATATTAGAAGTAAATTTTCTTTGTTTCCTGTGAGTGTAAAGCATCTATCTACTCCATTGTACACCAATTCATCTTTCTAGAAATCTAGTCATAGTACTGATACAAATCCGTTGGTATTTCATTTACCCCCAGTGGTTTCCTTAGGTCGACTCAAGTCTTTGAAAATAATCTTTTTATTAAAGTATCTTTAATTACCCTTTGAAGGTGCCATCTGTTTTCCCCCAGGCTTATGATTGATTTAGGTAGCTTGGCATGATTATCATTATTTAACAGTAGAGAAGTCAAACACACAGAACTATATGGCTCACTTAGAAGCCCATGGCTAATAAGTCATGAAACAAGGACTATAACTAAGATCTTCTCATTCTAGTGGCCTTCCATTGAACCATGGTGGCTTTTTAATTTAATTCTCTTGGCATCAGTTTGCTTATCTAAAATTTTTAAATGTGAATTTATTGAAGTAAATACTGCTGAGGATGCTCCCTCTTCTAAAATTCAATGATTTACTAATGCTAATCAACATAATATTTTGCACTATGGATCTACAAGAGGACCCTGTCCTCTGCAAGAGGACCTCTGGACACCCAGAGGTGTCTAAGTACATCATTGAACATAAGACTCCTACCTTAAATTGTGTTCCTAAATCCTCTGTCTCCTGACTAAAGATAAGTATTCTTACAATGTTGACTTTATTGGTTAATTTGAAGGTAGCGTTTATGACCACAACCCAATTCCAAATATTTTTAATGAATTCTAATATTTAAAATAATTTCTCCTACCAGAAATTTTTACACATTTAAAAAGTTATACCAACATTTAGTTGCTTAACATTTTACATATGATTAGGACCCAAACACTTACACTTAGTTACTCTAGTCTAGGCATGCTCTAAGTGTTACTACATTTATTCATTCATTGAATCCCCATAACAAATTTATGAGGATAGTGAAGCTACTTATTACCATTTTCATAGATGAAGAAATTGAGGTGCAGAGATACAATTTAATTTGCCCAAGCTCACATAGCTAATTTAATTCCTACTCAGAGATGAAATCACTGCAACCCAGATAGCTGAGCTGAGCTGTCGAAAGTAGCACAGCTGCGCAACCGATCAGTGCCAATGCTAAGGCTAAAATCTATTTTATACAACCTCCACCTACCTATGCTGGCCCTCCTTCCCATTCCATGGTAATTTATTAAAGCAAGGCAATCCAAGTTAATATTAAGCTAGTTATATCTTCAAGAAAATATATGTTAACAAGTCTAAAATTCAATAGTGGATCTATTGTTTAATTATTAATATATTGGTGCCATTCTTCTCTGAATGCCTTATAGACACACAAGAGTTATCACTGGTTTGGCATATACAATGTCTAGTGTTTCTTTCACCGTAGTTTCGATCATGATCAAGCAATTTTGAAATACAAGACACAACTTTTGGTTAAAGAAATGCTACAACATCTATTGACAAAATGGGGAAAATGAAGAAATTTCTGGGGCAAGATTGGTCTTAGAAATGTACTTCAGGCAGAGTGAGAACTTGCCTTATATGAGAGGAAATGAGATTTCTTTTTCAGCTCTAAAGATACCAAAGTATAGAACAAATTTTTCTTCCATTAAATTTAAAAAGAACACCGTTCACTAATAACTAAACTCTAAAAATAAAAGCTTCAATAAAAAATAAATTGGAATAGAAATTATTAAAACAAACTTGTGTTGACTTTCTAATTGGGGGTTTATCCAACATTAATTGTGTAAGGGAATAAAACTTGCCACCCCAAAATATATTCTTGGTATAAGAATTATTTTGAGCAGAAAACAATAAAAACCCAAATGACTTGGGAAGAAATTTTGACCTTCCCTCTAACTGCCTAAAAGAATGTACATAGAGGACCTGTTCCAGGAAAAGAACTGCTGTCAGCATAGATAACTATAGTATGAACTAAGTGTGTAGACAGGGAGGAACCTAGCAGTCTGTTAAAATTGCTTTTTGTGTCCCATCATCTCTGGACAGCAAATGTTTGTTTACCAAACATTTGTTTTTCCATCTCTGTGTAAATTGGCTTCCTCCCCTTTGAAGTCCCAAACCAGTACCCTCAACATCTTCTTGTTTTTAGCTGAAGATGGTATTTAAGGTGAGGGCTTCAGCTATTTTGGAGAGTTACTCAGTTCTCCTGGGTCTCTCCCATGTAATTAAATTTTTGTTTGATTTTCCCTGTTAACCTGTCTCATATCAATTAAATTTTTAGGCCACCCAGAAGAACCTAGAAGGGTAGAGGAAAATTGCTTTCTCCCCAACAATTGTAAACTTCTTAATACAACATTTATGGGTATTATTATTATTATTATTTGGTCTCAATCTACACTCCAGCTGAAATTTCTGGTATTCCATTTATTTATCTTATATTCAGAGACCTCAGATTCAAATTCCCACAGGGTTAGTCAATAATGTAATAAGTGAAGCATGCTGTATTTGTTTCATAATGGTGATTCAAGTGCATATTAAAGCTGAATAAAGAGAGATATATTTTACTTCCCTAAAGTAATATGTCTTCTGTGTTTTCTTACAAATATTTCCATATATTGATACAAAACATACTTGAATTTCTTCTTAACTTATTGTTTGAAAAATAAAATAAAAGAGAGTAGTGCGAGGTTGGTGATAAACCATGACTCCAAGCTTTATTGTCAGGGATACAAAAGGGAATACTGGAGATTATATTAAACATAAGAATGAATGCTTCATATAAAAGATGCATGTGCTCCTGGGATTCAGACAAATTTTCTTTTTTTTTTTTTTTGTGGTACGCAGGCCTCTCACTGTTGTGGCCTCTCCCATTGCGGAGCACAGGCGCTGGACGTGCAGGCTCAGCGGCCATGGCTCACGGGCCCAGCCGCTCCGCGGCATGTGGGATCTTCTCGGACCGAGGCACAAACCCGTGTCCCCTGCATCGGCAGGCGGACTCTCAACCACTGTGCCACCAGGGAAGCCCAGACAAATTTTTTATGAGGTAGTAGAGTTCTGGTGTTATAGGATCTTCCAAAACTTTAGAAACATATAGAGACTCACAGTCTACAGGGGAAAGTACCAGCAATATACATACTAAATGAGTGAATTATATAATCTCTTAACATATGATAACTGCTCTGGAGAAAGAATAATGTGTGGGGTTGCAATTTTTTTTTTTTTTTTTTTTTTTTTGCAGTACGCGGACCTCTCACTGTTGTGGCCTCTCCCGTTGCGGAGCACAGTCTCCGGATGCGCAGGCTCAGCGGCCATGGCTCACGGGCCCAGCCGCTCCGCAGCATGTGGGATCCTCCCAGACCAGGGCACGAACCCGCGTCCCCTGCATTGACAGGCAGACTCTCAACCACTGCCCCACCAGGGAAGCCCGGGGTTGCAATTTTAAAGAGAACAGTCAGTGTGATTTTAACTTGTAGGAAATGGGGGAAGAAGTCATGCTGGTATCTGGGGACAAGAGGCAGAAGAAGCTGTTATTGTACAAGATGGTATGTTGAAAGAAGGATAAGGAAGCCAATGTGGCTACGGCAAAGGGAGAGAAATAGGCAGTGAAGTCAGAGAGGTAAGGCTACAGTGTGGGCAATTCTAGGTTTCTATACAGAATTGTAAGGAATTTTATATGTTTCTGAATGAAACATGGATCCGTTGAAGAGTGTAATTTTTTTTTCCATGTGACATCTCAAGCTTTTAAAAGTTGGCAACTATTTACTCTTTTTTTTTTCTTTTTTAACACTGTGAGGGTCAATCTGAATGCACTTATGTGCAGCCAAATTCATGTGGCAGGCAGCCAGTCTGCCATTCTGCCACTGAAATGTTTTTATTGCCTCATCCTTTCATAATTATA
Organism: Stenella coeruleoalba; assembly: GCF_951394435.1. Classification (NCBI taxonomy): domain Eukaryota; kingdom Metazoa; phylum Chordata; class Mammalia; order Artiodactyla; family Delphinidae; genus Stenella; species Stenella coeruleoalba. The sequence continues at coordinate 36,925,089 of NC_137164.1, read as the reverse complement.
TCTTGCCTTTTAAATATTCTTTGTCTTGCATTTAAAATATTTTTTCTTAATATCTTAAGCCTAATTGTTACGTAGCCTGTTTCTTTTTCTTAATTAATTTAGAGGATTGTCGAGTCCTACCTACTGTGCCCTGTCTAAATTTCGTTTCCTGCCATGTCATGCATCCTTGGGCCAAACCTTGCTCTTCCGTGTGACTATGACTCCTAATTAGACTGCTAGCCACTGTCCTTTCCCCTGCTTATTTGCAGTTCATGTTGAGTGGAACATGCTCATTGATATCGAATAAATCTGTACTACTGTCAGAGGTAGCCTCTTCTCCTGACACCTCTTTGTCCTTCTGATTCCTCCCATTATAAATGTTAGCTCTTCAGTCAACTTCTCAGGTTTGGCACTCTTACATGAAGTCAAAGAAATTAATCCACCCTGTTTCATTGAAAAACTCAACTGACCCAAAGTAGACTTACTGAAATATTTTTAAACAGAAGGCAGTAGAGGTGGCTTTGGAATAGTTATCAGCAATGTTATATTCTTTTTCACTGACAAAATTTTGCCTGTAGAAAATGGAACCGCTACACATTTAGATGAGACACTTTTATAAGTAATGAGATCTTAGAATTTAAATGAGAGAGACATTTAAGCTCTACTGCTTCTAAATTTTCAAGTTAAATGGTCAAAAGAGTCATCACATATATAGCTCTGCTTAGGGCAATCAACCTGCCCCAGGCCATCAGAGCCTGAGCTAGAGTCTGAACTTTGCTAATAATTAATTTTGCTGCTGAAAAGACAATACCTCATTCTCAATTAACATGAATAAATTACTACTTTCCAACTTCATTTGAAAAGGAATTAGATTAAATGAAATTGTTTATGTTTGCTAAATAAGGTATTTTAAAATTGGTAGTATTTTGGAGATAAAATAATAGTGGATCCCACCTTTGCAGAAATGAGATCTTGACCATTTAGATAAGAAATATAGTCTAAAGGAAATCCTGAGTCAACATAAAGCAGTAGGTTTTCTCCCCACCTATAGAGGTGAAACCACATAACAGGTGAATTACATATCATTATGTAAAACATGAATTAAAGAAATAATATAATGAACAATTTTTAGTAGAGTTTTGGCTTTAGTAAAATACAAATTTTTCTGCAGGATTTTTAAATTAATTCCATGGAGACTTCTTTTAAACATGTCTTTCTGAACATAATTCTCCATGATATAATGACAATAGATGTTCTGGAATTATTCACTTTAGAATCAAGAAATATTCTATGGAAATCCAAAAACTATTTTTAAAAATAATAAAGTATCATAATAAAATGCATTCACCAGATTATATATGAAGATACACAAACTTTAAAAAACAGACAAGCATACTGAAATGTTTCCAACATTACTTTTGGATCATTTCTTCTGTGATCATTTAAAATGCTATCAGTAACTCTGTTTTATTATTGTTGTTCTGTTTGTTTTTAATACACATAGACTAAAAGTTTTACACTTAAAAAAGAAGATGCCTACTTCAGTCACTTATGCCTCCTAAAGTAAAACCATGAAATCTGAGCTTGTGTAACATGGAAAATCTAATAAATGTAAAAAACTAATCCCAGTGGCAATAGATCACATTATTACTAACAAGAAATAATGCTAGATGAATGTTCATAGCCTAGAAAACACACGTTAGAAGTTAATTTATAACTCATTATCCAGTAAGAATGATAGAGAGATTCACTTCTTCAGAGATGTGTCTGTATTTCAAAGGAGGATGCTACCCGGGAGAAGGAGACATTCCATGGCTTATAAAGTTGGAAACACTAGTCTTATATCTCCGCTGAAGAGGTTTACTTGCATTCCAAAGAGTGAGGGCCCAGCATCCTTCTTCTTACATTTCTCAAAAGACTCTCTCTGAAGGGAATGGGAGACTTTCCTATATAAAGTCCAGATTTTTGTGCTTGGTCCCTCACCTACAGTACAGACCCTGTATTTGTAGGATGACATCTGGTTTTCATCGTACCACTGCAGTGGTAAAGAATGGGGCACAAGGCTTCCCTGGTGGCGCAGTGGTTGAGAGTCCACCTGTTGATGCAAGGGACACGGGTTCGTGTTCCAGTCCGGGAGGATCCCACATGCCGCGGAGCGGCTGGGCCCGTGAGCCATGGACGCTGAGCCTGCGCGTCCGGAGCCTGTGCTCCACAACGGGAGAGACCACAACAATGAGAGGCCCGCGTACCACAAAAAAAAAAAAAAAAAAATGGGGCACAGAGGAATCACACAGTTCTTATTTACTGTAAGTAGATAATAATCTGTTCTGCTCCAGAAACTTTGTACATATATTTAGGATAATAATAATAAATATAGATATTATAAAGCTAACAGTGAGAAAAATACTTTCTACTTAAAATTAGAAATCATGATCTTGAAACACAACACAATTACTAGTTATATTATCTTGTACAGTTTTGTTTTTGTTTTAACTTCCTTGGGACTTTGTTGTTCTGTGTAAGTTGGTCATTTTTACAGTGCCATCGTAAGGTTAAATGAAGAATACCTTGTTAAAAATGGTAATTTCTCAAGAACTATACGGAGAAAGGAAAGATGATGAGGAGGAGGAGGAGGAGGATATTGATGGTGATAGATAATAACTGGAAATTATTTGGTAAATTATATTAATATTTCCAAAAAATTAGTTAGGTTAAACAAAATCATTAATATTGCCTTTCTTTTTCCTCTTGTCCTTCCTTCAAAATCCAGTTCTTGAAGTTAGATTATTTTACATGCTAAACTGCTAAATTATTGCCAAGCCAAAGTCCTGGACATGATAATCTATAAATGGTTTAGTCTGTTATCATGATGTGATGCATAGATGGGACAAGAAGGAAAAAAAGTCACAACTTTTTTCAAATGATATTTGAAGATAAGGCGTTTGAGCAGAGAGTTATGAGAAGTCAGTGTCAGATGGCTGGTGTTTGAGAAAAGCATCATTTAGAAGGTAAGGAGCAGATTGCTACCCTTCTAGTCTAGCCACTCTAAAGGAACTTTATTAGAAATGTTTGGTTTGGTATTATGATGACTTCAATAGTGAAGAAACTTTACATTGACTGATAAAATAAGAAAATGGATTTAATTGCAACTGAGAATATGTATACATGTGAGAGGTATGTGAAAAAGTAAAGCAATAATCCTAATAATTTGACAGAAAAATAAAGCTTTTTTTCCAGCATATAGACATTTTACAGACAAATATGTTTATTTTTCCCTTTTGCTGTATTTTATATTTAGCTTAATTTATATTATTTCTCCATTTTAGTCTCATTGTAATTCTAATCTCTATAGGAAGATAGTATCCTGGCAAGCAATTCGTGCAAAATAAAAAAGAATTCAGTTTATTTAATTTTAAATACGGATGACAAATTTTAAGAGTGCAATAAAAGATTTCCACTAATATCTTTAAACATATCCACATACCTAACTGCACAGACTAACAGAAATGCAATGCATAATGCTTTAAAAATCACTGTTAGACCCATTTTTCAAAAAAAAATCTGATGAAAAGGAAAGAAAATATTTGATTTTTCAACTTGTATCATAGGATGAATAAATTAAGATCTACAAATGAGAGAAAAGAGAGACCAGGAAGGTACCCGGGAAATTAAGAAAGCAGTCCATCTGAAGATGCTGGGAGAATGGGAAATGTGGGAGATTGAAACTAAAGTCTGCTTCCATTTCACGTATATCTAGGTACTGCCTAATATTTTATGCAGTTTACGAGGTTATAAATTGGATTATATCTGTTAGGTATAAAATAAAACCCTAAGATTAGATACTTTGGGTTTCTTTTTTTTAAGAAAATATTCCAGATAAACATGTTAATTTTGGTCTACTGAAATTAATTCCTTGTCCACAGAAATATTCTGTAAATATTTCCCTTGAAAATGAAACACTTCAGAATAATTACGTACGTCTCTTCCACTGAAATCAGTCAAAAACCTCCTAAAACACCAACAGATATTTACATACTAAAAGCCAATGGAAAACTTCCCTTTTTCCTTCCCATTTTTGGCTTAAATTTCCACATCCTAATGTATCATAATATCTGGGTCTTATTGACTGGAAAGCTAAAGAGTTTTTTTATCCTCTCATTTTCACTTACTTCAAGTAGCATAACAAGCTAGCATCATCAAGTATAATAGTCCACTGGATATGGTCTAAAGAGATTCATATATATCCCAAAGGCACAACACTTTTACTTCAGGTGCCAAAAGTAGGCTAGATTAAATTGCTACATACCTAATCAGTTTTCAGAGTTTTGTGGTTCTAAAAGTTTTAAGAAACAGTGGTGTCATGAATTATGTTATTTACAGGTACATATTTTATACTAATCAGACTGGATCGTTTGCAGCTCCATAGACCAAAAATTAATGCTAATCATAAACCCATTTGTCCAGTTACTACTACTGCAGACAGATACTAAATTAGACATGGCATAGGTAAACCAACAAAGTCTATTAGTCCAGAAAAATTGTGCCATATAATGTCCATCTGCTCAAAGCAGGGACTCGTTTGAGACAAAGTTCTCAGGACCTAAACTTTCAGGGCTGACTATACCATTGGAATATATATTGTGGTTTACCAGATGCTTAACTGCTTTTTATCAGTGTGGCTCCTCTTGATATTTATACTTGGGGTTGCTTGGTGATTTATTGATTTCAGTATCTTACTCTAAATAAATCTGGTTTCAAAATATTCTGAGAACTGTGTCACGATATCATAATATATATCATGGAAACAATACATATATCATGATATGTGAAGAAAAGCAATTCAATGCTTGAATGTAATTACTGCTATATAGTAAAAGTAATGACAAGTGGGGAACCATATTTTGAATGAGTGCTATATGTCATACAAGAGCTACATTACTGCCTTAGTCTGTTCAAGCTGCTATAACAAACTACACTAGATTGGGTAGCTTATAACCAATAGAAATTGTCTTGAACAATAGCTGGTAGCTTTAGTTGAGATGAGTGACTAATCTCTTTATCAAATGGTTGTTTGACCACACCCTCATTTTTTACAATATGAATAGACTGAGAATTTTCCAAATCTTTAAATTCTGCTTCCTTATTGATGAACAATTTTATCTTCAAGTAATTTCTCCCCTCTCATTTTGTATAAGCCATCCAGAGGAAGCAGGCCATCCCTTAAACATTTAGCTTAAAAATTTCTTCAGCTAAATATTCAGTTTCATTGCTCATAAGTTCTACCTTCCACAAAACCCTAGAACATGACAATTCATCCAAGTTCTTTGTCACTTTACAAGAAAAATGGCCTTTCCTCCATTGCCCAATAACATTTTCATCATTGTACCTGAGACCACATCGGAATGGCCTTTACCATTCATATTCCTACAGATATTTTGTTCAGGATTACTTAGATATTATCTAACATTAAGGCTATCTCTATAGCTCTTTCCTTTTGCAACTGAACTCTCACCAGAATTACACCTAATGGTTCATTCATAGCAATGTAGGTTTTTGCTAGCATGCACCTCCAAAATCTTCCAGTCTCTATCCATTACCCAGTTCCTCAGCTCTTCCACATTTTCAGGTTTTTGTTATAGTAACACCCCACTTCTGGTACTAATCTGTGTCTTAGTCCGTTTAGGCTATTATAACAAACTATCATACACTGAGTGGCTTATAAATAATAAAGTTATTTTTCACAGTTCTGGAGGCTGGAAAGATGTAAATCGAGGCCCTGGCCAATTCAGACTTTGGTGAAGACAAACTTCCTAGTTCTTCACATGGTAGAAGGGATAAAGCAACTCTCTGGAGCCTCTATTATAAGGGCCCTAATATCATTCTTGACGACACTGTCCTCATTACCTAATCATCTGCCAAAGGCTTTAACGCCAGATACCATCACATTAAGAAATATTTCAATATATGAATTTTGATGAGACACAAACGTTTAGTCCACTATATTCATCATTATCATCCAAAAAATTTAAACATACCTATGATTATTTAGAGTTAAGGAAATAGCCGTTAAGAGACTCACCAAGAACCATACAGTTAGTAAATCACAGAGATAAAATTTCAATTCAAGTATGTCCAGCTACAGGCTTACAATATTTTCCTAATATTATCCTTCTTTCTTAAACTCTGAAGCAGGGCAAAAATGGATGGTGACTTTTAAATTTTCCTTTACTAAAATTAACAAGCTCTAATATAGAACACCTAACCTCCTCTGTACCCCCAGTTCTTCCATAGTAATTATCTCACCAAACTTCCCTTTTTCTCTGAAATTTTCTCCACAGAATTCTTCTCTGAACTTGTCAGGACCTGTCCTTTTAAAATTAATCTTCCTGAGTCTAAAAAACCCGAAAATTGGGTAGGACCTTCAAGATGGCAGAAGAGTAAGAGGTGGAGATCACCTGCCTACCCACAAATACATCTACATGTGGAACAACTCCTACAGAACACCTACTGAATGCTGGCAGAAGACCTCAGACTTCCAAAAATGCAAGACACTCTCCACGTACCTGGCTGTGTGGCTGACAGGGTCTTGGTGCTCTGGCTGGGTGTCAGGCCTGAGTCTCTGAGGTGGGAAAGCCAAATTCAGGACATTGAACCACCAGAGACCTTCCAGCCCCATGTAACATCAATTGGTGAGAGTTTTCCCAAAGATCACTGTCTCAATGCTAAGACTCAGTCCTACTCAACGTCCAGCAAGCTCCAGGGCTAGACACCCCATGACAAACAACTAACAAGATAGGAACACGATCACACCCATTAGCAGAGAGGCTACCTAAAATAATAATACGTTCACAGACACCTCAAAACACACCACCAGACGTGGTCCCACCCACCAGAAAGACAAGATCCAGCCTCATCTACCAGAACACAGGCACAAGTCCCCTCCACCAGGAAACCTACACAACCCACTAAACCAACCTTAGCCACTGTGGGAAAACACAAAAAACAATGGGAACTACAAACCTGCAGCCTGTGAAAAGGGGACTCCAAACACAGAAAGTTAAGCAAAGTAAGAAGACAGAGAAATACACAACAGATGAAGGAGCAAAGTAAAAATCCACCAGACCAAACAAATGAAGAGGAAATAGGCAGTCTACCTGAAAAAGAATTCAGAGAAATGATAGTAAAGATGATACAAAATCTTGGAAATAGCATGGAGAAAATACAGGAAACATTTAACAAGGACCTAGAAGAACTAAAGTGCAAACAAACAATGATGAAAAACACAGTAAATGAAATTAAAAATATTCTAGAAGGAATCAATAGCAGAATAACTGAGGCAGAAGAACAAATAAGTTACCTGGAAGAAAAAATAGTGGAAATAACTACTGCAGAGCAGAATAAAGAAGAATGAATGAAAAGAATTGAGGACAGTCTCAGAGACCTCTGGGACAACATTAAATACACCAACATATGAATTATAGGGGTCCCAGAACAAGAAGAGAAAAAGAAAAGGACTGAGAAAATATTTGAAGAGATTATAGTTGAAAACACCCCTAATATGGGAAAGGAAATAGTCAATTAAGTCCAGGAAGCACAGAGAATCCCATATAGGATAAAACCAAAGAGAAACACTCCAAGACACATATTAATCACACTATGAAAAATTAAACACAAAGGAAAAAAATTAAAAGCAGCAAGGGAAAAGAAACAAAGAACATACAAGAGAATCCACATAAGGTTAACAGCTGACCTTTCAGCAGAAACTCTGCACGCAAGAAGGGAGTTGCAGGACATATTTAAAGTAATAAAAGGGAAAAACCTACAACCAAGATTACTCTACCCAGTGAGAATCTCATTCAGATTCAACGGAGAAATTAAAACTTTTACAGACAAGCAAAAGCTAAGAGAATTCAGCACAACCAAACCAGCTCTACAAAAAAAGGTAAGGAATTTTCTAGGCAGGAAACAAAAGAGAAGGAAAAGACCTATAATAACAAACCCAAAACAATTAAGAAAATGGGAATAGGAATATACATATTGATAATTACCTTAAATGTAAATGGATTAAATGCTCAAACTGAAAGACAACTACTGGCTGAATGGATACAAAAAAAAGACCTGTATATGCTGTCTACAAGTGACCCGCTTCAGACCTAGGGACACATACAGACTGAAAGTGAGGGGATAGAAAAAGACATTCCATGCAAATGGAAATCAAAAGAAAGCTGGAATAGCAATTCTCATATCAGACAAGATAGAACTTAAAATAAAGATTATTACAGGAGTCAAAGAAGGACACTACATAATGATCAAGAGATCAATTAAAGATGAAGATACCAAATGTAAATATTTATGCACCGAACATAGGAGCACCTCAATACATAAACCAAATGCTAATGCCATAAAAGGGGAAATTGACAGTAACACAGTAAGAGTAGGGGACTTTAACACTTCACTTTAAGAAGTGGACAGATGATCCAAAATGAAAATAACACAAGCTTTAAGTGACACATTACAGAAGAAAGACTTAACTGATATTTATAGGACGTTCCACCCACCCAAAACCAACAGAATATACTTTCTTCTTAAGTGCCCATAGAATATTCTCCAGGAGAGAAAGTATCTTGGTAAATTTAAGAAAATCAACCCTTGGTAAATTTAAGAATATTGAAATCATACCAATTATCATTTCCTACCACAATACTATGACACTGGAAATCAATTACAGGAAAAAAAAACTGTAAAAAATACAAACACATGGAGGCTATACAATCCACTATATATAACCAAGAGATCACTGAAGAAATCAGTGGAGAAAAACAAAAATTGCCTAGAAACAAATGACAATGATAACAAGATGACCCCAAACCTATGGGATGCAGTAAAAGCAGTTCTAAGAAGGAAGTTTATAGCAATACACTCCTACCTCAAGAAACAAGAAAAATCACAAAGAAACAATGTAACCGTAACCTAAAGCAATTAGAAAAAGAAGAACAACAACAACGAAAACGTTAGCAGAAGGAAAGAAATAATAAAAATCAGATCAGAAATAAATGAAAAAGAAATGAAGGAAACAACAGGAAAGATCAGTAAAACTAAAAGGTTGTTCTCTGAGAAGATAAAAAAAAAAATTGATAAACCATTATCTGGACCCACCAAGAAAAAAAGGGTGAAGACTCAGATCAACAGAATTAGAAATGAAAAAGTAGAAGTAACAACTGACATGGCAGAAATACAAAGGATCATGAAAGATAACTACAGACAAGTATATGACTATAAAATGGAAAACCTGGAAGAAATGGACAAATTCTTACAAAAGCACAACTTTCTGAGGCTGAACCAAGAAGAAATAGAAAATAGAAGCAGAGCAATCACAAGCACTGAAACTGAAACTGTGATTAAAATCCTTCCAACAAAAAAAAGTCTAGGACCATATGGCTTCAAAGGCAATTTCTCTCAAACATTTAGAGAAGAGCTAACACTTATCCTCAAATTCTTCAGAAATACAGCAGAGGGAAGAACACTCCCAAACTCATTCTACAAGACCACCATCACCATGATACCAAAACCAGACAAAGATGACACAAAAAAAGAAAACTACAGGTCAATATCACTGATGAACATAGATGCAAGAATTCTCGACAAATTACTAGCAAACAGAATCCAACACCACATTAGAAAGATCATACACCATGATTGAGTGGGGTTCATCCCACGAATGCAAAGAGTCTTCAATATATGCAAATCAATCAATGTGATAAACCATATTAAAAAATTGAAGGATAAAAACCATGTGATCTTCTCAATAGATGCAGAAAAAGCTTTCAACAAAATTCAACACCCATTTATGATAAAAACCCTCCAGAAAGTAGGCATAGAGGAAACTTACCTCAACATAATAAAGACCGTATATGACAAGCTCACAGCCAACATCATTCTCAATAGTGAAAAACTGAAACCATTTCCACTAAGATTAGGAACAAGACAAGGTTGTCCACAATCACCATTATTATTTGACATAGTTTTGGAAATTTTAGCTACCTTAATCAGAGAATAAAGAGAAATAAGAGGAATCCAAATCAGAAAAGAAGAAGTAAAACTGTCACTATTTGCAGATGACATGATACTATACATAGAGAATCCTAAAGATGCTACCAGAAAACTGCCAGAGCTAATCAATAAATTTGGTAAAGTAGCAGGATACAAAATTAATGCACAGAAATCTCTTGCATTCCTATACACAAATTATGAAAAATCTGAAAGAGAAATTAAAGAAATGATCACATTTACCATTGCAACAAAAAGAATAAAATATATAGGAATAAACCTACCTAAGGAGATAAAAGAACTGTATGCAGAAAACAATGACACTGATGAAACAAATGAAAGATGATACAAACAGATGGAGAGACATACCATGTTCTTGGATTGGAAGAATCAACATTGTGAAAATGACTATACTATCCAAAACAATCTACAGATTCAATGCAATTCCTTTCAAACTATCAATGGCATTTTTCACAGAACTAGAACAAAATATTTCACAATTTGTATGGAAACACAAAAGACCCCAAATGGCCAAAGCAATCTTTTAAAAGAAAAATGGAGCTAGAGTAATCAGGCTCTCTGACTTTAGACTATACTACAAAGCTACAGTAATCAAGATAGTATGGAACTGGCACAGATACAGAAATATAGATCAAAAGAATAGGAGAGAAAGCCCAGAGATAAACCCATGTGTATATGGTCACCTTATCTTTGATAAAGGAGGCAAGAACATACAATGGAGAAAAGAGAGCCTCTTCAATAATTGGTGCTGGGAAAATTGGACAGCTACATGTAAAAGAATATAATTAGAGCACTCCCTAACACCATGCACAAAAATAAATTCAAAATGGATTAAGGACTTAAATGTAAGGCAGACACTATCAAACTGTTACAGGAAAACATAGAACCCTCTATGACATAAATCACAGCAAGATCCTTTTTGACCCACCTCCTAGAGAAATGGAAATAACAACAAAAATAAATAAATGGGACCTAATGAATCTTAAAAGCTTTTACACAGCAAAGGAAACCATAAACAAGATGAAAAGACAACCCTTAGAATGGGAGAAAATATCTGCAAACAAAGCAACTAACAAAGGATTAATCTCCAAATATACAAGCAGCTCATGCAGCTCAATATCAAAAAAAAAAAAAAAAAACCAGCCCAACTGAAAAATAGGCGGAAGAACTAAATAGACATGTCTCCAAAGAAGATACACAGATTGCCAACAAATATATGAAAGAATGCTCAACATCACTAATCATTAGAGAAATGCAAATCAAAACTACAAAGAGATATCATCTCACACCAGTCAGAATGTCCATCATCAAAAAGTCTACAAACAATAAATGCTGGAGAGGGTGTGGAAGAAAGGGAATCCTCTTGCACTGCTGGTGGGAATTTAAATTGATACAGCCACTATGGAGAACAGTATGGAGGTACCTCAAAAAGCTAAAAATAGAACCACCATATGATCCAGCAATCCCACTACTGGGCATATACCCTGAGACAACCATAATTCAAAGAGTCTTGTACCACAGTGTTCATTGCAGCTCTATTTACAATAGCCAGGACAAGGAAGCAACCTAAGTGTCCATCATCAGATGAATGGATAAAGAAGATGTGGCACATATAAACAATGTAATATTACTCAGCCATAGAAAGTAAGGAAATTGAGTTATTTGTAGTGAGGTGGATGGACCTAGAGACTGTCATACAGAGTGAAGTAAGTCAGAAATTGCAAAACAAATACCATATGCTAACACATATATATGGAATCTAAAAAAAAAAAAAAAAGGTTCTGCAGAACCTAGGGGCAGGACAGGAATAAAGACTCAGACATAGAGAATGGACTTGAGGACATGGGGAGGGGGAAGGGTTAACCGGGACGACGTGAGAGAGTGGCATGGAAATATATACACTACCAAATGTAAAATAGTTACTGGGAAGCAGCCGCATAGTACAGGGAGATCAGCTCGGTCCTTTGTGTCAGCCTAGACAGGTGGTTAGGGAGGGTGGGACGGAGACACAAGAGGGAGGGTATATGTATATGTATAGCTGATTCACTTTGTTATATAGCAGAAAGTAACACAACATTGTAAAGGAGTTATACTCCAATACAGATGTTAAAAAATTTTTTTAAATAAAAAATAACCCTCCAAAAATAAATAAATAAGTACACACACGTGCACAGACACACACACACACACACACACACACACACAAACATACTCTAGCATAATATCTCTCTGAAAAACAACCTAATAACCTATGCATAGCTTAGAAAAGCCCTATAGAAGTCAATTGCCTTATGGCATTCAGAACTAGAGCTGATCATCTCTATTTTCATAGATAAAGTGAAATAAAAGCAATTGCTCTTCAATATCATAAATGGAAACCATTTTTGACATATTGTTCATCTTTCTTTTTCAAAGTAGTCCCTTATTCTCAAAGAAATATTCATTCATTTCATGATATAACATTTTATTAATAAAAATATATACCTCAGAATGGAAAAGTAATTGCACATTATTTTGTATTTGAGCATTTTGTACTGTAGGAAATGTGGCATTTATTCTGTTTAGTATGTATAAGACCTGCCAAGGAGTGGCTATATCAGGCCCATGAAAATATACTAGAAACTATTCTAAAAAAGCAATACTGTTTAGATAAGATATTCAAACTGGAAGACTCAGGGGTCCTTCAGATTTCAAAAGAAAAACATGTTTACAGGTGTTTGTGTCCTGGCTACTTCTCCTTGAAGCGGCATTTACTTAAAGGATTTAAGATCTAGAACTGCAGCCTTTTAGCCAGGTTACCATCATTCCTCTAGGTTAGCAGCAGCATATCTGCTTATATTCCTCTGCTCTCAGTGGGATTTTTCAGTAACAGAAAACCCCTGCACGAATCCTGATTATTCAACAGACCATGCCCTGGCTGCACACTCACATCTCCAAGACATGTATTAAACTCTTTTTTTCCTGAATGATTAGGGAAAGGGACAAAATAACCAGGAGGGAGGGTGAAGAGGATGGGAGTAAAGGGGCAAAAAAGAGGAAAAATATCTTTGGCCTCACAGCTGTGCCATATGAAGTTTAGTTTTTCCCAAACTGTTAGCAGCTTATCGGTGTTCAATATTTTTGGTAGAAAGTGTAGTCAGCTATTGATTTAATTAAGGAGAGTTGAGATAAAGTTCAGTTATGTAGAGGAAAAAGAAATCACAGGAGAGATTCAGATAAAATGAAAATACATTTCAAAGACACCACAAAGGAGAATCTGCAAAGGGAGTAGATTGAAGGCTTTAAAGTGAGAGAGTGAGGAATTCACAGGAACGAATTCATATGCATTGTACAACTGGCTAAAATCTTAAGTGCTTCATCATGTAAGAAGAAAACTTTTAGTAAGTATATTAAATGTTTTTCCCCCATTGGTGCTGCTTTGCCACTCCTTACATTAGACTCCTTAATAGAAGATATAGCTCCATGCAGTTTTCTTCTTCAAGGACACAAAGATCATGGTCACTGCATTGTAAGATTATAAAATATCAATGTAATATTATAATATAAATTTATATGGGGAGGAACTATTGTTTTCTTAATACAAAATAATTCAAATAAAGATTTATATTTCTGTATGATGATGTGGCATGAATTAAATATATGAGAGACAGCAGCATAGTGACAAACTTAAACAATTATGTGCTGTTAGAAAGCCACGTTTTTAATTCTCTGACTAGAGGGAAGCAATTTGACATTAAAAATGTAACATAATTGGAAAAGAAAACTTTTAGTCAGGCCATCACTTGTTTGAATCATAGCTCTGTTACTTATTATTTGCAATCATGTGTTGATTACTCCAGCTCCAGATTTAATTTTCTTATTTTAAAATGGACACTAAATAGGAATTATCCCTTAGAGTCATTTCTGAGTGATAAATCAGATAATACATTAAAGGTTTCCAGCACAGAGGTTGGTCAGAAATTATATATAACTAAATACCTATAACCATAATTGCCTTTATCATTATTATAAATATCACCCATTTGACACACAAATCTTTATCTCTACCCTTAATATCTCCCTTAAGCTGTGTATAGACCTTGCTATCCAACTGTCTTTCCAACATGCCCACTTGGGTACAAAGTGCACAACTCATATGAAATATATCCTAAATATTACATTTCAACTCCTACCTCATCTCCGGCTCCTTCCTTCTTCCCATTGTTCTGAACAACACTATAATTCCCACGTGTTGCCAACACCAAAACCTCAGAAGGATTCTTGATCTTTCTTTTTCTCATCACACACATCCAATCTATCAGCAAATCCTGTAAGCTCTGGTTCCAAAACATAGATTGTTTCAAACCAGTTCTCACCATTTCAACTGAAAAACACTAGCCCAGGCCTCTATCATACTGGCTTATACAACAACTTTGTAACTAGTATCCTTCTTTGCAGTTTTTCACAGCCACATTTTGTTCTCCATGTAGAAACCAGAGAATTTTCTAAAATGTGCATCTTATTGTGTCACTTCCCTTCCTGAATCTCTTCATTAGTTTTGACTGAAAAATAATGCACAGTCTAACAACTGAGAATTATGTTTTATTTGGCATACATACTGAGAACTTAAGCCTGGGAGACAGCCTCTCAGCTAGCTCTTAAGGACTCTTCTGAAGAGGTAAGGGAGAAGCCAGGATATATAGGAGTTTCTGCAAAAACAAACAAACAAAAAAAACAAAAACAAAAAACAGATAGTTGGAACATCAAAAGATTACTGTTAATTAAAGAAACCAGACATTTCAAATTAATGAATTTAGCACTTTTCTATGTATGGGAAGATGTAAGAGTCTGGGTTTTCGAAATCATTCCTTTGATATGCACCTTGACTATGTAAGTGCATAAAAACAGTATCCTGTTTTTCTTCATCCTGAATTCCTTCAGGGTGCACCATTGGGGGTGGCTTCAGTGACTGATGGTTGATGGCCACATTGTCTTTTGTTTATTGATATGGCAGGTGACATTCTTCCATTCTTCATCCATATTAGTTTCCAATTACAATTACATTGAATTCCTAAACATTCATCATGATCAACAGAACCAGTCATTGTCATGTGTCTGCCTTCCTCCACTGCATTATCTTGTCCCACCCTTACCCTTGATCACAGTGTTCCTATCACATTAGCCTTCCTCCACCTCCTTTATTTCCCTTGTAGCTTATTTCCTCTTTTCTTGAGTAATGGTATCTAATGTTTCTTGGGTACTAAATATGTTCCAGACACTGCTCAAAATACTTTACATGATTTAATTCATTCAGTTACCACAACAATCTAACCTAATAAGGTAGCTATTATTTTTAGCACCATTTTATGTGAAATGAATTTGAGGCTGTGCGGGGTTAATAATTTATCCAAGGTCATAAAATTAGTAAATGACAGAATCTAAATTCTAAATCTGGGCATTGTTTTCCAGAAACTGCATTGTTCACTTCTGCTTTATGCTATATTCCATATAATATTTATTTTTCAGACCCTTGTAGATCTTCTACTTTATATTATTGCAATTTTTAGTCATTTGTAGTCTTGATATATGGTAAGTAAAAGTACTCAGGTTTTGTTCTTGTTTTTCAAGGTTACCTAGACTTTTTAGCCTTATTAATTTCCATGTACATTTAAAAATCTATTTGTCAAATTTGACCAAAACTTCTTGAATTTTGGCTAGGACTGCAGTGAATCTACAGATTAATTGAGAAAAATGAGATATTTACTATTGAGTTTTCCAGAACATGAGCATGCTATATGAGTCTTCCTTCATTTGGGTCTTGTAGTATTTCTCTCACAAACATTTTCTAGTCTTCAATACAGAAAGCTTATATATCATTTTTAGATATATTGCTAAGCAGTCAATAACTTTGATGCTATATATGTTTAACATTCTATTTCAAGTTTATTATTGGTATATAGAAATACAATTGATTTTTGTTTATTGATTATGTATTCAACAATATTGCTGAATTCACTTATTCATATAAAATGGGTTATTTCACTCTCTTACTTTCAATCTATTTCTGACAATAAATATGAGTGTTCTGGACCAGAAACAGGTAATTATTTACTTATAGAGTATTTCAGTGTCAATTTTTCATACCCATTTTTCCTCAGAGGTTGATCTGGTATAAATCAGATGAGCTCTGCATGTGCAGGCTTGGTCTGCTTTATTGGAAAGGAACCCCAGAATTATGAAAGTTGGAGTTTATATATAACATCTTGAATAGCTACACGTCTTCCCTTCAAGAGTAAAGGAGAAGAGAAAGAGAGAAGAGAGAGAGTGGGCTTGCAAGGGAATATGGGCACTCATCTTTCTAAGGTATACAAATCTCTCTAGGAAGAGGAGGGAACAAAACATCCTTTATCCAATCACCCTTTGAAATGTAAATAAATGGCTCCAGGAGAGATAAACCTGCAATTTCTCTGACTTTATTCACTATCGCTAATTTCCAAGGTTTATTTGCCATTCAATGATCCTTTAAGCCATGGAGACAGTAACTTTTGCTCTGTAAGTTCTGACCATGAAGAGACTTGGAAATATTCACATTGTATCCCAAGAGGTATAGCTATAGATTTGCTTTTAGATTTTATTTGTGCACAGACTTTTATTTTTTCTATTCCAATCCTATGCTTTTAAAAGGATTTTCTTCTCTTATTGTACTGCCTTAGATTTCCAGTACAATGTTTAATAACAGGGGCATCTTTTTCTCATTTATCATCTCAGGGAAAAGTGTTTAATATTTCACCATATAGTATGATGTTTTCGATAAGACTTCTATAGTTAGTTTTCATACGATTCAGTGAGTTACATTTTATTTCTCATTTGTTAAGGATTTATATATCACAAATAGTGTTAAATTTTGTTAAATTAAATACTTTTTCTTCATCTATTAAAATTCATATTATTACCTAATTTTCTTCTATAAATGTGATGATTCATATTGTTTGTTAATATTTGAATATTAACTACCCTTGCATTTCTACAATTAATCCCCCTTGGTCAAACTACTTTATTATTTTATATATTGTCAAATTTAATGAGTTTATATTTTGTTTAGGATATTTATATGCAATTGATTAGAGAGTCTGTAATTTTCTTTTCCTGTGACATTTTTGTCTGTTTTTTAAATCAAGGTTATGATAGACTCTGAAGAGCATTTGTGGAACATTTCTTCTATTAATAGTTTCTGGATGAGTTTGAGTAAGATTGATGTTATACTTCCTTAAATATTCAGAAGAAATTACCAGTGAAACCATGAAGACCTGGGTGGTTTCTGCTGTTATTTTGATTATTTTTTTCTTCTGTTTCTTTGAGTTTAAGGCTATCCTTTGTTTCAGGATAACCCTGAGATACAAATTAGGTCATTGCTTTTCAATCTTTCTTTTTTACCCCTACTATATGCATTTAAGGCTGTACATTTCCTGTCATTTAGCTGCATTTGTCGAAATT
The DNA here is from genome assembly GCF_951394435.1 of Stenella coeruleoalba. Lineage (NCBI taxonomy): Eukaryota > Metazoa > Chordata > Mammalia > Artiodactyla > Delphinidae > Stenella > Stenella coeruleoalba. The sequence goes on along the minus strand of NC_137164.1, from coordinate 36,907,569 downwards.
CTGATATTTTGTGTTTTTAATCATGTTCAAAATATTTTCTAATTGTTTTTAACCATGGGTTAACTCCCTGGTGGTTGAAAATTTTTAGTTATCTTCTTAACATTTTTAATTTTTAATTATACTGTGTTTAGAGAGCATATTTTAAGTGATTTAAATTCTTATAAAATTTGTTGAGGTTTTATATCATTATTGGTTATTTGTTTGTGTATCAACCTGCAGGCCACAGATTTTTATGTTTTTCTTTTTCTTTCTTTGTTTTTTTTTGCTTATTATATTTAATAGTGGAGAACAAATCATAATGATTTGATTCATTATTAGAACATACTGTCAGGGAATACCAATATCATTTCTGATAGTTACTGATATAGAAAAATTCAAAAGTAAGAACGGAAAATCAAAAAGAAAACAATTAGAAAAGTATCACTGTTTGAAAGTGATACCAAAGCAGCCATTTATGAAAATGCCTAAGCATCATGTAACATAATGCTTATTATTTAATAGGTTTTAGATTATCTTTATTGTAAGCTTAATGAGAATGTCAAATTATGGGCTCATTTGTTCTAGTTGTTTCTCACAAATCTTGGACTTCCATTTATGATTTTAAACATGATTATGATTATTATTTGTATAATAGGATCAATTCAATATAACTCTTTATGCTCTTACAATTTAAAAATACCTTTTAAAATTAAAAATTAACACATGTGAATTAAATAAAAGAAATATGAACGTTAAAATTTGATGTTATTGGGCTTCCCTGGTGGCACAGTGGTTGAGGGTCTGTCTGCCGATGCAGGGGACATGGGTTCGTGCCCCGGTCCGGGAGGATCCCATATGCCGCAGAGCGGCTGGGCCTGTGAGCCATGGCTGCTGAGCCTGCACGTCCGGAGCCTGTGCTCCGCAATGGGAAAGGCCACAACAGTGAGAGGCCCGCGTACCGCAAAAAAAAAAAAAAAAAACAAATTTGATGTTATTAATTTAGGTTAAAAAAAGTTTCAAGAAGTAAACTGTCTCATTGGTAGAGCTTCTGTTGAGAGTGTAGAACAGTATAAATATCTCTGAAATTCAATATTACTGAGCCATTAATATTATCACAAATTAATAATATCTTAATGTTGCAAAGTACTTTTCAATTTACAAAAATGTTTTCACTCATATTGCTGGATTTTACTTAAGCCACACAACAAGTCTCAGAGTCTGGCATGGCTAGTTGGAAGGAGCTGGTGATTTCAGTATTTTCCTGTGGTTTCTCAACTAAAAGGTGTAAGAATTAGAATACAATGCATATATTGGAAATAAATGGATGCTTCAATTTGCTATTTCTATTGACTGCTGAACTGATATTATGTTGACTGATATTTAAGTTCATACTCATTCATTTCATGAATATTTATTAAATGCCTATTATGTACATAAACAACTTTTTAATATTAGGTACTGATCATTATTTGTCATTTGTAATTTTGTGAAAGCTTAGGTTATATGCATTTTAAGAGCTGGATATTACTTCCGCTTTACTAATTTTCATTTGTTTATATTTTCACCTGTCAATTTTAACCCAAACTCATTGTATGCTGCTAATCCATGTTCACTGTAATATGATTAATAAGATACTAATGCAGTTTCTTCTTTGGTAGGATGTGTAAAATAAATACTATTATTGTTGTCTTAAAATAAGATGCCTATACATTACCTTTTGGGTTAAATCTGGATCTTTCAATAGGAGATCTGGAATAAGAGGAATAAATTTTCTCTTTTTACTTCACTTCCTTCCTTTGGAATGATTTGGGGTACTTTTTTTTTTTTTTTTTTTTTTTTTTTTGCTTGGGAAATACTCAGTTAAGAGGATCACATGGCAGCAGGATTAGATGCCAAAGGAAGGGAAAGAGGAGGACCATTCTCTTCAGTACTCTTCTGGTGATTGAACTAAACTTAAGAGATAAAAAAAATGGCACAAGTCTTGCTATCTCTGAGCTCCACACATTATTCAAATTATTTTACTAAGGGTAGAAAAACAAGTTTCTAGGATAAAGCCAAAGTAAGGAATGAAAAGGGTTCATTTTTCCTTAAATACAATTCTTATAAGTATTTAGGGAATTAGGATTAGTAACAAGCTAAAATCAAGAACAATGGTTTCCAACCTGGCTCCACATTAAAATCATTGACAGTCTTTCTTAGAAATAGTAATGCCTGAGGAAGGCGGAAGATGGCGGAAGAGTAAGACGCGGAGATCACCTTCCTCCCCACAGATACACCAGAAATACAACTACACGTGGAGCAACTCCTACAGAACACCTACTGAAGGCTGGCAGAAGACCTCAGACCTCCCAAAAGGCAAGAAACTCCCCACGTACCTGGGTAGGGCAAAAGAAAAAACAGAGACAAAAGAATAGGGACGGCACCTGCACCAGTGGGAGGGAGCTGTGAAGGAGGAAAAGTTTCCACACTCTAGGAAGCCCCTTCGCGGGCGGAGACTGCGGGAGGCGGAGGGGGGAGCTTCGAAGCTGCGGAGGAGTGCACAGCAACGGGTGCGGAGGGCAAAGCGGGGAGATTCCCACACAGAGGATCGGTGCCGACCGGCACTCACCAGCCCGAGAGGCTTGTCTGCTCACCCGCCGGGGCGGGCGGGGCTGCGAGCTGAGGCCGGAGCGCAGGGAGAGGACTGGGGTTGGCGGCTTGAACATAGCCTGAAGGGGTTAGTGCACCACAGCTAGCCGGGAGGGAGTCCGGGGAAAAGCCTGCACCTGCAGAAGAGGCAAGAGACTTTTCCTTCCCTCTTTGTTTCCTGGGGCGTGAGGAGAGGGGTTTAAGAACGCTGCTTAAAGGAACTCCAGAGACGGGTGCGAGCCGCGGCTAAAAGTGCGAACCCCAGAGACGGGCGCGAGCCGCGGCTGAAAGCGCGGACCCCAGAGACGGGCGCGAGCCGCGGCTGAAAGCGCGGAATCCAGAGACGGGCGCGAGCCGCGGCTGAAAGCGCGGAATCCAGAGACGGGCGCGAGCCGCGGCTGAAAGCGCGGAATCCAGAGACGGGTGCAAGCCGCGGCTAAAAGCGCGGACCCCAGAGGCGGACGGGAGACGTTAAGGCTGCTGCTGCCGCCACCGAGGGGCCTGTGTGCGAGTACAGGTCACTCTCCACACCCCTCCTCCGCGGAGCCTGTGCAGCCCGCCACTGCCGGGTTCCCGGGATCCAGAGACAACTTCCCCGGGAGAGCGCACAGCGCGCCTCAGGCTGGTGCAAAGTCACGCCGGCCTTTGCCACCGCAGGCCCGCTCCGCACTCTGTGCCCCTCCGTCCCCGCCGGCCTGAGTGCGCCAGAGCCCCCAACCAGCGGCTCTTTTAACCCCACCCTGTCTGAGCAAAAAACAGACGCCCTCCAGCGATCTACACGCAGTGGCAGGGCCAAATCCAAAGCTTAGCCCTGGGAGCTGTGAGAACAAAGAAGAGAAAGGGAAATCTCTCCCAGCAGCCTCAGAAGTAGCGGATTAAAGCTCCACAATCAACTTGATGTACCCTGCATCTGTGGAATACCTGAATAGACAACCAATCATCCCAAATTAAGGAAGTGGACTTTAGGAGCAAGATCTATGATTTTTTCCCCTTTCCTCTTTTTGTGAATGTGTATGTGTATGCTTCTGTGTGAGATCTTGTCTGTATAGTCTTGCTTCCACCATTTGTCCTAGGGTTCTATCCGTCCATGTTTTTTTTTTTAATTTTTTTTCTTAATAATTAATTTTAGTAACCTTATTATACTTTACCTTCGTTCTTTCTTTCTTTCTTTCCGTCCTTCCTTCCCTCCTTTAGACAACGAATCATCCCAAATTGAGGAAGTGGTCTCTGACAGCAAGATTTAGGATTTTTCCCCATTTACCTCTTTTAGTGAGGGTGTATGTGTATGCTTCTGTGTAAGATTTTGTCTGTATAGCTTTGCTTCCAACATTTGTCCTAAGGTTCTTTCCGTCCCCTTTTTTTTTTTTTTTTTCTAAATAAGAAGTTTTTAATTCAATAACTTTATTATACTTTATTTTATTTTTACTGTATCTTCTTTCTTTCTGTCTTTTTTCCTTCTTTCCCTCCTTCCTTCCTTCCTCCCTCCCTCCCTCCCTCCTTTCTTTCCTTCTTGCCTTCTTTCCTTCTTTGCTTCTTTCTTTCTTTCTTCCTTCCTTCCTACCCTCCTTTCCTTCTTTCTTTCCTCATACTTCTACTAATTCCCTCTACTTTTTCTCCCTTTTATCCTGAGCCTGTGGATGAAAAGCTTTTGGTGCTCCAGCCAGGAGGCAGGGCTGTGCCTCTGAGGTAGGACAGCCAACTTCAGGACACTGATCAACAAGAGACCTCCCAGCTCCACATAATATCAAACGGCGAAAATCTCCCAGAGACCTCCATCTTAACACCAGCACCCAGCTTCACTCAACGACCAGCAAGCCACAGTGCTGGAAAACCTATGCCAAACAACTAGCAAAACAGGAACACAACCCCACCCATTAGCAGAGAGGCTGCCTAAAATCATAATAAGGCCACAGACACCCCCAAACACACCACCAGACGTGAACCTGCCTACTAGAGAGACAAGATCCAGCCTCATCCACCACAACACAGGCACTAGCCCCCTCCACCAGGAAGCCTACACAACCCACTGAACCAACCTTAGCCACTGGAGACAGACATCAAAAACAGGAGGAACTACAAACCTGCAGCCTGCAAAAACGAGACCCCAAACACAGTAAGATAAGCAAAATGAGAAGACAGAAAAACACACAGCAGATGAAGGAGCAAGATAAAAACCCACCAGACCTAACAAATGAAGAGGAAATAGGCAGTCTACCTGAAAGAGAATTCAGAATAATGATAGTAAGGTTGATCCGAAATCTTGGAGATAGAATGGACAATAGATTGGACAAAATGCAAGAATCAGTTAACAAGGACCTAGAAGAACTAAAGATGAAACAAGCAACGATGAACAACACAATAAATGAAATTAAAAGTACTCTAGATGGGATCAATAGCAGAATAACTGAGGCAGAAGAACGGATAAGTGACCTGGAAGATAAAATAGTGGAAATAACTACTGCAGAGCAGAATAAAGAAAAAAGAATGAAAAGAACTGAGGACAGTCTCAGAGACCTCTGGGACAACATTAAACGCACCAACATTCGAATTATAGGGGTTCCAGAAGAAGAGGAGAAAAAGAAAGGGACTGAGAAAATATTTGAAGAGATTATAGTTGAAAACTTCCCTAATATGGGAAAGGAAATAGTTAATCAAGTCCAGGAAGCACAGAGAGTCCCATACAAGATAAATACAAGGAGAAATACGCCAAGACACATATTAATCAAACTGTCAAAAATTAAATACAAAGAAAGCATATTAAAAGCAGCAAGGGAAAAACAACAAATAACACATAAGGGAATCCCCATAAGGTTAACAGCTGATCTCTCAGCAGAAACCCTACAAGCCAGAAGGGAGTGGCAGGACATACTGAAAGTGATGAAGGAGAAAAACATGCAGTCAAGACTACTCTACCCAGCAAGGATCTCATTCAGATTTGATGGAGAAATTAAAACCTTTACAGACAAGCAAAAGCTGAGAGAGTTCAGCACCACCAAACCAGCTTTACAACAAATGCTAAAGGATCTTCTCTAGGCAAGAAACACAAGAGAAGGAAAAGACCTATAATAACGAACCCAAAACAATTTAGAAAATGGGAATAGGAACATACATATCGATAATTACCTTAAATGTAAAGGGACTAAATGCTCCCACCAAAAGACACAGATTAGCTGAATGGATACAAAAACAAGACCCTTATATATGCTGTCTACAAGAGACCCACTTCAGACCTAGAGACACATACAGACTGAAAGTAAGGGGATGGAAAAAGATATTCCATGCAAATGGAAGCCAAAAGAAAGCTGGAGTAGCAATTCTCATATCAGACAAAATAGACTTTAAAATAAGGACTATTAAAAGAGACAAAGAAGGACACTACATAATGATCAAGGGATCGATCCAAGAAGAAGATATAACAATTGTAAATATTTATGCACCCAACATAGGAGCACCTCAATACATAAGGCAAATACTAACAGCCATAAAAGGGGAAATCGACAGTAACACATTCATAGTAGGGGACTTAAACACCCCACTTTCACCCATGGACAGATCATCCAAAATGAAAATAAATAAGGAAACACAAGCTTTAAATGATACATTAAACAAGATGGACTTAATTGATATTTATAGGACACTCCATCCAAAAACAACAGAATACACATTTTTCTCAAGTGCTCATGGAACATTCTCCAGGATAGATCATATCTTAGGTCACAAATCAAGCCTTGGTAAATTTAAGAAAATTGAAATTGTATCAAGTATCTTTTCTGACCACAACGCCATGAGACTAGATATCAATTACAGGAAAAGATCTGTAAAAAATACAAACACATGGAGGCTAAACAATACACTACTTAATAATGAAGAGATCACTGAAGAAATCAAAGAGGAAATCAAAAAATACCTAGAAACAAATGACAATGGAGACACAACGACCCAAAACCTGTGGGATGCAGCAAAAGCAGTTCTAAGGGGGAAGTTTATAGCAATACAAGCCCACCTTAAGAAGCAGGAAACATCTCGAATAAACAACCTAACCTTGCACCTCAAGCAATTAGAGAAAGAAGAACAAAAAAACCCCAAAGCTAGCAGAAGGAAAGAAATCATAAAAATCAGATCAGAAATAAATGAAAAAGAAATGAAGGAAACAATAGCAAAGATCAATAAAACTAAAAGCTGGTTCTTTGAGAAGATAAACAAAATAGATAAACCACTAGCCAGACTCATCAAGAAAAAAAGGGAGAAGACTCAAATCAATAGAATTAGAAATGAAAAAGGAGAGGTAACAACTGACACTGCAGAGATAAAAGAGATCATGAGAGATTACTACAAGCAACTCTATGCCAATAAAATGGACAATCTGGAAGAAATGGACAAATTCTTAGAAATGCACAACCTGCCAAGACTGAATCAGGAAGAAATAGAAAATATGAACAGACCAATCACAAGCACTGAAATTGAAACTGTGATTAAAAATCTTCCAACAAAGAAAAGCCCAGGACCAGATGGCTTCACAGGCGAATTCTATCAAACATTTAGAGAAGAGCTAACACCTATCCTTCTCAAACTCTTCCAAAATATAGCAGAGGGAGGACCACTCCCTAACTCCTTCTACGAGGCCACCATCACCTTGATACCAAAACCAGACAAGGATGTCACAAAGAAAGAAAACTACAGGCCAATATCACTGATGAACATAGATGCAAAAATCCTCAACAAAATACTAGCAAACAGAATCCAACAGCACATTAAAAGGATCATACACCATGATCAAGTGGGGTTTAATCCAGGAATGCAAGGATTCTTCAATATACACAAATCTATCAATGTGATAAACCATATTAACAAATTGAAGGAGAAAAACCATATGATCATCTCAATAGATGCAGAAAAAGCTTTTGACAAAATTCAGCACCCATTTATGATAAAAACCCTGCAGAAAGTAGGCATAGAGGGAACTTTCCTCAACATAATAAAGGCCATATATGACAAGCCCACAGCAAACATCATCCTCAATGGTGAAAAACTGAAAGCATTTCCACTAAGATCAGGAACAAGACAAGGTTGCCCACTCTCACCACTCTTATTCAACATTGTTTTGGAAGTTTTAGCCACAGCAATCAGAGAAGAAAAGGAAATAAAAGGAATCCAAATTGGAAAAGAAGAAGTAAAGCTGTCACTGTTTGCAGATGACATGATCCTATACATAGAGAACCCTAAAGATGCTACCAGAAAACTACTAGAGCTAATCAATGAATTTGGTAAAGTGGCAGGATACAAAATTAATGCACAAAAATCTCTTGCATTCCTATACACTAATGATGAAAAATCTGAAAGAGAAATTAAGGAAACACTCCCATTTACCATTCCAACAAAAAGAATAAAATATCTAGGAATAAACCTACCTTAGGAGACAAAAGACCTGTATGCAGAAAATTATAAGACACTGATGAAAGAAATTAAAGATGATATAAATAGATGGAGAGATATACCATGTTCTTGGATTGGAAGAATCAACATTGTGAAAATGACTCTACTACCCAAAGCAATCTATAGATTCAATGCAATCCCTATCAAACTACCACTGGCATTTTTCACAGAACTAGAACCAAAAATTTCACAATTTGTATGGAAACACAAAAGACCCCGAATAGCCAAAGCAATCTTGAGAACGAAAGAAGGAACTGGAGGAATCAGGCTCCCTGACTTCAGACTATACTACAAAGCTACAGTAATCAAGACAGTATGGTACTGGCACAAAAACAGAAAGATAGATCAATGGAACAGGATAGAAAACCCAGAGATAAACCCATGCACATATGGACACCTTATCTTTGATAAAGGTGGCAGTAATGTACAATGGAGAAAGGACAGCCTCTTCAATAAGTGGTGCTGGGAAAACTGGACAGGTACATGTAAAAGTATGAGATTAGATCACTCTCTAACACCATACACAAAAATAAGCTCAAAATGGATTAAAGACCTAAATGTAAGGCCAGAAACTATCAAACTCTTAGAGGAAAACATAGGCAGAACACTCTATGACATAAATCAAAGCAAGATCCTTTCTGACCCACCTCCTAGAGTAATGGAAATAAAAACAAAAATAAACAAATGGGACCTAATGAAACTTCAAAGCTTTTGCACAGCAAAGGAAACCATAAACAAAACCAAAAGACAACCCTCAGAATGGGAGAAAATATTTGCAAATAAGCAACCGACAAAGGATTAATCTCCAAAATTTACAAGCAGCTCATGCAGCTCAATAACAAGAAAACAAACAACCCAATCCAAAAATGGGCAGAAGACCTAAATAGACATTTCTCCAAAGAAGATATACAGACTGCCAACAAACACATGAAAGAATGCTCAACATCATTAATCATTAGAGAAATGCAAATCAAAACTACAATGAGATATCATCTCACACCAGTCAGAATGGCCATCATCAAAAAATCTAGAAACAATAAATGCTGGAGAGGGTGTGGAGAAAAGGGAACACTCTTGCACTGCTGGTGGGAATGTGAATTGGTTCAGCCACTATGGAGAACAGTATGGAGGTTCCTTAAAAAACTACAAATAGAACTACCATATGACCCAGCAATCCCACTACTGGGCATATACCCTGAGAAAACCAAAATTCAAAAAGAGTCATGTACCAAAATGTTCATTGCAGCTCTATTTACAATAGCCCGGAGATGGAAACAACCTAAGTGCCCATCATCAGATGAATGGATAAAGAAGATGTGGCACATATATACAATGGAATATTACTCAGCCATAAAAAGAAACGAAATTGATCTATTTGTAATGAGGTGGATAGACCTAGAGTCTGTCATACAGAATGAAGTAAGTCAGAAAGAAAAAGACAAATACCATATGCTAACACATATATATGGAATTTAAGAAAAAAATGTCATGAAGAACCTAGGGGTAAAGCAGGAATAAAGACGCAGACCTCTTAGAGAACGGACTTGAGGTTATGGGGAGGGAGAAGGGTGAGCTGTGACAGGGCGAGAGAGAGTCATGGGCATATACACAGCAACAAACGCAGTAAGGTAGACAGCTAGTGGGAAGCAGCCGCATGGCACAGGGATATTGGCTCGGTGCTTTGTGACAGCCTGGAGGGGTGGGATGGGGAGGGTGGGAGGGAGGGAGACGCAACAGGGAAGATATATGGGAACATATGTTTATGTATGACTGATTCACTTTGTTATAAAGCAGAAACTAACACACCATTGTAAAGCAATTATACCCCAATAAAGATGTTAAAAAAAAAAAAGAAAAGAAATAGTAATGTCTGAGTCCCACAAGAGACCAACTGAAACCAGCTCTCTGCGGGTAGAGCCAGTTCATTTATGGTTTTTAGATGTTTCCCAAGTGATAGAAACAACTATCCTATGCAATATGTAAAAAAAAGTTATGCACTCTCCCACCCCAAAAAATAAAGTTTAACAGCCTTGTACACATGCAACTCTATTGCTAGTGGAAACAATGCAAGATAAATAGACCATTGGTTGAGGGCCGGACTTCGTGTGTGTATGTGTGTGTGTGTGTGTGTGTGTGTGTGTATGCATATATAATATACTTATAGAGCAGTTCTGTACAATTGCAGATAAACATTTATGCCCTTTCAAGAAAAAAACACATTGATATTTTAAAGAGGTTTATTACTGTTGTAACACAAGTGTCAAGGTACTTCTGGTATTTATTAGAAAAATAAAACAATGAAGCCATTTCTTTGTATTTTAGAAAATTGTTTCTGTGAACTCTGCTTAGATGACTTTTAAAGCAAAGAAAGGTGCTTCTCACTTGGAAAGAGGCTCATTTATTCTATTTAACTAAACGTCAGAGCAAAATACCTAATGGTTTTCAATGAACCTAAATTGTTCTTTGAATTCAATATATGCATGACACAGTTTTTCTAATACATAAAATCTAAAGAGAAATTTCTTTTATTCCTCATTTGCAATGCTACCTGCTTAAATACTTAAGTCAAAATGTGAGAAGGACAACTTGGTGACACAAGCTACCAAGACACTAAGAAATTTACTGTGATCTCTGTAACTAAGTATATAAGAGACAATAGAATTTTCTTCTATAAATGGAAAACAGAAAGTTAAATCAAGTTGTTTTATTTTTTTCTTCCTATGAGGTATAATTTAAAACAGCATGGGCTTTTTGATAGAACTTCTTAATCTAAAACTATCTAAAAAGAATGAAATAAAGATTTCTCCCAATACACTCATGCTGTGTGACTTTGCCCTAGTAGTCTTTGAGAGATTTTGTAACAATCTACAGTTTTCTTGACTAGAAGCAGGATTTTCTAAACCTGCATCATTTCCCATTTAGACTCTGGAAAATATGGTTTCAATGTATTTGGGGACCAGACAATTTTATTTGATTAGAAAACTTAAAATCTAAAATGGAAAAATATTACCTTTTGCAGTCCTTCAAAATATTTAGTACTATATGAAAAACAGCTTAATGAAACAAAGCTAAAAATTTTTCACCATTCTCATTTATATCCTGATGTATTAAGAAAAGTTCACTTCATTATTAATATTTCCATCAAAAATATTTCTCTGAAATTCTTTCTGAAAGTTCAGATTCATTGAACTATGAAACTGAAGAATAAATTTGAATGATGTTTAATTCATGAGTTCACGTGTATTACATATATAACTGCCTTTCCTTTAATTTTCATTTCTGTTCAAAATGTATTTTTATACTTTTCAAGTATACTTTTAAAGGATTATATGCAGAAATGACACATAAAGCTAAATCTTTTTAAGATGTTTTAATCAATTTTCACATATTTTATAGTAAGTTGAATCAGGACCACCTATGCCCCTATCTTCCTCATTTAATATTTTCTACTCAAGTCACAAATAACTCTTTTTTCCTTGACTACTATTTATTGAGAGTTTCTCTGTGTTGGGTATGCTGACAGGGGCAAGTTTGCAGTGGTGTTTCATGGAAAGGTGAAAATCATTATCTAGTGGAAAAGGCAAACATTTTAGATCACCAATATGTATTGGTGCCGAATGTGAAACTTCTTATACAACAGGATGCAAGGGAAAAGATTCTCTATAGCACAAAAGAGGGAATATCAAATATTTCAATGTTACCTTCATGGCTGAATTTTTTTTTTTAATCTCCATTTCCTTAAATTCTAGAATTTTATCCTCTACCTCAATGCTTCTGCTCTATCCAGACAATACTTAGGATGTCCTAAAACTTGACCAAGGTAAAGGTTGATAAGAATAAAAATGTGTCTATTCTCAGATTTTGAATTTCAGCAGAGATTTTCAGTGTTGGGACCTCCATTATGGCAAAGTGAAGAACTCAGAAAAACCTCTCCCCAAAAATCAACTATAAAATTGGACAAAATGGTCAATAACCAAAATTCCAGGGCTCTGAAGTAGATGGAAGGTTTACAATGGTTGAGAGATGTTATTCTTAAAAATCTATTAAACTATTGAACAGTGAGTGATCATGGAATTCTTGCCTGAACATCCCTCTCCCACCATTTGGTGGGAAAAGCTAGAAAAACCAACCACTTTGCTGATGGATCGAGTTTACTTGACTTGGATAGGAGAAGAAAAACCACTTGCCTAATCATTAACAATAGTGATTTCAGTACCTAATGAGCAGGGATGACAGTGGCTTAGCTAGTTTTAGGTTATAATCCTGATAGGGAAATTTAACAGTGAGGTCTTGGAAATGAGAAATCCATAGAAGGCTGTAAGAAGCTCTCCATACCATCCTGGCTTTCTGTGAACCTTAATAAATGTGCAGTAGAGATGTAAGTCAGCCATGCAGAAAAAGAAACCTGGGAAAGACTTGAAAACTGCCTGAACTTTGAATACACACCCCAACCCACACAGAGATCCATTGGAGTGATGGAAATATTCTAATTTTGGATTGTGGTTTTTATTGTAAAAATCTGAATACTTATTAAAAGTCATTGCATACTTACAATGGGTGAATTTTATGGCATGTAAATACTACTTTAATAAAAGCTGTAAATTTGGGGAGGAACACTCAATGCATTTTATTCTGCAATTAATTTTCAGAGACAATAACTTGATATAAAAATGTTCTGGGCATTACAAAATTGTCTTTTGAGGTTTTGAGGTGTCCCTAGCCAAGGACAGAGAAGAGGAAACCAACAGGCAAGTGAGCTGGACCTCACTGGAAATCCTTGAGAAGAAGTTCTTTATCCTACTCATTTCCAGGTTAACTGGCAGATGGTGGCTAGCAGGTGGGATAAAGAAAATGGGAGAACAAAATATACCTAAAATATTTTTCCCTTCAGAAGAATCAATAAAGCAAACAAGCAAATCGCCTGTTTTCCTGGCAAATCAGGTGAAAAAGCAGACTTGCAAAAATGGATATGGGGTATCAGTTGGGAAGAGAGGCCTGAAGCAGGTTTTGAAAGTCCCCACAAACTCCAGGACTATATGGACTGCACACAAGTGATTCCCAATAAAGCCATGGATGGGTAGATGCCACAAAAAACAGCAGAAATGAGTTGTAACAGCAAATTCCATCAAACATGTCAGCATGAACAGTGGATTATAAAATATTCTGTGTCTCTCTCCAGCACCTTGGCCACATGAAATCCTCCCAAGAATTTAATAACAACTCTGTAATCTAGGGGAAACCCTGAATTAAATTAATTGGTGGACATATATTCGAATTGAATAATATTAATTTCCAACTATCATTGAAAAAGGCACTTAAGTGAAAAATATGTCCAGAAATATGAAAATAGAAAAGTTAAATATCTTACAGACCTGATTTTAAGGCAAAAGATTTATACCCTCTCTAAAATGTACACAGGACAACTTTCAAGGACACAAGTAAGTACAGAAAGACTGTCCAGTGAGTTAAAAATATTTTTATGGCTCTCTACCACCTCATATTACATAAAAAATTACTAAATATCATCATCAAGGAATACCTATTAGAATGTTTCTATTCACATAAGTGTGTTACTTTTTTTTTTTTTTTTTGATAATCAGGTTGTTGAAAAAGGCACTGATGTGAAAGTTAAAAGAATGAGGTTCCAATTCACATTATCCTACTAATTAAACTGCAAAAATAATTTAAAAACTCTGGGCCAGTGCTTCCTTATTTTTGTAAATGAGAAATGAAACAGATGATCTATAAGCCTCTTTCAATAATGAAATTTTATGACTATAATATAGGCTATATGCTGCTTCAAATACTTTGTTCAACAAGATTGGGCATTTAATTAATTAGTCAACTAATTAAATAAGTCAACATTGTCAGAGATAACTAAACTGACCCTGACAAATACATAGCTTACATAAAATGAATTATTTATATTAAATTTATTATATGAATTAAAATGTATTAAAGATTTTAAGAGACAATGACTTTTTTGACATGATTCATAATAGTTTAGTCAGAGGATGAGATTTTGAATGCAGGATATTTTTCCGAATGAAAATGTATGGGCAATAATCTTGTCAGTAGTTTGGCTCCTTCTAAAAATATTTGTACTCTCTATGAACAGTAAAAAATAATATACATTTAGATTTATATACTTCTGATAAGTAATTTTTCAAATATACAAGACTCTTTTCCAAGCAAGTCCAAATAAATATGTTCAACAATTTCCAATGAGACAAGGAGTTACTGACAGAAGTTACCAATGTAGCCAGAAGCTCTTGAGACCACAACTACACTTAGTCATGTTCCAAACAATGAAACCCCAATGAAATCAATCTTATGAGGAGACAATTGGATTACTAGGAGAAAGATTTTGAAAACCTAGTGATTAATTCAGGTAAAGAAAAAAATAATAATAAAATACTACTCTTGTACTTACTGAAACACAAAAAGACAATTATGCAAAAAATACATTTAAAAGCTGTGCTGCTAAGAATGTAGCACTAATCTTTCTTAATACTAATAACTCTTCCTTTCAAGTACCATTTTCCCCAAAATTTCTTCATTTTAAATTCTCTTCAGAAATATACATTATATTCACTCTCAGGTAGCATTTAGTGAATCCATTTTTCTGTCTACTGTCAAACTTAAATAATACTCCTTTCACTGCTCTAAAACTCATCATGTTTCTTCTTAATAATTATGTTGATTTTTTTACAAATTCTTTCACCATTTTTTTCCATGCAAGTACAGGATTTTAGGAACCCAGAAAATAGGAATAGCTGTTTTCTATTTTAAAATCAATATTCTTGTGGAATTTTGGAGAGTGGCAAAAAGTGTCTTTCAGGATTCTATTTTATGTCTCACACCTTATTCATCTCTAATATCCATCACCTATCATCGGGTCTGACATAAAATCCATGTCTAGGGTAGCAAAATTTGTGGCAAATTTTGGTATCTGTTTGGCATGAGGATTAATTTAGGCTGATAACTTTTAAGAAGCAGAAGACTCAGGAAGTTTTTCTTCTTACTTCTCCCTTAACTGCCTAAAAGAATGTAGATAAAGGGCTTATTCTTATAATAGAGCTATTACCAGAGATATCTATAAAGAATATGGGCTAGGTATTGTGGGGGAAATTTGGCAGGACCTAGAGATCAGAATCTGTCCCATAGTCTCTGCATGGCACAGCAAACATTTTTTAATCAAACATTTGCTTTTCCATCTCCATGTGAATTGCTTTATCACCTTTGAAGTCCCAACCATTACCCCCACACACACATTCTCTTTTGTTTTTAGCTGAAGATGGTATTTAAGGTGAGGGTTTTGGCCATTTTTACAAATCATTCAGATTTCCTGGGTCTCTCCCATATAATACATGTGATTACATATATGATTTTCTCCTATTAATCCGACTCATGTTAATTTAATTTCTTGAGCAGCCAGAATTTAGGAGGGTAGAGGAAAATTTCTTCCTCTCTGACGAGTGCAACCTTAGTATTTAACAGCTACCAAATGAACATTGCCGTAGATGAAATTGAAAGCCAAAGGATTTGACTGAAATGGAGTATGTAGGTGAATATCTGAAGGTACCTCAAACGGTAATATCTAAGAGGATGCATGAAGTGAAACTGAGCAGGACCCTGTCAGGTTCCTGGACACAAATGCCTTTCTGTCCCCCATTTCTTGTTTCTTGGAACAGACTCCAGCCTCCATGACCTTCCCTGAGTTCCAAAGGGCAGATTTGAGCAGTTGATAATCAAGGGAGGAACAGTCAAGAAACCACCTGAGGCAAGATTAAAGGAACCAGAGAAGCTCATGAGATTAAGAGACCACCTGAGATGAGATTAAAGGAGTGCAGGCCCTGCACAACCCCTAATCTTATAAGCAATATCACCTTTGAACCACTACTATAAAACTCCTCATCAAATCGTCCTGGGTTGGGATACATAGTTTTTTTCAGAGCAGGAGCTGCTGTGTGCCCCTTTGCCTGGCAAAGCAATAAAGTTATTCTCTTCTACTTCACCTAAAACTCTGTCTCCAAGATTTGATTTGGCACCAGTGCACAGAGGCTGAGCTTTCAGCATCAAATCCACTAATTTAAGAGGCCAATACAATGCATAAATCCAACTGGAAGGAAGCAAATACTCAGAGAGGAGAATCAATTTCAGCAATGAATTATATCACAGTTATAGCTTTATAGCTGTAGTGCACCTCATTATTTTCTAAATCATCACCTCAATAATTTGTTATTTATAATTTGATTAGAATAATTTCCTTGTAACAAATTAGCAAATGGTTTATTATGTATATATAACATTTTTGATTGATGGTTTTCATTAACTTTGCCCTTGAATCTTTCCTATTTTGTTGGTTGATTCACTCCCTTTTGAATCCCCTCATCTACTAAAGGATTATCTGTGGTTTAATAAATATTTTTAATTATGATTTCCCCCCACCAAAAATTTTAAAAGTGATTAAGAAAGATAATTGAGTTTAATCAGGAAAAAAATATGATCTTTTTTTAACTACAATAATATATATTATTACTGAAACTTTTGAAAAACAATTTATCCACATATTTCTTATAGTATAAAATCTGCCTCATATATGACAACTAATTGAGCACCTTATTTTAGTGGATTCATTTAAAAATCTAGGGTTTTTTTTAAATGACGTTTTTAGGCACGGTTATTTTATTTAGTTTAAATTCAGATTGAGAAATAGGAAAAAAAACCCACACATTTCTCTCATAGTTTAGCTTTTTGTGAAAAGCAGTATAATGGAATGATTGGGACACTAACTGTGGAGTCAAACTACAGCTTGAACCTGGCTAAATCAGTTCCTACCACTGTGACACTAAGGAAGTTACACAACCTTTGTGTGCTTCAATTTTCACCTCCTTAAAATTGATCTAATAATAGAAATTACCTCATATAGTTGTTAAGCTAAAATGATATATTAAATACCTAGAAGTACTGGGCACATAGAAAATGCTGTAAAGTGTTTGCTATTATTTTTCTCCTTACTTCAAATCTATGTTAATAAAAATATGTTTCAAGCTTGTAATGTGAAAGATTAAAATTAATAAAAATTTGAGAATTTGAAAAACAAAATTTTAGGGAAAAACAAAATAGGTGATCATGAGATCATTTTCAATCTGAAGAATCCTACAAGTATTAGAAAAGTGAAATGGAGAACATATAAGAGATATGATAGAGAAGAATAACAAAGATAAAAATAAAATGAGAAAGGAGGGAAAGACAAAAGATAACTACAAGAAGGAAAGCAAATAGAGAGCTGGGTTATAAACTGGAGAAGTGTAAAAAGTTCAAGGTAGAAATATGATAGGCCGATCAAAGAGAAATGGCTGTGAACAAGAGATAAATACTGTAAGAAGGTAGGAAGTTTACCTTTTTCTATATTCAAATTGCACTTGAAAAGAAAGGAAAAGTAGCCTTATAATAAAGTATATATAAAAAAAAGAATTGTGAGCATATTTATATACTTTAGGCAGCAGCCTCAAAGATTCTTGTTAATGAAGAAAAGGAAAAAGAAAACATTTAAAACAAAACAGGTAATAGTTATAGAAGCTCTGCTGAAATGTAAAACAAAATAGACCAAAAAATAAAAATGAAATAAAGAAAGAAAAATAAAAGAAACGTGAGTTCATCAGCGACTATACTAGGAAAGAAATGGAAAATAAAAGTTTTCTATTTTGGGTTTTAGAAGATAGTCTCATAAGAAATATTCCCTGTAATATTTTAAAGTATTTCCATTTAAGCTTTCCCCCCCCTCCCCTTTCTTATATAGCATTTATATTCCACAGGATACTTTTTTTTTTAATTTTTAAACATAACAATAAAAAATGTATCTTCTTTCATTTGCACATTTCAAACAGATCAAAATACCTATTTAGATAAAATAGCATCTGAAAGAATGATAGGTAAGCTAATCAAAATGTTTAGGTGTTCTTTTGCTGATCACAGTTCAGTTTAAATTTAAAACTATTTCTACATGCTTTCTTCAAGAAAGAAATAGAAAATGAAAAGAGCCTACCTTTTTTTTCAGTATTTACTTATTTATTCATTCATTCATTCATCCATCCATTCATTCATTTCTGAAGTTCATAAACCAAACACAGGACAAGGAGCACAAGATAGAAAGGGATACAACATTTATCCTGAGCTTATTATGATTCAGGCATCTCTAGAGCTATAATTTAACTTTCTCTCACCCTTACAAAAGCTTTTAGAAATATACCATCAGAAACAAAACCAACATAATTTCACATGCTTATGTTAAACTAAACAAATAACAAGCACTATTAGCTTATTTATCTGTTCCAGTTATACTCACTCCTGGAAGATAAGTCTGGGAATAAAATCCCAATTCTTAATTATAACTTTTAAGATGGCATAATCTGACTCCCATTGATTTATACAACCTTATTTTATTTTTCTCTTTCCTCACCTTGCCTGTTTTCCACTCCTCAAAAAAGCCAAATCCTTTACACTATTTTTCCCTATATGTAGAATATTTACCTCACTGGTCTTCAATGGCTAATTTATTCATATTCTATAGGACTCCAGTCAAATGTCACAAGTGACTATTTCACTTAAAGTGGCTTTTCCTGTGTCTTTGTGAACCACATTTTTTAATTTCCTTTTATTGGATGATTTACAGCCTGTGCTCATTGTCATTACTTATTTGTTTTATCTGGCCAAGTAGATTGCAATCTAATGAGTCAGAGACTTTGTCTATTCTCCTGACTGTTTTGTCCACAGCATCTACCACATTTGTATGTTACAAAGAATGGAACTCAACAAATATTTATTGAATGGGAGTAAATGATTAATTGGTACATAACTACCAAGTAGCTCTCTCCCCATTTTGTGAATTTGCCAGAATAGAGTCAGGAGAAATTATATTCATAAAATGAAGAAGTTTTGTAGCAGCAGCACATTTCTTTTATACTTCAACATGTTTAAAATTACACTTTTTTTTTTGCATGTCATACATGAACACATTTCTGATCTAAAGCTTCCAATAATGAATATGTCTATAGATTAAAACATAAAAAATTTCCTATTCACCCTCCCTGTATTTCTTCCTTATTCCTGAGATAGCCTGATAAAGTGGTATGCACTGTTTCAGTTCACTCTATTTTCATACACAAATATACTTACACAAATGTGTAAGTATACTCAGCATGTATTGTAAATATAACATAAAGCATGGTAAATATGTTGTCAGTAGTTTAATAACATAGAAAGAGGATATGCGTATGTCTACCTTTTTCTTATTGATGACTAAGTAGAAATCCATATAAGAATGCAATGGGATACCCCATAATGTTTTAAAGTCTACACTTTAAAGAGATTTATGATAATTGTTATTGTTGTTGCTGCTGTGTGTGTCTTGCTTTTTCTTCTTCTAAAAAAATGATTTTTAAAAAATATTACATAAGTTTCAGGTGTACAGCATTATAATTCAACATCTATATACACTACAAAGTGATCACCACCACAAATCTAGCTACTATCCATCATCACCTTACTCTGACCCCTTCACCCATGTCACTCATCCCTTAACCACCATCCCCTCTGCTAACCACTAATCTGATCTCTGTATTTATAATATAAATTTTGCTATTTTTTCTCAAGATTATTTTGGCTATTTGGCATCTTTTGTGGGTTTGTAACTTAAATATAAGAGTTAAGCATGGACATGTATTTTTAAAATTATTCTTGTTGTGTTGGTTTGCTTTTGCTGGATTTCTACAAAAATAATTGTTGACTTAAAGGCTTTGAACATACTTTATTATTTTTAGTTCACCAAGAGGAATCTGA
Organism: Stenella coeruleoalba; assembly: GCF_951394435.1. Lineage (NCBI taxonomy): Eukaryota > Metazoa > Chordata > Mammalia > Artiodactyla > Delphinidae > Stenella > Stenella coeruleoalba. The sequence goes on along the minus strand of NC_137164.1, from coordinate 36,887,685 downwards.
GAAGACCTATTTTCCAGAAATTTTGTCAAAATATGACATAATATGCCCTACAAAATATTGCTACTCTGATAGGTAGGCAAGGCATTATTCATTGTACCTCTTTAGTTATGAGAGAGATTGCATATCAGTTACTATACATTGGCCACCTACGTGTCTTATTTTCCTATGAGGTTTGATGGCTAAGTATTTTCCTCAGTTTTTAAAAATAATTTATTATATTTTACTTTGGGCATTCTCTGTATTATGAATAATAATTCTTTGTCATTGTGCCTTTAATGGGTCAGTGGTTTTATGCTTCATGAGGCCATACTTTTTTCTTTCTTTTAGGTCAATGGCATTACTGTTTTAAGAGCACATGATTATGATAATTTCTCTTCCTTATGCTTTTTCATTTTTTAAATTTATTCTTCTGAGATATAATTGACATATAACATTGTATAAATTTAAATTATGTGATGTGTAGATTTGAAACATTTATATATTGCAATATGATTACCACCCAACATGGCATTAACTAACACCACTATCAGGTGACATAATTACTATTTCTTTTTTGTGTTGGGAACAATTAAGATCTAGTCTCTTAATAACAGTATTGTTGTCTATAATCACTATGTTATGCATTAGATCTCCAGGACTTATTTATCTACTGGCTACAAGTTAGTAACTTTAAACAGTATCTTCCCAATTCCCCCAACCTCCACCCCCTAGTAATCACCGTTCTACTATTTTTATGAGTTAAGCTTTTTTACATTCCACATATAAGTGATATCATACAGTATTTGTCTTTCTCTGTCTGACTTATCTCGTTTAGCATAATGCCCTCAAGGTTGAAGCATGTTGTCACAATTGTCAATTTCTTGACCTTTCCCTATATGATTATGGGGTTTTGAATATTGCCAAGAAAAGCCTTTTTCATACTGATATTCATTTCTTAACCATGTATTTTATCTGTTATGGACTGAATGTTTGTGTCTCCACAAAATTCATGTTAAAATCTTACCCCCAATGTGATGTTATTAAGAAGTAGGACATTTGAGAGGTGATGAGGTCATGAGGACAGAGTCCCCCAAAATGGGATTAGTACCCTTTTGACTGAGACTCCAGAAAACTTCCTCCTCCCTTCTGCCATGTGAGGACACAGTGAGAAGGCAGTTGTTTATGAGCTAGGAAGCAAGTCTCATCAGACGCCGAATCTGCTGGCGCCTTGACCTTGGACTTCCCAGCCTTCAAATTTATTAAAAATAAATTTATGTTGTCTTTAAAACACCTAGTCTATGGTATTCTTTTATAGTGACCTGAACAGACTTAGACATTATCTAGTAAGTTTAATAAATGTATTGGAAATATTTAGCAATCTTAGTAAGTAAAGGTTAGTTTATTACTTAATTTTCTATTTTTTTATAAACTAAAATTATGGTCTTTTCCTGAAAAAATTTCCTGCACTTAAAGCTTTTACACTGATCACTTATCTATTCACATCCAATCTTATATAATATAAATTAATCTAGTTTATTATGATATAAGTATATGGTATAACTTTAGGGCAAAATTATTTGCCAATCTACACTTGTTTTTCATCTTTTATATAGCTTATAAAAATTAAGTAATGTATTAAAAAATAAATTTTCTTGAAAATTTTATTGAAAGTATGTTGAATTAAGAGAATAATTTCAGAATAATTAAAATTGAATTAAAATTCACCTGTCAGTGAATTTGCTTTAAATAATTTCTGTATGCTTATTCCTACATTAATGAGTTCTTCTCTAGTAGCTTTGTCTACTTTGTGTGTTTTTTGACTGTTTATTACACAAAAGTGTGGTGGGTTTTGTCAAATACTTATAACAATGTTGATCAGTGTTTAAATATTTTTAGTAGTTAGTTTTCCTTTTTCATTCAGAATTTTCACATTTTGTTCATATTTGTAGAATAGTCACTGTAAGAATGTGATGAGAACAGTATCTCTGAGCCTAGGTTTGAATCCTGGATTATCCACTTACTGATTTGTGATGTTGAGCTGATAGTCATTCCCCTGCACCAGTTTCCTCACCTAATAGTAGTGATAGTAACTATCTCAAAGAATCTTCTGGGTATTACATAGACTAATTTATGTTTAATGGTTAGCAAAGGCCTCAAATATAGTAAGACTGCAATAGATGCTAAGAATGATTAACTGTTTAAGTGAACTTGATTAATTTTCTTTTCTTTTTTTTTTTAAGTTTCTCTCATTGGTATTTAATACTGGAAAGTTTCAGTTTATTTTCTTACAGTGTTGCTGACATCTTTTAATGTTACCTCTGACTAATTGTTGATGCTTTTTCTCATTATTAAATATTCTTGAGAAAAAATATGATAATTTATATTTGCTTTGGAATCCCTACATTACCCAGATATTTAAATATTTTTGGCATAAAGTAATTAATCTAACACACACTTGAATATACAGATCTGGTGGTCTTCATCTAAAAGGAGGCAATTTCCAAACCCTCTGATGAAAACCACCAGTCTGTTACACACTTATGAAAAATGCAATGAGAAATCACCTCTGGGATTGCGAAAGTCTTAATAAGAAGATAAAAGGAGGGAGAATAAATTGCCACCTTGCCACTATGTTGGAAGGGCTCATTTAAGATCCTTCAGGATGGCAATGGTGCATGTGCTGATTATACTCAGTAAAACAATGGCCACAATGTATCATTGTGGTGATAATGGTGGCTATGAGCTAGTGCAAGCCAGCTCTGAAAGGAAAAGAATTGTGTAAGAAAACAAACTTGAATCAGGTAATAACATTAAAAGATGGCCAGAACTACTTCAGAAAAATCCATCATCAATCAGCAGTCTTCCTGATGTATTTACCAGTCTTAATGAGCTATTGTACTGGGTGAGTATCTTACTACATAAACTAGGATACACATGGTTTGTCATAGTAATTCATTTTCTTCAAATCAAATTAAATCTGACTTTGCTTCTCATATAACCAAAGTGCAAAGAGTTGTAGAATTGATCATCATTGGGGTCTTTTAATTTTCTCATGGTTTGTAATATATACTTGTGGCATTAGGCAGAACAAGAAAAGTAACACATATCCACACACACAGAGAAACACACACTCATACCACACATATACTCTTAGTTCACTCTGATTTTCATTTGATGACCACTTCCAAGTCACCATTGCTTTATGAAGGCCTATGACATTCCAGGATATGCTGGTGACATAAAGAAACACTTACCAAATATAAGGATCACAGTTCCCAGGTTCATGCTTCTCTTGATGCTTCCTACTGCTCTGAGTCATCTCTCTCCATTTATGTTTCAATGCTCAAGGTCCAAATTCTTGGGGAACCAAAGAGGTACTTTTCACTTTGATGGAGAACCTTTCACTATCACATCTCGGGGTATTACTGGACAGTGAGGTCACAAAATCCCATTTATTCTGGGCACAATGGACTTCTTTGTCCTTCTTAATCTTAGGGTCTCTCTCTCTCTCTTTAATTTTTTCTGTTTCACCTTTGTTCATTCTTAAGAGCATAGTCCCTTCAAGGGAATGCAGGTCTACCCCATCATCCAACAGATTGAGAGGAAGACAAATTGTTTTAGAGGAACTTCTCCTTTGGACCCTGCAACTTAATCATTTTCTGAGGTACAGGTAACTAAATGCCCTGGCTAATTTCTCTAAAATGGCAAGATAACTGGGAGGAAAAATACAGTGAAAACAAACAAAAAACCTTTATATGTTTATATGATGTTATATAAATGACTTTATATTTAATAATTATTGTGGTAAATAAATAAAAAAATTAGACTCTAGGTCAGTAGGAATATGGGGGAAAATAGTGAGCTACATGAGAAGACATGAAGTCCTAGGCTCAACACAGCTGATGAGAAATGAATGCTAAAGGAAGTGATTGCTGTAAACATTTTACTTGAGTCCACTTTAACAAAGTATTTCTAATATAAAATTTGAAAAATACTGTAGAGCCCCCATGAAATGAGATGACTAAAATTCAGGTAAGGAAAAATTGTTTTGGTTTATTAATTAGATTTATTTTCCCCACCAAAATTAACACATGAACATGTGATGAAAGCACAGACATCCTAAAATGCCCTTTCCAGAGGCAATTCAGAAAACGGTCATAAACTGCTGGACCAAAACCATAACATGTGTTGTCACTGCATCTTCCTTATCTTCAGTTCTCACTGTAGTTCATCTTGAATGATGGACTGTGGTTTCTTAGTGTACTGAAGATTTGAGAAACTGTTATTTGTGAATATTCTTACTGAAATATGCTTTGTTCTTACTATAATTTTAGCACTTCCAGGAAAAGATAATCAAGTTCCTACTGCTGATTCTTTGAACAGACAGATGGAGAATAATATTTATCTTCTATTCATGCTCTATTTATGTATAACTAGGAATATATTTTCTGATAAAATGAAGGAAAGAAGTATTACCTATTGTCTGCTTCTGTTTCTTTATCTCTGTCCTATTTGCAATGACACTTGAAGGGTAAATTTTTCATTCATCAAATGGACACTCAGTAATATAGACACTCAACACCATATTCACCATGGCCATCATCCAGTAAAACCATTAGCAAGATAGAATAGCATCATCCTAAAATATATTAAAAATATTAGAGAAATTTTATTTAACAGAAATGGATACAGGCATGAGAGAGATAATGGAATCAACAATAACATTAAAACAGCTTTGTTCAAGGATAAAAAGGAAAAGATGAAGATAATGAGAAGAGAAATTGGTAATATAAAAAAGGAGCTGACTTCTGAGTTGAAATATTCACATATGAAATAAAAATTTGAATATGATTAATAGCAGATGAAATAGGTATGAACACAACATAAAAAAATTATTAAAACTGAAGCACATTGGCATATATACACTAATATGTATAAAATGGATAACTAATATGAACTTGCTATATAAAAATAAAGAAAATAAAATTCAAAGAAAATAAAAAGAAATAAAAATAGAACTACTTGAAAAACAAAAACAAACAAACAAAAAAAAACTAAAGCACAAATGAAAAATTCCAAAAACTTATGGAACTCTTGAACTATTTCAAATTAAGTAGTGTTTTAATAACTGGAATCCCAAAAGAATAGAAACAGCAGGGAAGAAAGAATATTTGAAGAAAAATGGCCCAAAATCTTTCAATTTAATGTAAGCAAAAATACCTACAGATCTAGAAAACTCAAAGCACCCCAAACAAGACTTAAGAAAGAAAGAAGGACAGACAGATGGAAATAAACAAAGAAAAAAATAGTGTAATAGTAACAACTATACCAAGGCACATCATAATTAAATTTCTGGAAATCTGAGATAAATAGAAAATACTAAAAAGATCTTGAGGCCAGGGGAAAGCATTATACCCAGAGAAAAAAACATCATGGAAGGAATTGACAGTGAAATGACATCTCTAAATCTCTGAAAGTAAAATATGAACTCTCAAGCTAGAATTTTATATCCAGCAAACAAATTTATTGATTAATAAGACAAGATAAATGTTACTTATGACAAAATGGAAGAAAAGTAGATAAGAATATTTATTGGTTAGAGACCTGTACTAAAAGAAATGTTTAAGAAAAGTTTTCAATATAGATAAAACTAATACCAGATAGAAGTAGAAATCTATACAATTAGTTGAAAAACACTGTAATTATAAGTATGTGGGTAAATATAAAATATATTTTTCTTTATAGTTACTTAAGTGAAATAATTGTTAAAGTAAAATAATTAAAATGTAATGTGAGGTTTATAATTTATGCAGGAATAAAAGTATGATAATTATAACCTAAACACTCAATTTGGGGATACAAAAGTGCAGTGCTATAATATTCTTACACTATATATAAATTGGTAAGATATTATTTGAAGGAAGATTGTAATAAACTAACAAAGTGTGTTGAAAAACTCAGAAAAACAAAATATGTTAATTAGTTACAATAAAACCAATGAAAGAGATACTTACTGTAAGTCAATGTCTGCAAAGGTACACTTAAAATATAATGATACAGATTTTTTTTTTTGAAAAACAATCTCACAGCATTTATTGTCATCTGGTAATAACATAAAGGTGAGCAAAACAATATGAATAAATGCTTTAGAACTACACTTCTAACAAAGGACACCTAAACAAACTGTACTGCCTTCTCAACAATTTCTCACTTCATTGGTCATTTCTAGTTGGAGACACTTTGGAGCAGAGTAATGCCATCTCCTTTTAGCATTTTCTGACCCAGTTGTTTTTTTGACTTTGTTTTATAAATGGTATGTATCTTGTTCTGTTAATGTTTTATAACAAATACTATAGACTCAGTGGCTTATAAACAACAGAAATGTATTTCTTACAGTTCAGGAGACCAGGAAGTTCAAGATCAAAGTGCAGGCAGATTCAGTGTTTGGTGAGAGCCTGCTTCCTGATGCATAGATAGCTGTCTTTTCACCATAACCTCATATGATGGAAGAGGCAAGGGAGCTCTCTGAGACCTTCTATAAGGTCACTAATCCCATTCATGAGAACTCCACCTTAATAACCTAAGCACCTCCCAAAGGTCCTACTTCCTAATACCATCATATTGAGGTTAGGATGTCAACATATGAATTTGGGAGACACAAACATTCAGACCACAGCATTCTACTCAGCCCCCCAGAATTCATGTCCTTCTTGCATGCAAAATACATTCATTTCATCCCAATATCCCCAAAAGTCCTAGCTGGTTCTGGCATCAATTTTAAAATCTAAGTCTAAAGTCGCATCTTAAATATCATCTAAATAAGATATTAATAAGATATGATTCATCCTGGGACACATTGCTCTCCAGCTACGAACTTATAAAATCAGACAAGTTATGGGCTGCCAAATTAGTATGGTAGGACAGGCAGAGGATAAACATTCTGATTCCAAAGGGGAAAATTAAGAAAAAAGAAAGGAGTCATAAGTCCCAAGTTAGTCCAAACTATAAGGGAAACTCCATGAGATCTTAGGACTTGAGAATAATCCTTTGACTCAATGCTCTGCCCTGCATGCCAAGAGGCAGAGGTCTTACATTTCTGTGGCAAGAGTCCCATCTTCTGGAACTCACTGGAGCAAAGGTTCCCTACTTTGAAGGAGTTAGGCCCCCAAGGCTCTGGGTGGCCCTGCTCCCATGGCAGCAGGGACACTGTCCACCTGGGCACTGTCCTCACAGCTCTGAGGGACCGTGGTTCTGTTCTTTAAAATCTAAGTAGAGTCAGCCATGTCCCCAGGGCTTCTGTACTCTGGGCCTGTGATGGGAGGGGCAGGCCTAGTGATGTCCCAATTGCCTTTCTGGTCATTGTTCCATTGTTTTTGGAAGATAGATCTGGCTTCTGTGGAGATTGCTGATTCATATTAACCTCATTATCAAATGGTCCCTGGCTACTCCCTTAGTTTTTTGTTTGTTTGTTTTTTCCCAAGCAGGCTTTCCAATTCTTTTCAATATGAATCATCTGAGAACTTTCCAAATTTTTCAGTTCTGCTTTCATCCTAATTAACAATTCTGTCTTTAAAGTTATTTCTTTATTCTTATATTTTACAATGAGTCAGAAGAAACCAGACTACTCCTTCAACAGTTGCTTAGAAATTGCTGCAGCTGATTTCATAGCTCACAGTTTCTACACAAAATACAAGTGCACAAACACAATTCAGACTTCATTTCCACTTAATATCAAGGATGACTTTTCCTCCATTTCCAAATAACATTTTCCTCATTCCAGTCAGGAATTATGGATGGTAAAGACCATTCTGATGATGTCATAATCAACATTATGTTCAGGATTACTTAGGTATTCACTAACAAAGTTGAGGCTTTCTCTACAGCATTCCTCTTTTCTTCCTGGGATCTCACCATAATCACCCTTAATAGTTCACTCACAGCAATGTAGGCTTTTTCTAGCATAGACCTCAAAATGCTTCCAACGTCTGTCTATAATGCAGCTCCAAAGCTGCTTCCATATTTTAGATATTTTTATTTTAGGAGCAGCACCGTCCTTCTTGGTACAAATTTCCTGTCTTGGTCTGTTTGGGCTGCTATAAAAAACCATCATAGACTGTGTGGCTTACAAGCAACATAAATTTATTTCTTAATGTTGTGGAGTCTGAGAAGTCCAAAATCAAGGCACCAGCAAATTTGGTGTCTGGTGAGTACCCAATGCCTGGTTCGTTGGTGGCTGTCTTCTTACTGTGTCCTCATACAGTGGAAAGGATGAGAGAGTTCTGTAAGGTCTCTTTTATAAAGACACTAATTCCATTAACAAGGTTCCACCCTCATGATCTAGTTATCTCCCAAAGTCCTCACCTCCCAATACCATAATGGTGTTTGTTCAGTGACTTTTTCCTTTTTTTTTTTTTTTTTTTTTAAAGAAACTGTATTCCTTGCCATGCATGGTCACTGAAGTGTCTGTTTCTTAGAGTATGCTCAGCTTTGGTTCTCTAAAATTTCTATTTCTTTTATTGATATTTTCTATTTATGAGACATTTTCACACACCCCCTTTACTTCTTTTAGCATAGTTTCATTATCCTAGAGTGACTCCACCATTTATGCAGAGCTAGGGGTAAACTTCAGAAAGAAAAAAAGAACAGAGAAAAGTGAAGAGTCTAAGTGAGTTACAGGACATCAAAAATGGACCAGCATATACATTATGGGAGTTCCAGAAGAAAAAGAGAGAAGGGGCACACAGAATATTTGAAGAAATAGCAGCTGAAAACTTCCCAACTTTGATGAAAAACATAAATTTAAACATCCAAGAAGTTCAAAGAATTCAAAATAGAATAAACATAAGGACAGAAAATTAAACACATTAAGCTATGAAAGACAAAACAGAGAGAATCAGGAATGCAGCAAGAGAAAAATGACTAGTCACATAAAAGGGATCCTCATTAAGAAATCACAAAGGCAATTGAAAGATATAGAAATCATTGACCTAAGAAATCAAGAGGAGAGTATTTATTCACAGATAACGTAATCATATATAGAGATGATTTTATACAATATACACACACACACACAAAAAAAGACCCACATACAGACACACACACAAAACCCCAAAGCTGAGTGAGAATAGCAAGGTTGCAAGATACAAGACTGATATATCAGAATTAATTTTATTATTAAATAGTAACAATGAGCAATTAGATAATGAAAATATTTAAACAAAATTTTACAATGGCAAAAAACCCACTGTAAAACAGTTAAGTATTTTTAATGAACTCTGTATAAGGTATATTCACTGAAAACTACAAAACTTGGAAGACCTAAGTAAATAGATATTCACTGAAAACTACAAAACTTGGAAGATCTAAGTAAATAGACTAAGTGTCATATTCATTAGTCAAAGACTCAATATTCTTAAGAAGATAATTCCTCCCAAATAGAGCTCATAATACCATTAGGTTTTCTGTTAAAAATTGACAAGCAAATTCTAAAATCTATATAGATATGCATGAAGACTTAGGAGAGCCAAAAGGAGTTTGAGTGACATTCAAGAAGGGTGACTTAAATTGTCTTATTTTAAGATTTCTATTATTTTGCATCAAAAGTATAATGACGGTATAAAAATGGACATGTAGATAAATATAATAATATAGGATTTTATTTTCTGAATGCATTTGGAGTTAACTCCCTTCTTTCTCTTATTTTTCTTTACAGTTGTTATTATGATTTTTACTCAGTCATTAAATACTTAATAACAATGGAGTGTCTCTGAAAAGATGGAGAGGAGAGAAACAAGTCATCTTATGACAACCCCCTCAAAGCTGTTCACAGATTTTCTCCAAGAAACAGAAGCAAAAATATCTATAAGACAGATGGAGAGAAAGAGAGAAAGAAAGAAAGAAAGAAAGAAAGAAAGAAAGAAAGAAAGAAAGAAAGAAAGAAAGAAAGAAAGAAAGAAAGAAAGAAAGAAAGAAAGAAAGAAAGAAAGAAAGAAAGAAAGAAAGAAAGAAAAAGAAAGAAAGAAAGAAAGGAAGGAAGGAAGGAAGGAAGGAAGGAAGGAAGAAAGAAAGAAAGAAGGAAACAAAGAAAGAAAGAAAAAAGAGAGAGAGAGAAAGGAAGGAAGGAAGGAAGGAAGGGAGGGAGGAAGGATGGGGCAGGGAGGGAGGGAAAGAGGGAGGAAGAAAGATAGATAGAGGATAGATAGATACATAGATACATAGGTAGATAGGAGATAGATCTATTCAATTTTTCAATGATTCAGAGCTTCGTCTTGTCAATATTTTAGTTTAAAACACAGACTATTTTCCAAAAGTGCAAATATCTGTTTCAGAACAAACCATTAAAAAAAATTAGGAAACAATGTTTTAAGAGCTCGTTAAATGAGTTTCACCAGAGGTTATGACTGCTGGTTTTATAGTCAGTACTTTAAAAATATAGCTTTTTTCACAATTTGTGATATTCCTTCGGTTATAGGTTATCATGTATATTTGGCAAAATGCTATTACAAACACTGACATAATATATTACTTTAAATTTCTCAAATGTCCAAGACTAAAGAGCAGGAAGAATATGGGGTACAGAAACAGAATGAAGAACACATGGAAAGTGTGATGTAGGAGGTTTAAAGTTGTATGATTAATGTCTTAGCATAAATTAAATATTCTGTAGCCTTATTTTCATAATGTAGCACTTCTGATGTAAATAATTTACCAAAATAAATGTCAGATAATATTGGGTCTGTGTGGGATGGGGTTACACTTGGATCTAAAATGAAGTATATCTCTTATAATGACAGACAGAGAGATACAGTATCGTATGTTCCTTGCTTTCAAATTAGTAGTTCTATCTGTTGAACTAGTTGTCAGTTTCATCCAAATACTGTGATATGTATGGTGATTTGTGAGGATTCTGGAATATGATAAACATCTTCCTTCTGGTATGTAATAACTTCCAGGCCACTGAATCCAGAAAATAGCTAATGCAAAGTGATGATAAGGACACAAGTAGAATATACCAAAAATCACAAAATTTGAGCCCAAATTCTGAGTTACTAAATCATACATCAAAAATTATGCCAAATATTACAGTCATCAAAATTGGCTGCTTCAGTTGTGCTGTGTAGTGCAAAATTAAAGCATGTGGCTCCTTATTCATTCTTATTAAGAATTTTAAGGCAGCAGCACCAGAATGCCTAACCAAGACTGGGGCCCTTTTACACACAGGGTCTTGTGTGACTATACATGTTGGGTGTCCAGGAAGCCAGTGGTGACTGTAGTCTTATACTTCAAATATGCCATTAAGTGTAAGCTGTGACATCAAACCCAAGACATGCCTTCAAAATTAAACAGCTTTTCATAGTTTAAAAAAAAAAAAACCTCAATATTAATTATAAAATTTAAATTAAAGAAGAACCAGAATTATACAAATATTAAATTGAATTGTACAAAGTACATCTTAAATTTAATTGAATGTGATGCTTAACATAATTTAGTTTCTGAAATGTATACATTAAACCAATCTACATAAAGTAATAAGTTCCTCTCTTCCTTTTTTTGCTTCCTTCTACTTATATTTTTTGCTTTGTAAACTTGATAAAGGTCACATATATGTTTGCCCAGTTGTATCCCCCTATATATAATTAAATGGTAAAGAGCTTATTGATGGGAAGTTTCAAAATCCCACAGGAGTATCTGCTAAGTTCCCTCAGGACTTTATGTGCCTCTAGCAATGCTATGACCTCCATTAATTGTTATACCTAGTGTATTCTAGAAAATAGGAGGCACACTCTAGAGTTAGTGCTTGGGTTCAAATCCTTGTCCAAAGATATAGGCAATATCTGTAACTTTGGACAAGCTACTTGCTATTCTTATTATTTTTTATTTGTTTATCTGTAAATTAAGTACTCATTTTAACATTTACCAAGATAAGTGCAAATAATACAGTACTATTATGCTTACCTCATAGAGTTATGAGAATTAATTGAAATAATCTGTGTGAATCTATGAACATAGATAGAATGTAATATGTATTGAGTAAAGGTTAGCTATTGTGAGATACATTATTTTGTATTATTTGTGTGCTACCCATAGGGCACAAGGAATTACTCCCTTCTATTGCACAGGGAATAATTACAAAGACCAATAGCAGGAGACATGTGGATGGTGGAGAATGTGAAGGAAAGAAATCACTGATAATTGTTTTTCAAGAAATAGTGCAGGTTTGGGACATTCTCAGAGAGTAAATGTAGCTGCCATCTATCTTGAAGACTGTAGAGATAGCTTACTGGATACCTGAGAATGTTCCTGGCTAAAATAGGCTTAGAAAAACTAAGGTTTAGACTCCATCTTAAGTTTTCTTCAAGAGTATAATTTAGTGAGTTGTAAAATATACAGATAGGGCTTAGGAGTTACAAGAGAAAATTGTATGTAATGTTTTATATCTTTTCTCTCAGGGTGGGCTGGCTCTTTACCATCTTCAATCTTGTACAACTGCCCCCATCCCCACCCAACCACTCCTTTCTTGAGGGTAAGGGTACTTGCACTGCTCTATTGCCCAACCTTTTTTCTTTTATTTTTACCAAGTTCCATCTTGAAATAACAGCCAATAGCTTTCCAAAAAAAGGTTTCCTTTCTTGGGGAATGAAGTTAGGGAAATTCATTAGCCTTATTGGCTAGTCCCTATAATTTCAGTTTTTAGCCCCTTTTTAATCTTTATATATTTCTCATTTCCACATTTCTTTATTCTATGTCTAAGTTGGTCTCAACTGAAAGAATGTCTCCTCTTACCATTGGCACTATTTTTCGCTGTTGTCATCCTGTCCTTTGTTATGTCTGACATAATTTTTCACTCTTCAAACTGTAATCTGCAATGAGGTGGATATTACCACTGTGTAGTTAACACCAGAAGCAGATTTTCCCTTTCCCTGGGAAGGCATGTCTACCTGTTAGGGGGCAGTCCTATGGTTCTTGCACTACAGCAAATACACACACATAAGTCAGTTTGAATAAAGTTTATCAAAGTTTCATGGTATTTTTGAACATGAACAGGCCCCTGTTTTAGTTATCTATTACTCAGTAATAAATCCCATGAAAATTTAGTGGCTTAAAATAACAATAATGAACATTTCTCTTTGACATTTAGATTGAATGAGCTTAGGAATAGTTCTAGTTTAGCGCCTCACATGTAATTGAAGTCAGATAATGCCTGAAACTGCAGACATCTGAAGCCTCTTGGGTGGGATAGCCAATATAAAATTTTTCACTCATGTGACTGGTGCCTTGATACTCTAGTTGGTGTTTTAATCTGGTTGGTGTTTTAATCTGGTGTTAATCTGGTGTTTTATTCTGGTGTTTAATCTGGTGTTTTAATCTCTAGTTGGGCTGCTTAGAGATTGATGATGTCAGTATAGTCTCATTTTTTACATGGTTGCTGACTTCTAAAGGAAAGCATTACAAAACAGCTAAAAGGATCATCTGCAGCTAGGAAAGGAGGCAATCAATGTAGCTCAGGATATAGAGGGAGAAGAGAGAGCAATGGATACTTGCTTTTGAAAATCATATAACTCATATGCCTACATCGCAGAGTTATTTTAAGGCTCAAACATTTTTTGCACAATAGAGTGCTTTGTAAACTGTGACATACGTTTTACAACTTTCTGAATGTAAATTTCATTAATCAGAATAAAACCACCAATATCACCCTAAAAAATTATTAGGCCAGTTATAAGATAAATAAGTTCTAGGGATGTAATGAACAGCATGGTAAATATAATTAACACTGCTGTATTTTACTATGAAAGTTGTTAAGAGATTAAATCCTAAGAGTTCTCATCACAAGGAAAAAATATTTTTTTTCTATTTCTTTCATTTTGTACCTATATGAGATGACTGATATTCACTAAACTTATTGTGGTAATTGTTTCATGATGTATATAAACAAAATCATGCTATATATCTCAAACTTGTACAGTGTTGCATGTCGATTATATCTCAATAAAACTAGAAGAAAAAATAAAAACAAATAAACGCAAAGAAAAGAAAAGGAAAGGAAAGACAGCTTGGAGGAAGATATCAATTCTCTCAGTGGTGAGGCCTGGAACTGACTAGAGTCATTTTCACCATATATGATTTTTCAGAGCAATCACATGCCAGGCCAGATCAAGAGGGTGGAGAAATAGATGTCATAATTTGATGGCATGTGTGTACTGAGGGGGTAAAAATAAATGGTAACATGTTGGAGAGAAGCTACCCCAACTCATATGCAGTGACCATAACTTTTTTTTCTTCCCTCCATGCTTTCTTTTTTTCCACAAACATATATTAAAATCCACTCTGCCCTCAAATGCATTCAGCATTTAACTCATTTCTTCCCTTTTATTTATAATTAAAATTGAACTATAATATAAACTAAATGTTTTTGTCTTTTACATGTCATCAACTATTTCCAATTTCCATTAGAAATTACTATAGACAGTCCCAACTGATGATGGTCCAACTTACAATTTTTCACCTTTATGATGGTGCAAAAGCAATAGTTTTTCAGTAGAAACTGTACTTTGAATTTTTAATTTTGGTCTTTTCCTTGGTAGTGATATGTGTTGTATGATGCTCTCTTAGGAAGCTGGACAGAGTCAGTGAGCTGCAGCTCCCAGTCAGCCATGTAATCACAAGGGTAAGCAACCAATACACTTACAACCATTTTGTTTCATACTTTCAGTACAGTATTCAATATTTTATGCAATATATCTATCACTTTACTGTAAAATAGACTTTGTGTTAGATGGTTTTGCATGACTGTAGGCTAACATAAGTGTTCTGGGTACATTTAAGGCAGGCTAGGCTAAGCTATGATGTTCAGTGGGTTAGCTGTATTAAATGCATTTTCAACTTATGATATGTTCAACTTAAGTTGGGTTTTTTGGGAGGTAACTCACCCCATGGTAAGTCAAGTAAGATACATATTTTTCCATCTATACTTTAATGCCAAAAAAAGCACAAATTACATTGCCAATAGCAATTTATTGAATAGGAAAAATAATTTATTTACTTAACTACATACATATGTAATATTATTTTTCTCTCCTTATAATGCTTTTTGTTTTTTCCGAATCTGATGTAAAATTTTTTAGCAAAAAGACTGCAAATAATCTATTTAGTATTTTGTGTCCTAACACAATGTTCAATACATTTCTACCAAATTAGTAATTCTAACAAAGAATGTGTACCGTGAAAACCTAATCATAATTTTCTTGGTTTGTTTTTTATTTTCCTATAAACACTTATGATTAGTATTTAAGCAAATATGCTTTTGAATATGGAAACCCAAAGAATTTCTACTTCAGAGGTAAATAGGAAATTCGAGGGTAATTTCTACCATCACATCATTGTTAACAAAGAACATGTACATCTTTGGGACCTTGAGAATTTTGTTAGAATTAATCACATCATGATTCTAAGTCACCTTGAAAATATACAGAGCCATATTAAAAGGAAAAGAAGTCTAATAATATATTATGTCTATACTAAAATGTTTGCTCTATGATAATGGGTGCCAGTATTTTCTGACAGCTCTTCCGGAAATTCTTTTTTTGTTCCTTTGATATTGTGCTATATATAACTGACACTATTTTCTGACCCATCAGCAAAAGTATTTAAATACAAACAGTAGAAATATTAATGCAAGCAGTGAAGAACTTTTGATTGTTTTCTTCTCAAAACTCTATGATTTAATATGAAGTTTACAGTATGTGGTTATAATTCTTCCTCTCATACAAGCTTTCAAAAATAAGAAAGGTATATTTTCCTTTGACCTGAAAAAGGAAAAGTAGGAAAGAGTTTATCTTCTTCAACAGACTTTTTTTTTTTTCCTCAGAGAACTTAACATAACTGTGAATTTGCTTCAGTTGAATAACCTGCTTTTAATGCACAAAATCAGACATGTAAGGTCTTAAATTTAGTGAGAGGAAAAGTTTTGAGATGTCTTAGATTCTTTTGAAGGGAAACATTGAGATATACTTATAGTCACTGTGGATGGATGTATAAACTAAATTTTCAGCTACATTTCCACAGCATAATATCATATATTTGCAACATTTATTTACAGGTTCAAAAGTAAAATAATAAAAAATACATAAAATTTATTGGAAACCTGATTTAAAGAAGTAAAACTTTTACTGGGAAAAAATCTTATTAAAATTATTTCTGTGCCTGTTATATAAGGTTATGTTGGAAATTGCCTTTTATTTTGTTTGAAAATAATTTCTAATTTTTCAGCCACATAATTTCTAATTTTTCAACCAGAATTTGTTAAATTTGTTAAATTCCTAGTACATGCATAGGTTTTAACTGAAGGTATAAGATTCACAGGTAGAAGAATATAATCATGGTATTTGAAATCTAAGAATGCTATGATTATAGCTCTGCATGGTTTATCAATAGAGTGAAATTCAATATATACATTCTGATTATATATCTGGTTGAGTATTCATAATATCTTTGAATATTGAATTATAAAACTTTATAAACATTAATGTACTAAAATATCTTAATAGAGAATTACAAATAAACACTTGGAATTTGGAGAAATCTAAAATGACTGCTTGTCTCAAAGTATAATCCCTGGTAGCTTTTCACCAGTTTGAACTTGTTATTACTCAGTCTTGTGACCGACCATACCCCTAACATTGAGGTGTATGTATTCTAGGGTATACCCCATGTTGAACCATAGGGTAGGAGAAGAACCTGGGTAATTATGGCACATCCTCCTAAAGCATCAATATTAATAAAAGATTGGAGAAGGTATACATCTAAATTAAACTTAGGGTTGCCAGATTTAGTAAATAAATACAAGCCTGACAGATCTAAATTTCGGATAAACAATAATTTATTTAGTGTAATATGTCCTTTGCAATATTTGGGACATACTTATACTAAAAATAAAAATTGTCAGTTATCTGAAATTCAAATTTAACTGTGAGTCTTGTATTTTACCTGAAACACTAATTAAAATATTAACAGAAACATAAAATATATTAACAGATGCAAACATTTAGTATAATTTAACAATAAAATGAAGTGATTTAATAATAAAACAAAGTGATTTAATAACATTTTCTTTTAGAGTAATATTATACTTCCAGAACTGCCATTATTTCCTCCCTTTGGATAATTTATTTTATTATTTTTATTTTTTTATGTGGGTAGTAACACTTAATATGAGATCTACCTTCTTAACAAAATGTAAGTAACAATAGAATATGTTAACTACATTACATAATGTTGTACCATAGATCTCTAGAACTTATTCATTTGCAAAACTGAAACATTATACCCATTGAACTGCAACTCATTTTCCTTTCCCCGGGGCAATCATTTTATCTTCTGCTTTTCTGAATTTGACTATTTTAGGTACCTCATATGAGTAGAATCATGTTCTTTTTGTGATCAGCTTATTTCATCTAGCAGGTTCACCTATGTTGTCAAAAATGGCATCCTATCTTTTTTTCAGGCTGAATAGTACTCCACTTTATGTATATATCATATTTTGTTTATTCATTGATCCATCAATGAAAACTTAGGTCTTGGCTACTGTGAATGGTACTGCAATGAACATGGAAGTGCAAATATCTCTTTACAATCCTGATTTCAATTCTTTTGGATATATACTCAGAAGAGTGGGATTGCTGTATTATACAGCAATTCTATTTTGAAATTTATTTTAAAACTTCTATACTGTTTTCCATAGCAGCTACACCACTTTACATTCCCTCCAATAGTGCACAAGTGTTCCAATTTCTCCTCAGTATATATAAATGTAGAGATATATGTAAGTATATAATACATATACATAATGATATATGTATTATATACATGTATGTAATGATGCATTATGTATTATATATGTATATTTATAATAGCCAGGCTAACAGGGGTGAAGTTATATCTCACTGTGGTTTTGATTTACCTTCCCTAATGATTAGTGATGTTGAACTTCTTTTCATGTTTTCATATACATTTTGGCCATTCAGTCTTCTTTGGAGAAATGCCTATTCAAGTCTGCAGCCCATTTTGTAACTGGATTATTATTGTTCACTATTGCATTGTATGAATTTTTATATATTTTGGATAATAACCTCTTTTCAAATATATGATTTGCCAATAATTTCTCCTATTTCTTAGATTGCCTTTTCACTCTGTTCATTATTTCCTTTGCTGTGCAGAAGATTTTTAGTTTGATGCAATCCATTTTGCTTTTGTTGCTTGTGCTTTGGTATTATATTGAAAAAGTTATTGTTAAGCTTGATGTTATGAAGCTTACCCATTGTGTTGTATTCTAGGAAATTTAAAGTTTCAGATTTAGTTTATTCCTGTGTATGGTGTAAGATAGGAGTTCAATTTTATTCTTTGTCATATTGTTATCCAGTTTTCCCAACACCATTTATTGAAGAGACCATAATTTTCTCATTGCTTATTCTTGGTACACTTGTTGAAGAGCTGGTGGCCTTATATGCATGGGTTTGTTTCTCAGCTATATTCTGTCCCATTGGTTTATATGTCTTTTTTTTTAATGCACTACCATACTGTTTTGATTACTGTAGCTTTGTAGTATAGCATGAAATCAGAAAGTGTGATATCTCCAGCTTTGTTCTTCTTTCTCAAGATTGCTTTGCAGCAGTAAGTCCTTCCACACCTTTTCCTTTGTTCCTAGCTATCCCAGGCATCTAGACTATGCCAGTTCTTTCAGTGCTCTGTTAGGTGAGACAGAAGCCAGACCCTTAGGAAGCTCACTGAAAGGCAGAGGACTTTGGCTGTTCACCCCATCCCCCCAACCTGAGGTGGAAGTTGCAGCCCAGGGTGCTCACTTTTCATATTAGTTGTGCCAACCTGGGAGGGTGGCTGATGTGGGTAAAGTAAAATTGCTCTTCTTGTCTGTTTCAGTGCACTTGTTTTGTTTTGGGTACATTGGGGTTACTGCAGCTTCTTAACTGAATTCTGGACCTCTCATGAAGTATTTTAGTCCTTTGATTGATGCTTTTGTTTGGGAACAAGGGCTGGAACTTCTTATTCTGTCATCTTATTGATGACACTTCCCCCCAAACTGCAGCTATTGTCTATTCATTCTTCAGAGGACTCATTTTGGTAAAATTTTTGCAAAACCTTTTCATAAATACAAAAACTTAAAGTGTGCAGGTTTAAAAACATGGCTGCTAATACTTTGACATCTCTCTATGGAAATGGGGTATCCACACCCTCTCTCCTTGAAACTGGACAAGTCTGTCAGTGTTTGGAGTAGTTGAATACACTGGGAGTGAAGTTAATGCAGAAATGATCATTTAACTTCTGTCTTGAGTTCAAAAGAACATTTTCTCTTGAACTCCTGAGATGCCATGTCAGAAGTCTTACCATCCTAAGGTCTAAATACTCTGAGAGGCTCAAGTTTCTTGGTAGACCTAATGTAGACATTTTAATCTAAAATTCAGATATGCCTAACCTTCTAGACATCTCAATCCAGGTGCCAGTTTTGTGAGTGAAAAACCCTCTAAATAATTTCATCTCCCTGACATTCAGGTAACCCCAGGAAGTTTAAATCTTTCCCACAAAGTCCCCAGACATTGTGGAGCAGATACAAGTCATCTTTGCTGTGCCCTGTCTGAATTTCTTACTAACAGAATAACATAGTTGTTGTTTCAATCCACCAAGCTTTGTAGCAGTTTGTGACTTAGCAATTGATAACTGAAATGGCATATGACTAAAAAATTTAAAGTGTTAACTTTTTAACACAATAACAGGGGTATTATTTTGAAAATATATATATATATTTTAATATTTTCAGAACTGAGAGCAGAAAGATAGCTTAGAGTAATTTAGTTTGAGCTGCTTAAAATTTAATGTGCCTATGAATCACCTGAAGATCTTATAAAAATGGTACTTTTGATTCAGTAGTTCAGAGGTGGGGATAAAATATTACATTTCTAATAAATGTCCATATAATGCTGATGCTGCTGGTCCCTGGGCCATGTCTTGAATTGCATACCTCTGTTTCAAATCCCTCATTTTGAATTTGAGAAAATTGAGATTTAAAGTGATTAAATAGTTGTCTCAAACTGACAGATAAATGATGACAAGCCAAGTTGTATTCCTCAGCAGAGCCCATGGCCCTGGGTTGTGGGTTATCAAGAGGAAATTATAAATAATGGAGAAGAGCTTTATTATTTGGTGATCACCCATATGCCAGTAACTATGTTAAATACATACATATATATATATATATATATATATATATATATATATATATATATCACCTCACATTTTCTTCACTATAATACTTCAAGAAAGATAATTTTATACTCAAATTGTAGAAGAGAAATTTAAGGCCTAAAGAGATCAAATGACGTATTAGAGGCAGGGTTTGAATACAGGGCTTTTGGGCCTTAAAATTTTTATTCTTCTTATGGCATAAATTTTCCATGGTCACTGAGGGATAAATGTCATTGTGGCTATGCTGGAAAAAAAAAAACAAAACAAAATGGAAGTGTCATAGAGAACAAATGGATGAAGAAAAATATAACTTCATGTTTTATACCTCTATCAGGAACTGTATCCATACTATAACAATATTATTGAATAACACTCTTAAACTTGATCAAAACATGCATTTTTTGGCTTTAATCTAGTGACAAATGTAAATATTTATTTATTGTCTACCCAGTTATTCATTCAATTATCATTTATTGAATAAAAATACATTTTCACACTCAATTTTATGTATTGGGATATACACATGCAAAAGAAACATAAAGTTCCTTTAGGGGCAAATAGCCAAGTGCTTTTATGTGTGTTAAGGTGTAATTTTCAAAATTGAAAAACATGTTTCACATAAATAATGAATATGTGTCAAAAAGTTTATTCAACTAATTAGTGAGGTAACCAGTCAGATATTAAAACTTGTTCAGAGAGCGTATGGAGTGCTAAGAATTTATAGGCAACTAATAAAGAAATGTTAGTATAAGACTGTTAGATTAAATACAAAACTAGTTAATGTTCTACAAGGTAATAAGACCAAATCACTGACGTTTTTACCACTGAGTGATTATATGTATATCAACCAGACAAAAATCTGAAGATAATAAGGAACTTCACCAAATCTGGATATGTAAATGGATTGTCTTAACATTCCTTTCCATGGTGATTATAAAAAGTCTCTAAAAGTCATTCTTAATTGCAAAAAGGGGCAGGTTTTATTATGTTTAGACTGATTATTTACATAGATGCAACATGATAAAGACCTCCCTGAGTTTGCACTATGAATTTAGAGCCATATAAATCTATTGTTCAACTATTAAGCCAGAGAATTAACCACTGTCTACAAAATGTAATACTAGTATTTTTTGTGTGTAAATTCTTCTAATTTTGAGATGCCCCAAATTTGCTAAAGTTTCTGGTCTGCAAGGAAGTAACCTTCCTTTCCAGCTGGGAGATTTGGTCCCAATAAGCCAGACATCCTGTGGGTTTAGCAGGAACGGGCTCCATATGGAAAATTCTTACTGAACATGACTGAAGCAGAAACAAAAACAAAATTACAAAATCATTGGAGAAGAAAAAAGAAAAAATGCAGATAAACAGGCTCAGAAAGTTAATGTTCTACTGCCACTTGGGATTCATTCTGGGAGATAAGAAAATGCACGTGACAAGGCTTAAGCAGCCCATGAAGTGCACTTCTTAAATAACATTGTTTAAACGATTATCAGGTCACTCCACTTGGGACAAACTCTAAAACTATTGAAGTATAATTTCCAAAAAGTTAAGAACATGACTCATAAAACTATATAATGAATATGTATCAAAAATTTATCCAAATCATTTATTAATGGGATATTCAAAAGATTTCCAAATTGTTAGAAGACCATTTAAGAAGCTAGGTGTTTACATGAATTTAATAAATGAATTTTAGTATAAACTTCTGAATTAGATACAAAGATGGTTAATATCCAACTGTGTATTTAGTCTGACCTTTGAGGTTATAATTTCTCCAGCACAGAAATTATATCCATCTCAACTGAAAAAAATATGTAGGTTATAATGTACTTTTACTGTATCTGAAATTATCAATCAATAGTTTTAACAGAGCTTTTTTTCTGAAAACCCAGTGAACATAAATTTTACTTTTTTCCCTGAAGATTCATAAAAAACAATAAGAGCATATTTTTTGAAAAAGAATGTAGTTGATAATCTCTCCTAAACCCCTCTAGGATAGATTTCCTCCCAGTTTATCACCCTACTATGTATGTTTTTCTTTATTTTCTCTTTTTGCTTGATTTTTTCACAATTGAAATCCACTGTCAATGAAGAGTTCTTTTTTTGAGACTGACTTCTAAATTAGTGGGGAAAAAATCTGATTTCACTAGAAGACAATTTTTTATTAAATTTTTAAGTTTAAGAATAAACAATATAATAAAATTTATATTAATTTCTTAGAGATGTGCCAACTACCTATTTTGCCATTTAGAAAGAGTGGCCTACTTTTAGGAACATAATCATTTCTATATTAAACCTGATGAGAAGCTTTTGAAAAACTTCTGGGAGCCCTTGGGACCTCATGATTGTTTACATGTTTATGAGTTTGAATGTCTATTAAAACATATAAAACTCTCCTAAATTTTTTAGATAATATCTCTGAAATATCCAATATTGTGCCTTTTATCTATGACTTTCTGTGATTATGTTGTGGTCATTTAACCCCCAGGATACTAAGAGAAATATAAATGAATGAATATTGCCACATATTCTTTTGGCAAAATGTAATGGTCCATTGTATGATAAAGGTCTTCCCATTGAATGGCCAACTGGAAGAAAATACCACATTTTCTTTTTGTCCTTAATCATTCATTATATGATTTTCAGAATTATATGATCAATTTCACTGTCATGATTAATGTCAACAGAGCTGCTATGAATAATGTTGCATTCATCTTCTGATTCATATAATTGTAAAATATCTTCTTTCAGTTTTTGCTACTAAAAGAATAAATTTTAAGATTCTGAATTCTCTACCTAGTGAAATCTAAAGGAAGAATATAATACGTTCATTAAAGATGATGCAATACACTAAGAAAAATGAGAGACGATCAATTTCTCATTGCATCATCTTTCTAGGTGATTCTTTCATTCTTCTGTTACATTTTCTTTTTGTTTTAAACTTTTATTTATTTATTTTTGAATAGTTGGGAATAATGGACAAACAACTGTGAAATAATTTTGAGGATAATTAACAAAATATTTCAATGTATGGGAAATATAAGATAACTAAGATCCAGTATGTATGTTAGATTCATAAAGAGATGCAATGAACCTATATTTTAATTATGGGATAGAATGAGTTATATTCAATTAAAAAATATGAAGTAAATTATTTTCTTGTTCTTCGAAGGACAGTTAAGAAAGACTAAATATCATAAAATATCAAGTCTTATAAAGAGTTAGAACTCCTCAAAAAAAGAAATTCAAAAACTAAAATTGGTTTCAGTGGATCCTGATGACATACCACCTAGGGTGATACGACTACTGCATAGATAAAAGGCTATCAACCAAGATTAGTTGCATGGTCATGTTTGAGAACAAGGAGCTAAAAATCCAGATGACTATAAATCAATATGAAACAATTTAATCTACCAGTAATTGTAAATAAAATCTCAGTTGTCATGAATATGATCACACAAAAAAGAAAAACTTTTCCTATATCCCCTAGACTATGTCTAACCAACATTTCAGATTATAAAATTGACAGTATCATCAATGAAATTAGTGCAAATTACTAATTTCATGATAAGGTAATCATTTAGTTGAGCAAATAAATATAATTTTATTTGTATAAATTTAAGACACGGTAGGTGACATTTTTTTACTTTATTAAATAGAATCCAAAAGTATAATTAACAATGTTCAGGGCTTCCCTGGTGATGCAGTGGTTGAGAATCTGCCTGCTACTGCAGGGGACACAGGTTCGAGCCCTGGTCTGGGAAGATCCCACATGCCATGGAGTAACTAGACCTGTGAGCCACAACTACTGAGCCTGCGTGTCTGGAGCTTGTGCTCTGCAATAAGAGAGGCCGTGACAGTGAGAGGCCCATGCACTGTGATGAAGAGTGGATCCTGCTCACCACAACTAGAGAAAGCCCATGAACAGAAACGAAGACCCAACACAGCCAAAAATAAATAAATATACTAATTAATTAATTAATTAATTAAATTAAAAAACAAACAAACAAACAAAACAATGTTCAAGTATTCTTTGTGTTTTTGGAATATCTAAAAATATATTTATTGACATAAGCTGATAGGTTAGAGTACATAAGGATGAATTAACAAACTAATCATACAAATTAATATGTTTTAAAACAAAAACTTTATCCAAAAATAAACTTTTTGTATGTGTCTGATATGGAATGGCATTAATTCATTTAAATGTCATTTACTATATTATACTTTAATACTTATTACATTAAAGCATAATAACTTTCTTTTTCCTCCATACCCAGGCACACTTTGAGCTTCATAAACCAACTAATATATCTTGTTCTCAGCTCATGGAACTAAAAGTCAAGGTACAGAAGAGACAAACACATTTTTTATGTTGCAAATAGAATTTCTGAAAAGTTAGTTAATTAATTTATTAATTCAAAAAATATTTATCAAGTACCTACTGTGTTCTGGGCATTCTTTCAGGCCTAATCACTAAGTCAAATTTTCCTTAGACTATCTGGTGGGCATGTAAAATAAAACCCACCTCTTGTTTTAATAGATTAGCTTCTTAAAATGTCAACTTCTCTCTACCTAAGAAAGACTGATAGCCCTTGTTTAGATATGATT
This sequence comes from Stenella coeruleoalba, assembly GCF_951394435.1. Taxonomy (NCBI): domain Eukaryota; kingdom Metazoa; phylum Chordata; class Mammalia; order Artiodactyla; family Delphinidae; genus Stenella; species Stenella coeruleoalba. The sequence goes on along the minus strand of NC_137164.1, from coordinate 36,862,845 downwards.
ACACCTCAGATAAGTTGATGTTAGATAAATATCTCAGCTTGTGGGCGATTTTACTTTATCAGTCAAAATCTTTAGAGGGAAGTATTCTATTTTAATAACTAGGAAAACATATTTTTCTATGTTTTTATGAGTTATTTACTTGTTATAGTCTCTTTAAATAAGTTTTCTGAAAGATGTGTCTATTCAGGCATCCAGAAATAAATAATGTTAGATAATGAATGAATAGACTTTGGCTGTATCAACATATATTCTGTATATTATATCTTTTATTCTTTTCTGACTGAATTCTATTAAAGTGGGCTTCTTTGTCCTCTTTACACAGGGATTTACACTTTAGCTGTGTAGTACAATGTCTTTAAATAATTATTTTAAAGACTGAGACTATACCAAAGATCTATGGCTGAAGTGTCTATAGATCATCCTACATTTAGGCTAATAAAAATAATTATTTCAATTGTGCTGTCACATCTTATACAGATAGTTATACAAATACCTCAAGAATACATTCTTTAACACGCTCTTTCAATTCAATAATATCTTAATGATTTTTCACTTCCCTACTTAAAAGATGCTTTCTAGGAAGATTTGACTACATGATTAAGACTAAAGTTATAGAAATCTAAGAAAGAAATATTTACTAAAGAGGGATATATGATTGTGCATGAAAGAGATAATAGGATTCTATGTGTGCACATAAAAGAGATAATATTCTGAAATGCTGCTCTTAAAAATGTTTTGCCACACATACTTAAATAATTCATCATTTCTGTATTTCTCAAGCATTACCAGGACTGTTCAGCTTATTCTTTATATTTTTAACACTAATGGCAGAGGAGGGAGAGATATATATGTTCTTAACTGATATCTAAAGCCACATCTCTGCTTTAAAACACAGTACTGTTTAAAGACAGTATTTCCAAATGTCAACATGAATGGACATGTCAAATTGATGCTTAATACTAATTTGTTTATTTTTGTTTGACAGTACTTAGATGGTAAAAATTTAGGTATCAAAAATAAAGGTTCCTTATTGTGAAACACTGAAGTAGATTTTCCCTTGGTTTCATTGCCATAAATCCCATTAGTGTTAATTGGAGATTGGCACGTGCATTGAGAGTATAATATACCTCATTATTCATTGAGTAACAGCTACTGACTTTTAAAGGCCCTTTAGAATGTGTGACAGGAAACAAATAAAAGCACACCACTTAGCTTTTTGAAAGTTATTTTTGTATACCAGAAAATGAAACAAAAATATCTTCACAAACATTCCACTGCCATAGTTTTAACTTTATAATTTCAACAACAAAATCTTTAAAACCCCCTTTTGTAGCTTAACTAGCTAGTGAATATGTGAAGTAAGTATATCTCCAATCTGCTTAGTGGTAAGTGACCTCGGCTCTGAAGAGCATATGCTGTTTACTTTGTTGTTGTTGTTATTTTAGTTATTTGAACCATTAAAAATCTACTGTGAAATAAAATAATGATTTTAGTCAAAAATAATTAATATTTTGTGAAAGACCACTTTGGAATATTATGATAAAAATATCTAATAACTATGGGGTACTTATGAGACAGTCACTATTATAAGTACATTTCAAACATGAACTTGTTTAACACTCAGAACCCTGTGAGTTTGGTATCATCACTATCCCTATCTTATAGACAATACAATACAATTTACCAAAGGTAAATTAACTTGCTCAGAGTTATACACATAGTGAGTGGCAGAATTGACATTGGAACCCAGGGCGTGTGACTCAAAAACCAGGTTGATGCAATTATATTGGCGTGAAGAGTCAGCTTTGTCCTGAAACATGAACATACTAGTAAGCAAATTAAAACCTTCTAGCTGATCCAACTCATCCTTTTTAAGAAAGCATGTTAGATCAAAATATATTACCCATGCTTCATAGCTTTGTCTCCTCAATCACCTCATGTAGTTTAGAAAAATATTTCTTCCAAGCTCACACTGAGAAGATTTTCCAGTGACAATTTCAGAGTTCTTATGGTAAGAACTAAGATACACAAAGGGCATCTCTATGGCAGATGCTATTCTAAGCATATGTTTTTCATATATTAAACTGTTTCAATCTAACAAAAATCTTTGAGATAGATATTGTTGCTTTAATAGATGATGAAACTGAGGGAGGGAAAGGACAACTGGTACTCAAATTTAAAAAACAGTTGAACCAGAAAGATTTAATTGATATTTATAGGACATTCCATCTGAAAACAGCAGATTACACTTTCTTCTCAAGTACACATGGAACATTCTCCAGGACAGATCACATTTTGGGTCACAAATAAAGCCTTGATAAATTTAAGAAAATTGAAATCATATCAAACATCTTTTCTGACCACAATGCTATGAGATTGGAAATCAATTACAGGGAAAAAAAAAACACTGAAAAAAACCTACAAATACATGAAGGCTAAACAGTGTGCTACTAAGTAACCAAGAGATAACTGAAGAAGTCAAAGAAGAAATAAAAAAATACATAGAGAGAAATGACAATGAAAACATGATGATCCAAAATCTATGGGATGCAGCAAAGGCAGTTCTAAGAGGGAAGTTTATAGCAATACAATCTTGCCTCAAGAAACAAGAAAAATCTCAAATAAACAATCTAACCTTACACCTAAGTGAACTAGAGAAAGAAGAACAACAAAAACCCAAAGTCAGTAGAATGAAAGAAATCATAAAAGTCAGAGCAGAAATAAATGAAATAGAAACAAAGAAACAATAGCAAAGATCAGTAAAACTAAAATCTGGTTATTTGAAAAGATAAACAAGATTGATAAACTTTAGGCAGACTCATCAAGAAAAAGAGGACGAGGACTCAAATCAATAAAGTTAGAAGTGAAAACAGAGAAGTTACAACAGACACTGCAGAAATGCAAAACATCATAAGAGACAACTACAAGAAACTCTATGCCAATAAAATGTACAACCTGGGAAAAATGGGCAAATTCTTTGAAAAGTATGACCTTCCAAGACTGAAGCAGGAAGAAATAGAAAATATGAACAGACCAATCACAAGTAATGAAATTAAAACTGCAATTAAAGATCTTCCAACAAACAAAAGTCCAGGACCAGATGGCTTCACAGGTGAACTCTATCAAACTTTTAGTGAAGAGCTAACACCCATCCTTCTCAAACTCTTCCAAAACATTGCAGAGGAAGGAACACTCCCAAACTCATTCTACAAGGCCACCATCACTGTAATACCAAAAGCAGACAAAGATACTACAAAAAAAGAAAATTATAGACCAATATCACTGATGAATATAGATGCAAAAATCCTTAACAAAATGCTAGCAAACAGAATCCAACATCACATTAAAAGGATATACACCATGATCAAGAGGGATTTATCCCAGGGATACAAGAATTCTTCAATATATGCAAATCAATCAATGTGATACACCATATTAACAAATTGAAGGAGTAAAAACATATGATCATCTCAATAGATGTAGAAAAATATTTTGACAAAATTCAACATCCATTCATGATAAAACTCTCCAGAAAGTGGGCACAGAGGGAACCTACCCCAACATAATAAAAGCCATATATGACAAACTCACAGCAAACATCATTCTCAATGGTGAAAAACTGAAATCATTTCCTCTAAAATCAGGAACAAGACAAAGATGCCCACTCTTGTCACTATTGTTCAACATAGTTTTGGAAGTCCTACCATGGCAACCAGAGAAGAAAACGTAATAAAAGGAACATGAATTGGAAAAGAAGAAGTAAAACTATCACTGTTTGCAGATGACACAATGCTATACATAGATAATCCTAAAGATGCTACCAGAAAACTACTAGAACTAATCACTGAACTTGGTAAAGTTATGGGATACAAAATTATTGCATCTTTCTTTAATCCTTTGCATTCCTATACACTAACAACAAAATAATCCCTTGCATTCCTATACACTAACAAAAAAATCAGAAAGAGAAATTAAGGAAACAATCCCACCCACCAGCAAAAAAAAAGAATAAAATACCTAGGAATAAACGTACCTTAGGAGGTAAAAGACCTGTACTCAGAAATCTATAAGACATTGATGAAAGAAATCAAAGATGACACATACAGATGGAGACATATACCATGTTCTTGGATTGGAAGAATCAATATTGTGAAAATGACTACACTACCCAAAGTAATCTACAGATTCAATGCAATCCCTATCAAACTACCTGTGGCACTTTTCACAGAACTAGAACAAAAAATTTCACAATTTGTATGGAAAAACAAAAGACCTTGAATAACCAAAGCTATCTTGAGGGAAAAAAACAGAGCTGGAGGAATCAGACTCCCTGACTTCAGACTATACCACACAGGTACAGTAATCAAGACAATATGATCCTGGCACAAAAATAGAAATATAGATCAATGGAACAGGAGAGAAAGCCCAGAGATAAACCCACATACCTATGATAAACTAATCTATGACAAAGGAGGCAAGGATATACAATGGAGAAAAGACAGCCTCTTCAATAAGTGGTGCTGGGAAAACTGGACAGCTACATGTAAAAGAATGAATTTAGAACACTACCTAACACCATACACAAAAGTAAACTCAAAATGGTTTAAAGACCTATATGTAAGACCAGACACCATAAAACTCTTAAAGGAAAACTCTTTGACATAAATCACAGCAAGATCATTTTTGACCCACCTCCTAGAGTAATGGAAATAAAAACAAAAATAAATAAATGGGACCTAATGAAACTTAAAAGCTTTTGCACATCAAGGGAAACTACAAACAAGATGAAAAGACAGCCCTCAGAATGGGAGAAAATATTTGTAAATGAATCAATGGACAAAAGATTAATCTCCAAAATATATAAACAGCACATGCAGATCAATATTAATAAAACAAACAAGCCAATCAAAAAATGGGCAGAAGGCCTAAATAGACACTTCTAAGAAAACATACAAATGGCCAAGAGGAACATGAAAACCTGCTCAACATCACTAATTATTAGAGAAATGCAAGTCAAAACTACAATGAGACAACACCTCACATCAGTTAGAATGAGCATCATTAGAAAATCTACAAGCAACAAATGTTGGACAGGGTGTGGAAGAAAGGAAACCCTCTTGCACTGTTAGTGGGAATGTAAATTGATACAGCCACTATGGAGAACTGTATGCAGGTTCCTTACAAAACTAAAAATAGAATTACCATATGACCCAGCAATCCCACTACTGGGCATATACCCAGAGAAAACCATAATTCAAAAAGACGCATGCACCCCAATGTTCATTGTGGCACTATTTACAATAGCTAGGCCAGGGAAGCAAGCTAAATGCCCACTGACAGAGGAATGGATAAAGAAGATGTGGTACATATATATAATGGAATATCACTCAGCCATAAAAAGGAATGAAATTGGGTCATTTGTAGAGATGTGGATGGACCTAGAGGTTGTCATACAGAGTGAAATAAGTCAGAAAGAGAAAAGCAAATATCATATATTAACACATATATGTGGAATCTAGAAAAATGGTACAGATGAACCAGTTTGCAAGGCAGAAATAGAGACACAAATGTAGAGAAAAAAATGTATGGACACCAAAAGGGGAAAGTGGGGGGTGGGGGATGGGCAATGGAGGTGGGATGAATTGGGAGATTGGGATTGACTTATATACTTATATACTATACTTATATATTTATATACTAATATATACAAAATAGATAGCTGTTAAGAACCTGCTGTACAATAAACAAATAAATAAATAATAAGAAAAAGAACTTTCTGTATAGTGTAGGACAAAAAAAAAAAAAAAAGAAGTTGAACACAGGCAGCCTCATTCTAGACAGAGACATGACATGATTGAAGAAAAGTAGATGCTGGATTCAATGAGCCTGAATGTAATCCCATATCTCAATGCCATGGAGGAAGAAAGGGAGAGAAAGCATTGTCTATAGAGAAGTGAAGAAGAGTAGAAACAAGAAAAAGTTGGTCTGCTTTTTATTTTCATCATGTGCAAGGTATTTTTTAAAATGTCAGTGATAAAACACTGCTCCCTACTGAGGTGGGCTGTTCCCACCATCTTTACCTTTCTACTTTCATATATTACCATGACCTACCCTCATTGGATGTTTTGAGCCTGAATTAATAATATGAAAATTGGACTAGTAATAGGTAGCCCACAGGGTTTTTGTAAATGAGAAAGCATAAGTGAAGTAAGAAGTCATAATATAGTCACCACCAAATAATGGGAGTCATTTAATTTGAGGCACACATTTTATCACACTTGATTTCTGAACAATGTTCCAGCACTTGGCCAGCTGTAGCCCTTCCATGTTATCTCAGTGTTCCCACTTCCAGAGCCAGAATAAGGTTCAAACAAACAAACCTGGTGAAGGTGGGTAATGCAGAGTCTCACTCTACAACTACTATGCATGCAAGCTTAGTAGATTGTGATCTGTAATTTTCAAATTCCAAAATACTGATTATAGAGTTTTGTGGGTTTTCTTTGTTTCTTGACTCAGATTAATTCATTTATAAATGAAGGAGAAGAAAATATTCAGATCTTAATATCATACAGTAGATACAGTGCATCTCTCAGGCTCATTATCTATTTGTTTATTAAACAAATAGTATCAAACATCATGTGCCAGGCATGTACTAGATTCTGGGAATATCATCTACTATTTGCTTTCTATGACTGCAGTAACAAATTATAACACACTTAGGGGCTTAACACTGCAAACTCTATTACCTTACCATTCTACAGAAGTCTGACATGTTATCATTAGGCTTAAATCAAGTTGCTGAGGGAGCTGCATTCCTTTCTGAAGCACTAGATGAGAACCCATTTTCTTGAGTTTTCCAACTTCTAAAGGCTACCCATATTCCTTGGCTTATGGCCACTCTCCATCTTCAAATCAGTAATGGTTGGTGTAGTCTTTCTCACATTGAATTATTTTGACATTGAGTCGCCCAACTCCTTCTTTTGTTTTTAAGGATATATGTGATTACATGATGCCCACCCCTTGCTAATCCAGGAAAATCTCCCAATTTTAAGGTCAGCTTAAAATTATTGCAAGCATAATTCTATCTGAAACTTTAATTCCTCTATGCCATGGAACATAACATATTAATGTGGACATCTCTGGGGATCATTATTCTGTCTACAGCATCATCTCTGTTCACACATTACTTAAAGCTTGTGGAAGAGAGATGCTGATCCCACTAGTGAGCAAGTAAATATATATTCAGAAACTGTGATACAAGCTATGAATATTTTATATTGTTATGAGTTCTTAGATAAGGAAGAGCTGAGAGATCAGGGAATTTTTCCTTAGTTGGTTATATTTGTCTTGACATCTGGAGGAAAAGTATAGTTCAATCAGCAAAAGGATCAAGAGAGAGTTTTCTCACAGAATTGTATACAATTGTTTAGAAGTAAGGGAAAACTAGATTTAGAGAAACAAAACAAAAGCCTGTGTGCCTGGAGCAAAGTGAGCCTCATAATTCAAATTCAAGCCATTACCAATGATCTGTATTATTCTACTGGTTGAGATGTCAAGAAAAAAAACAGGAAAAAAATTTGCATTTATCATTCTTTCCCACCTCTAGAAATGGCTCATGCCCTTCGTAAAATATATCTTTGGCTCTGGGTATTGTAAAAGTGGTTGCTTAAATGTGTACAGAGTGCACTGTTTTTCTTCAGTCCTCTGAGATATGTAGAATATGTTTAAACATATCATGCAAGTAAAATCTTCAATAGTTCTGTAGAATTTTAAAGTCTGTCAAATCATTTGTCACTTACTATGTTTACACACGCTTAGTGATTTTCCCCATTTTAATTTGAGCTTTTTATAGATTAATATAATAACTTTACCCATATCAATATTAAAGTGTTGGTCTTTTTTTTTTACATCATTATTGGAGTATAATTGCTTTACAATGGTGTGTTAGTTTCTGCTTTATAACAAAATGAATCAGTTATACATATACATATGTTCCCATATGTCTTCTCTCTTGCATCTTCCTCCCTCCCACCCTCCCTATCCCACCCCTCTAGGTGGTCACAGAGCACTGAGCTGATCTCCCTGAGCTATGCAGCTGCTTCCCACTAGCTATCTATTTTACATTTGGTAGTGTATATATGTCCATGCTACCCTCTCACTTTGTCACAGCTTACCCTTCCCCCTTGCAATCTCCTCAAGTCCATTCTCAAGTAGGTCTGTGTCTTTATTCCTGTCTTACCCCTAAGTTCTTCATGACCTTTTTTTTCTTAAATTCCATATATATGTGTTAGCACACGGTATTTGTCTTTCTCTTTCTGACTTACTTCACACAGTATGACAGACTCTAGGTCCATCCACCTCATTACAAATAGCTCAATTTCGTTTCTTTTTATGGCTGAGTAATATTCCATTTTATATATGTGCCACATCTTCTTTATCCATTCATCCAATGATGGACACTTAGGTTGTTTCCATCTCCTGGCTATTGTAAATAGAGCTGCAATGAACATTTTGGTACATGACTCTTTTTGAATTATGGTTTTCTCAGGGTATATGCCCAGTGGTGGGATTGCTGGGTCATATGGTAGTTCTATTTGTAGTTTTTTAAGGAACATCCATACTGTTCTCCATAGTGGCTGTACCAATTCACATTCCCACCATAAGTGCAAGACTGTTCCCTTTTCTCCATACCCTCTCTGGCATTGATTGTTTCTAGATTTTTTGATGATGGCCATTCTGACTGGTGTGAGGTGATATCTCATTGAGGTTTTGATTTGCATTTCTCTAATGATAAATGACATTGAGCATTCTTTCACGTGTTTGTTGGCAGTCTGTATATCTTCTTTGGAGAAATGTCTGTTTAGGTCTTCTGCCCATTTTTGGATTGGGTTGCTTGTTTTTTTGTTATTGAGCTGCATGAGCTGCTTGTAAATTTTGGAAATTAATCCTTTGTCAGTTGCTTCATTTGCAAATATTTTCTCCATTCTGAGGGTTGTCTTTTGGTCTTGTTTATGGTTTCCGTTGCTGTGCAAAAGCTTTGAAGTTTCAGTAGGTCCCATTTGTTTATTTTTGTTTTTATTTCCATTTCTCTGGGAGGTGGGTCAAAAAGGATCTTGCTGTCATTTGTGTCATAGAGTGTTCTGTCTACGTTTTCCTCTAACAGTTTGATAGTTTCTGGCCTTATATTTCAGTCTTTAATCAATTTTGAGCTTATTTTTGTGTATGGTGTTAGGGAGTGATCTAATTTCATACTTTTACAGGTGGCTGCCCAGTTTTCCAAGCACCAGTTATTGAAGAGGCTGTCCTTTCTCCACTGAACATTCCTGCCTCCTTTATCAAAGGTAATGTGACCATATGTGTGTGGGTTTATCTCTGGGATTTCTATCCTGTTCCACGGATCTATATTTCTGTTTTTGTGCCAGTACCATACTCTCTTGATTACTGTAGCTTTGTAGTATTGTCTGAAGTCAGGGAGCCTGATTCCTCCAGCTCCATTTTTCGATCTCAAGATTGCTTTGACTACTCAGGGTCTTTTGTGTTTCCATAAAAATTGTGAATTTTTTTCTTCTAGTTCTGTGAAAAATGCTAGTGGTAGTTTGATAAGAATGGCATTGAATCTGTAGATTGCTTTAGGTAGGAGAGTCATTTCACCATGATGATTCTTCCAATCTAAGAACATGGTATATCTCTCCATCTGTTTGTGTCATCTTTAATTTCTTTCATCAGTGTCTTATAATTTTCTGCATACAGGTCTTTTGTCTCCTTAGGTAGGTTTATTCCTTATATTTTATTCTTTTCGTGGCAATGGTAAATGGGAGTGTTTTTTTAATTTCACCTTCAGATTTTTCATCATTAGTGTTTAGGAATGCCAGAGATTTCTGTGCATTAATTTCGTATCCTGCTACTTTACCAAATTCATTGATTAGCTCTAGTAGTTTTCTGGTAGCATCTTTAGGATTCTCTATATGTAGTATCATGTCATCTGCAAACAGTGACAGCTTTACTTCTTTTCTGATTTGGATTCCTTTTATTTCCTTTTCTTCTCTGATTTCTGTGGCTAAAAATTCCAAACCTATGTTGATTAAGAGTAGTGAGAGTGGGCAACCTTGTCTTTTTCCTGAATTTAGTGGAAATGCTTTCAGTTATACACCATTGAGGATGATGTTGGCTGTGGGTTTCTCATATATGACCTTTATTATGTTGAGGAAAGTTCCCTCTATGCCTAGTTTCTGCAGGGTTTTTATCATAAATGGCTGTTGAATTTTGTCAAAAGCTTTCTCTGCATCTATTGAGATGATCACATGGTTTTTCTCCATCAATTTATTAATATGGTGTATCACGTTGATTGATTTGCATATATTGAAGAATCCTTGCATTCCTGGAATAAACCCCACTTGATCATGGTGTATGATCCTTTTAATCTGCTGTTGGATTCTCTTTGCTAGTGTTTTGTTGAGGATTTTTGCATCTATGTTCATCAGTGATATTGGCCTGTAGTTTTCTTTCTTTGTCACATCCTTGTCTGGTTTTGGTATCAGGGTGATGGTGGCCTCGTAGAATGAGTTTGGGAGTTTTCCTCCCTCTGTTATATCTTGGAAGAGTTTGAGAAGGATAGGTGTTAGCTCTTCTCTAAATGTTTGATAGAATTTGCCTGTGCAGCCCTCTGGTTCTGGGCTTTTGTTTGTTGGAAGATTTTAAGCACAGTTTCAATTTCAGTGTTGTGATTGTTCTGTTCATATTTTGTATTTCTTCCTGATTCATTCTTGGCACATTGTGCTTTTCTAAGAATTTGTCCATTTCTTCCAGGTTGTCCATTTTATTGGCATAGAGTTGCTTGTAGTAATTTCTCTTGATCTTTTGTATTTCTGCAGTGTCAGTTGTTACTTCTCCTTTTTCATTTCTAATTCTATTGATTTGAGTCTTAACCCTTTTTTTCTTGATGAGTTCGGCTAATGGTTTACGAATTTTGTTTATCTTCTCAAAGACCCAGCTTTTAGTTTTATTGATCTTTGCTAAAGTTTCCTTTATTTGTTTTTCATTTATTTCTGATCTGATATTTATGATTTCTCTCTTTCTGTTAACTTTGGGCTTTTTTTTTCTTCTTTCACTTATTGTTATAGGTGCAAGGTTAAGTTGTTTATTCGAGATGTTTCCTGTTTCTTAAGGAAGGATTGTATTGCTATAAACTTCCCTCTTGGAACTGTTTTTGTTGCATCCCATAGGTTTTGGGTCACTGTTTCTCCATTGTCATTTGTTTCCAGGTATTTTTTTATTTCCTCTTTGATTTTTAAGTGATCACTTCATTATTAAGTAGTGTATTGTTTAGCCTCCATGTGTTTGTATTTTTTACAGATCCTTTCCTGTAATTGATATCTAGTCTCATAGCGCTCTGGTCAGAAAAGATACGTGATATGATTTCAATTTTCTTAAATTTACCAAGGCTTGATTTGTGACCCAAGATATGATCTATCCTGGAGAATGTTCCATGAGCACTTGAGAAAACTATGTACTCTGTTGTTTTTGGATGGAATGTCCTATAAATATATATGAAGTCCATTTTGTTTAATATATCATTTAAAGTTTGTGTTTCCTTATTTATTTTCATTTTGTATAATCTGTCCATTGGGGAGAGTGGGGTGTTAAAGTCCCCTACTATGAATGTGTTACTGTAAATTTCCTCTTTTATGGCTGTTAGTATTTGCCTTATGTATTGAGGTACTCCTATGTTGGGTCCATAAATATTTACAATTGTTATATCTTCTTCTTGGATTGATCCCTTGATCATTATGTGGTGTCCTTCTTTTTCTCTTCTAATAGTCCTTATTTTAAAGTCTACTTTTTGTGATATGAGAATTACGACTCTGGCTTTCTTTTGGTTTTCATTTGCATGGAATATCTTTTTCCATCCCCTCACTTTCAGTCTGTATGTGTCTCTAGGTCTTAAGTGGGTTTCTTGTAGACAGCATACATATGGGTCTTGTTTTTGTATCCATTCAGCCAGTTTGTGTCTTTTGGTGGGAGTATTTAACCATTTACATTTAAGGTAATTATCAATATGTATGTTCCTAATCCCATTTTCTTAATTGTTTTGGGTTTGTTATTGTAGGTCCTTTCCTTCTCTTTTGTTTCTTGAATAGAGAAGGTCTTTAGCATTTGTTATAAATCTGGTTTGGTGGTGCTGAACTCTCAGCTTTGGCTTGTCTGTAAAGGTTTTAATTTCTCCATCAAATCTGAATGAGATCCTTGCTGGGTAAAGTAATCTTGGTTGTATATTTTTGTCCTTCACCACTTTAAATATGTCCTGCCAGTCCCTGCTGGGGAGAGAAGAGTTTGCAGAGTTTCTGCAGAAAGATCAGTTGTTAACCTTATGTGTTATTTGTTGTTTTTCCCTTGCTGTTTTTAATATGTTTTCTTTGTATTAATTTTTGATAGTTTGATTAATATGTGTCTTGACATCTTTATCCCTGGATTTATCCTGTATGAAACTCTCTGTGCTTCCTGGACTTGATTAATTATTTCCTTTCCCATATTAGGGAAGTTTTCAACTATAATCTCTTCAAATATTTTCTCAGTCCCTTTCTTTTTCTCTTCGTCTTCTGGAAGCCCTATAATTCGAATGTTGGTGTGTTTGATGTTGTCCCAGAGGTCTCTGATACGGTCCTCAGTTCTTTGAATTCTTTTTTCTTTTTTCTTCTCTGCAGTAGTTATTTCCAATATTTCATCTTCCAGGTCACTTACCCATTTTTCTGCCTCAGTTATTCTGCTATTGATCCCATCTAGAGTACTTTTAATATCATTTATTTTGTTGTTCATCATTGCTTGTTTCATCTTTAGTTCTTCTAGGTCCTTGTTAAATGTTTCTTACATTTTCTCTATTCTATTTCCAAGATTTTGGATCATCTTTACTGTCATTATTCTGAATTATTTTTCAGGTAGACTGCCTATTTCCTCTTCATTTGTTAGGTCTGGTGGGTTTTTATCTTGCTCTTTCATCTTCTGTGTGTTTTTCTCTCTTCTCATTTTGCTTATCTTACTGTGTTTGGGGTCTCCTTTTTGCAGGCTGCAGGTTTGTAGTTCCCATTGTTTTTGGTGTCTGTCCCCAGTGGCTAAATTTGTTTCAGTGGGTTGTGTAGGCTTCCTGGTGGAGGGGACTAGTGCCTGTGCTCTGGTGGATGAGGCTGGATCTTGTCTTCCTGGTGGGCAGGTCCATTTCTGGTGGTGTGTTTTGGGGTGTCTGTGGACTTATTATGATTTCAGGCAGCCTCTCTGCTAATGGGTGGTGTTGTGTTCCTGTCTTGCTAGTTTGGCATAGGGTATTCAGCACTGTAGCTTGCTGGTCATTGATTGAAGCTAGGTGCTGGTGTTGAGATGGAGATCTCTGGGAGATTTTCACTCTTTGATATTATGTGGAGCTGGGAGTTCTCTTGTGGACCAGTTTCCTGAAGTTGGCTCTCCCATCTAGAGGCACAGCACTGACTCCTGGCTGTAGTACCAGGAGCTGTTCATCCACACAGCTCAGAATAAAAGGGAGGAAAAAGTAAGAAAGAATGAAAGAAAGAAAAGAAGAAAGAAAGAAAGAAAGGGAGGAAGAAAGGAAGGAGGGAAGGAAGGAAGGAAGGATGGAAGGAGGGACAGAAGGAAGAAATAAAGAAAAGAAAGAAAGAAAGAAGAAAGAGGATAAAATAAAATAAAGTAAGATAAAATAAAGTTATTAAAAAATAATTTTTAAAAAAGTTTTTTTTTTTAAGAAAAAAAAAAGTGGACCGATAGAACCCTAGGACAAATGGTGACAGCAAAGCTATACAGACAAAATCTCACATAGAAGCATACACATACACACTCACAAAAAGAGAAAAAGGGGAAAAAATTAGTAAGTCTTGCTCTCAAATTCCACCTCCTCAATTTGGGATGATTTGTTGTCTATTCATGTATTCCTCAGATGCAGGGTACATCAAGTTGATTGTGGAGCTTTAATTGGCTGCTTCTGAGGCTGCTGGGAGAGATTTCTCTTTCTCTTTGTTTGCACAGCTCCTGGGGCTCAGCTTTGGATTTGGTCCCGCCCCTGTGTGTAGGTCGCCTGAGGGCATCTGTTCTTTGCTCAGACAGGACGGGGTTAAAGAAGCAGTTGCTTCAGGGGCTCTGGCTCACCTAGGCTGGGGTAGGGAGGGGCACGGAGTGTGGGGCAAGCCTTCGGTGGCAGAAGCTGGCATGACGTTGCACCAGCCTGAGGCGTGCTGTGAGTTCTCCTGGGGAAGTTGTCCCTGGATCTCAGGACCCTGGCATTGGCAGACTGCACAGGCTCTCCGGAAGGGGGCTGTGGATAGTGACCTGTGCTCGCACACAGGCTTCTTGGTGGTTGCAGCAGCAGCCTTAGCGTCTCATGCCCATCTCTGGGGTCCGCGCAGTTAGCCGTGGCTCGCTCCTGTCTCTGGAGCTCCTTTCAGCAGTGCTCTTAATCCCCTGTCCTCGTGCACCAGGAAACAAAGAGGCAAAAAAAGTCTCTTGCCTCTTCAGCAGGTCCAGACTTTTCCCCGGACTCTCTCCCGGCTAGCCGTGGTGCACTAACCCCCTGCAGGCTGTGTTCACGCCACCAACCCCAGTCCTCTCCCTGTACTCTGACCAAAGCTGGAGCCTCAGCTCCCAGCCCTGCCCACCCTGGCGGGTGAGCAGACAAGCCTCTTGGGCTGGTGAGTGCTGGTCTGCACAGATCCTCTGTGTGGGAATCTCTCCGCTTTCCCCTCCGCACCCCTGTTGCTGTGCTCTCCTCCACAGCTCCGAAGCTTTCCCCCTCTGTCACCTGCCGTCTCCGCCTGCGAAGGGGCTTCCTAGTGTGTGGAAACTTTTCCTCCTTCACTGCTCCCTCCCACTGGTGCAGGTTCCGTCCCTATCATTTTGTATCTATTTATTCCTTTTTCTTTGCCCTACCCAGGTACGTGGGGGAGTTTCTTGTCTTTTGGGAGGTCTGAGGTCTTATGCCAGCCTTCAGTGGGTGTTCTATAGGAGCAGTTCCACGTGTAGATGTATTTCTGGTGTATCTGTGGGGAAGAGGGTGATCTCCGCGTCTTACACTTCCGCCATCTTCTGGTCTTTTTTTTTTTTTTTTTAATGATTCAAAGGAGTAAGAGGAAACTCTGCACACTAGAAGTATTTCACGATATAAGCACTTCCAATGCATTTTGGGTAAGACTATTATCTTAACAGTTTCAATTCACTCCTTCCTTTATCCATTCAGAAAGTATCTCCTGACACAGGCTTTATCTAGACACTGTGATAAGTACCAGGATTTTAGTAGTAGATATAATGGATATATTCCCCTCAAGGTGTACAAAAATCTATTTTAAGGTCTGTTACTACAGGGAACAGATTAAATAATTTTGTCAGTCTGGTCTTAAGAAATAAAAATATTATGGAATGTAAATAACAGTATCAGTACAGCCAGTTGTGCATAGAATCTGAAAAACAGCAATAGATACATGTTTTCAGTTTATTCTGAAGGGCAGCTAGTGAGTGATCCAAATTCCTAAAATTAAATTCCTCCCCCTTACCATGTATTAGTGTTTCTTGTAGACTCTATATGATCATGTAATTCATTACTGAAAAGAACTTATTTAGCACCTGTCTTTCATTTAGGATAAAAGAATTTTAGAGGCAAGTACCATAAATTATTTGCCCCTTTCCCCTAGAAATGCCATAGTATATGGAATAAAGTACATACTGAGTAGCTTTAAATTAAACTGAAATCAAATATCATTTAAAGAAATCAAATCATATTGATGGGCAATTTATTTATAAAAATTTTATGCTGTTTCACAGCTACTTCAACACATACAACTTCAAGAAATGATACATTCATCAATTAAAGATAGGATATAACGGTTTACAAATTTAAAATTATGTTTCAGTAATATAAGTGCAACTAGTATAAATATGATCCCATGCTATTTCAACAATATAAGGAGATCTACTAAAGATCAGAATAGAACTTTTCTTAAATTCATAAATCTCATAGCTCAAAGGCACAGCTCTGTTTATATTAATGTCAATTTTTATGACCCATGTCATTTGTGAATCTATAGTTGGATAGACTATCTTTTTCCATCATATAAATCTCATGGGAGAGAGACAGGAGAAGATGGCTGAAGAGTAAGATGTGGACATCACCTTTCTCCCCACAGATACATCAGAAATACATCTATACATGGAACTGCTCCTATAGAACACCCACTGAACACTGGCAGAAGACCTCAGACCTCTCAAAAGGCCAGAAACTCCCCACGTACCTGGGTGGGGCAAAAAAGAAAAAAAATAGAATAAACAGAGACAAAAGAATAGGGACGGGACCTGCCCCAGTGGGAGGGAGCTGTGAAGGAGGAAAGGTATCCACACACTAGGAAGCCCCTTCACAGGCGGAAACTGTGGGTAGTGGAAGGGGGAAGCTTCAGAGCCACGGAGGAGAGCGCAGAAACAGGGGTGCGGAGGGCAAAGCAAAGAGATTCCGCCACAGAGGATCAGTGCAAACCAGCACTCACCAGCCCGAGAGGTTTGTCTGCTCACGCACCAGGATGGGCGGTGGCTGGGGGCTGAAGCTTGGGCTTCAGTTGGATCGCAGGGAGAGGACTGGTGTTGACTGTGTGAACACAGCCTAAAGGTGGCTACTGCACCACGGCTAGCCGGGAGGGAGTCCGGGAAAAGTCTGGAGCTGCTGAAGAGACAAGAGACTTTTTCTTGCCTCTTTGTTTCCTGGTGTGCGAGGAGAGGGGATTAAGAGTGCTGCTTAAAGGAGTTCCAGAGACAGGCGTGAGTTGTGGCTATCAGTGCGGACCCCAGAGTCGAGCATGAGACGCTAAGGTTTCTGCTGCAGCCACCGAGAAGCCTGTGTGTGAGCACAGGTCACTATCCACACCTCCCCTCCCAGGAGCCTGTGCAGCCCACCACTGTCAGGGTCCTGTAATCCAGGGACAACTTCCCTGGAGAACGTGTAGCGCGCCTCAGTCTGGTGCAATGTCACGCTGGCTTCTGCCGCCTCAGGCTCGCCCCACAATCTGTACCCCTCCCTCCTCCTGGCCTGAGTGAACCAGAGCCCTGAATGAGCTGCTCCTTTAACCCCGTCCTGTCTGAGCAAAGAACAGATGCCCTCAGGTGACCTACACACAGAGGTGGGGCCAAGTCCAAAGCTGAACCCCGGGAGCTGTGTGATCAAAGATTAGAAAGGGAAATCCCTCCCAGCAGCCACAGGAGCAGTGGATTAAAGCTCCACAATCAACTTGATGTACCCTGCATCTGTGGAATACCTGAATAGACAAAGAATCATCCCAAATTGAGGAGGTGGACTTTGGGAACAAGATAGATTACTTTTTTCTCCTTTTCCTCTTTTTGTGAGTGTGTATGTACATGCTTCTGTGTGAGATTTTGTCTGTATAGCTTTGATTTCACCATTTGTCCTAGGGTTTTGTCCGTCCATTTTTTTTTCTTTTTTTTACTTATTAAAATTTTTTTCTTAATAATTATTTTTAAATTTTTATTTTAATAACTTTATTTTATTTTATATTACTTTATTTTACTTTATCCTCTTTCTTTCTTTCTTCTTTCTTTCTTTCTTCCTTCTTTCTTTGTTTCATTCTTTCTTTCTTTCTTTCTTTCATTTGTTCTCCCTTTTAGTCTGAGCAGTATGGAGGACAGTCTCTTGGTGCTCCAGCCAGGCATCAGGGCTGTGCCACTGAAGTGGGAGAGGCAACTCCAGGACCCTGGTCCACAAGAGACCTCCCAGCTCCACGTAATATCAGATGGCAAAAATGTTCAAGAGATCTCCATCTCAACACCAACACCCAGCTTCACTCAACGAACAGCAAGCTACAGTGATGGACACCCTATGCCAAACAACTTGCAAGACCGGAACACAGCCCCATCCATTAGCAGACAAGCTGCGTTAAATTATAATAAGACCACAGACACGTGAAAACACACCACCAGACGTGCACCTGCACATCAGAAAGACAAGATCCAGCCTCATCCACCAGAACACAGGCACTAGTCTCCTCCACCAAGAAACCTACAAAATCCACTGAATGAACCTTAGCCACTGAGGACAGACACCAAAAACACTGGGAACTACGAACCTGCAACCTGCAAAAAAGGATGACAAAAACAGTAAGATAAGCAAAATGAGAAGACAGAAAAACAAACAAGATGAAGGAGCAAGGTAAAAACCCACCAGACCTAAAAAATGAAGAGGAAATAGGCAGTCTACCTGAAAAATAATTCAGAATAATGATAGTAAAGATGATCCAAAATCTTGGAAATAGAAGAGAGAAAATGCAAGAAACGATTAACAAGGACCCAAAAGAAATAAAGAGGAAACAAACAACGATGAACAACACAATAAATGAAATTGAAAATACTGTATAAGGGATCAATAGCAGAATAACTGAGGCAGAAGAATGGATAAGTGATCTGGAAGATAAAATAGTGGAAATAGCAACTGCAGAGCAGAATAAAGAAAAAAAATAATGAAAAGAACTCAGGACAGTCTCAGAGACCTCTGGGACAACATTAAATTCACCAACATATGAATTCTAGGGGTCCCATAAGGAGAAGAGGAAAAGAAAGGGACTGAGAAAATATTTGAAGAGATTATAGTTGAATACTTCCCTTATAGGGGAAAGGAAATAGTTAATCAAGTCCAGGAAACACAGAGAGTCTCATACAGGATAAATCCAAGGAGAGAGATGCCAAGACACATATTATTCAAACTATCAAATGTTAATACAAAGAAAACATATTAAAAACAGCAAGGGAAAAATAACAAACAAGGGAATTCCCATAAGGTTAACAGCTGATATTTCAGCATAAACTCTGCAGGCCAGCAGGGACTGGCAGGACATATTTAAAGTGATGAAGGACAAAAACCTACAACCAAGATTACTCTACCCAGCAAGGATCTCATTCAGATTTGATGAAGAAATTAAAACCGTTACAGACAAGCAAAAGTTGAGAGAGTTCAGCACCTCCAAACCAACTTTACAACCAATGCTAAAGGAACTTCTCTAGGCAAGAAACACAAGAGAAGGAAAAGACCTACAATAACAAACTCAAAACAATTAAGAAAATGGGATTAGGAACAGACATATCGATAATTACCTTTAATGTAAATGGATTAAATACTCCCACCAAAAAACACAAACTGGCTGAATGGATACAAAAACAAGACCCATATGTATGCTGTCTACAAGAGACCTACTTCAGACCTAGGGACACATACAGACTGAAAGTGAGGGGATGGAAAAAGATATTCCATGCAGATGGAAATCAGAAGAAACCTGGAGTAGCAATTCTCGTATCAGACAAAATACAATTTAAAATAAAGACTATTACAAGAGACAAAGAATGACACTACATATGATCAAGGAATCAATCCAAGAAGAAGACGTAACAATTGTAAATATTTATGCACCCTACATAGGAGGACCTCAATACATAAGGCAAATACTAACAACCATAAAAGGGGAAATTGACAGTAACACAATCATAGTAGGGGACTTTAACACCCCACTTTCACCAATGGATAGATCATTCAAAATGAAAATAAAAAAGGAAACACAAGCTTTAACTGATACATTAAACAAGATAGACTTAATTGATATTTATAGGACATTCCATCCAAAAACAACAGAATACACATTTTTCTCAAGTGCTCATGGAACATTCTCCAGGATAGATCATATCCTGGGTCACAAATCTAGTCTTGGTAAATTTAAGAAAATTGAAATCGTATCAAGTATCTTTTCAGACCAGAACACTATGAGACTACTTATCAATTACAGGAAAAGTTGTGTAAAAAATACAAACATAAGAAAGCTAAACAATACAATACTTAATAATGAAGTGATCACTGAAGAATTCAAAGAGGAAATCAAAAAATACATAGAAACAAATGACAATGGAGATATGATGACCCAAAACCTACGGGATGCAACAAAAGCAGTTCTAAGAGGGAAGTCTATAGCAATACAATCCTACCTTAAGAACCAGGAAACATCTCGAATAAACAACCTAACATTGCACATAAAGCAATTAGAGAAAGAAGAACAAAAAAACCCAAAGTTAGCAGACAAAAGAAATCATAAAAATCAGATAAGAAATAAATGAAAAAGAAATGAAGGAACTGATAGCAAAGATCAATAAAAGTAAAAGCTGGTTCTTTGAAAACAAAAACAAAATTGATAAATCATTAGCCAGACTCATCAAGAAAATAAGGGAGAAGACTCAAGTCAATAGAATTAGAAATGAAAAAGGAGAAGTAACAAATGACACTGTAGAAATGCAAAGGGTCATGAGAAATTACTACAAGCAACTCTGTCAATAAAATGGACAACCTGGAAGAAATTGATAAATTCTTAGAAATACACAAACTGCTGACACTGAACAGGAAGAAATAGAAAATACGAACAAACCAATCACAAGCACTGAAATTGAAACTGTGATTAAAACTCTTCCAACAAACAAAAGCCCAGGACCAGATGGCTTTACAGGTGAATTCTATCAAATATTAGAGAAGAGTTAACACCTATTCTTCACAAATTCTTCCAAAATATAGCAGGGGGAGGAACACTCCCAAACTCATTTTACGAGGCCACTATCACCCTGATCCCAAAACCAAACAAAGATGTCACAAAGAAAGAAAACTACAGGCCCATATCACTGATGAACATAGATGCAAAAATCCTCAAAAAAATACTAGCAAACAGAATCCAACAGCACATTAAAAGGATCATACACCATGATCAAGTGGGGCTTATTCCAAGAATGCAAGGATTCTTCAATATACGCAAATCAATCAACGTGATACACCATATTCACAAATTGAAGGAGAAAAACCATATGATCATCTCAATAGATGAAGAGAAAATTTTTGACAAAATTAAACCCCCATTTATGATAAAAACCCTGCAGAAAGTAGGCATAGAGGGAACTTTCCTCAAATAATAAAGGTCATATATGACAAACCCACAGCCAACATCGTCCACAATGGTGAAAAACTGAAACCATTCTCACTAAGATCAGGAACAAGACAAGGTTGCCCGCTCTTACCACTCTTATTCAACATAGATTTTGGAAGTTTTAGCCACAGCAATCAGAGAAAAAAAAGAAATAAAGGGAATCCAAATCGGAAAAGGAGAAGTAAATCTGTCACTGTTTGCAGATGACATGATACTATACATAGAGAATCCTAAAGATGCTACCAGAAAGCTACTAGAGCTAATCAATGAATTTGGTAAACTAGCAGTATACAAAATTAATGCAAAGAAATCTGTGGCATTCTTATACACTAGTTATGAAAAATCTGAAAGTGAAATTAAGAAAACACTCCCATTTACCACTGCAATAAAAAGATTAAAATATCTAGGAATAAACCTACCTAAGGAGACAAAAGACCTGTATGTGGAAAATTATAAGACACTGATAAAAGAAATTAAAGGTGATACAAATAGATGGAGAGATATAGCATCTTCTTGGATGGGAAGAATCAACATAGTGAAAATGACTCTACTACTCAAAGCCATCTACAGATTCAATGCAATCCCTATCAAACTACCACTGACATTTTTCACAGAAGTAGAGCAAAAAAATTTCAGAATTTGTAGGGAAACACAAAAGACCCCGAATAGCCAAAGCAATCTTGAGAAAGAAAAATGGAGCTGGAGGAATCAGGCTCCTTGACTTTAGACTGTACTACTAAGCTACAGTAATCAAGACAGTATGGTACTGGCACAAAAACTGAAATATAGATCAATGGAAAAAGATAGAAAGCCCAAAGATAAACCCATGCACATATGATCACCTTATCTTTGATGAAGGAATCAAGAATATACAGTGGAGAAAATACAGCCTCTTCAATAATTGGTGCTGGGAAAACTGGACAGCTTTATATAAAAGTATGAAATTAGAACACTCTCTAACACCATACACAAAAATGAACTCAAAATGGATTAAAGACTTAACTGTAAGGGCAGACACTATCAAACTGTTAGAGGAAAACATAGAACACTCTATGACATAAATCACAGAAAGATCTTTTTTGACCTATCTCCTAGAGAAATGGAAGAAAAAAACACAAAAATAAACAAATGGGACCTAATGAAACTTCAAAGCTTTTGCACAGCAAAGGAAACCATAAACAAGATGAAAAGACAACCCTCAGAATGGGAGAAAACATTTGCCAATGAAGCAGCTGACAAAGGCTTAATCTCCAAAATTTACAAGCAGCTCATGCAGCTCAATAACAAAAAAACAAGCAAGTCAATCCAAAAATGGGCAGAAGACCTAAATAGACATTTTTCCAAAGAAGATATACAGATTGCCAACAAACACATGAAAGAATACTCAACATCATGAATCATTAGAGAAATGCAAATCAAAATTACAATGACTTCCCTGGTGGTGCAGTTGTTGAGAGTCTGCCTGCCTATGCAGGGGATACAGGTTTGTGCCTCAGTCCCGGAAGATCCCACGTGCCATGGAATGGCTGGGCCCATGAGCCATGGCCACTGAACCTGCATGTCCGGAGCCTGTGCTCCACTATGGGAGAGGCCACAAAAGTGAGGGTCCCACGTACCGCAAAAAAAAAAAAAAGAAAAAGAAATAACTACAATGAGATATGATCTGACACCGGTCAGAATGGCCATCGTCAAAAAATCTAGAAACAATAAGTGCTGGAGGGGTTGTGGAATAAAGGGAACACTCTTGCACTGTTGGTGGGAACTTAAATTGATACATCCACTATGGAGAACAGTATGGATGTTCCTTAAAATACTACAAATAGAACTACCTTACAACCCAGCAATCCTACTACTGGGCATATATCCTGAGAAAATCATAATTCAAAAATAGTCATGTACCAAAATGTTCATTATAGCTCTATTTACAATAGCCAGGACATGGAAGCCACCTGTGTCCATCAACAGATGAATGGATAAAGAATATGTGGCACATATATACAATAGAATATTACTCAGCCATAAAAAGAAAAGAAATTGAGTTATTTGTAGTGAGGTGGATGGACTTAGAGTCTGTCATACAGAGTGAAGTAAGTCAGAAAGAGAAAAACAAATACGTATGTTAACACATATATATGGAATCTAAGAAAAAAAACCCAAAAAGGTCATGAAGAACCTAGGGGTAAGACGGGAATAAAGACACAGACCTCCTAGAGCATGGACTTGAGGATATGGGGAGGGGGAAGGGTAAGCTGTGACAAAGTGAGAGAGTGGCATGGACATATATACACTACCAAACGTAAAATAGGTAGCTAGTGGAAAGCAGCTGCATAGCACAGGGAGATCAGCTTGGTGCTTTGTGATCACCTAGTGGTGTGGGATAGGGAGGGTGGTAGTGAGGGAGACGCAAGAGGGAAGAGATAGGGAACATATGTATATGTATAACTGATTCACTTTGTTATAAAGCAGCAAATAACACACCATTGTAAAGCAATTATACTCCAATAAAGATGTTAAATAAATAAATAAATAAATCTCATGAGTCCTCTTTTTTAGTAACTCTTGATAACAGTTGAATATTTTTATAACAATTATAACAAAAATAAAATTTCCAATTTTAAAATAATCTTAAACAGTAAAATTTAACATTATTTTCAGAGATAAGACTATTTTAATTTGGTAAACCTGAAAAACTTGATTACAACAAGGATAATATAAAGTCTTTCTACAAGATGATATATATTGGATTAAAAATATTAGGTATACCTTTAATAAGTGAGAATAAGTTGACTTTTTTTTGTCCTCAAATTTGGCTTATAAGAGGAAAGAAAAATAAAAGTAAACTTACAGTTAATTTAGTAACTATATACACTCACAGCATTTAGACAATTGCAAAAGTCATTGCCATAACACAATTAAGGAACTTTGGGGTCAGGTACATCTGGTTCTGAATTTCACTCAATGGCTGAGTGAACTTCTCAACTAACATAAGTTATTTTAATCTCTGATTCTGCATCAGCAAAATGAGATAATAATACCACAAATTTTTTATGGGGATCATACGAGCTTAAGTATGTGCAGTGATCAATACAGAGCTTCTAACAGACAACTCTCGACAATTAGTAGCTATTATGCTCGTTATTAAATAGTCATTGTTAATCTGAGCCATAGTATTATTGCTAATATATTTCTATTGTTGTACTATTTATCTCCTTAATAGTAAATGTTAAAAAAAAAAAAAACTAATGAAGAGTGATAGAAAAAGTGATGTAAAGTAGCTTTTCTAACCTTGATATTTTTGAAGTTTTGGCTGTGACATGATATTGACCTAAGGGCATGTGTTTAGAGTCTTCCTGGGTTTGATGTTTCCCGACCTTCTCTGACATTCTTCTGACCCTCCCAGCAGTTTTTCTCCAGCTCTCTTCAACATTTCCTCAGCTTCCTGGCTGTGCTTCAATACTCTTGGAATATTTCCCAGATGATTCATGAAAAAACATGTAGAGTAAGAACCTCAGGGTCACAGACTTAGAAGAGGGGATTCTAAAGGGCAAAATAAGACTATCCAGTACAAAAGTTGTTCATGCCTTAACAGAGAAGTTTTAAGTAAAAGGAAATGTTATTGTACTGAATAGAATAAACATGAGGATTTCATAGAGTCAAATAAGTCATCTAAAGACAAGAAAACTGAACTGAGTGTGAATGTTTTTTCTAGTGGAGTTTTTATTTTAATAGTGTTTTTTTCAGGTTGCACAGTTCATATAAGGTCTCTCTTATACACATGCACAAAGAGAGATTCATATATCCAGGCAAACAAAATATCTTTGTAATTTCCATTAAACATACAACAAAATAGTTAGAACATAAACCAAGGCCCAAAGAAAGATCACAGTTCTAAATTTAAGCTTTATGATAAGAATACATATGTCATAATAGTTGTTAAAAGAAGTAACTTTCAAAATGAATATTTTAAAGCAAAACTTATCAGTGGAAGCATTGGGGTTTGTAAGATAAAAGGACTTTAAAATTGATTGAAATGGTAACTCACTATGATTAGGCAATAGCTGTAGGTATATAATACTGTGTGTCTCATCTACAGATGGTAATATTTTTGATGATACTGTTTATGTTGGACAATCTATCTTTCTCTGCCTGACTTAGAAACCTATCAGAGTTCTTATTTGTCAGTATGTGCATGATCTACTAAAAAAATTCAGAGGTGGAAAATCGGAGCAGGGAGTTGATATCCTCTTGGTTCAAGTCACCTCATTCAAGGCCCCTCAAATCTGAAGGTTACTATGCAAAAGGTATGTTGCCTGCCATTCTAATAAACAAAGAATGTTGCCCACAATTTCAGTTCTCCAAGGATCAAGCCATCTGCCACTACAGCTGCCTACCTCCACTACACATGGTGTGCCCTGAGGGGAATTCAGGATGGAGAAAAACGGAAAGCATTCTATGCTTTTGATAAGGGCCTTATATAGATAAGATGCATATCTCTGGACTTAGCTTTTAAAAAAGCTTGGAAGAGTCCCATGGTTCCTTGATTTTAAGCTACTATGATTTCCAGCCTTAAAAAAATAAATACCCTAGATAAAGATTTGCAAAGGACTTAGCTGTCTGTTTGAAGAACAGTTAGATATGAGAGAAAGTGGATACATGCACTTATCTCAACATACTTTTGTTAAGCATTTTGATCCATAATGGATTGTTCCTCACCTTCTGTCCTTGCAAGGTATCATCGTCCTGAGCCTAAGTTCGTCCATTTAGCAAACATTGTATTTATTGAGCCTTTATAAGCAATATGTTGTGTCAGGTGAAAGATATACAATGGTGATCAAAATGAACTGGTTGCTATTATCATGGAAATGGCAGAAGAGTGGAAAAGACCAACAGCAAACGAATATGCATAAAATTATCATATAAGAAAATAGACTATTACAAGAGACAAAGAAGGACATTACATAATAATCAATGGAATCCAAGAAGAAGATATAACAATTGTAAATATTTATGCACCCAAAATAGGAGCACCTCAATACATAAGACAAATGTTAACAACCATAAAAGGTGAAATCAACAGTAACAAATTATACTAGGGGATTTTAACACACCACTTTCACCAATGGACAGGTCATCCAAAATGAAAATAAA
Source organism: Stenella coeruleoalba (assembly GCF_951394435.1). Taxonomy (NCBI): domain Eukaryota; kingdom Metazoa; phylum Chordata; class Mammalia; order Artiodactyla; family Delphinidae; genus Stenella; species Stenella coeruleoalba. The sequence continues at coordinate 36,836,701 of NC_137164.1, read as the reverse complement.
TAAGGAAACAGAAGCTTTAAATGATACATTAAACAAGATGGACTTAATTGATATTTATAAGACATTCTATCCACAAACAACAGAATACACTTTCTTCTGAGGAGCTCATGGAACATTCTCCAAGACAGATCACATCTTGGGTCACAAATCAAGCCTCAGTACATTTAAGAAAATTGATATCATATCAAGTATCTTTTCTGACCACAATACTATGAGACTACATATTAATTACAGGAAAAAAATCTGTAAAAAATACAAACACATGGAGGCTAAACAATACCTTACTTAAAAACCAAGAGATGACTGAAGAAATCAAAGAAGAAATCAAAAAATACTTAGAAACAAATGACAATGAAAACACGAAGACCCAAAACCTACAGGATGCAGCAAAACATTTCAAACAGGGAAGTTTACAGAAATACAATCCTACCTCAAGAAACAAGAAACATCTCAAATAAGCAACCTAACCTTACACCTAAGGCAATTAGAGAAAGAAGAGGAAACAAATCCCAAAGTTAGCAGAAGGAAAGAAATCATAAATTTCAGATAAGAAATAAATGAAAAAGAAATGAAGGAAACAATAATAAACGTAAATAAAACTAAAGCTGGTTCTTTGAGAAAATAAACAAAATTGATAAACCATTAACCAGGCTCATCAAGAAAAAAAGGGAGAAGATTCAAATCAATAGAATTAGAAATGAAAAAGGAGAAGTAAAAACTGACACTGCAGAAATACAAAGGATCATGAGCGATTACTACAAGCAACTATATGCCAATAAAATGGACAACCTGGAAGAAATGGACAAATTCTTAGAAAAGCACAACCTTCTGAGACTGAACCAGGAAGAAATAGAAAATATAAACAGACCAATCAGAAGCACTGAAATGAAGACTGTGATTAAAACTCTTCCAACAAACAAAAGTCCAGGACCAGATGGCTTCACAGGTGAATTCTATCAACATTTAGAGTAGAGATCACACCTACCCTTCTCAAACTCTTCAAAATATAGCAGGGGGAGGAACACTACCAAATTCATTCTACAAGGCTTCCATCACCCTGACACCAAAACCAGACAAAGATGTCACAAAGAAAGAAAACAACAGATCAATATCACTGGATGAACATAGTTGTAAAAATCCTCAACAAAATACTAGCAAACAGAATTCAACAGCACATTAAAAGATTCATGCACCATGATCAAGTGGATTATCCCAGGAATGCAAATATTCTTCAATATGTGCAAATCAATCAATGTGATAAACCATGTTAACAAATTGAAGGAGAAAAACCATATAATCTTCTCAATAGATGCAGAAAAAGCTTTTGACAAAATTCCACACTGGTTTATGATAAAAACCCTCCAGAAAGTAGTCATAGAGGGAACTTACCTCAACATAATAAAGGTCATGTATGAACAAGCCACAGACAACATCATTCTCAATGCCATAAAACTGAAACCATTTCCACTAAGATCAGAAACAAAACAAGATTGTCCACTCTCACCACTATTATTCAATATAGTTCTGGAAGTTTTAGCCATAGCAATCAGAGAAGAAAAAGAAATAAAAGGAAGCCAAATCTGAAAAGAAGAAGTAAAGTTGTCACTGTTTGCAGATGACATGATGCTATACATAGAGAATCCTGAAGATAGTACCAGAAACTTAGTAGAGCTAATCAATGAATTTGGTATAGTAGCAGGATACAAAATTAATGTACAGAAATCTCTTACATTCTTATACACTAATGATGAAAAATCTGAAAGAGCAATTAAGGAAACACTCCCATTTACCATTGCAACAAAAAGAATAAGATACCTAGGAATAAACCTACCTAAGGAGGTAAAAGACCTGTACTCAGAAAGCTATAAGACACTGATGAAATAAATGAAACATGATATGAACAGATGGAGAGATATACCATGTTCTTGGATTAGAAGAATCAACATTGTGAAAATGACTCTACTACCCAAAGCAATCTACAGATTCAATGCAATCCCTATTAAACTACCAATGGCATTTTTCACAGAACTGGAACAAAAAGTTTCAGAATTTTTATGGAAACACAAAAGACCCTGAAGATCCAAAGCAATCTTGAGAAAGAAAAATAGAGCTGGAGGAATCAGACTCCCTGACTTCAGACTATACTACAAAGGTACTGTAATCAAGACAGTATAGGACTGGCACAAAAATAGAAATATAGATCAATAGAACAGGGTAGAAAGCCCAAAGATAAACCCATGCACATATGGTCACATTTTTTTTTGATAAAGGTGGCAAGGATATACAATGGAGAAAAGACAGCCTCTTCAATAAGTGGTGCTGGGAAAACTGGACAGCTACAAGTAAATGAACAAAATTAGAACACTCCCTAACACCATACACAAAAATAAACTCAAAATGGATTAAATACCTAAATGTAAGGCCAGACACTATCCAACTCTTAGAGGAAAACATAGAACACTCTATTACATAAATCACAGCAAGATTCTTTTTGAACTACCTCCTAGAGAAATAGAAATAAAAGATAAAAATAAATAAATGGGACCTAATGAAAGTTCAAAGCTTTCGCACAGCAACGGAATCCATAAATAAGATGAAAAGTCAACCCTCAGAATGGGAGAAAATATTTGCAAATGAAGCAACTGACAAAGCATTAACCTCCAAACTTTACAAGCAGCTCATGCAACTCAATATCTAAAAAACAAACAACTCAATACAAAACTGGGAAGAAGACCTAAACAGACATTTCTCCAAGGAAGATATACAGATTGCCAACAAATACATTTAAAAATGCTCAACATCACTAATCATTAGAGAAATGCAGATCAAAACTATAATGAGGTATCACCTCACACCAGTCAGAATGGCCATAATAAAAAATCTACAAACAATAAGTGCTGGAGAGGGTGTGGAGAAAAGGGAACCCTCTTGCACTGTTGGTGGGAATGTAATTTGATACAACCACTATGGAGAACAGTATGGAGTTTCCTTTAAAAATTAAAAATAGAACTACCATATGACCCAGCAATCCCACTACTGGACATATACCCTGAGAAAACCATAATTCAAAAAGAGTCATGTACCAAAATGTTCATTGCAGCTCTATTTACAATAGCCAGGACATGGAAGCCACCTAAGTGTCCATTGACAGATGAATGGATAAAGAGGATGTGGCACATATATGCAATGGAATATTACTCAGCCATAAAAAGAAACAAAATTGATTTATTTGTATTGAAGTGGATGAACCTAGAGTCTGTCATACAGAGTGAAGTAAGTCAGAAAGAGAAAAACAAATACCATATGCTAACATATATACATGGAATCTAGAAGGAAAAAAAATGATTCTGAAGAACCTGGGGTCAGGAGAGGAATAAAGATGCAGAAGTAGCAAAAGGACTTGACAACAGGGCGAAGGGAAAGGGTAAGCTGGGAACAAGTGAGAGAGTGACATTGACTTATATATACTACCAAATGTAAAATAGATAGCTAGTGAGAAGCAGCTGCATAGCACAGGGAGATCAGCTTGGTGTATTGTGACTATCTAGAGGGGTGGCATAGGGAGGGTGTGAGGGAGATGCAAGAGGGAGGAGATATGGGGTTATATGTGTTGCTGATCCACTTTGTCATAAAGCAGAAACTAACACTGTAAAGCAATTATACTCCAATAAAGATGTTAAGTTAAAAAAAAATATCATTTGTGAGATAAAAGAACAGGACAATATTCATGGATTCCACATTGAAACAAAATGCTAATACTATATGTATGCTCTGGAAGTTAGAAATCTAGGCTGCTAGGAGCACATATAAAAACCCTGCAGCAAATGGACAATTCATCATTGAGTAAGGGAGAAAGAAACATGGTGATGATTTTGACTTCATTCCTCATGTCCATGAACTAATAGTTTCTAAGAGGATAAAACCCAGCTTTATGGTTGAGATGACATTTAGATTGAAACTTTAGGATAAGGATGATAAAGAAATATGATAAAGGGCACTGGCTTCCAGGCAGAAAGAGTTAACTCCACATCTAACCCTTATTTAATGCCCCTTGGATTATAGGACTTATCTGGTTCATTTACATTTTCTGCTATTCCTGGTACTTGGTGGTGATGCTCCCCACCTAACATGGGGTAAGAGATAAGAGCAAAGATCATCACTTCTATTATTATTTAGCTGAGTAAGATTTTTTTGATAATCTACAAAGAAATCCCTAAAAATTTAAGAAAATGTTATGAATAATGCCAAGTTTGGAAGCTTATGAAGTTAGAAAAATATAATGATATCTATTAAAACTTAATAAAGTTTTGTCAAACTAACTGATATTCAGACAAACCCCAGCTTCTGTTTTCTTTCCCTTAACTTAAAACAAAACTGAGGCACTTTCATTCAGACCTTAGCCATTTTTTTCCCTAACTTTTCCTGTTTTGGTTTTAATTTTTCAGCTTCTAATGAGTACATAGAAGTTAATGTTATTATTATTTTTTAAATATATATATATACTATATATGCTTTGGATATCTGATAAATATATGTATGCATTCTGTAAGATTTGCATGTCTGATAAAACAATATATTTCTTATTAAAATGAAAAGTTTGGGGAAGAAAAAAGATTGAAAATTAATGACTTATTCAAGAAGAATTGAGTTCTGTTCAACATAGTGTATACTTATCAGGATTCTATTACATCTCAGGAATACTCCTATAACAATTGAAAACTTAGTTACTAAAACATAATTGTCACTCTCAAACTGGAAAGACAATATTCAGGCAAGCTGTCAAAAATTAAGATTCATACCCTTCAGATGTTCTCTATTATCATTACCAAAATATCCTTACAGAAGACATTGTATTAATAACAAGTAGCTTGTGTGTGCAAATGTTCATTGATGTGTGTATGCTTATCTTATCCCTTGTGTTAAAAACCATCTTGTCTTAAAACAAAAATGTACATGCAATACTACCATAACTAATAAATCATGTATGAAAAATGTGAAAAAAGGCATTATATATCAGTTGATGTTTCCTTGTATAATTAGATATATTATATTTTCTTCAGTTCCTGTAGACCATCTATGACATTTTTGCTTTAGAAGTTCATTCATAATGTAAATGAATAATGCATTTCCCCATGATGGACACCCTGAACACTAATGTCATGTCACTGATGGTGGGCTGTCACAAATGTGAGAAGAGAAATGATAGCTAGAAGAGTTATTTTTTACCTCACCAAATGTTATGGGGAAAAAATCGGTATACATTAGCATTGGACAAACACTCTGCCCACTTCCACAATTTATAAGGATCAACTTTCTAGAAAGCCAAGGATGCCTTCCATCTGTTGATTTACTCTAGAAAGGAGGAAATTTCAATTTTGCCCCTATTTTTCCACATGAGAATACAAGGAGCAATTTATCCCTGATAAGACACTAGGGGCAATAAAGCTCTATAACTTGTAACCCATTGGGGAAATTTCTTAATAGGAAACACCCTTTTAGAATTAAATAACTATTTTAATAAGGAAGACAGATTTTCAAGTTTGAGTTTGCTTGACACAATTCTGAACAAAGTCAAATATTTCACAATATATATATGGAAAACATGTTTATATTGATTAATATATATTATTTTACAACTCCTTCTCATTTATACCATCCCATTCTACTCTGACCACAACCTTGCTACACAGTGTATGCATACATAGTATTATTAACCTAGTTATGATAATAAAACAAATCATAGTGAGGATGGTGTGAAGTAAATCCCAAGTTTCCTCACTTGTGATAGGTTAAAAAGAAACCCAAAAACACTTTCACCTGAAATATCTAAATAATTGAAACAAAAATTATGCATTGTTTTAAAATGGTTTTAGGGATACCTCAAATTACCTAGTTATGTATCATCTCTTCCCTATAGTTTAAATTCCTTAAGTGCCAATTTTTAATAACTGTAGATCACTGTATACAGCACAAGTTGTATGATCAACAAATACTTGTTGAATAAATAGACATGTATTAATGAAATTTGTTTTAGCTTAATTGTTTTACTACTATCTTATCAACTTGTTCTTTTTACCCTGCCAGAAAGAAAGGGTTCCCTCTGGCCTTTCTGGTCACAGAGTATAATATAAGTCAGGTTCCCACACTTCTTTTTATCCAGTTAAATTCCAGAGAGAATAGCCCCAATTCACCTCAGAAAAAGATCAAGGTATACTTCCAGAAATAGGTATAATAAAGTCTGGAGTCCTATATTTAAACATATGACAGTATGATATATGTAATTTTAATGGCTAAGTTTCCAATTGATGTGGGAGTGTCTTAAATGTAATAGAAACCTGCTATGTACACTTAGTGCTACATGAATATAGAACACAAGTCTTGAATAAATCATTTATCAATGTATTTTTCTGCCCAAAGATTTTCATTATTCTAAATTTTAGTACCACCACACACACAAACACACAATATAAAGATTTGTATGATGAGTTCTTGAGGAAAAGTAGATATTGAAGATATCATAAATCTTTTACACTCATTAGAGCAGAGAGAAATGAATTTGTATTCATTGTACTCTGCAGCCCACACTAAGCATGTGTTATATATCTTTATATTGTTCCCATTCCCACTACTAATATCTTTCCTAAGGCCCATATGCAAATAGGTATACACTTTCAGGAGAAAGAAACTGAATGAACACATCCTTCAGAACTGAAAGCATATATCAAACGATGTGCCTCAGCTTTTAAAAGCTCTTTACATATATACGCATCTTTGATGGAATATGTAATCAGATAATTAAACTTGTGATAATTTATATTTTTTTCATAGTTTTGGAAGGACATTTGTGGCTTATAATAATTTGAGTGGTAGACATGATTATGAGCCCATAGACATGTAGATACACTGTTCTATAGTGAAAAGTGTTTGAGTTGGAATCACAACTTTTCTACTTATTAATCTTGAGCAAGTTAGTTGACTTTTCTGAGTTCTAGTTTTCTAATTGATACAAGTGATAAAGGGATAATAATATATTCATTATAGATGTATCCGTTATCTATTGATAAAATAGTGGGTAACAAACCACTTTAAAACACTGTGGCTTAAACAATAAGCTTTTGTTCTTGCTCAGGAGTCTGGTCATCTGGGTTTTGCTGCTGATCTTGCTGATCTGGACTGGGATTGGCTCATTTTTGTCTGGGTTCACTAATATCTGTAACTAGTTAGCAAATCAACTGAGGGCTGGCAGTTCTAGGACACCCTCAATGGGAACTGTTCATCTCTGCTTCACATGATCTCTCATCCTGGAATAGATTTCCTTCCCTCTTTCCTTTGGGATCCTCTTGAGTAAGTATAAGTACACAAAGCATCTGAAAGCTTGGATCTGGCCCATCCGGATTCAAGGAGTGAGGCACAGATTTTATCCTTTAAAGAAGGAGTAAAAAGTCCCATTGTAAAAAAAAGTGGCGAATTGGGGCCACTTCAGCAATGAATCTTCCATTATATGGTTTTGTAAATTTTAAGTGCAATGATGTATAACATATGTACAGTCCTTTGCAATGCTGCAGTCTTCCAATACCCATCTCTTACTTTACAGAAGAGGAGACAGAGGTATAGAGAGGGTAGTGGGTTTATAGAAGGCAAACTAATATTAAAAATCAGATCTGGGTCCAGAACCTAGATATCCTACATCCTTATGTATTTGCATAGCATCTTATTTATTATTTTATTTTTTTAAATGATTTTAATGAACTTAGATAACCTATGGAGTCCATTGCTTTTGGAAGATTATTTATTTTTTTTAAACATCGTTATTGGAGTATAATTGCTTTACAATGGTGTGTTAGTTTCTGCTTTACAACAAAATGAGTCAGTTATATATATACATATGTTCCCATGTCTCTTCCCTCTTGCATCTCCCTCCCTCCCACCCTCCCTATCCCACCCCTCCAGGCGACCACAAAGCACCGAGCTGATCTCCCTGTGCTATGCGGCTGCTTCCAACTAGCTATCTACCTTACGTTTGGTAGTGTATATATGTCCATGCCTCTCTCTCACTTTGTCACAGCTTACCCTTCCCCCTCCCCATATCCTCAAGTCCATTCTCCAGTAGGTCTGTGTCTTTATTCCTGTTTTACCCCTAGGTTCTTCATGACATTTTTTTTTTCTTAAATTCCATATATATGTGTTAGCATACAGTATTTGTTTCTCTCTTTCTGACTTACTTCACTCTGTATGACAGACTCTAGGTCTATCCACCTCATTACAAATAGCTCAATTTCATTTCTTTTTATGGCTGAGTAATATTCCATTGTATATATGGGCCACATCTTCTTTATCCATTCATCTGATGATGGGCATTTAGGTTGTTTCCATATCTGGGATATTGTAAATAGAGCTGCAATGAACATTTTGGTACATGACTATTTTTGAATTATGGTTATCTCAGGGTATATGCCCAGTACTGGGATTGCTGGGTCATATGGTAGTTCTATTTGTAGTTTTTTAAGGAAACCACATACAATTCTCCAAAGTGGCTGTATCAATTTACATTCCCACCAACACTGCAAGAGGGTTCCCTTTTCTCCACACCCCCTCCAGAATTTATTGTTTCTAGATTTTTTGATGATGGCCATTCTGATTGGTGTGAGATGATATCTCATTGTGGTTTTGATCTGCATTTCTCTAATGATTAGTGATGTTGAGCATTCTTTCACGTGCTTGTTGGCAGTCTGTATATCTTCTTTGTAGAAATGTCTATTTAGGTCTTCTGCCCATTTTTGGATTGGGTTTTTGTTTTTTTGTTATTAAGCTGCATATAAATTTTGGAGATTAATCCTTTGTCAGTTGCTTCATTTGCAAATATTTTCTCCCGTTCTGAGGGTTGTCTTTTGGTCTTGTTTATGGTTTCCTTTGCTGTGCAAAAGCTTTGAAGTTTCATTAGATCCCATTTGTTTATTTTTGTTTTTATTTCCATTTCTCTAGGAGGCAGGTCAAAAAGGATCTTGCTGTGATTTATGTCATAGAGTGACCTGCCTATGTTTTCCTCTAGGAGTTTGATAGTTTCTGGCCTTACATTTAGATCTTTAATCAATTTTGAGTTTATTTTTGTGTACAGTGTTAGGGAGTGATCTAATTTCATACTTTTACATGTACCTGTTCAGTTTTCCCAGCACCAGTTATTGAAGAGGCTGTCCTTTCTCCAGTGTACATTCCTTCCTCCTTTATCAAAGATAAGGTGACCATATGTGCTTGGGTTTATCTCTGGGCTTTCTGTTCTGTTCCATTGATCTATCTTTCTCTTTTTGTGCCAGTACCATACTGTCTTGATTACTGTAGCTCTGTAGTATAGTCTGAAGTCAGGGAGGCTGATTCCTCCAGCTCCATTTTTCATTCTCAAGGTTGCTTTGGCTACTCGGGGTCTTTTGTGTTTCCATACAAATTGTGAAGTTTTTTGTTCTAGTTCTGTGAAAAATGCCAGTGGTAGTTTGATAGGGATTGCATTTAATCTGTAGATTGCTTTGGGTAGTAGAGTTATTTTCACCATGTTGATTCTTCCAATCAAGAACATGGTGTATCTCTCTATCTATTTGTATCATCTTTAGTTTCTTTCATCAGTGTCTTATAATTTTCTGCATACAGGTGTTTTTCTTCTCCTTATATAGGTTTATTCCTATATATTTTATTCTTTTTGTTGCAGTGGTAAATGGGAGTGTTTTCTTGATTTCACTTTCAGATTTCTCATCATTAGTGTATAGGGATGCCAGAGATTCCTATGCATTAATTTTGTATCCTGCTAGTTTACCAAATTCATTGATTAGTTCTAGTAGTTTTCTGGTAGCATCTTCAGGATTCTCTATGTATAGTATCATGTCGTCTGCAAACAGTGACAACTTTACTTCTTCTTTTCTGATTTGGATTCCTTTTATTTCCTTTTCTTCTCTGATTGCTGTGGCTAAAACTTCCAAAACTATATTGAATAAGAGTGGGCAACCTTGTCTTGTTCCTGATCTTAGTGGAAATGCTTTCAGTTTTTCACCATTGAGGATGATGTCTGCTGCGGGCTTGTCATATATGGCCTTTATTATGTTGAGGAAAGTTCCCTCTTTGCCTATTTTCTGCAGGGTTTTTGTCATAAATTGGTGTTGAATTTTGTCGAAAGCTTTCTCTACATGTATTGAGATGATCATATGGTTTTTCTCCTTCAATTTGTTAATATGGTGTATCACATTGATTGATTTTCATGTATTGAAGAATCCTTGTATTCCTGGAATAAACCCCACTTGATCATGGTGTATGATCTTTTTAATGTGCTGTTGGATTCTGTTTATTAGTATTTTGTTGAGGATTTTTGCATCTATGTTCATCAGTGATATGGGTCTGTAGTTTTCTTTCTTTGTCACATCCTTGTCTGGTTTTGGTATCAGGGTGATGGTGGCCTTGTAGAATGAGTTTGGGAGTGTTCTTCCCTCTGCTATATTTTGGAAGAGTTTGAGAAGGATAGGTGTTAGCTCTTCTCTAAATGTTTGATAGAATTCGCCTGTGAAGCCATCTGGTCCTGGGCTTATGTTTATTGGAATATTTTAAATCACAGTTTCAATTTCAGTGCTTATGATTGGTCTGTTCATATTTTCTATTTCTTCCTGATTCAGTCTTGGCAGGTTGTGCATTTTAACGATTTGTCCATTTCTTCCAGGTTGTCTATTTTATTGGCATAGAGTTCCTTGTAGTAATCTCCCATGATCTTTTGTATTTTTGCAGTGTCAGTTGTTACTCCTCCTTTTTCACTTCTAATTCTATTGATTTGAGTCTTCTCCCTTTTCTTCTTGATGAGTCTGGCTAACAGTTTATCAATTTTGTTTATCTTCTCAAATAACCAGCTTTTAGTTTTATTGATCTTTGCTATCATTTCCTTCATTTCTTTTTCATTTATTTCTGCTCTGATTTTTATTATTTATTTCCGTCTGCTAACTTTGGGTTTTTTGTTGTTGTTGTTGTTGTTCTTTCTCTAATTGCTTTAGGTGCAAGGTTAGGTTGTTTATTTGAGATGTTTCCTGTTTCTTAAGGTAGGATTGTATTGCTATAGACTTCCCTCTTAGAAATGCTTTTGTTGCATCCCATAAATATTGGGTCGTCCTGTCTCCATTGTCATTTGTTTCTAGGTTTTTTAAAATTTCCTCTTTGATTTCTTCAGTGACCACTTCGTTATTAAGTAGTGTATAGTTTAACCTCCATGTGTTTGTGTTTTTTACAGATCTTTTTCTGTAATTGATATCTAGTCTCATAGCATTGTAGTCGGAGAAGATACTTGATACAATTTCAATTTTCTTAAAGTTACCAATGCTTGATTTGTGACCCAAGATATAAGCTATCCTGGAGAATGTTCCATGAGCACTTGAGAAAAATGTGTATTCTGTTGGTTTTGGATGGAATGTCCTATAAATATCAATTAAGTCTATCTTGTTTAATGTATCATTTAAAGCTTGTATTTCCTTATTTATTTTCATTTTGGATGATCTATCCATTGGTGAAAGTGGGGTGTTAAAGTCCCCTACTATGAATGTGTTACCATCGATTTCCCCTTTTATGGCTGTTAGTATTTGCCTTATGTATTGAGGTACTCCTATGTTGGGTCCATAAATATTTACAAATGTTATATCTTCTTCTTGGATTGATCCCTTGATCATTATGTAGTGTCCTTCTTTGTCTCTTCTAATAGTCTTTATTCTAAAGATGATTATGTCTGATATGAGAATTGCTACTCCAGCTTTCTTTCGATTTCCATTTGCATGAAGTATCTTTTTCCATCCCCTTACTTTCAGTCTGTATGTGCCTCTAGGTCTGAAGTGGGTTTCTTGTAGACAGCAAATATAAGGGTCTTGTTTTAGTATCCATTCAGCTAATCTGTGTCTTTTTGTGGGAGCATTTAGTCCATTTACATTTAAGGTAATTATTGATATATATGTTCCTATTCCCGTTTTCTTAGTTGTTTTGGATTCGTTATTGTAGGTCTTTTCCTTCTCTTGTGTTTGTTGCCTAGAAAAGTTCCTTTAGCAGTTGTTGTAGAGTTGGTTTGGTGGTGCTGAACTCTCTCATCCTTAGCTTGTCTGTAAAGGTTTTAATTTCTCCATCAAATCTGAATGAGATCCTTGCTGTGTAGAGTAATCTTGGTTGCAGGTTTTTCTCCTTCATCACTTTAAATATGTCCTGCCAGTCCCTCCTGGCTTGCAGAGTTTCTGCTGAAAGATCAGCTGTTAACCTTATGGGGATTCCCTTGTGTGTTATTTGTTGTTTTTCCCTTGTTGCATTTAATATGTTTTCTTTGTATTTAATTTTTGACAGTTTGATTAATATGTGTCTTGGCATCTTTCTCCTTGGATTTATCCTGTATGGGACTCACTGTGCTTCCTGGACTTGATTAACTATTTCCTTTCCCATATTAGGGAAGTTTTCAACTATAATCTCTTCAAATATTTTCTCAGTCACTTTCTTTTTCTCTTCTTCTTCTAGAACCCCTATAATTTGAATGTTGGTGCATTTAATATTTTCCCAGAGGTCTCTGAGATTGTCCTTAGTTCTTTTCATTCTTTTTTTCTTTATTCTGCTCTGCAGTAGTTATTTCCACTATTTTATCTAACAGGTCACTTATCTGTTCTTCTGCCTCAGTTATTCTGCTATTGATCCCATCTAGAGTATTTTTCATTTCATTTGTTGTATTGTTCATCATTGTTTGTTTCATCTTTAGTTCTTCTAGGTCCTTGTTAAGTGTTTCTTGCATTTTGTCTATTCTATTTCCAAGATTTTAGATCATCTTTACTGTCATTATTCTGAATTATTTTTCAGGTAGACTGCCTATTTCCTCTTCATTTGTTAGGTCTGGTGGGTTTTTATCTTGCTCTTTCATCTTCTGTGTGTTTTTCTCTCTTCTCATTTTGCTTACCTTACTGTGTTTGGGGTCTCCTTTTTGCAGGCTGCAGGTTTGTAGTTCCCATTGTTTTTGGTGTCTGTCCCCAGTGGCTAAATTTGTTTCAGTGGGTTGTGTAGGCTTCCTGGTGGAGGGGACTAGTGCCTGTGCTCTGGTGGATGAGGCTGGATCTTGTCTTTCTGGTGGGCAGGTCCATTTCTGGTGGTGTGTTTTGGGGTGTCTGTGGACTTATTATGATTTCAGGCAGCCTCTCTGCTAATGGGTGGGGTTGTATTCCTGTCTTGCTAGTTAGTTGGCATAGGATGTTCTGCACTGTAGCTTGCCAGTCATTGAGTGAAGCTGGTGCTGGTGTTGAGATGGAGATCTTTGGGAGATTTCTGCCATTTGATATTATGTGGAGCTGGGAGGTCTCTTGTGGACCAGTGTCCTGAAGTTGGCTCTCCCGCCTCAGAGGCACAGCACTGACTCCTGGATGCAGCACCAAGAGCCTTTCATCCACATGGACAAAAAGGAAAAGGGGAAAAGATCATAAATCTTTCTCTCAAAGTTCACCTCCTTAATTTGTGATGATTTGTTGTCTATTCATGTATTCAACAGAGGCAGGGTACATCAAATTCATTGTGGAGCTTTAATCCACTGCTTCTGAGGCTGCTGGGAGAGATTTCCCTTTCTCTTTTTTGTTCTCACAGCTCCCAGGGGCTCAGCTTTTGATTTGGCCCCGCCTCTGCGTGTAGGTCGCTGGAAGTCGTCTGTTCTTCGCTCAGACTGGATGGGGTTAAAGAAGCAGCTGAGTCGGTGGCCCTGGCTCACTCAGGCCAGGGGCAGGGTGGGGCACAGAGCGCGTGGCAAGCCTGCGGTGGCAGAGGCTGGCATTATGTTGCACCAGCCTGAGGCATGCTGTGCGTTCTCCTGGGGAAGTTGTCCCTGGATCCCTGGACCCTGGCAGTGGCGGGCTGCACAGGGTCTCAGGAAGGGGGGTGTGGATAGTGACCTGTGCTCGCACACAGACCCCTTGGTGGCGGCAGCAGCAGTCTTAGCATCTCATGCCTGTCTCTGAGGTCCGCGCTTTTAGCCGCGGCTCACGCCCGTCTCTGGAGCTCCTTTAAGCAGCATTCTTAATCCCTTCTCCTCGCACACCAGGAAACAAAGAGGGAAGAAAACGTCTCTTGCCTCTTCAGCAGGCCCAGACTTTTCCCTGGACCCCCTCCCGGCCAGCCATGGCGTACTAGCCCCCTTTGGACTGTGTTCACGCTGCCAACCCCAGTCCTCTCCCTGCCTCTAATGGATGCCCGAGACTCAGCTCCCACCCCCGCCCACCCCAGTGGTGGAGCAGACAAGTCTCTCGGACTGGTGAGTGCTGGTCGGCACCGGTCCTCTGTGTGGGAATCTCTCTGCTTTGCCCTCCGCACCCCTGTTGCTGTGCTCTCATCCGCAGCTCCGAAGCTTTCCCCCTCCACCACCTGCAATCTCTGCCCACGAAGGGGCTTCCTAGTGTCTGGAAACCGTTCCTCCTTCACAGCTCCCTCCCACTGGTGCAGATCCCGTCCCTATTCTTGTGTCTCTGTTTATTCCTTTTTTTTTTTTCGCCCTACCCAGGTATGTGGGGTTTTCTTGCCTTTTGCGAGGACTGAGGTCTTCTGCCAGTGTTCAGTAGTTGTTGTGTAGGAGTTGTTCCACGTGTAGATGTATTTCTGGTGTATCTGTGGGGAGGAAGGTGATCTCCGCGTCTTACTCTTCCGCCATCTTCCTAGAAGCCCGCACCTTATTCTTATAGAAAGTGTAAATCGTATATTGAAATGAACAAAGCACCTGAGACTTGCTTATTCCATATTATGCCTATAGTTTTCCTTACAGTAGAGCAGTATCTCTGGGTGATAATTATGTTACATCCTAATCCTGGGTAACTCAAGTAGCAAATTTTTACTTTATTTTGTTATTAATTTTTAGTACTTCCCAGTCTGTTTTCATCAGCAAGATGATCTTTAACTTGAAAGAAAATCAAGAGAAAACCGTTTCAATTTTCATATGCTTCTTGTTGGAAAGCAAAAAAACAAAACAAAACAAAACAAAAAACCATATCAAACATACTTAGGAAAGTGTCAATTTAAACCCTGATAGAAATACAAGTGTTAATTTATTTTTACTTAGGTTTGTAGTATTTGCTATTCTTAGATTTCACTTTTTATTTGCTGTGCAATTTTAAAGGCATCAGGAAAAACATCTCAAATGATTAAGAGAATTGGTAAATCTCTAGTTGTCATTTGGATGAACCACTGGTCAGTACTGTCGTAGATTCTTCTTTTGACCTTGATAAATCTTCCACTCACACCAGATGAAAATGAAACAAGCCATACTAGGCCTGACGTCAATTGTATAGTAGCCAAGGAAAGCAAGGCTATTCCTAAAGACAATCAGTTTATGGTATGAAATATGTATCATTTCATTCTACCTTTATTTTATGCAGAATTACAATTATTTCATAACATCTTTGTTGTTAGTTTTAATGGCATTCTTTGCCAGAGATTTGCCTTATCTAACTGTACTTTGTATAAATTATTTAATGTGTTTGTAATTCATACTGGCATATTTAATTTATTTTATTCTAAAATTACTGTTTTGCACTTTACATAAGATGTTGCTTTCAGTTTTGTTAAGAAAAAGTTCCTATATTATTTGTTAAGAAAAAGTCCCAATGTGATTTCTGTATTGAAAAACTAAAAACAGATGCTTCCAGTTGTTTCCTTTGTGGATTAGTCTCCTTGTCCTTGTTTGAAAAATTGAATTTGAATAGATCTACGCATGAGAGCATCTGGATTTTGGTGGGGTGCGTTCCTCAGCATTCCCTCATCCTTCTGCTTCATTGGCTCAGTTTCTCTTTGACAACCTTAGTGCCCAACAAAGGGTGTTACCTTTTTAGCTTAATATGACTACTTAGCTTAATATGAACATAAATAGAAAATATGAAAGTTGTTCTATATTTTATTTTATTTATTTATTTATTTTTATTGCGGTACGCGGGCCTCTCACTGTTGCGGCCACTCCCATTGTGGAGCACAGGCTCCGGATGCACAGGCTCAGCGGCCATGGCTCATGGGCCCAGTTGCTCCACAACATGGGGGATCTTCCTGGACCGGGGCACGAACCCGTGTCCCTTGCATCAGCAGGTGGACTCTCAACCACTGTGTCACCAGGGAAGCCCGGTGTTCTATATTTTAGATTAATTTTATAAGATAGTGAGGAAAACACCTAAGTGTGTTCTTTCAGACTATTGAATTAATATCTCAAGGGAAGAAGCTTCAGGATCTGTATTTTTTAACAAGTGTCCCAAAGAATTCTTTAAGACCAGGACATTTTCCCACTGGAGAACTGAAAATACTGTAAACTAGACATCTAAGGACCTGAATTAGGATCTAAACTTAGTTAACTGTGAATATTGTGACCATTAGTAAATAGACTAATCACACCAGACAGCCAATTTTTATGTTATAGAATAATTAAAAAACAAAATATCACACACGTTTCTTACCTTCCGTTCAACTATTTTTGGAGTTAAAATGAAATTCATTTGGAAACTTTTAATAACATTTATACAAATATAAAATATAATTTTTCCTGTGCTTATGAGTGCTTCTATCTATTTTTTGGGGTACAGCCATTTACTTTTTTCAACCCTCAATAAAGGTGGTTGATGGCTGTATCTTTCGATTTTGTTTTGAAATTTGTGTGTGATTTAATAATCATAAGAATTAAAAGAACACATGAAATGTGAAATGTTATCTAGTATCAGAGATTGTATGCTTTCTGAAATAAATGTATTTCAAGATCTTCTTAAAAAGTCAGAAACTTTGACCTAAATATAATAAGAATAAAGGTGATTTTTTACATTTATATGTCATGCAGCACTGTCAAAATAAAATATTTATTTTTTATTGATAGAAAGTAACTTACAGCACCATTTCTTTTCCTGCTGAAGTACTACCAGTTAAATAAAATATGAGCTCTAGAGAGAGTTTTTACTTCATTTCTCTATATGGATTTCAGAACTCTCTGTTCTCTCTCCTAGAGCATACCTCAAACTAATTTCTGGCTAGTGTATTTTTATGCATTCTGGTACTTTTAATTCTAAGACAAACCAAATTCCTGAATAAGTTAGAATATCAGGAAATTCAGTAATTGAGTTTGGGTTCACTAGGTAAACTTTGATCTTTATCAAGAAAACAGTGTGAGAACAGTTATAAATAGGCCCTTTGCTAATAAATAATAAGAAAAGAATAAGGGAACTCCATCATAGAATTCTCTAAGTTTAGCATGAAAAAAATGAGAATAAAATTCCATATTATATTTGCATTTCTATCAAATTGAATACATCTGAACTATTAGTATTGTATTCTCAGAGGTAAGTAAAAGAAAAAAATAATGGTTTATGCTAGCCAATATCTAATTCATTCTGGAATGGACAGATGTTTTTATTTCTCTAAAATTTAATCTCTAGTGTTGGTAATATAAGTCTATGTCAAAACTTCTCTGTTTATTTGATATGCCCCTTCCATCCTACCTAATAAAGGAAAAGGAGAAGATACCATGTCTGTGCTGGGGTGCTCCTATTGGGGATAGGTGAAGAGAAGGAATATTGAAGTGTCTCTGCCCTTTCCTTGGATCCCTGGGAAACAGTAAGTGTGCTGACAGAGGACAGTATAATGAATACCTTTTTCTGGAGCTCATCATGGTAGCAAAAATGGAGCAGCATAAATGTGTAAAGGGGACATCATCTCTACAGGAGAGAAGGAAACAACTAGGAAGAAAGTCATATGTCCTACAGGTAACCCTGCTTGAACCAGGGGTATGCACTGGGTCCTTGTACATCAGAAGAGGAAAGAGTTGATGTATGAACTATTCTACATTCCCTTATGATCTCTGAAACTAATCTCATGGGGAATCTCTTTGCTAGGGCAGGGGGTGTGGGGGGAAGGAGATTAGATCTTGAATGATTATGATAATATCTGAAATTCTAAGATAAGAAATTAATCTCTTAAACAGAAATGAGGGCCTCTGCGGGCAATAGGTTTGAGGGTTCTGTGTGACAGTGTGAATGTATGTGGTGAATGTATATGCGGGGCTTTTCTGATTTTCAGAAGGATCAGTGATTAGAATCTGTGCTAAACTATTGTAATTGAGATTAGGGCTCCATTGTGTTGCAGGAGGCTTGTCAAATTATGATGGTCAGGCACCAAGTTTCCTACTCCAGGGACATAGGGGTTTTATCTGTGGACTCTCTGAGGTCTCCATGAAATGGAGTATGAATAAAAGAAAACAGTCTGCAGTATTTCATGCTGAAATGCTGAGGACGTGAGCTCACCTAGTACTACTTGCAGCCTTTTTTTCCCTTAAACTAAAGAAGAATGATATAAATATATTTATATTGCAAAGGAATTTCAGAAATTTCTCTTCTTTTATGTGAATTGTTTATAGTAGTTTATTATCTTTAGCTGCAGGGTCATTCTGTCTTCCACGACAGCATGCTGTTATATAGAGGAGAAGCTGTGTGTGTGTGTGTGTGTGTGTGTGTGTGTGCGTGTGTGCGTGTGTGTGCATGCACGTGCAAGTATGTGATGTTCTAGGGGAAGTGGAAAGGTTAGTAAGAACAATTATGAAGAAGTAAACCTCTTAATAGCCCATTGCTTTCCTGCAAGAGGAGAAGAGTGATCCCCTTTCCTATCCCTGCTTATATAATTTATCTTTGTTTGACATTGAGAGAATTTGTATGTATAGAGGAATCATATGAAAAAAGCTCATCCATCAACTGTTTTTGCAGCTTTATAAACATCCAAAACTTGATGCCAGTACTTTGTTGTTGTCACTTGCATTTCCTCACATTGTTGGACAATCAGATTATCTGGTGTGTTTTTAAAGTAATTATGAGCACAAAAGTGTCTACTGTTGATTATGACAAATGCCTGTCAAGCTGTGAACTATCTGGAAAAGTGCTCACATCTAATAAGAACTTTGATGATCTTTTCCATAATTTATTTTACTCTAGGCAGAGGCTGATATGACAGAATTAAATTTAAGATTATTCTGTGATACTAGATTACCCCAGGAACTATCATTGATGACAGTCAAAGAAGGAAAAAAAAAAAAAAAGAAAAGAAAAGTTTTAAAAGGATGCTACACTAACATTTTAAAATAAGTCAAACTAGAAAAAAATGTTTTAATGTATGTATTAATTAATTTAAATTAATTCAAAGACTCATTGATTTATTAATGTGTCAGACACTATATTAGGTACAGAGACAGTGAAGAATCAGTCACTTTCTCTGCCCTCAAGTGTTTTAAATTTGGTTGTGAAGACCAGAAAGTACAGAGTCAAATAGAATATAAAATAAAAGTGTGAGTAAGGTAAGAAAGGTCATAGGAGAGACAAGTAAACAGGTCTTAATGGATAGAAGTTCCCAGAGGAAGAGTTATTTAAATATTTGGATGGTATAGAGGAGTTAGTCAGTAAGGACAGGAAAGAAAGGCAGAAGATAAGTTATTTCCAGATAAAGGTATAGCATATTCAAAATATCAAAGGAATCAGAGAAGCTTATGAAATCAGTAAATTGAAAATTGTTCAGTATGCTACAACATAAGAGTGGAAGATAAACATGCCAAAAGTGGGATGTGGGAGTTTTACAGGATCTTAGGAGGTGGATTAAAGAGTGTCGAATCAGTAGGGAGCCAGTGAACATTTTTAATTAGAGGAGTGATATCAGATGCTTAATAAAAAGAAAAGAAAAAGAAAAATTTTATTGCTGTCAAGGGGAGAATTGATAGGAAGCAAGACTGGATAACGGGAGACCACATTCAGCAGATACATCGTTGGGACAATTTTTGGGATGGTACTTCCATTTCCCACTTGGATGACTGAGTGTTTAATGGTTCAAATCACTGACATCAGAGACCTAGGGAGAGCAAATTTCTTTGTGTGAGGAGACAGAGTTCAGATTCAAATATTATGAATTTGAGAATACCTGTAGAATAGGCTCATGAGAGAGAGTTGGAAAGCATCAGTGTGTAAAACAGTTACTGCCAACCCAGACATTAAGAGCAGTGACCACTAGTCAACCAGACCCTATACTAGTTAATGTAAGAGCTGAGTAAGTAAAGCATCACCGGTAAACTGCTTCCTCTCCGGGTAATGGGCAGAGATGAATAGGGAGGAGGTAGGGGTTCTCTGAATCTTCTTTTTCTCTGTCTCTTAATCTTCTGATCTAGATGACCTAGATTGTCTATTTGCTTGTATCAATAATTTACTTTGAACTTAGAATACTAGATTGTTTGTTTCCGACCTAAAAGATCTAGGTAGTCTACAGCTTTATATTTATTATGTGTAGCCGCCAATGTAAGTGTGTCACCCGCGTGGTCTTGGTCCCACAGCCCTTTTTATTACCATGTGTTTGTCTATCATGAGGCTTCAGGGTGCTTTTGCTTCCAACAGCCAGCACCTACAGCTTCTAAAGCTTGCTTTGCCCACAAGGCCCAAAAGCCAGAAGTGCCTGGGAATTTGCATCTTCTTTTGGTGGCCACCAACCAAAGACCAACAGATGTGGGACTAAGAAAGACCCAAATTCCTTGGCACAGGGCAGTGTAAGTGTATAACTTACACTCAACATATTGCTACTACCTTGAGGATTCTGCCTGAGATCACACCCTTGGTTGGCTTACACCCACATTTCTGCTTTTTCAGTTCCATTTTAGTTCCCTGAAAGGATTTCCTTAATAAATCACTTTCTCACAAACTCTCATCTTAGGCTTGACTTCTGGGGATCCCCTCTCAAAACATAACCTTTTCACGTTTACCTTACTAATCCCCATGTCCCTCCACACGTTGGTTCACAAGGACCTATGAAATGTCTGTGGTTCCATATCAACATATAAATTTGAAACAAGATCCTTGATGACTCACAAGATGGTCCTGTTTCTGATCTTTGTGTAAAAGTATATAATGTAAACATCCTAAGTTTTGAATGCATAGCAGGAATAAATGTTTTATATATGTGTTTGTATGCATATGTGTGTGTATTTGTGTGTGTGTGTGTGTGTGTGTGTGTAGTAGCAATAGTGAATCTACAGGCACACCTCAGAGATATTGTGGGTTTGGTTCCAGACCACGACAATAATGTAAGCTATGCAATAAAGTGAGTCATACAATGTTTCTGATTTCCCAGTGTCTATAAAAGTTATGTTTACACTATAGTGTAGTCTACTAAGTATGCAGCAGCATTATGTCTAAAAAACAATGAATGTACCTTAGTTTAACAATACCTTATTTCTAAAAAATGCTAACAATTGCAAAGGAACAAAATTTGCCACCTCAAAATATCTCTCCTTGGCGTGAGTGTTAGGGGAACCACTACGGAAACCTCCTGCCTTGGCCAGGCAGGATAGTAAACACTTGCATGAGTTATCTTACAACAGGAGATCCTGGTAAAGAATGTGGAACTAACAAGCTACCAGCAACAGGAAGAATTTGTGAAAGGTCAAAAGGAGAGAGGAGATGCCAGTCCATATGTCCTACCAACCTCCCAGAATCCTTCTCTCTAGAATCCATCTTGGCTGAGTTATGTGAGCTCCACCAGGAAGGATCCTGAGTCAGAATGATTGGCTAGAGACAACCCAGAAACTAACTCCATTACCATAAAATCCGAAACTGCGAGCCACATGGCAAAGGAGTTCTCCTGGGTTCCCTTACCCTGTTGCTCTCCACTCAGGCACCCCTTCCCAATAAATTTTCTTGCTGTGTCAGCTCATGTGTCTCCTCAGACAATTCATTTCTGAGTGTTAGATAAGAGCATGCTCTCAGGGTCTGGAAGGGATCCCGCTTCTTGCAACATGGGGATTAATATAGGTTGATTATTTTCAAGAAACAAAAGACTCAGGAACTGGTTTTATTTTATTTTTTTTTTACCTCCCCCCTTAGCAGCCTAAATAATTTAGACAGAGGATCTGCTCCCTAAATAGAGCTATTACCATAGTCATCTACAAAAACTACATGCTATGTGTGGTGGAGGAAATTCAGCAAGACCTGGAGATCGGAGTCCACTGTGTCCCTTTGTCTCTGCATGGCCCAACAAACATTTGTTTATAAAACTTTTGCTTTTCCATCTCCAAATGAATTGCCTTCATCCACTTTGAAGACCCAAACCACTAACCCCAACATCCACTTTTGTCTTTAACTAAGGATGGTATTTAAGGTGAGGGTTTTGGCCATTTTGGCAAGTTACTTAGCTCTCCTTTGTCTCTCCCATGTATATATGTTATTAAAGTTTTGTTTGATTGTCTCATTTTAATCTGTCTTATGTCAATTTAATTCTTAGACCAGCCAAGAGAACCTAGATAAGTAGAGGAAATTTCTTCCTCCCTAACAATATCATCTAAGGCTTCAACGAGTCAAAATATTTTTGCTGGTGGAGGCTCTTGTCATGTTGATGGCTGCTGACTGATCAGAGTGGTGGTTGCTGAAGGCTGGGGTGGTAATTTCTGAAAATAAGATAACAATGACGTTTACTGCATCAGTATACTCTTCCTTTCACAGATGATTTCTCTGTAGCATGAAATGCTGTTTAATAACATTTTAGTCAAAGTTGTGTTACCAAATAAATAGCCTGGACCCACGCACATCCCGAGCCAAGACCCCTTGTCTCAGTCAAGGAGGTTCTTTTACCGATCTGATTCACACAGCCAATAAGGAAACTGATGCTGAAACTGGAAAAGCACAAGTTTTATTCAGTGGCCAAAGAATGGAGAAATGGGAACTTAGTTCTCAAATCAACTTCTTAACCTGATTCTGGTAGAGACTATATATATATGTATATGTATATGGGTCGGGGTAAACGGAAAGGACTTGGAAAGAGTGAGGGTAATATTCATGAATTATGTGAGAACAGAGGTGTGGTTTGGACCCGGAACTTACATAACACGCTTTTTCAGTCCTTGTATGGGCTTTTCCAGTTGTTGTCATGGCAATTGTCAACTGTCATGGTGAGGGTAGGTGTGTCATTTAGCATGCTAATGTATTACAATTAGTGTATAATGTGGTTCAAAGTCTACTGAAAGTCAAGTCTTCCACCATCTTGGGACTAGTAAGTTCTAATCAGTTCTTGTGTCTTCCTCTTTGCAGCTTCCTCCTGAAACTTAAATAAGATCAGTTGGTTTCCAATGGAGGGAGGGGCAGGGGTATGATTCTGGAGCAACAGCCTTGGTAATAGCAGAACTTCTTTCAAACTTGAAGTAAATCCTTTCAAACCCTGTCACTGCTTTATCAATGAAGTTTATGTAATAATCTAAATCCTTTGTTGTCATTTCAACAATCTTCACAGCATCTTCACCAGGAGTAGCTTCCATCTCAAGAAACAACTTTCTTTGCTCATACACAAGAAGCAACTCCTCATCCATGAAAATTTTATCATGAGATTGGAGCAGTTCAATCACATCTTCAGGTTCCACTTCTAATTTTAGTTCTCTTGTTATTGATTACTTCCTCCCCTGAAGTTATCCATGAGGGTGGAATCAACTCCTTTCAAACTTCTGTTAATATTAATATTTTGACCTCTTCCCATGAATCACAAATGTTCTTCATGGCATCTAGAATAGTGAATCCTTTCCAGAAGTTTTTAAATTTACTTTGCCCATGTCCATCAGAGGAATCCCTATTTATGACAGCTCTAGCTTTACAAAATATACATCATAAATAATGACTTGAAATTCAAAATTACTCCTTTATCCATGATCCATGGAATGGTTGTGTTAGCAGGCATGAAAACTACATTAATCTCATTGTCCATCTCCATCAAAGCTCTTTGATGACCAGGTACATTGTCACTGAGCAGTAATATTTTGAAATGAATCTGTTTTTCTGAGCAGTATTTGTTAACACTGGGCTTCAAATATTCAGTATACCATGTGTTAAACAGATGTGCTGTCATCTAGGGTTTATTGTTCCATTTATAGAGCACAAGCAGAGTGGGATTAGCATCATTCTTAAGGGCCTTAGGATTTTTGAGAATGGTACAGGAGCATTGGCTTCAACTTAAAGTCACCAGCATCATTGGTTCCTAACACAAGTCAAGCTGTCCTTTGAGTTTTGAAGGCAGACATTGACTTCTCATGTCTAGCTATGAAAGTTCTAGATGACATCTTCTTCCAATAGAAAGCTATTTTATCTACATTGAATCTCTCTTGTTTAGTGTAACCACCTTCATTAATTATCTTAGCTAGATCTTTTGGATACCTTGCTGCAGCTTCTACTACATCAGCACTTGCTGCTTCCTTTTGCACTTTTATGTTATGGAGATGGCTTCTTTCCTTCAACCTCATGAACCAACCTCTGTTGGCTTAAGACTTTTCTTCTGCAGCTTCCTCACCTCTCTCAGCCTTCATAGAATTGAAGAGAATTAGAGCCTTGCTCTGGATTAGGCTTTGGCTTAAGGGAATCTTGTAGCTGGTTTGATTTTCTATCCAGACCACTATAACTTTCTTAATATCAGCAAAAAGTCTGTTTTGCTTTATCATTTGTGTGTTCGCTGGAGTATCACTTTCAATTTCTTTCAAGAACTTTTCCTTTGCATTCACAACTTGATTTGAATGACTAACTCTTTGATGCAAGAGGCCTAGCTTTCTGTTTATTTCAGCTTTTGCCATGCTTTCCTCACTAAACTTGCTCATTTATAGCTTTTGACTTAAATTGAGGGACCTGTGGCTCTTCCTTTCACTTGGAGGACATTGTAAGGTTATTAACTGACTTAGTTCTAATATATATATATATATATATATATATATATATATATATATATATATATATATATTTTGGTCTTTGGAAATAAGGATTTCTGAGGAGAAGGAGAGAGATGGGGAATGGCCAGTCGGTGGAGCTGTTAGAATGTATACATTTAGCAATTAAGTCTGTCTTCTTGTATGGGTGGGATACCCGGCACCTCAAAAAAATCACAATAATAACATCAGAGATCGCTCATCACAGATCACCATAATGCATACAATAATAACTAAAAGGTTTGAAGTATTAAAACAATTGCCAAAATGTGACACAGAGATATGAAATGAGAAAATGTTGTTGAAAAAATGGCACCAAAAGACTTGCTCTATTCAGGGTTGCCATAAACCTTCAATTTGTAAAATACACAATATATTGCAAAGCACAATGAAGTAAAGTGCAGTGGAAGGAGATATTCCTGTACTTGTATTTGTCAGGAGAGTTTCAATTCTAACTGACAGAAATCCAACTAAAATTAGCTTTAAAAAAAATAATAATTATGGTCTGCAACTGGCATGTCCAAAGTGTGGGACTGGGCTTGACTACTGTAGAACTGAGGACTTGATGGTGTCATCAGAAGTGGATCTTCTCCTGCATATTTTGCATGTGTTTACTTCAATTACCTTCATTCTCAGGCAGGCTCTTTCCATGAGGAAACACAATGGTTTCTGGAAGCCTTAAGCCTACAGTGTCCTCATAAATCTGGTTTCTGTGGTTTGTAATAAAGAAATGCAATTTATTTTATTTTCTTTGTCAATGACCTATTTGTTTTTTACATCTTTGTCTCCAGAAGCTTTTAGAATTTTCTCTTTACCTCTGTTGATTTGCAATTTCACGATGATTTGTATCATTATGGATCTTTTCTTAATTTATTGTGCTGGACTCTCTGTGGACTTTTTTAGTCTGGAAACATCTATTATTCAGATCATACTATGTTCAGATCATATTCATGTTCATATTATTACATTAATAATAACCTAACTTCCATTTCCCCTTCTTCTTTCCTGAAATCTGAATTGTTTTAGTCAAGTGTAGTGATAGAATTTTCTTATTTCCATTTCAACCTCACTTTTTTCTTTTTTCTGGGTGAAAATTTCAAGTTTATATATTATATTTACTCTTTATTTATTTATTCATTTATTTTTAAATTCTAGTGTCTTTTTTTCCTTTTTATCTAGTGTTACATTTCTTCTGGATGAAATATCTTTTTTGAATGATTTTTAAACTTCTTACTGATTCTTATATTTTTCTCTTTTTCTCTAAATTTCTTTATTTCATTGTTCCTTTTTGTCTGGCTTAAATCTTTAGGAAGTTTCCTTAAATATCAGGTGACTATTAGGTGTGCTGTCATAGTTATGTACAATGTGCTAAGAAGTTACTAGAAGAATTCTCTGCATGTGGGCAAAACTGTGGTGGATGGGTGAATTTTACTTTGTGTTGATCAGATAAAGGTGCAGCTTTTTCATTGGGAAATCATGAAAGGTTAGTATCTATTGGTCTTTTCTCTTCAATTTAGTCTTTTCCCTATGTGTAATTTCTCAATCATTTGCCTGTGTATATCTCCTGTTTCCCTCTGTTCTGGAAGACAATGTGAAAAATAGGCTTTCACACAAAGATATTCACTTAATATCACCCTAAGACTTGTATTTGGTGTCCATGAAATCAGAAACTATCTTGATCAACCCTTTCAGAAAGCCAGCCTTCAACAAACTGTAGAGGCTGTATGAGTTCTTACTGCTTAAGTTATCCCCCAAATTAGTGATTTAAAACAATAATTATCATTTATTACCTCTTATGGTTTCGGTAGATCCAAAATTCAGAAGCAGCTGCTCTGGGCAGTTCTGGCTAAGGGTCTCTCACTGAGGTTGTAATCCTATGGATGCCAGGCTTCGGGCATCTGGAGGCATCACTGGAGCTGGAGAATTTACTTTCCAAGGTGGTTAACTGACATAGCTGACAAGTTGGAATTGGCTCTTGGTGGAAATCCTCCATCCCTCTTCAAGAAGGGCATTCCCCAGGGCTGCTGCAGTGTACTCAGAGCATGTAATTTTCCTATAAATTTATATAAATTACATATATATATATATACACACACACACACACACACACACACCACACACACACACACACACACACACACACATATACAAAATCAGTAAGGCCTCTTAGATAATACTATATTCTTTACATCATTGCCCAGATGGTTCCAGGTTTGGCCTTGGAGCTCTTTCAGTTGGCTCCTTTGTCCTTTTGACATGTCCTCTCCTTTTCTTTCTCTCTTTTTTTCTTTTCTTTTTTTTTTTTCAGCATTTCCTTATTTTCTGACATTTCAAATTCTTCATGTTGATATTATATTCCCTGTCCCAGCCCTAAAATCAAGCATTTGCCAAGAAGCCCTGGTTCTTTCTATTGGTGAATTCTATTAGAAACCAGGATTGGGTGCTGGGTGTGTTCATTGCTATTGATGTGTCATTGCTTCTGGGCCCTTTAGGCAGACAGAACTAGAAGGTATATGCATGTATTCTAATCCATGCAGACACACACCAAAATGATTACTTTATCAATCTATCTAGAATTATGCTAATCATTGTTTATAGGGATGCCCCCAAGTAATCCCATACCATATGGCTCATTCTAGCCTTTTCCAGGGCATACATTTTGTAGTACAGAATCTGAATATAGACCATGGATTCAAGGCATCCCTTTGATTAAATAACAGAAGTCAATCAGACAATTTTGTCTGAGGAAGTCCAAAACCCACCCTCAGGGAAAAGGTCATTTTGCATATTTTTTGTTTGCTTCTCATATGCATGGTTTTCTCTAGTTCAGCTATCTCTTTAGAGATTTTGGGGGGAAATGATAACAGGGAATGATTAAGTTTAGTTGAATTTCAGTATTCTCAATCTCAAATGGAATAATTAAAATTAACATGCCCAGTTATATTCTATGTGTTTTAACATCATTGGTACTAAACTGATTAAGATTATTAATATTTTATGAGTTGATATCCCAAGTGTCAGAGTATATTAGAGCTGTTTAACATTAGTGTCTCCTGTAGAATTTACCTTTCCCAGCAGTGAACCATTTTAAAATTCAAATCTCTAAACACAAACTTTTGTAAATACTTTTTATATCCACCAGCTATGTGTGTTCCATCACAACAATGATCTAAGCATAAAGCTTGCTCTATAGTAAGTAGAAGGAGCAGCTGCTTTAATTACAGTGGAGTCTCACTGGAAAATTACAGTGGCCCTCACTGGAAAAATAAATAAAAAGGAACATCATTACCATCCTTATAACTGTACCCTAACAAACTTTATCTGAAATCAGAGAAAAAATTTTAACTACTTGCATTAAGATTTAAAATTGTGTTAAAATGTAAATATACATAAGGTGTGCCTTTTTGAATTTTAGTTCATGTATGCTCTTAAAAGCACACAATCACTGAATATTATTTATGGTATTTTCCCTATAGAGTATCTAGTACAGCAATATTAACAATAAGCAAACAACCTTGTCTGCTAAAGGAGAAAACAAGTTCTAGAGACATTGAGTAGGCTTAAGCCTCTGATTAACCAAGCATATCTGTTACACAAATTACCTATTGTGTAAAACTGGAAAAAATAAAATAATCTCCCTAAGCCTCATTTTCTTTATTGGTAAATTTAGTAATGATTACATGTATATCATGAGATTATTATTAGGATTAAATGAGAAAATATGTGTAAACTTCCCTGTTTAGTGACAGGTATGCATGTTGCACCACAAAGATTGGTTCCTTTCACTTCCCTAGGTAGCATGAGGAACAGACACTGGATAAAACTTAATCTATTGTCTCTGATTCTCGTGTTAATAAGAGCTTTAGATAATCCAAAATGCACAAAGCAACAATTCAAATAGCCCTATGGCTTAAGCCCACTCTACTATGAACCCTCCAAGTGGTGTGTTTAATTTATATGTGAAGTAGAAATTGGTGATTGAATAAGGAAATCCATCATGCAATATTGTTCTTCCATGCTGCTATTTAATTGTTGATTTACTTGTGAGTGGCCCAGAAAAAGAAAATATTAGGCTCATCTCATGGCTCCAATGGTATCAAGGAAAGGTGTTACACTGGGGCCTTTAATAGCAGCCCTGGAAGTTCATGCACGATGTCTCATTTTCAAACTTCATTAGGTTGCCTGGTCCTGAAGAAGACAGGACCTAAATAGGAGGAAAATTATATAGCTATATATAATATATATATATATATATAATCTATAAATAAATCTGTATCTCTCTATATATTATAGAGAGGGAGAGAAAAAGAGATTACAGACTGAGACAAAGTAATTAATAGAACTCCATTATTCTCCATCCTCCAAACCATTGAGCATAAAGATTCCATTTTATACACTTATAAGTATTTTATTTCTAAACATATTTTCAGAAACATATACTCATAATTGGAAAGCTACCTATAAAGGAATTGTTTGCCATCTCTTTATCTCCATCTAGATTCTCCTCAATATGTGGTCATTATTTTAGTTTGTAATTTTTAAAAGTACAGATTTTCTGAAACATTTAAAAAGTAGAGTTTAACCAATGCCTCTCAAATTCACACGTTTATGACATTATAGTCACATAGATGTACATTTTCATATGCTTTTACAGAAGTTTTATCAGTAGATAACTTAAGACTAAAATGAGATTTCCACTCACATCTTAAATAAAAATGTGCCTTAGTTATCTTAGAAATAGTTGTTTTAGAAATTACATAACTGTGCATGTATTCAAAAATATCAATGCATGCAAGCAAATTCATTTGTTTCATTCATTTTTGGAAGACACATTATGATCTTATGCTCCAAATATTTGCAGGTGCAAATATTTAAAAGATCACAATTACAAGAATTTGATCATAGTGGATTACTCACAGCTGCAAATGATTATATAGCTAGCCCATCATTTATAGCAGCTCCTAAAGCACTAAGAGCATATAAGAAGAATACTGTGATAATGATGTAACAATATGAAAACATTTAGATAATGCTTGCATTTTAAATAACTTCTTTCTATGGGTCATCGTATTTGATTATAAGAAACTATATGCCCTTGGAAATACTGTGTCATCTTTTTCTCTGATGGGCTGTTTCTACTCTTGGTGTTTTTCATCTATTGCCTAAACTAACCTCTCCATTCTCTTACTGTTAGTCACATTGTTGATCAAGTTGCTATAGATGGGATGTACTATTTCCCCTTGTAATACAGACTGGCACCTAAATGTTTCCTCTAATAATCAGAAGTAAAATGTCTCACATTATTTCAATACACCTGACCTTTTAAACTTACTGGTAAGCTTCCCATTACTGTATAGAGCAAAATTCTCTGTTCATTTGTGGGGAAGTGTATAACCACTAAGTGATAATTACCATATCATTCTATTTCCCCAGAGACATACCTCAGCAACTGTTATATAACATTTCAGTCCATAATCATACCCTTACAGTTTTATACAAACACACACACACACACACACACACACACACACACACACACACACACGTATCTCTTACATGATTTTGCAACTCAGGAGAGAAGTGTAATTCTTCAACTCTGCTCTTGACCTTAGAATTGGAAATTAAAGTAGCATTGCTCTTTTCAGCAAACTTCTAGAATGCTTGTCTCAGTCACATGTGGATGTGTAACAAAGCACCCCAAAGCTTAAAAACACAATTTTTTATTTGCTCATAATTTTGTGGGTCAGCACTTTTGGCTGGATTTAGTTGGCGTTTATTCTACTAGTCATTCTAAGGATAACTTATGTGGCTTTGATGTCCTGGTGGCTTGACTGGAAATAAGTTAATATAACCTCACTTACTCACACTTCTGGGCTGCGTTTGGCTGTTGATTAGGACATGGAATCTAGCAGGCTGGGATAGGATTCCACACTTGTTGGGGGAAGAGTTCTAGTCAGCAACATGAGAGGGATCACTGCAATGTGTAAGTATGTTTCAAGCTTCAGCTTCTAGTATGTCTGATAATGCCTTATGTCCAAAGCAAATAGAAAGGTCAGTTGTCAGTGTGGAAGAGGATTACACGAGAATGTGGTACAAAGAGAATTTATCTATTAGAAGATATTAACATATCAGTGTCCTATATACATTAGTGTACCAGAGTCCTATATGCTTTCACATAGTCACATGGTTATAAGGTGAAAACTTCAAGGGACAAGATCAGTACGTTATTTTTCTTAAGTTGGCATGTTGCACTCATTGATTTAGCAAATTCAACAAGGTCTAAAATCATCCCTTTGGTATTGTCCTGACAAAAGGTATTATGAAAACACTGAGGCACTGAATTAGGTTATGTTTTTTCCTGGGTTGATGCATATTTATCAAAGTCATAAAATTGATTAATAAAATCAGAATGTCTATTTGGAATTTTATAGAAAGAACCACAGCTGGTTTCAACTAGCCTAATATTAGGTTAAGATTACCATTTTATAATAGACATGGCATTCCTTATGGGATCAGACCACTCATATTTGATTGACTAAGGCTCTTCAAACTCCTGGACAGAGTTGGGCTGGTTATGGCTTTGTCTAGGTAAGTGATATCTAAACATTTTTATCTTACACTCTGCTATTATGAATCATTTTAAATACTCACTCCAATGTCTATACATTAATTCATGCAATACAGTTCTAATATATTTTAAATATTATAAAGCATACAAATATACTCTACAACATAGGTTAAAATGAAACAATAATAAATACACATTAGCTATGATTTTCATCCTGTATTGCACTGAACAGGCATGCCCATTTGCCACATATGAGGACCACTGGCCCGGGTTTCTGATTTTTCCTCAATAGCCCTCTGAGTTTACACAGTTAAAAAAAAAGTATATTAATATATACATAGTTAATAATTAACATATACGTAAGTCCTGTGCTGGCTTAAGCACAGGGGGCTGGTGAGATTGTTATATATCTTTTAGGTGATGTTGCATAGCTGTACTTGAATCTTGGTATTCATTATGTTTTGATCTCAAAAATTAATTCTAATACTGTATTTCTCTCATTGCCAAGCAATGGTGACACTTACTATAGCTTATGGCCTATAAGTTACATTTATCACTATTGTAACATTCCCTTAAATATTTTT
The DNA here is from genome assembly GCF_951394435.1 of Stenella coeruleoalba. NCBI lineage: Eukaryota > Metazoa > Chordata > Mammalia > Artiodactyla > Delphinidae > Stenella > Stenella coeruleoalba. The sequence continues at coordinate 36,804,819 of NC_137164.1, read as the reverse complement.
ATAAGTCAAATTACCAGTTTAAGCATGTGTTGAAATGCTCAATTTAAAATTGTAAGTGTGCTGAAAACTTGGCACTTATTCCTTCATAACAAAAGAAGTTATTTAGCAGCTACACACAAACCGTCAGTGATGTGGAATATAGCTTTCTAATGTTGATTAATCCATAGAATTCCAAAGTATAATACGGAAGCACTTTGCAGATTAAATTGTCTTTCACACATATAACAAGGTGTTGATAGAATAAGTGTTTTTTTGCCAGTCTAATTTTTAAAATGTGGTATTTGCCGAAGCACAAATGTTTGCAAATCAGAGCCCTGTGAAATATGTAAAACAATTCCAATCTTTTCCCTATTTGCAGAAGGAAAAATTGGTCTAGTCTACTTCTCAAAGTAGCAGTATGTTTTATATGATTAGTTGTTTCAATTTATTTCTGCACAGAAGGAAACAACATTATGAGCAGATGTTTTATTAGAGCCACATGTTTCAAAACATAATATATTTTACACCATATTCAATATTTATTTTTATATTCTGGCTTTATTTTAAATTAAAAAAGAACAGTGCTGAACAATTGTATCGATTTTGTTAGATTGTCTTGTTAGGAATGATTGCATGATAAATAGATTATTTGACTATGAACTAATTAACTTTTTCTAATAATTATGAGAATGGGATACAATTTTATCAGGACAGGAAAACAGACATTTATCTGTAACTTTGATGGGAGGTTAATATATATACATGTGTATATATTTATAATTGCATATACATACAGATTATATATAGTCAATTGGGAATTAACTACTTTATTTACAGTAAAACCAAAAAATAGATGGCAATGACAAAGAAAATTCAGAATCCTTCATCAATGTAAATATGAAAATGAATGGAAGCACAAATTAAAATCATTGTATATGTCACATTATAAAAATTTCCTCTAAGAAGATCTATTATTTTCAGGGAAGAAAGCAGTCAGATTATATGATGCATCTTTAGAGTTCAAAAATTTATATTTCATTAAGACACCTAAACACCAGTAACTTTGTTTGCTGAGCAATTACATGGCCTAAAAACTGAAATTCCACAGAGTAACTATAGATTGGGAAAGTATATACAAAAGTAGATATAAAAGTGTCTTCCCTGATTTACAATAGGGTTACATCTGGATAAACCCATCACAAATTGAAAATGCATTTAATACACCTAAAATACCAAACATCATCACTTAGTCCAGACTACACTAAATATTCTCAGAACACTTACATTAGCCTACAGTTGGGCAAAACCATCTAACACAAAGCCGATTTTATAATTGTACTCAATATCTCATGTAATTTATTGAATACTGTACTGATAGAAACAAAATTGTTGTATGGGAACAGAATGCTTCTAAGGGTATAGTTTGTTTTCGTTCATAAGTGTATTGGTTGTTGACCTTGTGATCACGTGGCTGACTGGGAGCTGTGCTGTCACTGTTGCTGTCCAGCATCATATCGCTAGCCTGGAAAAAAAACAAAATTCAAAATTCTAAGTGCGGTTTCTAAATATGTATCACTTTCGTACTTTTGTGAAGCTGAAAAATTGTAAGTTAATTTTTGTAAATCAGGGACCATCACTAGTAGTTTGACTTACACAATATAAAAGAAAAAGTAATACTAAGATACAATAGCTGTTAAGAGAATTTAGCTCCCATAGTCACAATGAATTTTTAAATAAAATAGAAGCATGCACTTTTAGAATAGGTATATAGGTATGCACTTGTTTCTGTTTGGGGGAAAATGCTTTTCTTTTGAAAGGAGGTAGATTTACCAAGAAGCTAATGTAGCTTAATCTTAAGGACCTGTCTTTGCATAGGCTCCTTTTTGACAATACTTTCATAAGGTCACATGTTTTTGTAAAATTTTTAAAACTAAGATATTCTGACCACAGTTGGTTGGAATAATTGTCTCTTTGTATCAATTTTCTCTCCATCACAATTCCCCTCTGATGGGTGACACTGAAGACAGCTTAGGCATTTTGTGGAGCTAAGTAACAGGAAAATGAATGGAGCACATTTGTGGGTGGAGCAGTGGGTGATATTTATGTGGTTCATAGGCACTTCCATATCTAGTTAATTACTGTCCTCCTCTCCACTGAAGGAATGGCTTCCAGGTATATTTCTATTATTTACTGTGTTGACTGCCCCAGCCTACTGAATGAATTTGCAGGTTTAGAGGCCCTACTATAAGAAGAAAATTTCTTATGATATAAATGGTGGAGCATAAACAAGATTAAAAATATATGAAACCAGAAACAAGTCCGTGGTAAAGTTATATGTAACAGGGAGAAATAGACAATTATAATAGCATTTAAAACAGATAACTGCCAAGTATATTATTAATTTAATTTTTGAAATTTTGTGTTGATTTTTCAGTTTTGTAGAATGCCTAACTTTTATCATCTGTCTTCTCACTGCAAATAAATATATACTTGAAAATTAGTTTTTGATTTTTTATTTCTCAAAGAGAGACCTCCAAGCTCTATGAAACCTGAATTGCCTTCTTTGATATGAAGTATGCTGTACATTTCTTAATTTAGAGAAGTGTCTTCCTTGTAGGTGTTTCAAAATGTGTGGAGGCAAGGAGGTTAATTGTCCTGCAATGCAGAGGTAGTTTCACATAGTCTATTCTTAAGAATAAACAGGGCTTCTCTGGTGGCGCAGTGGTTGAGAGTCCACCTGCCGATGCAGGGGACACGGGTTCGTGCCCCAGTCCAGGAAGATCCCACATGCCTCGGAGCGGCTGGGCCCGTGAGCCATGGCCGCTGAGCCTGCGCGTCTGGGGCCTGTGCTCTGCAATGGGAGAGGCCACAACAGTGAAAGGCCCGTGTACTGCAAAAAAAAAAAAAAAAAAACAACAAAAAACAATATGTGACACAGCACTCTTTCCCAATATAAATTATAAAATGTCCAGTGTGTTATATGCATGTGTATTAACTTCTCCCTAAGCAAAATCAAAACATTTTATTATGGAAATTTAATATAAATTGCTTCAATTGTGTTTAAGTGTTTCATCTTCTTATATTTATCTAAAAGTAGTTTAATCTTATTTAATGTTGAAAATTATTTATATCATGATCAGTTATTATGATTTTGTTGCAAATATAGTTTTAGTTTACACATATACATACACACACATGTGGCACACACATATATACCTTGGGAATGGAACCTAATGAATTATAGCTGGGCCTAAATGTAATTTGGGTCAAGAATTTTGATGTTTCTCTTTGATCCATTGCCTTATCATGAAGACAGAGCTGATTTCCTTATCCATTCTCTATTTTCCAATTCACATAAATTAAAACAATCCACTTGCTGGGTTCATAGTGGTATGGGCTTAAGACATAGTATGTCATATGTTGTTGAATGATATGACCTTTAAAGTATCTTCCAATGTTAACAATCTAAGAGGAAAATAGTACTTCCTAGAAGTGAGGCAAATAATTAACTTCATTTTACAGATGAGGAAATTGAGGAAAAGTAAGCTGGATTAATTTGCCCACAGGTACATAGCTAACAAATTTGAAGTTCAGATTTGAATCCAAGAGCGGGATTCCAGGGCTTCTGCACACACCATCAGTCCAGGAGTTCTTGCTTCTGCTCAGACCATACTGCTAATCTAATGTCTATCTTTTTATTGATCAATCACTGTTATTCTTCTTTTCCACCATCACCCCTTAATTTTGAAAAACACTGTCAATTAATCATAGCCATTGTGTCATTCATTACCTTCCATGGCATCCGGGTAAAGGTTGCTCTCTGATCTTCAACTGTGGGGGGCATAAGTGATCAAACATCCCTGTTACTGCTTTCTGAAATCCATAATCTAGTGGCTCTGAGGCCACACCTCTCACAGTGACCAACCAATGATTGGCTTAGCAGGGATAGATACCAAGACAGGCTCATTCCTAGAAGAGTGGGACTCTTCCAATGGATGACTTTGGCTCAAGATTCCCATTTGGCCCCATCAAAATTGTTAAGATTGCCTTCCCATCTGAGATTCTTTCATTCTGCATTCCTTCTTTCCCTCTTTTCTTCACAAGGCTCAGAGCTTGCATCACGGTCCATCAGCTCTCCCTGTCTCCTTGGGCTCCCTCTTCCTTTCTCTTACAGGTGTTTTCCTTAATAAATTCCTTGGATGTTTAATTCCATATTGGTCTCTGCTTCTTGGAGGACCTTAAATAACATGTATTTTTATCAGTTAGCCAACAACACAAAGAGCAATTTCTTTGTTCTTTAGTTTCACTAGGCAGCATCTGTCCCAGTTCAAAGGTTGCATGTGTGTGTATTAATGACTAAAATCATTGTTCCCTGTCCATTATAACTTCCAACTATAAAGCCATGTCAGAAAATTATGAGACCTGAAATCTGATTTCTAGAAAAACAAGCTATATTTTTAAATTGTTTACATTTCTCATTAAAAAATATTATTCATGGAAACAATTGGCCAATATCTGTGTTTGAAAAAATAAATTGGATTTTATTTTAAAAATCACCTTTAAGATACCATTTAATAATTTAATTTAGACTAGGTATTGACTATTTTTACTGGGTAATTTGATACTATTATTACATTACATTTAAGCATATTAAATCAGCAAACATTCATTGTACATATAATATACAAAAGGCACTGTGTGAGGTAGCAAAATAAAAAGATGAATAGATGATACATGAATAAGAGATATTTCTAATATCCACAGAACTCCCATAGTAGTGAATTATGCAAATGTGTATGTAATTAATGAAAACACAAATTAGTTAGGATAGTGGAGGTAGGCAAAATGGAAGTGTGGAAGAGGTAAGAAAATTTTAAAGTAACATGAATATGAATATAATATTGTTCCCAGGAAGCTTTAAGTTTTCTGGAAGATAACTTTTCTAACTTTCTATGGAAAGTTTCTTTTAATGGCTTGATATTTTAAAAGTTAGAGCCAGTTAGGTTGGAGGAATGGCTTCAGAAAGCATACCTGTTCAATATCATGATATATTTATTTCCTCAATTAAGGACCTTAATTAAAGAAGCTATGACAAATAGGTGAATGGTCAGAGAATTAATCCTGAACTGAATATTTATGGCCACAAAAGTCTCCCAAGCAAATTGTCTGCTGATGTGTTAATGTTCATCTTTCCTCAAGAGTACAGGATAATTAAACAAAAATATTGTTGTACTCTTTTATTCTAATAAAAGAATTCTTCCCTTGGAATGCAAAAATGTGGGCTCTTTTTAAGAAGTTGGGAGCAGAGAGACCATTGTACAGTATTTATGTTTTTGCCAGTAATTTTCCTTTTCACAAATCCAACTCTTCGTAAATGAAAGGAGTATGGAAGAAAGATTATAGTACAATGGCCAAATACCTGTGTATAATTTCACATCCTTTTCTCCAAAAGCCCTATCGCACTCTACTCCCACCCCACCTGCAAAAGACATTTATCTCAACTGTGTCTCCTTATGCCAAATTGAAGATTTGGACCCAATATATCTGTTGGTATTAATTTTCTTACATAAAAATTTTATGGTATCAAATAAATCCCCAGCTAATAATGTATAGCCACATTGATATTAATTCTTCTAAGGAGGAGGGATAATTTCCCAAATATTATTTTACTCATTTAACTCAAAAATTTGCCACTTACTATGCATATGAATTTTTGAACATTTGACTATAGCTAACAGAAAACATAGACTATTTCCATCTTCTGTCAAATTTATGCTCTTATGGTCTTGAACCAATACTCATATTCCTAGAAATCCAATTTAACATCAATATCTCTGAATTTGTGATATGTTGGGTCATTCAATCAGTTCCTGTCTTGTTCATACAGAAGCTTTCTTTTCTCGATACAGTGATTTATTCTATTTGCTCAAAGCTTGTACTTTGCATTTTCCATTTTTCTATACTACAGAATTAAAATTAATCATATGAGAAAGATAGAAAGTGAGTCAGAAAATTCATTTTCTTTATTCTTTTCAATATAAACCTCCAAAATGTCCAATTCCTAAAATCCAATAAGAAAGCTTTCCTTTATTCTGTAACAAGATATCAAATAGTGAATTCCAAAGGCATTACAGCAGATACATAAAATGGGTTTAAAGAAAATCTACAGGGAAAATAAAATGCTATGTTCTTAAGGAAAAAAATACTTCTATTAAATGGGACCACTACACATGTTTCTTGTTAATGTCTGAGCTAATGATTATGTTGCTCATTCTCCCTTTCCTTTATCTTGGATATATATTGTTATTGCAGAACCTAGCACCTGAGGAAGGTACATGAAATTCACCTTGATAAACATAAATATAAACCTTACAGCATTACTTAGGACTGTCCTACCATTGCACAGCCTGGAGAGAAAGAAAGTCATTTCCCTCATTCCACGATCAATCTAACTGTGATTTTTAGAGTAATTTCAGGCTATAAAATAGGATTCTTGGTAATCACTAACAAATAGTTCAAAATGTAATATTATAGCTTTCTATTTCTGTTTGCTAATCATGTGAAAACTCCTGTTTAAACTTATGCAGATAGTATATGCATTTCATTTTATTTTCTCAGTATAGCAGTAACCCATATATGTTTCATATTGTTGTGCTCTAAATTTCCTTCTCTATTTTTCTATTTCATCTTTTCTTAATGTTCTTTCCTTCCCTATAATTTCCATGGCCCATCCTCTTACTTTTCTTTCCATCCATCTTTTTCTTCTTCCCTTTCTTTGTTGCTATATTCTTAGTCATTCTGGCTTTTCCTATAATTCTTCATTCTCCTCCACATCTTTCATTTCTTTTTCCCCCTGACTTCCCATTTTTTCTCAATCCACATCTTACATATTTCTAGTGGCAACACGATTTCTCTTTTATCAAAGTGTAAGTACCACATTAAAACTCTATTACTGGTAATAGAGTTAATGTGAAAATACAGATTACCTATAATTTATAACAAAGTAATTCTATGTCTTAGTCACTATAAGGAGTTTCCAATTTAATTTAAACATATTAGATATTCACCAAATGGATACTGAGCTCATTTTATGCATTTAGTGTAGAACTGATCATTACTGAATACCTAAAATGTCATCCTGCAAGGTTTTTAGCATAATAAAGTTATTTTGGACCCTAAATCACAAGAAGAAGACAGAATTATTAAGAGCAAAGTCTTTATACTAGATACTGTTTTATCTCCTTTCCTTTTTGAATTCTTAGAAATGAATTCATTTGTTTTTCTATTTCAACTATTTTTGATAGAGTAGTAAGATTCTTATAAAAAGATTAGAATAAAGGAAGTTTAATATGCAGTTTTTGAATTACCTGTGTAACAGTCACATATGCCCTTGGGATACTCAATCATTCGTTCAACACTTAGCACTTGCTAAATGACAAAGCTCTATATGGCACTGGAGATGTATTAACAAAGAAAATATCATCACTTTTCTGGAAGGGTATATAACCTACCTGAGGAAGATGGGCAAGTGAACAGAGAACCATAACATAGCCTGATGTGATAATGAGAAGCCACAGAGCTCTCTGAGCACATGATGTTCTGGGAACCCAGAATGTTAGAAAGTTCCTGTAAAACTTCCAGAAGAAGTGACATTTTCATTAGTTTTCAGGATAAAACACTGCTGATGAAATGAAGAGACAAAATGAGGTGAAGGTGTAAGTGAGGAACACTCCAGAAAAAAAAAATGGCATTTTCAAAAGCTTAGAGGCAAGAGAAATTTCACGTAATGTTTATAATATAAATAGTTCAATAATTCTGAGACATGAGTTGTGGAGTATGTGTGTAAGGTAGGGAGAAAAATAGTGGTAACACGGAAAGGCCTGGAAGTAATCAGGAATCAGATAGTGAAGGGCCTTGCATGGCATTGTTAGGAGTCTGGACTTCACCTTGAAAATTTATAAAGCCGTTGTGGAGTCCTAAGCAAAGTAATACTCTGATCAAATCTGATATTTTAAAACAACAAAATGTGGAGAAAGGATTGTAGAGGTAACATTTAAGACAAAGGACATTTAGAGGGTGTTGCAAGCTATTGAATGGTCATGTTGAATGAGTCACATGGTACATGATGCAATAAAGAATATTGATTCCCTAAGGTAGTAGGGATTTCAGACAGATTTATCATGGAGAAGAGAGAGAGTTTGACTTTTACTTGGTTGAGGGAATAAATAAAACAAGAGTCAAAGATAACAAAGGGATCTCTGCTTTAGGCAACCAAGTGTATCACAGTGCTCATCCTGAGATGGGAACAAATTGGTTTTGCCTTGATAGGCAGGTTTGGTGCTGTGTGAGGAGTTCTTTTAGGTTCTGCTGACTTTATGGAACTCTTGACTCTTAGCAGTGGACCTATCCAGCAATTATATAGGTGTGGCAGATTTCATTGTTAGTGTCTTATAACTTCCTACATTCTTCCTAAGATCCCACTCCCTTTCCAGCTCAATTTATTCCTTTGCTTCAGGAGAGATTTCTGTCAGAGTCTAAAGCAGAGCTAGGTATGTAAGAAAAATTATGTGAAGGGGTTGTTGGAAGAAGCGAGATGGAGAGAAGGACATTCAAGATGGGAAGAGAGTCAGTAATCTGCTGATCCCAGATCTTGGTGGGAGTCTGACTTGCAGTGTTACTCTGAGAGCTGGCAGGACATCAAAGGGAAATGATATTGTATTACCTTAGGAAGCTCTTTCAAAATTTGCTTTGCTCAAGGGTGGCAGGAAAGTCACTTAACCTCCTCATTCAAAGAACTATTTGAGCTTCAAATACAGGTACCAGTGACTAAATGCTAGCAATCTTTCCTCTGTTTCTGAATAAATATCTTACATTCTTGTGAGTCCCCAGAAAGACGAGTGAGTCCCCATCCTCCAAATGTCACCAGATCATATAACTGATAACAAATACTCTAAGATTCAGATAGGATGGGCCTTGAGTCTGATTTAAATTGTTTTTTAAAACTGAAGTACTATGATCTCTATTAAACTCCTAAATGTAGAGTAAGATTTATACTCAGTACATGTGGATGTGAATGTCGGGAAAAGGTTTTTGCTAAAAAATAACAGAGTTTGTGAAAAAGTGATGGAATTAGGAAAATGAGTGACTGAATTTTAAGAGTCCAGATCAATAGCAGATATTTGCTTTGTTTAATTTTTGTGGAATAAAAACTTCCCAAATTCAATGGCCACACGAAATGCTCATGTCTTCCACATCTAGAGGCATGACCTTAGCTCCTCTGGCCCTCTCTCCATTTCTGAGTGTGGGTTTCCCCAATCTGTGCAACTTAGAGGTGCTGTTCTCAAGATGCATTAATTTCCTAGGGTTGCCATAACCAAGCAGTTAAACAACAGAAATTAATTGTCTCACAGTTCTGGAGGCTAAAATGTTGAGGTTTCAGGGTTGGTTCCTTCTGAGCACTGTGAAGGAGAATCTGTTCTTCTCTCTTCTAGTTTCTGGTGTCCATCACAACTTTTATTGTTCCTTGGCTGTAAGTGCATCACCCCAATGTGCTTTAGTACTCACATGGCATCCTCCCTATGTGTACATGTCTGTCTCTGTGTCCAAATTTCCCTCCCGCCCTTTTAAGGACACAAAACGTATTGGTTTAGAATCTACCCTAATGAATTTATTTTAGTTTGACTACCTCTGCAAAAACCTTACTTCAAAATAAGGTCACATTCTGAGTTACTGGGGGTTAGGACTTCAACACATCTTTCTTTGGGTACCACATAATTCAACCCATAACACAAAGGTATCATCAGAAGATGAGAGGAAAATCTCTCTGATGTTGAGTTACTTTCTTTCTCCCAATGTATTTTCTTTTGATTCTCCCTCCCCCACCCAAAAAAGGGAAAGAAGATAAGAGTCTTGGGCAGTTACCCCTTTTAACAAATTGCTGTCTCTACCTTTTGTTTTTTCTGGCTGCACTGTGTGGCATGCAGGATCTTAGTTCCCTGACCAGGGATCTAACCCATGTCCCCTGCAGTAGAAGCATGGAGTCTCAACCACTGGACTGCCAGGGAAGTCACTTTCTCTACCATTCTAATGATGATTTTTTTTATTCTATGAGAATCTGAAGACAGAGGGAAAAAAACAAAAAATAAAAAAAGAAAATCATTATCACTACTCTAACTCTACATTTACTAATCTTCTCCCCCTATAACAGACAATGAGGGTGTCCTCTCTTTATGAATCTTGGAACTAGGTGGTCTGGATGGTTTGAATTCCATCTTTGCTATCTACTAGTTGTATGAATTTAGTCAACTTGTTTAACATTTGTGCCTTGGTTTTCTCATCTGTAAAATGACAATAATACCAATATATATCACATAGGACAGCCTTGAGAAGTAAATGAATTCATACATGAAAAATAATTTAGGATTACACACAGCACAGAATTACACCACCTGTGTATTAGTTATTGTTCTAAGGAATGCTAAAGCTGTTATTGGAAACTTCTATCAGTGAAAGTGTTATGTGACTAAAATACATACTTTGCTAACCTGTAGGGGGTGATATATAAGACCCTCCAAAGAAGGAGTGCTTTAGTAACAAAGCTTAATCTAAACATCCTTCTAGGGCATTCATTTGCTGAGTGGGACAGCAATTTCAAGACAAAACTGAGTCATACTGGACAATATAGAAGAAAGCCAAAGATGACATCAGCAGTCTTTCCTCTCTGCCTTTTCTCACAAGTGCTCAATCTTTTCTCTACATTTGGGAGAAATTGTTAAAGAATATTTCTTTAGGGAATTACCAATGTATTAACTTATGTAGAACCCACATTTCTAAGTCTACTAGAACTTTGTCTTAACTCTGTCCTCCAACCAAAGTGATTCTTACCCCTGAAACTTTGATATTTCTTAATCCAAGTATTTAAGATCCACTATGGGTTATATAAACTACTGACACTTGGGTGTTAAACTGCTATAACCTAGTTCCTATGACTAAAATAATTTTTTAAATTATGTTGCAAAATAGAAATCTGGAACTCATCTCATTCGTTGGTAAGTTGAGGATTAATTACACAAAGTTATGCAAACAATCGGTGCCTCAAAAGATGAACAAAGCACTTTATAAAATGACTGAGGCATCTTAGAGGATTGAAATAAGATCCTCACAACATCATAATTTTTTTTCCTTCCTCCTTCTCTCCCTTCTTTCTTCCCATCCTTGCTTCTTCCTTTCTTACTCACTCCCTGCCTCCTTCATTTTTTTTCTTTCCTTTCCTCATTCCCTTTCTTTCTGTCATCTTACTTATTTAATCTTTTAATTTTCATTTAAATATAAACTGCTATCTTAAAAAAAAAAAAAAAACAACTTTGAAAACAACCTCTACAGGGAAAAACAGTTGAGCTTGTCAGGTCATAGTTGTCTCTCTGCCACTTACTAGATGTCTGACCTTGGGTGAGGTATATAATCTCTTAGGCTTCTGTTTCTTCATCTGTAAAATAAAGTGGGTCGAACTAGGTGATCTTTAATGTCCTTTTCTCTCCTTTAAAAAGTCAGAGTCTAAGTATAGTAACACTGATTCCTGAACTAGTGCCAATTAGCCATTCCATAATTCTATTTAAACCTTGGAAGATATTTGGAAGACTAGAGCCTAAATATAGATGCTGTGAATTGAAATATATTTTTGTAATTTTCTATGAAAATAGGTTTTTAATAAAAATGGATTATTAAAAGCCAGAAAATATAAAAATGTATAAGAGAAAAAATAGTTATTTCTGTAAAAAAATCATTCTAAGCCTGTGAGCTTCACTGAAGTGAAATGTTTCTACCAAGGAAATTCCATTCTTGTATTTGATTTTTATTCGATTTTAAGACCTTGATAGCTGGAGCCAGAATGTAAATTATTAATACCAGAATTAATAGACATCTGTTGCAGAGAGAGGATCAGAATAAAATGATTTATATTTAATTGTGTTGATGTGAGTATACTTAGATCTTTCTTCTCTTTCAATTATAGTTCTTTTATTTATCTGTAGCCAAGCTTAAATCTTACTGTATGTGACACACTGATATTCGAGAGGCACTAAAGGGTGGCATATCTCTCACACAAATAGTTGAATGGGGGGAGGACATTTAAATGTGTATAACTATTACCCTCAATAAGTGTGTATTACATCCTATTAGCCTTAATGAGATATTATAATCTAACAGTTCTGCACCATCTTCACATTAATATACAAATGGAATTAGAATACAAAATTAAATGAAAATGAAATTTGGAAGCTAATTGACATTTTTGTCACAAAAGCTCAGAGAAACACTATTTACAGTTTAATGGTAAAAGGCTAATGTGTCATCCTGGGGAGGGGGCCACATCAATCTCAGCTACAGTTATTTCCCCAAGTACAGTGTTAAGTACTGTTTGTGTGTGCAAGTTGCCAGCCTCCCTCACGTAGGTGGTCCCATCACTGCAAACCTGCACTAAATTGCTACCATCCATTATACACAGTGGCTGCCTGGATGGCTGCCTGACACTGACTTACACAGGCCATCTATTCCTGTCAGAAATATGATATGTCACTGACAAAAGCTTAATTACACCATTAATTAATAGGACAATTTTCAAAATGCCTTGAAACGCAGCTTGACACTCATTAGTGCCATTTATGAATAATTTCTCCTAGGAAATAGTACTCTGAAGAGCACTTTAACACAAAATACAGTTTTAAAGTGAAGGTATCTATAAAACAAAATAAATACGTGGTTGGAAGCTGTTTTTTTCCCCCGTCTCTCTCAAATGTGACCTATCTGTTCAGCAGCGGCAAAGATATTTTTTTAAATAATGAAATTATTATTACAGTTTTGCCACAAAATGCCCCATTTTGCTTGTTTTGTGCTCACTTTAGAAATATAGGCACTTGTTTTCACCCTTTTAGAATCTTAATTACTTTTAAAAACACACCATGTTTTAAACTTTAAACAGTAATAAAAATGCATTAACCTCAAAATAGGGTTCTAAATATTTATTGGCATGAAATGTATCTTTTTTCTCTTCCCTCATTTTTCTGTATCTTAGTAATGCCGTGTGTGGCAGGAAGGAAAATCAAATGCGTCAATTCAGTGGGGATCACAATTTCACAATTTATTCTTACTTATCCAGCTTGTGGATTCTTTGATTTACTAAAATTTTGTCATATTCCTTTTAGGTCAGCAACATACCAACTCAGGGCATTTTACCATAGTCCGTGATAAAAAATAAGACATTATTTAATATTAAAACATCATCCCCCCCATAAAATTCCTTTTGACAGTAAAGCCAGCATGCCTAAGTTGTTTAAAGCCACAGCATACTGTGCATAATTAATGCCCTCTTTGTTACTATTTGTTATTTGGCTACGGTAGTTCTATGATTATTGCACTATATTATGGCAAACTGGAAGAGATTTCAAGGCTAAAGCCAAATTGGCCTCTCCCAAAGGATAAAGGAAAGAATTAAACATCTCAGATAAGAAACTGCAACTGGAAATCAGAGATGGGTGACAGAATGAGAATAAGACCTTATTTATCTAGATATAGAAAATGTCAGTGTGTCCAGATGTGACTGGGTTATTGACTGTTAGATTACTCTGCTCCTTTAAATTCCACATCCTACTACCTTTCAAATCTATTGCTCTTCCAATATCTTAGTTCATTCTTTTAAAATCTCTCAGTTGGATTACTGAAACAGACTCTTTTCTGATTTTCTTATTGCCAGGTATGCTTCTATTCAACCTATTTCTACATTACAGAAACAACTAATTTTCTCAGATAAACTGGAAAACAATAATTCTTGACAATAGTCATCTTGAAAGAGAATGGAGAAGTTCATGATCAAATGAGTTTGAAAAACACTGCATAATAAATCTCCCTCTGTGACATCAGTAATGAATGTCAACATATTAATGACACCATGAAGTTATGAATTAAAGAATTCCATTTAATTGTATTTAACCCAGTGGCTGATTTACATATTTGATGACAGAAAGGTTTGCTTTTTGCTCTAAGAAATAAATTTGGTCATGACCTTGTGATGCTTAGCTACAAAGGCTACCAGTTGATTACAGAATAAATTCCCAACTCCTTGGCACTTTATTCAGGTTTCTTTACTATTTAATTTCTTATTACTTGTTCATCCCCACTTGACACTTTCTCTTCCTTCACATTCTTTGTTCAACCGATATTGAACAAATACTAATACATTGATCTTCTCATCTCCCTTTTAAGCCTGTGTATTTGTTGCTCTCTCTGCATGGAAAGTTCTTCCTTCAGGTTTCAAAAAGCCTACACCAAGCATCAAGACTACGGTACAATCCCCTTGTATGTGGTCTCATAATATTTTTTACTTACTGTTGCTTGTTTTACCTTTTAAGTACACTAGAAAGGTAGCTATTTGAGGACAGAGACTACAGTTTGCTCTACACTGTGTCTTTATAATCCAACACCATGATAGGTAGGTTAGCTTCTGGATAATTTTATTTGAATAAATCATGTAATAAATTGTTTTTGCAAGATTGAGATTGAAATCAGTAACATACAAAGTTAGTTCAAAGAAGAGGGAAGGCTGAAAAAATTAATTTTTCAAATTTAGAAGACCTTGAGTTTTGTGCTGGTCAGATAATAAATAAACCTACTGGGTTATCTTTGGCAAGTCACTCAACGTCTCATTCTCAATGTTATAGAGAGAATTTAGAATATGGAAGGAAAGAGTAAGGAAGAACAATAAAGAATACTTTGTGTTTACAGACATGGAAAATCAGATTTCTTCACTTCTATTTTTATGACTTTTTCTGTCTTCAGTTTTAACATAGGTCTTGTTTGCAGGTTAATTTCTATTGTTTGTTGTTGTTGTTCTTGCAGCCTTAAACACAAGGACAAAAAGAATGCATAATTGTGATGTATTCATAGCAGAAAGGAGTTAAATCATCTGTCCTAAGATCTGCTCACTCCCTTCACCAGGAGGATGTCCCCAGGGAAAAGGAAAGATGGTAAGTGGTTAAGTTTAATCTCCTTGTAAGCAGGACTCCCTTATAAGTAGACAAATAATGATATTTGCTTGGAGAAGGAGAATTTATCTATGAAATGTCCTTGGCAAGATGACCCTCTATGGATCAATTATAGTAAATAGAACCCAGAATCTATGAAGCTGATTTTCTGGAGAATGTCACATAAGCTATTCAAAATTCTGGAGTATAAGATGGAGATGTTTAGTAACAGAAATCTTCCCACTATGCGAGGGGTCTCACTGGAAAACTCATTTAGAAATCTTACCTATTCTGAGCCAGAGGGGCAAGTCCAGTGCAGGGAGAGGAAACTTGAAGACCTGGCCTTGATGTTCCTCTCCTGTCTAGGCTTCATCTGAGCCTCCTTCTTGATCATCTTTATTCTTGAAAATGTTTATACTAAGATCTCCAATTCCTCTGAGTCTGACAACTTTTCTGATCCTGTGTGTTTTCTCAATAAGGCAAATCGTTTTGATTTCCTTAAGCCTCCCAACTGTGGTTTGTTACTGTTGTTTTGAGGTTTTTTTGTTTTGTTTTTGCCTCTCCATGATGCTGTCCCTTTCCTCCCTCTTATCTTCTCATGTCTTAAACTCTGAAATGCTTCAAAGTTAAAACAACTGATACTAATTTAACTGGGCTATTCACATTTTTTAAATAGCTATTAAAGCACTGAGCCTAAGGGAACAATACTGATAGTAGAATCTGAATGGCTTTGTTAGTATACATTTTATTGTTCCATTATTTTATCAACTAAACTAAAACTGTT
The DNA here is from genome assembly GCF_951394435.1 of Stenella coeruleoalba. NCBI lineage: Eukaryota > Metazoa > Chordata > Mammalia > Artiodactyla > Delphinidae > Stenella > Stenella coeruleoalba. The sequence continues at coordinate 36,789,042 of NC_137164.1, read as the reverse complement.
GCTGACTTCTCTGCAGTTCTTAAGGTGTGTATGGAATAATTCTCCATACCCAAACCAAATTTTGGGTGGGGGCCATCTGTCACTGCAGGGTACCAAAATGTTAGACTACCTCATGTCTATATTAGCATGCTAATTTTATATTGGCCAGCTTACCAATTATCCTTTTTAATTAAATAACACTGAAGTCCAGTTTGCCTGTAATTTCTAACTCTAGAAAGTAGTGTTAATCATCAGAATTTGGGCATCAGTTACTTTAGAATAGAGTGTTTTTAAAATTTCTTTCTTTATTCATATATTTATTGGTGGATGTGTTTTTATTTATCTTTTAATTTTTAGTGAAATATAGTTAATTTATAGTGTTGTGTTAACCTCAGATGTACACTAAAGTGAGTAGAGTGTTTTAGTGTGTTTCAAATAACATTGCATAGAAAGCCCTTCCTGTTTACATATTGCATCCCTTTGGGACTTCCCAGACATTTTCCTTCAATCCTTGAAATAGGGTCATAAAATCATTACTAATTTTTTAAAAAAAGGAATAAAATTATTTCACTGTAGGAAGGGATACTGATAAGCAAGATAATTAGCTCAAAAATGGCTAAGGGCTGGAAGAAACAATGTTACAATAAATGATTGATGGGCATTGCTATGTCCTAAGGAATTAAAGAGGATACAAATATAACCAACACTTATTGTACATGTATAAGCACCACACAGTGAAATGAATTCTTTATAAACATTAGCTAATTCATCCTTGAGTTGACCTTTGAGATGATTGTTTTTATCTTTATATTATAGATAAGAAATTTGAAACCCAGAGAATTTAAATTCCTTCAACAAGTCATCACAGTTGGCAAGTGATAGAGATGGGATTCAGATCCAAATCTTTCTAAATGCAAAACCCATGCACATAACCATTAAATTCTTCAATTGCATTACATTATGCATTAAAAATAGCAATACTTTCTAGCCCACAATTTTAGTTTAGATGTGACTTGTTTGAGTACAGGATAACAGAAAACTCTATAGTTAAAAGTAAAGTCTGGATCTTCTTAAACCAAAGTCCATGTTCTTTTGACCATTTTATGCTTCTCTCAACTCAGAATCATAATCACAGATTTGGAAGGGGCTTAAAGGATCAGCTAATATGTACAGACTCTTCCCTGAGTATGTCTGATATAAAGCATCCTCCAAGACCCGTTTTCCATCTAGATAGTCTGCATCTCCATTTTGCAAACAAATGATGCTTGCTCTATGCTGAAAAACAAGACCAAAAACAAAACAAAACAAAAATCAAACTTAACCAAATTTTACAAATAAACTCATGTGTTGTTTTCTAAGTGAATAATTCATATATTTAATATATTTGACTAAAAGTTTTATGAGTTTCAGGAATTCATTATCCTAATCACACTGTTCACTGTCTTAGACAATTTTACCCCCCTTTGGTGTGTTCCAATTACTTTTCTTTATCATGTTATCTCTTACTTTTCTTTATAATATGTTATCTGTTAGTAAATCATTGCTGACTGTTTATCAACTTTAAGGGAGAAAAAATGGCTTGCTATTATAATTTGAGGAAATATAACTTTGTCATGTGGTGTAAATTTGAGGGATAAGGGGTATCATACAAGTCCCTGAGTTAGTCTCTCCTCTCTCTGTCTCTTACTGGTTTAATTTAATTTAATTTTATCTTATTTTATTTTATTTTATTTTATTTGTGTCTTAGCTGAGGTTAAGTAGAAAAGGGCCTTTAGACAATTAAGATGCAAATGGCACATTTTACACCATAGGCAGATTCTTCACAGATTGACTTATTAAAAATGCATGTATATTTTTATATCTGTGGTTAAAGACTAAATTCACCACATAATTGTTCATATTTCTGCTGTACATTGAGAAGTTATAGAGAATTTATCAATATTGCCCTGCTGCACTTTGTTCTTCAGCAGCAATTTGTCTATTGTAAATTGCTCTCATTTCCTTTCAGTTAATTTTGTACAACAGGAACCAATTCATTTTGACCTTAGTCTTCAGTGAAGGATTCATGAAGATTGATAATGTGCATAACATTTTCTCTGGACACTTACACATGCTCGTCTTAATTACCAAATAGAAGAAAAGAAAGAAAACAAGGAAATATAATATAAATATGATATTACTTAAAGCTCACCAGATATCTGGTAGCATATAATTGATGGTATCTCTAACAACCAAGTTACACTAGACAGTTCCACATCTATTTTAATGGCATGTCTACATTATGGTATTATGTTACCTTTCATATAAAATTTCACTGTACTAGAAGGAAATGCCACCAGTTTGGGGGGTCATTTTTGAGTTACTGGTTTTTATTAATTTATGGTTTTGTTACAATGCATTAAATTTAATGAGCTGCATAATGGGGAAGAATGCTTAACTTGAAACTAGTATCAGCCATGTAACTAGTTAACTTTGAATTTGATCAAGATACTTTCCATTTTACTTTCCTGAGATTTCGAATCAGATCAATAGGCTTGCCCTGGTAGACACAATGGAATATTATAGGAAATAGTTACATAACATCTGTTGTTAGTTGTAAAGTTATCAGAGATAGTACAGGAGGAGTTTATGGAGTTTGAAAGATAGGAAGGAAGTGAATATTGAGGAAGAATATAATTAAAATCTAACACAATGTATGTGCGTTAGCCCTGTGGATAACGATTTAGACCCTGTGATATCAAAGTTTGCTAGATCCGTAATGTCCTATCATTGTCGAGTTGTAAACTGAGATAAAATCATGAAAAGCTAGAAACAAAAGCTAGTTAGATCCTGTAGACCTGCTTTTATTTTACTTACTAAGTAATTTATTATTTAGAACCCCCTTCACATATATTTCATGGGAGAAGCTAGGATGGCAGGGTGGGAAATGATGAACAAAATCACAGTGGTGACCCAATTAACAGGGGAGTCTACAATAAACTGTGTGTTACTGGTGGTGCTATCAAGTCCTGTTCCATGAAGGTTATTGTTTACCCTGAGAATATATATGTTACAGACTTTATCTGTTTGGCTCTAAAGCTTTTCACCTTTGCAATCTTTTAGGGTATTGCCTGTGATGTATGGCACATTCTGGTGTAATGCTTATTAAAAAATAAAATTGTTCTTTTTCTCTAACACCTTTACAGAGAGGTTTTCTGAGTTGGGAGAAGATTTTGGTTTTAATTGTATTTCCCCAACAAATAGCAATGTGTGTGTGTGTGCACATGTGTTCATGTGCTCATTTTGGAAAATATCAAGGGCAAAATTGAGGATGCTTCTACAGTTGACACTTGAACATGAAGTGGATGTCAACACCTGCCCCGTCAAAAATCCACATATAACTACAATCTGCACTTTGCGTCAATGGTTCCAAATCTGTGGACTCAACCAACCAAGGGTTGTTTAATAATGTAGTATTTATTTTTAAAATCCATGTATAAGTGGACCCACACATTTGTAGCATTTATTTTAAAAAATCCACGTGTAACTGGACCCACACAACTTAAGGACATGTCATTCAGAGCTTAACTCTACATTACATATATATTGTATTCAGTCCACATGGCTAATCTGTTCTATTAACTACTACATACATATAGAACCCATTGCCCATAAATAACTGGTTAACAGTTTGATATTAAACTTTGATTTAAGAGGATGTATAAAATCAAAATTCTCATTAATTTTTAACATGGGATAATGTATATGCCAAATTTAACAAAGATTGTCCAAAATCACAGTTATGATAATTCACATTTTAAATAGTTCTGTAACTTATAGCTATCTATTTTTGAAATAAGTTTCTAGGCCCACGATAGGGCAGCTCCTGCCCAGAGTGTCATATCAGCAAACTGAAGCTTAGATGACTTTCATGTCCCTGTAAATACTCCTCTTGGCCAGATATGCAACATATTCATTCAGTCAGCCAATCCCCAGACACTGAGCTAACTCTGGGCTCTGTATTTATTTCTTTTTTCCTTCTTACCGGAAGCAAGTTTGACTCTGTGGCCCCAAACAATCAGGTATTTTCTATTTATCTCTCTTGTTTTATATTCTTTATCCTGTAAGCCTTCCTGCCTTCTGCCCCATGTTGCAGTTCTACAAAAGGACACTGTCCACTTCATCAAGTATTAAATGAATTTGTTTGCATCACCTAAATTGTTTTCTTTAATCCATTTTAACACTATTTGAAAAGAAATTCATTATTCAGTCTATTGAAGACACATAGATGGGTACTAGGTCAGATCAGAGATTCTGGAAATTAGGTGGCAGTTATTCTTTCTACAGAAAAGTAAAGTATATAGGATCGCTATAGGTAAAATTCAAAAATCTAAAAAGAGTTGCCTCAGTTAGTTGCAAAAGTTAATATGGGACATAATTAGAATGACTATTGTAAACTCACCTGATATTATCATCTTGAATGAAATACTCTTTAGAATACATCCCAGTTTTGTGTAATAGTATGAGACTGTAGGTCATGTTTTCTGATTAAAAATACAAGTTTTGAGGGGACAGTTCAGGAAATAGCCAGAAATGTGTTAAAATTTCTTTCTAATATCTAATATATACATTTTTAAAAGACTGGAAATTTCCAGTTACAAATTGCATATTTACCATACATTTATCTCTTCTCTTCCCCAGAATCCTATTAAAAAGAGGAGTTGAGGCAGATGTATCACTTCTACTGTTTTTGTATAAACCTTTTAAGCTCAACTTATTGCCTCTTTCACAATGATTTAAAACATCATTTGCCAAATACCTATTTATTTCAATTTAGAATTCATTTGTTCAAACTTTCAGATATTTTCCCATGACTTTCCTTGTAACCTACAAAAAAAAAATTTCCTTTGGACTATTTGATCCTTGACTATTTTGGAATTCTAAAAAAAAACAAAAAACAAAAACACTGGACTTTATCATTTGACTAATGATATCACGTTACTTTTTGAGGACTGATACATGACTGAAATAGAGTGATTAAAATCTAACAGAAGAAAATGCCAGCTTACAACATCTTCAAACCTAGAATCATCTTCTTTGTGCTCCCTGAGTCTCAGTTTGATTTCTCTCACACCATGATTTAAATGTTACTATGAAAGGAAAGACAAAAGACAGCGTTGGGTAGACTATCTACCATTTGAATTAATCTTGTTAATACTTTTCTCCAGCAGTTTAAGTTTTCAAAGGATGAATGCATTTTCTTTCCAAATCATAGTATGAGAAGAACTATTACGTCTCTGTAAAATCTCACATATATGGCCCCAAATACTCTTTTTATGGAGTTATCATTTGGTTTAATGAGCACAGTTATGCACTGAGGAGTACTTACCTCTGTCATAATGTGTCATATCATCAATTCCAGAATAGATGGATCAGCTAAGGAACTGATATCAGCAGTAGGCTGGTCATTTTATTATAAAATTAACTTTAGTATCCAAAAAGCTTAAGCCATATGCAAATTGCCTAAATTATTATCTTTAATGAATTTATTTCATTTTGATGTGTTGCTCATCAAAATTTTGTATGTGTTCATTTTGTTCACTTTTTTGGTGGTTAAAATAGTTGAAAACAAATATTTGTTTTTGAAGTTTTCATTAAATGCTTGGTAACAAGGCAGAATGTAAGGAGATGTACTTTAAAAACATAATTAGCATTAATTGGATTTGCAAATATAAATCATGAAACACAAGTGTTGTGAAATTTCCCTACAAGCCAATGTCTATAGGAATATTTGGATTTGACTTAAAAAAATTAAATAGAATCACCAATATAAATAGTTTTAAGATATTGAGGTAGGTAAAGAAAATAAAACAATAGCTGTCTCGAGAGCAATCAAGCAATTTCAAAGGCAAAAACTCTGAGTCAGGAAACTAGAAAATTTGGAATGTATTGCATGGTGCCCAAATCGGATTATTGGTTGAGTCTATCTTTTGGGTTCTTTGACTTTCTTTAATATTTAATTTGAAAATTTAAAATAAGCAATAAACCAGTGGTTTGACTGACCACATGTAGGGGATGTGACACTATCCAGACTGGTACTTCAAAAATGTCTATTTGGCTAGCTGAGCTGATACTTGAAAATTATACCACATTCCACACTGAAATGTATATTCCTGGATAGTCACTCCTCTTCAAAGAAGAATGGCTTGATTGGATTGGAAAGGCCAATACAAATTATGCTGTTGCCCCCTGAATATTTTGTACCTTGTAAAAGCTAATGGAGCAGTCTTTTCTTTCTTTTTTTTTAAATTGAGATATAGTTGCTTTACAATGGTGTGTTAGTTTCAGCTGTACAGCTAAGTGAATCAGCTATATGTATACATATATCCCCGATTTTTTGGATTTCCTTCCCATTTAGAACACCACAGAGCACTGAGTAGAGTTCCCTGTGCTATACAACAGGTTCTCATTAGTTATCTATTTTATACATAGTAGTGTATATATGTCTATACCAATCTCCCAATTAATCCCACCCTCCCTTTCCCCCTTGGTGTCCATACATTTGTTCTCTATGTCTGTGTCTCTATTTCTGCTTTGCAAATAGGTTCCTCTGAACCATTTTTCTAGATTCCACATATATGATTAATATACAATATTCATTTTTCTCTTTCTGACTTACTTCACTCTCTGTGATAGTCTCTAGGTCCATCCATGTCTCTACAAATGACCCAATTTTTCTCCTTTTCACACATATTCCATTGGATATATGTACCACCTCTTCTTTATCCATTCACCTATCGATGGACATTTAGGTTGCTTCCATGTCCTGGCTATTTTAAATAGTTCTGCAGTGAACATTGGGATGCATGTGTCTTTTTGAATTATAGTTTTCTCAGGGTTTATGCCCAGGAGTGGGATTGCTGGGTCATATGGTAGTTCTATTTTTAGTTTTTTAAGGAATCTCCATACTGTTCTCCATAGTGGCTGTATCAATTTACATTCCCACCAATAGTGCAAAAGAATTCTCCTCTCCACACCCTCTCCAGCATTTATTGTTTGTAGATTTTTTGATAATGGCCATTCTGACCGGTGTGAGGTGATACCTCATTGTAATAAATAGACATTTCTCCAGGGAAGACATACAGATGGCCAAGAGACTCATGAAAAGATGTCCAACATAACTAATTATTAGAGAAATGGAGCAGTCATTTTAATCTTTATTGATATCTGATAGATAATCAGCACCTTGTTAAATTACATTATGTCATAATGGTAATTAAAAGTTTCTAATTTTAAAATAGATGAACTAAAATAAAACATTTTTATAAATAGAAGAGTATTATGTTGTGAATTATAATATTTAACAAGTTTCTTAGCAGGTGAATTTAAAATAAGATAGGGAAATTTTTTATTTTGTAATTTATATGTTTCTATGGTATTAATTTAATACAATGAGTTTACATTATTTTTACAATTAGAGAAAAGAGAAATGTATGAGGAACTATGTGAGTATTGTATTCTTCTATGTAGCACTTTATATAGTAAAGAGCATGAATATATAGTTTTGAAAAAAAAATAGAAGTGAAAAGGCTTTATGGTGAGATCTTGCATGAACGCTGTTTTAGATTTAAGCTATCTGGGAACTCTATTTCATAATTAGAGAAAATAGGGATTGTTCCTGTAGGCTTATTCAATTTGAAGATCATTCTAAGGATTCAGTTTTATTACAATAATATCTGGGCTTAACCAGGTTGTACCAATGGGAGTGAGATCCATGCCCCAGTGGCAAACATTGAGGAAAAAAGAAACAGAATTTTTTAAAATAAAATTTTGAAAACCAGACCATCTCCAGGAGGGCATGATACATTATGTTTTTGACCTGAGAAAGTTATAGGATGGAGGTTATTTGTTGAAGGGCACATGTAGAAAGAATCCATGGCAAAAATATTATTTTTCTACCAGAAAATAAACTATCCAGAGACCTAACAAAACTCAACCAACCACAGGGGGCCATTCATTCTGAGACAGATTCCTACAGCTAGAGAAACAGAACTAAAGTCAGTCAAAGGCCAGAGATCCAATCAGAGAAATGTCAGTTTGAAAAATAGTGAGAAAAAGTAGCATGTGAGACGGGAGTTTCAAAAACTCCTTGGCATTTGCCTGGACAAAAAAATGTAATGGCTTTAGCAGAGTTTCCGTTTTCTTTGTAGATGAATAGATTTGGGGAAGAACTGGCAGATAATGATGGAGCTGGGAGGATAAGTGAAGAGGCAGCCTTTGGTGATTAGAAGGGCAGAGATCCAGAACAAATGTGGAGGACACTGTCTTCATTTTATCAAATGACAAGTTTGAACACACAGAAGAAGACAAGAAATTCCCAATTAAAAAATTCTGTTTTTTAAAGAATTATGAGAAAAACAAAGATAGTAAACTAAAGGTGGAGAAGCAATCATGGGGGGAAGAAAGTACTGAGTAAAAGTGCTAAGCTGAGCAGCATTGAGGAGAGGGGAAAACTAGGATTAGTGGAGGAAAGTAGTAATATCACCAGGCGGTGTTGACAAACCTTGAATTTGTTTTCCAAGTTATGTGTCTCAATACAGAGAAAGAAGTTGCAATTACAAAGGAGAGTGTAAAAGAGGGTAAGGGAAGCACAGATTTAAGTATTTATAATAATTAATGTGAAATATAAAATAGACAGAGAGGGGAATGAGGAAAACTTGCAGCTGAAGAATTCAGAAAAACTTTTTCTACTGCAGTTTAAGTTGGCTGTCTTGATTGGGCTGAAGGTTGGAATATTTACCCTAGGATTTAGAAAAATGTCTAACAAGCTCTGTAGCTCAATATAGCTTCCCAGTAGTTTTAGTGAATTTCCAATTCATGGTGAAAGATGTGGAGCCTCAACTGAGAACATATTTGATTGAACAGCAAATTAAACCCAAATAAAGTGCTTCATTATTATTATTATTATTACTACTACTACTACTTTTATTATTGGTCCCACAAATAAACCTGTTTGTAGCTAAATTCCATGCAGAGGTACCACAATCTTCATTAACGTAATAATATAAGCCACAGGTTTTTTTGTTTGTTTGTTTTCAAAATAAGGCATTAACTTTGCCATCAGTTATATGGATTTTAAGCCACATAGATCTTCTTTTAATGTGAAATATTAAAAGAATTTAATGTGAAATATTAAGATGGAGGTATGCTATTTATTATCTTGCTAATGATGTCAAATTTGACTTCTCTGCCATTCAAGTACTCTTGAAAGTCTGCTGATACAGCTGATATCTGAGAGCATGAGGAATAAGTTTGCTCTTGTTGCCTCAAAATATTCCAGGATGCATCATTGTATTAAGTTAGCTCATTGGAAATGACATACCTGAACCACACTCCTCTGCCTGCCCCCACTTCAGATTGTCTCTACTGAAAAAATTGTCATTTATGCTCAGTCTTTACCCAGAGGTACTAGTAAAGCAGTAAAAACAGAAATGTCTCTTACTATAAAGAATGTGATTGATTTTGAACTTGCTGTACACTCTGCAAAAGCCTCTATGGCAGATCTCTCTAAGAAGCTCGTTACTGGAAGGGATATTTCTCTTGATGATGTAGTCTAGTTTGGGCTACTACGTGAAAGTTCCCTAACACGTTAGTTTACTCCTTTGCCCTGTCTGCTAAGTTCCTGACATTTTCCCCTTGCTTTATCTATTTTTATTTTTTGTTTTGCTTATTCTCTTTTTTTCCTAGTTGATTTTGTAACCAAGGATCTATCTATAAGCAACAGAGTAAACCAGCAGATCATTCCTTGATTCAGATTACCATAGTCAAATTATTTTTATTGTTTTTTTTTTTGTATCATTAATTTTGAAATCATTGTGGGACTTCTGGCACATTTTAAGGGGAATTTCAGGTACTTATTCTCCTAAATACATAAAATAGTAATTCACCAAACATAACCTACTTGTTATTTGAGTTTAAGATGGTAACTGTGACTTTGCCTCATAGACTTTTAAGTGATTCTGCTCTGTGAAATGAAGAAACACTGAAATTTACCTTATCATGGTACTCACCATACTTAAACCAGTGCTTTCCATTTTCATCTTGTAATTTCTTTTTATAAGAGTAGATTTAGACGATTCAAGTTTTTATGTACCCATATATGTATGTGTAGTGGTTTTATAAGAATTTGAAAATTCAAGACCCACTCAATAACAATGTTGATATTGTGTTAAAGTGATAAATATAAATATCATACAAAAATTACATCTGAGAAATGTTTAATTTTATGCGGAATTTAAACAGGCAGGAGATTAGAAGTCAGCCAAATATTAATAAAGTTTTTTAAAATTGTTTTCAAACTTATATCTTGTCTAAAAGATAATACCACAAGACCAATTCAAAAACAAATCAGGCAGGACTTCCCCGGTGGTGCAGTGGTTAAGAATCCACCTGCCAATGTAGGTGACATGAGTTTGATTGCTGGTCAGGGGAAATCCCACATGCCACGGAGCAACGAAGCCCATACGTCACAAATACTGAGCCTGTGCTCTAAAGCCCGCGAACCACAACTAGTGAGCCTGCGAGCCACAACTACAGAGCCCGCATGCCTAGAGCCTTTGCTCTGCAGCAAGACAAGCCACCACAATAGGAAGCCCATGCACTGCAATGAAGAATAGCCCCCACTTGCCACAACTAGAAAAAGCCCGTGTGCAGCGACCAAGACTCAACACGCCCCAAAAAATTTTTTTAATTAATTAATTAATTAAAAAAAAAAGAAAAAGAAAAATCAGGACAGTTTTCTTTAATTCTAAGTCTCATTCCCCATAGGGAACCAATCACAAATATTTTTTGCTGTTTTCAATTTTTTGACTGCAAATTTCTAAATAAAATGTTCTCCATCCTTCATTCTCTCCCACTGTCCTGTGGGTATATATGCCAACTCTCTTTGCTTTTTTTCAGTTTTAGATATTATCACTGTTTATTTTTTGTGTCTAATACAGACATTAGAAGATTAGTATCAAATACCATCTCTCATATCCAACTCAAAATCACATTTCCCCTTCTGCTATACTCCCATTATAATAGATTAGAATTTGTAGCTAAATCTATATTTGGGTTTCATAATATTACAATTTGCAATTTAGACTACTTGACCTGCACAGTATATTAGCATTTTCAGTTTTGATACAATTTTAGCTTGTTCTTCATCGTTCATATATTTTTTTTGTTTAACATCTTTATTGGAGTATAATTGCTTTACAATGGTGTGTTAGTTTCTGCTTTATAACAAAGTGCATCAGCTATATGTATATGTATATCCCCATATCTCCTCCCTCTTGCATCTCCCTCCCACCCTCCCTATCCCACCCCTCTAGGTGGTCACAAAGCAATGAGCTGATCTCACTGTGATATGCAGCTGCTTCCTACTAGCTATTGATTTTACATTTGGTAGTGTATACATGTCCACGCCACTCTCTCACTTTTTCACAGCTTACCCTTCCCCCTCCCCTTATCCTCAAGTTCATTCTCTAGTAGGTCTGTGTCTTTATTCTTGTCCTGCCCCTAGGTTCTTCATAACCATTTTTTTTTTAGATTCCATAAATATGTGTTAGCATACAATATTTGTTTTTCTCTTTCTGACTTACTTCACTCCATATGACTGACTCTAGGTCCATCCACCTCACTACAAATAACTCAATTTCATTTCTTTTTAGGGCTGAGGAATATTCCATTGTATATATGTACCACATCTTTATCCATTCATCCAATAATGGACACTTAGGTTGCTTCCATATCCTGGCTATTGTAAATAGAGATGCAATGAACATTGTGGTACATCACTCTTTTTGAATTATGGTTTTCTCACAGTATATGTCCAGTATGAATAGTTCATACTTTTTACTTACTAACATTTAGTTCTGTGCACCATGATTATTTTAACCTCTTTTTCACTGTTTCCTTGCTTAAGATTTTCCCTTTTTAACAGAATCATGGTCCCTTAGAATAGTCAAGATTTTGTCTCAATTTTTTTCATTTTCTAGTTTTTTTGTAAGAAGTTCTATGACAGTTTGACTCCTGATTTCTTTCTTTTCTCTTTCTCTCTACATAATTCTCTAGAATATTTCATGCATCACTATTTTTTTTTTTAATTTTAGTTAATGTGTCTTGGAATGAAGTAATTTTTTTCCATTCTATTTTATTATTGAATTTTATTTTATTTAATTTTTATACAGCAGGTTCTTATTAGTTATCTATTTTATACATATTATTGTATATATGTCAATCCCAATCTCCCAATTCATACCACCACCCCTCTCCCCTGGTTTCCTGCCTTGGTGTCCATACATTTGTTCTCTACATCTGTGTCTCTATTTCTGTCTTGCAAACTGGTAATATTCCATTGTTTATAGGTACCACATCTTCTTTATACATTCATCTGTCGATGCATGTTTAGGTTGTTTCCATGACCTGGCTATTGTAAATAGTGCTGCAATGAACATTGGGGTGCATATGTCTTTTTGAATTATGGTTCTCTCTGGGTATATGCCCAGTAATGGGATTGCTGAGTCATATGGTAGTTCTATTTTTAGTTTTTTTCTTTTTTTTTTTTTTTTTGTGGTGTGTGGGCCTCTCACTGTTGTGGCCTCTCCCGTTGCAGAGTGCAGGCTCCAGACGTACAGGCTCAGTGGCCACAGCTCATGGGCCCAGCCGCTCCACGACATGTGGGATCTTCCCGGACCGGGACACGAACACGTGTCCCCTGCATCGGCAGGCAGACTCTCAACCACTGCGCCACAAGGGAAGCCCCTATTTTTAGTTTTTTAATGAACCTCCATACTGTTCTCCATAGTGGCTGTAACAATTTACATTCCCACAAACGGTGCAAGAGATTTCCCTTTTCTCCACACCCTCTCCAGCATTTATTGTTTGTAGATTTTTTGATGATGGTCATTCTGACCGGTGTGAGGTGATACCTCACTGTAGTTTTAATTTGCATTTCTCTAATAATTAGTGATGCTGAGAAGCTTTTCTTTTTTTGCTTTTTTTTAAGGTTTATAGCAGCATTTTTCACAGTAAGATAAATAAAGAAAACAACCCAAATATCCCATAACAGTAGAAATGATAAAATTACAGTATTCATACAATGGAATACCAAACAGCAAACAAAATACAGACTAGTTTCACACAACATGATGAATCTCACAATATTTAGCAAAGAAGCAAGACCCCAAATAATATATACATCACCATCCCATGTATATAAGTTCAAAAGCAAGCAAAGTGAAATTACAGAGAATCATACATAGGTGATAAAGTATAAAGCAAAGCAAGAAAATATGTTCCATGGAGTCAGAGTACCTCTGGGGAAAAGAGAGGATTTTTATTGGGAAAAGGGGGTCCACAACACAATGGGGATGGGGTGGGATCCTGGCAACATTCCTCATTGGGTGTGGTTATGTGGTTGTGCAATTTCTAATTTGTTGTTTAAACCATTCATACATGTTTTACACATCCTTCTGGATGATATAATTCACATCAAAAGATAAGTCAAATATGGTTAGTGGGTGAAAGGGAGGGTAATGATGAGCAAGCCCATTGCCATTCAGAGGGCAAGTGTTAGAAACACTGGTGCATTATTCTTACGTTAATCCTGTTCATTTTCAGAGTTTAGACCCTGAAGGATTTCACGTCTGAGTGGACTGACAGTAGATGAGTGCTTATTTGTTCACCCTCCGAAGAACCTGAGCCAGGGAATTTGCCTGGAGCCAAGGCCACGTGGATCCACTGAGCTGGCAAGGACAGCCAGGTCTGGCTTGGGCAGAGAAGGCCCCTCCTAGGGCTGACAGGCAGGCAGAGTGGGGGGCTGGGTTTATATGAATGAGGATCAACCTCAGAATCCTAAGGGAGGACCTCTAAGCAGCCAGGAGGTGAGCAAGCCTGGATGGAGATATCTCTGCCTTGTCCCAGCAGGAAACACACTCACACTGTCTGGACGTTCTTTTTTTTTTTTTTTTTTAGTTTATTTATTTATTTTTGGCTGCATTGGGTCTTCCTTGCTGCAGGCAGGCTTTCTCTAGTTGTGGCGAGTGAGGTCTAATCTTTGTTGCAGTGGTAGGTTTCTCACTGAAGTGGGTTCTCTTGTTGTGGAGCATGAGCTCTAGGTGCACGGGTTTCAGTACTTGTGGCATGCAGGCTCAATAGTTGTGGCTTGCAGGCTCTAGAGTGCAGGCTCAGTAGTTGTGGTGCACAGGCTTAGCTGCTCCTTGGCATGTGGGATACTCCTGGACCAGGGATCAAATCCGTGTCCCCTGCATTCATTGACAGGAGGATTCTTTTTTTTTTTTTTTTTAACATCTTTATTGGAGTATAATTGCTTTACAATGGTGTGTTAGTTTCTGCTTTATAACAAAATGAATCAGTTATACATATACATATGTTCCCATAACTCTTCCCTCTTGCGTCTCCCTCACTCCCACCCTCCCTACAACACCCCTCTAGCTGGTCACAAAGCAGCTGATGCAGCTGCTTCCCACTAGCTATCTATTTTATGTTTGGTAGTGTATATATGTCCATACTATTCTCTCACTTTGCCAAAGCTTACCCTTCCCACTCCCCATATCCTCAAGTCCGTTCTCCAGTAGGTCTGTGTCTTTATTCCTGTCTTACCCCTAGGTTCTTCATGACATTTTTTTTCCTTAGATTCCATATATATGTGTTAGCATACGGTATTTGTCTTTCATTTCTGACTTACTTCACTCTGTATGACAAACTCTAGGTCCATCCACCTCACTACAAATAACTCAATTTCATTTCTTTTTATGGCTGAGTAATATTCCATTGTATATCTGTGCCACATCTTCTTTATCCATTCATCCAATGATGGCCATTTAGGTTGCTTCTATATCCTGGCTATTGTAAATAGAGCTGCAATGAACATTTTGCTACATGACTCTTTTTGAATTATGGTTTTCTCAGGGTATATGCCCAGTAGTGGGATTGCTGGGTCATATGGTAGTTCTATTTGTAGTTTTTATGGAATCCATACTGTTCTCATAGTGGCTGTACCAATTCACATTCCCAACAGCAGTGCAAGAGTGTTCCCTTTTCTCCACACCCTCTCCAGCATTTATTGTTTCTAGATTTTTTGATGATGTATCCTGCTACTTTACTAAATTCATTGCTTAGGTCTAGTAGTTTTCTGGCAGCATCTTTAGGATTCTCTATGTATAGTATCATGTCATCTGCAAACAGTGAAAGTTTTACTTCTTCTTTTCCAATTTGGATTCCTTTTATTTCCTCTTCTTCTCTGATTGCTGTGGCTAAAACTTCCAAAATAATGTTGAATAAATGTGGTGAGAGTGGGCAACCTTGTCTTATTCCTGATCTTTGTGAAAGGTTTCAGTTTTTCTCCATTGAGGATGGTGTTGGCTGTGGGTTTGTCATATATGGCCTTTATTATGTTGAGGAAAATTCCCTCTATGCCTACTTTCTGGAGGGTTTTTATCGTAAATCGGTGTTGAATTTTGTCGAAAGCTTTCTCTGCATCTATTGAGTTGATCATATGGATTTTCTCCTTCATTTTGTTAATATGGTGTATCATGTTGATTGATTTGCGTATATTGAAGAATCCTTGCATTCCTGGAATAAACCCCACTTGATCATGGTGTATGATCCTTTTAATGTGCTGTTGGATTCTGTTTGCTAGTATTTTGTTGAGGATTTTTGCATCTATGTTCATCAGTGATATTGGCCTGTAGTTTTATTTCTTTGTGACATCTTTGTCTGGTTTTGGTATCAGGGTGATGGCGACCTTGTAGAATGAGTTTGGGAGTGCTCCTCCCTCTGCTATATTTTGAAAGAGTTTGAGAAGGATAGGTGTTAGCTCTTCTCTAAATGTTTGATAGAATTCGCCTGTGAAGCCATCTGGTCCTGGGCTGTTGTTTGTTTGAAGATTTTTAATCACAGTCTCAATTTCAGCACTTGTGATTGGTCTGTTCATATTTTCTATTTCTTCCTGATTCAGTCTTGGCAGTTTTTGCATTTCTAAGTATTTGTCCATTTCTTCCAGGTTGTCCATTTTATTGGCATAGAGTACCTTATAGTAATCTCATGATTTTTTGAATTTCTGCAGTATCAGTTGTTACTCCTCTTTTTTCATTTCTAATTCTATTTATTTGAGTCTTCTCCCTTTTTTTGTTGATGAGTCTGGCTAATGGTTTATCAATTTTGTTTATCTTCTCAAAGAACCAGCATTTAGTTTTATTGATCTTTGCTATCATTTCCTTCATTTCTTTTTCATTTATTTCTGATCTGATCTTTATGATTCCTTTCCTTCTGCTAACTTTGGGGTTTTTTTGTTCTTCTTTCTCTTGTTGCTTTAGGTGCAAGTTAGGTTGTTTATTAGAGATGTTTCTTGTTTCTTAAGGTAGGATTGTACTCCTATAAACTTCCGTCTTAGAACTGCTTTTGCTGCATCCCATAGGTTTTGGGTCTTTGTGTCTCCACTGTCATTTGCTTCTAGGTATTTTTTGATTTCCTCTTTGATTTCTTCAGTGATCACTTCGTTATTAAGTAGTTTATTGTTTAGCCTCCATGTGTTTGTATTTTGTACAGATCTTTTCCTGTAATTGATATCTAGTCTCATGGTGTTGTGGTCGGAAAAGATACTTGATACAATTTCACTTTTCTTAAATTTACCAAGGCCTGATATGTGACCCAAGATATGATCTATCCTGGAGAATGTTCTATGAGCACTTGAGAAAAATGTGTATTCTGTTGTTTTTGGATGGAATGTCCTATAAATATCAATTAAATCCATCATGTTTAATGTATCATTTAAAGTTTGTGTTTCCTTATTTATTTTCATTTTGGATGATCTGTCCATTGGTGAAAGTGGGGTGTTAAAGTCCTCCTCTACTATTAATGCGTCACTGTCGATTTCCCCTTTTATAGCTGTTAGTATTTGCCTTATGTATTGAGGTGCTCCTATGTTGGGTGCATAAATATTTACAATTGTTATGTCTTCTTCTTGGATTGATCCCTTGATCATTATGTAGTGTCCTTCTTTGTCTCTTGTAATAGTCTTTATTTTAAACTCTATTTGTCTGATATGAGATTGTTACTCCAGCTTTCCTTTGATTTCCATTTTCATGGAATATCTTTTTCCATCCCCTCACATTCAGTCTGTATGTGTCCCTGTGTCTGAAGTGGGTCTCTTGTAGAGAGCATTTATTTGGGTCTTATTTTTGTATCCTTTCAGCCAGTCTGTGTCTTTTGGTGGGAGCATTTAATCCATTTACATTTAAGGTAATTATAAATATGTATGTTCCTATTCCCATTTTCTTAATTGTTTTGGGTTTGTTTTTGTAGGTCTTTTCCTTCTCTTGTGTTTCTTGACTAGAGAAATTCCTTTAGCATTTGTTGTAAAGCTGGTTTGGTGGTGCTGAACTCTCTCAAATTTTCATTTTCTGTAAAGGTTTTAATTTCTCCATCAAATCTGAATGAGATCCTTGCTGGGTAGAGTAATCTTGGTTGCAGGTTTTTCTCCTTCATGACTTTAAATATGTCCTGCTACTCCCTTCTGGCTTGCAGAGTTTCTGCTGAAAGATCAGCTGTTAACCTTATGGGGATTCCCTTGTGTGTTATTTGTTGTTTTTCCCTTGCTGCTTTTAAAATGTTTTCTTTGTATTTAATTTTTGATAGTTTGATTAATATGTGTCTTAGCGTGTTTCTCCTTGGATTTATCCTGTATGGGACTCTCTGTGCTTCCTGGACTTGACTAACTATTTCCTTTCCCATATAAGGGAAGTTTTCAACTATAATCTCTTCAAATATTTTCTCAGTCCCTTTCTTTTTCTCTTCTTCTTCTGGTACCCCTTGAATTCAAATGTTGGTGTGTTTAATGTTGTCCCAGAGGTCTCTGAGACTGTCCTCAGTTCTTTTCATTCTTTTTTCTTTATTCTTCTCTGCAGTAGTTATTTCCACTATTTTATCTTGAAGGTCACTTATCCGTTCTTCTGCCTCAGTTATTCTGCTATTGATCCCTTCTAGAGTAGTTTTAATTTCATTTATTGTGTTGTTCATCATTGCTTGTTTCCTCTTTAGTTCTTTTAGGTCCTTTTTATATGTTTCTTGCATTTTCTCTATTCTATTTACAAGATTTTGGATCATCTTTACTGTTATTATTCTGAATTCTTTTTCAGGTCGACTACCTATTTCTCTTCATTTGTTAGGTCTGTTGGGTTTTTACCTTACTCCTTCATCTGCTGTGTGTTTCTTTGTCTTCTCATTTTGCTTATCTTACTGTGTTTGGAGTCTCCTTTTTGCAGGCTGTAGGTTCTTAGTTCCTGTTATTTTTGGTGTCTGCCCCCTGTGGCTAAGGTTTTTTCAGTAGGTTGTGTAGGCTTCCTGGTGGAGGGGACTAGTGCCTGTATTCTGGGGGATGAGGCTGGATCTTGTCTTTCTGCTGAGCAGATCCATGTCTGGTGGTGTGTTTTGGTGTGTCTGTGGCCTTATTATGATTTTAGGCAGCCTCTCTGCTAATGGGTGGGGTTGTGTTCCTGTCTTGCTAGTTGTTTGGCATAGGGTGTCCAGCACTGTAGCTTGCTGGTCGTTGAGTGAAGCTGGGTATTGGTGTTGAGATGGAGATCTCTGGTAGAGTTTTGCCATTTTATATTATGTGGAGCTGTGAGGTCTCTTGTGGACCAGTGTCCTGTAGTTGGCTCTCCCATGTCAGAGGCACAGCACTGACTCCTGGCTGTAACACCAAGAGACTTTCATCCACACAGCTCAGAATAAAAGGGAGAAAAAGTAGAAAGAAAGAAAGAAAGAGGATAAAATAAAATAAAGTAAGATAAAATAAAATAAAGTTATTAAAATAAAAAATAGTTATTAAGGAAAAAAAAATTAAGTAAAACAAACAAACCAGAAAAAAAAGAAACGGGCAGACAGTCCTAGGACAAATGGTGAAAGCAAAGCTATACAGACAAAATCTCACACAGAAGCATACACATACACACTCACAAAAAGAGGAAAAGAGGAAAAAATAATATATCTTGCTCTCAAAGTCCACCTCCTCTATTTGGGATGATTCATTGTGTATTCAGGTATTCCACCGATGCAGGGTACATCAAGTTGATTGTGGAGATTTAATCTGCTTCTTCTGAGGCTGCTGGGAGAGATTTCACTTTCTCTTATTTGTTCCTCAGCTCCTGGGGTTCAGCTTTGGATTTGGCCCCACCTCTGCATGTAGGTTGCCGGAGGGCATCTGTTCTTCTTTCAGACAGGACGAGGTTAAAGGAGCAGCTGATTCGGGGGCTCTGGCTCACTCAGGCCATGCGGGGTGGGGAAAGGGTTCAGTTGAGGGGTGAGCCTGCGGTGGCAGAGGCCTGTGTGTCATTGCACCAGCCTGAGGCGTGCTGTGCGTTCTCCCGGGGATTTTGTCCCTGGATCAGGGGACCCTGGCAATGGCGGGCTTCACAGGTTCCCAGGAGGGGAGGTGTGGATAGTGACCTGTGCTCAAACACAGGCTTCTTGGTGGCGGCAGCAGTGGCTTTAGCATCTCATGCTCATCTCTGGGGCCCGCGCTATAGCTGCAGCTCATGCCTATCTCTGGAGCTCCTTTAAGCAGTGCTCTTAATCCCCTCTCCTCTGATGCTCTCCAACGGTCCTCGGTCAGATCATTGTTCATTTTATTGGCGTAGATGTGCTTGTAGTAGTCTCTTAGGGTGCTTTGTATTTCTGCAGTGTCCCTTGTAACTTCTCCGTTTTCATTTCTAATTTTATTGATTTGAGTCCTCTGTCTCTTTTTATTGATGAGTCTGCCTAAAAGTTTATCAATTTTGTTTATCTTCTCAAACAACCAGCTTTCAGTTTTATTGATCTTTACTATTGTTTTCTTTGTTCCTATTTCATTTATTTCTGCTCTGAACTTAATAATTTCTTTCCTTCTACTAACTTTGGGTTTTGTTGGTTCTTCTTTCTCTAGTTCCTTTAGGGGTAATTTTAGATTGTTTATTTGAGTTTTGTTTCTTGAGGTAAGATTGTATTGCTATAAACTGCCCTCCTAGAACTGTTTTTGTTGCAACCCATAGGTTTTGGATCATTGTGCTTTCATTGTCTTTTGTGTCTATGTGTTTTCTGATTTCCTCTTTGATTTCTTCAGTGTTCTCTTGGTTATTTAGTAACATATCTTTTAGCCTCCATGTGTTTCTATTTTTACGGGATTTTTTCCTTGTAACTTATTTCTAATCTCATAACATTGTGGTCAGAAAAGATGCTTGATATGATTTCAATTTTCTTAAATTTACTGAGGCTTGATTTGTGACCCAAGATGTAATCTCTCCTGAAGAATTTTCTGTGTGCGCTTGAGAAGAAAGTGTATTTTGTTGTTTTAGGGTTGAATAGCCTATAAATATCAATTAAATCTATCTGGTTTATTTTGTCATTTGAAGCTTTTATTTCCTTATTAATTTTCTGTCTGGATAATCTGTCCATTGTTGTAAGTGAGGTGTTAAAGTTCCCCACTATTATTGTGTTACTGTCAATTTCCTCTTTTATAGCTGTATTTGCCTTATGTATTGAGGTGCTTTTATGTTGGGTGCATATATATTTATAATTGTTATATCTTCTTCGTGGATTGTCCCTTGATCATTATGTAGTGTCCTTCCTTGTCTCTTGTAACATTCTTTATTTTAAAGTCTATTTTATCTGATATGAGTATTGCTTCTCCAGACTTCCTTTGATTTCCATTTGCATGGAATATCTTTTCCCATCCCCACACTTTCAGTCTGTATGTGTCCCTAGGTCTTAAGTGGGTCTCTTGTAGACAGCATATATATGGGTCTTGTTTTTGTATCCATTCAGCAAGGCTGTGTCTTTTGGTTGGAGCATTTAATCCATTCACATTTATGGTAGTTAATGATACGTATGTTCCTATTACCATTTCTTAATTGTTTGGGGTTTGCTTTTGTAGGTACTTTTCTTCTCTTGTGTTTCCCACTTAGAGAAGTTCCTTTAACATTTGTTGTAGAGCTCATTTTGTGGTGCTGAATTCTCTTAGCTTTTGCTTGTCTGTAAAATATTTGATTTGTCTGTTGAATCTGAATGAGATCCTTGCTAGGTAGTGTGATCTTGGTTGTAGGTTCGTCCCTTTCATCACTTTAAATATATTGTGCCACTCCCTTCTGGCTTGTAGAGTTTCTGCTGAGAAATCAGCTGTTAACCTTATGGGAGTTCCCTTTTATGTTATTTGTCATTTTTCCCTTTTTGCTTTTAATAAGTTTTCTTTGTCTTTAATTTTTGTCAATTTGATTAATGTGTGTCTCGACATGTTTCTCCTTGGGTTTATCCTGCCAGGACTCTCTGTGCTTCCTGGAATTGGGTGGTTATTTCCTTTCCCATGTTAGGAAACTTTTCAACTATAATCTCTTCAATATATTCTAGGGTCATTTCTCTTTTCTTCTTTTGGGATCCCTATTATGTGAATATTAGTATGTTTAATGCTGTCCCAGAGGTCTCTTAGGCTGTCTTCATTTCTTTTCATTCTTTTTCTTCATTCTACTCCATGGCGTGAATTCCACCATTCTGTCTTCCATGTCACTTATCCATTCTTCTGCTTCAGTTATTCGACTATTGATTCCTCCTAGTGTATTTTGTTTTCATTTCCCTTATTATACTGTTCATCTATGTTTGTTTGTTCTTTCATTCTTTTAGGTGTTTGTTCTTTAATTCTTCCAGTTCTTTGTTAACCATTTCTTACATCTTCTCGATCTTTGCCTCCATTCTTGTTCTGAGGTCCTGGATCATCTTCACTATCATTATTCTGAATTATTTTTCTGGAATTTTTCTTATCTCCACTTCATTTATTTGTTTATCTGGGATTTTATCTTGATCCTACATCTGGTACATAGTCTTCTGCTGCAGTTTCTTTTTGTCTACCTTTCTGTGAATGTGTTTTTCATTCCACAGGCTTCAGGACTGTAGGTTTTCTTGATTCTGCTGTCTTCTCTCTGGTGAATGAGGCTATCTAAGAGGCTTGTGCAAGCTTCCTGATGGAAGGGACTGGTGGTGGGTAGAGCTGGGTGTTGCTCTGTTGGGCAGAGCTCAGTAAAACTTTACTCCACTTGTCTGCTAATTGATGGGGCTGAGTTCGCTCCCTGTTGGTTGTTTGGCCTGAGGCAATACAACACTGGAGCCTATTGGCTCTTTGGTGGGTCTAATGGCAGACTCTAGGAGGGTTCATGCCAAGGGTTACTTCCCCTAACTTCTTCTGCCAGGGTCCTTGTCCCCACGATGAGCCACAGCCATGCCTCTGCCTCTGAAGGAGACCCTCAAACACTAAAAGGTATGTCTGGTTAGTGTACTCTGGGACCACTGGTCCTGATGCACACACTACTTTGTGTGTGCCCTCCAACAATAGAGTCTCTGTTTCCCCCAGTCCTGTCAAAGTTCTGCAATCAAATCCTACTAGACTTCAAAGTCTGATTCCCTCAGAATTCCTCCTCTTGTTGCCGGACCCCCAGGTTGGGAAGCCTGATGTAGGGCCCAGAACTTTTACTCCCGTGGGTGGACTTCTGTGGTATAATTGTTCTCCAGTTTGTGAGTCACTCACCCAGTGGTTATGGGATTTGTTTTTATTGTGATTTCACCCCCTTCTACCATCTCATTGCAGCTTCTCCTTTGTCTTTTGATGTGGGGTATCTTTTTTGGTGAGTCCCAGTGTCTTCCTGTCAATGATTGCTCAGCAGTTAATTGTGATTCCGGTGTTCTCACAAAAGGGAGTGAGTGTACTTCCTTCTACTCCACCATCTTGAACCAATCACCCTGAAGTATTTTTAATTTTTTTATATTTTAAAATTATTATGGATGCTCATTGGGGTTTATTTATCAGGAAATTTTCTCTTTCCCTTCTGAGACTCTTTTTGTGAATTTTCTTCTCTGCAATTTTTTTACCTTATTATTTGGATATTGTATCACATTTATTGATTTATATTCCTTGCCTAATCTCTCTCATTATCTCTGTGTTTTTATTCTATTATTGGGAAGATATTCTCAATTATGCATTCCAATATTTATTGTAATTTTAGCTAT
Organism: Stenella coeruleoalba; assembly: GCF_951394435.1. Classification (NCBI taxonomy): domain Eukaryota; kingdom Metazoa; phylum Chordata; class Mammalia; order Artiodactyla; family Delphinidae; genus Stenella; species Stenella coeruleoalba. The sequence continues at coordinate 36,765,993 of NC_137164.1, read as the reverse complement.
TATGTTGTTCACAAAGTTCTTTTTTTTTTCTCTTAGAGTGTTTATTTTGATTATGTGTTTAAAATAGCAATGTGTTATTTAGTTCATGAATGAAATATACACAATTTTTATCATTTTTTTATATATTTAAACATATGCTCCCTACATTTTGTCTTTATCTAAGTTCCTTCTTTTCTGTTTGTGTATCTCAGTCACTCCCTTCCATATTTGGGATTTTTCTTCAGTATTGGGTGATTGTTGGCTGCTTGTTCATTTATGAGAGTGAGGCACTAAAATCCTGTTTGAAGCTGTGTGTGTGGGTGTGGTGGTAGTGGAGGAGACTTCTTTAATGTGTGGCCTGTCTATAGGCTAATTGGGCTGCAACCTGGCCATTCCATGAATTACCCTCAGGATTGGCATCTTGAGGATTTTTCTTTCCAGCAAGATAATTTCCCCCAGAGAAAAGTTCTGCATTCTCCTGCAGTGATTGTAAATCTGGCACCTAGGATTTGGGAGGCAAGAAGGGGAAACAGGACCAGCTGCATTATTTAAGGATGCCTTGCTAAAAAATTATTAGGAATTTTAAGGAAGCAAGAGCAAAGTATTAAACCAAGAGTAGGACCCTTCTGAGTGTGGGCTCTGGGACTACACAAGCCTCTTGCCTATGGTGTCAACTCTGAGGGGAATCAGTAGAGAGGGGCAGGTTTCTCACTGTTGAATATGTGGACTTTCACATAATCACTGTGGTGACTTGCTTTTCAACAGACCAAAGATTCTGTTTCCATCTCACTAGAGCTAAACCTCCTGTTCCCTACTGACAAGTGCCAAGGACCAAATTCTGGCTGTAGAGGCAAAATGGTGGGAAAATGGTTCTGAAGTCTGGCATTCCTTATAAAGATTTTCAATAAATTATTCTGCTTTCAGTTCCAGGGAGATGTTTTTAATTCACTGTGCTTAAGCAGAAATTAGGTTTTTACTTTAACTCAGTGTTTAAAAAAGCATTTAGAAAATTTGTCTATAAAATTGTATTCCTTATTAGAGAACTACAGAATTTCTTTCTATGAAACAGTTTAACTCTCTCTCTGTTCTTTGATCTTCTTTAACTGAAATAGACTTTGGAGATAATATAAACCATTTCTCTCATTTTATAAATGAATTAATTAAAACTCAGCTAATTGAGAGTCATTCACATTGATATACTCAATGGAAGCAAAAGAATGTCACAACTTTTAATGATTATAAAGAGTTTGGTATTTAATGCTTAATTAACTATCATTTAAACTAGAAAGTATACCTTTATTAAAAATTTTAGATATCAGAGAACGTTTGTCTACTTGAAGGAAAAGTATCTGCACACAAAAAGTAATGCCTTTCACACTATAAGAATTCAAAAATCATTTTTGATCAATAATAGGAAGGCAGGATCATTGGTTTAACATTATTTTCTGATGTGATAAAATGAGCATTCTAGAAATTGTTAATGCTTAATTTTTAATATATGAATAAATTTATTCTATTGGGAAAATAATGAATAAAAGTATGTTATTTTAAAACTTATTTTTATATTCACTGTGCATTTGTATCTTTTTTATGAGTATTTTGGATTATTATCTCTAGTTCACAAGTACAGAAAACTCTCATTGTGACATATATTTTCTCTATATCTTTTCCAAAAATTCCAATTAATGAACATTTATCCCTTTCCAGAATAGAATTACAATAATCCTAATAATAAACCAATAATATTAGCTGAATTAAATACTTTTAATTCAGTTTTCTGAATATTTTCTTATAGCCTTTTAAAGCATGAATGAGCCTAGAATAGAAGAATATCATCATCAATTTTACTTGTAGAATACAAATGCTTCATTCTTTTAGTAAGTCTTTGATACTGAAAGGTTTTTCTCTGGAACCATTGTTGAGGAAAAGCAATGTGTGCATCTTAAATCTTATTATTTCAGCATTTCAGTTAATTTATATATGTAATCCAGGTAAGTCAGTCTTATTCTTGAACCCTTCTTATTTTGTTTCAGTAATAAATAGAATTATTCATTTTGAAGTATTTTTTGAAGTATGAAGACTGAAGTAGAACTTCTTGGCATTTTCTTTCCACTATTTTAGGAAGATTTTTCCATGTACAGAATGAAATCTAGTGCTTTTTGAAGTCAAGCCTTGAATTTCTATGTTATTTCAGAAAAAAAAGCTCAGCTGGTGTTTGTCCAGTGGGATGATCTGGAACAGCACAGTATTAAAAAAGAACCATGACATGCTATCTTAAACATTTATAGACAAAAAAGACAACTTTTTGTTGTTGATTTATCTTTTATACATATACAACTCAAAGCAAGGTTTTCCTTCTCAAATTTAAAATTATTATTTTATCATATATTTGACAATGCTTCCTTTCCCATCTCATCAAAATGAATTATTCTTAATTTAACGTAGCACTACTTTGGGTTTTGAAGTTAAAATATTCTCCATCCTCAGCTGCTTAGTTAGTTGAAAGAATATCCCCTATTCCTCTCTCACCAACACATATGGAATTTATGTTGAGGTAACAAAATATAGCTATGACATTTTAATTAGAAACATAGCTCCTTTTAAATGTTTCTAAATTCTTAGTGTTGCATTTATGGTACTTATAAAAATATGCTGTATGTTATAATTGCTGTCCTGAAATTATTCTAATGTTAGAAGTTTAGCTGCATAGATCACCATGAAATGAGGTATAGATAAAAGAAAAGAGGGCTAATATATATTGAATTATTGTTTGGTATTATGTCCTTTATATAGATTATCATATTTAATCTTTATTAAACCACTTTCAGAAAAGTATTATTATTATTATAATTATTATTGATAAAGGAAATAGAGGTTCAGGTAAGTTAAATAACGTGCACAAATAAACAGTGGTAGAAAAATCAGGTCTAGATTACCAATCCAAGGTATTCCAACATTGAAGCTTAGCATATCTTCCAGTTAGAATGTTGAAGGATGATGAAGAAGAATAGAAAGGATGAGGTTGGATGTTAAGGATAAAGAATCAATTAAAAAGAATCCAAAGAAGGGACTTGAGATCAGATGGCTAAGAAATAAATGTGATAAGATCTTGCTATATGGTGAAAGTTTAGGTTTTTTGTTTTGGTCTGTTTTTGTTTTTAAATGATGCATTATTGGGCAATGTGAAAAAACAAATCTGTTTTAAACTCAAAGGAGGTTGTTATGTATTAGGTCGGGCAAGAAGGTAGTTGGTAAAACTTTCAGACTTCTCAGTGGACATCTGCTACCATTCTGTCCCTAACACCCCTAACACAAATCCTGTAATGAGCTTAAAGGACAAGTTTTTTTCTAGAGGACAACAAACATGTTAGACTATACAGAAAAACTAGAGAGAATGGGCTCAGTTATCAGAGAGTATGACAAACTAACCTGATCTAGACACTGGGGGTCCACTAGACTCATCCCAAGTATGAGTTTAACTAGACTCATCCCAACTTTAAGGAATCTATACATTTCACTTATTCAATGAAAAAATGTCAAGTGAATAGTACCTGTAGTTTTATTATTCAGGTTCCAACAAGAAGAACATCACACTCTCATATAAAGATACTTTAAATCGTTACTTTTCAAGTAAAGGAACGGATTCAAAGGTACATACATGGTGTATGGGAAAGTTCAGTACTAGCGCTAGGAAACATTTTACCAATACTAAGCCTAAAGGGCCAAGGGCAAGGAAGCGTTAATGGAAACTAAATGAAGAAAGTCTATCTTAACATGAGCATTGAGGTCTTCCCTGGTGGTGCAGTGGTTAAGAATCCTCCTGCCAGTGCAGGAGACACGGGTTCGAGCCCTGGTCTGGGAAGATCCCACATGCCATGGAGCAACTAAGCCAGTGATCCACAACTACTGAGCCTGCACTCTAGAGCCCACAAGCCACAACTACTGAGCCCACATGCCACAACTACTGAAGCCTGCATGCCAAAAGCCTGTGCTCCACAAGAGAAGCCACCACAATGAGAAACCCATGCACTGCAACGAAGAGTAGCCCCCACGCCAACTAGAGAAAGTCTGCACACAGTAATGAAGACCCAAAATAAAAAAAAATAAAAAAATAAATAAGAGCATTGACTTACTTGAGACACAGCCAACTAAAGTTGTCTCTGAGAGAGGCATATTTTGAGGAATTAATACTTTGACCTAACTTTTTTTTGTCTCTTCAGTATTCTTTAGTAATTTCCCATTAGCTGCACCCAACTGAAAACCTAAAGAAAGAGATATAATCTATATAAGTAGAGAACATGCTGGTGATTCATGGGGTGCAGGAAGGTAAATAGAAGGTATTTAACACAGTAATTGTGTCTGCCATTGCCATGTCTGCTCTAAATGCTTTTAGAGTTTACATCTGTATATTTTCTGAATAATCCTTTCATAACTTCTCTCTCCAAAACTTCTTGTGCCTTATGTCCTCATTTTTAGCTATTTACCTTGATTTCTATTTCACTGATAAAATCAGAGCAATCAGAAGAGAACTTCTGGGGGGTGGAGATCAAGATGGTGAAGTAAAAAGGACCCTGAGCTCACTGAACACGTCAAAATGAAAACTACATATAGAAAACTCTCACTGAGAATGACCTGAAGACTAGAAGAACAGTTCTACAACCAAGGCTATAAAGAATGAAACCCAAGGCATCTGGTAGAAGGGGAGGAGAAGTAATTTACTCAGGACACACATATCTAGTGGGTGACACAGAAGTGGAAGGGGATAGCACAGGCTCAGGAATCTTAACTAAAGTGTGAGGGATTTGAGTCCATTAATATGCATCCAGCCCTGCGGACCAGCACAGGGAAGACAAGCCCTCTTACCTGGCTTGAAAACCATTGGGGTTTACTAGAGGGCTGGAAGAAACCAAGACTCTGTACTTGAAGAGTGCATGCACAGACTTGCTTGCTGTTAGTTCCAGCACAGAGATCGCTGATAAAAAACTGTCTTGTGCTCTGGTTAGTCTTCCAGAAACACCTCAGGCAGCCTCCAGCCCACACTGGGCTCCTGCTCCACTGTCTCTTGCTCTGGAACTGCTCCCTTCTAGTGGGGAGACTGCCATTGTTATCATGTGAATGTGCCCTAGGGAAAAAGTGGAGCCAGCTCAGAAGTGTGACTCCAAATGCTCAGGCCCCAACCCCACCTCTGACAAAGGTGAAGACTACCATCACAGAAGAGAGAAACTCCACTCCTTTAAGGCTCCTGCTCCAGCCACTTGGGCCTTGGCCCTACCTCCCAGTAGGGTAGCAACCACCATGGAGACTGAGAAAATCTGCTCTCACACTTGGCTGCAGCTCTAGCCCCTCTGACTCCAGTCCTACCTCCCACCAAAGTGGTAGCTGCTAGCATACGTCCAAGAGAAGATACAACCCATGCTCACTTCAGACCCTGCTCTCCCACCAAAGCCACTGGACACACACAGACTGCTTAGGGATGCTCCCACCCAGACACACCTTCAAGACCAGAATAGGTAACTGTTTTGCTTAATTTCATAGAGACAAACAGAGAAAGTTAAATAAAATTAGAAGACAGAGGAGTATGTTTCAAATGAAAGAAAAAATAAAACCTCAGGAAAAAAACCCTAATGAAATGGAGATAAATAATTTACCTGATAAACACTTCAAAGCAATAGTAATAAAATATTCACTGAACTCAGGAAAAGGATAGAGGTACACAGTGAGAACTTCAAGAAAGAACTAAGAATATTTTATAAAAATTAGTCAGGGCTGAAGAATAAAATAATTGAAATGAAAAAATGCACTATAAGGAATTAACAGCAGATTAGGTGATGCAGGCAGATTAGGTGATACAAGAGAATGCATAAGCAATCTAAAAGCTAGAATAGTAAAAAATCATTCAATAAAAACAGCAAAAAGAAAAGAAAACTTTTTTTAAGCTTTTTATTATTTATTTATTTAAAATTAATTTATTTTATTTTTGACTGCGTTGGGCCTTTGTTGCTGTGCACAGGCTTTCTGTAGTTGTGGTGAGTGGGAGGGGTACACTTTGTTGTGGCATGGGCTTCGCATTGTAGTGGCTTCTCTTGTTGTGGAGCATGGGCTCTAGACACACGGGCTTCAGTAGTTGTGGCTAGGGCTCTAGACACATGGGCTTCAGTAGTTGTGTCTTACGGGCTTAGTTGCTCCACAGCATGTGGGATCTTCCCAGACCAGGGATCAAACCCTACAAATCCCCTGCATTGGCAGGTGGATTCTTAACCACTGTGCCACCAGGGAGGTCCCAAAAGAAAACATTTTTTTTTTAAAGAAGATAGTTTAAGGTAACTTTTGGACACCTACAAGCATACTAACATTGGCATTATAAGGATGCCAGAAGGAGAAAAGAGAGAGAAAGGAACATAAAAGTTATTTGATGAAATTATGGCTGAAAACCTCCTGAATCTGAGGAAGGAAACAGATGTCAAGGTCCAGAATGCATAGCGAGTCCCAAACAAGATGAATCCAAAGATACGCACACCAAGATACATCATAATTAAAATGGAAAAATTTAAAGACAGAATTTTAAATGCAGCAAGACAAAAATGAAGAGTCACATATAAGGGAACCTCCTTAAGGCTATTAGCTGATTTTTCAGCAGAAACTTTGCAGGCCAGAAGGGAGTGGAATGATATATTCAAAGTGCTGAAAAAAAAAAAAGCTTACAAACTAAGACACTCTAACTAGAAAGGTTATCATTCAGAACTGAAGGAGAAAGAATTTCCAAGACAAGCAAAAACTAAGAGTTCATCACAACTAAGCTGACCTTACAAGAAATGAAAAAGGGTCTTATTTAAGCACAAAGGAAAAGACCAGTATAAGAAATAAGAAAATGTATGAAGTAAAAATTCTCTCTGATAAAGGAAAATATGTGGGAAAGGAATTGTATCAAGTACTTAATAAACTAGTATGGAGGTTAAAAGACAAAGATTTAAAACCAACTAAAACTGCAATTAAGAGTTAAGGGATAGACATGAAAGTATAGAATATGATGTCAAAAGCATAAAATGATGAGAGGGAGTAAAAATATTGATATTTTAGAATATGTTTAAACCTAAATGATTATCAGCTTAAAACAAGTAGATATAGTTATAGGTTGATACATATAAACTTCATGGCAACCACAGGTCAAAAAACTACAATAGATACACAAAAATTAAAGAGAAATTTGTCCAAACATAATATTAAATAAAATCATTGAACAACAGGGAAGAGACTAAAAGAAGAAAAAAAGAACAGGGCAGAACTACAAAAAAAAAAAAAAAAAACAGAAAACAAGTAACAAAATAGCAGTAAGTACATACTTACTAGTAATCTCTTTAAATGTAAATGGACTGAATTCTCCAATTAAAAGACATAGCATAGGTGATTGGGTTTAAAAATCAAAAAAAGACATCTATATGCTACCTACAAGACACTCACTTCAGAGCCAAAGACACACAAACACTTAAAGTGAAGAGATGGAGAAAGGTATTTCAGGCTAACGGAAATGAAAATAAAGCTGAGGTAGGCAAAACTCATATTAGAAAAATAGACTTTAAATCAAAATTTATAACAAAAGACAAAGAAGGGCATTCTATATTGATAAAGGTATCAATCCAAGAAGAGGCTCTAACATTGGTAAACATATATGCACCTAATATAGGAATACCTAAATATATAAAGCAAAAATAACAGACATAAAGGGAAAAAATGACAGTAATAGAATAATAGTAGAGGATTTTACACTCTGCTTACATCAATGGATAGATCATCCAGACAGAAAATCAGTAAGGAAAGAGTGCCTTAAATGACACATTAGAAGAGAGGGACTTTAAATATTTACAAGACATTCTAACAAAAAATAGAAGAATACACACCGTCTTCAAGTGTATATGGGACGCTTTTTCTGGATAGATTACATTCTAGGCCACAAAACAAGTTTCAATAAATTTAGGAGAAATGAAATTATATCAAGCCTCTTTTCAGACCACAAAGGTATCAAACTAGAAATCAATTAATTAAAGAAATAAAAAGCATATGTGGGCTAAATAACTTGCTACTACAAAATCAGTGGATCTATGAAGAAATAAAAGAAAAAATAAGAAAATACACTGAGACAAATGAAAACTTTCCCAAATCTGCATGGCATGCAGCAATAGTTCTATAAGGGAAGTTTATAATGAAAAAGGCCTGCCTCAGTAAACAAGAAAACTCTCAAATACACAACATATTTTTTTATCTAAAAGGAATTAGAAAAAGAAGAAAAATCAAAGCCCAAAGTCAGCAGAAGGAAGGAAATAACAAAGACCAGAGTGGAAATAAATAAAATAGATGCAAAAAAAACAACAAAAACAAAACATAGAAAATATCAATGAAACTAAGAGCATTTTTTTAAAAGATAAAATTGATAAAACTTCAGCAATATTTATTAAGAAAAAAAGAAAGTGGGTACAAATAAATGAAAGCTAGTAATAAAAGAGAGGTTACAATTGATATCACAGAAATACAAACAATCATAAGATTTTGATGAACTATGATCAGTTATATGCCAACAGATTGGACAACCTAGAATAAATGGATAAATTTCTAGAAACATACAATTTTCCAAGACTGAATCAAGAAGAAAGAGACAATCCAAATACAGTGGTTACTAGTATTTAAATTAAATCGGTAATAAAAAAGACCCCAACAAACAAAAGTTCAGGACTGGACACTTCACAGGATAATTCTACTAAACATTTAAAGAGTTAATTCATATCTTTCTCAAACAATTCCATAAAATTGAAGAGAAGAGAACACTTTCTAACTCATTCTATGAAGCCAGCATTACCCTGATATTAAAACCAGAAAAAGAAGCCAAAAAAAAAAATTATTTTCCCATATACCTTGTTAACCTAGATGAAAAAATCCTCAACAAAATATTAGCAAACCAAATTCAGCAATACATAAAAACAACCATACACCATGATGAAGTGGGATTTATACCAGGGATGAAGGGATAGTTCAATATCCACAAATCAATCAATGTGATACACAACATTAAAGAAAAACAAGGATAAAAATCACATGATCATCTCAATAGATGCAGAAAAATCGTTTGCAAAATTAAATATCTATTCATGATAAAAAACTCCCAACAAAGTTGGTATAGAGTGAATATCTCAACATAATAAAGGCCATTTTAAAAAAACTCACCACTAACATCATACTGAATGGTGAAAGCCTGAAAGCTTTTCCTCTAAGATCAGGAACAAGACAAGGATTCCCACTCTCACCATTTCTATTTAACATATTATTAAAAGTTCTAGCCACAGCAATCAGTTACTAAAAAGAAATTAAAAGCAACCAAATTGGAGAAGTAAAATTGTTATTATTTGCAGAACATGATACTGTATATAGAAATAGAAATTAAGAAAACAATCCTATTTACAATTACACCAAAAATAATAGTAAACCTAAGAATAAACTTAAACAAGGAGGTGAAAGATTTTTACTCTGAAGAATGTAAGACTTTGGTGAAGGAAACTGAAGAAGATACAAATAAATGGAAAGATATTCATGTTTATGGATTGCAACAATTAATATGGTTAATAAGTCCATACTATCCAAAGCAATCCATAAATTTAATGCAATCTCTATCAAAATACCCATGACTTTTTTCACAGAACTGGAACAAAAAAAAAATCATAAAATTTGTATGGAAGCACAAAAGACCCTGAATAGACAAAGCATTTTTTTAAACATCTTTATTGGAGTATAATTGCTTTACAATGTTGTATTAGTTTCTGCTGTATAACAAAGTGAATCACTTATATGTATACATATGTCCCCTCCCTCTTGTGCCTCCCTCCCACACTCTCTTTCCCACTTATTTAGGTGGTCACAAAGCACCTAGCTGATCTCCCTGTGCTGTGCAGTTGCTTCCCACTAGATATGTATTTTATATTTGATAGTGTATATATGTCAATGTTGCACTCTCACTGCGTCCCAGCTTATCCTTCCACCTCCCTTGCCCTCAAGTACATTCTCTACGTCTGCATCTTTATCCTAGCCTGCTCCTGGGTTTATCAGAGCCATTTTTTGTTTTTTTAGATTCCATGTATATGTGCTAGCATATGGTATTTGTTTTTCTCTTTCTGACTTACTTCACTCTGTATGACAGACTCTGTGTTCATCCACCTCACTATAAATAATTCAGTTTCATTTCTTTTTATGGCTGAGTACTATTCCATTGTATGTATGTGCCACATCTTCTTTATCCATTCATCTGTCAATGGACACTTAGGTTTCTTCCATGTCCTGTCTACTGGAAATAGTGCTGCAATGAATATAATGGCAAAGGACCATTTTTTAATTATGGTTTTCTCAGTGTATATGCCCAGTAGTGGGATTGTTGGGTCATATGGTAGTTCTATTTTTAGTTTTTTAAGGAACCGTCATACTTTTCTCAATAGTGGCTGTGCCAATTTATATTCCCACCAACAATGAAAGAGGGTTACGTTTTCTCCACACCCTCTCCAGCATTTATTGTTTGCATATATTTTGATGATGCTCTTTCTGAATGGTGTGAGGTGATACCTCAGTGTGGTTTTGATTTGTATTTCTCTAATGATTAGTGATATTGGGCATCATTTCATGTGTTTGTTGGCCATCTGTATATCTTCTTCAGAGAAATGTCTATTTAGGTCTTCTACCCATTTTTGGATTGGGTATTTTGCTTTTGATATTGAGCTGCGTGAGCGGCTTGTGTATTTTGGAGATTAATCATTTGTCAGTTGCTTCACTTGCAAATATATTCTCCCATTCTGAGGGTTGTGTTTTCATCTTGTTTATGGTTGCCTTTGTTGTGCAAGACCTTTTAAGTTACATTAGGTCCCAATTGTTCATTTTTGTTTTTATTTCCATTTATCTAGGAGGTCGATCAAAAAGGATGTTGCTGTACTTTATGTCATAGAGTGTTCTGCCTATGTTTTCCTCTAACAGTTTGATAGTGTCTGGCCTTACATTTAGGTCTTTAATCCATTTTGAGCTTATTTTTGTGTATGGTGTTAGAGATTGTTCTAATTATATTCTTTTACTTGTAGCTGTCCAGTTTTCCCAGCACCACTTATTGAAGAGGCTGTCTTTTCTCCATTGCATATTCTTGCCTCCGTTATTAAAGATAAGGTGACCATATTTCTGTGGATTTATCTCTGTGCTTTCTATCCTGTTCCACTGATCAATATTTCTGTGTTTGTGACAATACCATACTGTCTTGGTTACTGTAGCTTTATAGTATAGTCTGAAGTCAGGGAGCCTGATTCCTCCAGCTCTGTTTTTCTTTCTCCAGATTGCTTTGGCTATTTGGGGTCTTTTGTGTTTCAATACAAACTGTAAAATTTTTTGTTCTAGTTCTATGAAAAATGCCATTGGTAGTTTGATAGGGATTGCATTTAATCTGTAGATTGCTTTGGGTAGTATAGTTATTTTCACAATGTTGATTCTTCCAATCCCAGATCATGGTATATCTCTCCATCTGTTTGTATCATCTTAATTTCTTTCATCAGTGTCTTATAGTTTTCTGCATAAAAGTCTTTTGTCTCCTTAAGTAGGTTTATTCCTAGGTATTTTATTGTTTCTCTTGCAATGGTAAATGGGAGTGTTTCCTTTCCTCTTTCATATTTTTCATAATTAGTGTATAAGAATGCAGGAGATTTCAGTGCATTAATTTTGTATCCTGCTATTTTACCAAATTCATTGATTAGCTCTACTAGTTTTCCTGTAGCATCTTTAGGATTCTCTATGTATACTATCATGTCATCTGCAATCAATGACAGCTTTACTTCTTCTTTTCTGATTTGCATTCCTTTTATTTCTTTTTCTTCTCTGATTGCTGTAGCAAAAACTTCCAAACCTATGTTGAATAATAATGATGAGAGTGGACTACCTTGTCTTGTTCCTGATCTTAGTGGAAATGGTTTCAGTTTTACACCATTGAGAACAATGTTGGCTGTGGGTTTGTCATATATGGCCTTGATTATTTTGAGTTAAGTTCCCTCTATGCCTACTTTCTGGGTTTTGTTTTTTTTTTTTTGTCATTAATGGGTGTTGAATTTTGTCAAAAGATTTTTCTGCATCTACTGAGATTATCATATGGATTTTATTCTTCAGTTTGTTACTATGGTGCATCACACTGAATGATTTGCATATATTGAAGGATCCTTGCATTCCTGGGATAAACCTCACTTGATCATGATGTATGATCTGTTTAATGTTTTTTGTCATAAATGGGTGTTGAATTTTTTCAAAAACTTTTTCTGCATCTATTGAGATGATCATATGTTTTTTTCTCCTTCAATTTGTTAACATGCTTTATCACATTGATTGATTTGAGTATACTGCAGAATCCTTGCATTCCTGGGATAAACCCCACTTGATCATACTCTATGATCCTTTTAATGTGCTGTTGGATTCTGTTTGCTAGTATTTTGTTGAGGATTTTTGCATCTATATTCATCAGTGACATTAGCCTGTAGTTTTCCTTTTTTATGACATCTTTTTCTAGTTTTGGTGTCAGGGTGATGGTGGCCTCATAGAAAGATTTAGGGAGTATTCCTACCTCTGCTATATTTTGGAAGAGTTTGAGAAGTATATGTGTTAGCTCTTCTCTAAATACTTGATAGAATTCACCTGTGAAGCCATCTGGTCCTGGGCTTTTGTTTGTTGGAAGGGTTTTAATCACAGTCTCCATTTCAGTGCTTGTGATTGGTCTGTTCATATTTTCTATTACTTCCTTTTTCAGTCTTGTAAGGTTGTGCTTTTCTAAGAATCTGTCCATTTCTTCCAGGTTGTCCATTTTATTGGCATAGAGTAGCTTTCAGTAATCTCTCTTGGTCCTTTGTATTTCTACAGTATCTGTTGTTATTTCTCATTTTTCATTTTTAATTCTGTTGATTTGAGTCTTCTCCCTTTTTATCTTGATGTGCCTGGTTAATGGTTTATCAATTTTGTTGTTCTCAAAGAACCAGCTTTTAGGTTTTTTGATCTTTGCTATTGTTTCCTTCATTTCTTTTTCATTAATTTCTGATCTGATCTTTATGATTTCTTTCCTTCTGCTAACTTTGTGTATTTTTGTTCTTCTTTCTCTAATTTCTTTAGGTGTAAGGTTACGTTGTTTTATTTGAGAGTTTTCTTGTTTCTTGAGATAGGATTGTATTGCTATAAACTTCCCTTCTAGAACTGCTTTTTGTGCATCTCACACGTTTTGGATCATCATTTTTTCATTGTCATTTTTTCTAGGTATTTTTTTTATTTCCTCTTTGATTTCTTCAGTGACATCTTGGTTATTTAGTAGGGTATTGCTTAGCCTCCATGTGTTTGTATTTTTCAGTTATTTTTTCCTATAATTGATACTAGTCACATAGAATTGTGGTTGGAAAATGTACTTGATATGATTTTATTTTTGTTAATGTACTGAGGCTTAATTTGTAACCCATTATATTATCTATCCTGGGAATGTTCCATGAGCACATAAGAAGATAATGTATTCTGCTGTTTTTGGGTGGAATATCCTATAAGATTCAATTAAGTCCACCTTGTTTAAGGTATTATTTAAAGCTTGTGTCTCCTTATTTATTTTCAGTTTTGATGGTCTGTCCATTGGTGAAAGTGGGGTGTTAAATTCCCCTGATATTATTGTGTTACTGTCGATTTCCCCTTTTGTCGGTGTTAGCATTTGCCTTATGTATTGAGGTGCTCCTATGTTGGGTGCATAGATATTTACAATTGTTGTACCTTCTTCTTGGATTGATCCCTTGATCATTATGTAATGTCCTTCTTTGTCTCTTGTAATAGTCTTTATTTTAAAGTCTATTTTGTCTGATAGAATTGTTACTCCAGCTTTTTTTTTGATTTCCATTTGAATGGAATATCTTTTTCCATCCCCTCATGCTCTGTCTGTATGTGTCCTTTGGTCTGATGTGGGTCTCTTGTCAACAGCATATATATGGGTCTTCTTTTTGTATCCATTCAGCCAGTTTATGTCTTTTGGTAGGAGCATTTCATCCATTTACATTTAAGGTAATTATCAATATGTATGTTCCTATTACCATTTTCTTAATTGTTTTGGGTTTGTTATTGGAGGTCTTTTCATTATCTTGTGTTTTCTGCCTAGAGAAGTTCCTTTAGCATTTGTTATAAAGCTGGTTTGGTGGTGCTGAATTCTCTTAACTTTTGCTTGTCTGTAAATGTTTTAATTTCTCCATCAAATCTGAATGAGATCCTTGCTGGGTACAGTAACCTTGGTTGTAGGTTTTTCCCTTTCATCACTTTAAATATGTCCTGCCACTCCCTGCTGGCCTGCAGAGTTTATGCTGAAATATCAGCTGTTAACCTTTTGTGGATTGCCTTGTATGTTATTTGTTGCTTTTCCCTTGCTGCTTTTAATATTTTTTCTTTGTATTTATTTTTTTGATAGTTTGATTAGTATGTGTCTTGACATATTTCTCCTTGGATTTATCTTGTATGGGACTCTCTGTGCTTCTTTGATTTGACTATTTCCTTTCTCATGTTAGGGAAGTTTTCTACTACAATCTCTTCAAATATTTTCTCAGACCCTTTCTTTTTCTCTTTTTCTTCTGGAACCCCTATAATTCGAATGTTAGTGCATTTAGTCTTATCCCAGATGTCTCTGAGAGTGTCTTCAATTCTTTTAATTCTTTTCTCTTTATTCTCCTCTGTGGTAGTTATTTCCACTATTTCATCTTCAAGGTCACTTCTCTGTTCTTCTGCCTCAGTTATTCTGTTATTGATTCCTGGTAGAGAATTTTAGTTTCATTTATTGTGTTTTTCATCATTGTTTGTTTGCTCTTTCATTCTTCTAGGTCCTTGCTAAATGTTTCTTTTGTTTCCTCCATTCTATTTCCAGGATTTTGGATCATCTTTACTCTCATTACTCCATATTTTTTTTTTTTAGGTAGATTTCCTATTTCCTCTTATTTGTTTGGTCTGGTGGGTTTTTAGCTTGCTCCTTCATCTGCTGCATATTTCTCTGCCTTTCCATTTAATTTAGCTTACTGTGTTTGGGGTCTGCATTTCACAGGCTGTAGGTTCATATATCCCGTTGTTTTTGTTGTCTGCCTCCAATGGGTGAACTTGGTTCAGTGGCTTGTGAAGGCTTCCTGGTGGAGGGAACTGGTGTCTGTGTTCTGGGTGCAGGTAGATCTTGTCTTTCTGGTAGGCAGGGCCTCCTGCTGTGGTGTGTTTTTGTTTTGGTGTGTCTGTGAACTTAGTATGACTTAAGCAACCTATCTGCTAATGGATGGGGTTGTGTTTCTGTCTTGCTAGCTGGTTGGCATGGGGCATCCATCATTGGAGCTTGCTGGCCATTGGGTGGAAGTGTGTCTTAGCATTGAGACAGAGATCTCTGGGAGAGCTCTCGTTGATTGATAATATGTGGGGTTTGGAGGTCTCTGGTGGTCCAATGTCCTGAACTCGGCTCTCCCATCTTGGAGGCTTCGGCCTGACACCCGGCTGGATCACTAATACCCTGCCAGTCACATGGCTCAGAAGAAAAGGAAGAAAATAAATAAAAATTTAAAAAATTAAATTAAATTTACAAAATTTTTTAAAATAAAAAAATAAAAGAAGAGTGCAACAAAACCAATACACAAATCCATCAGTGATAACAAGCACTAAAACTAGACTAAGATAAACATAAAACTCTGAAAGAGATCAGTCACAGAAATCAAACCCCATGTCTACAGTTGCTACCAAACTCCACCACCTCAATTTTAGGAACATTCCTTGTCTATTCAGATATTCCACAGATGTAGGGTTCATCAAGTGGATAGTGGGGATTTAATCCACTGCTTCTGAGGATGTACGGAGAAAATTCCCTTTCTCTACTTTGTTCACCCAACTCCTGGAGTTCAGCTTTTGTCTTGGCCCTGCCTCTCTGTATGTTTCCCTCAGGCATCTCTTCCCCACCCAGACAGGATGGGGTTAAAGCAGCAGCTGATTAGGGCTCACTTGCTCACTCAGGCTGGGGAGAGGAAGGGGTATGGTAGTCATAATTGGAATGCAGGCATGCCTGTGGCAGCAGAGGCCAGTATGATATTGCAACAGACTGAGGCATGCTGTGTGTTCTCCTGGGGAAGTTGTCCCTGATCTCAGGACCCTGGCATGCTGCACAGCCTCCTAGGGGGTTTGTGCAGTGACCTGTGCTTGCACACAGGATTCTTGGCGGCAGTAGCAGCAGCAGCGTTAGTGTTTCATGCCTGTCTCTGGGGTCCGTGCTGATAGCCACAGCTCATGCCTATCTCTGGAGCTTTCTTAGGCAGTGCTCTGCCTTCTGTGGGCTCATGTGGAAGGAATCTCCTCTCCTTGTGAACCCCAAAACAATGGTCTCTTGCCTCTTAGGCAGGTCCAGATTTTTTCCTGGACTCCCTCTTGGTTAGCTGTGGCACACTAGCCCCCTTCAGGCTGTCGTCATGCAGCCAATCCCAGTCTTCTCCCTGGGATCTGAACTCTGAAGCCCAAGTCTCAGCTCCCAGGTTCCATCCACCCTAGCGGGTGAGGAGAAAAGCATGTCAAGCTGGTAAATGCTGGTCAGCACTGATTCTCTGTGTAGGAATCTCTCCACTTTGCCTTCTACACCCCTGTTGCTGCGCTCTCCTCCATGGCTCTGAAGCTCTCACCTACCCTCCCCCCATCCCTGCCAGTGAAGGGGCTCCCTAGTGTGTGGAAACTTTTCCTCCTTCACACCTCCTTCCCAGAGGTGCAGGTCCCATCCCTATTTTTGTCTATGTTTTTTATTTTGTCTTTTGCCCTACCCAGGTATGTGAGGATTTTTTTGGCTTTGGGGAAGTCTGAGGTCTTCTGCCAGCATTCAGTAGGTATTCTGTAGGAGTTGTTCCATACATACATGTATTTTTGATGTATTTGTGGGGAGGAAGGTGATCTTCACGTCTTACTCTTCCACCATGTTGAAGGTCTCCAACAAAGCATTCTTGACAAAGAAAAACAAAACTGGAGGTATCACACTCCTGACTCCAGTCTATACAATAAAGATACAGTAATCAAAACAGTATGGTACTGGCATAAAACCAGACACATAGATAAATAGAACTGAATGAGGAGCCCAGAAAAAAACCCAGATTTATACAGTCAATTAATCTACAATAAAGGAGGCAAGAATATACAAAGAAGATGGACAGTCACTTCAGGAAGTGATATTGGGAAAACTTGACAGCTACATGCAAAAGAATCAAACTGGACTACTTTGTCACATCATACACACAAAAAAAAATCCAAATAGATTACAGACCTAAATGTAAGACTGAAACCATATATCTCCTTGAAGAAAACATAGGCAGTACACTCTTAGACATAAGTCTTAGCAGTATTTTTTTGCACCTGTCTTCTCAGGCAAGGGAAACAAAAGCAGAAGTTTTAAAAATGTGACTTAATCAAACTTAAAACATAGTGCACAGCAAAGGAAATCATCAGCAAAATGAAAAGTAACCTTGTGAATGGGAGAAGATTTTTGTAAATCATACATCCAATAAGGTTTAAAATAAAAAAAAAATTCATAAATATCTTATACAACTCAATATCAAAAAAACAAAACTCCCAATTGAAAAATGGGCAGAGGACTTGACTGGGTTTTTTTTTTTTTTGAGAAGACCTACATATGGCCAACAGGCACATGAAAAACTGCTCAACATTATTAATCATAAGGGAAATGCAAATCAACAGCACAAAAGGATATTGCCTCACACCTGTCAGAATGGCTACTGTCACAAAGACAAGACATAACAAGTGTTGGAAGGATGTGGATAAAAGGGAATCCTAGTATACTTAGGGTGGGAATTAAGTTGATACAGCCACTATGGAAACAGTATGAGGATTCCTCAAAAAACTAAAAATAGAACCATTATATGATCTAGAAATTACACTCCTGAGTATATATCTGAAGAAAATGGAAACACTAATTTGAAAATAAGTATGCATCCCAATGTTCATAGCAGCGTTATTTACAATAGCCAAGATATGGAAACAACCCAGTGTCCGTCAACAGATGAATGGATAAAGAAGTAGTATAAGACTAGACCATATATATAAGGGAATATTACTCAACTATTAAAAAGAATAAAATTTGCCAGTTTTGACAACATGGATAAGTCTGGAGGGTATGTTTAGTGAAAAAAATCAGACAGGGAAGGAGAAATACTGCATTTTCTCACTTATGTGTATTATATAAAAATAAAACAAATGAAGGAATATAACAACACAGAAAGAGACTCACAGATACAGGGAATAAACAAGGCATTACCAGAGAAGAGAGGGGTGCAGGGTAGGGCAAGATAGGTAAAGGAGATTAAGAGGTACAAATTACTAAGTATAAAACAAATAACTAGGATGTAATGTACATCTAATGTAATGCAAATATAGCCAATATTTTGTAATTTATATGGAGTATAAACTATAAAAATACTGAATCGCCATGTTGTACACCTGAAACTAGAATTATATTGTAAATCAACTCTACTTCAATTAAAAAAAAAAACTGAGAGAACTTTTACCAACTCCCAATGCCACATATATCCCCTACTAGCATGTGTGTATATGTGTTCTGTCATCCTTCCTGTCATCATGGATGTCCTATTGTTTGAGTATCTGAGACCAAATCATTCACTTGTACATTAAATTTCATGTAATTGTATCTGCTCAAGCAGATCACTCTAAAAATTGTCTCTTTTTTCTTGCATCATATATTTCTCTCTATGTACTGAATCATTTCTGTCAACATACAAAGATAGAGTTAATTTCATTCATTAAGGAAAATCCTCTACTACTTGCTGGGAGACAATTCTCCATTGGTATATCACAATTGTGTACATCTTGCAAAGTGAAGCACTGAATGTTTTTTGTTCCAGATTACTTTTTTTTCTAGGATGTTTGGGCAGGAATCAGCCTTGGAAAATATATATAATGTCTCCTGCTGGAGTAAAAGGGAGAACTTTCTTAGCCCTTTACATATGACTCAGGTCTCTTAAACCCAGACTTTTTCTTCTGTTTTGGGACTCAGAGGAGAGACCTGTTGAAAATGCTGAAACTACAACTACTGCTATTCTTGTGAGTTATACACTATCTTTCATCTCTGATCCAGTAGTGGTGGGTCTACTACTAGTATTTATGAAATTGCAGCAAGCTAAATCATAAGATTGCAAGGAAGGTAAAATATAGGCTCTTTATTTTTATTGCTATCAATTTCATTCATCTGATACATTATCCTTTGCAACAAAACTCTTTGAAACTGTTGCCTATATTTATGATTTCAAATTCCACTCCCCTCATTCTGATTGTATCACTCCACAGAAAGTGCTATGGAAATTTGACTTAAAATTTGCTTAATCCAATAGTCAGTTCTTAGATCTCATCTTTATTTATAGCAAACATTTAATACTTTTGATCACAATTTTTATCCAGTTTCATCGTCTTTCCTCACTTGGCTTCCAGATCAATACAATTATGTTCTTTGTCCTTCCACATTGAATGCTCATTTTCAGTATCCTTTGCAGATTTCTCCTCATTTTTCCTGTCTCCTAACATTCCATCCTTTACAATTAATTGGCTTGGTCTCTAAGCACTTCTCTTTGCTTTCAACATGTGATTCCTTTAATATCTATCTCTGTTAGCATCATGTATTTAATTGTAGACACTGACAACTAGCATATTTATATCTACAGACCAGACCTCTCTCTTGATATACACATTTACTTCCAACTGCTTGACACATTCACTTGGAAGTAAAATTGGCATATCAAATTTAACATGTCTAAAACTATACTGTTTCCCTCATAAGCTTATTCCTTTCACAACCTTTAATTCTGCATAATGTCAACCATATTCTTTAAGTTGCTTAAGGTGAGAACCGTAAAACTTTCCTTAACTTTTCTTTTTCTCATGCCACCAATCCAATCTCTTCACAAATTCCTTTGTCTCTCCACTGAGTTACACTTAGATCATACACTGTCTTTCACCTCCATTGCCACATCTGATCTAAACCATCATACTTTATCTAGATCTTTGCAGTAGCTTCCTAAAAGATCTCAATATTTCTGTTCTTCCTCCTCAATGTTATTCTCATCAAAGTAGCCAGAATAACTACTACCCTGTAAAATGAAAGTCTTTACTTCTGGGCTCAAAATCCTCTGTTGGCTTTCCAGCTCATGCAAAATATAAAGCATAACACTTAGAGTAACCAAGAAGACTCTTTATCTCATATTTTATCTCCTTTACTCTCTGACTCACCTTGCCCAATTCATGTTGGTTTATTTGATGTTCCTCAAACACTCTAGGCACATTCCATCTTCAAGATGTTTAAACTTCCTCCAGATATCCATAAGGCTTACTCCTTTACATCTCTTCTGGTATTGGCTCAAATGTCACCTTTTCCCATAAACTTGGAACTTCCTGACCCCTGAAAATTCTGTATGCCTCCCCATTTTTTTCTTCCTTAGCTCTTATATAATTTCACATCATTTCTATTTTTACTTAAATGATAACAGCTACAATGCTAGGGTCTATGAGGAAATTATTTTCTTTTAAAAAAATCATTCTGTAATCCTGGTATTTAGTATAGTCCCTGGAATATAGCTGATGCTCAATAAATATTTATTAAAGGAATTATTTACTTAAATATATGCATATATGGATACAGTATCTCAGAAAACCTCCCATATATTTATAAAACTTCTTTTAGAGACTATTCTCTAAATGAAAAAACATTTTTCTTTTCTTTCAAGTGAAAAACTTTGATTGATACTACTTTATGGGCATTGTCGAATAAAATATTTACTTTTATCTAGTTAATAGCTATAAGTAGTTTATCATATTTTGTCAACTTTCACTTGTTCATCAATCTACATCTTATGTAGAAAAATAATTAATAATCTATATTCCTGCCCTCAAGTTTAGTGTCAGCACTAGTAAATGGTGTCAATTTTTATTTATGCAAACATGTTTTTCTTTATGTTAACAATCAGATACTCTTTTCTAGAGTTTTCAAAATTCCTTTCTTTTACTCATTATCCAAGTCTAACTTAATTACTCCTTCTTTCATATCCTGTTTTTTGAGAAATTTGAGCTTGTCAAAACAATTATGCAATTATCCATTGAGAGAAAGGGGGGATGTAAAGGGCAGTGCCTTTGAGCACAGGAAGAAGCTTTGATCAGATAAGGATTAAGTCTGAATGTTGTTATGGGTTGAATGGTATTCCTCAGAAAGACATGTTAAAGTCCTATCCTCTGGTTTCTGTGAACGCAAATGCATTTGGAAATAGTGTCTTTGAAGATGTAATTAAGACAAGGACATTAGAGTCAGCCTTAATCCAATACCAATGCAATGTAACACTCATGACCAGTGGTTTTATAAGAAGAGAAGAAGAGACATAAGAGGGAGAATATCTTATGAAGATAAGACAGAGATTGGAGTGATGTATCAAGCCAGGAAACACCAATGATTGGCAGGCATCACCTGAAACTAAGAGAAGTGTGGAAGAGATTCTGAGCCTTCAGAAGGAATCAACACTGCCAACAACTTGATTTCAGATTTCTGGCCTTCAGAACTGTGAGAAAATAAATTTATGTTGTTTTAAGGTACTGGTTTGTGATATTTTGTTATGGAAGCCCTAGGAAACTAATGTCACCTGCATGTTCAGAAAACAGTGGAGAAACTCACTATGTCCCATTGGCTGAATGAGATACTAAGAGACCAAATGAAGTAGATGTCTAGTCAAGTAAGCTGTATCCAGGGCACTCATCCTCAGATCTCACCAGTGACTCCCTGGCTACCTGGGGTGGCATGTGAGGAGCACAGCTACTTTACCTGCTTGTATCCTAAAGGTTGAGACAATGGGCTTCTTGCGTGTAACACCAGTAGACAAATGAATCTTGATGGATCTCCTAAAGTTTGTCTTTAAATATAACACTGGGGCCTTGGAAACCTCCTGGAAAAGGGAGAGTTTGAAATTCCCTTAGTAATAATGTAGGTGAATTTATTCACAACATTGAACACTGAAGGCTGAAGGTTTGAATTTATATTTAAGTTTAAGCATTTTAAAATAAGCTATAAAATACACACTTCAGGGCTTCCCTGGTGGCACAGTGGTTGAGAGTCCGCCTGCCGATGCAGGGGACACGGGTTCGTGCCCTGGTCCGGGAAGATCCCATATGCCGTGGAGCGGCTGGGCCCATGAGCCATGACCACTGAGCCTGCGCGTCCGGAGCTTGTGCTCCGCAACGGGAGAGGCCACAATAGTGAGAGGCCCGTGTATTGAAAAAAAAACAAAAAACAAAAAAAAACATATATATATATATATATATATATATATATATATATATATATATATACACACTTCAGGTTGCCATCAAGATACTTACTTGCTGCATATGTAAAATTATGTATATATTTGGAAATGGATATAACTCATAGGTTTTTCTCTCAGTTTTCTAGATATTATGAGCAAAATTGTTTTATCTGTATTACTTGTGTTTTTGCTTAAATAACCTCTCTTGAATTTTAATGCCTTTGAAACAACATGGAACTTAGAAATCAAATCTATATATTTAAGACCTCTTTGGGTTATGTACTACCATGTAACATTTAACAACCTGATTTTTTTGAGTTTCAGTTACTTCTTCTGTAAAAATGTGAAGAATAGTACCTAATTATTAAAAATGACTAGGCCAGTCATATAAAAGTCATGACAATTAAACAAAAAGTATCATTATAGTCTTAATATAAGCAAGAGTGCTCAACCCAGTGAATCTGCAAGAGAGTTAATTATCTCTTTCAAGAAATTCTGGGAAAGAGTTTTATTACTCAAGAGTTTGAATGATTGAGCAAAGTATCTCAAATCACCAATTGCTGTTTCTGAGTATAATTATTTTCTTTTATTAAACACCTCCAAATAAAATATTGATTGGGATCCCTCATTTATATGAAAGTATGTCCATGCCATTAGATTTTGTTCTTAGTTTAAAGGTTTCCACTGTGTCTTATCCAAAGAATTTGAAAGTAATATTATTGTTGAAAGTAAATCTGTTAAATTTAATTTGTGTAGAATGACTGCCAGATAAGTAAAACTTGACTGTAAACAATAAAGTCTAATATGCTTTTCAGAAGAAAACTTTAAAAAAATAGAATTGATTAAGTCATCTTTGAAGCATAGGGCAAAGGGGAAGTAAAACGACAAATGTTGACAGTGCCCTGGGCACTGCCACAGGAAGAATGTGTCCTCATTTAGAGACAAATCCTTGGATCCACAGCTATATTGGAGTAGTTGTGAATATTCTACTGTCTTTGGCTGGGTACCATGACCTGAAATAGGGACTCACGTGCAAGTGACATGTTTCAAGAATCTGGCAAGAGAGTAGGGGAAGTTTGTCAAGGATGGGGATGAAGCCAGGATAGAGGGAAAAGTCAGGATAAGTCTGATTTCATTGAGATTTCAGCAGGGAAAGTTTACATTTTCATACGCTGAGATGGAAACCCCCAGGTACTTCTGCTCTCTACATTTGTGGTTAAAGGTAGGTGCTCCAACGGTTCAAGGGCTGTCCTCCAAGATGAGCCACAGGCATGTATTAGTGGAAGCAAATTCACACCATAGTTAGAGGAGTGGCCCACAGAAACAGAAAAAAGGAATGATCTCAGGTATCTGGGGAGCACTAGACAGTACCCCTACCTCTTTTATTAACTTCTGGAGAAAAGTTGAACCCTCTTTTTTGTAGTAGTTTCTAGTAGTTTGTAGGGTTTTGTAGTAGTTTCAGATCCATCTCAATATATAAGCACATTTCTGCAGGGCTCACTGATTTCAGACAATTATGTGTATATAATATAATCCAAAGGAGATTATTATATACAGTTTATTTATAGCCTGTTTAACTGGGAAATGATTTTTAAGTCCAAATGAAAAGATGGCTATAGTTCTATCTCAAATTCTTTGAGCAATCATTAAGGAGTACCAAGTTGCATGATTCTAGGATTTTAAACCATCCCTTTAATAAAAAAAATATTCCTCTTTCTAGAAGAAAACACACTGCTCTATGAATAATTAATCATTTCTACTTAGATACTCTTAACTGAAAGTGTAACATAATAGGAAGACTATTAGTTTTTAACATATAAATAAGTAGCTCTGGGAACCTAAAATTATCTCAATTATCTCTTCTTGCCACTGGTCTGCTTGTATTCTTCTCTGTAAAATAGGGATGATAAGAACTGCCAAATCTATTTCACATAGCTGTACTTAACATATATATTAATGTAAAAATAACACACTTTTTTAAAAATAAAATAAATTATGAACGTGTAAAAGTGAATCATTATTATAAATAGATTTGACAGAAACATGTCTATGTGGGGATGATGGATTTATACACCTGACTAAATTCAAATGACAGAAAATGATGTATTTATAAACTAGCAGGAAATAATTTTAATTGGCTGCATGGATCAAATATCTGATTTCTTAATTACTATGTATTCCAAAGTGATTAAAAATTTTCATAAAGTCAAGATTAAACAATTCACTTTTTATCTTGTTTGTTTTTGTTTGTTTGTCTGTTTTTTGTTTTTTTGTGGTACGCGGGCCCCTCACCGTTGTGGCCTCTCCCGTTGCGGAGTGCAGGCTCCGGACGCGCAGGCTCAGTGGCCATGGCCCACGGGCCCAGCCGCTCCGCGGCACATGGGATCTTCCCGGACCAGGGCACGAACCCGTGTCCCCTGCACCAGCAGGCGGACTCTCAACCACTGCACCACCAGGGAAGCCCTAAACAATTCACTTTTTGATAATAATTGTTTTTTTCATTATTAAGCTCTGGTGTTCCACGTGGAATAAGCCTGAAAATTGGCATCTATATTTATAACACAACTATGTTTCAATTAGCATAAATTTGCACCTTTGCTCAATAGTTAATATTCTAATAGCTGGAAATATTTGTGAACACTAAATACCCAGTAAGCAGTAACTTTCTTTCAAGATAATTTTGAAAAGTCACAGTCATATCTATGAAAGATTCATCACTTACTTTTTCTTTTTAGTGAGCATTACAGGAGTAAGTCCACAGACAGCTACACCTACAACAGCAAATTAAGCACTTCATCTTCTACAATATATTATTTGAAGTACTACATTTTTCAACTTCTTTCAGGATAAACTGATAAAATTTCTATATTGGCCTTAAATTTAACAATTCCACTAAGTTGAATAATTTTATCTTCAGTTTGCAGTTGCTTAGATACCTCTGGGTATTTTCTGGTTTAATCTTTGCTGCCAGAAGTATTTATGCATTAACTGGGACCAGAGATACTTTAACTGACTTGATCTTTATTACACTGGTACATAGATTACTACTTAGATGGAGATTAACAAGCCAGTGAAAGTACTCTCTGCATAGTGAGTCTACTGTGTTGACAGGGTCAAAAGCATTATTATCCATTTCAAATTCTAAAGGTTTGAAAACAATTTTAACATGCTCCACATCCCTCTGCAACTGCTGTTTTAATGTATACCACTGGGCATGCTGTACTTCCTATCATTAGTTAATTTCATGCAATAATAAAAACTTTAAAGTTAAGCTTTTAGCAAAATTCAATAATTTTTATTGTCTATTGTTTGGCTTAAAAAAAAGTCCTTGGATTCTATCATAGTTTTATATATATATATATAATGTTTTTTTCTTTTGCAGGGAAGAAAGCATCAGTCATTTATTTCAATGTGTTGAATGTAAGATATTTTGCAGAAAACAAATCAAGCTGCTTAAATTATTAAAAGGGAATAAGTAGACAAGAACTCTTTATCAAGATAAATCCATTGTAAAATTTTATCATAAATGTAGTTTTTTTGTCCAAATGGCAACATATATGAAACTGAAAAATAAAGTATTTTGGCTATTTGGCAATACATGTAATGGGTAATTAAAAAGAAAAAAAAAACTATGATTAAGATTTGGTATGTTGTTTCTTAGAGAAAAGAATAGTTATATTTCTCTATTGTACATTCTAGTAGAATTTTAGGAGGAATCTAACATTTTCTTAATCCAGGTACCTACACTATTATGACCATGATTAAAACTGGAAATATAGATTTAACAGATGATCTATACAGTTTTAAAGCTGTGCTATTGTAAAGCAATATTAAAAATATCAAACTCCTTTCTAATCAGTTTAATATTTCAAAGAAAAATATTTGGTTATATTCTTAAAGTAAAACAATTTACAGAAACTTTTTGTTCTAAAATATGTTTTTCTTATTTTATTGAAAGAAACTTTATCAATAGCAATGATTTTTTCCTTACCATATCTGATTTTTTTCTTTACCATATCTGATTTATTTTATTTATTATTTGAATCAAAAATGCAAGAAAGCTTGAAATTGTTTCCTGTCCAAACCATGGAATACACAAAATTATAGCATGCTTTGTTGCTTTTCAAAAATATCCTACAGGGATTTAAGATAGTAAACTCTACTTTGTAGTTTTTTGCTATGAGATAGACCTCTATTTATAACAAAACAAAATGCCATATGTTTTCTTCCCCAAACTATGTATCTTCCTTTTCCCATTCAAAACTTTTCCTTTCCTTTGAGATGTTCTTACTTTTGTTGCCCTTATTATTGAAAAACTGGAAGTATCTTTTACCTTTTTTTTTTGCTTTCTTATTAGAATGTATTATAATTTTTCATATCCAACTGCTATTTTCCTACCATCTTCAGAATTAGCTCTAATTCTACACTTTCACAGCACTAAAAGTAAACTCAGTATAATAAATGTGTTTATCCTTTGATAAATACTAAAATATATTAAAATTTATTCAGTTAACTCTGTAGTAACTAACTTTTCATAAAAACTGAAAAATTTACTAATTTTACAGATGCAAAATTTCAGTTAACCTATTTTGTTCCCTATGTAATGGAAAATAGAAGAGAAGTGAAAACTTTTTTGGTTATTTTCCACATGTATTATTTATTTTTGTATCAGTAAATCTTTAAATGATCTAAACAAGAAAACCCTGAATTTGAAAAGTAAAATTAATCAAATCTATTTTTCTGAAACTAAGTCAGGTTCTACCTTGCAGTGACAGGTTTTTGACACTGTCCACCTGTCTTTCACCTCAGCCAGGTCTCTTGATATCTACCTTCTCACAGCTTATCATTCTGGAATTAGTCTTTCCTCCACAGGTGTCATATAAAAGTATTGAATCTTCTAATTCTATACTATTACTTTATATGAACTTGCCTGCTATTTTGCCTTAATCCTTGACTTTGTATTATATATCTTGCTCTTTATTTCCAGTTGTGCAGATATCTTGGTCATTTTTGTCTGTACTTTGTAGGGGACTGAGTATGGCAATGCTTTTCTTTGTGAATAACATCTTTGATATTATTTTGTTAACTGATCTACTGAATATGTAGACCTTAATTCTGGTTTTACACTATGGTTTTCCCACCATGTTAGAATGAATAGCCTTGTTATAACTTTTAGTGCTGGAGAGGATTTCTACTCTCAATTCTGCTGTTGGTTTTATCTTTTTCTTGATTATCAGTTTCTTTTTTTCTTCTTCTTCTTCTTTCTGGTCCTATACAGATACTGTAATTAATTTTACTTGCAGACTCAGGTTTATATGAATTCCTCAATTTTAGGTCTTTATTTTAAATCTGGAATATAGAATGGTTCAAATATCAGCAATTACTAATAATCTACTGAATTCTACTTCCAACCATGATGGGGTAACAGAAACTACTAAATGTAATCACCCCACTTTAGACAATCAAACATAAATGTCAAAATGAAATTTTGAAAAGATGCAGCATAGGACACTGATCTCTGACAGAAGTATTCCTGTGGTTTAGCCAGTTTACTGCCTAGAGAAAGTATCTGGATCACAGTACATGAATGAGAACTCAAACAGAGCCCAGGATACTCCCTCAGCTAAACACAGACAGTTAAGAATTCAAGAAGGCCAAGTTGCCTACAATTTATAGAACATCACTGAGGAAAGAAGTGCACAGAAAGAGAGGTCCAGACACCTGCACATGATTTCCTTGATATTTAAGCTGAGTCCTGATCAGCACATATGAGAGGAAAGCACTTGAGACCAAGAAAAGAATCACTGAAAACAAGCCAACAGAATAATTGTTAGGGAACACCAAGGCTAGAAATATACCATCTTCCTACTAGTCACAGTGGAAAAACATAATAATACATGGGCATCAAGTCAAATACTCAGAAGGCAATTGCCTTGGTGATAAATAAAAATTAATCCCACAATAAAGATTGTACTGGTCCATGTAACTTAACTACATCCTGAAAGAAAGCTCAAGTATGTTTAGGAATACACAAGTATTCATCAACCAATATGGTAAAAATTACCATGTTTAGCAGCCAAAAAAAAAAATATTACACATGCAAAAAGGAAGAAAATACAATTCATAATAATAATTTTTTTAAAAGTCTATAGAAAAAGATCCAGGAATAACAGGTAGAATTAATAGACAGGAAAAATAAGAGTTAATATAACTATGTTTCATGTGTTAAAAAATTATGAATATGTTAAAGAGGGAAATAAAAAGAGGTACATGAAAGACATGTAAACTTCTTAAGAGGGAAAATAAAATTTCTGGCAGAAAATATACACTTGATCAAATTAACAGTGGATTAGATACTGCAAAAGATAAGATTAATAAGCTTGAAGATGAAGCAATAGAAACTGTCTAAATAGAAAAACAACTGAAGATAAGAATAAAATATCATGAACTGTAGTCCAATTTCAAATGGCTGACTCTATGTATAATTTTCATAACTGATATAAGGAGATCAATTTGTTTTCAAATCTGGTAAAAGCAAAACCTTCAGAACTAAGAAAGTTAAAAACAAATGAAAATAAAAATGAAGAAATCTGCACTAGGTTCCATCATAATTAAACTTATAAAAAAAATAAAAAGTAAAAAAGAGAAAATATTAACAACAGCCAGAGAAAGAAAGTCACATTATATATGGAGGAAGAAAAGCATGAATTATAGCAGATTGTTATGAAAACATTGCAAGCAAGAAAAGTGAAAAAACACATTAACGTCCTGAAATGGGAGGTGGATGTAGTGGGAGAGTTAATGTAGAATTCTATTATCAACAAAAACATCTTTCCATAATAGAAGGTGAATAAAAGGTAAAGCTTTGGACAGGTATATTTTTATTATTTTTACATCACTTAAATGATAATTGACTGCTCAATGGAAAACTAATAATAATATATTGTGGAGCTTATCACATAGTTCTAAGTAAAACAAAAACATAGAGTTTAGGACAGGAAAAATGGAAGTATATGGTTGTAAGGTAAAGTTGCATACTATTGCTATGTGTTATATGTTATATGCTATATGTTAAGTGGTATGAGATTATTTGTGATAAGTTAAAATTCTATAAATTTAAATTAATCACTAAAAAATGAAGCAGAACTTTGTGATAACTTATAAGGGAAAAGAATCAGAAAAAGAATGTATATAATTGAATCACTTTGCTACATACTTGAAACTAACACAACATTGTAAATCAATTATCCATCAATAAAAAATAAAATAAAAATAAATGAAACAGAATTGAATCATATTTAATAATCCAATATGAAAAATAGATCAAAAAACAGATTAAATACAAAGCAATCACTTACAAGGAAAATTTAAATCCAGCTTTATAAATAATAAAATTAAAATTTCTACATTTTTCAAATAAAAGCAGAATTGTCACACTTTGACTATAAAACCACAAATAGATTAGAAGTAATAGAATGGCAAAAGATATGCAATGATAGTTCTAACCAAGTAACACTAGAAGCCATATGAATATCTGATTATAAAAAACTTTTCAGGAAGAATATTGCTAGGAATAAAGATAATCATTTCATTATAATGATAAGATTAATCAAATGTAAATAATAAAAAGAAGAAAATGATAAAGATGAACACCCAAAATGATAACATTGAGAGCAAAATTTATAATAAGAATCAGTGAATCCAAAAGTTATTTCTTTGAAAAGATGAGTAAAATTCTTAAACTTCTATTCAAACTAATCAGAAAAAAAAGACAGGATGTGAATTACCAATATCAGAAAGATGAGAGGGTGCATTAATATATATGTTAAAAATATTAAAATTATAATAAGAGAATATTCTAACAGTAAATTAAGCAAATTTTGTGAAATGCACAAATTTCTTGAAACACAAAACTACTGAAACTCACTCAAGAAAAATATAGATAACCTAAATAGACCTATCACCATTTAGGAATATGAATTTGTAATTACAAAGAATCTTACAAAAAAGAAAACTCCAGGCCCAGATGATATCACTAGTGTACTCTACCAAACATTTAAGGAAGATTAATGCCAATTTTACATAAATGTTTAAAATTTTTTCAGAGGAATAGTTTCCATCTTATTCCATTAGGCCGATATTATCCTGACACCAAACCCTGAAAAAGATAGTAATGAACAGATTTTAAGGTGCTCCCATGATCCCCATCCACTGGATACTCACATTCTTATATAATCAATCCCTTCTCCCTGTGTGTGGGAAAGGCCAGTGACTTGCTTCTAAACAATAGAATGAGGCAAATCCTATGGGAAATCACTCTTGTGGTTATATTATGTTACATAAGACTGTCCTTCTAGAAGTTTTGATCTTTACCCATCTTCCAGTTCCAAAGCCACATTTTTTGGTATCTATTACAGCAGCAACCTACTTCTGGGTACCAATTTCTATCTTAGCCAGTTCCAGCTGCTATAACAAAGTAGCATATTTTGAATGGCTTATAAACAGAAATTTATTCCTCACATTTCTGGAGGGTAGAAGTCTGTAATAAGAGTGCCAGCATTGTCGATTCCGGTGAGGTACCTTTTCCAGGTAGATTGTTGACTACGTCTTTTTGTAGCCTCACGTGTCAGAAAGTGTTCTAGAGAGCCCTTTTGAGTCTCTTTTATAAAGGCACTAGTCCCATTTATGAGAATTGCACCCTTATGACCTAATTACTTCCCAAAGGCCCCACCTCCTAACACCATCACATTAGGGGTTAAGATTTCCACATGAATTTGGGGGAGACACAAACATTTAGTTAATTGCTAGCATATTGATTATCTTGAGTTGAAGGCACTTAAGAAAGAGGAGATGCCGGAAGGGCTCTCTGACCTCCTCTTTCTGCCTAAAAGCAGACCATAAAATTTATGATGGAAAACTTTCCATCCCTGTACTAGGAAGAGAAAAACGTTATTATCAGAGATTGGGAGTCAACACTTAAATGAACATGTATAAGTAAATCTAATGAAGTAACCCCTATCTTCCACTAGTTTCTTCTATATATTTCCTAGTCATGGTCCTACAATTTATTGCCCTCAGCCCAATCCATATTTTCTTATCAAATATCAACAATTTATTATTCTTTGTTTAAAAAGATACATAAGGTTTTGGACCTACTGGCTTCTTCAGATATTTATTTTCCTTTTGAAGATTCCTATGTACACAGAAAAATATTTAAATTTGTATGCTTTTCTCCTGTTAGCTTGTTTTACGTCAGTTTAGTTTGTAGGACTAGACACAGAATCTAAGAGAGTAGAAGAAAATTTATTCACCCCTATACTTGGCATTTCTTTTTTTTCTTGACCTTTCATTTACAGCAAAATTGGTTGGCCTTGTATTCCTGCCTTGTCTTTATAAAGAGAAGTCTGGTAAGACGAGAAAGAAGGAAATGGATATCCTGTTGGTTATTTAATAAACAACAATATTTATTCTTACTACTAAGATTTCAAAAGTCCTTATCATCTTTTACCTTCCTCTCCACTTCCCATTTTTCAAGAACTATAAAACAAATTTAAGAAAATACATATTCTTTTATGTAACTAACATTAATCATTCATGAAATACTTATGTTTCAATGTTTTATTTAAAACTCCTAATTTAAAAAGAGATAGAGTCTTTAGGAGGAAGAATATTACTATTTACCTCTTTTAACAAGCACTGAATATATGTAGAAATATTTGTGTGCTTGACAGGGATAGAAGGAAAGAATAAATGTTGTATAATTTTCCACAATAATTTGAAGAAAAATACACTGTAGTTTTAGGAAATAAGTAGAGAAAATGTAGAAACTAAAGAAGGCAGCTGATTCTTGGGGCTGACAAAAAAATCAAAACAACCCACACCTTGTTAAAAAAATATGATAGAAATGACATATACCTGAAGCTGTTTCTGAATATCTTGTTCTCGATTTTCAGTGTTAGGCCCTCAGATCACCCCATGATAATCACAAACAATGTCCAATTAACTCCTCCTGTATTCCCAGATCCCACCTTGCAGGAAATTGATTCATGTCCTGAAGATAGCCCTTCATAGAGAATTTTCCCCACCAGCAGGAAACCTCCTTATACTTTTTGACAATAGGAAACAGGATCTTGATCTCGCAAGATGGGAATGGGAATGCACTTCCCTCTGCATATGTCATTATACACAGAGGTCAGAGAGGTATCAGGCAGTTGTAGCCACTGCATCCTCTGTCGCTGAAATAAACTTGCTTTTGGCATGATGATCTAATTATCATTTATTATATAATGTCTATGGGAAATATGCTTCCTGTTTCAAATAACATCCTCAAATATCTTAAAACATCAGAGCTGGTTTTTTTTTTTTCCCCTTTGGAGACTGCTCATACTTTATTCCAAAATATGGACTTCAAATAACCTTTTGGAAAAGGGTATTACCTTTTTCATGCCTCTGTTTTTTATTGCTAAGGTTATGTTGATATAATTTGTTTCTCTGCTTTGCCTTCATCCTGGTTGGCAGCTGCCCAAAAGTTTCCAGTAAATTTATTTTAGTGAATTACTTTTCCTCCCCTTGCACTTCTCTTTTGCCACCTCTCTGCTTCTGGCTAGATGCCCACTATACCCTGGTATGCTTTACTGTAAGAACAGGTGAAAAAAAATCCATTCATTGCATTTGAGACAAGGGTTTTACTTGGTTCATACAGCTGACTGGTTCTT
This sequence comes from Stenella coeruleoalba, assembly GCF_951394435.1. Taxonomy (NCBI): domain Eukaryota; kingdom Metazoa; phylum Chordata; class Mammalia; order Artiodactyla; family Delphinidae; genus Stenella; species Stenella coeruleoalba. The sequence continues at coordinate 36,732,929 of NC_137164.1, read as the reverse complement.
GCAGTTCCTCTCTGTGGCTAGATGGAACACATCATCTTTTCAAGTGCTGAGTTGAGCAATTTTAGAAATTTAGATTATTTTTTAAAAGGATACTATGAAATACAGAAAGTCTTTTATGCTTTTTCTTAGATAATCTCCATTGCCCTAGCCATCTTTACTTAACCTTCTGAGTACTGAAGACAAAATAGCTTCCTACTTGAAATATATAGCCTGTACTTTATGTAAATCCTGTAGGAAATAGCAACAGCCAGCATTAAGCTAAATTATATGAAAGTGTATCTGGTCACATTTTATTAGAGACCGAAAATTTTTCAAAGAAATAGACAATGTATTTAACATCTGCTTAATGTCAATGTCTAGTAGGTTTTGGAATTAAAACATAAATTATGTGTACTACATACAATTACAAAATAGAACAAGGAGCTGATAAGCTTAAAATAAAACTAAGGAAAAAGTGCAGCTCTAGTCTATATATTAAAACTATATTTTTGGGGGGCTTCCCTGGTGGCGCAGTGGTTGAGAGTCCGCCTGCCGATGCAGGGGACACAGGTTGGTGCCCCGGTCGGGGAAGATCCCACATGCCGCGGAACAGCTAGGCCCGTGAACCATGGCCGCTGAGCCTGCGCGTTCGGAGCCTGAGCTCTGCAACGGGAGAGGCCACAACAGTGAGAGGCCCACGTACCGAAAAAAAACAAAAAAAAAAACCCAACAAAATACCCCTATATTTTCTGTTTCAGAGTAGAGTGTTTCTATAATAAGGGAAACTTTTTAGGTCCTAGGACAAAGTGGCAGATGTACTCAATATCAAACATAAATCTTTCAATGATCAACCCTGCGACCTTGAGCAAATCATTAAGCCTATGCTCCAATAAATACTAAAAATTACTTTACAAATATTTTGATATATTTGTTCCAAAAGTCTTAAAATATATAATCTATATCTGCTTCCATATTATTTATTTCTTTTTTACAACTAACTGGTTATGTTAAATATTCAATGTGACACACTGCAGATAAATTACTAGGTGGTTTGAGGAAGAAGAGACATTAGGCATTTTGCTACTTGAAGCTTTAGTCATATTTTATACATAGAAAATCTTCAACAAATGTCGGAAGCTATACACTGCCTAGTGGTATACTATTTGACTGGGCATGAGACTAGGAAAAGCAGCCTTATTCTGGAATAAGAACCACAGCTGATATGTTTTACTCTCTCACTAATAATTTTATAATTTCAATGTAGATAGTCCCTCAACAAATAGCTAACAAAGATAGATAATTACTATTGTTTATATAAGAAGTGTTTAATATTATACTAAAATATTGTTCTCAATTCTTTATTTCTTTAATATAGTGCTAAAGTATGTTTAACTGTGCCATGTCATTCTTAAACAGTACTTATATAATTTTACATATAATTTGTACTCAGCAAGTTTTATTGAATGGAAAATATTACAGCTTTTATTTTAAAGGTAACAAAATTGAGAGAGCTGTGGCAAACAGTGTTACATCTAAAATTTTTGAAAATAGTACATTGGGAATTCCCTGACAATCCAGTTGTTAGGAGTCTATGCTTCCACTGCCAGGCGCCTGGGTTCAATCCCTGGTCAGGGAACTAAGATCCTACAAGCCACATGACCAAAAAAAAAAAAAAAGGAAGAAAGAAAGAAAATAGTACCAAAAAAAATTTATTTATTTTTGTTACTACTAAAATTCAATGCAGTGATTTTTTTATTTGGATATTTTTATGAACCATACTTATCAACTCATTTTCTTTAGGGCAATGGATTTTTAAACTTCCAGCAGCAACACATTTATGAAAGTATGTCTTAAAATGAAATAGAATAGAATAATAGTTTTGAGAGTGTATATTTTTTAAAGAATATTTTGTTTTGTTTATATAATTATGTGTTGGGAGAGAGTATTGTGATGTGCTGTAAAATAAACATTTTTCTCTGAATCATGAGCAAAATATTTGAAAACTACTACTTCTACAAATGTTTGCCTATGAGAGGAGTAGGGGAGAGAGACAGTGGATATCACCACCAGGGAAACAAAGGGTGCTATTTTACTTTTCATTGCACACTGCAATGTCTTCCATCTCAGGGAAAAATTGTAAGAGAAGTCAGCTAATGATCTGAGAAAATATTAACAAAATTATGAGAGCTGTCAAATCTAATGCATACCCACATTTGCCATATGAAAATAGTTGTTATAATTACTAATTATATAAAATTAATATGTAATAAGTATCATTCATGAAGAGCTTGTAATGTTCTGTGACCTGCACTAAATTATTTACATTTATATTTATTTCTCACAGAGATTCTATGCCAGAATTATAGATTTACTCAATTTACAGAAAGGAAATTGTGGGGATGATTATTCTGGTTAGATTGGTTGAGGAAACTGAAGTCAGAGACATTCAATTAATTGACAAAAGTCACACAAGTAGAAAATGGAGAAGATTTGATTAAAACTCATAATCATCTGACTCATTTATATTGATTTTAGAAAGCCCCACATGTTTTCTTCTAGAAGAACTTTTTAATTGGAAAAGGTTCCCTAATGATGTCATAGGCAATAAGGTAACTAAACTTCCTTTCCCTGATATTCTGTGATGTGTCTCTGGAATCATTGCTAATAGGATGAAATAGAAGACTTTTTCACATGAACTTCTGTTAATTCTAGCTTTCTTTCTCTGACTCTAGTGTTGATTTCAGAGCTATGCGTACAATCTCCAAAATCTACTATGAATATATGACAGCTCTAATCTCTGCACCAACTGTTAACCATACTTATATATATGATGTGGGAAAGGTAAGACCTGGCTAAATTTTAAACACTTCTTTCTTTTTTAATATATATTGGAATTCCTATATTTAGAAGCTTTTGACTACTAAGGAAGAATTGATGCTCCTGAGCATTTCTTAGATTGTTTTGGATTGGAGATGGGTATGAATTTGAGATATTAAGGAATCATGGATTAATTCTACCTGATGACTATTTTCATCCTTATCTAGAAACTAAATTTGGTTACCTTTTACATACAGTGGAGAGTTTATTAATAATAGCCAATTGAATATTGACATCTTTAGACCTTGAGTTCCCAATTTTGACTCCTGATCCTTAGGCTCAGAGTAAACACAATGTTTCTAAAAGTCATAGCTAAAGACATGGTCTTTTATATATGTATACATGTGTTTAGTTATTATTCATTTATTTAAGATAAAGATATGTTTAAGTAAGTCTTGCCCTGCAAGACTGGATTTTACATTTGCTCCAATTTTTGGCTTAGATAAATATGTCTTTAAGTACAAGTATAAATGAGGCCTGTGAACCAGTAACAGTGGAGACCTCCTGCAAAATAGAAAAAAAACTCTACCATATAAAATACAGAGCCATTCTCACTCTCTCCATGGAAGCAAAGGCTTTTATTTATCCCTTTGCAACTGAGTTAAAATTTACTCACTTTAAAACTTTCAGTTATTTACAGATTCCCAATTCCTTATTTTAAATTTCAAAGTCTGACTCTTTCTGAAATCACTTTTTCCTTAAATTTGTGGCATGTTCATTGGTAGCAAAACATAAACTGAACTGATATAAACATATTCATACCTATTTATTGTGAATGCCCACAACTTTTGGTATAGAAAAATCAATATGTTTGAGTACAGAGTGTTGCTCCAGACCTCACACACATCATGGTGAACATATAATACATTACTGTATATTCATATTACCTTTGTAAGATCTGAAAACTTCAGAAATCCAAGGGATACCTTGGTCAGAGGGTATAAGAAATTGGAGGCCAGTATCCATTTCTAAATATCTTTTACATGAAATATAAAATGTGTTTACTATTTTTATGCTAATGAGCATAATTTTGAAAGAGTGTCCCAGAGCAGCTAACAGGATTGTGACCCACGCACATATGGTCACCTTAGCTTTGATAAAGAAAGCAAGAATATACAATGGAGAAAAGACACTGTCTTCAATAAGTGGTGCTGGGAAAACTGGACAGCTACATGTAAAAGAATGAAATTAGAACACTCCCTAACACCATACACAAAAATAAACTCAAAATGGATTAGAGACCTAAATTTAAGGCCAGACACTACCAAACTCTTAGAGGAAAACATAAGCAGAACATTCCATGACATAAATCACAGGAAGATCCTTTTTGACCCACCTCCTAGAGAAATGGAAATAAAAACAAAAATAAACAAATGGGACCTAATGAAACTTAAAAGCTTTTGCACAGCAAAGGAAACCATAAACAAGACCAAAAGACCACCCTCAGAATGAGAGAAAATACTTGCAAATGAAGCAACTGACAAAGGATTTACCCCCAAAATTTACAAGCAGCACATGCAGCTCAATATCAAATAAACAACCTAATCCAAAAATGGGCAGAAGACCTAAATAGACATTTCTCCAAAGAAGATATACAGATTGTCAACAAACACATGAAAGAATGCTCAACGTCATTAATCATCAGAGAAATGCAAATCAAAACTACAATGAGGTATCACCTCACAGCAGCCAAAATGGCCATCATGAAAAAATCAACAAACAAATGCTGGAGAGGATGTGGAGAAAAAGGAACCCTCTTGCACTGTTGGTGGGAATGTAATTTGATACAGCCACTATGGGGAACAATATGGAGGTTCATTAAAAAATTAAAAATAGAACTACCAAAAGACCCAGCAATCCCACTACTGGGTATATACCTTGGGAAAACCATAATTCAAAAAAGAGTCATGTGTCAAAATGTTCATTGCAGCTCTATTTACAATAGCCAGGACATGGAAGTAACCTAAGTGTCCATCAACAGATGAATGGATAAAGAAGGTCTGGCACATATATACATTGGAATATTACTCAGCCATAAAAAAAATGAAATTGAGTTATTTGTAGTGAGGTGGATGGACCTAGAGTCTGTCATACAGAGTGAAGTAAGTCAGAAAGAGAAAAACAAATACCATATGCTAACACACATATATAGAATCTAAAAAAAAAAAAAAAAATCGTTCTGAAGAACCTAGGGGCAGGACAGGAATAAAGACACAGACATAGAAAATGGACTTGAGGACACGGGGATTGGGAAGGGTAAGCTGGGACGAAGTGAGAGAGTGACATGGACATATATACACCACTAAATGAAAATTAGATAGCTAGTGGGAAGCAGACACATAACACAGTGATGTGATCAGCTTGGTGCTTTGTGACCACCTAGAGGGGTGGGATAGGAAGGGTGGAAGGGAGATGCAAGAAGGAGGGGATATGGGGATATATGTATACATATAGCTGATTCACTTTGTTATACAGCAGAAACTAACACTCCATTATAAAGCAATTATACTCCAATAAACTTGTTAGGAAAAAAAAGAACATTGCTTTGCAATCAAAAAAAGAAATTAAAAAAAAAAGAATTTCCTCTGTTTTCTGAATATCTATAGGAATGTAATAATAATGAAATCAGTCTGATAATTTCATTTTAATCATAGCATAAAAAAATAATGTGTATGGCATATTAGTTCAAATGTCATTGTTTGGGGGGATGGACTTTCCTCACTTTTTGCTCTGCTCAAGGCAGAATTCATGCTGCCTTATCTGGACTCTCATTCATCTGTTTTATAGGACATAACACATTGCCTGTGAAATGTGTGATTTTGAGATCGTGTTCTTCCTCTCTAGTCAATGAGTGTCTCCATGTTCCAAATGTAGCTCTTTCCACCTTTGAATCCTCAGCACCAACAGAGCTTATAGCTCTTAATAAGGACCAAATGATTTTTTAAAATTTATACACAAACAAGTATCATAACAACCTATTTTATTTAAATTCACAGATCTGTTGAGTAAGACTGTACCCATCACTTCCTGATTTCATGTGATACACAATTATTATTTGTTGAAATCTGTATATAGAGTTGAGTGAAATTTTACATGATTAGCAAACAGTATATGCAGTGATTCTTTTCTTTCCTTTGTATTTCTTTTTTTTTTAACTTTTTATTTTATATTGAAGTACAGTTGATTAATAATGTTGCATTAATTTCTGGTGTACAGCAAAGTGATTCCGTTATACATATACACGTATCTATTCTTTCTAAAATTATTTTCCCATTTAGGTTGTTACATAATATTGAGCAGAGTCCCTGTGCTATACAGTAGGTCCTTGTTGGTTATCCATTTTAAATATAGCAGTGTGTACATGTCAATCCCAAACTCCCTAAGTATCCCTTCCCTCCACCCTTCCCTCCTGGTAACCATAAGTTCATTCTCTAAGTTGGTGAGTCTGTTTCTGAAATAAGTTCATTTGTATAATTTCTTCTTAGCTTCCACATTTAAGTTATATCATACAATATTTCTCTTTCTCTGTCTGACTTACTTCACTCAGTTTGACATTCTCTAGGTCCATCCATACTTCTGCAAGTGGCATTTTTCATTCTTTTTAATGACTGAGTAATATTCCATTGCTTATATGTACCACATCTTCTTTATCCATTCCTCTGTTGATGGACATTTAGGTTGCTTCTACGTTTGGCTATTGTAAACAGTGTTGCAATGAACATTGGGGTGCATGTATCCCTTAAGACAATGTTTTTCTCCATATATATGCCCAGGAGTGGGATTGCAAGATCATATGGCAGCTCTATTTTTGTGTCTGTTTAGTGCCCTAAATGTCTATTTAGAGCAGAAGAACTAAATAAACATTTCTCCAAAGAGACATACAGATAGGCAAGGGCACATGAAAAGATGTTCATCATCACTAATTATTAGATAAACGCAAATCAGAACTACAATGGGATATACATTGGGATATACAGAAAGGCCATCATCAAAAAATACACAAACAGTCAATGCTGGGGAGGGTGTGGAGAGAAGGGAAACCTCCTACACTGTTGGTGGGGATGTAAATTGGTAGAGCCACTATGGAGAACAGTAGGGAGGTTTCTTAAAAAACTAAAAATAAAGTACCCAATGATTTAATTACAGAAATACGAAGCTGATTTTTCAAAACTAAATATCTTCACAAAATATAAAATAAGACTGCAGCTTTTGACTTTTGAAAAAAAATTTTCCCAGTTTTATCAACATATAATTGACATACATCACTCTATAAATTTGAGGTGTGCAGCTTAATGGTTTGACTTACAGATATTGTGAAATGATTATCACAATAAATTTAGTTAGTATCAATCATCTCATAGATACAATAAAAAGAGAAGGCATAAAAAGAAAAAAAATGTTTTTTCCTTGTGATGAGAACTCTTAGAATTTATTCCCTTAATGCCTTTCAAATATATCATACAGCAGTGTTAACTATACATCCTTCCTACTAATTTATCTTGTAACTGGAAATTTGTACCTTTCAACTACATTCCTTGGAGATTTTTTTACATATATATGCTAAAGTTTCCTTGCTGTATAATTTTCCAAACTGATTTTGCTAAGATTTTACATATTTTCTATAGAATTCTATATATTTTTAATAGAATATCATCAATATAGAACAGAAAAAGTAAAGTAAGTATAATGGTAATTAATGGTCTTTGTCAGTTTGAATATGAAGATATTACAATGCTTATTGTTCTGATTCATATTTCAAATGTTCATGTTATGGATGTTAGTCACCTGCTCCAGGTGGAGTTAGGTGTTGTTTCTCTAGGCTTAAATAATACTCTAATATGTGATCAATCTTAGAAAATGTTCCTTTTACACTTGAGAAGAATGTGTATTCTACTGCTGTTGGGTTGAATGTTACACACACACACACACTCACACACACACACACACACACACACACACACACACACACATATATATATATATATATATAGCATGCATTTTGTCTATAGTGTTTTTCAATTCCTCTGTTTAATTATTGATATTCTGTATGGATGTTCTATCCATTATTGAAAGTATTGAAGTGTTCTACTATTACTGCATTACTATTTTTCCTTTAAGTTCTCTTTGCTTTATATATCTAGGTGCTCTGATGTTGAATGCATACGTTTTTAATTGTTATAGTTTTCTGATGAATTGACTTTTTTATTGTTATATAATGTCCTTCTTTGTTTCCTGTGACAGGTTTTGGCTTAAAGTCTATTTCATGAAGTCTATTTTGTTTGATGTGAGTATAGCAACCCCTGCTCCTTTTTGGTTACTATTTTCATGGAATATCTTTTTCCATCTCCTCACTTACAGCCTACGTGTAAGCTTAAATCTAAAGTTAGTCACTGAGGGCTTCTCTGGTGGTGCAGTGGTTGAGAGTCTGCCTGCCGATGCAAGGGACACGGGTTCGTGCACTGGTCCGGAAGGATCCCACATGCCGCGGAGCGGCTGGGCCCATAAGTCATGGCCGCTGAGCCTGTGCGTCCGGAGCCTGTGCTCCACAACAGGAGAGGCCACAGAAGTGAGAGGCCCATGTACCACAAAGAAAAAAACAAACAAAAACAAATAAAGTTAGTCACTGGTAGAAAGCCTATAGTGGGACCTTGTTTTTATATCCATTCTTTCGATCTGTGTCTTTTGATTGGGAAATTTAATCCATTTACATTTAAAGTAATTATTAATAGGAAAAGATTTATTATTGTCATATGTTAGTTGTTTTCTGTTAGTCTTGTATTTCTTTTTTTGTCATTCCCTCTCTTTTTGTCTTCCTTTGTATCTTGCTACTTTTGTAAATTGGTATGCTTTGATTCTTTTCTCTTTTTCTTTTGTGCAACTTCTATAAGTAGTTTTATTTTATGGTTACATTGGGGCTTACATAAAATATCTTACATTTGTAACAGTTTATTTTAAGCTGATAACAACTTATGGTCAGTGATAAACAAAAATGAAGGGTAGTTTTGCCAGGTGTTATAACCTTGTTTGATATTTTTTTCCCCAGGAATTTGAATATAACCTCCTATTCCCTTCTGGCCTGTAAGAATTCTGCTGAAAGAATCCACTGATAGTCTTATGGGTAGGGGATTTCACTTGTATATGATAATTTTCTTTCTCTTGCTGCTTTCAAAATTATCTTTTTTGTATTTGAATTTTGACAGTTTGATTCTTATATGTCTCCATGTGGATTCTTTGGTTTCGTATCATTTGGCCTTTTTCAGGCAACTTAGATTTGAATGACCCTTCCCTTCTCCAGATTTGGGGAGGTTTCAGCCATTATTTCTTTGAATAAACTTTCTGTTCATTCATCTCTTCAATTTCTATAATTCTCATAATGTGCATATTGGTCCACTTGATAATGTCTCTTAAGTCCCTTAAGCTTCCTTCACTCATCTTCATTCTTTTTTCATGTTGTTCCTCTGATTAAATTATTTCCCATGAGCTGTTTTTGAGTTTACTGATCCTTTACTCTGCTTGACTTAGTATGCTGTTGAACCCTACAGTAAAATTTTCAGCATAATTATTGTGCTTTTCAGTTCTATTATTTTGGTTTGTTTGGTACTTTTAAAATTTTTCTATCTTTTTGTTGAAATGTTCACTTTGTTCATTTATTGTTCTCTTGACCTCAGTAAGCATATTTATGAGAGTTACTTTTTTTTTTTTTTTTTTTGTGGTATGTGGGCCTCTCACTGTTGTGGCCTCTCCCATTGCAGAGCACAGGCTCCAGACGTGTAGGCTCAGCAACCATGGCTCATGGGCCTAGCTGTTCCACAGTATGTGGGATCTTCCTGGACCGGGACACAAACCTGTGTCCCCTGCATCAGCAGGCAGACTATCAACCACTGCACCACCAGGGAAGCCCATGAGAGTTACTTTTAATTGTCTCTTCAGGTAAACCTTCTAACTTTATTTCTTTTGGGTCAGTTTCTTATTCCTTCATTTGGAACATCTTTGCCTGACTCTTTACTTTTGTTGACTCTCTGCGTTGATATCTATACATTCAACAAAACAGGTCTCTCTCCCTGTCTTCAGGGACTGACCTCATACAGAAGTGAACCCCAACCAATAAGACTGGTCAAAGATTCTAAGGGCCTCTAACAATTCTTTACCAACCCCAAGAAGAGGCAAGTAGATGTGAATTTTGTCTGCTTACTCTGCACTGAAATGGGAGAGGGGGGTAGCTATGGCATCTACCAGCCCAAGACACATCATCTCTGTCCTCTCCTGGGCATCTAGACTGTGACAGACCCATCAGCACTCCATTACTGGAAAGACAGATGATAGGTTTTTAGGCAGTCCTGGAAAAGTTGTGGCACTGGATGTATAAATCAATGCCTTCTTTCCTCAGGGGGAAGGTGAGACTTGGATTCTTTTTTTTTTTTTAATCTGCTTGCTCTATACTGAGAGGGGGTAGACTGTGCTGGACCCATCAGAGCTCAAAGACTGACAAGACAGAAGATGATACTCTGGGGAGCTCCTTCAGAAAGCTGAGGCACTGGACATGAACCAATCTATTGTCTCCTTGGGTATAGCTGGGATATATGAGTCTCTTTCTGATCAGATGGCATGGCACTAGGGACAAGTCTCTGGTGAGAGGATGTCCCATATCTCCCTATCAGCTTTGGTGCGTTGGTTTCACATTATTCCAGGGTTCAGAAGCATTTCAGTTAGTTTCCAATTTCTCATAAATGGAATTTGTCTTCGATTTATTGCTGTATCAGTGTGTGTGGGGGGTGAAGGAAGGTCTAGGGCTTTTTATTCTACCTTCTTTCTGATATCACTTCATGTTTCTTTTTATGTATTAGGAAAGTAGAGGAAAAAGTGGCTAGAGGATTTACTATCATACAGTTGGCTATTGGTTGAAATGGTGCAAAGATAATCACTCCTGGTTTCCAACTGAATTCTCTGACAGCAAAAGTCTTGTAAGCTTTGTATACTATTAATCCATTCAATACCTCAGTATGTAATGCTTCTTCAGGGCTCTATTTAGCTTAAAAGAAGGGAATTTTTTGTACATTTAATTTCAGAGTTCTTTCTACAATTTTTTTTTATTGACCTTGTAGCTAACTAGAGTGTAATTTGGAGAGAAAAAAAGGATTGAAAAAAAAAGTGAAGTATTTCAGCTGGCAATGTAATTTCTATCACATTATTTCCAATTCACATAGATGTAGGGATGAGCAGAAAATGAAAACAGAACTGAGTCATTCAACTAAAACCAACTTAGTTTTACTGTAAGGTAATAGTCATAGCTTTGAATAGTCTTTTTGCTGATAATGCTTTAGTAAAAATAATAATACTTATTAAATTTATGAATGTTATTTAGAAAAGTTTTCTACTGAAATGAACAAGAACCTGACTTATTGTTCTAATTTTTGTATATAACTATAAGTGTGGGGCAATGCTTTTCTCTGCAAATAGAATAGACTGTGAGAAAATTTTTGATATAGATTGTTGTATACTAAATTTATTCAGTGATAAATTGTTTCCCTATAACTAATATTATACACTGATGTTTGAGTAGATTTTTAAAAATCTTATAATTGTGTTAAAATGATCATTAAATAATATACTGAATCAATTATAAAAGCTATTCTTTAAAGCCATAAATAGGATAACATAATTTAAACATATTAATTCATTTATCAATTAAAAATGTCATTTCATTTATCTCTGATTCTAATCCCCAAAATATTACCTTAAAAATTAAATTGAGGTTTGCCTTCTGATCTGCTTTTTTTTAAATGAAAGTCAACAAAATGCAAAAAAAAAAAAAAAAAAACACTGTTTTTCTTTTTTTGTTTTTGTTTTTTAATCTGTTGGTGAAATGTGATATCAACTAATCCAAATGTGTTAAATTGTTGGAAAGAGATTAAGAGACATCCAGTGTACCTATAATCTGCATTCTCTAATCTAATGCTTGAATGCACAATACTATGAGAATATATCTGTGGTAAATATACAGCTAGTTTATTTGGATACTAGTTATAGATTATGAAAATACTTTGATTTTAATTAATTTTCATATACCAGAAAGGCAATTATAAATGTTAATTTTAACTTTATTTGAATATTTTGAACAAGATATCACAGGATGTAATTATTTGCATTTTCATAAGCATTTGCAACTTATGGACATACGTTATTCACATTTTCTTGCATGTAAGAAAGCATGTAATTGTCAATACGGTATACACCGTTTCATGACTATTAAAATTAACAGGGATACTTTATTCACAATTCATATTCTTCTTGAGAAAATTTTCACCACTGGATTATAATGCTTTTATATTATGTGGAGACCAAACCAAAAGAAAAAAGGCAGGGAGTATGTTTTTTCCCAATATATTGTTGATTTCTTTGTGTCTAGAAGCCAAACACACACACATGCAAAAGAAAAGGAAGATAATAATAAAAGAGAATAAAGTTGGCTTTTCCTATCTTTTACTGATTTTCCAGTTGAAAAATAAGGTGTGTGAGCAATAATTGCATGGCCTTGTGATAGAGACTGAGCAAAACTGCATTTCGTGGAAGAAAATCAGTTAGAGCACTGTTAAACATAAGCCTTCATTCAGAATGTTGCAACAAAAGATGACTCCAAAGGAGTATTCTAATTTTGGGGGAAAAAAATGGCAGAATATTTTTAGAGCTTTAGCAAATGTGTCAAAGTTCAGCTACTTTCAAAGACAGTTGGTCAAAATGGTTCTCCAAAGAATTAGGAAACATTTTTGTAATTTAACAAGCATTAGGTGGGTAATTCAGTTTTAGCAAGGTGAGGGGAGTGGCACAGTGGCCAGGGCTAAGGTCAAGGGCAAGAGAAACCTTCATGAAATAGATGTAGGGACTAAAATCACACAAGAACCATCATGGAAAACTAGAGTCATCATGTTCTTTTATAGACAGACCCTCTTCTTGTTTAGTGAAGAAATTGAGTGTCAGTGTTTCACATAAACAAGTTAATTTGAGAAATGTTCAATCATTCAGGGTCTTTTATAATTTTTATAAGGCATGAAGGGCTGCAACTCTACCATAAGACAAAATGATTATTTATTTTGTCTATGGTTGTTTCCTATATTAAACAATACACATTCCTACTTTAATCACTATCTTCTCATTAACTTAAAACATGTGTATCAGGGCTCTAGAAGACATTCTAACTTTGTAGCATTCATTCTCAGAGGAACAGAAGGTCCTTCTGACCTTTTAATCTTCTAGCTTAATCTTTATGAAAATTGGAGAGGGAAGAATGGATTTCCTCTTCTCCATTCTTCCTGCTATGAACCATACCTCCCTCTATCTCAGTCACAATTGTGCTGACATAGGGCTCCCTGAGGTGATGATTCTATGACTTCACTTATGAAAAGAGGGTAGGAATCACTAATTCAAACCCTCCACATACTATAAAATCATTATAATCCGGTGGTAAAGATTTTCTCAGGAAAAACATAACGATTCAAAATATGTGTTAATAATCTCTGAAATAAACTGTGCTTGTCATTGTTAATTTTTCAATTCTTCCAACTCAGCTCCAACATCACTTATTCAGAGAATAATACCTGGATTCATTTCCTATCTCTCACAAATACCAGGTCCTGTGTTCTGATCATAGGCTTTCATAGCATTACATTCATCTCCTTCAAATCACATACTTATTAAAATGATTAAATTATTTGTTTAAAGTAGTTTTTCTTTACACATCATGCAATTAATGAGCACAAAAGTCATCTTTTCTACATTATCATTGCAGAGCACTGTTTCTGGCACATAGCCTATGGAAAATAAGAATCTATTATGAATAATATTTGTTTACTATTTTTTCTTTTCTGTGTCTTTTCCCAGATGACAGCTAATTCATATTCCCTATACTTATAGACAATTTTTTTTTCAAATGTTTTAATATTCCCAATATTTAAAGGAATAACAAAGTTATAAGGCATGTTAGGCAGGATTTTACTTCCCAGTTGTCTATATCTACACTGCATTTTTATTGCATACTTTCATTCATTGAATTTTTCTCTTTCAACTATAGTTAGTCATTAAAAGTGAACATTACTTGTTCTCACCTTTAGAAACTTTTCATAATTAGCATTAAAACTGAAAAAAAAACTTTAGCTCAAGTTTAGTACTATATTCATAATAATTCAGGTTATATTTCCTTTGACAAGTTAAGGATACTTCTGTTACTTTCTATTTTTGATACCAAATTATAGAAACTCCTTCTCACTGTAAGTTACAATATTTTATGGTCTTTTTAATTAGGGTTGGGTTTAAATGGACTTTTTTTTTTTAGTTAAAACATTCTTGAACTTATACAGTGCTTAGCTGAATGTTTTTGTCCTGTGTTTTGCAGTTGACAGTGTTGCTAAGTTAGTGAAATACCAATGTTAAGAGAAATGTTAAGAGAAATACCAATGTTAACTTTTAAAGTTTAGAAATACCAATGTTAATTTTTAAAGTTTTAATTTTAATTAAAAATTAAAAGTCCAAACTGAAGTGAAATTTTGGAGTTATTTCAATTATTCTCTACAATTAAAACTTTCACTACAAATTTATCAATATTAGAAATAACATTGTGTGTCAGTTTGCATTTCAGTTAAGAAACACAAATAGTTGTATGTAAAACATTTATTCCATGGAATAAAAATGATTATACATTTTATGTATGTATCACAATATAAGTAAAATTAACCATAGGACCTTGTTCAAGTGGGAATAAAAACATGAATCATGTCAACATTATGGTCATGACACTGACTAGAATATTTTTGATTTACTATTGCTCATGTATATAAATGTTATACAAACTATATAAGCTCTGATTTTTTTTTCTTTTTTTTAGAATAAAGGAAAGAAGAAATCATTTAAATCTGTCTGGAATTACTGGGAATATTTTTACTGAAGTGATATTTTCTTTGAAGACTATTTCACAGTGTTGTAAAAATGAAATAAGATTACACATACATAAGTTTGAGTACTGTATTTATATGGTAAGCATTCAATAAATATTGACTATCCTTTACTTTTAATTATTAAGCACACATTATCAGAAGTGCAAAAAACATGTGCAAGGTAAGGATCTTACAGGCCTTATGAAGGTAATCCTGTCATTCAATGTATACTTCAGTCCCTCCAAATTGAAGGCACTCAGCATTTTCATAGGCCTCACTCACACTCTTACTACTTTTCTTGTGTCATTGAGCCTCGGCACATGTTTGTTTGACAACAGTGTTTGGGTATTCCTTCTCTGCCTAACTAGACTGAAAACTCCACAATGACAGGAATTTATTTTAGCTCTTTATTTCACTGCCGAAGGTCCAGTGCCTAAAGCAGCATCTGGCATATGTTTGCCTAATCTTTGAAAACTCCTATTACAGAGGCTCTATTGTTATCCTCATTTAATTGAGAGGTAACTGAGGCAGCAAGAGGTTAAGTGACTTGCACAAGGTCACAAAAATAGGTCACCAGAAGACTTTTCAAGATAAATTGCATGGTGCTCACATTAAGAAATACTTGCAAAATTAAAATTTTGTTTGTATAAGAAAAAAGCCAGAAGTGTATGTGTGTGGGGGCGAGGGGGTTAATAAAAGAGAAAAATAAAAACTCAGACAACATGATTAAGATAAAAAAAAATCTTTAGAGTCATTTTGAGATGGCAAATAATGATATAAATGTTTAGAAAAGAATGTGGGTTGACTTCTGTTTCCTGCAATATAGTAGACTGACACTTCTCCAGAAAAAAACTAAACCTCTTGGTTTAAAAACATTTTCAATATCATCTTAAATGCAGCTATAAATTGTCAAGAAAGGAAGGGAAACTTAAATGAATATAAGAACTCAGAAAAGTAGACTGAGCCCTGAAGCTTGTTTTACTCTTGCAGGCACTTTGATGAACCTATTGAATTTCACACCAGTGTTCAAGGTTCACTGTGTTCAAGAGGAATTGAAGACAAAGCCAAGGGCCTGTCCAAGTGTAGTGTTGAAAACTCTACCATAGAGCTAGAATCTCTGATGAGAAAATGGCAGGTTAAAATTGAACTAGAAAAAAAAAATCATGCTTTACCCAGGAGAAACTAAGAACAAAAAAAATCCATTTTAAACCTTGGTGCATGGTAGAGGGCAAAACAAGATTCTCTGATAGTTTGGAATCAAGTTGACTTGATTTTTCATCTCAAATTCATATTATCCAATATTTCCAAAAAAAAAAAAAAAAAAGGCTAAGCTTAGTCATATCTGACTTTAGGAGACCCACATACATGACAGATGCCAATGCAAACCTATTTTTGAGGAACACACACCATCTCAGTTTTCAAGCTCTAGCACCAAGAAAATTCCATATAATTGGCATACACATATTATTTTAAAGAAAATGAAAAACTCCCATTCTATCACTAAACAGACAAGAAATCAAGAAACCAAAGAATCAATAAGAGACAACAGGACAAAAAAAACTGGAATCACAAGCATGAAGACAAGAGATTTTGGAATTAACAAAGAATATTAAGTAATGTATTATGATTCAAAAATTAAAGGTGATAATTAATATAATGGGTAAATGGCTATCATATGTGTAAAGGAACCCAAACAAATCTACTAGAAACACACACATACACATACACATGTGTGTGTCTAGTGGTGTGAGTAGAGGAGTCTTGGTTCCATGATCCAAGGAGACAGAGGCTCCCTGAGTTGGGTGCCTCTTGTGGTACATTTCCCATAGGTGCCCCCAGGTTTCTGGTGTCTCTGCATGAGGGAGGAGGTATTCAAGCCTAACAGGGAAGCAGAGTGCTTTCCAGATTCAGCACTTATGGCAGGATCCCCCTTGCGGGTCCTGACAGGCCTCCCAATGTCTTTGGGTATTTCCCTTCTCCACCTAGAGACTCTTAGTGACTGGACAGCTCCAACAGGAAATCACACCACAACAAACAGTCCACACTAGACAGAAAGTGTCTGCATGCCTGTGGCCAGAGAATCCCTTCCCCAAGCTAAGACTCGTTGACCTGGTGACACTGACAAATGGGATCCCACTACAGTAAGCTTCCCGGCCCAGGAATACTCTTAGTTATGGTGGGATGAAGGCTTCCTTCTCCACCTACAAGCACATGTGCCAGGTGGTCTGACCTAGGGAACTCTCATCTGTCCCCACAGGCAGCACCAGCAGGAACAAGTATTATAGATTCCCAGTGGGGTCAGATTGAACAAACTCACCAAAATGGCACGTCAAATTAAATTTTCTTTGGAAACACAGAACACAAAAACAGGTCAGAATCCACATTTTAAACCTAAAAGGAGTGATTGCCTGAAAAAAATAAAAGATTCAAATTATACCTAGAATATCCTAACGTAATAAAGTGTCAATGATTCAGTAAAAAATTACCCATCATACCAAGAATCAGGAAAATGGAAACTTGAATGAGAAAGGAAAATCAACTGACACCAATGACAATATGAATCAGATACTGGAATTATCTGACAGGGATTTTCAAGCAATGGTCATAAAAATGCTTCAACAAGAAATTACTTTCAAAACAAATAAAAAGTAGATAATTTCAGCAAATAAAGAGGAAATTATTATGAAAATAATGAAATTCCCACAGAAGAGAAAAATACAACTAAAATTTTTAAAGTTATATATTACTGAATAGGTTCACCAGTGGAGTTAAAATGGCAGAGAATAGAAGCTGTGAATTTAAGAAAAGATCAGTAGAATTAATCCAATATGAAAAATAGAATTTAAAAATGAAAAGGGACTCTATGATGTATAGAACAATAACAAAATATCCAATATTTGTATTATCAGAGTCCAAGAAAGAAAGAAAGAAAGAAAGAAAGAAAGAAAAAAAGAAAAATGGGGACAAATGAGTATTTGAAAAAATAATGGCTGATAACTTCCTAAATTCAGAAAACTACATAAACTTACAGATTAGAAAATGGAAAAATGACTTGAACAGACATGTTGCCAAAGTTTATACAGATTGCAACATAAAAATATGTTCGACATCATTAGGCAATAAGGAAATGTAAATTAAAAACACAATGAGATATCACTACAAACCTATCAAATGGCTAAATTTTATTTTTAAATGACAACACCAAATGCTGCAGAGGACATGGAGAAACGGGATCACTCATATATTGCTGGTGGAAATGTAAAATGGTAAAACCCCTCTGGAAAAGAGTTTTAAAGTTTCTTATAAATCTTAACATGAAATTACCATTTGACCTAGTAGTGTTATTTTGGCATTTATTGCATACAAGTAAAAACTTATGTTCACACAAAAACCAGTACATAAATGCTCATAGCAGCTTTATTCATATTATCCTCAATGGAAACAACACAGATGACTTTTTATAAGTGAATTGCTAAACAAATTCTGGTACATTCACAACAAGGAAGACACACAGATGATATATAAGCAGCTTGGATGAAACTCCAGGAAATTATTCTGAGTGAAAAGAAGTCAATCCAAAAAGGTTACATACTATGTGATTCTATTTACTTAATATTTTGAAAATTATAGAAATCGGTAACATTATTCGATTAATATTTTTTACAGGTTAGGCACAGATATAGGGTTAGTAGAGAGATGAGCTGGTTATAAAAAGCAACAAGAGAGACTCTTGTGAACCTACACATGTGAAAAAATTGCATGTAATTAAGTACACACATATGCACACAAATGGGGACAAATAAAACGGGAAATCTGAAATAGGTCAGTGGAGTTAAAAATGTCAATATCCTGGTGATATTGTACTAGAGTTTTGTAAGATATTACTTGCGGGAAAACTGGGTAAAATTTACATAAGCTCTCTCTGTATTATTTCTTACAACTGCATGTGAATCTGTAATTATTATTATATGCCAACTTTAGCTCAATAGAGCTGTTAAAATAGTATTAAAGTATTAATGTATGCATATAATACTTCTTTTATTCAATATATCAGTTTGTAAATACAGAAAACAATATTTACAAAAAATCAACTGATTCTTAAATCCTGGATAACAGATGTTTAATGGTTCTAAATTTTGTAGTAATATAATAATATTTCTGTAATTTGTAGTGATGTAGTGAAGAATTTTTTAAAATACCTTCCTCTGGAGTGGGTAATTTTTTGTCAAGAGCAGAGTCTATCCACCAATTATTTTGGGAATATTCACATAAAACATTTTGAGCAGTATAACAGGCAAAATATTTGAGTACAGTTTTGAAAATACTTTTTAAATGAAAATTTCCTCCTGACTGCCCTCTGAAAAAGATGAAGTCATATTATTAAATAATTCAGGAAAGTCACTGCTGTAGATTCAAAGATGATATGGTCCAAATGTGATGTTTTAGGAAAATAAATTCCTGTATAAACAAAGTTTAAGACTTCTGGAACTTAACATCTCAGTTGTGTGAGCTGTCAAACATTTCAAGCAAACTTTGATCAAAGGCTAGATTTGTGTCATGGCTGAATTCATTGAGAGCTTTCATTAAATCCAGCATTTTATGCTGTAATTAAAAAGAAGTGCACATATTGTATATATCAGGCAAGCTGGTGGCAGAGTTGACATTCTTATTACAACATTTGAAAACCCAATATTCTTCAAAAGAAAAATGGATTACAGTGGTAGGGTGGCACTCATAATTTGATGAGGGGTTTGACTCTTTATTTTTATATAAGATTCAATAAGTAAGAAGTAGAATATTTTGATTTAGGGCTGTAATGAAAATAAGTATGTGTACAGAAAATTTAGATGAGTATGTACCAAACATTCCTAAATAAATAGAATATATACTTCTTTCTCTATAAATTGTTTACTCTTTGCACAGTAATCTACTAAGGAGATATTTTGGTATATATCCTATTTTGATCTTTATTTATATTTTAAGGATATTTTATATTAGCAAAATAAGTTTAAGATAAATTAAGACAAACATATAATAGTTTATTTCAATTAAATGTATTTTGATTGTTGGAGTAGATGACATTTTAAAGTAATTACATTATTATTTTATATCAGTGACAAACATCTTCAGAATTATTATAACATGACTTTATTAATTCTAATTTAAAATGTGTATATATGATACACCCTTTTATTTTTAAATTTTGTATTGAGGCAAAAGTCACATATCATAAAATAAACATTTTAAAGTGTATGATTCACTTAGTATGTTTAAAAAGTATAAGCCACGACCTCTATAAAAATATTTTCATAGCAACAAAAGAAAACCCCATGCCAATTACCAAGTCACTTCCTGTTCTCCCCTCCCTCTATGCAATCATTAATCTGCTTTTGGTCTGTTACTTATGAACTTACCTATTCTGGATATTCCATATACATGGTCACTCAATATGTGACCTTTTGTGTCTGGCTTCTGTTACTTAGCATATTGCTTTTGAGATTCAACTATTTCATAGCCTATCCCAGTTCATTCTAAATTATCCATTGCATAAATATACCACATTTTTGTTTATCCACTCATCAATCGATGAACATTTGCATTGTTTCCACCCTCGACTATTGTAATGAGTAGTACTATAAACACTTGTGCATAAGTTTTTGTTTGAATTCATGTTTTTAACTCTTCTGATTATATAACTAAGAGTAGAATTTCTGGGTCATATGGTAGTTATATGTTTAACATTTTCAGGAACTGCCAAACTCTTTCCACAGAGCTGTGCCATTTTGCATCCCCATTAGCAACATATGATGGTTTCGATTTTTTTTACATCCTCCCAACACTTGTTGTTTTGTTTTGTAGATAATTAGCCATCCTATTGGGTATAAAGTGGTATCTCATTACAGTGTTGGTGTACGGTCCCCTAATGACTAATAAAAATCGACCATTATTCATGTGATTGTTGACCTTTAACCTTCTCTGGAGAAATGACAATTCATATCTTTTTCCATTTTTTAATTGTTTTTTTTTTATGTTTTGTTCCTGAATTGTAAGAGTGCTTTATAGGTTCTGAATAATAGAGCCTTATCAGATGTATGATTTCCAAATTAATTTTCTTGTATACTATGGGTTGTCTTTTCACTCTCTTGATAATGTACTTTGATGCACAAAAGTTTTTGATTTCCAGTTTATTAATTTTTCTCTTGTTTCTTGTGTTTTTGGTGTCATATCTAAGAAATTGCTAAATCTAAGATCATGAAGCTTTTTTTTTTTTTTGGAATTAATGTGTATCCCTTAGAGTTTTTTTTTTTTTTTTTAGATGTTGGGGGTAGGAGTTTATTAATTAATTTATTTATTTTTGCTGTGTTGGGTCTTCGTTTCTGTGCAAGGGCTTTCTCCAGTTGTGGCAAGCGGGGGCCACTCTTCATCGTGGTGCACAGGCCTCTCACTATTGTGGTCTCTCTTGTTGCGGAGCACAGGCTCCAGACGCACAGGCTCAGTAGCTGTGGCTCACGGGCCTAGTTGCTCTGCGGCATGTGGGATCCTCCCAGACCAGGGCTTGAACCCGTGTCCCCTGCATTAGCAGTCAGATTCTCAACCACTGAGCCACCAGGGAAGCCCTAAGATCATGAAGCTTTATCCCTTTTCTTTCTTCTAAAAGTTTACACCCTTTTTTAAAAATTTTATTATTAATTTTTAAAGACTTTATTGAATTCATTACAATATCGTTTCTGTTTTATGTTTTAGTTTTTTGGCCACGAGGCATGTGGGATCCTAGCTCCCCGACCAGGGATCGAACCTGAATCTCCTTCATTGGAAGGTGAAATCTCAACCACTGTATGGCCAGGGAAGTCCCCCCTTTTATTTTTAATTAAACATCTTACATATCTAAATGCATTGTTACATTTAGAGTAAATATATTTTAAAATTCTTATGAAATTTATATTAGATTTTGTATATTGTCATCTTTGCATTTTCTTTCCTTGATAAATTATCTAATACCTGTTATATATTTATTTACCTTACATTGTGCAAACATCTTCTTTTAGAGCAGAGGAAAACTTTTAGTGGTTTGTGACCCACCTGGTTTTGACCCAAGGATTTCTGAAGTCCTATGTCTATTTTTCTGTTATAATAAACTTCTTTTACTCTCAAAATATTGATTAGTAAATTCCAGTTTATGGCTGAGAATGTGACTCTGAAGCTTTGTGTGGCATATTTTCTGTTTACCCTTCTATGGTCACTTTCCATCCTTCTCACCCTAGAAGCAAGAAAACAGCTTGCTAATCCTGTGGTCTCAGGTTGGATTTAATCAATTGAGAGACCAAGTAAGAGACCAGAGAGTGGGAGAGTGGGAGAAATAGAGTCAGGATTTTCACTCCTACTGATTTCTTACTTCAGGTTATTGGGCTGACTGCTTTTGGGTAAGTTTTTTGTCAAGTGATGCTCTCCACACAAGCCTCTCTCTCACTCTCTCTCTCTTTCTGTCTCTCTGTCTCTGTCTCTCTCTCCTCTCTCCCTCTCTCCCTGTCTTCTCTGTTTTGATAAATCACACTTGCCCTTTGACCTTTCGATAATGTTGGTTCCCTGTTATCACATCTCTTTGTCAGGTGTCTCTGACTGGTAGGACCAGTCAGATTTTCTTATATTAATACCATACCTAGCACATAAGCTGGAACAGTGTCTTTGACGTGTAGAGGCATTTGCTAATGGAAAAATACCCGCCCAAATGAAATCACTATTAATAACATAAAGTTATTTTAAAACAATATGACAACAATTTTCCTTATTACATGCTTTGAAATATAAAGGAAAATAAAAGATAGCACCCAATGTTTCTGAGGCTAAGGGAAACAAATTATTCAGGAATTAGTTGACATTCCTGAATTCTAAAAATAAAACATTATACTTACCTTGGAGAATGGTTGTAAGAATTATGTAAGTTATTACATGTTAAGGATTTCACACAAAGGCTGGCATTCAGGAAGCAAACAATAAATATTATATGTCATTACTATTCTTCTTTCTCCATTAAAGCCTAGCTTCAGAACATTGATTTTTAATCAGGGATTCATGTGAGAATCACCTGTTAAACTTTCTGTGATTACACTTATACCTATTCCTTTATAAAATTTCTTTTGTTACATGAGGAAATACTTAAAATATATTGTAAATAAATAAAAGAAAATTATAATATTTATTGTCTAATTGCTTTTTAGACTATGTAGATTTCTTGATGAACAATGAAGATTGAAAACTCATGTCAATGACAAAAAAAGGAATTTCTAAAATAATAAATCCCCCAATCAGAAAAAAAAAAAAGATTACTTTTGACCTTTACAGATTTGGCAATATTTTTATAAGAGAATCCCAAACAGGTAGAAAAAGAGTCTTTTAGTAATTAAAACAAAAAAAACAAAACAAACAACTCCAGCAAATGGCCAGAAAATTATTGTGTGATAACTTGCATAGATGCAAATAATCTCTGATAGTGAGTTACCAAAGGGAATTTGAAAGTTCATTATGACAGAAACTCCTAGAGTTAGAAACAAACAGATGATCTCAGTTCTGCAATGATATCATGATAATAGACTCATTCTAAAGTCCTTGCTATTACTGAATTTAAATCTGGTTTGTATTGAACATTCCTTCAATCTAGCATATTAGTAGCTATTTTCTAAAGAGACAATTGATTCCTGTGTACAAATTTACCAATTAAAAAATTGAAACTTTGAAGTCATTTAATTTTATCCATCTGAACAAATACCATTTGCCAATCTTCTTTGTGAAATTAACCAAGTTGTAGCAGTATCAGATCAACCCAAGTGAAACTTTCTGCCGGTCAATGTTATCAGCTTCCCTTTTCTCAAGTTTCTGTACTGATTTTTTTCCTTATGTTTTGCATTACTTAGTAGTTTTGCACTTTGCACTTATTAATTAGCTTATTTACTTAAATAATATGCCTTTTAGTGCCTATTATGTACCAAAAGTAAATAGGATTAAAAAAAGAAATAAACACAGATCCTTTCTTCCAGTCAGTAACATTCTTTCAAGAGAAAACAAAATACAGGAAAATGTGTGCTTGAAAAAGATACAACAATAATATTTGTAAGCTCCAGCCCCCACCTCAAAATATATACCTTATTATAAGTCCTTTGTTTGCTGCGAGGAATGATAGATATAGCAAAAGAACAAAAGTGCTGAAAGACCCAAATGGGATATCTTGTTTATAAAGGCAGGCGCCACAAAAGATGTAGCTGCTTCATTAGGGAAATGTCAGTCCAGAGAGGTGAACCCAGTGGCTGGTGTCTAAGGTGAATACTTGAAGAGAAAGTATCTATTGGGGATTTTATGAGCTTCTTTCTTGCTTATTTGTTTTAACTTAGTTTAGATTTGTTTTAATATGTGATTTAAAACTCCTCAGTCAGGCTACAAATCAAGCAAAATGTATAAGGTTCCCAAATTACTTGTGAAGAATAATTAATTGTTCCTATCTTAAGTAGAGCTTATATCTATTACAGACTCAAAGATATTGAAGGAACATACAAGACTGAGTCAGATTTTAAACTACCAGAGTACCTCCCTGCTTTATTCCCTGCTTTATTCTACACAGTCAAAGGAAGCTGTCCTTCTCAACCAAAACGTTGCCAGGCACCCTTATTACTCAGGAATGAAGGCAGAGACATTTGGCCAAAGAAAAGAGGCTCTTTAATTAATTTAGTAACTTAGATATCATTCAATATTTTGGTGGGAAAGGAGGTTGTTAATGTCACAGGAGGAAAAGAAAGATTATAGTAGATAAAAAGGGGTGTTAATATGAGAAAATTAGGATGCATCATTAACCATTTTAGATATATTGCTATGAAAGAGATGAGAGAAATGATATATCCAGTGCAGGATGTGGGATCAAGGTAACTATTGTTTTGTTTTGTTTGTTTGTTTTTAACTATGTATGCGTTTCTTTTTATGTACATACTTGAACATATTCACTAATCCAATAGGAAAAATCCAGTTATTAGGGTTCACTAAAAATGAAGAGACAGAAGGAAAAAATCTAGAGTGTGAGAATCTAAAGAAGGTGGGGGAATGAAATTCAAATCATAGGCAGAGGAAGTAGATTTAAATTGTAAGAGGAGCACATTTTCTATCCTAACAGAAAGAAGATTAGAATGGATACAGTGGTACTCTCCACTACAGTGTCAGTTCCACCTTGGTTCCCGAACTAATTATTATTGAGGGAGGAAGGCTGTAAAACAAAACAAAGCAAAACAAAAAAAATGGTCAACATTGTATCTGTCAATGTAGGAGTCTTCAAGAATATTGCCTCTTTCTGTTCTTTTCCTTCATTCCCCCTTACCATTTTTTCTTCCTTCTTTTCCACATTAATTTCAAACACAGTGCATAAAATATGCATCTTGAAATTTCCTTTTAAAGACATGCCCCATCTTTCTATCTGTATGTTCAAGCTAAACATAATATCATGGATCACTCTTTCTAGTATCTTAATTCAGATTTTTAGCTCTATAATTGACATCCATTGATACAAATGATCCACAATGATTTATGCCAGTACTATGAATTTCAGTAAATTTCCATTCAGTTTAGAAACTCCAGAGACATCTTCCTAAAACACAAATTTCACTACTTTCCTAATAGCTCTAAATGATTAATTAAATAAAGATGAAGAATGTACTGCATAGCATTCAATAGTTAGTGTGATGTTTCAGAAATTACCTTAAATTCTAGATCCAGACTGTCTGTTTGTATAAATACATATATGTATATATATAAACCAATGTACAGCATTATAATTTGGCATCTGTATACATTACAAAATGATCCCCAGAAGTCTAGTTACAAACCATCACCATACAGTTAACCCCCTTCGCCCATTTTGCCTACTGCCCCCCAACTCTATCTCCTCTGGGTAATATGAACATTTCAACAATATTAATTCTTCCAATTAATATTCATACAATTAATATTCATACAATTCATCAGTGTCTTATAGTTTGAAGTACATAGATCCTTCACCTCTGCGGTTAAATTTATGTCCTAATATTTTATTCTTTTTGCTGTAATTATAAATGGGATTTCTTAAAAAAAAATTCTTTCTGATAGTTCATTTTTAGTGTATAGAAACATCACATATTTCTGTATATTAATTTCATATCTTGCAACTTTACTGAATTTATTTATTCTAACAGTATTTTAGTGGAGTCATTAGGGTTCTCCCTATAGAGGGTTGTGTCTTCTGCAAACAATGACACTTTTACTTCTTTCTTTTTGACTTGGATGACTTTTATACTTTCCCCTGCCCAATTGCTGTGGCTAAGACTTTCAGTACTATGTTGATTAAAGTGCAGAGATGGGTAATCTTGTCTTGTTCTTAGAGAAAAGTCTTTCAGCTTTCCACTGTTGAGTATGATGTGGGTTTGTCATATATGCTGTTTATTATGTTGAGGTATATTCTGTCTATATCCACTTTGTTGAGAGTTTTTATTATAAATGGATGTTGACTTTTGTCAAATGTTTTTCCTACATCTATTGAAATGATCATATATTTTTATCCTTCATTTTGTTAATTTAGTGTATCATATTGATAGATTTGTTGATATTAAATCATTCATGCATCTTTGGAATAAATTCCCCTTGATCATGGTTTATGATCCTTTTAATGCATTGTTGGATTCAGTTTGCTAATATTTTGTTGAGTATCTTTACATCTATGTTCATCAAGGATATTGGCCTATAATTTTCTTTTTGGCAGTTTTCTTGTCTGGTTTTGGTATCAGTGTTATGCTGGCTTCATAAAATGTGTTTGAACGATTTCCCTCCTTTTCAGTTTTTTGGAAGAGT
Source organism: Stenella coeruleoalba (assembly GCF_951394435.1). Taxonomy (NCBI): domain Eukaryota; kingdom Metazoa; phylum Chordata; class Mammalia; order Artiodactyla; family Delphinidae; genus Stenella; species Stenella coeruleoalba. The sequence continues at coordinate 36,706,293 of NC_137164.1, read as the reverse complement.
TTGAGAAGGATACTTATTAAATATTCTTTTAATGTTTTTAGAGTCTTGCCAGTGAAGTATCTGGTCCCAGGTTTTGTTGGGAGATTTTTTATTACCCTTTCAGTTCCCCTACTAGTAATTGATATATTCAGAGTTTCTATTTCTTCATTATTCAGTCTTGGCAGATTGCATGTTTCTAGGAATTTATCTATTTCCTCTAGGTTGTACAGTTTGTTGGCATATATTTATTCATAATAATCTCTTATGATCCTTTGTATTTCTATGGATTCAGTTGTAACTTCTCTTTCATTTCTGATTTTATTTGAGTCCTCTTTCTTTTTCTCTTAGTCTAGCTAAAGCTTTAACTATTTTGTTAATCTTTTCAAAGAACCAGCTCTTAGTTTCATTGATCTTTTCTATTATTTTTTACTTTCCATTTCATTTATTTTCACTCTCTTCTTTATGGTTTCTTTTTTCTACTAATTTTAGGCTTAATTCATTCTTATTTGAAAACTGTATTTAGGAACTTCCCTGGTGGCACAGTGGTTGAGGGTCCGCCTGCCAATGCAGGGGACACGGGTTTGTGCCCTGGTCCGGGAGGATTCCACATGCCACGGAGCGGCTGGGCCTATGAACCATGGCCACTGAGCCTGCGCATCTGGAACCTGTGCTCTGCAGTGGGAGAGGCCACAACAGTGAGAGGCCCGTGTACCACACACATACACACACACACACACACACACACACAAACGTATTTAGGTGTAAAGTTATACTGTTTATTTGGGATTTTTGTTGTTGTTGTTTCTTGAGCCTGTCTTTCTATGAGTTTCCCTTTTAGAAACACTTTTGCTGTATCCCATAGATTTTGCTATATAGCATTTCTGTTTTCAATTGTCTCTAGCTTTTTTTTTTTTACTTTGATTTATTTGATGAGTCATTGTTTTTTCAGTAACATGCTGTTTAATCTTCATGTTTTCATGTTTTTTTCCTTTTTTTAAATTGTGATTTATTTTTAGTTTCATACCATTGTGGTCAGAGAAGATGCTTGATATGATTTAAATCTTCTCAAATTTATTGAGACTTGTTTTGTGACCTAATGTTACTGAACCAAACTTGGGTCTGCTCTCCTGCACATAGTAAAGCCAATTTACTGATATCAGGTTGTGGTGAAGGAAAGTGCAGCATTTATTGCAGGGTGCCAAGCAAGGAGTTCAGACTTAGTGTGTCATTTAAGTCTGATGCTTTCATATTGACTTTTTTCTCTGGATGATCTATACATTTATGTAATGGGGTGTTGTTAAAGTTTTCTACTATTATTGTATTGCTTTCAATTTCTTTAAGTCCACTAATATTTGCTTTGTGTATCTCTTTGCTCCTCTGTTGGGTGAATATATATTTATAAATGTTATATCTTCTAGCTGGATTGACCCCTTTATTATTATGGAATGCCCTTTTTTGTCTTTTATTGTGGTCTTTGTTTTAAAGTCTATTTCATCTGATATGAGTATAGCGACCCAGTTTTCTTTTTGTTTCCATTTGCATGGGATATCTTTTCCATACTTTCACTTTCAGACTGTGTGTATCCTTTCTTCTGAAGTGAGTCTCTTGTAGGTATCATTTAGATGGGTCTTGTTTTTGTTTTTTGTTTTTCTTAAATCCATTCAGAGACTTAATGTCTTTTGATCAATAAATTTAAAGTGATTATTGATACGTATGTACTTACTGGCATTTTGTTAATTGTTTTCTGGCGGTTTTTGTAGTTCCTCTCTGTTCTTTTCTTCTCTTTCTCTCTTCCCTTGCATTTTGCTCATTTTCTTTAGTGTTATGTTTATATTCCTGTCTCATTTCCTTTTATGTATTAACCATGTTTTTTTTTTGTATAGTTTTCTGTGAGGTTCACCTATGATATCTTATGTAAATAGTAGCCTATTTTAAATTGGTAGCAATGTAAATTTGAACACATTCTAAAGTTTTACTTCTTACTCCCCCATCCCATGTTTTATAGATTCAATAAACCTTTTGCATCATTTTATATTATGCATCCCTTAATTAATGGTTGTAATTTTAGTTAATTTTAGCACTTTTTTGTTTTAACCTTTATACTTGCTTTGTAACTTATTGATTTACAACCTTAATGATATATTTACCTTTTCCAGTGAGATTTTTTTACTTTTATATGTCTTCTTCTTATTAATTACTGTCAACTATTTTCAGCTTAAAGAAGTAACTTTAACATTTCTTGTAAGACCAGTTTAGTGATAATGAGCTCCTTTAAGCTTTTACTTATCTGGAAAATTCTTGATCTTTCGAAAAAGGGTTCTGAATGATAACTTTGCTGGGTAAGTAATTCTTGGTCAGAAGCTTTTTCCTTTCAGCACTTTTAATACGCCATGCCATTCCTTTCTGGCCTATAGAATTTCTGCTGAAAAATCTGCTGGTAGCCTTATATGCTTTCCCTTGTATGTAACAAGTTGTTTTTCTCTTGCTGCTTTTAAGATTCTCTTTATCCTTAATTTTTACCATTTTAATTATAATGTGTCTTGGTGTATGTCTCTATGGGTTCATATTATTTGGAATTCTATATGCTTCCTGAATTTGGATGTCTGTTTCTCTCCCTAGATTAAAAACGTTTTCAGCCACTATTTCTTCAAATAATTTCTCTAGCCCTTTTTCTTCTCCTTTTTCTCTCCCCCTTTTGCAACCCTTATGAAGTGAATGTTATTCTGCTTGATGTTTTCCTATGTGTTCTTTAAGGTATCTTTGATTTTTAAAATTCTTTATTCATTTTACTATTCTGTCTAGATGAGTTTCATTGTTTTGTCTTCCTGCTTGAAAATTTGTTATTCTGTCTCATTATATCTGCTCCTGAACCTTGCTAGTGTACTTTTAAGTTCAACCATAACTTCCTTTTGATATTTCCTTATATTTTCTAACTTTAAGTTCTCACTGTGTTCATTTTTGTTCTGAGTTTGGTTAGTATTTTTAGGACCATTACTTTGAACATGTTATTAGGTAGATTGATTATCTCCATTTTGCCTAGTTCTTTTCTGAGGTTTTGTCTTGTTTTTTGATTAGAACATATACCTTCTACTCCTCATTTTGCCTAATTCTCTGTGTTTGTTTCTATGTATTAGGTAAATCAGCTATCTCTCTCAGTCTTAAAGGAGCAGTTTTATTATGAGATGTTCTGTGGGGCTCAGAGGTGCAGTGTCAACTGGCCACAAGAGTCGTGTGCTCAAGGACTGTCTCCTATGTTGTTTACCTGCACCCTCCACTTGTGGTGGGGCTGCTAGAGGGAGGGGCTGATCCCCAGATTGGCTGTGGTTGCTGCTGTGGCTGTTTCAGTCTTCTGATAGACAGGACTGGCACTCAGACCAACAGTGGGGCCCAGCCAAGGCTCAGGGATGGGCAGGGCTCTCAGCAGGACATGCACACTGGCACTAACAGACTAGACAGAGAATTTCAAAGTGACATTTACCAGTGCTGGCATTAGCAAAGTAGCCTGAAATCACACAGATGGTTCCCATCAGTGTCTCAGTCCCCAGGGAGTGTCCCAGCTGGTACCTGCCTCTTCAGCAGGTGCTTAAGATTAATAAGTGGGTCTCCTTCAACTATGGTTTATGCACTTTTCAATCTCATGTATTTGTACCAGTTTTCAGGTCAAGTGAGTCTGTATGAGAGCCCTTTAAGAATTTTTTTTTTTATTCCTTGCTGTTTATGTTTTTTCTGGACATATTCTCCATTGGTTTTCAAAACCAGGTGTCTTGGGGGCTCATCTCTCCTGTGTAAGATCAACAGGTTGGAGTGCCTGTTGTGGACCTCAATTTTCTGATTCCATTGCTCCTGGGAAGAAAGATCTATGCCTTTGTGATCCCTGCCAATTGTGGATAGTTGTGTCTGAGATATGTCTTTTTTTCTCCCCCCACCTTGGTGAGACTCTACCTATGGCTCTCCTACCTATTTCAATGCTGTCTTTTTATTCTGTGTTGTGGAGGATCTGTTTATCTAGTTTTCATGTCCATTATCCCATATTTAGTTGTATACCTTTGTGTCCATGGGAGATGGTGAGTTTAGGATATTCTAACGCCACCATCTTGAACCTTTTCCAGACTGCCTGGGTCTTAATTTTAAATCATCAAGATCATTGATCACTAATCATTAAGTAAACCATATAACAATCTGTTTATCTTTTTTATGTTTCAGTTTTCTCACCTATAAAATGGGAAAATAATAGCACTTACCTGATGAAGACAGATTTAACATTTCCCTTCAACTTGACTAAATTTTAGACAGGTTTCTTCCTGACTGTAGGCCCCTGACCTCCCTTGTATTAAAGCATTTACTTTAGAAAATGTGTAATTGTCAATTCTTTCTCTGTCCTTCTGAGATGTAGATTTTCTCTTGCTAGTTTTCTCTTGCTAATTTTACAACCTAGAAATATCTTTCTCAGGGATCTGGGAGCCACACCTTTGAAATGTAACCATCAAGGAAAATAATGCCCCTCTGCTCCTAGTCTTTATAAGATGATGGGAGCCAAACTTCAATAAGTGCCAATTAGCAAACACATATCCTAGTCATACTGACCAATCTCCTCCTTGATGTTCTCCAGTACTTTTCCGCTATCTCACCCAAGTGCTTAAAAACTCACCCGTCTTTTGTTTCAGCAGAGTTAAGTTCAATTTCTCTCCCTTACTGCAGGAGTCTTCAATAAAGTCTTCCTTGTTTGATGTCTCCTGTACAATTTTATTTGATACATTTAGAGCAGTTTTATAAATATTAAGTGTGTTCATCTATGTAAAATGTTTAAAACAATGTCTGACATGTGGTACTATATAAGATTTACCTATATTTGCGATCATGCAAAATGTAATGTTAACCTTAATTTTTAGCTGACTTAGCCATCATTCTTCCTCTAAGCATACGTGACACTATGTTAAATTAAATTTCATATTGTTCCCTGAACACAACCAGCTCATTTACACTTTTTGTTTTTACACATTTTTATTTGTTTGTTTAACAGTTGCTTGGCTGTTCTTCTATCCTTACTGCAAGGCTCAAATCTGTTAGCACCAGCCATAGGAAACCTTACTTTTCTTGAGGAAGAATTCCTTATATGCTACTTCTTTGCTCAGTCAAGTCCCCCTCCCTCACTGGGCTGTAATTCCCTTGTAGGTAGGTAGAGTATTGTATTAATAGATTGTTTGAAACATTAAAGGATTTGTTGTATTAATGAGTGCCCATTACTTGCAAATTACTATGTTATTAAATATAATCATGGTTTGTTTCAGTGAGCATTGATTATTTTTAAAATGTTAAGATCTTTAGAAATCAAAATATTTATCCACATAATTTTAAACTAAAGTCAAAGGTAATAAATCTTCTGTGGTAATGATCTGAGTGCAAGTGATGCTGGCTTTCTTCACATTCTCGTCCTTGGTTCAGTTGCTCTTGAACAAGTCGATGCAGCTCTGTAAGAAGGGGGAGACATTGTTCCTGGCATGCTTTACTTCCAGTTCAGACATGTCAATCAGATTCTTCCTAAATGCTGCCACTCTCTTTCGTTTGAAACTGATTGGCTCTCCTTTTGCAGATTCAGAAAGCTGTTCAAATTTTTGGCAGCATTCATGTTGGTGTGCCTCAGCTAGCCTGATGTCTTTGTTTTTTAACCAGGCCTTATCCAATGCCTTGTTTGAATTCTCATAGTCAATGAGGGCATTGGTACATCTGTATAAGAGATCCTTAGCAGCCTCTATGCAGTGTTTTCCTTGTTTCTCTCATTCTCCTAAGCATCAACTTTTTTTTTTTTTGTATTTTATTCTTTACTTGAATGCCTCTTTTTATTGCTGTTTCCAATCTAAAGTTATGGATACAAACAGTTCTAGCAATATTACCGCATTAGGCTCTAAAAATTCTAATGCTGCAGAGCTATTTGAAGGACACCTTTTCTCTCTTGTAGCTAATATTTTTGAAAGATTTAGAAAAAAAAAATTCACAAAAGTGCATTGCCTCAGGTGGTTTCTTTCTGTAAAATTTCCTGTGGACATTGAAAGTATTAGCTTTGTTCCTATTAGCTTTACTGTGAGGTATTTGGCAGAAACACAGAGAGGTGGATAAAGAGTAGAGTTCAGAACCCACTTTGTGAAAACACCTGCTAAGAGAGGTATTCTCAAATCCCTTGACTATATTTACTTGTAAATTTGCTAGGATTTTTAAGTTTTAGGTGGAAAGATCTCTCTTCAATGACTATATATATATATATATATATATATATATATATATATATATCAATAGATAGATAGATATAGATATAAATAGATAGATAGATAGATATAGATATATATACAAAATAGGATTTCCCATTGATCAGAAAGTAGGAAGCAGTTGCCAGGTAAGAAATAGTTAATGCAGCAAAGATCTCGAGTAGGAGAAGCTATAGCCTCAAATTCTAAAGACAGCTGACTACATACTATCTGTGGAAAGAAGGAAGATCATGTTTCAGAGTTTCAATTTCTAGCACCTATAAAATGAGTTATAAAGTGACACATTTAGGGTCATCCAAAAAGGAAAAACAGAGTTATGTGTTTGAAAGCATTTGGAATAACATGTGGCATAAAATAGACATAAACTATCTCTCCAATATTTTGGGGGAAAAAAGTCTATCCTTGCTTCTCCCTATTTCCTTATTTCCAATTCTCCTTTCAACTACTTGCAATATATTTCCTCCTTTTAAGCTGATTTTCAAATAACACTATAATAACCATATAATTGGTAGAAATAGAAATTCCTTGGTTTTCACCTTATGTTACTTTTTTACTAGTAATGTCATTTTTGTCTTATATGAAGTTTCCATATAGAGCTGGGTCTTGATATTCTGCTCAATAGTCTAGTTTTGTGCATATAGCAAGCTATTTTATTTACATTGGAAAATAACTTTTGATCTACTATGTGGCAAGTCCTCATAATGCACTGTTCTTCATCAAAAAATGTCTTGTTGACTCCTGAACATCTATATTTCTGACAAATTTTAGTATTAATTGCCAATTATCCCCCTCCAAAAAAAAAAAATACAGTTGGGTTTTTGTTGGAATAGTCCTTCCTATATTGAATAATTTGGGAGGATTGATATCCCTATGCTATTAAGTATCTTTACCCAATATTTTGTACGTCCTTTTATTTCATTAGATTTTTAAGTGACTTTCAATAAACCTTTACAGCTTAATTCTCAATATCTACACAATTGTTTTCTATTTATTCCTCAATATTTTATATTTCTACTTCTTAGGCAATAGATATATTTCTTAAAATTATATTTCCTGTTTCTTGTGGTGATATATAGAAGTGAACATAATTTTTATAGATTGATTTCATGATCCAGCAGCTTTGTCAAACTCTTTTGGAAATGTTCATGATTTGTTCATAAATTACTTTGAAGATAGAAAATATTATCTATGGACAAGTTATTTGAATAGGAACAATGATTGTTCCTTTCTTTCCAACCATTATATCTTTTATTCTATTCATCTTATTCCTAAAAGAGAAAGATGTATGCCTGTATATGTATAAAATACTATATAACATCTTTTTTTAAAACATTCTTTTCCCATAAAGGCTATTACAGAGTATTAAGTAGAGTTCCCTGTGCTATACAGCAGGTTCTTATTAGTTATTTATTTTATAAATAGTAGTGTGTTTATATCAGTCCCAATCTCCCAGTTTATCCCTCCCACCATAAAATACTATATAACAACTTGTTTGAAAAACATATGACTCTCTAAAGCCAAAAGTGTAACATTGTCTTGTAAGGTTTTTTTTTTTTTTTGGTATGTAGTTGTCTTACATATAATACCAAACAAAAAAGAATAATGGTAGGTGGAATCATACATGGACCTAAATGATTGCAAAGTGTCTGAAGTTTATTAGAAAAGGCAAAAAATGAAGCCAAATTAATTGTGAAAATGACATACCTTATATATTGTAACTGCTAGAGAAATGACTAAAATGCATAGTGAAAAAGCAAATAAATAAAATGGAATTCTAAAAGCAAATTTCAAATAATACCAAAAAAGGAATGAAAGGGCAAACAGAGGAACAAAATAAAATGGGGGGGAGGGTGAAATGGAAAACAAATAAAAACATGATAGACAAATTTAATAATCAATAAAGTTATTAAATGAAAATGGAGTTTCCAATCAAAAGGTGGAATGGCTATAAAATAAGACTCAACTCTATGTTATCTACCAAAGACAACCCTTTGAAAATGGACCAAAAGGTTTAAATTAAATGAATGGTAATGCCATGAAAACAATTTAGAAGACTAAATATGATAAATACAGGATACAATTTTGTCCAGTACACATGGTATGATCCCTAGTAATGACCATATGTAGTACCAAAAAAAACTTAATAAATTTAAAAGCATATAATCTATACACACCTAAAAATTCATGAATCAATGAAGAAATACAAATTGAAACTTCTGATAGCTAATTTTATGTGACAAATTTACTGGGCCAGGAGTTGTCCAGATAGTTGACTAAACATTTTTCTGAATGTTTCTGTGAGAGTATTTTGGATAATATTAATCTTTAACTTAGTAGACCGAGTAAAGCAGATTGTCCTCTTTAAAGTGGGTGGGCCCCATCTAATCAACTGAAGACCTGAATAAAACAAAATGCTGACCCACCTCCAAGTGAAAGAATTCCTCCTGCCTGACAGCCTTCAACCTGGGATATTGACATTTTCCTGCCTTCATTTCTTCCTGGGACTTGAGCCTTCAGACTGGAACTATACCATTAGGTCTCCTGGATCTCAAACATTTGGAATTACTGGAACTACACTATCAGCTCTCTTAAGTCTTCAGTTTGGCAACTCACCCTTTAGATATTGAGAATTTTCATCTTAATAATTATGTGAGCCAATTTCTTATAATTATGTGTATATTCACAAACACACACACACACACATCCCACATATATGCATATACATCACAGATACCTTCTATTTGTTCTGTTTCTCTGGAGAATGCTGATTAATAAAAAACTAAAATATATTTCAAACTGAGTAAAAATGAAAATATATCTAAAATGTTAGCAGAGGATAAATTAAAAAAAGTGAAAACCTTATGGGACTAAATTTATATTAAAAATAAAAAGTCCAAAATCACTTACATAAAGTTCTAATTTCAAAGCTAGCAACAACAACAACAAAAAAAATCACAAACTAAAATGAAGGGTGAAATTAATAAAGGCAAGAACAAAAAACAAAATAAAAATTGACAAAAAATAAAATTAACAAAGCCAAAACCTGGATCTTTGAATAGAGATAAACAAAGAACAAAACAAGGGAATTAAAAAAAAAAAAAAGCAAACTACTAAACTCTAGCCATATTGATTAAAGGAGAATTAACACATATGAGGTATATCAATGAAAAAATATTTTTTATTACAGAATCTATACACATAAATATAATAAGAAAGACATACATAACACTACGCCAATGTATTTACATTTAACTATATTTTTAATATAATCATAAAATAAGATTTAATAAAAGTATCTGAAAAATCTAAAGATTATTTTCAATGATTACTAAATATAAATTCTGAGTGATAAAAGAATATTGGTTTATATTTTACTGACAGTATTTTTAACTTTATCTTAAAAGCTAGTGGAAATTATAATTAACAGACTCTTAGGGTCAGTAAAGTATTATCTACATTTGTAGGCTTAGGGTTATTATAAGTTTCTGGTGAATCGTTATCATTCATCACGTCATGATCTTAAACTTATTTATATTTTGTTTATTAAAGCTAACTTATCTAAATTAACATAGTATATTACTTTTTTGCTTTTATTTACTGATATGTTATATTCAATCTTTCTTTTTCTTAGATTTCTGTGTCTTGTAACCACAGATGGATTTTATTTTTTTAAGGGAATTCCTTTATTATTATTATTATTATTTTTTGGCTGTGTTGGGTCTTTGTTTCTGTGCAAGGGCTTTCTCTAGTTGTGGCAAGCGGGGGCCACTCTTCATCATGGTGTGCGGGCATCTCACTATCGCAGCCTCTCTTGTTGTGGAGCACAGGCTCCAGACACACAGGCTCAGTAGTTGTGGCTCACAGGCCTAGTTGCTCCGCGGCGTGTGGGATCTTCCCAGACCAGGGCTTGAACCCGTGTCCCCTGCATTAGCAGGCAGACTCTCAACCACTGAGCCACCAGGGAAGCCCCCAGATGGATTTTTAATTCAACTTTTTAAAAAAATCCCTTTCAGAAAATAAGCCACAGACTTGGAGAAAATATTTGTAAAAGACTTATGAAGAACTATTATCCAAAATACACAAAGAACTCTTAAGACACAACAATAAGAAACAAACAACCCAATTAAAAATGGGCAAACACCTCACCAAAGAAGATACACAAACAGCAAATAAGCATAGAAAAAGTTTCTCAGCATCATTTGTAATTGGGAATTGAAAATTAAGACTATAATTAGACTTCAGTACACACCTATCAGAATAACAAAACCCCAAAACACTGACAACACAAAATATTGGTGAGGATATGGAGCAATAGGAACACTCATCCACTGCTGGTGGAAACAGAAATTGGTACATCCACTTTGGAAGACAGTTTGGCAGTTTCTTACAAAATTAAGCATACTCTTCTATACAATCCAGCAATCACAATTGTATTAGGGTTTTCCAGAGAAACAGAACCAATAGAATATATATATATATATATATATATATATATATATATATATATGTGCGTGTTTATAAATTTATTATAGGGACTGGCACATGTGATCATGGAGACTGAGAGTCCAACAATCTACCATCTGAAAGCTGGAGAACCAGGAAAGCCAGTGTTAAATTCAAAGTCTGAATATTTGAGAACCAGAGGAGCCAACGGCGTAAGTCTCAGCATCTCCAGGCCAGGGAACCAGTAGTTTCAATGTCCAAAAGTAGTAAAAGATAGAAGGCCCAGTTCAACAAGAAAGGGAATTTGTCCTTCCTTCACATTTTCATTCCATTCACTGCTCAGTGGGAATAAAACGCTAATTCTTTACAGAAGCCACCTCACAGACACACCCAGAAATAATGTTTTAACAGCTATTTGGGCATTCTTTAGCCCAGTCAACAAAATGGTCAATAAAATCAGCCATCACAATGCTCTTTGAAAACCTGTCCACACAATAACCTATACAGGAATGTTTATAGCAGCTTTATTCATAATTGTCAAAATTTGGAGGCAATCAAGTTGTCCTCAAACAGGTTAATGGACAAATAAACTGTGGTACATTCAGACACTGAAATATTATTTCAACACTGAAAAGAAATGAGCTATCAAGCCATGAAAATACATAGAAGAACCTTAAAAGCATATTGCTAAGTGAAAGAAGCCAACCTGAAAAGGCTATATACTGTTTGAATCTAATTACGTGTCATTCCGGAAAAGCAAAACTATGGAGGTAAAAGATCAGTAACCATCAGGGGTTAAGGGGTAGGGAAGGATGAATACGTGGACCACAGATTTTAGAGCAGTGAAACTATTTTGTATGATATTATAATGGTGGATACAAGTCATTATATATTTCCCAAAACTCATAGAACATACAACACCAAGAGTGAACTCTAAAGTATGAACTTTGTGTGATGATGTGTCAATGTGTTTTCATTAATTATAACAAATGTACCACTCTGTTGCAAGATATTCATAGTGGGGAGCTGTGTATTTTAATGTGGAAGTGAGTGAGAGAGAGTGAGAGAGAGAAAAATGTTTCTATGTAAGTATTTAGGATTATAATACTATATTGAACTTAAATAAAATCACTCAGTAACAGTAGCTTAAACATCAAAGATGTTTGTAGCTTAAAGATCAAAGTATAGATCTCATTCAGGAGGTCTTCTGGAGGCATGTAGTCCCGGGCTGATATGACAGCTCTATCCTATAAAGTAGGCAAGGACCCTGGATCTTTCCTCCTCACTACTGCATAATTTTTAGGTTATGTCTTTGTTTTTATAAGTTGAGATGACAGCATTCATTTTCCAAGTAGTAGGATAGAGGAGTGAAGAAGAAGCAAATGGTCCTCAAGGATATTCTCTTCCAGAAATATCTCTATAAGCTATCTTATCACATTCACTTGAATTTCATGGCTACCTCTAACTGGCAATGAGCCTAGGAAAAATTATAATATTGATTCTGGCAGGAAAGATTCTATTCATATAGATGAAAGATGAACATGCATTGGGGTATCACTCTCAATTTCTTCCACAATCTACATTTATTCATATTTCCCATGTTTCTTAAATGCTGACATAAAGGTGAAGGCATATTTAGTTATGTGATTTATACTCTGGATAAAGGAAATATAAGCCAAGTGTTTGCAATGAATATAATTACTCCTAGTTATTAAGAGGACCTATCTCTAGCAAGCTAGCTAGCTATGAATCCATCCATAATGTCTTTCAGCTAACCACACTTAAAGATTGGTGTTTTATTGTTATAACTAAGTTATTTTTCAATGGAAGAGAGGAAACTGATCATATAGGAAAACCTTGGTGTAATTTGGTTTCCTAAGTAATCTGTGTTCAAATTGGTTCAAGAACAACACCTACTGTAGAATGTAGTGTTTATGAGCAAAAGTCTAGAATCAAATAGAACTGATTTCACATCCCAGGTCAAATACTTACAATTTGGAAACTGAGTAAAATAATTAATCTAAGTATTTCTGACCATAAATATTATAATTTCTAGAAACAGGTTAATATAAATTAGAGATGCTATGAAGATATCGGGTTATCAGTTAGAATAATCATTTCCAAATAAGAGAAGCCACATTTGCAAAACAGTTTAAACCAAAAGAACTGTATTATACATTAGTTAATTCATAGGAACTTTAGCATGAGAAGAGAATTAGGGCTATAGACTATAAACACAAATAAAGTTTAAAACAATAGGCTTAATTTTCTATGTTGAAAATAATACAAGAGACTTCTCCCCCTCCCTTTTTCTTAGAGAATTTATCTTAGAAACATGTAATTATAAAGTACTTTCTCCTCCTTTGAAACAGATATAAATTCCTTGAAACTAGATGGTCATTTACTCAGCTCTATTATGGCAGGTATACCATTTTAGGGACTCAGGAACGATCTAACAGAAATGCAAGCATTAAGGAAGATAGCACCCCTATCTCCCAGTTTCTGTGGGAGAATAAAAACTTAATTTCAGTGGGTGCCTTCCTCTGGGTTGCAAAAATACTTTCTGTGGTAAAGATATGGAAAATTTGTTTTTCCTCTGGATGAAGTCAAGTAGCTAACACAGATGACATCTCAATTCAGGTGTATCTAAGATGAACTATGTGTGACAAATGATGCCCTCAAGTCCTCTGACTTGAGGACTGGTCATTGTTTATCATGAGAATAAATAAGTAATGAGTTGTATCTGCTTGGGTATATAAAAGTGTGAGATTTCTTTCTGTCTTTACAACTTCTTAGTGGATTGCCTGTGATGTTGCCTCGCGTTCTGATTTAATGCTCATTCAATCATAAAATGTCTTCTTTCTCTGCTACCTTTGTGGAGAGGTTTTCTGGCATGGGAAAAGATTTTCTTTTTAATTATACTTCCCGAACAATTTTAAAACATAATTTTGTCAAATGCACATGAACTGCTTCAAAATATTTGGCTGGCTAAGTGAGGGAGCAAGGATTTTCAGCTTGTACCACTAAGTGAGCTACAACCTCTGACATTACTGCCTCTGAAAGAAGAATGCCTCCCCACCATACTTTACCATCCTTACAAGAAGGAAACTGTTGAACATCTTTTTATGTGACTATTTTACACATAAGTCTTGAACAGGTGCATCTGATTGGTAAAATTTCGGTCATATTTCTGAATTCTAGCTTCAAGGAAACCTGGAAGAATGTGTTTTCATTTCCTAACCTGAGGAGGCAGAACAAAGAAAAAAAATGTGGCAAATTAAAAGAGCTGGTTTTCCAAAAAACATAAACAATGACCATCAATGTTCACTAATTGGCTCTAAAATGAAGACATCTGCCATTCTTTTGCATTTAAATTTCCAAGAAATAATACCAACAAAAATAAATACAAAAAAATAAACCAGGCTAAAGTATATATCTACGAATTAAATTAAAAATGTAATGTCATCTTTGGATTCCTTTCTCCATTCTTACTAGCATAAAAATAGAAACAAGTGAAACAACCTTGGGGATCAGGTGTTGAGGTAGTATAGCCACCCCATCAGCCCTAGACTACTTACCTTGGACTGTTGTGCGAGAGAAATAAGCTTTACTTTATTGAAAGGCTATTGTAGATTGGGTTCTTTTGATTACAACAGCATAGTCCATATAATGGTTGTTTGGTGTTGTTGTAAGCTAAATCCTAAAATGCAGAACATTTAGTGTGGCATGCGAAGCAGTTGTCACAGGCTGAACAGACAGCAAATAAAAGTGGGAACTTTGCAAGTTAGGGTTATGCTCAGAAAGGATCTTTGAGTATTAAACTTTCACATGATTGATTGAAAGCAAATAATAACCAGAGCTTAATGAAGTTTGAGGAAGTTGTATTGCCAAAGAAATTACAAATGTGATAACAGAAGCTTGGGACTGTTTAATACTTAAAGTAGCCTCAGTATCCTCGACCTACAGTAGCAGGAGTGAGCTGTTAAATGCTATAAATACCCAGGAAAGCATACTTCCTAACATCCTCTTTAGATATTATCTTAAAGGACATTAGATAAGGAAGACCTAAAGAAAGAACAAATTCAAAGACTATAAATCAGGGGTGCCGAACCCCTGGGCCACAGACCAGTACCGGTCCGTGACCTGTTAGGTACCGGGCCACACAGCAGGAGGTGAGCAACGGGCAAGCGAGTGAAGCTTCATCTGCCGCTCCCCATCACTCTCCATTGGTCACATTACCACCTGAACAATCCCTCCCCATCCGTGGAAAAATTGGCTTCTATGAAACCGATCCCTGATGGCAAAAAGGTTGGGGACCCCTGCCATAAGTGAAAAGATGCACATAGGAGTTATTATAAAGCAGCCTCAGGGGTAGCCAAATGGGTCACTATGGAACAACTTCACCAACAGTCACTTCCCTCCTGAGATCTACTTACAAGAGGGCATTGCCCTGGGGCCTGGGGCTTCAGAATCCTCATGTATCTCAAAATACATACACCAAAAAAGTACCAAAGAATGCATAGATACCCATAAGACTCAGGGTGCTGTGCTAAGTAAGCCATACCTCTACCCGAACACTTTGTTTTTTTGTGGATGGTACTGTTACTAGAGGACATTGCTTCTGAGAGAAGGGAGGAGTGGAGAGTAGAAGTATGGAAGTTAAAGAAAACACACATTAAGGTTATTTCCGTATATTTTCAGATAAGTAAGAATTCAACAGTCTTCCATAGCAACCTATAATTTTTGGATAGTGCCTGGTTTTCAACTTCTTGTTTCTTTTTGTATCCCACTACATGTTGCTGGAATTGCTTGCAAATTATGGCAGTATTTCCAACAGGTTCACAAGATAGCTATGGTACATTTTGCAATCTTAATTCATATTATTTTAATTTAAATATAGGTATAAGCATTATACCTATAAAATGTAATACTATTTTTTTTATTTTGAAACTTTACAGATAATAAAAACCTAGAGCGCATAACTTTGTGTTGGAATGAGGAGACATGGTCTCAAAGGTGCTGATAGCAGTGACATTGTTTGGAATAAATCAAAGAATAAATATTATATTTTCTGGATCTGCCTCAAATAGAATATCTTGCTGATGTTTTTATCACTTCTTGCATTAAAGTCATTTAAGAACAAATTCTGAGAAAGTCAACTAAATGTTATTAAAATGATTAGATTTAATTTAAATTATTTGAAATTTTATATGAGCTACAAGAGAAGGAGTTACCAAAATAACAAAGTATTCCTATATAAAGAGGAAATTGTGACCATTGACAGATATAAAAATTAATTTTGAATATGGTTTTTACAGTTTTTTAATATGAACTGTTGATTATTATGAATATTACTGGGAAAAGCTTATAAAAATAGGTCTATGATTAGCTATTCTACTTCAAAATATTCTTTAAAAATTTAGAAAAATGATTTATGTAAACTGAAAGAAAGTAGGTATGAAATATGCAATAAAAGTGACATCTCAAGAAAATATAAGAAACTTAGAATAAGGAAATAAAAATGTATAAATGGGGGCTTCCCTGGTAGCGCAGTGGTTGAGAGCCTGCCTGCCGATGCAGGGGACGCGGGTTCATGCCCTGGTCCGGGAAGATCCCACATGCCGCAGAGCGGCTGAGCCTGTGAGCCATGGTCGCTGAGCCTGCGCGCCCAGAGCCTGTGTTCTGCAACGGGAGAGGCCACAACAGTGAGAGGGCCGCGTACCGCAAAAAACAAAACAAAACAAAAAACAAAAAATGTATAAATGGAAAAATTCATCAGCAAGGAAACTCCAAATAAAATTTTATGAAGAATATTTGTAAGGCCACTATAGTTTGCCATGGAGTCTTAACTGAAGAGAGTATTAAACCAATTAAGCAATGTATTACTATTCTCATTTTTATAATAAAATACCAGTAGTGAACATCTTGAAACAGGAAGAATATAGGAAATATTGTTTGGCTCTAAATGTTCATTTAAGACTGATTTAAAAAATCAGGATATAACAAATAGTAATTGATATGATAGACTCAGAATATTGTTATAAAATTTTCTGCAATTACGGGACAACATGTAAAATTCATGGTTGATTTATGAATCTAAATATTGTACTACCATGTTTATTAATAATTCCAGTTGCTACTGACTCAGCAGAGGGACTTTTTCCAAACTGCACTGAAGCAAAAACTACAAACTATAATAATTCAAGAATAGTAGTCTAACAAACCATACTATCAACAGAATACAATTTATGATACTTGGTAGTTAATCCAAATGTGGATGGCT
This sequence comes from Stenella coeruleoalba, assembly GCF_951394435.1. Classification (NCBI taxonomy): domain Eukaryota; kingdom Metazoa; phylum Chordata; class Mammalia; order Artiodactyla; family Delphinidae; genus Stenella; species Stenella coeruleoalba. The sequence continues at coordinate 36,689,328 of NC_137164.1, read as the reverse complement.
GATTAACAGAACACTGAAATAAGCAATAATATTTACATTTTGTAGTCTTTAAAATCTTTAGCTGACTTTAAATCTTACAAAGTCTATAGATTTATTTTTAAATTTTTGTTGTTGTTGTAAGGAAGGTTTGTTTTTTCAAGTTAGGACCACATAACATACTGGAACAGTTGGCACTATATATATAAATTTAAAGAACTTAGATATATTGTATGTGGTCCTCTTTTTGTACTTTTGGCCCAGATCCCACAAATTTTAAGGGTGTGCTTATGCCATTTCAGGTAGTATTCAAAATTGCTGACCAGAAACATTTTTCAATTTCTGTGCATGCCTGACTGCTGTGTTTTCTATTTTTCCAGTTTTTGAATGAGATCATTTATTGTGCCTATCCTGTCTTTATTCTTTTTTGAATACTTAGTTTGAAAAAAAGCAAGACAATTTATTAGCTTATAGTTTGCTGGATTTTTCAAGGAGCCACATCCATATGTCAGGGGGAAGACTAGGCTTCATGAAGATATCCCAGACTTCCAATTGGATGCAGTACCTGGATGAGACTTGGATTATCCTTAGGGAAGGAACTAGTGTGCTCAAGATCTAGAAGATATGGAATATGGTAGAAACTTGTAACAGCCTTCCAGTAACCATATTTCATTTCTTCCTTTTAGAGTGGAATCCCTGATCTTTTCTCAGGTCCGTAAGTGCCCAGCTAGAGTCTCATTCTGTTGGAACACTGGCTACATTATGAGCAGGGGTTAGTGAGTGAACATGGCAGCCTTCTTACAGACTATTGTCTGTATTCCAGACACTCACTTCCTCTCTTCCCTCCTATAGATAGGTACTTGGGTAATTTGCTGAGATATGGTGATGTCTGGAGAAACTGCAAAATCCTTGTGATAAGCATGACTGAGCTGCCCTACCAGCTTCCCTCTACATCAAGGGTAGAGAAATTGCAGCCTACAGACAGCTTTGTAAACAAAGTTGTATTGGAACACAGCAATGCTCACTCATTTATTTATTGTCTACTGCTACTTTTAAGCTACAATAGCAGAGTTGAGTATCATTAACAGAGACCATATAGCCTTTACAGCAAATTTTGCTGCATTATGTATTACATTATTAAATAAAAAGAAATACATTTATACAAATGATTATATACTGAGTATATTTGTCTAACAGATTAGCATCTAGCCAAATTAATGCAATCACTATGACTGAAAAAAATTCCTTAACTGAGGGTATCTAAGGGACAAGCCCCCCTCCCCCTGCAAAAGCAAAGAAATGAAAGATAATTAAATTCAAGTTTTAAACTACTCTATGAAGGCTAGAAGCCTAGATGCCATGAAAGCTATTGAGTGATAGGTGTCAATCATTGACAGAGCATGACATTATATAAAAGCTGTTGTAATGTTGGATAGTAGCACTGTGAGAAAATTTTCTCATGGAATTTCTTTACCCAATTAAAAGAAAGTGAAAGTCTATTGAATTCAAGCTTTGAAATACTGTAAGAATGGAATATTGTCTAATGTGGAAGCTAAATCAAAGCAGAAAAATTAAAGACAAAGTCAGCAACAACATATATTAGTAAACAGTATTAGAGTTCTTAGCAATATGTTACACTATTATTTTTTTAAATGAATAAGATGAACTATTTATAGAAATGGAACTTACTATAGAGTAGGACTTCAGTGACTTTCTGCTTGTGGTTTAGGTGAGTTGTATGACAGAAAGGGTATCTATCACTAATAGTTTTGTTATGCACAAAATTATAATTTCTATTATGTGACTTAGGTGATTCAGAAGCCTTACAAAATGTTTAATATTCCAGCTTCCAATGCAACTAGAACTATTTCTGTAAAGTAAATATACTCATGGTTGATTGAATCATAAATGCTAACACCCATAGATTTCAGAAAGATTTAAATTCTTTCTAGAAACAATTGTTTCTAGAAATCTATAAATGTTTATGCTTCTTTCAATGCCTGTATACTTCAGAAGGAAATTATCTTGAAGGTATTCAAGTTTATTTTTTTTCTCAAAATTAAACAGACCAGCAATGCACTGGTTGTAGCTGTGGTAGTGGTGGCAGAGCCCACAGTGGAAGCTGGAGCAGGTGGGGTGGGAGATTTAGATGACACAAGAGGGTGGGGAGTGAGTCTATAGAGGAGCAGAGCCATGACAGTATCTCTGTCCTGCTTGTGATGCTCATCCAGATGAGCTTCTCAGCACTGGAGACTGACCAGGCCCACAGAACTTAATTCCAAGGAAGAAGACCATAATTCAAAGAAACTGACCTTTGATTCAGTTCTAAGGAGGAAAGTAGGAAAATAATGTGTTTTAGTCTCTTCAGGCTGCTATTACAAATTACCACAGACTGGGGGAACTTTTAAACAACAGAAATTTATTTCTCCCAGTTCTGGAGGCTGGAACTCTAAAATCAGGGTACCAGTATGGTCAGGGGAGGGTCTTCTTCTGGATCGTAGACTTCTCACTGTGTCCTCACCTGGCCAAAGGGGCAAGAGAGCTCTGTGGAGTCTCTTATATTACAGCACTAATCCCATTCATAAGGGCTCCACCCTCATGACCTAATCACCACCCTAAGGCCGCACCTCTTAATACCATCACATAGAGCATCAGGATTTCAACTTATGAATTTTGAGGGAACACAAACTTTCAGACCATAGCAGAGTACAAATTCAAAGTATCTGTTTCAGATGCAGTGCCTGAGAGGAAAAGGGTATCACCCATGAGCCCTGCAAATACAATTCAAAAGATACACATGGACAGCAGTGTTTCTCAGCAGTCATAATGGCAAATGACGATGTGCTTCCCAGAACTGAAGACCTACAAGACACCTGCACTGGTTGTTTCCTTGCAAAGAGATGGTATCATTCCAAAACACAAACAGTTCCCTCAGAACAATTCAGCAAAGAAGCAGCCATTTGGAATCCTAAGGACATTAGTTACATATACTTTAGACAATTATATTTTTAAAGAGATTCAGAGACACTGTCCTAAATTCAATCAAATAAAGCAGACAGTCATAGATGTTTCTGCTTTCTAGAAAACAAAATCCGGGGCTTCCCTGGTGGCGCAATGGTTAAGAATCTGCCTGCCAATGCAGGGGGCACGGGTTCAAGCCCAGGTCTGGGAGAATCCCACATACCACAGAGCAACTAAGCCTTTGCACCACAACTACTGAGCCAGTGCTCTAGAGCCCGTGAGCCACAACTACTGAGCCCATGTGCCACAACTACTGAAGCCTGCACACCTAGAGCCCATGCTCTGCAACAAGAGAAGCCACCACAATGAGACACTGAAGCACTGCAAAGAAGAGTAGCCCCCACTTGCCACAACTAGAGAAAGCCCATGCAACAACGAAAACCCAACACAGTCAAAAATAAATAAATAAAATAAATAAAAAACAAAGAATAAATAAATAAAAGAAAACAAAATCCATCTTAGACTAATGTAGACAACAGCCATTCAAAAACTTCTGAATGTTCTAGTAGAGATGTTGTATCTTCTCTTTCTCAGAAAATGCCTTTGGATTTAGATTTAATTCATATTTTCATAAATAACAAGTTTGAATATCACATCTGACAAATATAGTACAGTTCATGTTAAATGGTCATTTGAATCTCACCACTGAAAACTCTACTGTAGGTGTCTCACTGCTCCTACAGCTGCTGCCATCCCCACCCTTCCACCTCTACCTCCCCCCAAACTGCCCATCACAAACCTTACTCCACTTGTAAATTGTAACTCCAATTTTCCCAGCTCTACAGATGACCAGGAGACACAAAACCTACCTGTTTAAATCAAAACAGTGTCATCTATGAGAAACAGCAAGGCACATTTGTAGGGCTTCTCTGGAAACGTATCCCTTGGTTAGGTTCAAGTAAAGTGTCAAATGGCTTTAGAAGAAAATAATTCAATTTCTCACATAAATTCTAAAATGACATCTAAAAAAATAAGAAAAAAGAATCAATTAAAAAACATGATTTTGAGATTATTGAGAAAAAGGAGGAAGACATTAAAAAAGGAGAGGGAGCAAGACAAGGTTACCCACTCTCACCACTATTATTCAATATAGTTTTGGAAATTTTAGCCACAGCAATCAGAGAAGGAAAATAAATAAAAGGAATCCAAATCGGAAAAGAAGAAATAAAACTGTCACTGTTTGCAGATGACATGATCCTATACATAGAGAATCCTAAAGACTCTACCAGAAAACTACTAGAGCTAATCAGTGAATTTGGTAAAGTAGCAGGATACAAAATCAATACACAGAAATCTCTTGTATTCCTATACACTAATGATGAAAAATCTGAAAGAGCAATTAAGGAAACACTTACATTTACCATTGCAACAAAAATAATAAAATACCTAGGAATAAACCTACTTAAGGAGAAAAAAGACCTGTATGCAGAAAACTATAAGACACTGATGGAAGAAATTAAAGATGATACAAATAGATGGAGAGATACACCATGTTCTTGGATTGGAAGAATCAACATTGTGAGAATGACTATACTACCCAAAGCAATCTACAGATTCAATGCAATCCCTATCAAACTACCAATGGCATTTTTCACGGAACTAGAACAAAAAAATTTCACAATTTGTATGGAAACACAAAAGACCCCGAATAGGCAAAGCAATCTTGAGAAAGAAAAACGGAGCTGGAATAATCAGGCTCCATGAATTCAGACTATACCACAAAGCTACAGTTTTTAAGACAATATGATACTGGCACAAAAACAGAAATATAGACCAATGGAACAGAGTAGAAAGCCCAGAGATAAACCCAGGCACATATGGCCACCTTGTTTTTGATAAAGGAGACAAGAATATACAATGAAGAAAAGACAGCCCCTTCAATAAGTGGTGCTGGGAAAACTGGGCAGCCACATGTAAAAGAATGAAATTAGAACACTCCCTAACACCATACACTAAAATAAACTCAAAATGGATTAAAGACCTAAATGTAAGGCCAAACTCTTAGAGAAAAACATAGGCAGAACACTCTATGACATAAATCACAGCAAGATCCTTTTTGACCCACCTCCTATAGAAATGGAAATAAAAACAAAAATAAACAAATGGGACTAATGAAACTTCAAAGCTTTTGCACAACAAAGGAAACCTTAAAAAAGATGAAAAGACAACCCTCAGAATGGGAGAAAATATTTGCAAATGAAGCAACTAACAAAGGATTAATCTCCAAAATTTACAAGCAGCTCATGCAGCTCAATATGAAAAGAACAAACAACTCAATCAAAAAATGGGCAGGGGACCTAAATAGACATTTCTACAAAGAAGATATACAGATTGCCAACAAACACATGAAAGGATGCTCAACAACACTAATCGTTAGAGAAATGCAAATCAAAATTACAGTGAGGTATCAACTCACACCATTCAGAAAGGCCATCCTCAAAATATCTACAAACAATAAATGCTGGAGAGGGTGTGGAGAAAAGGGAACTCTCTTGCACTGTTGGCGGGAATGTAAATTGATACAGCCATTATGGAGAACAGTATGTAGGTTCCTTATAAAACTAAAAATAGAACTACCATACAACCTAACAATCTCACTACTGTACATATACCCCGAGAAAACCATAATTCAAAAAGATTTATGTACGACAATGTTCATTGCAGCTCTATTTACAATATCTAGGACATCAAAACAACCTAAGTGTCCATCGACAGATGAATAGATAAAGAAAATGTGGCCTGTATATACAATGGAATATTACTCAAACATAAAAAGAAACGAAATTGGGTTGTTTGTAGTGTGGTGGATGGCCTTAGAGTCTGTCATACAGAGTGAAGTAAGTCAGAAAGAGAAAAACAAATATTGTATGCTAACACATATATATGGAATCTAAAATTAAAAAGAAAAAAAAATAGTTATGAAGATCCTTGAGCCAGGACAGGAATAAAGGCACAGACGTAGAGAATGGACTTTAATTCACGAGGGGGGGGTGAAGGGTAAGATGGGAGGAAGTGACAGAGTGGAATGGACTTATATACACTACCAAATAGAAAACAGCTAGTGGGAAGCAGCCGCATAACACAGGGAGATCAGCTTGGTGCTTTGCAACCACCTAGCGGGGTGAGATAAGGAGGATGGGAGGGAGACACAAGAGGTAGGAGATATGGGAATATATGTATATCTATAGCTGATTCACTTTGTTATACAGCAGAAACTAACATACCACTGTAAAGCAATTATATTCCAATAAAGATGTTAAAAAAAAAAAAAGGAGAGGGGATTGCCAAGCTAATTGACTAGGGTCTGAATTCCAAAGAAGGAGTTAAAGAAAGTTCATGGAACCTTCATCAAAAATTGAACTTCCAGAGTATTGATGAAATATTTAGCTATCATCTCCCATGAGAAATGCCAGAATCACAACGAAGGCTTCAGTGCTTAGTGTGATTCGTGTAGGACCTTGCAAGCCAGGATAAAGACTGCACCTAGAATATTTATTAAACTGGGTGCACAAGGGAAGCACCCTTCTCCAGTTCAAAATAATATCAGATTGTTCATGACAAAATCTTAAAAGCACATCAAAAGAACAAGCATTCTGGTTACAATTATGATGAAGAAAACTGCAAGTATCTTCCATGACAAGGTAGGTCACATTAAATGACAAATAGATTAATTTCATCAGTGGCAAGTGGAGTCATAACAATAGAACTATTCTTGTCCCAGAAAAGATGAATGTTTTTAAGCTTATTTATTTAATATTTTTAAAAAGCAAATGAACAACAATCAAAATTCATGTTTCACAATATTATTTTACAAATGTGTTGACAGAAGTATCTTTTTATGTTTAAATAACTTTTAAAAACAAAATATCAGCTGATTCTACTTTTATAGCTGAATAGATGAGACATAGAATGTCACAGAAATCATCTATATAAAATAAACAAAATAAGGTACACTGAGAAGAACCCTTTAGAGATTAGTCAAAAAGGATTCTACTAAGAAAATAGTTCAACTGAGAATAGCATAGGACACATTCATAAAACATGAATTCTTCACTAACCAGATAGTATAGTAAGTTTGTGTCAGGTTGGAATGCATTTGTATAAATATATAAGCATAAAATTTTTCATATTTTCACATTTAGACTGAATCATAAAAAGATTGACAATATCCTGGCAGAGGTAAATAATACTGGAATCAGTTGTTAAAGCCTAACATAACAATAATCTAAGGAATTCATTTCTATTATCAGAACATATTTGCACGTACATATTTTTATTCACTTTCCTGGAACACTGTTTGCCTGCCTGGTCTAAATTATCTCACCATTAATGTATATTTATTATTGAGATCTAGTGTCCCTTCATTGAAAATGCCCTCATTCCCTATTCCCTAGCCTGCTTTATTCTTCCAAAACCCCTGGAACTCTTTATTTAACTTTAGCTTCTCCTCAGGACACTATTCTCATTGAGCGACATGCTTCTTGCATGTGCTGTTTTGTACTCAAAGCCTAGTAATATGTGATAAGTTGCAGGAATGTGTTTTTATGGAGTGTATGAATGAGTCATAATACTTTGCAGTTTACAACATTGACATTTTCAATGGTATATAATTGTAAATATATTGAAATATGATGTATGTAATGGTATATAACTGCATATATATATTTATATATATATATCACTTTTTAAAAATCTAAGTTGTTCTGGCAAGATTTCTTCTGACTCCCTTGCTTTGGAATTTTTTGAGAACCACTGAATCATTCTTTTTATAAAGGGAGCTTTGGAATCTGGAGATATTTTCATAAGAAAATTATCTTTCCTACACTTAAGATACATTAACCAACTTTTGAGAGCAGCACAGAAGTCTTTTTCCTAACTATGAAAAAGAAAATAAAAGAAATATTAATGAATCAAGTTCTTGCAGAAGTTTTTATTTATTTTTTGTACAACACCACATATTAACATAGAGCTGTTTGTACAGCTTAGAAAACTAAAGGATTATTAAATGACACAATACTTCATGAAAATTATTCAATATAGAATTTTTTAAACAGAAGTTAATATAAATAGATTAGAACAAGATGTTTTGCATGATATGATTACATTATAGGCATAGAAAATTCCTTGGGTGAAAATGAAACTTCAGATATTTCTCAGTTTATGAGAGAAGAAACTGGAAAAAAGTGTGATGTATAATATATGCTTTCAATTCTCTAAAAGTTGGAACACAATTTACCATCGAGGTTGCCTTTATCTTTGTTCTAGGGAGAAAAAAGCTGTATGGCCTTCATTAATGCAAAATTAAAACTAAAAACTATTGTTAATGAAAGGTTTGCCTGAAGGAATTATTTTTTTCTACAAAAAATATAAAAAGATTGTAATCATTATATGCAGAGTTTCATCTCAACAAGTTTTATTCCTAAATATTTATTTTAAAATAAGAATTAAAACACTATGGTGCTTGTAAATATTTTTTCCATAATTCATATTTTCAAAAATCAAAAACACAGACTCCTGATGATTGGAGTAAGATCTGAAAGCTCTATCTTTCTTTCACTTTTTACTGAAGAAGAGAAGGGAAATGATCTAAAGCGAACTGAATGCAGCTGAAAAGAGACATGATTTACGTGGCATGCGGGGGGTGCTATTTCAAATAAAGTGATTCAGACCTTGGCACACACTGAAAGTCCTTTATTTTATCTTTTGAAGCGGGTAAAGGAAAAAAACACACTCTTCAGGAATGAAGGAAAGATCTCATGCTGGGTGTAGGACAGAATATGGAAGATATTTTCATCTCCCAGAAAGTCAGAGTAGGGCGCACAACAGCAAAGAATGACCGCATGTAGCTCAGAAAGGTGATCAATAGCTCAGGCAGAAGCTGGGTATCAGGAGGAGAATCTCAGAGCACTAGGACTTTAAGTTACTGCTCTGAGCAAACATAAGCTAAAACACAGGGTCATTTTCTTAAACACTTTAGAAATATATTCAGAGTGATAACTTTCCAGTAATTAAGTGTTGTATCCCTGAGCATTTAGAACTTGAAAGTCATATTGCAATGAGACCTCAGTGTACTCACAAGGCTAATGACCAAGACATTTACCATCATGTTTTATCTTGGCATTAATGAAATGCTTCATCTCAGCAATATCCCTTTTCATTAGAGTCTCACCCTGTTTTTCCACCTGTGTTCCAGAAATGGTTTAGAAATTGAGATCACTATTACTGACTGAAATAGAAACAACTATGTGAGTGTCATAATGATCTAGGAAAAACCTATAAGAATCAGGATTGTCAGCTAAAATACAGGATGTCCAGTAAGAACAAATACATTTTTTGGTGTTAATATGCCCTCCGTAATATGGCATGGGATATATGACACTTAATATGAAAAAGTTATGTGGGCTTTATCTGAAATTAAAATTTAATTGGGTATCTTGTATTTATATTTGCTAAATCTGGCAACCCTAACAAGAATGTCTAAGAAATACACTCTGTTATATAAGACAGTGTCTTCCAAATGTTTTCACAACATGACCTTCAGAAAATGAACTATGTCCAGCTGGGGCTGACAAATGGGAGAGGGTACTTGTGTATAGGGGTAGCAAGCCTGGGTTCCAGTTGTTCCCAATACAACAGAAACACAGTATGGTTGACTGTCCATGGTGAGAGAGTCTATTCTCCCGGGTGTAGAATATATCACTGAGGAAAGATATCCGACTTGTTTTACATACATATATGACCTCAGTTTCATTCACAAACATCAATTCCTGAGAAATACTGTAGTTCTATATATTTTCTCTCATTGCCTCATGAAAAACTTTGGGAGGTATTTTAATAAAGAGAGTTGAATTTTTGTAATCAGATAGATCTAAGTGTGAATTTTAGTTCTTCCACTTCCCAACTGTGTGATTTGGGAAAACTATTTTGGTTTGGGAATCTATTTCTAACTCTTTTTTGATCTGTTTCCTTAACTGTAAAATGTACATGAATTGCCTAATGTAGGACTAATATCAAAGTATATGTAAGATCACAAGTGTAAATTCTAATAAGTAGTCACTCATCATTAAAAGATATTTTCACCAAATAATGTGAAATGGATTTCTGTGTAGTTTTCTTTAAAGATTTTATGCCAATGTAGAATGATTCCATTCCTGATGTTGGAAAATAAGAATACATTAGGACTTTCAGTTTAAATAAATGCAATTTTATACATATCCTGAAGAATATGGGTTCTCTCAAGTCTTCACTGAATTAAAGCAGTTTCTCAGATCTACGTCTTTGGGCAATATTATACCACTATCTTCTTTGGAGTTACTTTTACTGAAGGTACTTTGTGGTAATGACATTTGTCTTCAGTGACAGCTGGTTTAAGAAGCAGCTTTATCATGTAAATTCATTTAAATTCAAGAATACTTTTGCAAATCTCATTCATTACTTAAACATTATTTTTTTTTTCATTTTCACCAGGAAATTTATTGAAGAATGTATTCACCCTTTTGTTCCACTACCTTCTGCCATTTTTCAGGCAACTTCATAATTCAATCTTCCCAAACCTTTTTTTTTTTTAACATCTTTATTGGAGTATAATTGAGTTACAGTGTTGTGTTAGTTTCTGTTGTATAACAAAGTGAATCAGCTATATGTAAGTGTATATCCCCATATCCCTCCCTCTTGCATCTCCCAACATTATTCTTTTTATAAGGACCCTTGAGGGAGGTTATCTATCTACCTATCTACCTATGATAGATGTTGATTGTTATTTGGCTTGTGAAACATCCATTGCCATATTATGTTAAGAGCATCCAAATTTATCAATTCATCTGGGATATTATCTCTCCTTGCTGATGGTCACTCTAAATGGGACTATAAATTAAGTAACCTTATTATATGCAAGGTGAAGTGTGGACACTTAAAAGCTATAAGAGTTGGACATTCTCTCCTGAAATTTTGAATCTTGAGCACGGTATAGGTTGGAATTTGTATCAGAAAATCCAAAATAAAGAAAGGTTAAAACATATAAAGATTTGTCTTTCAAATAAAAGCAGTCTGGAGATAGAAGACTGGGCCTGATATGGTGGTCCTGAAGCCAAATCTGGCCACGGTACCTGGACACCGAATTAAATCTCAGACACAGAGTTTTGGGTGAAGTAGAAAAGAATAGCTTTATTGCTTTGCCAGGCAAAGGGGGCCACAGTGGGCTAATGCCTTCAAAACTGTGTGTCCCAACCTGGAGGCTGTAGTGGGAAGTTTTATAGTAATGGGCAAAGAGAGCATGATCAGCTTGTGGACATTCTTCTGATTGGTTAGTGGTGAGGTAAGTGGGAGTCAACATCATCAACATCAACCTTCTGGTTCCAACTGGTCTATGTGCTTGTGGGCAGCATACAGTCAACTTCTCCCACCTGGTGGGGGTTTCAGTATCTGCATAACAGCTCAAATATATAGTTATGTGTATCCATTGATGGGGAGCCAGAACATTGCCTCAAGGCTTCACTATTGTTTCTCTTGACTGTCCCTCCCTTGTCTCACATCCCCTCCCTTCCCTAATTAACAACTGTTCGAACCTGCCTGTTGGAACTCAGGGAAGATCATGGAGGCTGAATGAAGCCTATTTCCTAATCAGAGAAATGGGGGACATAGGGAGGCTTTTGTGCCCAGGAGCCCCACAGTGTCCTGCTCGGTATCAGTTCCATAAATCCCAGGAATCAGATACCTTCTCTTTCTGTTCTGCTCTTCTCACCATGGGTCTTCTATTCCCAAGAGCGGTTCAAGATAGGTAATAGATAGTACTCCATGCATCCATTTTCATTCCACATAGTAAGAATGAAAAAGGAAAAGACAAAAAGTGCATACTAGGTAGCTGTGAAAGAATCTTCTAAGTTTTCCAAAATTTTCTTTATAGCATTTCCATCGCTATTGCAGATGAAAAATATCTCCTGTCATATCAGTAAGCAAAGAATGTTGTAGATGACCATCAAGCCATCAGCCACGGCAGCCACTCCCAGACTATGCACCCTGAGGGGATTCAGGATGGAGAAAAATAAGCTATTGGCCCTAGATGGTTAAGGTGCATATCAAAGGAATAATTTCAATGACCTCAGACTCTTGCATTTTCTAAGTGAGACCTCAGAATTTCATTCATTGGTGAATTGTCATTGAAGCAAAAAAAGGTATTTTTAATTGAGGGCTCATTAAAAAATAGTATATTATGTTTTATTAACGCCCCTCTCACTTCCCCAACCACCACCACCACCACAAAATAATCTGAATGGAGAGAACCAACTATCTGATTTTCATTCCATCCTCCTCCAGTAGATGGCAGTGTGGCTGTGGAGTATTAACTCTCACTAACCTTTTACATATCAGGGTCAATCCTAAATTGTTTTAGTAAAAAATAAATAAATAAAAAAGGAAAAAAGAAAAAGAATGAGAGATGATTCTTCTTTTTGTGAGGTTTCAGAAATTTTCCATTTTTCTACAGTTCCAGGAGCTAAGAGCATGGATCTGTGGCTATGAAATATTTCATTGCCCACCATTAACATATAAAATAGCTTAAACAATATTGAGATTATTACATACATTGCATAAAGCATGTAGAGGAAAATTCCCCATTCCCTTACACTGTATGCACTGTCATTTCTACCACACAAATTCTGAAATAATCACTTCATTTGTGTCAGGCAGTGAATAAAGTGATTGGAGAAACAAAAATGACTACGATTTATATGTTGGTCTTGGTACTTGGAGGTTCTTCTGTTTTTTTCCAGGAGAGAGGGGGTCTCAGAGAAGTTCTAAAATTACCATACAAGGGGTCTTAATAGTCAGTGAATAAATTTAAATATATGGGAAAAGAATGTATTAGAAAAAATAAAGAAACAATGGAAGCAAATGGGAGGCATTCACTTAGAGTCAAGATACAGATTATTTTTTATGATTCTTTAATTTTAGTGAAAAATGAGATAAAGCTGAGCTAAATTTGAGAGGATTATAGGGTAGAAAGACAGTACCTTGTATTTTTGGGGTATGTAGGCCCAAATAAAGAGAAATCAATTTCTGTAGACACTCATATAGAATGAGGGGGAAATCAATTATTTTTTAAGGAAAAGCAGGAAAAACAAGACACTTCACATTTATGTTTATGGTGTCCATAAATATATTTATGTTAATTAAATTTATTCATTTCATCATATAGAATTCTTTCCAAAGTCTCCTGACTCTACTTACTTAGAATTTTTTTCTTTTTTTCCACAGTATTCATTAACTTTTTAATACAAGAAATAACTTAATGATTACCTGTATTATTTATTATCTATCTACTATGGCTAGAATATAAGCTCCAAGAAACAAGAGTTTGGTCATTTGTTCACTAATATATCTGAAGTTCTGAGAAAGGTGCCTGGTGCATAGAAAACATTCACATTAAATACATATATTAATTGTTCCCCAAAACAGTTTTTAAGAAAATGTTTAGATGTATTTAATTGAAACAATTGTTTATATTTCTTAAATTAGATGCAGTATATAAAAGTGTTCTATGGAGTATAATTTTATTCAAAACCATTTTTAAGCATACTGCTAAGCACTTTTAATTATATTTTAAACATGATTTTTTCCCTTTCATATTCTACTAGTTCTTTTACAATGTCAATGTATTCTACTATTCCACATACATTGTAATTCTATGCCTCAACTTAAGGAAATAATTAGCCTATGCTGGTTAGTCAGTCAGTCAGTCAGTCATTCAGCTAGGGCTTGAAGTAGACACACATCCTTATTGAAAAATAGAATAGCTAAATTCTAATGAAAGTGAAGTATTAGTTAAAACACACTGAGCTTAATGAGCCTAGAATAAAATGAGGTGGTTAATGCATTTACTAAAGTTGACCAATGGTCAGCAAATGTAGAGGCTTATGCCTATATTTTGTCATCTCAACATAAAAGTTTATTCTCCAGAAACGAGCCTCATTAAGTATTCTTAATATGTTTAAAAAGAGTCATCAGTCTTGAAAATAAATACAGTTGATAAGGTTGTCAAACTTAGAAGATAACTTTTGGGCAGGCATGAGGCTTAGAGAAGACACAGCAACTACTTATCCAATGAACTACATAATATCTTGGTATTCTTTCCTTTTTTCAATATTTAAAGAGCATCTATATCTCTAATATTTGGAGAGAAAAGGCAGAGGATTATGATCTCTGCAGTGAGATTCTGACTAGGAAACTGAATGTAGAATAGATTTTTAAGAAACCAGAAAATAACAATCCACTTAGATTTTATGATATCTTCCTCATCAGACATTTCTAATTTGCAGTTTCTGTCATAGAGTGGCTGCCAATATATATTTCCTGGATGAATGTGTGCAGGAATAAATCAGGGCATACAAATATATTTTATTTCCTTTTTTTTTGCAAATTAAATTCATCATAATTGCATATTTGTATTTTTTTTTAAAAAATTACTGAAATATAGTTGATTTACAATGGTGTGTTAGTTTCAGGTGTACAGCAAAGTGATTTAGTTATAAATATATATTTTATATATTGTTTTTAACAAAACTCTTGAATATACAATTCATCCTCAGGAGATATATGTTTAAATTTAAAATATTTTAAACATTGTTTTGAGAAATTATTTCCTTATTCTCAGTTTTGATTCACTATATGATGCTTTGTATTTCAAATTTAGATAGATAAATAAATCAGTTTATGATAACATTTCATTAACAACAGTTTATAAATTTGTAGCAAATAAAGAAAATTAAACTAAAAATTTATATTGTATATCAAGTTATCTAAGTTATCTGTGAACTTGTAAGAAAACATAAATTTTAAGTTGACACATTTATACTTAAAGAAAATGCATATTTTAAAAATTGTCCAACAAAATGAAGACACCGTATTTTTACTTCATGCCTTTTTATATTATTCAAGTATCCTAAAACTACTGAATTGTTTTCTTAAATCTTATGAGAAATGAAAGTATTTTCATGTAAATATAAAGAGAAGTGGGTCCTTTAAAGTTAGAGAATTATAAAAGAAATATTTTCTGTAAGAAAAATTTGATTTTTAGTTAATTCTCGCAAAGCAATTTAATTTAAAATTATTTCTAATCAGCCCAGGAGAAAAGTCAGTACATTTTGTAAGTCCACAAAAAAGACAAAGGTCCCAGAATGTATTAGTTATTAATGTTTTTCATTTTGGATTCTAAGTTCATGTTAAAAATAAAGATTAATTATACATGTAGTAAAAACCTTCATAATAATCAGTAGAAATAATTTTATGATCTAATACCTTATGTTTAAATTACAATTTTCTAAATGTTTACAATACAATTAAACTATAGTACAAAACAGCATAAGAAACTTAGGTTCTTTTTTGGATATAGGCAATATATTTTAATTAATGAAGGAATTAATTTTATCTGATTATTCCCAGTCATGTGAAAAGTTATTATTTTTATAAAACTCTGATAAAATATATGAATGTTCACATGACTATGACATTTGGTAATTCACATTGGTTTCATTCAGATGAAAATCTGACTAATCAATGAGTTATATTTAATGAACTAGAAAATTTATGCATCATTTCAAGCATAATCTTTTCTTCTAGGTACATTTAATTTTAAAGAGCATGCAGTTTACATATATTTCTATTGGTAAGTTAATTAAACAAGGAGACCTTTAGACTGAGGTGGCTCTAATGTCCTAGTGGCTTACATATGCAAACCAAAATCTAAGACTATAAATGTCTCTAGATATTTAGAAATCAAAACCTAAGAGCAACCAATCACTAACAGCCAATTAGGCTTTAAGTTGTAGCCAATCAAATAATTTCCTTTTTATGTTTTGGCATTTTCTCTATATCCTTCCCTAGCCTGTATGGGTGGAGCACTCTTAACCACTTCTGATTTGGTGCTGCCCCATTCAAATAGATAAATGTTCAAATAAACTCTTAAAAAATTTAATATGCTCCAGTTTATCTTTTAACAATTCATTGTATATCCAAGTGTACAAAAAAAATCACATGAATGAATATGTATAACTCAAAGGAGAAAACAAAGATATATAGGAAGTTATGTCAGCAAAATGGCAGAAGAGGAAATCCCAGGTGTAGTTTCTCACAGAAACATTGATTTAACAACAATATATGAACAAAATTACCTTCTGAGAAGTCCAGGATTTAGTCAAGAAGTTTCAGTCCTCAGATAAACACAAACCTAAAAATAGCTGCATGGAAATGAGTAAGGTGAGTGATTTCACTTTAACATGTCGGCCCTTATACCAAACTGACACAGCTGAGTGCCAAGAGAAGTTACCTTGGCCCCCAAATTCACTTGAGAATAAAGAGAATGGAACAGTCCTCCAACATCTTGGCCCTCTAGTGGGTTGCCCAAAGGGATGGTTTCTGTCTTCCTTCATAGAGTGCTGAAGGAAGTGGCATGCCTAGGACACCTAAGAACAAAGGAAAAAGACAGAGCACAAAAGCAAAAACAAAGAGGTGGAGCTACCTCAAACTAAAATGCTTCTGCACAACAAAGGAAACAATCAACAAAGTGAATCTACGGAATGGGAGAAAATATTTGCAATCCATATCTCTGATAAGGGGTTAGCATCCAAAATACTAACCCCTTATCAGATGGGGTATATGTGGTATATATATACAATGGAATATGTGGTACATATAAACAATCAAATACAATGGATATATGTGGTACATATATACAATGGAATATTACTCAGCCATGAAAAAGAACAAAATAATGCCATTTGCAGCAACATGGATGGACCTAGAGATTGTCATACTGAGTGAAGTAAGTCAGACAAAGACAAATATCATATGGTATCAATTGTATATGGAATCTAAAAAAAGGGTAAATATGAACTTATCTACAAAACAGAAATAGAGGTACAGATGTAGAAAATAAATTTATAGTTACCAGGGAGTAAGGGGGGGAGGGATAAATTGGAAAATTGGAATTGACATATGCACACTACTATATGTAAAATAGATAACTAATAAGGACGAACTGTATAGCACAGGGAACTCTACTCAATACTCTGCAATGACCTATATGGAAAAGAATCTTTTAAAAGAGTGGATATATGTATATGTATAACAGATTCACTTTGCTGTACACCTGAAACTAACACAACATTGTAAATCAACTATACCCAATTTTTTTTATATGGGTGAAAAATGTGAATAAAAATTTCTCCAAACAAGAAAGACAAACAGCTATATGAAAAGATGCTAAATATCACTAATCGTCAGCAAAATACAAATCAAAACCACAATGAGATATCATTTCACACCTGTTAGGATGGCTGTTATGAAAATAAACAAAAATACAAAATGTTGATGAGAATGTAGAGAAATTGGAATGCTTGTATACCATTGATGGAAATGTAAAATGGTGCAACCACTATGAAAAACAGTATGAAGTTTCCTCAAATAATTAAAAATAGGACTATCATGATCCAGTAACCCCACTTTTGGGCATATATCCAAAAGAATTGAAATCAGGGTCTCAAAGAGATATCTGCACACCCATGTTCAGAACAGCTTTATTTACAATAGCTAAGATATGGAAACAACTAATGTTTATCAACAGTTGAATGCATAAAGAAAATCTGGTTTATACATATAATGGAATATTATTCAGCCTTAAAAAAATAAGAAAGCCTATCATATACAACAACATAAATGGAACTGGAGGACATTCTCCTAAGTGAAATAAGCCTGTCACAGAAGGACAAATACTACATAATCCCGCTTACATAAGGTATCTAAAATAGTCAAAATTGTAGAAAGACAGTAGAATTGTGGTTTCCAGGGACTGGAGGGAGGGGGAAATGGGAGTTGCTGTCCAATGTGTATAAAATTTCAGTTACGTGAAATGAATAAATTCTAGTAAACTGCTGTACAATATTGTGCCTGAAGTCTACAGCACTGTACTGTACATATACACTTAAGAAATGTATTGAGAATAGGTCTTATGTGTTTTTATGACATTAAAAAAATTTCAGTAGTGTTGAGGTTTAGAAACTTGCTAAAAAATGTTTTGCTCAACACAGCCCATATTCATAATGAAGTTTGAAATCATATTTAAAACTATTTTTTTTCTGACATTATTGTAGTAGTATCAACCTATGAGGATCTGATCAGTGATTTCTGTCTACATTGTCCTCTTCTAATTTTCCTGACATTTGAGACTTATTTAATACCTCCAAGTTTTATCTGTGAAGGAAATTTGAGACATTAAAATAAGATCTCACTTTTTTGGAATGGATGTGTAACAGAGAAGAACAAACCTAACTCCATATTGGATCTATCTTTTTAGCTCTAATGCTTGTGCTCCACTGCCTGTGCTTAGTCATGCTGGCTCTGCACCTTTGTAATGGAAATTGCCTATAGCCTGAAATGTATATAATAGCCATTTCTCAAGGGTCTGCTTCCTAGGCTTCAAAGGTATATAACACTTTTCATTTATATGGAGATAAAAAGTTGCAGACCAGAGAATAAGATCTGTCTTGTTGGAGGTTTACAGGAACTTGTGAGCAGACCTATGTGGACAGCTGCAAAAACAGAGGATTATCACATCTCCTCTGGAGTCTGGCTGGCACCAAGAAGTTTGCAACAGCCAGCCACATGCCCTCCCCTTTTAGTATAAAAGAAGTCTGAATTCTAACTCCAATAAGATGGTTCTTTGGAGCACTAGTCCTCCATCTTCTCAGTCTGCTGATTTTCCGAATAAAGTTGCTGTCTCTTGCCCCAACATCTCATCTTTTGGTTTATTGGCCTGTCTTGTGGTGACCAGTACTAGCTTGGACTTGGTAGCAGGTGTTTACTTGTTGTGGGTTGGTAATGACTAATTGTGCTATCTACTACAAGTTATTTTTTTAGTTGTTTTCTTTTTCTGTGTGATTATGTTGTATTTAAGTGAGATTTTATTTTTTAATAGAATAGATGGTTTATTACAACTCTATAAGAAATATTCTTTAAAATATGTACATAATCATTCTTATACTATTAACCAGATTATTTTAGTAGTCTCTTCCAGGAACTAATTTATAGTCTGATGTTTCTATGCCTGCCTAATAAAAAAACATTGTGAGGCACACTCAACATTCACTGTATGAGTGCTGAGATATGTCTTGTAAAGTTTCTGGAGCCAGGCATGATTATCTTGACCCAATCAGAGAGCACTTAGTATCATCTAAGGAGAAGAGCAATTTTAAGATTATAATGGTGCCTATCATTCAAATTGGATTCCCAGTTTGATCTCTGTTTGATTCATGTAAGACTCATAAAAGGATAAAAGTGGAAGAGCAGTCATAGGAAGAAAGAAAAAGGAAAATACAGAAGTGTCATTTCACTAAATATTTATACAATATTAGGTAGAAACGAATAATATATTGAGAACCTGTCACAATTTTTTTGTTTTGTTTTGTTTTCCTTTAGAACACTTTACATAAAAACAGCACTTTAAACAAATATATCTTCAAACATTAGCAGATATGTTACTTCCGTAAACTGAGAATTAAAAGCAGAAAGAGTTGATTACGTATCTGCACGGAGCGTCAGAAATCACATCTTAATAAAAATGTTCCGCCTTGATTATAAGTCTTATAACTAAAATTAGGCTCTGTATTTCTCCAAAACTTATGGTTAATAAGATATATTTTAATATTTTCCTGACTCTTTTTCCTGTATATTCCTTTTAAAATATGATAATCAACTAAAGTTGCTAATGAAAGAGTTATTTTAAGAATAATGCTTAAGACCATCAAAGTTAAAATGTGTACCATTTCTCAGTGCCATTTTTCAACACTCAAGTGGCCCCACTGCATTTTTTATATAATACATAATCAGAATACATTCAACAAATACAATTGAGAAAGAAGAACCAGCATTAGTCTGGAAATGGTAACAAAAGTAAAGATTATACTAAGAGCACCCCAATAATTTTGGGTATTCAAATTGGTGAAAAAATTTGTGAGAATATGCAACATGATGAATAAAAAATATTCCTTATATAGTTCCTCAAGAAAAAATGCCACTTAGCTAGCATAATCAAACTCCTTCATTAGAAATCCAAGATATATATTTTTCTGAATCAGAATCTAAAGGTTGTTATAGTAAGGTTTGTTCTTAAGTAATAGAGATGCTGAATAATAAAAGATATAACATGTCAAAATATGCATTTCAAAGAAAACATGCATATATTTTAGTTTCCTTTATAAGAAAAATAATTATTGATGTTATATTTTTGGATATGAACAAAATGTGTTTTATCCTATTTTTTTTTCTGGAAAATAGTAATTGATATATTTGTATCATCCAGCAAACTATCATTTTGTTTTTATTTTTTGTGAACAGAGGAAGAAGTAAAAGCAAGTGGAAAGGGGCCAGATGACTAGAGAAGAAAAATAATGTGTGACACAAAGTAAAAGTAGATGGTATAAAATTCGATGATAAATTTATTATTAGTATTACTACTACTACAGATTCAAAACTTTCATAAATGCAAGGGGATCATCAAAGATAATACATATAATAAGAGAGGGAGCCAGAAACTGAACCAAAGCTTTTAGGTCACTTTCCAATGAACAATGTATGGTCCGACTTCTTGTTTCTTTTCTTAGGGCAAGTTTTGTAAGACAGACTACATTTATCTGAACCTCACATCTCAGAACACAGTAGGGGTTTTATATGTAGTTTAGTATGATATGACATAACAACGTACCATGTGATTGTGGTATGATATAAATATAATAGTTTAGCCTTTAATGTTTATTGAATGAATAATAATTAAAACAAGGAGATATGAAAATTATAAGCTATTCATTACTTACAAGGATTGTATTTCCCTTGTGGCCCCTTCATCAGTTAAAATGGTTGTAGCTTACAACTTTTCCCTTTGCTTTGGGCTATTTGTAGGCACTTCTTTTGCAGTAATTAAAGTGCTAGTTTTCAGTGAATCCATTAAGAAGAAAGTGACTAATTATGAGCATTAACAGTCAAGATTATGGGAAGAATAACGTGTTTCACTGTGAATGCAGAAAACCACTGTGTTAAAGCTGTAATCTGAAATGAACGTAACATGTAATAGATAACCAAAAATATTCACAGAGAAGAAATTCAGGCTATTATCTCTGAAAACAATAAAGAAACTAGATATGAAATACTGAAAGAAGAGTTTCCATTATCTTGTTTGGTCTTGGATGGCTGCTAGAGAACAGGTATGAGCTGGAATAGCCTTCCTCTCACATCTCAGCCCCTAGCTCTCCCCTACTTACTATGTCATCTCCCAATGCAGAGTCATTTATTTGCTGCCTGCCCATGGTGTCTTTCCTCCTCTTCTTCTTTAATCTGCCCAAAGAAGTCATATCAATTCTTTAGTGTGGAATTGAAAAAGACATTTTTATAAGCTTTTGTAACACTCCAATTAATTACCTTCACTGAAATACATGCATTTAAGTACTTATTATATACTCTACTGTAACTATTACACTACCTTTTTCATAAAACTTTCCTTGAGATCAGAAACCTTGTATTGTAAGCAAATATATCCCCAGAATTTAGCACAATATTTGCACATATTAACTATTCAGTAAAGATTTAGTAGTTACAAAACAAATATTTGCTATATTTTATATTTTATGAACCTCAGATGAGGTTCTGATTTGTATACAAATATTATCTGCTATTGGAGATAACTTAAAAAAACACTATTACTATTAACAATAAAAAATAGTTTAAAATTTGCAGTGGTGTGAATATATAACAAAATACTTCTGCCTAGAAATGTATACAGTATAATTAGAACTACAGAAATGAACATAGAAATATCACATGACTAATCACTGAAAAATCTGGGTAAGACTGTTGTTTGAAAGTAAAATAAACATTTCAAATCAGCAGAAGAAAAAATAAAAAATACAGGAAGAATTTATTAGAAAAAAATTTGGTTAACTCATTAAGTCCACAGAAGGTTTGTATAAGAATATCTATAGCAACTGGTGAGAATACAATTCCTGGAATAAAAATAGAAGTGTAGAGAAATACTAGAGGTTATTTAAATAATACAGTGAGAGAATGAACTGCTGGAAGTAGGGATAATAATTTGGTATCAGATTCTATATGTGTTTTAAAGGTAGAGCCTACAGGATATCATGACAAATTCAGTGTAAGGTGTGAGAGAAAAAGAACCCTCATGAATTCAGGGTTTTTGGTAGATTAACTGTAATCATGAATTTTCCATGAAGTTATATGTGCAAGAATATGAAATAAATGATTTTGAAGGGGGTGGAAGGCTACTGATGTTATATGATGGGAATAAATGATAGTAGGCATCTCTTGGGATCTCTTATTTATGTTTCCTGGGGAAGCAGGAAACAAAGTTATGGCCTGAGATTAGGATAGAGGAGGAAGTGATGGAGGTATGGAGAGAGAGCAGAGTATGAAATAGTTAACAAGTAGAAGAGAGGAGAGAAGAGAATACAGAAGTGTATTACGGTGACCAGACAGCACTCAGGGTTCACTTGAGGTTCACAATAATGAAATTAAAGAGAGAACACATAGAGTGGTAAAGTGTTCTTTTGTTCGTTTTTATTTTTGTTTTTGTTTTCTACTCACATTTGGCTGTATAAGTGCAAAGTAAGAATGGCCTAAAATTGGATGTAATTAAAATTTTGCCGAGCAGGCATGACAAAGTGAGAAGGGGCAAGGGATGTAATGGTGTTTAGAAGGAAATTATTATAACCAATGACCAGAATATACACTGGGTAGGAAAGAAAATAGGTTTTCAAAGAGGGGAGAGAGAGTAAAAATGTAATAATCAATGAATTAAAAAAGACCTATGCATCAAAATTTTTGTCAGTTTTGAGGCACTAAAAATTATAAAATGGAAGGATAAGAGGTGGAATCAGAGAAGAGGTAACAATTTAATACACAGGAATTTTTAAGCTGCAGATCTATGCTGATTACTGAAAATGATTATTCTTTGTAAGAGCTTTTCAGAAATATGTTAATAATGAAATTAATACTAGATTTTTGTTGGTCTGTTTTGTAACTGTATTTGTGAATACATCTGGGTCTTCACACATATTCAATGAAGACAAGTCATAAAGAAGAAAGGATTGTGCATATTGATTCCCACATTCCCAAGATTTCATGTTAGATTTCTGCAACAAGGTGATGAATCATCTCTCCAGAAAGGAATAATTTGTTGAAGCAATGAGATAAAAATATTTTATTTAAAAATTAAAAATAAAATTAGTCTTGTATAGACCTGGAATACAAAAGTAAATTTTCCTAATCTTTATTCATTTAAAATAAAGAAGATTATATCATATGGAGGACAGCACTTCTTTTAAGTTAAAGGTCACAATTTACTCAATAGACAAGGAAATTTCTTCTTCCTCAAAATTTGTTTTTTGAGCTTAGAGACCATGAAGAATTATGATTCATGTTGCTATGGTACAGTGACTTGTGATGCATCTGAATTTCAACAATATGTTTTAGAACTAATCCAGAAAAGTAAGTTACAAACTTTGAAATAAGATTGAAATCAGCTGTCATAAAAAAAAAAAGTCAAAGCTGTGGGGAAAAAATCACCTCTACATCATTAGTAAATACTACATTGCAGCCTAATTAGCTTTCATTGAAACTGATATATGCTGCTCCTCAAACCTGTTAAAGACATATTTTTAAATAAGTCTTGTGTCTGAGTCATGAATTTTCAACTTAATATTAATCAGCTTAATTTTGGTAGCAAAAGAGTATTTTTTTTCATTTTGCTAAATCTAAAAAACCCAAATAAAATGAATAAAAGTGATAATTTTGGTTTAGATTTTTAAAACTTCTAAACCATCAGGAGCTTGGGGGGTTAGTGGTTGGCAGAAGACAAAGAAAAGATCTGTAAAACCCAATGTAAATGTTGTAGTATTTCCTTCTGCTAACACATAAAATGTTTTCTCTAAATAACAAAACAAAAATCACGTTTGTTTATAGACTAAAGAAATAACTTCCATCACATTAGTAAAAGTCCAAATGTGAGCTTGAATGATGGCTGATTCATTAACTACCTGATGGCTTTAGTATATATCAGAAGCTTCCCATTTATTCACTCACTATCCATAACCTCGGCTTCACCTTCAGATATATAGGAAGCTGGATGCAGCAGTTCCAGGCACAACCTCCAGACATTACAATATTCAGAGGAGGAAGAGAAATGACATCTCTCTATTGTGCCCTCTTAGAAGTGTTGAAATATTTTTCCCCCGAATCTTTCCAGAAGCCCTCTTGTATCTGATCACACATTTATGAGCAGTTAATTGGGAAGGATTTAGAATGTTCTCAGACCAGTGATATGACTTTGGGGGTGATTTTGCCCTTAAGGGGACATATGACAATATCTGAGACATTTTTGGTTGTGATAATTAGAGCAGTACTACTGGCATTTAGTGGGTAGAGGCCAGGAAGAGTGATAAACAGCCTACAATGCACAGGACAGCCCCCCATAGCAAAGAATTATCCAGCCCAAAATGTCAATAGTGCTGAGGGTTAGAAACACTGTCTTAGAGTAATCAGGACTACACTTTTCTAGTGAGGCACATGGATCAGTGAAGGAAGAAACAATACATAAAGAAAATTATACTTCTCCTAGGAACAAAGCCTCATAATGAAACCAGATAGACAACAATGCCATTACCTTCACGTACTAGTGACAAGCACAATGTTAGTCTTATATTTACATTCCAGTAGAGATAAGCCTTTCTACCTTCAGGGATCTGATTACAAATGTTATGGTGGCTGACCTCATGATATTTTAGTTATGGCTAGCTGATTGCTTGATGATAAAAATAATATTTAAATACATTTAGAAGACCATGAAAAATATAGTGTTTTCTTCATAGTTCTAATAAAGTATTGGCAATTGGGTTAGAAAATAACATTACTAATTTCCTTTTTCATTCTACAACAGAACAATCCTTTAAAATAGAACACTGTGTGTTGATGTGTGTTTGTGTATGAACTGAAAAGAAAATGATTCTTCTCTACAAAGAGCCTGGGGTGTGAACTTTTGGAGAAGATGGATCACTCATTGTTAAACCTCCTACCACTCTTCACAAATTTTCTATGCTTTTTCTATAAGATATAAAATAACTGTTTTGGGATAAAGGAGATTTGAAACAGTCTATATTTATTTCCTTTTAAATAGCTTAAAAGAGTGATATTGTCATATATCTAAGGATAAGAAAACATATTTCATTACCATAATATGTAATGATGTTTATCATATACAGTCAAAGTACACTTCTTAGAGTTGAGACTATTTTAATTCTAGTTTTATTCTGTCTAATATTAGAGATTAAATAACACCATAGAATTTCAAAGCCAGGAGGAGAAAAGTTTAAATGATACTCAAGAGAAAACTGTGGCTCAGGGAGACTAGGTAATTTTATTCTAGATCCCACAGCTAGACTGAGACAAAGCTATAATTTCAGAGCTGCTATCACATAACATGCTGCACAAATTTACTAGGTAATTCTTTGGAATACAGGGTTGGCTGCAGGAAAATAAGAGCTGGAGAGAAATAAATTTGCACAAGATTTTACATTTGAGATTTCTTGAAGATGAATACGCACAGATGAATGCTTGCTGTCCTTAATGATGCCAGTGATAGTAGGTTTTGCAGAACTAATGAAATGACAATAAATTATATGCAATATTTCCTACTGGCAAATTTAGCAATCATAACTCCCAAGATTACTGTTAAGATATGAAATTATTATTTTTACATGACAGGTAAATAACCAGTTTCCTTTAATTAGACTAGATTACGAGAAGTGAAATGCTTTTGAAAATAGCAGTGGAATGGAGTGGTGTCTTTCATCAAGAGCAGAATCATGTTAATGTCTTATGCTGTCTAGTTACCATGACAAATAGGTTGTGGTACATGCACACTTTAATTATTAACACTGAAATCTGCTGAAATTGAATTATTGCTCTTAGTAAGAGCTATTACAGCTGAAATGACCCATTTAATAGTGACCCATGGTATCAAACTATGGATTTATATTGGTAATTAATAACAGTCCATTTCTGAAAATGTTAACACAGGAGTTCAATAAAAATGCTAACTAGATCTCAAATACCACACACAGTATATTGACATATCACTGTGTATTGTGTTAAATGCTTTGTAAATCTAGATATGAAACAAGATGATAAGTAAAAATACTTCTCTAGTGTCCACTGAGTCATTAGTAAACTTAGTGGATTAGTTTACTTTTTATTTTTAGTGTTTAGACCTAAATTTTTTTATGCAAGAGTTTCCTTTTACCATATTCTACAGAAGTCCAATAAATGGAAGTGAAAAAAATTAAATTTGACAGCATAACCCTGAGGAGGAATTTTGGACTAATGGGCAGTAGATGTGTTGCTCATTTTACTGGTTACTTGTTCCAAGTTCCATATAACAACTAGCTGCCCCACACCCATCTTATTCTTTTTCTGCCTTTCCAGAAGAAGAATATAAAGCTCCATAGGGTGACATATAATCTATTATATTATAATACAACATTAAATTATATTTTAGTTAACACAAAAAACAAATAAAATTAAACATGCCTATGGCAACATGATCATTTCCAGAGTCATCAACATGTGGTTGGAATATATTGATTGATATTTGTGAGATTTATTTACTTAATTGGCTTGTCTTAACAGATATTAAAATCAAATTATGTTCTCTGAATATATTGACTGACAGTATCTTAAATATGTTAGAATAAGTTAAGAGAAAAGAATATATGATTTATAATTTTCTAAATATAATTTTAAAACTGCAACTTCCACCTCAGAATAAATATATACTATATTATACTAACTATGATGAATATAAAAATATGCTGAATGATAATCATTCATCACCACCTAGGTCTTTAAATTTAAATAAGAATAGCAGAAAATTTTAAAAATTTAGGGCCATATACCAGTACATTTTGTTCAATATGATTGTTAGTGTCTACGTTAACACATAGAATAGAAATATATGGCAGAAAACATTTCAAAACACTTTGAAAATAAGTACACATACACAACACATGCACATTAAATTTTTTTACCAGAACATTTTTTTAATGACTAATTACTCCATTACTTAAGATGAAATGAATGCTGCAGCAGCTGTCCTCTCAGATTTGGGTATCATTGATTCAGGGACCTCATGCCTGAATCTGTGGTCTGCTGTACCAATGGCATTTTGCCATTTAGGATCGGCACTGGAGTTATACTTTCTCTTTGTGCTTATAAGTTTAGATACATTTGTCACAGGTCCACTTCTTAAGGTGGCCGAATTATAGTGGCATCATATCATGTATATCTTATTGTGACACTTTCCATTCCGTTTGTCATCTGATTTCTGTGACCCAAACCAAAAACTATTTCTTTATCTTTAAAGGAGATAAACATATCTCCATGCTTATCTCTTTATTATAAGCACGGGCATTTATCTGGATATATAATGATTAGATGTCTGTCACTGTTGTCTTTAGAAACAAATCATAGGAATGCAACAAATTTTAAGCAATATGTTGAAAATTTCTCTTTTTGAGAAATTTACAAACTTAATAACCTATAAGAAGAGAGCTGAAATTTAGAAATTCCAAATTCACTTACTCTGAATGTAAGTTGCTCTTGATAGATTTTATAGAAAATATTTGCCTTATTACCTAAGAACTTACATATATACGTGTTTGTGTGTGTGTGTGTGTGTGTATCTGGCATAATAGCAACAAAAGAGTTCATTAAGATTGTGACTAGCCATATATTGTAGTAGTATGTGTTTAATACCTCCTGATATAGCAGTATAGTAAGTTATACTACTATTATCCCTAAATTATAAACAGTTAGGGAAGCAAGTGTAGGAAGAACAAAGAGGATGAAACATGCATCTTATAAAATCAATAACTGACTGCCTCTTCTAGGTTGTAGAGGATTTGGATTAATTCTTCCCTGGATAATTGGCTCATTTTGTAGAAACATGATTTTTTTCTCAAACTTGTTTGTAAAAATTAGTGCCTTTATCAAAAGAAAGAATTAGACCTTGGTTGTACACATGTAGATATGAATTGCTTCATCATAAAGTGAGAATTTAGAATTTTTGAGTACAAAACTCTCAGACAGAATAAAAAGTAGAATTACATTTTTAGAGTTTTACTTAAATATCCATTTGTTTTCCTTAGCAGGGTTACATTTGCTGTATTTTAAACAGTTTCTCTCAAAAGCCATCCTGGATGGATTTGTTTGTTTCTTTATTTATGTGACAAAATTATTTATGGCATAATCACTCTGTATTAACAGACATCTTTATTTGAAGCATCATCTTCTTTTGAACATCAACATCTACAAGTTTTGAAAGATTTATAGTTAATCGACAGGGATCCCTCAATTTATTGTGCCTCACTTTACTGTGCTTTGCAGATATTGCAGGGTTTTTTTTTAATTGAAGATTTGTGGCCATCCTGCATAAAGCAAGGCTATTGGCACCATTTTTCCAATAACGTTTCTTCACTTAGTGTCTCTGTTTTACATTTTTGTAATTCTCACAACACTTCAAACATTTTCATCATTATATTTGTTATGATGATCTGTAATCAATGATCTTTGATATTACTATTGTAATTGTTTTGGGGCACCATAAACTGTGCCCATACAGGATGGCAAACTTAATAAACATTGTGTGTAATCTAACTACTTCACTCACTGCCTGGTCTCTCTCTCCTCAAGTCTCCTTGTTCCCTGAGACAAAACAACATTGAAATTAAGCCAGTTAATAACCCTAAAATGGCATCTAACTGAGTGAAAGCAAAAGTTGAACACTTCTCACTTTAAATCAAAATCTAGGAATGATTAAACTCAGTGAGGAAGACATGTCAAAAGCTGAAACAGGCCAGAAGCTAAGCTTCTTGCACCAGTTAGCCAAGTTGTAAATGCAAAGTGATGTCACAATCATGGTAGACTGAGACATTCCATTTGTTTCTCCCCTTTAATCTACAACCTGTAAAACAACCACAACCTAACAAGGGTACCTCTGCCCAACACAACAGGATATCAGAGAATTCCACATTTCTGTACATCTAACAGTGGATCAACTGGAACAAATAGAAGAGGAGGAACTGGGGAAGAGTAAAAACACTGTCTACAATTCTGGCCATCTGGCCATGACAGCTGAACTTGCAGCCCCAGAGAACCCAATAACATCAATGGAGGGTGTGTACATGACACTGAACTCCTGGCAGCAGTGGCACCTGCGGCCATAGGTAACTGGGAAGCAATGGTGTCTGGGACCCTATGCCTCTAGTCACAAAGACATGTGTGACCCTGGCCCCCTGATCCCCAACCCACAGCAGTGAAGCCCATGAATATTACAGCAATATGCACAGCAGAGGTACCCATGCAACCTGGATACCCCCCACTTCTCATCACCTTTCAGAGGCAGAACCTGTGGCTCAGTATTTCCCAGATATGGTGGAAGAGCACATGATCCTGGTGCCACAGGCTTTGATGCCAATGACACTGGAAGCAACAAGACACCAATGACCTTAGAGGCACAAGAAGTGATAACAAGGGCATGGGGTGAAACTTCTGACAAATATGGTGGAAAATGGAAAGTGACAACTCTCAAATATAACCAGAGGTAGCTCAGGTAAGAGAAACTAAAAACTTGAACGATTGCACCACCTACCAGAAAAGAAAAGAAAGACCTCTGGTTTCTTACCTACTGAATCTCTAAAATCAAGTAGAAATGTATAGAAGTATTGAATCACAATGTTGTGTAACAGGATCTAAGATAGTGTTCTGGGTGAATCATACTTTAAGAACAAACAAACAAACTAATAGAAACAGACATCAAATCAGATCTGTGGTTAACGGAGGCAGGGGGTGCGGGAGGGGGAATTGGATGTAGGCACTCAAAAGGCACAAACTCCCAGTTATATGATAAATATAGGGACGTTATATACAAAATGATTGATATAATTAGCATTGCTGTGTGTTATATATGAAAGCTGATGAGAGTTAATCCTAACAGTTCTCATCACAAGGAAATTTTTTTCTATTTTTTAATTTTGTGTCTATACGAGATGATGTTCCTTAAACTTACTGTTATAATCATTTCATAATTAATGTAGGTCAAAAAAGTTCTTGAAGGGTATTAAAAATGCTACTCCAGTGAACACATGAATGATAAGAAAGAATAAAAGCTTCACTGCCAATAAGGGGAAAGTTGTAGTGGTCTGGATAGAACATCAAACCAGGCACAACATTACCTTAAGCAAAGCCTAAGCTATAGCAGTGCCCTATATTCAATTTTATGAATGCTAAGAGAGGTGAGAAACCTTCAGAGGAAAAATTTGAAGCTAGCAGAATTTGGCTCATGAGATTGAAGGAAAGAGGACATCTCCATAACAAAAAAAGTACAAGATGAAGCAGCAAGTGCTGATGTAGAAGCTGCAGCAAGGTATCCAGAAGACCTAGCTAAGATAATGAATAAAAGTGGCTACACCTAACAGGAGAGTTTCAGTGTCGGTAAAATAGCCTTCTATTGGAAGGTGTCATCTAGAACTTTCATGGTTAGAGAGGAGAATCAATTGCCTGGCTTCAAAATACAAGTTGACTCTCTTATCAGGAGCTAATGCAGCTGGCAACTTGAAGTTGAAGCCAATGCTCATTTACCATTCTAAAAATCCCAGGGCCCTTAAGAATTATGCTAAATTTACTCTACCTATACTCCAAAAATAAACAACAAAACCTGAATAAGAGCACATCTCTTTACAACTGAATATTTGAAGCCCACTGTTGAGGTCCATTACTCAGAAAAAAGGTTCCTTTCAAAATATTACTGCTCATTGAAAATGCACCTGGTAACCTAAGAGCTCTGATGGAGATGAACAATGAGATTCGTGTTGTTTTCATACTTGTGAACACAAAATTAACTTTGTAGCCCATGGATCAAGGAGTAATTTCAACTTTTAAGTCATATTATTTAAGAAATATATTTTAAGGCTATAGCTGCCATAGATATGATTCCTCTAATTGATCTAGACAAAGTGTATTGAAAACCTTCTAGAGAAGATTCAACATTAGAGATGTCACTGAGAACATTCATGATTCCTGAGAAGAGGTCAAAACCTTAACAGGAGTGTGGAAGAAGTTGTTTCCAGCCTTCATGAATGATTTTGAGGGGTTCAAAATATCAGTGGAGACATAGAAAGGGAACTGTAAATAGAAGTGGAGCCTGAAGATGTGATTGAATTGTTGCAACCCCACGATAAAACTTTAATGGATGAGGCATTGTTTCTTATGGATGAGCAAAGAAAGTGGTTTCTTGAGATGGAAGCTGCTCCTAATGAAAATGCTGTCCAGATTGTTGAAATGACAACAAATGATTTAGAATGTTACATGAACTTCACTGATAAAGCTCCAGCCAGGATTGAGTATTGGCACCAATATGAAAGTTCTATTGTGGGTAAAATGTTATCAAACAGCATTACATGCTACAGAGAAATCACTTGTGAAAGGAGACTCAATCTAAGTGGCAAACTTTCTTGCTGTCTTATTTTAAGAAACTGCCACAGCCACCCCAATCTTCAGCAGCCACCACCTGGATCAGTCAGCAGTGATGAACACCAAGGCAAGACCCTCCACCAGCAAAAAAATTACAACTTACTGAAGGCCCGGATGATAGTTAGCATATTTTAGCAATATGGCATTTTTAATTTAAGGTACTTACATTGTTTTTAAAAATATTTTTGCACACTTAACAGACTATAGTAGAGTGTCAACATAACTTTAATATGAACTGGGAAACCAAAAAACTTGTGTGACTCACTTTATTGTGATATTCGCTTTATTGTGGTGATCTGGAACTGAATCTCTGATATCTCTAAGGTGTACTTGTATTTCAACAAAGTTAACAATTTCTGTGTCTTTGGATTATTTTGCCTGGGCTTAAGACAGGCCAGCTTTTTTGGTCTTTATCCTAACATATAAAACGTGGTTACCTACTCCCTGTCTTACATTCCTGATACAAAACACTTGGTTGATGACTTGTTTAGATAAAAAAGGAGGGGGCAATAAACAGTTATTCTTTTAGTAATTCTCTGCTTATCAGGTAAAATATCCTTACATATTGCCCTTCCTTGCCATGTTCTACACTGACTCAAGAGTTCTTTGGCTACTAAGTAAATTTCAGTGCTTATTTGTGGCACAAGCTAGGCAATATTATAAAGACAAAACAAATAAGAATGTCATTGTATTGCTACATCCAATAACATTGTGCATCTTAAAGTTGCAAAAAAGCAATAATTTTATTTAAGGTTTTCCTTAAATCTATTTTGAAGAGTATGATTATGTAACATCCTAAAGGACAAATTGATTTTTCTAATAAATTAAATGTACTGTTTCCAACCTCCAAAAGATACCATCTTTTAATACCATAAAAATAAGAAAACTAATTATCAAAACTTAGCATACAATGTTACCATTCTCATATAATGCCCTTGAAATAAATTCTCATATCATCACTGTGTATAATGGAGATTCATAAAAAAATGATGAAAGATGACACTAACACTAAAATATGCAGTAGACAGTCAATAATTTGTCAGACCTAAGAGTATCATCAACTAAAATCAAAGACAATTGAATTGACCTGAAGCACAGATTTTCTGGCTCACTATTGTAATACTATAAGAATTTGACCAGGCCATTCATCTGACATTAAAAAAAAAGGTTCATCCTTTCACTGTTGCTTCACAGAAACATAGAAACACACATTTTAATGACCAGAAACCAGCTGTCTTTATATTGATATATTTTTTAAAAAATAAAAATACACCATTTACTCTAATGAACAAAATCAATGAACTAAATAAGTGGAGAGATTTTCTGTGTTCATGGATAGAAAGATTCAAAAATATCAAGATGTCAGTTCTTCCCAACTTGACCTATATACTCAAAGCAATTTCAATGAAATTCCCACTAAGTGTTTTTTTTTTTTTTTTTTTTTTTTTTTTTTTTTTGCGGTATGTGGGCCTCTCACTGTTGTGGCCTCTCCCATTGCGGAGCACAGGCTCTGGATGCACAGGCTCAGCAGCCATGGCCCACGGGCCCAGCCGCTCCGCGGCATGTGGGATCTTCCCGGACTGGGACATGAACCCGCGTCCCCTGCATCTGCAGGCGGACTCTCAACCACTGCGCCACCAGGGAAGCCCACCCACTAAGTGTTTTATGGACATAGGCAAACTGCAAAATTTATATGGAGAGGCAAAAGACACAGGATAGCCATACGATATTGAAGAAGAACAAAGTTGGAGGACT
The DNA here is from genome assembly GCF_951394435.1 of Stenella coeruleoalba. NCBI lineage: Eukaryota > Metazoa > Chordata > Mammalia > Artiodactyla > Delphinidae > Stenella > Stenella coeruleoalba. Next base: position 36,655,938 of record NC_137164.1, on the reverse strand, counting down.
GATGATACATGACACCAAGAATCACTATAAAGCTACAGTAATCAAGACTGTGTCATACTGGTAAAAGAAAAGACAAATAAGTCAATGGAACATGATTGAGATCCTTGAAATAGAACCCCATAAATAGAGTCAACTGACCTTTGACAAAGGAGATAAGACAATACAATGGACTAAAGGTAGTTTCTTCAACAAATGGTGCTGGAATAACTGGAAATTCACTTGCAAAAAAAAATGAATCCAGATATAGACCTTACAGCTTTAACAAAAATTACTCAAAATGGATAATAGACCTAAGTGTAAAATGCAAACCTATAAAACTCCTAGAAGATAACTTGGAAGGAAACCTAGATGACATTGGGTATGGTGATGTCCTTTACGTACAACACCAGTGACAAAACCAGCAAAGAAATAACTGATAATCTGGACTTTATTCAAATTTAAAACTTCTGCTCAGTAAAAGACAGTATCAAGATAATTAGAAGATAAGCCACAGACTGGGAGAAAATACTTGCAAAATAAACATCTGATAAAAGACTGTTATCCAAAGTATTCAAAGAAATCTTAAAACTCAATAGCACAAGGAGATCAGCTCAGTGCTTTGTGACCGCCTGGAGGGGTGGAATAGGGAGGGTGGGAGGGAAGGAGATGCAAGCGGGAAGAGATATGGGAACATATGTATATATATAACTGATTCATTTTGTTGTGAAGCTGAAACTAACATACCATTGTAAAGCAATTATACTCCAATAAAGATGTTAAAAAAAAAAAAAAAAACTCAACAGCAAGAAAAAAAGCACACCCTCATATGGTCCCCAGCAGGACTGAACATCAGATGTTCACAGTGGTAAGTAGCTCAGTTAAACAAATTTGGATGGCTCTCCTTTTCTGTTGAAATCAACCCAATTCTTCCACCTTAATTCTCTGTGATATCTTCCCCAAATAATTTGTTATATATGACCACTTGTCTAAAGATTTCCTTTGTTAAAGGAAGCCAAGCTATGTCTTGATTTGTCACTTGATTTTTAAAAATAAGTTTTAAAAAAATTGTGTCTCAGGAGATAATAGTATAAGAGAGTCAATGATATAAGTTCAAATCCAAATCAGAGTCGAAGGGCAGGACAAGACAAATATTCCAGCTAGAAGATAGTCAGACAGAGAGTAAATTCTCTGGTAAACTTTTTGTTCTATTCAAGCCTTCAACAGATTGAATGGAGCCCTCTTCACTGGGAAAGGCAATCTGCTTTACACAGTCTCCTGATTCAAACATTAATTTCATCCAGATATACTCTCACAGACACACTTAGGAGTGACTTAGGGATAATATTTAACTAAATATCTGGGTACATCCTGGCCTAGTCAAGTTAACACATACAATTTACCATTATAGAAAGTGAAGATTTTTTTTTAAGTTTACAAATTTAATTGTTTAGTTTCCATCATTAACATTTCAAAAACTGAAGAAGAATTAAGAAAGAATATTGAAAATTGATGTACAATGGAGCAGCAGAACAGTCAGGAGTATATGGTGTCTAAAAGCAAAATTAAAAGGTTGTTTCAAAGAGGGGAATGAGGTCATGTGTATTACATGCTACTGATAATTTATGTGAGACAAAGAATGAATATTTGCCATTAAATTTATCATTATGGATGGCATTGTTGATTTTAACAAAATTTGTTTTAATATAATGGATATAACTTTAAAAGGGTTTTTGTTTGTTTGGTTTAGTTTTTCTTTTTAAGAAGGTATAAATAGCAAGATTCAGTGAAATTGCTTCTATAAGTGAAATAGAGAGCAAAGACTTCAACTGTGAAAAGAGTGAAGGAAGTTTTAGAAGTTTGAAGAGGGAAGAGACAACAGTATAAAAATCAAGGAAAGTTACTCAAAACGAGGAAATATATATGATTGTGTGTTTGTTGTGTTCAGGAGAGTGGGTGATAGCGACACTAGATAGCTTTTGTTCATTTATGTCTCTGGTTTCCATTAGCTTCTTGAATCAGTGAGGTATATGGACTAAGGTATTATCTAGAATCTGTATACCAGTTTGGGAACTCATATACATATTTTTTTCATTCATTTTTTTAAAACATCTTTATTGGAGTATAATTGCTTTACAATGGTGTGTTACTTTCTGCTGTATAACAAAGTGAATCAGCTATATGTATACATGATACCCATACCCCTCCTTCTTGAACCTCTCTCTCCCACCCCTCTAGGTGGTCACAAAGCTCTGAGCTGATCTCCCTGTGCTATGGAGCTGCTTCCTACTAGCTATCTATTATACATTTGATAGTGTATATATGTCCATGCCACTGTCTCACTTCGTCCCAGCTTACCCTTCCCCCTCCCCGTGTCCTCAAGTCCATTCTCTACATCTGCATCTTTATTCCTGTCCTGCCCCTAGGTTCATCAGAACCTTTTTTTTTTTTTTTAGATTCCATATATATGTGTTAGCATACGGTATTTATTTTTCTCTTTCTGAGTTACTTCACCCTGTATGACAGACTCTATGTCCATCCACCTCACTACAAATAACTCAGTTTCATTGCTTTTTATGGTTGAGCAACATTCCACTGTATATATGTCCCACATCTTCTTTATCCATTCATCTGTTGATGGACACTTAGGTTGCTTCCATGTCCTGGCTATTGTAAATAGTGCTGCAATGAACATTGTGGTACATGACACTTTTTGAAGTATAGTTTTCTCAGGGTACATGTCCAGTAGTGGGATTGCTGGGTCATATGGTAGTTCTATTTTTAGTTATTTAAGGAACCTCAATACTGCTCTTCATAGTGGCTGTATCAATTTACATTCCCACCAACAGTGCAAGAGGGTTCCCTTTTCTCCACACCCTCTCCAGCATTTACTGTTTGTAGATATTTTATTATGGCCATTCTGACCAATATGAGGTGATACCACATTGTGGTTTTGATTTACTTTTGTCTAATGATTAGTGACTTGCCATTCATTTTTGATCTCTTTTATGTTTCAAATTTTGCCTGTCCTTCCCCACAATCACCACAAAACTGACTGAGGTCCATAGTAATATGAAGGGTTCTCTACACCCTTCCCAAACCTTTAGAATTTTAGAGCTCTCCATCTCAAGTCCTTACTTTTGGGGGGATAATGTTTGGTTAATGTGATAATGGGACTATGTTCTAAACTAGATCCTCATTCATCATTCCCTTTCTCTTTCCAAATGCATTTCTTCTTTCTTGAGGACCACCCTCTATATTTTCAGCATGGTGGTCCCATGTTCTGGAACAAGGCAAGTATAGTTCTTTCACGTTTGTTTCCTAGTGTTAGCCAGAATGTCCTAATCAATTTAGGCTGACTAGGTAACCCCACCAATCTTGCTAATTGCACTTCCCTCACACCCTGTATTTAAGAAGTCACAACATTATACTGGCTCTGCTTCAGTCCTAACTATACATCTGTCCCTCTTCTTCACTTTCATTATCATAGCTCATAACCTCTCCTTTCCATGACTGCAAGAGACTATTTGGTCCTTCTTATCTCTACATAGAACCGGTGGTGATTATTCTTAAAAATAGATCTGGTGAATTTCCATTAACTAGAGCAGGTTTTCAGACTGTGCTTGTTTAAGTCCTAGGAGTTTGCAGGTATGCCCTCAAGGACCTTTGTTTAAGAAGCAATTGTTGAAATAGAAAAGAGAGGCAGGACTTGCTCCTAGCCATCTCCTGGCCTCCACTGGGACAAACCTCCTTTTCTTTGTTACATATTTATCTTCTGAATAAGATCTTGTTCCTAAAGAGTTTCACTGTGAGAAAGAGAGACAGAGACAGAGACAGAGGAAAAAAAAGAGATAGAGAGAAAGAAAGGTTGTAAAACACTGATTTAGACTAGTCCTAACTCCTTAATATACATTCAACCTCCTTCAAAGCTAATCTCTTATTTCGACCTCTTCTTCAGTTATTTCCCCAATAATACACACTACAGTCCAGCCATACTGACTGTACCATCCATACTTTCTAGAACATGCCATGACCTAAAATATGGACATGAAATAAGCTCTTGCCATAGCATATTTATGCTCTCAAAAATGGTTGCTGTTACAAGTGATTGCTCTTTCTTGTCCCACCATATTTATCTCCTTCACTATCTTCATCCTTAAGGAACTCACATGGAACATCATCTTCTTTCTGACTCTTCAAATGCGGTGAATTTGTTGGCAGCATTGTGAATGTATTTCTCAAATTGTGACCTAAGAATGTATATTCAGGAACCCATACTGTTTCTTAGACTACTGTTACAATTTTATGCCTTTATTTTGATGATAATATAAAAATAAAATTTTCTAGTTTTAAAGTGGAAGCTTTCTCTTACAAGAAGTTTTAAAAAAAGAAGAATGAAATAAAGTGACTCAAAGGAAGGAAATATAACTGATTGCCTGGAAGAACTAAGGTTTCATTTGAGGGTAGTGATCATGGGATTGCAATAAGGTAAGTCAACAGGGTGACTTATTCTCCAGCTTCATTCATATGTATGTATGTAGTCATTGAGTAGGCTGAGAGCTGGCATTCACTAGAACTGCAGTTTATCAACATGAAGAAAGGGCAAAGAAGTTGAAAGGATATGTATAGTAGTGCTATTAATGAAGGATAAAATAATTTACTCTGGGTAAGAAGAAATGAAAGGAAATATCATTGATAAGTAGAAAATCATAACATATAAGATTATATGAACATATAATTGCATATGCATATATATCTATACATTATCTTGTATTTATCTTGTATTTCATTTTTTATTGGAAAATGTTTCCTGTTTTAACTTTTGAAAGAATATAAGTAAAATATTTTCTTTTTAATCAATATTATGTTGTCTTTTATTTATTACCATTTCCTCAATTTAGTTTTTCTGTAACAAGTTAATGGGTACTGGGTTCTCAAAAAAAGAGAAAATAAAGTTTATTTATCTGTATTTTACAACTGCAAGCATGAAGATTGATGAAGTTCTAGAACATGACATTAAAGTATTATAGTTATATGTAACACAATCAGTTCTAGGGTGTCTTGGAAAAATAAAAGAGATTTTCACTTGGTTTTGTGAGTCTGAGAGGTTCTAATAAGCTTACAGTAAATCTTTTGGTATTTGCAAACCTGGCTTAATTACACTAAAGTTTCTTTAGGCAAGGGACCTGAATTTTTTTCTTGGTAATACCATTCAATCTGTAATTTTGTCAGTTTGCTTCAGTGCACATTAATTATCTGACTGACAGAGGTTTGTCACTAGGTAGCCTGTCACTATAGTGTCCATCAATAAATCCACCTTCTAAGTCTCCAGTAGGACTTTTAAACTGGCAGAGTATTTAAAGTCCATAATTACTTATATTTACTAAGCATGTAAGCCATTAACTTAAAAAAAATAGAGCTATTCTATGATATAAGATGATGTCAAAACACTAGGAATATTCAGTGTGTTAACTTCCATAAAGCAAAAAGACAAATCTATTATGTTTGAACATTGCATTTATTATAGATGCTACAAAAATGTTTGACACAGAGTACTAACATCAGCATTATACAAATGTTGCAATAGATGGCAAGACATCAAATCTATTGTCACTGCTAATGTGGTTGAGATCAGAAAAATAAGCCATAGTTTTACAGTTGTATCTGTCCATGCCTTTGTGTAACAGAACATGAAACAAGGGACTGAACTCTGGTCCTAAATATAACTGCTTATGTTTTCCCACAATTTTTAGCCATTTACAATACACTGATGCATTACTGATTCAGGGAATTTTTTTAAACCTCTTCATAGTCAATTACAGTTTTCTTTATTGTACATTTTCTCAACAGTGTCTCAGTCCATTCAGGCTGCTATGACAGAATGTCACATGCTGGGTGGCTTATAGATAACAGAAATGTATTTCTCACACTTCTGGGGGCCAGAAAGTCCAAGATCAAGTCACCAGCAGATTAGGTGTCTGCTGAAGGCCTGCTTCTTGTTCATAGATAGCTGCCTTCTCACTGTGTTCTCACATGGCAGAAGGGACAAAGCAGCTCTCTGGACTCTCTTTTATTGGTATTGGTATTCGGCACTAATACCACTCATGAGGGCTCCACCCTTATGATCTAATTACTTCCCAAAGGCCCTGCCCCCTAATATCACCACATTGAGAGTTAGGATCTAAAATTGGAATTTGGGGGGAACAATAATATTTACTCAATAGCACAGATATTATGTTAACATGGAAAATTATAACATGATAACCAAAGCAATGTATGCTAGATGTTGATAACTCTAAAAATGCCAATTATTTTTCATACAAGAAAATAAATGCTCCAATAAACCAGTTTGACACATTCACGACTTTAAAGCAATTAATTAAAATTTTACTCATTTTCTTAATGAAGCAAAGTTGTCCCCAACTTTGACTATACACTTGGTTTAGAAAGTATGCCAAGCATTACCTCAAAATTTAGGTTATGTTTCATACAAGATATGAATTGCTCCATTTCATAGGGGGTGTTTTATTTTTGAAAATCTTCAGGTAATTCACTTATTTGAACAGAAATTTTAGGTTTCCTTCTTAAAATTAAGCAGACCTAGAAATTCTAACATAAAATATTGTGTTGAAAGAATTAGCTCCCAACCTATGTTTACTGGATTTCAAAATTAACACGAGTCTAAGAAAACCATAGTATGATCACATACTATGGTAGTTCTTAAACTAATTAAGGAAAAATAATAAGTAGGAAATTAAAAGCTAAAAATATCTAGTTAGGTATGTATAACATGTTTTCTGGATAATCAAAAAATAAAATAGACAGTAAAATGTGCAGCATTCTTATAAACAGGGCATAATTATAGAAATGATATTAAAATACAAACCAGGATTTAAATTAGAGGAATAAGAATGAACCACTTGGCGTATGTATTTAAATATTTTTATTTATCACTTTACTACTTCTTTTCAAGAATCTTCAAATAGGTAGCATACAAGTAGCAACAAATTGAGTACAATTGCCATATTCTGTTTATTTAGTCATATAAACCTAAAGTCATATAAACCTAAAGTCATATAAACCTAAAGTCATATAAACCTTAATTTTCTAGTGAGAAAGAGTCAATGTTAATATAAAGCACATCCTGAATGTTATGTGGAATTTCCTGTATATAAACATGCTTAAATTAATTCTTTTGTAGAATACATGTACTTTATAGCCAATGTTACAATTCACAGGTGATTCTTTGATTTTGTTTAATTTTAGCCTGTTAAATTAAAATTATCTTTAAGTACCATTAAAGACAATAATCTAAACCAGGTGAGCTCACACATAATTGTAGTAAATCATCATTGATTCTTAGAAAGTGCTGCTTATATATGCTACATGTTTAATGTTACTCAGTAGAGAAAGAAATGAGACAATCACTTACTGACTGCTCTGCAAAGCACACCTTACTAGGTTTTCTCTCTCTGTCTCATATATATATATATAATTTTCACATTAATCCATAAAAGGTGGAGAAGATAATCCTTGTAGTATATATGAAATATCTGAACTAATGGGAGAAAATTGTTTGTTTTGCTAAAATACATTTATATTTTTATTAGGAGTAGAACAAATCTGTGTTTGACTAACACTATTGCCTCCATACATGGCAATAAAAGGAAATTTAATTCACATTTTTCTAATGTTTTTCAAAAGATTGCTGTAATTCAGAACCTGTGACATCAACATCATTATCATTGACATACCTAGTATTTATTGCACACTTATTTATGTTGCTCATACATCCTAGTTTGCCCAGGATGATCCCAGTTTACATCTGTTGTCCTGTTGTCCAAGAATACCTATTAAGAGCATCCTCAGTCAATAATAAATTATCCTACCTTGGTTGTTAAATTATGTTACCAGCCTACTGATTATGAAATAAGAATTTTATTATATTTTGAATACCTTTAACTATCAATTCCTAAAACAATAACTTTGTACATGAAGAGACGAGATTAATTTACTAACTAATACAGGTTCATCCAGTCAGCAAATGGTAGAAACAGAAAATAGATCCAGGTGCCTGAACCCTCTTACCAATGCACATAAGATAATTTAGCTTTTCTCAAAAGAGTGAGTTTGAATGTTCAATTCAAGGCTATTAATTACATGCAACTTGCATCAAGTGAGGAGTTCTCCTCTGTGAATGGAAAAATATAAAATCTTTGGTAAAAATATCAAAGGGAACACTGGGGCAAAGTGAAACTTGAAGTAATCAGTTCAAGGAAAGTGTGGGAAATAAGCTAAGGAGAGAAGACACTCCATGTGAAGGAAGAAAAATGATAGCATTTGCAAAGGTTTAATAGTAAGTTGCCTTTTTGGTCAGGAGAATTCAAGTTAAATTTTAATGTAGAATTAGCAGTTATTCACAGTATGCCTGCACCCTATTTTTTTTAAAACATGGAAAATCTTTATGCAACTAATCATTACAGCAACTTTTAATCTGGCATACTTAATATTTCAGTGTTATAGAAATAATGCCTATGTCATATTTTAAATCCTATCATCATACAATACTCTTGAAATGCTTATATGTCAGTATGATATTACTATGATATTTTATAGGTTTTTAAGTGGTATTTAAAACTGGTGTGTGCATTATAAAAAAGGTATTACACAATTGGACAAAGGAGGAAAAAAGTAAAAATTTCCAAAAAAAGAAAGAAAATTATCATCATTTACCCATATGAAAATCTATTTGGGAAACCTAAGACAATCAATTTAGCTGCTACTAGAAATAAAAATGCATATTTGGTCAACAATTATCTTGTGAGCATCTTCATGAGCTGTTGGGGATGAGGTATGATCCCTCCATTCAAAGATACTACTTCTTAGCAGATTTCATATTCTATTAAATCTCTCCTGATTTATCTTCAATTTTAATCCTATACCTTTAGTAGCAAGGACTTTTATGTGAATAGCAAAACCTCAGTATATTGTAAGAGGTACATATGTATGTGTGAACATATACACAAACACATGCATATGTACTTGAATATTTGCTATATATACATATATATATATTTATATATATATATATATATATATATATATATATATATATATATATATATATATATATACCTATGTTTGTGTACACACATATGCACACACACAAAAACACTTGTTTGAACTGGTAAAACTGATGAACTGCAAGATTTACCATTTTCTGAAAATTTGATACTTTACTGAAGGAACTTGGAGCTTATAGTGGTTTTTTTTGTTTTGTTTTGTTTTTGTTTTTTGTGGTACGCGGGCCTCTCACTGCTGTGGCCTCTCCCGTTGCGGAGCACAGGCTCTGGACGCGCAGGCTCAGCGGCCATGGCTCACGGGCCCAGCCGCTCCGCGGCATGTGGGATCCTCCCGGACCGGGGCACAAACCCGCATCCCCTGCATCAGCAGGCAGACTCTCAACCACTGCACCACCAGGGAAGCCCTTATAGTGTTTTCTATGTGCTCCATAGGTCTTAACACATTTCATTGTCCATAATATGTATATTCACATTTGTTGTATAAAGGAATAAAAGCTTTCATTGTACAAATTGATATGTTTACCATCAAATTGTCCAGCTGAAATTAACTCCTGAAAATAGGAATTTTCCCTCAAATTCAATCAGGACACACCATTCTTTTGAGTTTTATATATCTATATATATGCACACATAAATAATTTTAGCTATTACATATATAATATAGTGTTTTCACAGTTTAAAAAAGGAAGTTGCTATTGAATTATCTCTGTTAACATGCTATGATTACTATAAATTTTCTCTACCTTCTCCATTATAATTGTTATAGCCTTCATTATTTCATCCCATTAGTCTTTCTTGGATGTCAATGTATTCAATATAAATGTGAACTTTTCAGGCCTGACCTTCTTGATTTATTTCTAGAGGCTATGAAGAAATCTTACCACCTGCAACCTTCTAAAATGTAAAATAATTGAATTGAAAGTACATTGATGGAGAAACAGTTAACCTTTTGCTTTGGAAAAGGTTGCTGTGTTTATGTCAGAGGAGCACTTTAGAATGTTTCTGTAAACTTACTAAGGACAAATCTAAACACCCAATTTCAAAGATGATCTCAAAACTGAAATCAAGAATACTTTAAAAACTGACCTAACCCTAGTTGTTTCAATTGTTCCAAGACAATAAACCAATGATTAATAAATTAGACCCATTCTTTCAGTTAAAAACCTATCAGAAATGAGGGCTTCCCTGGTGGCGCAGTGGTTGAGAGTCCGCCTGCCAATGCAGGGGACACGGGTTCGTTCCCCGGTCTGGGAAGATCCCACATGTCGCGGAGTGGCTGGGCCCATGAGCCATGGCCGTTGGGCCTGCGCGTCCAGAGCCTGTGCTCTGCAATGGGAGAGGCCACAACAGTGAGAGGCCCAAACTATGAGAAATGAGTATCTCTTTTTTGTTTGCTATACTTGGATCATTTCTCAGTATCAAGGCAACATAAACAGGAACATCGTATTTCTATAGTAACATAAAATATTGAGAATAAGTTTTTCAGAATATATTTTAATGAAAAACATTTAAAAAATACTTAAGTGGAATTGCAAATCTATAATGAAATGGGATAATTATATTTGAAAATCATTTTCAGTCATCCCATATCATATACTTGGAAAATATTTAATCTTAGCAAATAATCAGTTAAAAAGTTTATTAAATTTTATGTGCATTTTATGTTCTATAGTGGCATTTATTCTAAAAATGGTTTAATTAAGGATTTCCTCTTCTTGAGGTACAATATGAGTAAAAAGTTATATTTTGCTCCATGTATCTTTTCCTTGAATATTTTTCTCATGCCCTCTAATTTTATTTCATCTCATCTCATCTCATCTTACACCAATCTCTTTCTTTATCTAAACTTCCAGTGCTCAGCCTTCTATTGAAAAATCCAGCATCACTGGTTGTCAAAATTGAAAAGAAGTTAAAGATTATCCAGCATAAATTCTCATTCATTCAAATTATGGACAATACCTGTAACAGAGTATCACTGGATATTTCTGACCAATGGAATGTGGGCTGAAATAATGTACAGCAGTTCCATGCCTGAAATTATAAAAGGTCTCTTTCAGTGTTTCTCGTTCTCTCTTCCAAGGTGACCTTAGTAGACACATGTTGAAAATGATGCTGTTACACAATGGAAGAAATCAGTAGAGAGGAAGGATCAATGCCCCTAGCTAACAATGTGAAACAGAGTCATAAGGGCCGAATAAAATTAATATGTTAAACCTATGCTATTGAGAATTTATTTATTATACTACCTGGTTTTATTACCCTATGTTTCTTTAGAAAAATGATTTTTGTGTAGCCCTCTGAAGAAGTGACTCCTTCTTCCTCCTGGGTAGCCTTCATGAAATTGAGTATAGAGATGGAGTCAGTTTCTTCCCTAATGTTTGTAGAACATCTCCTTCCCTTCCTTTTAAGAACTAAAAGTTTATATCTAGTGCCATTCACTTAACAAAATTTATATATTTATCACGCACTTTCATAAAGAGTCCCTCCTTGAATGCAGACATCTTCAATCCCCAGGTTTCTACCAGCAAGATTTGAAGTCTTGTCTCACTCTTCCTCATTCTAACACAAATGTCATATTTTTTTTGAAATTTCACTATCTATATAATTAGTCTAAATATGATTTGACGATTTTTTTAGCTTCTTATTTTCTTCCAATAGTAAGAGAATTTTCTGCCACTTTATCTTAACCATTTATTCCACATAGTGGTTTCTTATCTCACTCATAATGGTTCCCCATGTTTCCCAGAAAAGTCAGCATCTGTAAAATGATGTACACAGCTCTTCATGTTCTGCCTCACTTCACATATCCTACAACACTTAATCTGCTGCAACCCAATTGGCCTCCTAGATGTTCTTCAGATAAGACTAGCCATGGTTTCAGAGCTGCAAGACTAAATATTTCACTTCTTCAAATTTCTGCTCAAATGCTACCTTTACAATGAGCTCTACCTTGACAAGTCTAATTAAAATTGTACCATCAATGATAAGAAATGCAGGGGGCAGAGTCAAGAGGGCAGAGTAGGAGGACACAGAGTTTACGTCTCCTCACAAGTAGGGTACCTAGCAAGTGCTGGTGGGGGACCTTGGACACCTAAGTGGATGGGAGGAATCCCCTCACGACTGGGTAGGACATTGTGGGGGAAGGAGGGATGAAGGAAAGGTGGAGGCAGGATGGGACCGGCACCCCTGAGGGATGGTGGTTGGAGGGGAGGTGTTCCCATGATCAGAGAGAACCACTCTCAGAGAGGGTATCAGCAGGGATGGGGAGAGAACTTCAGGGGATTGGGGGATTAGAAGGGAATGTAGTCAGTATCTCCCCCATGTGCTCCAACCTTGGCAAGCCTGCTGGGGTCCTGGCCTGAACCTCACCACTCTGGGGCCCTCTCCAGCTGTTCAGGTCCTGAGGACTGGGAGGGAAGAAGTGGGGGGGAGTAAAAGTTGAAGCAGGAAGGGACAAGCACCCCTGAGGGGCAGTGGGGGAGGGAGGGGTTTTCATTCTTGGAGGGTCTGAGTCATGGTGTGGGGATCAGCAGGGACAGGGAGAGACTTTCAGCGGATCAGAGGATCAGAAAGGAATGCAGCCAGCATCTCCCATGCCTGCTCATGCTCTGGCAAGCCTGCTGAGATCCCAGGCCTGAATCTCTGCTATCTGGGTCCCCTTCTGGCTTCAAATGTCCTGACCCAAATCACCCCCCAGGGCCTGTTCTAGCCACACAGGTCCTGAGCCTAAGCCCCACCTCCCCACCAAGGCATTTGCTGGCAGTACAGGTCCTAAGCCTGAGCAACACCCCACCAAGGCCTTTTCTGGCCATGTGGGTCCTGGGCCTAAGGCCCCACACCAGGGACTCTTCCAGATGCAAGAGTCCTGCCCCTTGTTCCCTGCCGCCAAGACCTTTTCCAGCCTTTTTTTTTTTTTTTTTTTTTTTTTTTGCTGTTGTCATTTTCTTTTGCTGTGTTCTTGTTTCATTTTTATTTTTTCTAATTTATTTTTTATTTTTCTAATTTTATATTTCTATTCTTTGTTATTATTTGGTTTCTATTTGTTGCATTTTTTTTTCTGTGCCACACAGCTTGTGGGGTCTTTGTTCCCAGGCCAGGTGTCAAGCCTGAGCTTCTGTGGTGGGAGTGCCAAGTCCAAACTGCTGTACTAACAGAGAAGGCCAGACCTCAGGGAATATTAATTGGTGCAAGCTCTCCCAGAGGTCCTCATCTTGGCACCAAGACCTGCTCCAACCAACTGCCTGCAAACTCCAGTGCTGGATGCCTCAGGCCAAACACCTTCAAGACAGGAATACAGCTCCACCCATCAAGAAAAAGGAGACAACAAAAATTATGGTACAAATGAATGAGAAAGGTAAAAGCCTACAAGAGCAAATACATGAAAGGGAAGTAGGCAATCTACATGAAAAAGAGTTCAGAGTAATGATAGTAAAGGTGTCCAAAATCTTGGAAATACAATGGAGGCATGGGTTGAGAAAATAAAAGAAATGCTTAATAAGGACGTAGGAGAACTAAAGAAAAAACAAACAGTGATTAACAACACAATAACTGAAATGGAATCAGTAGCAGAAAAACTGAAGGAATCAGTAGCAGAAAAACTGAAACAGAAGAATGAATAAGTGAGCTGGAAGATAGAATGGTGGAAATAAGTGCCAAGGAACAGAATAAAGAAAAGGAATGAAAAGAAATGAGGACAGTCTCAGAGACCTCTGGGAAAACATTAAACAGATAAACATTCAAATTATAGGGGTCCCAGAAGAAGAAGAGAAAGAAAAATGGACTGAGAAAATATTTAAAAGATTATAGTCAAAAAGTTCCCTAACATGGGAAAGGAAAGAGCCACCCAAGTCCAGGAAGCACAGAGAGTCCCATACAGAATAAATCCAAGGAGAAACATGTCGAGACACATACTAATCAAGCTAACAAAAATTAAATTAATATATATATATATATATTAAAAGCAGCAAGAGGAAAGCAACAAATAATATGCAAGGGAACCTCCATAAGGTTATCAGCTGATTTTTCAGCAGAAACTCTGGAGGCCAGAAGGGAGTGACAGGATATATTTAAATTGATGAAAAGGAATAACCTACAACCAGGATTACTCTACCTGGCAAGGACCTCATTCAGATTTGATGGAGAAATCAAAAGCTATACAGATAAGGAAAAGCTAATAGAATTCAGCACCACTAAACCAGTTTTACAACAAATGGTAAAGGAACTTCTCTAGGCAGGAACACAAGAGAAGTAAAAGACCTACAAAAACAAACGCCAAACAATTAAGAAAATGGTAATAGGAACATGCATGTTGATAATTACCTTGAACGTAAATGGATTATGTGCTCCAACCAAAAAACACAGACTGACTGAATGGATACAAATACAAGACCTGTATATATGCTGTCTACAAAGACCCACTTCAGACCTAGGGACACATACAAACTGAGAGTGAGGGGATGGAAAAAGATATTCAATGTAAATGGAAATCAAAAGAAAGTTGGAGTAGCAATACTCATATAAGATAAATAGATTTTTTTTTTTAAAAAGACTGTAACAAGAGACAAGGAAGGTCACTACATAAAGATCAAGGAGTCAGTCCAAGAGAAGATAAAACAATTATAAATATTTATGCACTCAACTTAAGAGCAACTCAATACATAAGGCAAATACTAGCAGCCATAAAAGGGGAAATCAACAGTAATGCAATAATAGTAAGGGACTTTAACACCCCACTTAAACCAATGGACAAATCATCAAAACAGAAAATAAATAAGGGTTTCCTTATTTAAATGACATAATAGACCAGATAAACTTAATTGATATTCATAGAACATTCCAACCAAAAGTGGCAAGATACACTTTCCTCTCAAGTGCACACCAAACATCTCCAGGATAGATCACTTCTTGGGTCACAAATCAAGCCTCAGTAAATTTAAAAATACTGAAATTTTATCAAGAATTTTTTCTGACAACAACAATATGAGATTAGAAATCAAATACATGAAAAAAATGAAAAAGCACGAACACATGTAGGCTAAACAATACACTATTAAATAACCAAGAGATTACTGAAGAAATCAAAAGGAAATTAAAAAATACATAGAAACAAATGACAATGAAAACACAACAACCCAAAACCTATGGTACACTGCAAAAACAGTTCTAAGAGGAAGTTTATAGTAATTCAATGTCACCTCAAGAAACAATAAAAATCTCAAATAAACAATTTAACCTTATACCTAAATCAACTAGAGAAAGAAGAAGAACAAAAACAGCAACAACACAACAACAAAAAACAAAGTTAGTAGAAGGAAAAAAATCATAAAGATCAGAGCAGAAATAAAAAAATAGTAACAAAGAAAACAATAGCAAATATCAATAAAATGAGAAACTGTTTCTTTGAGAAGATAAACAAAGTTGATAAAACTTTAGCCAGACTCATCAAGAAAAAAGGGGAGAGGATTCAAATTAATACAATTAGAAATGAAGAAGGAGAAATTACAACTGACACTGCAGAAATAAAAAGGATTATAAGAGACTACTACAGGCAACTATATGCCAATAAAACAAACATCTTGGAAGAAATGGACAAATTCATAGAAAGATACAAACTTCCAAGACTGAACCAGGAAGAAATAGAAAATATAAACAGACCAGTCACAAGCAATCAAATTGAAACTGTAATTTAAAATTTTCCAACAAAACAAAAGTCCAAGACCAGCTGGCTTCACAAGTAAACTCTATCAAGCACTTAGAGAAGAGCTAACACCTATCCTTCTTGAACTCTTCCAAAAAATTGCAGAGGGAGGAATATTCCCAAACTCGTTCTACGAGGCCACCATCACTCTGATACCAAAACCAGACAAAGATATTATGAAAAGAGAAAATTACAGACCAATATCACTGATGAATATAGATGCAAAAATCCTTAACCAAATACTAGCCAACAGAATCCAGCAACACATTAAAAGAATCATCCACCATGATCATGTGGGATTTATCCCAGTGATGCAAGGATTTTTCAATATACACAAATTAATCTATGTGATACACCATATTAACAAATTAAAGAATAAAAAACATATGATCATCTGAATAGATGCAGAAAAAGCTTTTGACAAAATTCAACAACAATTTATGAAAAAACTCTCCAGATAGTGGAGATAGGGGGAATCTACCTCAACAAAATAAAGGCCGTATACGACAAATCCACAGCAAACATCATTCTCAATGGTGAAAAAATGAAAACATCTCCTCTAAGATCAGGATCAAGACAAGGATGTCCACTCTTGCCACTATTATTCAACATAGATTTGGAAGTCCTAGACACAACAATCAGAGAAGAAAAAGAAAAGAAAAGAAATACAAATTGGAAAAGAAGAAGTAAAACTGTCACTGCAGATGCCATGATACTATACATAGAAAATCCTAAAGATGCCACCAGAAAACTTCTAGAAGTAATCAATAAGTTTGGTAAAGTTGCAGAATACAAAATTAATGCACAGAAATCTCTTGCATTCCTATACACTAACAACGTAAGATAAAAAGAGAAATTAAGGAAACAATTCCATTTACCACTACAACAGATAGAATAAAATACCTAGGAATAAACCTACATAAGGAGGCAAAAGACCTGTACCCAGAAAACTATAAAACACTGATGAATGAAATCAAATATGACATAAACAGGTGGAGAAATAAACCATGTTCTCGGACTAGAAGAATCAATACTATAAAAATGACTCTACTACCCAAAGCAATCTACAGATTCAATGCAATCCCTATCAAATTACCAATGGCATTTTTCACAAAATTAGAACAAAAAAATTTACAATTTGTATGGAAACATGAAAGACCCCAAATAGCCAAAACAATCTTGAGAAAGAAAAACAGAGCTGGAGGAATCAGGTGCCCCTATTTCAGACTATACTACAAAGTTACACTGATCAAGTCAGTATGGTACTGGCACAAAAACAGAAATATAGATCAATGAAACAGAATAGAAAGCCCAGAGCTAAACCCACGCACCTATGGTCAACTAACCTATGACGAAGGAGGCAAGAATGTACAATGAAGAAAAGACAGTCTCTTCAATAAGTGGTGCTGGGAAAACTGGACAGCTACATATAAAAGAATGAAATTAGAACGCTCTCTAACACCATACACAAAAATAAACTCAAAATAGATTAAAGACCTAAATGTAAGACTGGACACTATAAAATGCTTAGGGGAAAACATTAGAAAACAGAAAAAACATTTTCTCCTATAGTAATGGAAATAAAAACAAAAGTAAACAAATGGGACCTAATGAAACTTAAAAGTTTCTGCACAGCAAGGAAACTATAAACAAGATGAAAAGACAACCCTCATAATGGGAGAAAATATTTGAAAATGAAGCAGCTGACAAAGGATTAATCTCCAAAACATACAAACAGCTCATGCAGCTCAGTATCAAAACAACAAATAACCCAATCAAAAGATAGGCAGAAGACCTAAATAGACATCTCTCAAAGGAAGACGTACAGATGCCCAAGGGGCACATGAAAGGATGCTCAACATCACTAATTATTAGAAAAATGCAAATCAAAACTACAATGAGTTATCACCTCACACCAATCAGAATGGTCATCAAAAAATCTACAAATAATAAATGCTGGAGAGTGTGTGGGGAAAAGGGAACACTCTTGCACTGTTGGTGGGAATGTAAATTGACACAGCCACTACAGAGAACATTATGGAGGTTCCTTAAAAACTAAAAATAGAACTACCATATGGCCCAGCAATCCCACTCTTGGGCATATACCCTGAGTAAACCATAATTCAAAAAGACACATGTACCACAATATTCACTGCAGCACTATTTACAGTAATCAGGATATAAAAGCTAGTTAAGTGTCCATTGACAGATGAATGTATAAAGAAGATGTGGTACATACCTACAATAGAATATTACTCAGCCATAACAAGGAACAAAATTGGGTCATTTGTAGAGATATGAATGGACATAGGTTCTGTCCTACAGAGTGAAGTAAATCAGAAAGAGAAAAACAAATATAGCATATTAATGCATATATGTGGAATCTAGAAAAATGGTACAGATGAACTTATTTGCAGGACAGGAATAGAGATGCAGACATAGAGACTGAACATGTGAACATAGTAGGGGAAGGGGAGTATGGGATGAACTGGTAAATTAGAATTGACATATATATACTACCATGTGTAAAATAGATAGCTGGTGGGAACCTGATGTATAGCACAGGTAGCTCAGCTTGGTGCTCACTGATGACCTAGATGGATGGGATGAGGAGTGGGAGGGGTTTCAAGAGGGAAGGCATATATTTATACATATAGCTGATGCACTTTTTTGTACAGCAGAAACTATCACAACATTGTAAAGCAATTATACTCCAATTAAAAAAATAAGAATTGCTTCTAATCTTCCTTACACTTCATATATTCAAAAAATTTTCTGTAGCATATATGTGAAGCTTTTTACTATATAATTTACTTGTTCATTATGTTGTAATTTACTGTTTATTATTTATCTCTTCTAGTAAGTTGTTAAATCCTTTAGGACAGGAAACTTTGCTTCTTACATCACTTGATATATCTCAAGTGCTTTGAACAATGTCCAGTTCATAAAAGACACAAATAAATATTTTCTAAATAAATGGTGATTTAATGTATGTATATACATATGAATAGTAGCATATGCTTTCTTAATAATTTTATATTTTAAATTAAAGGAGCAGTGAATCTGTAATTAGAATGCTCATATTAATTCCAGGCTCTTTATTAAATAGTTCTTTGATGTCAACCTACTTAACCTCATATTTGCCTCACCTATTATATTAATATAATTATATTTTACCATTTTACTTTTAGGAATTATTGTCAAAATCAAATAAGGTAGTCCATATGAAAGTGGTCATAAACTCTAAATCAACAAATATTTTAATTAGATATTATTAAAAATAAACTGAGGCATATTTAAAATGAGATTTTTTCTGAGCAAAAATTGTTATTAATTGGGCATCATCCAATATAACAGATAGAAAGGAGTTCTGAAGAGCCATTGAACATGAAATAATTTCATAGGCAGAAAATAGTGGGAACAAGGAAGTTATACTAGGCAAAAAAGTGGTTTTGTTATTGAAAGATTACTTTCCTTTAAGGGATGGCTGCAGTCTATTAGTCAGATTACCCAATAGTGCTGTTCAGGCAATTCCTGATGGACTGTTTAAATTTTACTTCTGGGAGAGCTGAAACTGTAATTAAGTTAAACTTTGGTATGGTGACATGGGGCTTAGCATAAACAACTCCATTTTGGGCCTATTGTCTTGTCTTTAAGAAAGTCCCTCTTTTGATTAAACTCTCAGCCTAACAGAGATATAGGATAATAAATTCAAGGCATTAACACTACTTCCAGATACCACTCTGGACTTCTTAAAGTGTTTGCTATTTCTCTGCATGGCATTCACAAGTCACAACATTGAGTTCACATTCTTTAAGTTGGTTGTTCTTTTTTCAGTGTTCTTTCTATTCATGAGAAGATTACTTGCTTCGTGGTTAGCAGCTGAAATCATGCTTTAAAGCTTTTGAAAAAATACGGTACACCAGGGAGAGAACTATGATTACTATAAATAGGATAATTCCAATGTCTGGAATGCACTTTGAAAGAGTCATGGTCCCCAAGACCCAAACCGGTTAGAATCAAATAAGTCAAAGAAAGACCTCGTTGAAGGAGTCATTTTCTTAAGCCAACTGACAAGTTCAGTGATCTTACATAACTGAGTCTCAACTTCCTTGAAAGTTAATCCAGTACAGCAAGTGGTGTTGGCCATAGTACAAACACTTTGCTCAGCTAGAAGGTAATCAAGGGCTATCTTATTATCAAGAATAACTGGCCAGAGAGCCTAGAGATTTTTAGTTGGACAGCTATTGCTTTAGGAACAGATTCTGTAATATCTTCAAGAATTAAGTAGAGATTCCTGATCATAGTATCATTTGCACTTACTCTGAGCCAGGGAAGTAAGGAACTGCCAAAGGAAACAAATTTTGAATCATGAATATCTCCTGGTAATTCTGGTTTGAGTTGGTGGCTCAGAACAAAAAGATTACAGCCCTGAAAGGCCACTAAAATTTAAGAGTCTGTAGACTACACAGGCAGTTGTATCTGGTTACCCTTGCCTTGTATCCCTTTCTTTGTACAAAGCCTGGTTTCCAGTGTCCCTGGGTTTAGGGATGTTAATTAGAGAGAGGGGAATGGACATAAAGGGGATATGAAGCCTGACATGATAGAAGGAGGGCTGAATTTGTTCCAGAAAAACTGAGGCATTGGAAATCAGGGATAATTTTGTGATGGATTGAACTACAAGATCATAGCAAATCCAACAGTCATTTGGAAGTTAGATTACACCCCCCCCCCCCATGCAATGGTCTGAGATATGTGAACAATGGCATTATCTTTCCAAGTCAGAGCAGGCAAAAGAATCATAAAGACCTTCATGGTGTAAGATTTAAGGACAGTATGGTCAGAGAAGGAAGGAGGAATGAAAAGAAATGTTCCTGATCAGACATCTTAGGAGGAAGCAGTTTACCTCTATGTCAGCTACTTCTCTTCCTAGTGAACTTGATTTTGAGGTCTGCAGCATTTACATAAGACCAGATCTCAGGCTGAGCCTTCTTCAATTGAGAAATATGCACCTGACACCTTATAGTTTGACAACAGTGTCAGTGATCAGAGTATTGGTAGGGTCCTTTCCATGAATTGCACTTTTGCAAAAGCTTCACAGTAAAATAATAATTGCATGAAAATGGCAAAAGACTTTAAAATATCCACATTAAATAGCTGATGAGTTCATTATAATGAAATTAATAAGGGAATTCTGTTACTACTTAAATATACAACAATTTAAGATAACTTGATTTACTGCTGAAAACACTGTACCAGGACATATAAAGTTTTACATGCATCCACGCAACTATAACGTAAGAATGTTTATTATCACTTATTTGGCAATGATTCCCATGTAATTTAACATAACATGTAAACCTAACCAGTTTAACATCCATCTTTCACAAAGTGAGAGATAGATCCTTTGAGATTTTCCAGAGGCCCTCTGGGAAATCTCAAAGTTAGTTTGAACTAAAAAAGATTTCATTTAGAATTTGACCTTGAGAAAATGTCAAATGGTTTGAACATTTGATTAAACAGGATGCCATATTATTAAGAAATAATACTTAATTTTCTATTTACCTAAAGGGACAATGTCAAAGGCAAATACAGAAAGTTACATAGATGTGAACAAAACTTAGCTCTTTTAAATATTGAGAAGACTAAGTTTTCTTAAGTAATTAAAGACCTGAAAAAAAATAATGTGAAGCACAGTAAGACACAAAATTTTTTGTTCAGGCAGATTATGTGAAAGGTAAAGAAAAAGCTTTGTTTGCAATTTCTTAAGAGAATACCAATAATTGAAGAAAACTTTGTTCTTTTAACAGAGAAAAAAACACATTCCAATTTTGCATCAGTGTTATTTTTGATATTAAAACCCATTTTTAAAAACTTAATTAAATCCATTCCAATCTTAGCCAGCTTGACTACACATAAAATTCCTTTTCCATGGAACTTCTACAACGTTTTTATATCCATTCAGATTTTTTTCCAATATTTTTTTCCTCTTTCTCATTCTGAAGCAATCAATCTTTTTACTTTCCTTACCTGTATTTCATACACAACTGTTTTCTTTTCCTTGTTATTTCTAAGTAGTTTAGTTATGTATATTGATTAGAATAATTAACCCTTAGAATTCTTAATTCTTAGTGAAAGCTAAGAAATAAGTAATTGTGAACTTTTGCACTAACATTCTGTGGATTGGAAAATTGGAAATATATTTAATAAAAACTGGATGCATACTATTCCCCATAGTAAAATTTCCAAGGTGGCACAAAACATGTTTACTAGTAAACCCAAACACATTTAGTTCCTCTGTAAAAAGAAGAAAAAGTGGATAAACCTTTGCTCAGTAGTTAATGTATTTATTTTATTTTATTTTATTTTATTTAGAATTTATCTCAGTGTAACTATAAAATTTCACGTTACCCAAAAGATTTTGGAAGCTATTTTTAAGAAGATATACCATAAAGTATAATTGTTGTTAAAAAGTTTATTTATAAACTTTTATCTTATTTTATTTACTTGTTCTTAACACTTACGTTTACGTTACTCATGAAAATTTCCTTAAACATTAAACAGATAACCACCATCTTAAGTCACCTTTCTTGGTGACAAATTCTGTAACACAGATAAAATGATTTTATTTGACTTTTAGTACAGCTAGATAGAATAAAAGTATTATAGTTAATGCTGATAACTCTAAAGACATGACTGTTATTTAAACCAACAAATTTAAACTAGATTTTATTTACTAAAGATTATCCTAGATCACTTGAACTTGAAAAACATTTAGGTTAGTTCAAATATTATTGAGAATATACTTGACTTATAAAACACTTGTTTGTCTTTATGCCAATTAAATAGAGTTCTTAAATAATTTTGGTGATACCATCTGAAGGCAGAAAAAGATCACACATCTATAGCATACACACACAGACATACATAAACATACACACAGACAGAGGTCTTATAGCTTTCATTTAAAAATTTTAGCCATGAGACAGGTATGATAATGCAAAACTCACTGGTTGATAAAGAAAGAGTTGGAACCAAATTGTGTTTCTGGCAGACCGAATAAGTTAAGGTTATCTGCTCATATGGCTAAAGCTTTTTATTAATGTTTACAGAAGAGACTTAAGCTTTTCACAGAGCTAGTTTTCAAAATAGTCTTTTCCATTTCCTTCTGATAAGAATTACCTTGGCTCCTAGAGAAGACTAGATAGAATATTTACATCTCAAATGGCATAGAGAAAAAGAAAAATGCTAGTTCCAACAAGAAAGAATTTTATTCATGAATCCAGATCTTTTGCCATATCTGTAAAATATTTGAAATGAATAGGACAGGTTTGGGGATTGGTAAAACGTTTGGGTAAGCTTTGAACTGTTTCTAGAGCCACCCTTCTGTTACTGTAAAGATTCAGTTTTTAAGACAAGTGCAGTTGTTTTTGATTCCTAAACAAATTGAGTTTCAACTTCAATGATACAGAGGCTGATCCATCCATCTAAATAATTATCTTCAGTTTGCTTATTTATATCAGAGAGAAAATCTTTAAGATGGAAATCAAAAGATTTCTATGTTCTAGATTTAGAGCTGTGCATCTTTGAAATATTTTAGTAAGTCTTTTGCAAAGACTTCAGAATATGTTTCTTTCCCTCTGGGTACATAGTTTCATTTTATCATAGGAGAGAAGACCTAGAAAAAAGTTCCCATCAGGTTCTGGATATCAGCTTCCAATCTGGCGAACTTTGGGTCATAGAGCTACTAAAAAAAAAAAAAAATATTTTGAATATCTTCTCAGGTTTAGCTGGGACAAACAGTAAATATGCCTGTCAGTACTGAATAACCCTATGGATGCAAGAGGCATCCCCAAACAGGGTACAAAAGATATTATACTCTGAAGATCTAGAGCCACTCTTAAAGATAAACAAAAGAAAGACGTACTTAGACAATTCCTCTGAGAGCTGTCAATAGTCAGCAGAAGCCCAGACACAAATGGAGTGCAACCCACATTTCTGTCTGGTCATATCTAGCTACAAATGGAATACAACCCACATTTCTGTCCAGCTATCATTTTTTGGCACTCAACTTTCTGGTTACCAAGTCATGTTCTCAGGACACAAAATGAGATAAACAAGAAGGCAATAGCTGTCCCTGGGAGAGAAAGGATCCATGACTAATGGATAAACTAAAGCAAGTATATAAGTCAAAGTCCAAAAATCTAATTCTTACTTTTTTTTTTTTTCTTTTTTTGCCAATCTGAATTTGAAAAGGAAGGGAATAAATGAAATTTTTCCTCCCTCTCTAAATTGGGCAGCACAGATTGACACCTGGGAAAGCTGACTTTGGTAATCATTCTCTTTCCTGGCTTCTGCTAGCTTTTCCAGGATTCTGTCTACAGCTCCAGAGAAAGTAGGGTGTCCCAGCAGGTCTCTTCCTGGTCACCAGACACAGCAGGGGAGGAAAAATAGTTTGCCATCTACCTTTTATGGTTAGTGCTGGGCTGAGAACAAGTTTTCTCTAGGGCACCTCATAAATGGATAAGCTTATCTAGGTTAAAAGTTCTCCACTAAGGCCACTGTAATTCAAGATAATCTTTGCTAAAGTTCACCTCCTTGTTCACCCTTAAACCAAAATTTTATACCCTGAGACCTCACACTGGACCCAGTTTAAATCAGACTCAGTCTGACTCCTGACACAGTCTAGTTTCTAAATTGGACCATATCTAACCCTGGATCCAGTCCAGTTTCTAAGTTGGACCCAGTCTAACTTTGGTTGATGGTTTCTGTACCCAATCCACAGAAAGAGATGCTCAAATAAATTGTGAAAGCTTGTATGCAAAATCTGCAGAGCCAGGACTAGGAGAGACTGACTCATCACCTCCAAAGGCAGCAAGAAAGCAGTTAGCTCAAAGGGCTCAGTGGTTGCCATTGCTTCTGGGGTTTCGGGGTCTCCTTCAGTTCCCTCTTTTGACACCACAACTGTTAAAAGATAAACTGAGGCATATTAAAATTTTTGAGAGTTTATGTGAGCAAAAAGCAATTCAAATTCAGGCAGCATCCAGTCTAGCAAATTGAAATGAGCTCTGAGGAGCTGTACAAAGTGAAAGACTTTCACAGGAAGAAAGGAGTGGAAACAAGGAAGTTATACCAAGCAAAAAAAGCAGGTTGGTGACAACCCTCAAAGTTACTTTCCTTTAGGGGATGGCAGGGTTCTATCAGGCAGGTAACTAACTCACTAGTGCTCTTCAGGTAATTTCACATTGGCTGGTTCAGGATTCCATTTCTGGGAAAGCTGAAAATGTAATTAAGTCTCAATTTGGTGAAGTGAGTCTTAGCATAAATGACTTCATTTTGGACATATTGCCTTATTTTTAATATTTTTAATAAATACCCTTTAGATTTTCATCATATTGCATCTGTAAGGTACAGAAAATAGAAGACGATGAAGTTAAGATAATGCATAGTCACTTTCAGTTAAAATAAAACAAAACAAAACAACACCATAGCATGCTTACATTCAGGTTGCCTCAGTAAGACTAAATAATCAAAACTTTTACTACTTTGTTCCTCAGAATTAGACAAATTTTATGCAAAATTATATTTTACATATAAAATTCCGTTAAATAAACATTTCATACGTTACCTGGACTTCTCCATTTACTAACAAAATCCAATAATAAAGGTGTGAGAATTAATTGACATCCATATATAAAAATCATTCTCATTAATGTAAGTACACATACACATCAATGTATGCATGAACATATATTTATAAACAAATTTTAACACACATATACATATGCACATATTATTGTTTTGCTGAAAATTATATATTTGAATGTTAAAATATGACTATTTCTTGTAGTTTTTGGGATAGGCATTGAGATAGTCATTTGTAGATAGTTCTAAAATGGTAGGGACATTGGATGGTTCAATACTACTGGTACTTGATTTAGCCAGCAAGTATCTTTCTTAAACATAAAAACACATTCCCAGAATAAAGTTTATGAGAGGTCAATAACATTGAATGGGAAATAATGTCAAAGTCTGATAGCCATACAAGAATTGAGATGTGAGTGGGACTTGACTCAGAAGACTGAACATTTGAATGTAAATTTCAATAACTAAACTGGTTAGTAGTAGATGAATCTGGAGTCAAATTACAAAAATAGTTCTGAAAACAGGAATACAAGGAGGGAGGATGGGTCATCATGTCAGCATTAGAGATATGTCAGAGAATACTAGGGTGAACATACATTTATTCATAGTTTCAAACATGTTGTTGTTCAACTGTCATTGTTGAGGTAGATGCAAGCTTAACGTTAATGCCCATTAAGATGGAACCAAATGTGTCATTTGGTGCAAAAAGAATGATGCTGTAAAAGAAAAGAAATCCACTAGGGAATACATAAAATTCAGAGCTAAAATAATATTAGGGAAATATTTTGTTGAATTGATTTTAAAAATATGAGAGGTAACATGATCCATTCAACAACAGACCACTAAACAGAAACAAAAACCAAGGTATGTTTTTGCTTTAGCTCAGGGTTCTTTTCATTGCATCATGCTACCCTTATGTATGAGACACTGCACTAGATCCTGTAAAACTTAGAAAAAGGAACAGAGGAATTCTGAATCTGAGAACATTTAGAATCTGTTTTGTTCATTTTTTGTTGGTCTTATCCAATAATGATAAAAGTGATAGTTAAATTGCTTTCATTTCATTCATTCACTCATCAATATTTATTTAAATAACTTCCAGGTTTAATAATCAGTTGAACAAAATATGCTTATATGTATTACTATAATCACACAATTTTCAGTTATTTCAGGAATATATTATTTCATAACCCTTTCAAACAATCTTTGTTCATCATAGCCACTTAGCTCCTTTAGGTGCTAATAACGCTATTAGGCAACACAGAAATCTCTGTTTTTTTAAGATTTGGCAATAAGACACATTTACAGTTCTAAAGAGATTTATAAACTGGTTAGTCAAACTAAGCATATGTAAAGTATATTCATGGCAATATAATAGAACTTTCTACTTAAAGTCAAAATGAGGAATATAGATAATAGTGTTATAAGAGTTCAGAGGAAGGAGTGATTAATGAATGCAGGCGATCATGGAAGAGTTTGTGGGTTAGGAGGGTGGGACTTATGCAGAGTATTAAAGGACTGATTTAATTTCTTAAAGTGATGCCTTTATTGAAGCAAATGACACACTTATTAATGACATAGGCTTCCATTATCTGATTGAATGCTTGACTTTACTGACCTGTTACTTTACCTTTGAGATTTCATTTCCTACCTGGCTAGCACAGTTCTCCATATGAAAAGGAAGGTCAATGCTAATCAGAACGCTTTTCACAAGGTTATACAAAATGCTAGCTAATCCTGGAAACTTCGTGCTTTTTTTCTAATAGAAACATGGTTTTCTTTTGCTTTAACTTATTTTCTTGAAGGAAGTAGTAGCAGGTATTTTTTAAAGCTGAGTGAAGCAAGTAAAATGCATGAGTGCTTATTTATTTTAGGTTTGGATTAGATGAGAAAAACAGATAGGGCATTCAGAATGCCCTTCCTCACCTTGTAATGAATCTGACTCATAGGCATTTTATAGCAACACATACAGTTTTAAAAGTTGCTGCAGTAATATTCAGCAGTCAAAGTATTATAATTTAAACTGACTAAAATGTCCCCAGAGAACACATTTTAGAAGAAAGCTAAAATTTATTGAAAAACAATGTAAGTTAGGTTTTTCATTCATTATGTTTCCATTCCTGGAAAAAAAAAAAATAACAGTGGCAATAACGCTTGTTAAGTTGGCATTCTGCTTGAGGTTTTTGCCATGCGAGTTAAACATTTGGTTTTAACAAAAGACAAGGTCAGAATTATACTTTTTTTCTGTCCACCTTACTATGATACAATACATCAAGAACATTTCCAAGTATTTCAATATTTCACATCCCAGATGAAATATAGAAGTGTCTTTTCTTGTTCTTATAGACATTATCAGAAATATTTAATATAAATTTCAATAGATGTATCATTATGTAAAAACAAGGTTAAGACTTAATGGTGATAAATATGGTCAACTGTACCTGGTTAAAAATGCAAAAAGACAAAATAAGTAGTAAGAAGAAACACCAGGATTTTCCAAAACATCTTTTGATGTGAATTAACAGAAAAATGATTTTTTATCTCACCCATTAGGAGAATATTTTTTAATCATGGTAAGTATTAGTTTTAGAATTAAATAGAAATATTATGGTTTACAATGAGGAAAAGAAAAAAACATCAAAGATACAACTAACTGTATGTTTAATATTCCTGTTTTGATGTTTCTGCCATTATTTGGATTCACATGTAAGGTAAATGTTCAACCTTGATTGCCTGAGAGAGTTCCAGTTTAAACCTTAGTCCCCGAAGCATTATTACTAGTACCCATTTCACTCTAGACTGAAGAATTGGATGACAAATTACACAGTTGTAGTTTTATGGGGTATATTTCAAGAAGCATTCAATCCTTTCTTTGACTTGCAGCTTTATCACTAGTGCCTGTAAACATGTTATGTCATCTTTGAGGAATAACACTGCCATTGGAAAAGTTTCAACAGAAATAGCAGATATGAAAAATTAAGATCTCTAAGTAAATGCATCTCCACCTTCACCATCATTGTGTGAGATAATACAATTACTTTCTTATTTTTATTCTTATTATACAGGTAAACATGAACATTTTACAAGTCAATAAATCTAAAAAGCCAGACAGACAATAAAAATGTTTTGGGGTTATTACCCAGAGGCAAAATTTGGTAAAGCAATTTAAAATATTAAAAAATTTTCTCTATGCATAGTGTTTATATCTCTTTACATACTTGTTATCCAATTATACATATAATTTTCTGCCTTTAGTTTTACCTCTAAGATTACAATGCAAGGATTTTTCTTATTAAGATCACTGGTAACTGGCACATAATAATACTTTGAGTAAATAGAGCAATGCTTATTTATTTTTTGTCATTGAATATTCAATTTCTTTCCAAACTTTTGGAAAAGATAAACTATATTTTTACCAACATGTTTGTCTATAAGGATTTGTTTTGTTTTATTCTGTTTTTTATTTCATGATTTGAGGATTTTTTAAATTCTAAATCCTAAATTAATTAATAGTCCATTAATAAATAGTTGTCCAAACTTATACTATCACCATTGTTTTATGAGCTTCTACTGGCCCAGCATTTTTGCAAACATCAAGTATAATCTCTTAAAAATGTTTGCCAGTTTGATTCAATTTGCCCTTCTTTAATTATTGATTAAAATAAATGTTTTCTACATTTGCCATCTTGTTCTATCTCTTCTTTTGTTACTTGAAATCCTTTGTTAGCTTATATATTACGTTTCACAAAAAGATAAGCAAATTATACAATATAAACAAGTTTATGTAAGCAATGGGTTATATTTTTAAACCAAATATTCAAGGTTTACTATATAAGTTATTTTTCAGTGAACAATGAATGTTTCTGTCAGGGTATCAAGTGGCTGATAGAAAGCTGAGTAGACTTAGATGAAAATACAAAAAAGGATCTCACAAAATTAAAATATGTACTTATTATTTCAAAGAATTATATTTTTAGTAATTTTGTCATTAGGATTTTCACAACCATTGCAGAGGTTACTTAATTTAAAAAACACCTCCAAACTTACCTCTGGTTAGACTACGATTCCAACATGCAGCCAGGATTCAGAGTCTACCATCTAGGCTAATGGCTTTTCCATTGGTTAAATTTGCACTTTTGTAAAGTAATGATTGTGTTATTGACTGACTTTTGAAATGCTGAGGTAAATAATAATGTAATTGCTATAACTGACTAGTATTGAAAATGTAAACAGTGAGCATTATAAACAGATTTCCATTGGGAATACAGATGTCAATAAATATACTGGCATAAGTGAATAAAAGAAGTAATGATCTTGCACAAGCAGCTAAAAAAGAAAGTATAGAAACCACGGAATAGCTAGTAATTGAATTTAATGGTGAGACATTTCATTTGTATTTCTAACTATGTTGTCTCTTATAAGAACTGATTATCAAATAGTGAATAAAACTATCAATAGTTTCACAAGAATCACAAAGAAAGCACAGTGGCCCAACTAGTAAGCCAATTGTCATTTGGACAAATTATGCAAACTGATCTTTTTTCTAAAGATTTTTTTGTTGTGAACCATTTTTAAAGTCTTTATTGAATTTGTTACAATATTGTTTCTATTTTATGTTTCAGTTTTTTGGCCCTGAGGCATGTGGGCTCTTAGCTCTCTGACCAGGGATCAAACCTGCACACCCTGCATTAGTAGGTGAAGTCTCAACCACTGAACCACCAGGGAAGTCCCTGCAAACTGATTTTTTAAAAAATCTATTTGGATATAACTTTCAGGAAATTAAGGCGACATCATTCACTGTTGAATGAATTATAAGGAATATAATACTGTAACTAAGAAATTTGTGAAAGTAATCACAGAGATAACAACAAATCTTATTGCTGAAGGAAAGCACATAAACCTAAGAGTATTGTTAGATATTGCATAATATTGATGTGAAATATTTAAGAGAATACAGTATCATATATTCATACTATTAAATACATTACTTAACAATAAATGAATAAGCTTTTGGCATATATATGGCCTGCATGTTAGACAGATATTCTAAAGAACTTATTTTTTTGTCACTGAAAATTCATGTTGTGAAAAATATACATACACACATATTTTTTAAATAAAAAGCTATGAACCACAATACATATTTGAAAGGATACATTGAGAATCAAAAAAAGTCATTGTTATTTAGATTTCAAAAATTTCTATCTGAAGGTCAATCAGACATTATTTATTCAAACAACACATTGTTGCTATTCAATTGTATGTCTCTTCATTTCAATTCAGTGTTGGAGGAAATAGTGAACATTGTGAATGAAATTAAATTATATTTGTTTTTCAAATGCTCTGAGGAGAAATGGGCATAAATCACAAAATAGATATTTCCTCTTTGATTATGTTGTCTGTCTCTGTTTTCCTTAATATTTGCCTTTATAATGAAACACAGAAAGATTGTTTTTAAAATGATCACCCGATGAAGTTGGCATGTTACATTGGTATGGCATGCTATCTACTCATTGGCCTCATGTGGTTTGCATAATCTTTTGGACTTACTAAGTCATAGTTCTTATCTCAGTAATCTTTTCTGATCAGAAAACCAAGCGATTGGATGTCCTTATCAGAGGTAGATGGACTAAGGTCTACAGGGTACAGGAAACTGATCAATAAAATATGGATTCCAGTATACTATTTTTCAATGAGAAATATATTTGCACCATGGACCAAAATGGTTTCATCTGCACATTCATTACTTTCTCTCTTGGTATGTAACCAATGGGAAAAAACAACAAGAAAAATATAAAGAAAATAAGTAAACATCACCTACAGACTTATCAATAGATGAAAACATTGTTAAGATTATTCTGCATAAAATCTAAATATTTTAATATCACATCTCAAATTTTGCATTCCTTATATTTTTACTTAATTTTTTAATGATATTTATAACAATCTTTGGATATCTTACATTAATGCCTCCATTGCAATTTTTGATACAGATGTGTTGTCGTTTATCACTCCTATAAAGTAGGTTATTATGTTATCTCCAATATGCAGATATTACAAACAAGCCTGAGATGAACATCTTGTCAACATTTCTCTTTATTTTCTTAGGAAAGGATCCTAAAAGTGGAACTTCTGTGCATCAGAGTATCAGCATTGTAAAGGACCTTGCAATACATTCCTCTGTTACTAGCATGTTTATAATAATATTTCCAGCAGTAATATATAAGAATGCCTGGGTGAGGAGGGATATATTGGGAGTATGGGATTAACAGATATACACTATCATATGTAAAATAGATAAACAACAAGGATTTACTGTACAGCACAGGGAATTAAATATCTTATATTCAATATCTTATAATAAACTATAATAGAAAGAATAAAAAGATTATAGATATATACATATGTATTATGAAATCACTTTACTGTACACCTGAAACTAACACAGTATTGTAAATCAACTATACTTCAATTTAAAAAATTAAAAAATAATATTCCATTGTGTAGATATGCCAGTTTGTTTATCCATTCACCCATTCAAGTAAATCATGGTCCCTTCCAGTTATTGCAAATAAGAATAAAGCTGCTAAAGGAAAAAAAAAAAAACAAAAAGGAATGTCTATTTTCATTAGATCCTGGTTAGATTTGTGAACTCTAAAATTTGGCAGTTGAAAATTATATTTGATTTTTGTGGTAATTATATAGTAGTGAAGTCCAAAATCTTAACACAGTTAATTATTCATTTTATTTTTTGAGAATATTTATTATTTGTTTTAAAGATCAGTGACCTTTATGAGTTGAATAACTCTAAAATAAATTAGATTACATGCTCTTTTGTTCTTACTAAAAAATGTTAACATCAATTTCTCTAATTATAATAGCAGAGCATATTACTACTCAATGATTCAAAAGTCCAAAAGAGGAGGAGGAGGAGAAGGAGGAGACAAAGAAGGGGAAGGAGAAGAGAAGAACAAGTGAGCAACAATAATCCAAGGTTTTATTCCTAGATATAACCATTGATGGCACATTGACTTATATTTTTTTGGTCACACACATACACACCTACATAAAAGAAAATATCAGTGCTTTATTCAAAATTACTAAGCCTGTTTTCTTCTAGGTAGAATAGGAACAGAAATAGTACTTCTCTTGTAGGTTTTGTGACTATTAGATCATGTTTTTCTCATAAACATTTACTGCTTTACCTGGTAAGTGCTTTAGAAAATGTTTACTGGGTTATTGCAGTGATTGTTCTACCCTGTGACTCATGTAATCCAAATAATCCTTTCTTGTTAGCCATTTATTTTCCTTCCTTTTGTGAACTGTTTTGTTTGTATTTCAATCCTTGCTCATCCTCTGAAGAGGAAAAAGTGTTTGCTTAACAGTTTACACTATAATTCCTGCTTGTTATTCTGTTCAGGCGTGAGGATTTTTTAAGAAACTTTGGCAAATGACTACAACACCTCACAGTACCCTTTATGAACAAGCATATGGGAGAAAAGCTAATAAATGGAGAATTTAAATCACATAGGTAAAAAGGAAGACAGAGCGTTAGATACTGAATATGAGGTTTTTGGAAAAGTCCAGATTGGTTTTACAGTATATACTTCTTTAAAATGCCTCAAGATCTTACAGTAAAGACTGGGATTATAACGATGTATTAGTTTGCTAGGGTTACCTTCCATTGTGTTCCACATAACATTTCCTCTGTGCACAGTTGCTCCTGGTATCTCTTTCTTTTCTTATAAGGACACTGATCCTATTGGATTAAGGCCCCACATTTATAACCTCATTTAATGTTAATTGTCTCCTTGTCTAAGAATAATGAAATGAACTTAATTTTTCAAAATCAAATGCAATGAAAGGCACTTGTACCTGTCTCCAAATATGGTCGCATTGAGGC
This sequence comes from Stenella coeruleoalba, assembly GCF_951394435.1. Classification (NCBI taxonomy): domain Eukaryota; kingdom Metazoa; phylum Chordata; class Mammalia; order Artiodactyla; family Delphinidae; genus Stenella; species Stenella coeruleoalba. Next base: position 36,622,634 of record NC_137164.1, on the reverse strand, counting down.
ATAGGGCTACAACATATGGATTTAGGTGGACACAATTTAGTCTATAACACTTGGTAAGGATTTTGCATCATTTCTGTATTTCCCTTGATATACCTATGTTAATACTGGCCAGACGTTGGTTCTTGAAAATGTGGGTTACTTTGTGAGGTGTCAAGAGATGATGCCATTGCCTCAAATTTTGAGCCTATAGGCAGTAACAGTCAGCTGCATCATAAGGAAAAACACAACCAGCCAAAACAAAATAAAAACAAAACCCAAACCTTACTAACACTGAGAAATAATTCCTGACTATTAAGTTGTTGGACTTTACAGAAAAGTCAATATTAACCTTTGGATTCATGATAATCTTTGGAAGAAAATTACAGAAACTATTCTGTGTTAATGCACACAGACTGTGGGTATTAGTGAGAGAATTAGACCTCATCAGGGCTATATGTGCAATCTAGATTGAGCATTTTTGAGAAATTTCTCATAAGTTTTCAGACTGGTGATAAGTACTAAACTTACTAATAGCTAATAGCTGAGCAATTTGACTATTTCATTTATGGGAGAAAAAGGATCAAAGTGAAATGGTTCAGGACTCTTATCCATTTGTATTGTCTGGGACCAAATTTACCAGTAAGTGTACTGCTATCATAGCCTAGAAATAAAAAATGATTTGAAATTACTACATGAGGACTCTTATTCCCAAAGAGCACAAAAAGGCATGTGGAGAGCATTTACCAGGGATAGGAGAAAAAGGATTTCAAACATGTTTATTTGATGGTCATGAACCTTATTCTACTAAGTTAGTTATATAAGACCTGTCATATATTAAGATTTTTTTAGATGAAATTGTATCTACCACTGAACCTCCATTGTTCTAGGTTAGAAGAAAATAGACACCACTAGGGAGGTCAGGCAAAGGAAGCTGGGGTTCCTACTGACATCAGAACACTTAGAAAGATCCCTCTAATCTAGGGTCCGTAATAGTCTGGTAACAAATCCATAGACATTTGGAGAGCATGACCCTGCATCTTCCATCTCATGCCTGGGTATAGACATCTTTTTAGAGGCTTGAAGCCTAGTACCTGTGGTCTAGCCTCCAAAGGTGTAACATGAAGCAGCTCCTTTCCAATGTTCTGCAAGTAAACCTTGTCTAAGCATAATGAAGCAACAAACAGTTTTCCAAATCAAATGCTATGAAGGATATTTATCATAAAATTCTTCCTTTTCTGAAGCACAATTTTCTTGAAATGAGAAAACACAAACATGGAAATGGAACCAGAAATAGAATGATTGACGGTTAATGCAAGAAAAAATGAGGGTGGATAAAGCAAGAATAAAGTACAAATTAATATATTTGTTGATTATTCTGCTGTAATTTGAACATACTACTGAAATAATACAGTGTGACAGTTTTAAAAGATTGAGAACTGATGGAGAGTAGGTAAAAATTTGGAGGATAAGACATTAGGAATTATTCACTGAATCACAGCATCAAAGATGTATATTTTGTTTCTGGTGCATAAGGCAGCCCTAGAAAACACACATGACATTTTGAATAATTGTCCCTATTTATAAGTCTTGTACATATACTATTAACTTACAAAAATAGAAAAAGTATTTGCATATATATCCAGGCTAGAGGGAATATTGTGGTAGTCCATAAAATTAGGTGGATTACATTTTGAGTAATATACTACAGCAAGTTAGTAGAAAAATTATTAAGAGCTTAGAGAAAAAAAAAAATTCCAGAAACATGGTCAGCCAGCTGAATTCATATTACTGGTTAAGATAATTTTGTAGAATGTGAAAAAGTACTTTCCAGGGCTGCTCTGAAGAAGAAACAAGTAAGCAAACAAACAAACAACAAGAGATCATTTGATGGAATTGAGACCAAATTAGGTGCTGGAGATTAGGAAATCTGAGATAATGCAAGGATTTCTTAGTCTGCACTCCATTTGAATCCCCATTAGGCAGTTTGCTGTATGCAAGATAAAGAACTAATGTGGGGTTTTTTGTTTGTTTGTTTTTATTGAAGTATAGTTGATTTACAATGTTGTGTTAATTTCTGCTGTACAGAAAAGTGATTCAGTTATACATATACACATTCTTTTTCATATTCTTTTCCATTATGGTTTATCACAGGATATTGAATATAGTTCCCTGTGCTACACTGTAGGACCTTATTATTTATCCATTTTATATATAATAGTTTTATATATAATATCTGCTAACACCAAAATTCCCAATCCATCCCTCAACCCCCCACCTTGACAGCCACAAGTCTGAAGAACTAAAGTTATATACAAAATTTTGTGTGTGAATAAATTTGTAGCATGCTTTATATGACAGCAGTTCATCATATCCTCGATAGGTATGCACTAGACATTCAGACAGGGGAACTGAACAATTAGCAATTTGTTTTCTCTAAGTCTTCCCCAAATTTCCCAACAACAAGGTTTCCAAGGTATTGGAGACAAGGAGGACAATTAGAACAAGTCAGGTGGCACTGTGTTCAGAGGCATTACAAAAAGAAAAACTAAAAAGTATGCCCAGGCCAATCAGAAAAGGAAGAAATATTGTTAACTATAGTCACCATGCTGGACATTAGATCCCAGGAACTTATAACATATATCTTATAATTTATAACTTATATCTTATAACTTATAACTGGAAATTTGTACACTTTGACTATTGCACTTTAACGTTCTCACCATAACAACAACAATAGCAAAGTGGTAATTATGTGAGGTAAAGGATATGTTAACTAACCTTATTATGGTAAACATTTTGCAATATATAAGTGTAACAAACCATCACATTGTACACTGTAAAATTACACAATTTTATGTCAATTATATCTCAATAAAGCTGGAAAAGCAGAACAAAACAAAGAAAATAACATTTACATGTGTTATTTTTCCTTTTTTCTAAATGTGAGATTGTACTTTTACATTTTAACTTACTGTTTACTTTTAGTCGCAATTTCAAATGAAAGCAATTTCTTTAGATTAATAAACATTTTTAAATTAAATAAAGGAAAAAATAAAATAAAATGATTGCTTTGTTAGTTGGAAGGGGCATTAGGTACCACAGTAAACACTGCAGCCCACTTTTTTGGATGTATACCAGTGTGGTATAGGGAGATGTTACAGTGAAACACAACACGCTACAAATATTCATATATCCAAAGAAAACCATAGTTCAAAAAGATACATGCACCCCAATGTTCATTGCAGCACTATTTACAATAGCCAACACATGGAAGCAACCTAAATGTCCATCAACAGAGAAGTGGATAAAGAAGATGTGGTACATACATACAATGGAATATTAGCCATAAAAAAGAATGAAATAATGCCATTTGCAGTAACATGGATGTACCTAGAGACTGTCATACTGAGTGAAGTAAGTCAGACAGAGAAAGACAAATAACATATGATATCCCTTATATGTGGAATCTAAAAAAAAAAAAAAGGTAAAAATGAGCTTATTTACAAAACGGAAATAGAGTCACAGATGTAGAAAACACACTTATGGTTACCAGAGGGGAAAGGGGGAAATAAATTTGGAGATTGGGATTGACATATACACATTACTATATACAAAATAGATAACTAATAAGGACCTACTCTATAGTACAGGGAACTCTACTCAATACTTTGTAATGACCTATATGAGAAAAGAATCTTAAAAAGAGTGGAAATATGTATATGTATAACTGATCCACATTACTGTACATGTGAAACTAACACAACATTGTAAATCAACCATACTCCAATATTTTTTTTTAATAAGGAAGTAATTTTTTTTTTAAAAGCAAATATTTGTGATCTATCCCTTCCCACAACTTCTAAAGAGGAAGGACAGTTTTCTTTTCTGATAAACCACTTAGCCTTCACTAAAAAGGCTAAAGACAGAACAGAACATACATCAATACATGAGAAAGGGTGAGAGATAAAAAGGAGTGAAGAAGGAGAAATTGTGAAAGTGGAATCTATAGAGGAGGAGAGAGAAAAAGGAAGTTGAGTGAAAAAACACTTGTTAGAAAAAGTACAACAGTGAAAAGAGATATGTGTAAAGAAAATGTTAATGACTTTTTCCTACTATTATTATTTTTTTAATGTAACATTGCCTTATTCATCTCCTGGCAGAAATCTACATTAAACAACTGCATTACTTTTCAAAGGTTTATCGTTGAATTGATGCTTCTTTTAACTGTCACATAATGCTGAAAGTGGCTTTTAGATGGCTCCAGTACATGTGTATTACACGGGTAAAATGAAATGTGTGTGGACAGATTGCAGGCAGGAAAGAGGAGGTGAGAGGTAAGGAGGAGGTAAGAGTTGGCAGTTGGGCATGGAGAGCAGCTGAGCCATTTTCCTGGATGGAAAACTATCCAGGTTGATTGGACTTGCTCTTTTTGAAGTAGCCGTGGGTGCTGAAGCCACTTCATATTGAAGTGGAATGTTGGATTTTTCAGTCATCCAAGGATATATTACCTTAGGAATATAATACTGTTATAAACAGGATTTTCCAAAAGTGTAGAATATTTTCCAACAGGTTTGGTCAAAATTAACCTTTATTACTGTGGGTGTTAATTTTTCTTACAGACTCTGTGCATCATGCTGGATATAAATGTTTCTATGAAAAAAGCATTTGTTACATTGTCGTAAAATACTGATTTACTCCTCTAAAGGCTATTCCTAATAAATAGGTCCATACAGATAACAACATAGTGGGGACATGCATACTCAGTTTCAAAGAAAAAAATTCCAAATGATCAGATAAAATCCCTCACTTTTCCTTGTAATGAAGAGAGAAGATATATAAAATTCCTGTGTGATCTGAACTTTTGCTTCAGGAATCAATTAAAATAACAATTCTTACTTTAAAAGATGAAAAAGCTAATATTTAATTTTAAAGTCAGTTACTCTTAGTACTAATGTTTTATTTGCAAATAATTGAAATGTAATTAAAATATGTGCAATAAAACTGTAATATTTTAGACAAGAATCTATTTTTGATACCCAGTATTTAAAAAATAATAATTGTGAAAGAAAGAAAACATTAAAATGGTTCACATATTTCAGCTAACAAACAATGCCCTATTAATAAATGACTAGACTTCTCTAAGTCAATCTAAAATGAACTGATTGCCATTTAAAAGACATATTCAAGCTAAAGGTGACCCGCAAGTCAGCCAAATTCAAGTATTTCAGAAAATTTATGATGTACATGTTTTCTTAACATGCTCATAAGTAGGATTTATCAATCTTTTTCTATACCTTCATCCTTCTACTTTTGTTATATTTCCCTAATTAAATTCATCCATAGCTCAAGGTATTTTTTTTGTTTTGTTTTACCATATGGGCATGCTGTCATGGAAATTTTTAGCTTTCTACACTCCCAATCATTCCAAAGTACCCATTGGGTTTGGCTATAATGCAAATGTGAATATTCTGTTTTATTATAGCTGATTTATAATATTATATTAATTTCAGGTGAATATTCTTAAGAGAGACTGCTCGCTCTTATTGCAGCCTGCTTATTTTAAAGACACTCATTCATGATGCTTCATATGCCATCATCTGGCTGTGGTGGGTGTGTTCTAAATAACAACTGGAATTGTATCCAAACTACTGCCTTACCAGGGATGAGAGGAAACAGGGGCAAAACTGAAAAATGAGATGCAAAAGTAAAAATTGACAGTTGGACAGAGATGGTTGAATTGGTATAACTATGAGAGATAGAGACAGACAGACAGAGGGAACTTGAAATAATTGTACATAATTTTACATAATTTTGAAATAACTACAGTGACTAGAAAGAAACTACAATGCACCAGTGATGAAATCAACAAATTTGAAGTTGAGGAACAAGAGATACAAAATCTCTTATGCTTCTGATGTCAGCAGAAACCTTCTGTGCTGGGAAAGAACAAAACCCCCTCTGGGCAAGCTCATATGTATAGAATGTCATTCAGTGATGGTTCCTTTCACCAAGACTTCAATTCTACAGCAATTCTTCAATCCAATTCAATTTTACTGTGTTAAAAATGTGGTGTGTGGAGGGGATAAAGGATCTTGCTGCATAGCCAAACTAAGGAAGGTGACAAAGAAAGGAATAACAATTTCTAGTAAATCTATTGGTTTGTGCATTATTAATTAATGGGAATTTCATAATTTGTCCTAAGATATCTACTAAGTGGATACTACTACACATGGGACTGATATAAAGCCAATTATTTTTCTAATTTTATTTTTTATTGTTCTTAAAACTTTATTTTATTGAAATATTGTTGATTTACAATGTGTTAATTTCTGCTGTAAAGCAAAGTGGTTAAGTTATATATATATATATATTCTTTTTAATCATCTTTTCCATTATGGTTTATCACAGGATATTGGATATAGTTCCCTATGCTATACTGTAGGACTTCAGTTTTTATATTTTACATTCTAGTTTGCATTTGCTAACCCCAAACTCCCACTCCATCCCTCCCACATTCCCTCTCCCCCTTGGCAACCATAATCTGCTCTCTATGTCTATGAGTCTGTTTCTGTTTTGTAGATAAGTTAATTTGTGTCATATTTCAGATTCCAGATATAAGTGATATTATATGGTATTTGTCTTTCTCTTCATGGCTTACTTCACTTAGTATGATAATCTCTAGGTCCATCCATGTTGCTGCAAATAGCATAATTTCTTTTTTTTTTTTTTTGACTGAGTAGTATTCCATTGTATATACATTCCATGTCTTCTTTATCCATTCATCTGTCAATAGACATTTAGGTTGTTTCCATGTCTTGGCTATTGTGAATAGTACTGTTATAAATATAGGGGTGCATGTATCTTTTTGCATTATAGTTTTGTCTGGATATGTGCCCAGGAGTGGGATTGCTGGATTATCGGCAACTCTATTTTTAGTTTTTTGAAGATCCTCCATACTATTTTCCATAGTGGTTGCACCAATTTACATTACCACAAACAATGTAGGAGGGTTTCCTTTTCTCCAAACCCCCTCCAGCCTTTATTATTTGTAGACTTTTTAATGATGGCCATTCTGACTGGTGTGAGATGATAATCCCATTGTAGTTTTGATTTGCATTTCTCTAATAATTCGTGATGTTGAGCATCTTTTTATGTGCCTGTTGGTCATCTGTTTGCCTTCTTTAGAGAAATGTCTATCTAGGTATTTTGCCCATTTTTTCAATTGGGTTGTTTGTTTTTTGATTGTTGAGTTGTATGAGCTGCTTTTATATTTTGGAAATTAAGCCTTTGTTTGTCGCATCATTTGCAAATATTTTCTCCCAGCTTGTAGGCTGTCTTTTTGTTTTGTTGATAGTTTCTTTTGCTGTACAAAAGCTTATAGGTTTGATTAGGTTCCATTCGTTTATTTTTGCTTTTATTTCTATTGCCTTGGGAGAGTGGCCTAAGAAAACATTGGTATGATTTATGTCAGGGAATGTTTTGCCTATGTTCTATTCTAGGAGTTTTATGGTATCATGTGTTATATTTAAGTCTTTAAGTATTTTGTATTTATTTTGGTTTGTGATGTGAGGGTGTGTTCTAAATTCATTGACTTACATGCGGCTCTCCAATAAAGTCGATGTTTTAACTCTTTTTTCCACAAGTTAATGGAAATAAAAGTAACATAAAGCATGGAGTTTTCCCCTGTTAACTTAAGTAGAGCTCTACATGTATATTTAAGTAGAGATTTAAGTAGAGATCTTATATTTAAGTAGAGATCTACATGTATCTTACCTCAATCTTTATTTTAATTCAGGATAAGCAACTGAGTACTTGTGTAAAATTAGTTTTTAAATTTTCAATTCTAGAAGCCATCATTTATGGATTGTTATTTAAAAATACTTTTAGAGTCACTTCCTTTAGAGTTACCAAGATTATATTCACCTGTTTCCCATAAAATACCAATATTGGGAACCTGATGTGCAGAAATAAAACACACTGCAATACAAAAGAAGCAAACATATCAAAAAGGAGTTAACTCGAAGAAGCTTTGACAGATGCAAAGTGCTTCATGCACATTGCTCTGTGAAGTTTAACACATGTTGTCAATTAAAAATTGCTTAAAAAATATTTAACAAGACAGATCCATCACACTCAGAGTTTGTTGAAGTAGTTTTTGTGTATATATATTTTACTTTTGCATATTTAAGTTAAAAAAAGCAAAGTTTATTTGCCCAAGTCATGCCTTAATTATCTTTATTGAAAGATACATTGCTTGATATTTGTTTTTCATATGCGGTAAATAAATTTACTGTTGCAAGAATAGGTGTTGAATAAATACTGACATAGAAAAAATCAACACCAATTTTGATATAGAATCCTAGAGAAATATGTGAACTGAAGCCCACCAAGTGTGTGAAACAAACTGAGGGCAACTCATCCTGTGCATAATGGTTTGGCCAGGCTTTTGGCCAAACCATTTGTTTGATAATGTAGTGCTGGGGACAACATGTCTCCAGCAGTATCTTGGATGACAGGATTGGGTGGCCTAACATAATCCTAGATTTAAAGTGGTCCTGATAACCATACTACTTAATTAGGCCTCAGGTAATTTTATTCATGCAATTCACTGTGGGATCAAATATATTAGCCATGATCAAATGTATAAACAGACAAACAAATTAATTATGAAATAAAATGAAACAGAGATGGTCTCCAAATACCCTCAGCTTTTTCAAAAAGCAGACTGCTGGTGTTACAAAACTAGATGGAATATTGAGTAAGTTGTTTGGTGCACAAAGTTTAATGAAGAATGGATTTATTTTCATATTCATTCATTTAAACTATTGGATGCATTGGGTATACACAGGAGTGCAAGAGCTTATGCTGAGTACTGTGGATACACTGGGAAGTGTCTCCATCCATATATCTGTCAATCAGCTAGCCTATCATTTCTATCTTATATTAAATTATACCTATGTATCTGAAAATATGACATAACTAAGAAGATTTCCCCAGAATGAACTGAAGTTCTTATGAAACAGCTCAGCTTTTCCATCTGTTTTTAAACAAGGTCTAGTATTGACATTTCACTATAAGGAAGTCACATGGGGTATTGATTAGTGTCAGTGAACACACTCAAAACAAATACAGATCACTGGTGCTCACTCTTGAAATCACTACTTTTTAGAGTTGTTCATATTTTAGAGTTGAAAAAAAGAGAAAAAAGGAAGGAAGGGAGGAAGGAAAGGAAGAAAAAGAAGCAGTAGTCGTTTTGATGTCTCTTGCAGAATAATAAATCATTTTGGTTCTTTTGCTATTTTTCCTACATATTTAAAATACTACTTTGAAAAAATTAGTTAAGTAGGTTTTATATTTATTATAAATACTGTTTTTATCCAACTAGTTATAATTAATGTATTTCTGAATTTCCAGGTAAAACTTTCATTGTTTAAGTGTTAAAATTTTAATTGTTTTTCTAATATTACATGTGCTGAGATCCCTCCAAACTTCTATTATTCTTAATTCAATTTGTAAATTAACAGTTTTCAAGGGGACAATTTAACTCAAAAATCATCTTTTAAAATATTTATTGATTTATAGATGTATAACTTCCTTTCTGCATCATTTTCTTATTTTTAGCACATAATTTCATTTTGAAAGATGAACACATTATAGCTTTGGAAAAATAAGATGCTCTCTTTATCTAGAGGTTATGCACAAGATGAGCTTAAAATGGTTCTTTCCTTTCACCTTTTTATTGAAATAACTTATGTTTTCTGCTCAGATGTAATCTCAAGTATCAAGCCTGTTTTCATTCACATTCTCATTTTAGTGAAATTGCCAAGAAATCTGTTATATTTATTTATTGTTTGCTGTTATGTATCCTCCTCATTTAGATTATTATACAAATGTCTTTATATTAAAACTAAACTGAAGTTGCCATAGAGGAACACAGATCATCACTAAATACCAAAGATGAAGAATTAATACCTGATGTTCCCCATATAAGAAAATGAATTTGTTAACTGGTAACACAGATCATTTAGAATGTATGTGTATATGTGTGTGTGTATGCATGTGTGTGTGTGTGTGTCTTGATACCTATAGAAATACCTTCCCAAGTGTTCTCCTCACCAACTTTATTATTAGCTCAATTCTGTACCCAAATTTAGCAGCAGAAATTTTTTCAGAAACAAAGCTACCAGTGCAATGCTTTGAACTTGCATTCTTTTATTGAAAAATCTAAATCTCATTTTTTTTTCACCTTCCAGTCTAGACGTCTAACAGAAAGTGAGAGTTTATAGCAGCAGAGAAGTGGCTGTGTAGGCAATGACATCTGAGTTTGAAGTAAATAGATTTCCCATACAAGATCTGGAGCTGTCAACACTGTCAGTCTACGCTTTCATGATAAGCACACAATTTTAAACTTTGGCAAGATTTTTCCTAGCCTTCTTCCAACATTATTGAATCTCACAGTGCTTCACATATCTTGCTTTGGCTGCAGCTCTGTGTTACAAGTTCAATGACTGCTTCTACCCTGAAAATATTGGACATATTGCTGTCTTACCTATCACAGGAATTCAAGTGATCCTGCACCCCAAGGGACCTTACATGGAGACTCCCTCAGGGTCCAATACCCATCCCCTTTTGATGTAAACTGTAATGTTCAAAATGTAGAAAGTATTCTTACAATAGATGCCCTTCAGCTGCCAGCACATGGATGAATTTTTGTGTAACATTTTTGTTTTAATTCTGCTCATGGCAGTAAACTCAATTGTGAGAATATTCTCTTTTTCACTTACTCCCTCTAGTTCTTAAAACCTAAGAATACCATACAACTTTGTGTAAGCTTTCTTAGAAACAGATCCTGAGACAAGGACTTGAGTGCAAGAATTTATTTGGAAGGTACACTAATCACAGCAAAGATTGAGGAAGTAAGACAAGGTAAAGGAAGGCAATGTGAGCTTGAATGCCAGCTTTGGACAGCTGGAGCCACCTCTGCAAGGAAATCTTGGGAAATGGAATAAAACATATGTTTGAGAGTTACCACACTTATAAAGGAGAGAATTGGGGGTATGTGCATACAGTCTCTAATAAAATATTTAGATGAAGGCTGCTCTCAGGGCTCTATAATTGTCCTTCAGAGAAATCCTTCAGACAAAAAGATGCAGATCCTGGGAGTGGGAAGCCTTAGTAAGCACTGAGGAGGTAAGGGTTGAGTGTGGCAGGGTTTTAGAAGCATCCAGCATTCTTGGCTCTTCACATCCTTCACATCCAATCAACTTTACCTTTGAACTATATAAAGAATCTGGCAACATTCATTACCTGCACTACTGCACCAAGCCACCATCATTTATTAGTTGATGAAATAAGTTGTTTGGAATAAGTTCAAAGGTGAATTGGAAGAAAATAGCCAGTGAAACCACTCTTTCATTTAGTTTTACAGTGAAGGAAAACAGAGATTTAAAGTGCTGATCTCAAAGACAAGTGGAATCAAGACTGATCTATTTTTAAGGAGGAAAATGATCTCATATTGGCATGATGATGAGAATGATACAATAGAGAGAGAAGAAAATGATATCAAAGACAGAGGGAGGAATTTCTGAAGCAAAATTATTGAGTATGCCAAATTGAAGGCATCATTTGTATACTGGTGGAAAGTTTCTTAATTTGGACTATTAATACAGATTAACAGAAAAGAAGGCAAATTTATGATCACAGATGCAGGTAAATGAGAGGTGGTAGATGTGTGTCCAATCTCCTCAGAAGATCTCAAGGTTTAAATGTGATGGTGAGTGGCATTACTAGTGTGAATAATGAGGATGACAAAGGATTTGGAGGGTGGAGGAAAGAGGAGGGTTTATGAGTTTTCAAGGAGAATAGGAGAATAAATGGTTAAGAGAAATTTGTTTTAATTTCTTGGAGCATCAGGAACTTACCTGAGGTTCAGTCATTATCTTTCACACTATAGAAAGATTATTTAAAAATGTAAGTTACATCATATCACTTTTGGATTCAAACTCATCACTGTTTAAAAGCAAAGCAGTTACCTGCTATGTTCTACATTACACAACCCCTGGATAACCACCTAATCTCTGCTGCCCACTGCCCACCTTACTTTATCTGCTGCAGTCACACTGGTCTCATTTTGATTGATAAGCCATGTCAGGATGGCTTCCATCTCTGAGACTTTACTGTTTTCTCTGCATGGAAATCTTTTACCCCTGATAAGGGCCTGGTTTACTCCTTCAATTTCTTCAAGTTTACATCACTGTCACCTTATAAGAGAGGCCTTCCTAACCTCACATATAATATAGTGCCCTCCCCATTCTGTACTTCCTTATCCTACTTTGCTTTCCTTCATAGCACTTATCAATGGCTGATTTATGTATCATCCACAGTTCTTCCCTTGGCCATAAGCTTTGTATGAGAGGGAGCTTTCCATAGTTCATTGCCTTATCCTCAGTGCCAAAATCAATGCCTGGAACTCAATGAACATTTATTGAGATGAATTGAGTCATAAAAGGATATACATTAAGTATAAATACCAGAAATCATGTATTACTACTTTTAAGAGTTGTTTTTGTTTTGAGTATCTAGAACTCACCATAAGAGTTATAAAAAGGGAAAGATTAGATATCTAGAACAGTAAGTAAGAAAAAAAAAGAGGATGCATTAAGTGAATACTGGTCTTTTCTAATAAAATTTACAACAGCTGAAAACATACTTGTGAATTTCCTTATCAATTTTACTGAAATTGATTTGGATATGATGACAATTTTTTCACAATATCTGCCAGCCCAGAATTGATTCAGCTGATGTTGTATGCTAGGTGGGTAGTCCTGCCTGCCACAGTATTTCAAGTCTTTTTATGTTTATATAGTTTTTTGTGTGTATGTTAAATAAAGGAAGATAAGTTGCAATAAACTATATTTTATTTATATTTTTCAAAGATGTTCAGAACCTTTTAACAAATTTAAGGTATATTTAAATTTTTATATATTATTTAGACAGTCTTAAATTTTACGTCAAGCAACACGTTATCTATTTTTAATTTTTAATAGTATTTTTAACATAGTAAAGTTAAATATACTACACAAAATTAAGGTGAAAAGTGTACTGAATCCTCATGTATCCACAACTCAACTTCAATAATTATCAATCTTTTGCTAATCTTATTTCACCCATAAGAATTGAATTTTTTTTTGTTTATACAATACAGATCCAGTTTTATTTTTAAACTATATATGGATATCAAATTATCTCAATACCAATTTTAAAAGGATATTTTTCCACATTATTTATATGTCACCTATGTGTATGCTACATTTCCATAGCTACTATATGCATATAAATCAATATATAACTGTTTATACATTTTAGTTATATATATTTATATTTAGTGAGTTATTTGAATTTGTGAAATTATTTTTCACTTGGCTCCTTTAGAATTTTCAGATACACAGACATATCATATACAAACAGGGGTAGTTTTACCACTATTTTTCTAATTCTTATACATATAATTTATTACTCTTGTCTAATTATTTTATCTAGTGTGCCAATACTAGCAAGCTAACTGTGAGATTATTGGCAGTCTGGATTTGCTCCTGATTTTATCAAGTTAAGTATGATGCTCAATTTTGGGTGTAGGTATTTATTTATGTGTTTATCAGTTTTCACTATCTATTTATCTCTCTATCTAACTAACCATCCATCTATGTATCTATCTACTTATCTATCATCTAAATAATCATCATGTTAAAATGTACCTATCTTGTTTTTAAATATTTCATCACATATTCTTGTTCTTATAATAAACTTCCTTTTTGGCATCTAAGGAGATAATCCAGACTTTTTTTCTTTAATTTTTTTTTGTGTCTATGATGGATTATATTAATGGTTTCCATCTATTGAAACTTCCTTGCATTCCTTTAACAAACTTCCTATGACAGAGTTAGCGATTCTCCTAGAATTGTACTGAACTTACTTTCCCTTTCAGTTTTCTTGATTATCTGCCCCAAGGAAGATTACTCAGAATATTCGTTAAGTACTAGTTGAATAGATTACTATCTTAATACATTAGTTTTCTTTGTCCTATTTTAGTAATACATGTCAGCTCTTTAATGTCAGCTTTAGGTAAAAGGACATTATTATTATTGAAAATACATTTAGTTTAAAATGACCCATTTAATTTAAAATGAAATAAACCATTTAGTTTAAAATAAAAGAAATTGGACAATGTATTTCTTGAAACTTCCAAAACAAAATATAGGGGAAGAGCTTCTTGGCATTGGCCTTGGCAATGATTTCTTAGGTATGACACCAAAAGTGCAGACAACAAAAGCAAAGACAGACAAATGAAACTATATCAAACTAAAAACCTTCTGCACAGCAAAGGAAAAATCAGAAGAATGAAAAGGCAACCTACAGAATGGAAGAAAGTAGTTGCAAACCATATCTCTGATGAGTAATTAATATCCAAAGTATACATTGAACTGCTACAACTCAATAGCAATAAAACCCTGCAAATAATCCTATTTTAAAAGGAGCAAAGAAGTTGAATAGGCATTTCTCCAAAGAAGACATATAAACTTACCAGAGGTAAATAAAAATGTTCCCAACATCACTCATCATCAGGGAAATGCAAGTCAAAACCATAATGAGACAGCATCTCATACCCATTAGGGTGGCCATTCTCAAAAAAAAAAAAAAACAAGATAAGAAGTGTTAACCTGAATGTGGAGAAATCAAAATCCTTGTACACTATTGGTGGGAATGAAAATAGTGCAGCCACTATGGAAAAAAGTATGTAGGTTCCTCAAAAAATTAAAAGAAGAACTATCATATTATCCAGCAATCCTATGCCTGGGGCTAAATCCAAAAGAATTGAAATCAGGATTTTGAAGAGCTATTTGCACACTCATATGCATAGCAGCATTATTCACAATAGCCAAGACATGCAAGCAACTAAATGTCCATCAAAGTATCACTGGATAAAGAAAATTTGTTATATAAATACAATGGAATATTATTCAGCCTTAAAAAAAGAAGAAAACTCTGTCATATGCAACAACATGAATGAACATGGAGTTCATTATGCTAAGTCAATTAAGCCATCACAGAAGGGCAAATACTGCATGATTCTATTTGTATGAGAGAACTCAACGAGGAAAAATCATAGAAAGACTGTAAAATGGTGGTTACCAGGAGCTGGGAGAAATGAGAAATGGGGTGCGGTTGTTCAATGGGTTTCAGTTTCAGTTATGCAAGATGAATAAGTTCTAGAGATCTTCCATGGAACAATGTGCACATAGTTAACATTTCAGTATTGTACACTTAGAAATTTGTTAAGAGGCTAGATTTCATGTATTCTTACCACACACACACACACACACACACGCACATGCACACACACAAAATCAAAGGGGCAGGAGAAAACTTTTGAAGGTGATGGATATATTTATTAACTTGATTGTGGTGATGGTTTCACTAGGGTAGGCATATCATCATACTCATCAAATTGTATACATTAAATATGTCCAGTTTTTGTACATCAATTATAGATCAAAAATGCTGTTTTTTAAAAATAAAGATTATCTGAATTAATAAAAATAAGTAATTTATGGACATCCATTATTAATTTTTGGTAAACTTTAGATCCAGTAAACTCCCAATATAAAGAATAGTAATTTTTCAAAGGCATTTATTGAGGACAAACTTATGTATTTGAGATTCTGTCTCCCATCATTGATTGATAGATCTATCTATCATCTATCTATCTATCTATCTATCATCTATCTTCCTATATCCCTATCTTAATCTATTTTTATAAATAAAAGGATTTCTTTCCATTTTAACAAAATTCACCACAAGTTTGGCGAACAGAGAGTAGTTCAGAAAGATGGAACCCTATTGCAGTGTGCAGACTCATCCCTCTATTTTACTCTGTTTCTCCTACAGACCACATTCTGTTCATTTTCAAAATGTATTATTCAGTTGATGTGCCATGCTTGCTGACAGGTTTATGCTCTTTCTTCTACCTGTTGTTTTCTTCCTGACATATGTCATCATCTGACAAACTGCTGATCAGTCATCAAAAATGAGTTCAAATGTAGTATTCCTGGTGACTCTTCCTCATGTTACACCCAGATATTGTCACTCCTTCCTTTGTTTACCTACTGTTTATGTAAATCTTATAATTTAGCCTTTTACCTCTCCTATAAGAACGTGAACTCCTCAAAGAATGGAATGACAATAATCTTGATCTTTATTTTCCTTGATTATGGGTGACAACAGAAATACACACATGCATACACAAATGAGCCATGTGATACTTCAAAATGAAAGTAAGAACTTACATTAGATCTTCTGTATATAGCATATTGCTCTGCGCATAGTGTTTGTTCCTCTGTCATTCTCCTATTCCTGTGTTCTCAAACATTCACACATCTTTGAATTACCTGCAGATCTCTTAAACCATGGATACTTCTTGTCTTTACCATGAAGGATTAAATTGTGCATTTTAAACAGGCACCCTACATTATTGTGACACACACAATCCACAGATAACCCTTTGAGAAACACAGGTGGCCTACACTAAAAATTTGAATGTATGCAGGTCTCCATTGAAGCATAAGATAAAATAGGTCATGCATGTTAAACCAAGATAGGGTCAGATTAATTTAGACCACATTTTTAATGGAGCTTTTGTGGCAAAGCTCTTTCACCACTAGGTGTCATTGTTAATAATATCTCGTTGACTTTGTGATAAGCGACAGGTGAAGTTTTTCTTTCTCCTTGTATATAGATTTCAAATTCATGAAAGTGAATAATTAATCCTATAATTCTGCAAGGAACAGGCAGAAATCTTTTCATATACATATGTACTTTTCTGAAGTCTTATTTTTCCAGTAATCCTCAAATTCCTTTGTTCCTGTTTGAGTGAGTTTTGATGTCTCTGAAACCAAATCTGCCAAAATAGGGAACTGTGACTACAGGTGATGCTGTCTACCTCTGTGACATATCAGGCTGAAAGCCTTCCTTCCTGTTTATCGATCTACACATTTAGATGGCTTTAAACAAGCATGATCTTTTAGCAAGAAAAAAAACAAACAGGGGAAAAAATATCCTTCATTGTATTTAAGCCTCAGGCTTCTCAGGGCTTCAGCCTGAGGGAATTGCATTCTTCTTCATAGGATGCAATTGTTGTCTGGGCTGAAATTTCCAATAGACTGAGAATTATTTTCAATTACATTGAGTTAGACCTGACCTCAAGGTAGAATTTTACATTAAGTGGATAAGTGATGGTAGTTATTACAGGAAAAAAGACACACAAGCATGAGGAATAGCAAATTAAATGAGTTGAATAGAGAAATTGAACTATTATCTAATATTCAAAATAAGGGGGTAATCTACATGCCACTTTCTTTAGAGCACTTTGGTCCCCTTTTTCAGAGAGCAGTACAGAGCTGGAAAAAGAAAAAGATTCTGATGGTTTCATTTTCTTAAAAGTGCATTTGTTTATGGATTTATATGTTAGTGACTTGATGCTCAGTTTTGATTGGCAATCTTTTCATATTTTTATCATAACACTGCTTTCAAAACTTTAAAACATTGCATTACCTTAAAACTGCTTTTAAAACTGATTGCTAAACTAAAGCTTTATATGCTCTGACAAATTATAAAGCTTTTCATTTCCTGAAATTTTTATTCATTCTTTATTTATTTTTTCAAGTATTTATTATTCCATAGATATTTTTATAGCATCAGAAGTATTGTGGATTATTATAGTTACTTAGTTTTTGCTACTAATACATCCCATGTCATATAATTTATCTCTATAACTTTATTGAAGAATCATGGATAACTCACTCCAATGTCTTATAGGAAAGTTTTAGAAAAAATATTTTAATTAATCATCAAATGTCTAAATAATTGGTAAAAGATAGTCAGCTCTGTAGATATAGAAATCTAACTCAAATATTTGGAAATTTAATTTTATGATAATTAAGATTTGGTTGGCTAATAACTGTTCTCTGTATCTGTAATCATTTTCAGTCATTCAAGGCAATGTCTTACTTTTTATGTCAAAAAATAGTTTCCAAAAAGATTAATAATTCCAAGTTCTGTTCCATTATCAATCCATTAAAAGTAGCATAATTGCTTTGTAAATGAGTAGTGCTATAGAGATAAATATTTCAGAAATACTTTTTACTCTGAAGTTTTGACAGACAACACATTTTTTTTCCATTTTATATATAGGATCCAAATGAATAGTCTATTTTCTGAAAAACAACAAAAACTCCTGTTGAATTTATTCAAATACATGTACACTTTGAGAGATGGAAATGTGTTTTAACATGTATTATTTATTTATACATATCTTCAGAATATAATTCAGTGATTTACTTAGTTTAGTTACATTATCATTGTTACACTTGTAAAAAAAAAAAACACATTTCATGTCATGAATTAATCACTCATAAAATTTCCTATCTATGTGTTTTAAAAATAAGCTGTTTAAATTTTAAAATTTAGTTAATTTTCCTAAGAAAAATTGATAAATTTTTTATTTATTATTGATAAATAATAATATTTAATAATGAATATTAAATAAGGAGGACTGCATTACACTTCTGTTTCTTCTCATGATTCACTATTTCACTGATTATGCAGTATCAGATAATTGAAAGGAGTCACAAGGATTCAGAGGTTTATGCTCATATAAAGCTCTAATAAATGTAAATGATAAGACACAACGATACCGACCAGGGTTCTTGGCCTTCCCCAATCAATAGAAATTGACTAGAGTCCAGACAAGAAATTCAGGCAAGGCTTTATTGTGGCCCCCTGCTGCAGCAGAGAGAGTGAGAACAAGTAATAGGTTCCCTTGCTCACTGGCTCCCTGAGTGGGAGACAAGCTTGTTCCTCATATGGGGTGAGCATAGGGGTGTGTCCAGGGCTCAGTCTGGAGGGGTGGCTTAGGTGATTTGCCCACCCCTTAGGTGGTGTTGTGTGCAGGGGGCATGTTCAGTACCTTGCTTTTGCTCCCTATCCCCTGCTTTTGCTCCAGGTTCTTCAAAAGTGGCAGTTGAGTGTTTGGTTTCTTTGTATTTTTTGTCCAGAATTTGCTCTAACTGCCACATGTATGCAGTTATTTTTAGTCCCATATAGTTTCTTTGTATCTTGTTGCTAGAGAAGACATTTGTCCAGGTGCAAGCACTGCAGCACTACAGCAATGGGTCCCAGGTCCCAGCCTGTCTCAACAAGAAGAGAAAGAAAATGCAGTCATGGAGATGCCTGAATATTTGTGGGTACAGAAGCTAGTGTGCTTAGTCACAAGGAACACATGTTGGATCCTAAACCTCAAGAAATATGCAACATATTTCAGTTTCAGGGAGCTCAGGCATGAGTTTATTGAGGTACATATTATACCTCATTGGTCAAGAAGCTATAAAGTCCTGCTTTGTAAGTGGTTGAACCAGGTGCAAACCATCCATCTAAATTGCAGGGGAGTTTCAAACTTTTAACAATGTGTTCATTATAAGTCACTAGCTAGGTCATCTCATCCTTATCTCTTCCAGGGGTAAGTACCAGTTATCCAGGCATATTCAGAAATAAACATAGAGCTATCCTAGTTCCAGCTGTAAAATAACTCCATTCTTAAGCACAGCTTAAACTGAGCAAGCCATTTAAGATCTCCATGACTTAATATCCTCAGTATTTATATTTTAATATCATAATGATAAATAGGTCAAGTTTGCCAACATACAGTTAAGAGAATTAGCTTCTGTTAGCAACTAGCAATTTCTGCTTACACTTTGTGACTTTCTCAGTAACCCCAAATGACCTCTTTCCAGTTGGATAAAATCAGAAGTGTTCTTCCTTGCCCCCTAAGCTGAGCTTTTGGATATCTACCTATAAAAAGTCAAAAATACTTCTCTAAAGGCAACCGTTCCAACTTTATTCCTATCCATTTACTTATGTTGTAGACACAAATAGACTCTCTCTTCTTTCTCCTTCATTCTCATATGCCATATCTATTTCTTGCATTTAAATGCCTAGAGGCTGAGTAAAGTAGGTGTTGCATATATTTTTAAATAATATGAAATGGAGACTCGGGCAAAAAGTAAGTTGATCTTTTCAATATATGTTGCTTTCCTTTTTATCTTTTTTAACAGTTTACAAATTATTTTGCTCCTACTATTGCAAGGTTAGCAGTCATTACAATATTTTTTTCCTCTGTATAAACTAAATATTTTTTCTAAACTATCCAAATGTATATACTAGATTTCGGTTTGGCAATTGCTAATATTTAAGCTTAAATCATTATTGACTTTAAGCTGACAATTTTTTTAATAAACGAAGGAATAAAAATTTATGTGATAGAAAATATATGTAAAAATGATGTGTTAGAGATTATGTATGAGTTCCTGTGATAATTTTTGACTGAAATATTCTAAAATAAAAATTAAAACATTTGAAAATAAAAGTATATATTATTTTAATAATATTAGGTTGACCTTGATTTATATTCATGTAAAGTTTATGTAGATTAGATACAAACAAAGAAATTGTAACAAAAATAGCTGATAAAAAGATTCTTTTGTAAAGATCTTATGTATAAAACTTATACAAATACATCCATAGTCTTTATTCTTATTATTTAAATCTTCTTTCAAAATTCTATTTTCTTTCTTTTTTGAGTCATAGTTCTCTCATCCAGAATGTATGAGTGGTATATTTACACACATAATTCAAGACATATGTGTATTTGCTATTTAAAGAATAGCATTTTTACCTCTGTCAGAATATCTCTATTAGTCATGATAGTAATTTAACATGGTCTCTTAATAACTTCACCAAAAAATGTTAAGGAAATTAAAGCAGTTAAAACTTTGAACCTAATGACGGCAAAATAGAACAACACTTTTAACAAACAATCCAGATTATCATATTTATGATAGTCATTTTTACCCTTATAATAATAAAGGCTGGTATGTTGACTTTTCAATGAAGAAAGTTATATATACTGTAATGTTAAGTGCAAAAAGTAATTTTAACTTACCTAAACTGAAATGCCCTATGTTTTGAGCAAATAAACATGGGAGTGAGGGTAGATACTATTCCAAGTTGAGGAAAGAAGCAACTCCAAAGGCCCAGATTTGAATTTCAAGAACTGAGTATTACTGGAGTTTCTGGAGTACACTGGGTAACGGAAAAGTAGAATAAGGTTAATTTGAAGAGAAAGCTATAGACCAAAATATGCAAAATCTTGCAGGCCATAACAAGAATGTGGAAGTTTTCCAAGTGTGGTGAAGAGAGCTAGATGTAAGGAAAACAGGAAGGAAACAATCACAATAGTCCAAACAAGATATAACGTGACTTGAACTACCTTAGTCACCTCCATTTTGTAAATCTTCATATCAGAAAATCAGTATCTTATATCTATTCATTTATATTGTATGTTTATTCTATTCACCTTAGCAATGTTTTAATGACATATATAATATATATTTTTATTATTCTGTATAATTTAAAAATAACTTGGATGTTTTTAGTAATTTTTAGGGGGATATTGGATACACTTAGATTTAAAACATATTTTCCTAAGACATATACTTTCCAGGAAATATCAAAATCCAAATGCTCAAATGTTGGAGTACAGCTTAGGCTGCTAGACTCTCCTCTCACATTGAGGAAACCTATTATTATTATTACTTCATACTTTTCTAAGGTAAGTGAATTGTGTCTGATCTTGAGTATTCCTGATTAAAAGTGTGGAGCAAATAATAGTTTAAAGTTCTAGACAAGGAAATGAGTTATAAACAATCAGAATTTTGCAGATGAGAAAATGTTTCAAAGAATTTTTAGCCAAGAAGTTTCCTATTCACAGATTAATGAAAAATAAAATGAGTGTAAAAGGATTAAAAGTATAACAGAGTAAGCTTGATACCTAGTAATAGTTTAGTAAATATAAAATGGAGTAAATGAGGGAATTCCCTGGTGGTCCAGTGGTTAGGACTTACATTTTCATTGCTGGTGGCCTTGGGTTTGATCCCTGGTGGGGTAATTAAGATCCCACAAGTCATGTGGTACAGCCAAAAAATGAAATGAAATGAAATGAAGTAAAATAAAATAGTAAATGATTATAAACTATTTTTACTAAACACAAAAGAGAAAATAAAATGCAATTAATTGGTGGAAACATCAGCATATTGGTTTATCTGTGGAGTACAATTGCTAAGAGTGGGAATTTTTAGAAAGTCAGGTTGTAGAGAAAATGCTAGTGTGAGGATATAAAGGATTCAATAGAAAAACACATAACATTATTTTAGTTAAATACTGTGTATAAATGTCAAGAATTGGAGAAATAGAACTAAAATTGTAGAATTGGTTAAATAGTGATAGATTTTTTCTGAATTCTAGTGCCTAGCAAAATGTCTGAATTCTAATAGACATTCAATATTTGTTGAATTTATGATTCAATTCAATGTCTGCAGTTGACAGTATCATATGGAGAGAAAAGAAAAGTGATGCAAAAGAAGAATGAATATCTACTTGATATTCAGGAGGTTTCAAAATTGCTGCAGCCTTAGATATCCTATAATGCAGGAACAAATTAGATATACATGTTGTTATCTAGCATTTATATACATAATTTTCTCAAAGAGCTCTGCAGTCATTTTTAAAATGTATGCTGTAATCATGGTAACACAATGAGTTTATCACTAGGAGACAAGGAATCAACACAATTTCATGCTTTGCTGTCTGTGCATGAACTTATTAACAGATGCAGAGTGACCAACTACCTACAGAATTTGAAAAAAAATACATTACTTGTAACTGATCCTGATGTTCATCTTATTTACATAATGATTTGTGGAATGTAGAACTAGCAGGAAAGTTTGTTCTTTATGTACTTACTCAGTTAATGAATTGTTAAAAGATAAACTGAGGCACATTAAAATTTTTAATAGTTGATTTGAGCAAAAATTGAATCCAGTTGGGCAGTGCCAAACCAGGAAATGGTTAGGAGTGATGTGCCAACAAGAGCCAAGGGAAAGACATATAGAGAAGGTGCAGAAGCAAAGAAAGGAAGTTATTTGATTGGCTCTAGCTTAAAGCCTACTTGGTTGTTTGTTATTGGTTGTCCTTAGCATTTTGTTTTCAAAACTTTGAGGCATTTACAAGTTTAGATATTAGTTGGCTTTTGTAGGCTGTCCCCATATTAGAGCCCCCTCAGTCTAATGGCCTCCTAGTTTAATTAATTAATTTAACAGTAAAAATTAAAATGTGAACTGCTTGTTGAGGAACTATTGTTAGTGAGATAAGCCTTGGTAACTGAAATTCAAACATGTGTGAATCTTGCAAAATGAAGGCTTCCATTATTAAAAATTTAAGCCTAATTTTAGATTTATTCCTCCAATAAGCTGTTCTCTATGACATAACCCCAGTCCTATTTGTGAGATGCCTCCATTTTGTGAATTTTGGTGTCATCCTTTAGAAGCTAAATGTAACCACAAAGTAATTACATCACCTGGCATGATGT
Organism: Stenella coeruleoalba; assembly: GCF_951394435.1. Taxonomy (NCBI): domain Eukaryota; kingdom Metazoa; phylum Chordata; class Mammalia; order Artiodactyla; family Delphinidae; genus Stenella; species Stenella coeruleoalba. The sequence continues at coordinate 36,599,119 of NC_137164.1, read as the reverse complement.
CAGCTGAGACATATATATGTGAACCAAGATTGACCAAATGGACTCTTCCAAGAAAGATTTGTAACAAGAAGGAGTGACTCGAAGATTCATATCAACTGGAAGTTATTCGAGGCTGTCACGTTTTCTACGAGTAGCAGTGGAAAGCATCCAGTGAGGGCTGTGAAGTCTTTTGTGGCAAAGCCACTGTTACTGAGGTCCAAGAGAGGTGTCTTGACCAGGCAAGGCCCATGGTGTGAGTGACTGTATTCTCCACAGTCTCTCTTCCTTGGGTTGTGCCCATTTTCTGGGGTTGAATCTTCAGGACTTCTTTTTATCCTGTGAGCTTCCTTGCATCTTTCCAATCCTCTTTTCTTCTTAATAGATCCAAAATCATTATCAGTAATTGCCAGAAAGCTGCATATGTCAAATCCTTTCTGCTTTAGCCTTGCTCTTTCTTACCTCCTCATTTTGCAGTCCAATAATTTTGAAAATTTTGTATATTTCTTGTTTTCAAACCAGTTCCTTTGTGCATTTCACTCTTTCCATCTACAATGTTTCTCTTTCTTTCCTTCCATTTTTAATACCTCAACTTTTCATTAAGTGTTTATTGTTTTCCATTAAAGGAAATCCTGAAAACATCTTCTTTTCTGGAAAGCTGTTTCTGAAGCCCAAAGCAAAATGGTTTTCAGTTTTTAAATATTTTATCTTCTTGTTTCAGTGTCCTCCATAAAATAGATCAATGTAAGTAAATATTGTCAGTATTAATGTTATATATTCAAAGTGGTCAAGAGTTCCTGGCAAATAGTACATACTCAGTAAATGGCAATTATTATTATTATTATTTATTATTAAATGTATATGCAGGTTTAGAACTCAATGCCTCACATTTAAAGAAGTTTCCTGTTCTATAGAAGAATTTCCCCACATCAATGCAATGGCCAATACGTGACATGCCCCCTTATATTTTTCCTGATTCTCCAAATTATTTTTTATTTCATTTCCTTCCCACTGCCAGTCACCATCTAAGAGATCTTTCAGCTGTATATACAAAGTTTTTCAAATCCATGTAACTTCCCCAGAAATATTCTGTAGATTGACACAATTAAGGCAGTAAAATATTAAAAATTCTGAGCCAGGACCTTACAATAGTATACAGTGGTTTTCATATTTTTATGTTGTGGAATGACTATAGGCTTAAATTACTGGAATACTCTACCCAAGGGGTAAAACAACAATTCAAGGAGTCTAACTCGATTGTTGGTAGAAGATAATGAACAGTGGAAAAACACCCTTGGCAAAATAAATTAAAACCTCCAAGGACTGATCCCAGCTTGTGATTTTGCCTGAGGCCAGTTTTGTTTCAATGCTACCCTACGTATATTAGCAACTGGGTTCCTGTTTTATCCCTAACTATGGGAACAATTGGTAATGGTAAAGCAAATAGTAACTAACAGTTCGGTTAACCTGTGAATGTTTTCCTGGGGTGATTTCTATTATTTTTCTAGGCAATGTAAGACAGTGAGGTGAAAAGTCAAACCTGAAAGCAGAAGAGTGGCTTTTATTTTTATGTTCATTTTGACTTCTACCTTATCTCTAGCTTTTTGTTTTGTTTTGTCATTGGGAATTTAAATTAGTCTTCAATTCTGAAATGTAACTTAAGAAAATTAGATTAGATGTTCTCTCAATTCACAACTCCCTTTCCCGAACTTGTCTGACATTCTATACTGACATATGCCAAAGAAAAAGGTAATAGCATGAGATCAAATAGTTCATGACAAACTGAAGAGGTGGTTATGGGGAACAGTATTCTGAAATGTGTACATTTAAGAGCATATGCTTTTTAAAATATATAAATTCATGTTCTTCTCAATCAAAAACATCTCAATTCCACCTCCCCTCAACTTTAACCTAAAAGAGAAGTATAGTCCTGTATTCTTCTAACCCTGTAAAATAAAATACTCTTAAAGTTCATTAGGTTACATAATCACAGAGAATGTTACACTTAATGGATCTAGTCCACCCCTGCAAGTGGGTTTAGAAATATTTCTTCTATTTCTAGGTCTTTTAGAAAATCTGATGAGACTATGAATCCTGCTGCTCAGAAAAGTACATGTACCCAGAGAATACACATGTTGTAGTTGATCTCATGACGTGAGATAGAGGGGTTCTGAAGGATCCATGCCCCATGGTAGCGATAGGACAGGCAATTTTGAATTCAAATATACCATTTGTTATTTCTAGCCACTCATTGTTTGGCACAATTTCAAAAGTCTATTGTTAATGGACTTGCATCTTTGTTTTTCTAATTAATTTCTAACTTTCAGTTAAACAAAATTAAATAAAATATGCTATGCAAATGAAAGTTAATAATTATCCTATTTTATAAGCAATAATAAATGCCCTTTGAAAAGATAATTGAAAATTGATTCAATCATATATCATCAATAAATCAAATAATGAATTATTGCATTAGTGAAGTTATTTATGATATACATATTTCTTTACCATATTAACATACATGTTTCCTCTTACTCTACTCCTTCAAGTTGAAGCAATTAAGATAAAATTCTGCACATAATTAAACCTCTCTTTTTTCTTCTGAAAATGTTGTTACACACAGAATACAAAAGGTAAAGGATAGATATAGACAATTTTTCACAATTTTTTTAATTAAAACTTTTCATTTTCGTGAATTGTAACTTTAAATTTCTCAGCTGTTTATTGACACGGATTCATGACAACTGTTTGTTGTCATAGATTGCAACTTGAAATTGTTGTCAAGCTTTACATCAAATATTTAAAAGTTTCAAATCAACACGAATCTAATAACTTACATTTACAATAAAATCAGCATAGTTTAATGTGTAGATGGAGACACTATATTAAAAGTATTTCATGTCGACTTGGAAAAGTTAAGCCTTCAAACTTCTCATGGAACATTATATAATTTATAGATTCCTTGACATAGTACTAAAATTTCTCAATAATTTTTAATAAGATACAAATTATTAGTATGTTTCAATGCATATGTAAATATATTTAATATGTATATCACAATAAAATTTGCTGGCAAAAATTCCCTTTCAATATTATTTAAAATGCATAAAACTTATTTTCATGACCTGCAGATTTTTTTTTTTTTTTTTTTTTTTTTTTGCGATACGCGGGCCTCTCACTGTTGCGGCCTCTCCCGTTGTGGAACACAGGCTCCAGACACACAGGCTCAATGGCCATGGCTCACGGTCCCAGCCGCTCCGCAGTATGTGGGATCTTCCCGGACCGGGGCACGAACCCATGTCCCCTGCATCAGCAGGCGGACTCTCAACCACTGCACCACAAGGGAAGCCCTTGACCTGCAGATTTATGATTCAAAATTGGGAAGAGTTTGTATATTCCAATTTAGAGATTGCATGAGTCTATAACTAAAAGCATTACAAATAAAAGTTAGGAATATCAATTTTGATAGTATTTTAACATTTCCTTTCCATTTTAAACACAAAAGTAAAATGTAATATTAAGAATGAAGATCTGTCAAGCAACAGGGTTACATTTTTAAAAAGGAGCTTCTTGCAACACTTTAATTCTTCAGTTTTCCTGATCACACTTACCACACAAGATATATTTTATAACAGATTTGAACAAAATGATCACTTTCATACAAACAGTGTAAAACACACTAAATTTGAAATGTATTAAATAATCTTTGAAAATGATTTTTCATACATTGTTAGGCAATTTTTAGTTATAACACCCAAGGATTTTTTTTATTTTTTATTTTTTTTAGAAATAGCAACTCTTAATATGCTCATCAGTCAAGATTTAAATTAATTACAAAACTTTGGAAAATGCCAAGTTTCCCATATTTATAGATATGTTGGGGAAAATAACTACATTTCAAGTTATGTATTATGCAAACTAGTGATAATGAGGACTTATGGTTACTATGGCAAAAATAACTGAATTAGAAGAAAGGGTTCTCTTATTAAAAACACATAAAATGCTAGATATTTTCTAATACCACATAATATAGAAGGAGAAAAAATAAATAAGAACATCCCAGCTGCCAAAAATCATATTAAATGATCACAAACTGAAGCTGAGCAACTCACAAAATATCAAAAGACAATAAGACACTGATTGTGGAGTTGAGGTTTTAATTACATTGTGATGACAGGAGAAAATTCGTAGAATCCTGCCAAAAGGGAAAGCTAAAACTGAGTTTGAAACTGATCTAATTGTATAAAGTAGATCCGCAAATCACTGTCACATCTGTGAAACGGATTACAAATGCTCCACCCACAATTCTTGGGAAACTGCAAATAATCTTCTTATTGATCATAGGCTCAGAGGTAGGCTGGGAAGTCTTTTATTCTCCAAAAAGTAAATACAGAGCAGACTTCAGTAAACATATATGCTGGACCCAAAATCTTACTAAATGCTTAGTTTAGTAATTTCAACCAAAGGCATCAATCTTAAAATGACATCAAGACTAGATATCCCATACATGTCTACACAACACAACACAGATTGGTATTCCATCAAAACAAACTGTTTGAAGTTGAGTCAAGAAAAACAAATTAAAAACTAACTAAGGAAAGAAAACTTCAAGAGATGAAGTCAGCTGACATAAAATTTGGATAATTTTCTTACCAAACATAAGAAACAACATAAAGATTTGACAGAGTTTCCAAAATAAGAATGTTTAAAATATACATAACACAAATAAAGTTAGAGAAATCATAAGATAATTGCATAACAGTAGAGAAAAGAATAGGCATGTTGGAATAAAAAAAATAATTAGTTGAATGGGAAATTATGATAGACATATTAGCAGTTAGACTAATTTTATTTTAAAAAAGAATTTGATTTTAGAACATAGATCAAAGAAAGTACACACACTGAAGCAAAAGTGTCACAGTGTAAATTATGAAAGAGAATTTGGTAAAATAGAAAATAAAAACAAAAGATAAATTGAAAATGGGGAAAAAAACCAATATTTAAAATCCAATAGTAAATAATTTCTCATGATTGAAAAGTCATGAGTCATCTCCAAAGGATTAAAATACATAATAATAAGCATGCATAATAATAATAAAGGTGCACAATAATAAAAATGCAGATTACTCCTCCCAAAAATAAAATCTCAAAAGCTACTAGAAAAAAAACAAAATGGATTACTTGTGAAAAGTGACTTTTCATCAGCAACCTTAACTACCATAAGTCAAGAGGAAAATATCTCCAACTAGCATTAATGAATGAGGGTGATGATATTTTCAGAAATGAAAATTCAAATTAACCACTGGAAGACCCACCATGTTAGTGAAAATAAATTGTAAGGCTGCTCTTGTATAAATATTGGGTAAAAAACTACATATTAATGATTAATTTTTGTGGTTTAACACTACAAAAGGAGAACATGAGAGGGTAGAATTTGGTGTTAAATGATTTTAAATATTTTTAAATATTTGAGTTACAAGAGTAAAATGATTGAATTTTTTAATATATGTTTAGAATGGATGTCAAACATTTATAATATTAACTAAACTAAAAATAAAACAATTTCAATCTCAAAACAAGTTGGGGACAAAATCAAAAATGAAAAAATCTAAACCACTTAAATATAATACAAGGAAAGAAGGAAGAAGAAAACAAGAGTTAAAAAAGAAATGCATGACAAAAACATATTAAAAACATAAGGATATATCTGTAATCAAAATATGGAACTTACTATTAAAAGAGAGAGGAACATTCTATCTTAAATTCCTATACATATATTTTAAAGGAAATATGTTGTCATTTGAAATTTTTTTTTTTCTTGCGGTATGTGGGTCTCTCACTGTTGTGGCCTCTCCCATTGTGTAGCACAGGCTCCGGACACACAGGCTCAACTGCCCTGGCTCACGGGCCCAGCCACTCCGCAGCATGCGGGATCTTCCCGGACCGGGGCACGAACCTGTGTCCCCTGCATTGGCAGGCAGACTCTCAACCACTGCGCCACCAGAGAAGCTCATCATTTGATATTTTTAAGGACATCTCTGAATATATGAGAAAAAAAAGTAAGTGAAAGGTAAAGGAATAAAGCACTTTTGAGAAAAAAATTTTATGGGTGGGAACAGAGCAGAGGGTATTTTTAAAACCTAATAAGAAAGAATTGTAAACTCAGGGTACATTTTCTTCTGGAGACTTCATGAATCTCTTGAAATTAAACACTTGTGTAATCTTTATGAATATATTTATGAATACATTTATTTGGGGTTTTTTGAGTGTGAGTCCACAGCTTTTGTCAGGTTGTCTCAAGAATTGTGACTTCGACAAAAAACAATGATTGCTATAAATGCAATATTTGAAAAATCAGTGATTAATCTGAGACATATAACATTTAACTAAAAGGAGATGGTGCCAGGTTATGACAAATAGACTTCTGCATACCAGTGCTTCTTAAATGTTAAAGGCTTAAAGATGGCAGAAGAGTAAGACGTGGAGATCACCTTCCTCCCCAAAAGTACGTCAGAAATACATCTACATGTGGAACAACTCCTACAGAACACCTACTGAACACTGGCAGAAGACCTCAGACCTCCCAAAAGGCAAGAAACTCCCCCACGTACCTGGGTAGGGCAAAAGAAAAAAGAAAAAACAGAGACAAAGGAATAGGGATGGGACCTGAACCAGTGGGAGGGAGCTGTGAAGGAGGAAAGATTTCCAAACACTAGGAAGGCCCTTCATGGGCAGAGATTGTGGGTGGAGGAAGGGGGGAGCTTCAGAGCCATGGAGGAGAGCTCAGCAACAGGGGTGCAAAGGGAAAAGCAGAGAGATTCCTGCATAGAGGATTGGTGCTGACCAGCACTCACCAGCTCAAGGGGCTTGTCTGCTCACCCACCGAGGCAGGCGTGGGCTGCAAGCTGAGGCTCCGGCTTCAGTCGGATCCCAGGGCAAGGACTGGGGTTGGCTGCATGAACACAGCCTCAAGGGGGCTAGAGCCCCACAGCTAGCTGGGAAGGAGTCCTAGAAAAGGTCTGGAACTGCCTAAGAAGCAAGAGACTTTCTTGCCTCTTTGTTTCCTTGTGCACGAGGAGAGGGGAATAAGAGAGCCACATAAAGGAGCTCCAGAGACGGGCGCGAGCAGCAGCTAGCAGCATGGACCACAGAGACGGGCATGAGATGTTAAGGCTGCTGCTGCAGCCACCAAGAAGCCTATGTGCAAGCACACGTCACTCTCCACACCTCCCCTCCCAGGAGCCTGCCAGGGTCCCGTGATCCAGGGACAACTTACCTGGGAGAACACATGGTGCACCTCAGTCTGTTGCAACGTCATGCCTGCCTCTGACGCCGCAGGCTTACCCCACACTCTGTACCTCTCCCTCCCCCTGGCCCGAGTGAGTCAGAGCCCCTGAAGCAGCTGCTCCTGTAACCTCATCCTGTCTGAGCGAAGAACAGATGCCCTCAGGTGACCTATATGGAGAGGCGGGGCCAAATACAAAGCTGAATCCCAGGAGCTGTGCAAACAAAGAAGAGAAAGGGAAATCTCTCCCAGCAGCCTCAGGAGCAGCGGATTAAAGCTCCACAATCAACTTGATGTACCCTGCATCTGTGGAATGTCTGAACAGAAAATGAATCATCCCAAACTGAGGAGATGGACTTTGGGAGCAACTATATATATATATATTTTTTTTTTCCCCTTTTTCTCTTTTTGTGACTGTGTATGCTTATGATTCTGTGTGTGATTTTGTTTGTATAGCTTTGCTTTTATCATTTGTCCTAGGTTTCTGTCTGTCCATTTTTTTGTTTGTTTGCTTGTTTTTTTAGTATAGTTTTCAGTGTTTGTGAACATTGGTGGATTTATTTTTTTGGTTTGGTTGTTCTTTCTTTCTTTCTAATTACTTAAAAAAATTCTTTAATAATTATTTTTTGTTTGTTATTTTAATAAGTAATTTTTACTTTCTTTCTTTCTTTCTGTCTGTTTTTCTTTCTTTCTTTCTTCCTTCCTTCCTTCCTTCCTTCCTTCCTTCCTTTCTTTCTTTCTTCCTTCCTTCCTTTCTTTCTTTCTTTCTTTCTTTCTTTCTTTCTTTCTTTCTTTCTTTCTTTCTTTCTTTCTTTCTCCCTTTTATTCTGAGCTGTGTGGATGATAGGCTCTTAGTGCTCCAACCAGGCATCAGGGTAGTGCCTCTAAGTTGGGAGAGCCAAGTTCAGGAAGTTGGTCCACCAGAGATGTCCCAGCTCCATGTAATATCAAATGGCAAAAATCTCCCAGAGATCTCCATCTCAACACCAATACCCAGCTCCACTCAATGACCAGCAAGCTAAAGTGCTGGACAACCTATGCCAAACAAATAGCAAGACAGGAACACAACCCCATCCATTAGCAGAGAGGCTGCCTAAAATCATAATAAGTCCACAGACACCCAAACAAACACCACCAGACGTGGACCTGCCCAACAGAAAAACAAGATCCAGTCTCATCCACCAGAGCACAGGCACTAGTCTCCTCCACCAGAAATCCTAAACAATCCACTGAACCAAACTTAGTCACTGGGGGCAGACAGCAAAAACAATGGGAACTACGAACCTGCAGCCTGAGAAAAGGAGACCCCAAACACAGTAAGTTAAGCAAAGTGAGAAGACAAAGAAACACACAGAAGATGAAGAAAGAAGGTAAAAACCCACCAGATGTAACAAATGAAGAGGAAATAGGCAGTCTACCTGAAAAAGAATTCAGAATAATGATAGTAAAGATGATCCAAAATATTGGAAATAGAATGGAGAACATACAAGAAATGTTTAATAATGACCTGGAAGAACTAAAGAGCAAACAAACAGTGATGAACAGCACAATAAATGAAATTAAAAATTCTCTAGAAGGGAAAAACAGAAGAATAACTGAAGCAGAAGAACAGATAAGGGACCTGGAAGATAAAATAGTGGAAATAACTACTGCAGAGAAGAATAAAGAAAAAAGAATGAAAATAATTGAGGACAGATTCAGAGACCTCTGGGACAACAGAGATTATAGTTGAAAATTTCCCTAATATGGGAAAGGAAATAGTTAACCAAGTCCAGGTAACATAGAGTACCATAAAGGATAAATCCAAGGAGAAACATGACAAGACACATATTAATCAAACTATCAAAATTAAATACAAAGAAAAAATATTAAAAGCAGCAAGGGAAAAACAACAAATAACGTACAAGGGAATCCCCATAAGGTTAATGGCTGATCTTTCAGCAGAAACTCTGCAAGTCAGAAGGGAGTGGCAGGACATATTTAAAGTGATGAAAGGGAAAAAAAAAAAAAACTACAGTCAAGGTTACTCTGTCGAGCAAGAATCTTATTTAGATTTGATGGAGAAATTAAAACCTTTACAGACAAGCAAAAGCTAGGAAAAATAAGCACCACCAAACCAGCTATACAACAAATGCTAAAGGAACTTGTCCAGGCAAGAAACACAAGAGAAGGAAAAGACCTACAATAACAAACCCAAAACAATTAAGAAAATGGGAATAGGAACATACATATTGATAATTACCTTAAATGTAAATGGATTAAAGGCTCCCACCAAAAGATGTAGACTACCTGAATGGATACAAAAACAAGACCTGTATATATGCCGTCTGCAAGAGACCCACTTCAGACCTAAGGACACACACAGACTGAACGTGAGGGGAAGGAAAAAGATACTCCATGCAAATGGAAATCAAAAGAAATATGGACTAGCAATTCTCATATCAGATAAAATAGACTTTAAAGCAAAGACTATTACAAGAGACAAAGAAGGGCACTACCTAATGATAAAGGGATCAATCCAAGAAGAAGTTATAACAATTGTAAATATTTATGCACCCAACATAGGAGCACCTCAATACATAAGACAAATACTAACACCAATAAAAAGGGAAATAGATAGTAACACAATCATAGTAGGGGACTTTAACAGCCCACATCCACCAATGGAAAGATCATCCAAAATGAAAATAAATAAGGAAACACAAGCTTTAAATGATACACTAAACAAGATGGACTTAATAGATATTTATAGGACATTCCATCCAAAAACAACAGAATACACATTCTTCTCAAGGGCTCATGGAACATTCTCCAGGATAGATCATATCTTGGGTCACAAATCAGGCCTTGGTAAATTTAAGAAAATTAAAATCATGTCAAGTATCTTTTCTGACCACAAAACTATGAGATCAGATATCAATTACGGGAAAAAATCTGGAAAAAAACCCAAACACATGGAGGCTAAACAATACACTATTTAATAAACAAGAGATCACTGAAGAAATCAAAGAGGAAATCAAAAAATGCCGAGAAACAAATGACAATGAAAATACAATGACCCAAAACCTATGGGATGCAGCAAAAGCAGTTCTAACAGGGAAGTTTATAGCAATACAATCCTAACTTAAGAAACAAAAAACATCTCAAATAACCTAAACTTACACCTAAAGCAATTAGAGAAAGAAGAATAAAAAAATTCAAAAATTAGCAGAAGGAAAGAAATCATAAAGATCAGATCACAAATAAATGAAAAAGAAATTAAAGAAATGATAGCAAAGATAAATATAACTGGTTCTTTGAGAAGATAAATAAAATTTATAAACCATTAGCCAGACTCATCAAGAATAAAAGGGAGAACTCAAATCAATAGAATTAGAAATGAAAAAGGAGAAGTAACAACTGACACTGCAGAAATACAAAGGATCATGAGAGATTACTACAAGCAGCCCTATGCCAACAAAATGGACAACCTGGAAGAAATGGTCAAATTCTTACAAATGCACAACCCTCCGAGACTGAACCAGGAAGAAATAGAAAATATGAACAGACCAATCACAAGCACTGAAATTGAGACTGTGATTAAAAATCTTCCAACAAATGAAAGCCCAGGACCAGATGGCTTCACAGGCGAATTCTATCAAACAATTAGAGAAGAACTAACACCTATCCTTCTCAAACTCTTCCAAACTATAGCAGATCGAGGAACACTCCCAAATGTATTCTAAGAGGCCACCATCACCCTGATTAAAAAAAACAGACAGAGATGTCACAAAGAAAAAAAAAAAAACTACAGGCCAATATCACTGATGAACGTAGATGCAAAAATACTAACAAACAGAATCCAACAGCAAATTAAAATGATCATACACCATGATCGAGTGGGTTTATCCCAGGAATGCAAGGATTCTTCAATATATGCAAATCAATCTATGTGATACACCATATAAACAAATTGAAGGAGAAAATCCACATGATCATCTCAATAGAAGCAGAGAAAGCTTTCAAAAAAATTCAACACCTATTTATGATAAAAAACCCTCCAGAAGGTAGGCATAAAGGGAACTTTTACCTCCATATAACAAAGGCCATATAAGACAAACCCACAGCCTAACATCACCCTCAATGTTGAAAAACTGAAACCATTTCCACTAAGATCAGGAACAAGACAAGGTTGCCCACTCTCACCACTCTTATTCAATATAGTTTTGGAAGTTTTAGCCACAGCAATCAGAGAAGAAAAGGAAATAAAAGGAATCCAAATCGGAAAAGAAGAAGTAAAGCTGTCACTGTTTGCAGATGACATGATACTATACATAGAGAATCCTAAAGATGCTACCAGAAAACTTCTAGAGCTAATCAATGAATTTGGTAAAGTAGCAGGATACAAAATTAATGCAGAGAAATCTCTTCTTTCCTGTACACTAATGATGAAAAATCTGAAAGTGAAATTAAGAAAACACTCCTGTTTACCACTGCAACACAAAGAATAAAATACCTAGGAATAAACCTACCTAATGAGACAAAAGACCTCTATGCAGATAACTATAAGACACTGATGAAATAAATTAAAGATGATACAAATGATAGAGAGATAGACCATGTTCTTGGATTGGAAGAATCAACATTGTGAAAATGACTTTTCTACCGAAAGCAATCTACAGCTTCAATGCAATCCCTATCAAACTACCACTGGCAGTTTTCACAGAACTAGAACAAAAATTGCACAATTTGTATGGAAACACAAAAGACCCTGAATAGCCAAAGCAATCTTGAGAAAGAAAAACAGAGCTGGAGGAATCAGGCTACTGGACTTCAGACTATACTACAAAGCTACAATAATCAAGACAGTTGGTACTGGCACAAAAACAGAAATACACATCAGTGGACAGGATAGAAAACCCAGAGATAAACCCATGCACATATGGTCACCTTATCTCAGGTAAAGGAGGCAAGAATACACAATGGAGAAATGAGAGCCTCTTCAATAAGTGGTGCTGGGACAACTGGACAGCTACATGTAAAAGAATGAAATTTGAATACTCCCTAACATCATACACAAGATAAACTCAAAATGGATTAAAGACATAAATGCAAGGCCAGACACTATCAAACTCTTAAAGGAAAACATAAGCAGAACACCCTACGACATAAATCACAGAAGGATTCTTTTTGACCCACCTCCAACAGAAATGGAAATAAAAACAAAATTAAACAAATGGGACCTAATGAAACTTACAATCTTTGGCACAACAAAGGAAACCATAAACAAGATGAAAAGACAATCCTCAGAATTGGAGAAAATATTTGCAAATGAAGAAACTGACAAAGGATTAACCTCCAAAATTTACAAGCAGCTCATACAGCTCAATATCAAAAAAACAAAAAACCCAATGCAGAAATGGGCAGAAGACCTAAACAGACATTTCTCCAAAGAAGATATACAGATTGCCAACAAACACATGAAAGAATGCTCAATATCGTTAATCATTAGAGAAATGCAAATCAAAACTACAATGCAATATCTTCTCACACCAGTCAGAATGGCCAGCAAAATGCTGGAGAGGGTGTGGAGAAAAGGAAACCCTCATACACTGTTGGTGGGAATGTAAATTGATACAGCCACTATGGAGAACAGTATGGAGGTTCCTTAAAAAACTAAAAATAGCATTACCATACCACTACTGGGCATTTACCCTGAGAAAACCATAATTCAAAAAGGGTCATGTACCACCATGTTCATTACATCTCTATTTACAATAGCCAGGACATGGAAGCAATCTAAGTGTCCATCAACAGATGAATGGATAAAGAAGATGTGGGACATATATACAATGGAATGTTGCTCAGCCATAAAAAGAAACGAAATTGAGTTATTTGTAGTGAGGTGGATGGACATAGTGTCTGTAATACAGAGTGAAGTAAGTCCGAAAGAGACAAACAAATTCCATATGCTAACGCATGTATGTGGAATCTAAAAAAAAAAGGTCATGAAGAACCTAGGGCCAAACGGGAATAAATAAAGACACAGACTTACTAGAGAATGGACTTGAGGACATGTTGAGGGGAAAGGGTAAGCTGGGACAAAGTGAGAGAGTGGTAGTATATATATGGACATATATACACTACCAAATCTAAAATAGATAGCTAGTGGGAAGCAGTCACATAGCACAGGGAGATTAGCTCCGTGGTTTGTGACCAGCTAGAAGGGTGGGATAGGGAGGGTGGAAAGGAGGGAGGGAGATACAAGAGGGAAGAGATGTGGAGATATATGTATATGTATAACTGATTCACTTTGTTATAAACAGAAACTAACACACCACTGTAAAGCAACTATACTCCAATAAAAATGTTTTAAAAAAGTTAAATGCTTAGAATATTCATGTTTAATGCATTCCCCAGTTATAATTACTTAGGTTGTTTGCAGACCAAACTTTAAGCTTAGTGTTTTAGAGTCTCCGAGGGTTAACTGGTTATCATTTGGTATAATTAAGTGTCCAGAAGATGTCTCACAATAGTTTTACATAAATTATATGGCAGTCAAAAAAGTATGGACAAAAGCAACTGCCAGAATGAGAGAATTCTGATCTGTTTTTCTTCTGCTGCTGTTGTTAAATGAGCTACCAAGAGCAGATAAGAAGGAGTATCTATACACCTTGATGTTCACTTTGTGTTTATTTATCTAGTTAATAAAACTTTATTGAGACACTTCTAAAACGCTATTGAGACACTCTGAGATGCCAAGAATAGATATCAGTGAACAAAATCATGAAGCTATCCTGCTTCCATTTGAATATAGTAAGAAAGACAGATATTCCAATTGTAAGTAGAAGTTTGATAACTTCATAGTTGTTTAATCATCTAATGCATAGTTATTGCATAGTTAAGGTTATAATTCCTTGGAGTTGTAAGTTTCAAAGTTATTTCTCCCTGTGCTAATGTCTCAACTTATAAGGATAATTTTGTCTCTCCTCATAATCCTGGAAGACATTCATGGACAAATCCTGGGTTTTGTTGTTTGTGTCCCTCAGACCAGGATACAGAATTGAACAGGATTCACTTGGGAGAAAGTGGGATGAGAAATTTCCTTTGACTAAGAGAATAACAATAATAGATGTTACTGACACTTGTTGATCACTTAGTGATGTCAGGCACAGAGCTAAATGCCACACGTACATCATGAGAGAGACACAGGTAAATAAACACCCAGTGTAACATAGAAAAGAAGAGGACACCTGGGATCTGAACTTTGGAAATTAACACCAGGGCCTCTGTTCCTCAGAACTCTGCCAGACTGAGAGAGGCAAATTAACCAGTGAACAACTGCCTTATAAGCAGGAAGGGTTTTTTGTTTGTTTGTTTTTTAATTTACAATTTGCTGGCCCATAGATATTTTAGTAAGATTAAAATGAATGTAAAACACTAGAAAAATAAAACTAAAAATATACAAAATAGAAGTCCAATTTCTTTATATTTATGAAAAATACTTTTGCTCTATCAGAAGGCTGTACAAGTGAATCATAATTTATCTACATTTTTCAAATAATATAGCATTTAAATATATCTCATCAAGGACCTGCAACAAATAATTTGCAAATCAATACCAGTCCAGAGCTGTACCTTTGAGTAATACTGCAATAAATCCATCTCATGGTGATTTAGATTTTTTTACTATATATATTTTATTTCCCCATTGGAGATAAGCTGAGAGTTGGGAATCAAGAAAACACATGTAAAATGGTATAAGCCTTATCTGTATGTGGATATTTTACTAATTACAAGGAGTTGATATTTTCTGCAATGATTTCCTTTTGATCACATTTAACTTTAAATAATAATTTGGAAAAAGTCAATCAATACTAAGCTAAGAAGAAAAAAGGAAAGGGTTATTTTTAGTGCTGCTTTATACTGGCTCCTATCTATATCTACACTTGAGACAAAGTTATAAGGGCTGAGAAACTTACTCTTCTAACCAGACAGTGTGGTGGGAGAGGCAAATCCAAATGAATATTCCAAGTGAAAAGTCAGGTTCAGAGAAACTAGCACTATGAATTTTTTACCATATTATATTTACTCTCTGGAAAAAAAAAAGTATGTTTGCTTTTAACAAGTATAGACAATCTCTTGCAATATATTTATAATACATCATATCTTTGTAAACCAAGGGCTCTAAAATGTCATCTTTAGTAACCTTCTGGATGGTCTTCCTCACCAATGGTGGGACCTGTAGTGACATGAAAACATATTATTGTTGCTTTCTGGCATCAAATATCATTTACCAAACAGTCTGTTTTGTGCCTATATTGGTATTAGAATTTTTTAATTTTTACTTTAATCTTGGGAAAAGCATGCCCTAATATGGTTATAATTACAAAATATAAGTAGTTATATATTAATGCTATTGCAGTTTTACAAGAAGCAGGCATTTTTTTTCTGGATTGATAACTTATATAAGATTAGTAGCAGAGAAAATTTAGCAGTTGTCCTTGAAAATATAATTCAGATTTTATTAATCCATAATTTGCAGACAGAAATACACTGAAGATGATATAGTTTCCTTCAAAACTAATGAAATGATGAGTAATTTTGATTAAAAAATAAGTTAATTCATACAAAGCAAGCTTTAGAAGGGAACTTTCTAAATGGAACCCAAGAAATAAGTATATTAAATTACTAGTAGCAGAAAGAGAAGTATGAAATAAAACTCCTTTCAACATTTTTTTCAAAATTTTTATGTTAATAATAGTTTTAGGCAATGTATTTTATATTTATCTAAGTATAATTTCATCCCAAGTGATATACAGCAAATATTTAGGATATATCTAATACCGTTTTAAGGAAATGAATGGTAATAGTAATAACATGAAACAACTGGGTAACATAAAAAGATTGTGATAATTTTTTTTTTTACTGCATAGATTTTATTTTTTTAAACAGTTGTAAATTCACATAAAATTTGAGTTAAATGTAAAGGTTTTTCCATATACCCCCCTCGAGTCCTCAGCCTCCTCACCACCCAGTTACCCCTATTATTAGCATATTGTATTTATGGTAGTACAGTTGTTATAATCAATGAACCAGTATTGATATTTTACTATTAACTAAATGTCCTGGTTTACAGTGGTGTTCATTCCTTGTCTTGTACAGTTCTATGGGATGTCTTGTATCCATCATTATGATATCATACAGAACTGTTTCAGTGCACATAAAACTCTCTCATGCTCCACATCACCTAATTTTCTCCAGTCTGGCAATCACCCATCTTTCTACCATCTCCATAGTTTTGCCTTTTCCAGAATTGCATTTAGCTGGAATGATCAACACTGCCTTAACAGTCTCCTCAGCTTAATTAAACTGTAGACAGGTTTCTTTCTGACTATAAACCCCCAACATTCGTTTTCTTAGAGCATTTACTTTAGAAAACTTTAATTGTAAACTCTTTCTCTGCCCCTTTGAAATGTATGGACGTTTTCTCCCAGCCTCTAGCCAGTTTTACAATCCCGGGAAATGATTTTATTAATGATCAGGGAACCATTTCTTTGAAATGTAAACATGGAAGGAGATAGCAACCCTATCTTCCAGTCTCTGTTCCATGGTTGAGGCATAACTTACATAGGCACCAATTAGGAAACACAGATGGCCTAATTAAAGAGAAAAACTTTTGTTCAGGAATAACATTTACTCAGGAGTAACTCAATGTGTTGGACACACTCATTGATCAACCTTCCCTCTAATTTCCTCCAGTAATTTTCCACTAGACAGCCCCTGTGCTTAAAAATCCTCCTGAATTTTGTTTCAGTGGGGTTGAGTTCAGTCTCTCTCCTCCACCGCAATAATCTCAATAAGTCTTTCCTGTCTGTTTAACTTTGTACAGTGCAAATTTTACATTGACAGAAACATACAGTATGCAGACTCTCAGACTTTTCGCTTTAACATAGTAATACTCATTGAAGGCTCTTCCCTGTCTTCCCGTGACTTGATTTCCTTTGATTATATTTTTTCTATGAATGTATCATTTTTTAAAATCTATTCACTTATTCAAGGACATTTTGGTTGCCTCCAATTTTTGTCAATTAAGAATAAAGCTGCAATAAACATTCATGTGGAGGCTGTAGCTGGGTATTTCCCTTTCCCAGGTTGATTAGGCTCTTGTGAAACCTAAGCCAATTAAGCTCTGTCAAAATAGTTTTCCTTGAGGGAAGAGCTTTGTTAAGGAGAAGGAAACACTATGGGCTTATTTTAAAATGGTTACTTCTCCACTTTACCTGCAGGAAATACTGGGAATTTTTCTACTTTCTTTACCCTGAGAATTTAATGGGGTTTGTGGTAGTAAAACCCACAAAAGTGTGAGTTTTTAGCTTTCAAGCTAGGCCATGGTTTATAGCATTTACTCAATTACCGTTTCAGTGTTCCTCGCAATTTCTGGCTCCAGAAACAGATTCTGGTCCTGGTGAGCTGTGATTCTTCATATACAGTAGTCTTCCTTATCTGTAGGGGATACATTCCAAGAGCTCTGGTGGATGCCTGAAACCACAGAAAATACCAAACCCCATATACACTATGTTTTTTTTTTTTTCTTATACATACATACCTATGATAAAGTTTAATTTATAAGTTAGGCACAGTAAGAGAATATCCAAATCTCTAGCATTGTTACCCTTGTGTTTTGGGGCCGTTAATAAGTAAATAAGAGTTACTTGAACACAAGCACTGCAATACCACAACAGTCAATCTGATAACCAAGACAGCTGCTAAGTGATTAAGGTGGGGGTGGTGCGTACAGCACCGATA
Organism: Stenella coeruleoalba; assembly: GCF_951394435.1. Lineage (NCBI taxonomy): Eukaryota > Metazoa > Chordata > Mammalia > Artiodactyla > Delphinidae > Stenella > Stenella coeruleoalba. The sequence goes on along the minus strand of NC_137164.1, from coordinate 36,581,070 downwards.
CAGTGCACAAAGGACAGGATAAAGCAAGACAGCTTGAGATTTCATTATGTACTCAGAGTGGCACATGATTTAAAACTTATGAATTGTTTATTTCTGGAGTTTTTCATTTAATATTTTTGGACCAAGTTTGACCACAGCTAACTAAAACCACAGAAAGTGAAACTGTAGATGAGGGACTACTGCATTTGCCTATCTGTCCAGTTTTCAGGGCAGCAGCTTGCACTGTGACTTCAGTTCTCTGATGTATCTAAGAATTAATTTCCAGTTTGTTCAGTGTTTTTCTCGTTGTGAGGAAGGAAGGGATTATTCCAAATTTGTTACATGTCTGACCAGAAGCTAGAAGTCCTGATGACATTTTTAAAATAACAACAACGAAAAAAAACAACTGTAAAAATTACTTAAATTAAACTCTTCTTGTATCTCATATACATATTAACAAGTAAAGGAAATCAGTTCATAATACAAAATGCTATTCTGAATGATTAGCTAGGTTTTTCCTAAGAATATATTAATCAACTACAAGGACCATTTCTAAATAGAAAATATGCTTCCATGGAAATCAGAACACCTTGCTGAAACTTATCAATCTACCAAGGAACTAGTTATGTGACTGTTAGCTCTCTGAGCATGGATTTTTTTTTCCCTATAAAATCAAGGGGAATAGTTTAGACTGCATGTTCTCTAAATCTATGGTAAATGCTAATGGTCTTTAGCAAGTGATAGTCTCATATGCTGTCATTTAAGAAGACAGCCTATCTATGAATTTGTACTACTTCACTACAAAATACTGTTTTAAGAATGACTACAAACAGTTAAAATGATTTCCTTTATTTCCTTGATTTTCAGGTCCACTTTTATTTTCTTCATTCTCCTTTGAGATAGTTCAGTCAGCACTTTTACTATTTACAGACCAAGCTAAATATAGATGGATAAAAAAGGTTAACACAGAAAAGCAAAACATTTAGAAGAAAAATAGATCAGACATTTAAACTCATAGCTAAGGAAACTACATGAAGCCCTTGGGTTATATACAAAGGAAATAAAAAGAAAAAATAAGAGCACAGTGAATCTCATAACTGCAATACTTTTAGACACCAAATATTTCCTCTAGGGAATAATGACCCTAAATATATTTATAATCTTTATAGCCCTTGATCTAACCTACAATATGATTCATAGACACTTAAACCACTTTTTTTTTTTTTTTTTTGGAGCGTCTACTTGCCTCAGGAATTCAGTGGCAGAGGATAGTGGTACTGATTACACTCTTTTAGAAATAGGTCTACTCTCAAATATCTTATCTCAGTCTGTTTATTTTTCTTTTTTCTTTTTTTATTTGTTTTAGGTTTGGGCTGTTTGGAGGGAGCACTGCTATTTAGACCATTTTAGAAATTGCTAAAAACTTTAGTGATAATAGAACTAAAATTGAGCACTGTAGAAAGGCAACTTTCAGACTCCTTTTGCACATCAAAATTACAAACTGCATAGTAGATTTCAGTTGCATACACAAATCACGCAATATAAAATTCAAATTCACACTCATAATAAACACATATTGGAAAAAACATATTTTTTTCAGACTATACAATCAACTAACAGTCTTTGTGCTCTATTATTTGTGCACTTTAGGCAGTTTTCAAATACCAAACATGGTATATTAGAAATTATTTTTATTCTCTCTGACAAGTTTAAGGAGCTAGAAAAATTCAGCACCTTAAAGGACCAACCATTTTCTCCTCTTTAATCTGTTTTCTCTTGATTTAAATATCACTTATATTGTGAAGAGTCATTAACTGCCACTTCTCATATTTTAAAACAAAAAACAGTAATGATTTAAGGAAAAGAGCAGCAAATTTGAATTTTAAATTGAGATTGAATGTTAAATAGTGGGAGTATAGGACATTTCAAATCTAGCTAAAAATAAACCTTCACTAAGACTTTATTTGGTAGTAAGGGAAATTGTTAGCTTAGACTGTACACACATGGCATCAAAATCTTGATTTTACGCTGTTAGTTGAGTTCTTTGGATTTATATATCCTTCCTTAACAATGCTTGAAGGGATTTGTTAGCTTGCTACTTTGGGACTGTCTTGTAAAACAAAATAAAATAAGCAAAGAAACATTCCAACAAATGTTATATTCTTAACCAGAAGTTTGGAATTAATGATATAAAATGTGCTAGATAGTTTTTCTAAATAGCAACATTTAGATATACTAAACAGAATAATTACCTATATAAAAATTTATTTTTTTTAAAAAAAGCATGGTCCTCACATTTACTTTTAGCATCTATTTAGGGCACATTAGTCAGCTTTTGCTCAAGTAATAAAAAAATCAACAAATCTCAGAGGTTTAAAACACTGAACATTTATTCCTTGGGTTCATTACATCAGTTTGTCTGTAGCTCTACTGTGCTTGCCTGGGATTTCATGGCCACATTTGGTTGAACCTGACTCAGTTCTACATGTCTTCTCATCCTATTATCACAGCAGAAGCCTAACATTCAAGTATGGATTCAGGAAGAAGTGAGTAATCAAACCATGTAATGATATTTAAAATTATAGTTTAAACACGTCATATGTCACATCCATTTGCATGCCATTGGCTAAAGCCAACTATGTGGCTAGCCCAGAATCAGTGACTTGGTAAAATATATTCTTCCTGCAGAGACTCATGACAGCAGTGGGTAGGGAACTTAAAAGTATGAACAAAATGCAAGCAAGTACAAACAAGAATTGGTACATCATATTTTGGTGTAAGACAGTTCTTACATGTATGTATATAATATTGGTGTTATATTATGCAATTATTTTCTCTTACAGGTGATTCTATTTTATGTAAAAATGTGTTTTTTTCTACTGATTTTGTCTTTTTTTTTTTTTTTTTTTTTTTTTTCTGCGGTACGCGGGCCTCTCAGTGTTGTGTCCTCTCCCATTACGGAGCACAGGCTCCGGATGCGCAGGCTCAGCGGCCATGGCTCACAGGCCCGGCTGCTCCGCAGCATGTGGAATATTCCCGGACCGGGGCACGAACCCGTGTCCCCTGCATCAGCAGGCAGACTCTCAACCACCGCACCACAAGGGAAGCCCCGATTTTGTCTATTTTTAAAAATCCAAATAAGCAATCTAATAATGGTCTAATAATTACCACGGTCTGTCAGCCGTGGTTCTAAGATTTCTTTGATTAACATGAAACTCCCTTTACTCCTGTCCCTAAGTGTTCAGATAGCCATATGTGCATATGTGCATACACAGGTGCACACACACATAAAACACACACAATTCTGAAATATAAGATAATTTGATCTCTTAAAAAATTCTCTGAGTTGTCCAAAGCATTGACAAAAGCTGAATAATCTACCTTTCTTTTTGGCAAGTTAAAAAGTTGTTTTCCAATAAGAATATAACAAGAAAAAATTCCTCCATTGTACAGAAGTAATTAACTTTATTACACTACATGTGGAATAATATTAAATACTTTCTTTGATTGTAATTTCCTGTTTACTTATTTTATAAGCATCTTGATTTGAACAAAACCAAATTTGAACCAAAAAAAAGTAATTAATTGTATCTAGAGCTTTGCAGAACCAGAGAGCTAAGTTGTTTGTTAGTTAAATAAGATCCAGGGGAGATTAGTGGGCTGATAAAAGCATCCACTGGAGGGGTCCATGACCCTTAGGTAGGATGAATTGTTAAAAGACAGAACATTGTGTGTGGTAAGGTAGAATGGGGACTTAACCTATTGTAACATGCACACTCAGGTTAATGTAACCTCATTAAGTCACATTAAGTGTGTATCCTAAGTATGTCATAGGCTGCTGTGTTTCACTTATACCATATATTCAAGGTAAAGGCCAATATGCAGGTGTTAAAAATCTTACAAAATTCTTATTTTTGCACAGGGATTGCTTATAAAATGTCTAGAGAAGACATAACAAAAATTACTAAGATATCCACTGGAGGGGTCCATGACCCTTAGGTAGGATGAATTGTTAAAAGACAGAACATTGTGTGTGGTAAGGTAGAATGGGGACTTAACCTATTGTAACATGCACACTCAGGTTAATGTAACCTCATTAAGTCACATTAAGTGTGTATCCTAAGTATGTCATAGGCTGCTGTGTTTCACTTATACCATATATTCAAGGTAAAGGCCAATATGCAGGTGTTAAAAATCTTACAAAATTCTTATTTTTGCACAGGGATTGCTTATAAAATGTCTAGAGAAGACATAACAAAAATTACTAAGATATCATATTTGTTACTTTTCTGGGGACAGGCATCAACCTTATTCTATGTAAAATGCATTCAGGCACATGTATTACATTCGAATTAGACAATTTTGTCTGAAAAATTAAAGCTACTTTGATCATTACAATTCCATGCACATAGTTCTTAACATTTGGTCTTTTCTGAATCTTTAGCTTATTTGCTTTGCTCACTTTGTAGGAGTGTCTAGTATATCTAACTATCTATTTGTGTAATGCAAAGTATATATTCACATATATATATATATATAATGGTATATGTATACATATAATGGTATATGTAAACCTTTCTTGATTTCCGTTAATAACATGATATTATACCAGGATCCTAATTTACATCGTGTTGCATATTGATATAGTTAAGAGATTTATCAATACCATGGTCTGAATGTTTTGTTTTCCCAAAAAATCTATATGTGAAAACTAATTCCCACTGTGATGGTATTAGGAGGTGGGCCTTTGGGAGGTGCTTAAGTCATGAGGGAGAAAACTTCCTGAGTAAGATTAGTGCTTTTATATAAAAGACCTTACCGAGCCCCCTACACCTTTCCACCATGTGAGGAAACAGTGAGAAAGAACTGGCTATGAACCAAGACAAGAGCCCTCAGCTGACAATGCTGGCACCCTGATCTTGGACTTCCCGACTTCCAGAACACAACAATTTCTGTTGTTTATAAGCTATCCAACCTCTGGTATTTTGTTATAGCAGCCCTAACAGACTAAGACAAGCAGTTAAATAATCTTAGGGATAGTGAAATAATTGTTGAAAGGCAGAAAGTTATTGAATTTCAAAGATGAACTGCATTTAATTTCATGAGATAAATAGAATCTATCTTAATACATAGATTTATGCCTATGGACCCTTACACATTCTATAACAGCAGTCCTGGAAGATGCTTGGCAATTTTCCAGTTAATGATTCTTTATTCATTGCTTAACAAAAGGAATTATTAAACCATTATTAGATGACACAACACAGATACAAGGTTTGAATCTTTTCCTTACCATGAGAAGATTTAAATTTTCCAGAGAGAGAGAGAGAGAGAGAGAGAGAGGAGAAAGAGACAGAGACAGAAAAACTAAGAGCATAAAGTGTTCCTATCTTGTTATATCTTTTTTTTGTTTGGAATTACAGCTTCACTGAGGTAAAACTGACAACAGTAATGTCATATATAAAGTGTACAACTTGATACATTTTTATATATGTATACATTCATGAAACATTTACCACAGTCAAGAAAACAAATATAACCATTATCTCCAAAAGTTTCCTTGTGTGTCTTTATAATCTCTTTCCCCGTCCCTCCCTGATGCCTAAACACTGTCCACAAACAAACCATTGATATGATTTGTATCACTATAGGTTAGTTTGCATTTTCTAGAAATTTATATGAATGGAATAATCTATTCTCTGGCTTCTTCTACCTAGCATTTTTATTTAGAAATTCACCCATATAGTTAGAATGTCTGTATTCATTCCTTTTCATTGCTGTTATATTTCACTCTATGATTATACAAACATCTATTCCCTAGTTCACAGATATTTGTATTGATTTTAGTTATTGGCTATCACAAAAAAGCTGCTGTAAACAGTCATGTAAGAGTCTTTGCACAAATGTTTTTATTTCCATTGGGTTAAAAACTAGTACTGTAGTGACTTCATCATATAGTAAGTATATTTTTAACTTTTTAAACAACAGTCAACTATTTTCCAAAGAAATTATATCATTTTGCATTCCACCAGTAGTGTTGCTTCATATGCTTGCCAACACTTGCTATGGTCAGTCTTTTAATTTTAGTCATTCTAATGTGTTTAGTGGTATCTCATTTTGGTTTTAACTTACACTTTCCAAATATTTAGTAAAGCTGAGCATCTATTTTTTTTGAGCATTTTCCTTGTGATTATTTGTCATCCATATAGCTCCTTTTGTGAATTGTCTATTCAACTATTGTGCCCATTTAAGAAAATAATTATTTTTTTAATTGAGTTTTGAAGGTTCTTTATGGATGGAAGCCCTGCCCACTCTGTGGTCTGGTTCTTCCTTTCTTTAACAGTGTAGAAAGAACAAACGTCCTTCATTTTGATAAAGTTTTATTTATCAGTTTTTCCTTTAATTGATTGTACTTCAGGTGTGCTTAGTTATTTTCTTAACTAAGAAACCTTTCTCAAACTTAAGGTCATTAAGATTTTCTAATGTATCTTCCAAAATTTACAGTTTCAGTTATTATATTTAGAAATATGATAAATACCAAACCACTTCTTATATCAGGTGGAATGTGAGGGAAAAGATTATTATTTTTCATGTTGTTATCCAGTAGCTCTAGAACCAATGAATTACCTTGGCAACTTTTTCAAACTAAACTGAACGTGTGGGTTTACAACTGGATTTACTATTCTCTTCCTTTCCTAAAATTAGTAATTTCTATCTTTTTTCCTAATCATTCTGGTTGGAATTTTACTCCTTTGATTAATCACAAATAATCAAATTTTGATTATATTAATTTTTTATATTCTGTTTCTCTGTTTTCTATTTAATGCTTTCTGTTCTTATTATTTCATAAATACTACTTACTTTGGGTTATTCTTTTCTGAGTTTCATAACATGCAATCTAATTAAGAACTTTCTAATCTTTAATATGTGTTTAGTGATATAAGTACCTCAACAAACACTGCTTAGCTATACTCCACAATTCTATGTTCTATTATATTTGAATTCAAAATAAAATAATTGCTCTAAATAATTTCTTATTCCCATTTTTTATTTGACTCATGAGTTATTTAGATTTATTATATTTATTTTCCATAAAATGAGGATTTTCCAGACATCTTTCTATTACTTATTTCTAATATGGGTCCATAATGATCAGAAGCATATTGTAACACTTGACTTTTTAAAAATTTGTCAAAGCTTGTTGCATGGCTCATATTATGCTATGTTGTTAAATTTCTGATGTTCACCCTAAAATACATGTGCATTCTCCTGTATTGGATGGAATCTCACACAAGTGTTAGTTAGGTCAAGTTGATGAACAGTCATTTTCTATATTCTTTAAAGTTTCTCTGAAATTTGTTCTATCATTTATAGAGAGGAGATGCTGAATCTGACTATACTTGAGGTTTATCTGCTTTTCTTTGAAGTTCTATCAATTTTTTGCTTTGTATGTTATGTACTCTTGAGTAATTGACAACAGTATCCTTATGAAATTACTTTTTAATTCCTTGTCTGATTTAAATATTGTGTCTCCAGATTTCTTTTGTTTGATGTATGTTACATTTTTGCTCAGCATTTTTTTGAAAATATATTTTTCTTTATATTTAAAGAGGATTTCTTTAGATAACATAATGAGCATTTTTTCCCAGTGTGATAATCCCTGCCTTTTAATTAGAGTATTTACATCATTTCTCTTTCATTTGATTATTAATATTATTTGGTTTTTCAGCCTTTCTTAGATTGTTTGCTATGATATGATTATGTCCTTTTTCAGGTTATTAGATTAACACTTTGTTCTGTTTTTCTATTTTTCATGGGTTTGAGAAACTTGATTATGATGTAGCTGGAAGTTTTCTTCATGTTCTTTTTATACTGTATAGGCTTAATTGAGCTTGTTGGATCAGTTTATAGTTTTCATCAAACTTGAAATGTTTTCAGGCATTATTTCTTTACATAATTTTTCTTCTTTGTCTCCTCTCCTTTAGGGACTCAATTAAGTATAGATTAGACTGCTTGAAATTTTCCCACAGCTGTTTGATGCTTTGCTTTTTATCTCTTAGGTTTGCTTATTATTTATTTATTAAGGAGTCTTTATGTTGGAAATTTTTTATTGTGTTGATTTCAACTTCAACTAACACTTTACTCTTCATTGTATAATCTGCTGTAAACCCCACCCAGTTCATCATTTTTCATTGTCCAATGTATCCTTTCTTGATCTATCTTGTGTTGCACTGCAATAATTTTTATGTACTGGCCTGTTGAAAATAAAGAAGGCTCACAAATAGATGCCACAAACAAGAACATAAAAAATATCATTGGTATTACTACAGTATGTTATGGTTTCTAACAATTTGAAGATGATCACAAATGAAGAAACCATTCATAGAGCAGCTTCTTGCTTGATGTGGGAGACATTTTTTTCCCCTGTCTTCTTTTATGAGAAAATGATAGAAGAAAGGAGAAAATGTATCTCTAGTAATGTTCAGAATGTTTAAAGATTTCAAGAAAAGATCCCTCATGTCCACCTTAAAAATTATGCAATATATATGATTATTCTTAATATTATAAATTAAAGTATTTCATACCAATTTTTTTCTTGGAATGTTGTATCTTTTGCTCACTGCTTTCTAAAACATGAACTTTTAATTATCTTAAGATCTGACAAGATTAAAGACTTCTCATTTATCTATGGCCATATGAATAATTTAAATAATAAATTCAATAATTTAAACTGACTGCAGTTGGGGTTTGTATTCCACATCACTCGGAAAAAAAAAATTACTTGGGAAATGAAACACCACATGCTTTGAGAAACCCTCCAGTTCAAAATATCGAAAATTATAGAACAATTATACTTTCTAGAAAAACTTTCTTATGCAAATTAATGATAAACATGCAGGGAATCTCATACAGATAAAAAACTTGAAAAATTACATTTTTTAAAGGAGTGTATTGGCTCTGAATGTGACTTTTGCTTTACACTACTAAATCTGGTAGTTTAGAGCTTCTGCTTTTGCAATCCACACATGGCAGGAAGGTGACAAATGCTTGTTCCCTTGTAGAGTGGGAAGTGGAATCAGAGACACTACAAATAAAACAGACACGTCTAAATGATGAAGACATCAAACCTTGAAGTTATAGTTGGTGGGAATAAAGAGAAAATAAAAAGATTTCTGAGAATTCCTAACTAAAAGGTTGTCCTCTAGTGAGGAAAATACCAGAATTCAAACTTCCTGCTTGCAAATAAATCTAAATATGCCAAACTTGGTATTGTATTTAAATAAACCTGCGTTAGTGCACATAGTGTCCTGTTGCAGGATTTTGAAATGCTTCTAGAGGAATACACCTTATACACAAGCAACAAATATTTTTTACTAATCGAGAAAAAATTAAGTGCACAATAAAAGAAAAAATGAGAGGTAATCCAGTCAAACACAAAAGTATCATCCAAAAATATAAAATTGAGGAATCTAATTAAAACTGGAGGTATTGAAATAATCTGATTCAACGTATAGCTATTCATGCTTAATGTAATTAAAGACATATAGGATGGTGTCAAAATATTCTAGAGTCAATAGCTTTTCAGAGATGATAAATGAAGTTTTAAGAGCAGCCAAATTGAAAATTAAAAAAAAAATACATAGCTGCTATTGAGAAATTAATTAATGGTTTAGTTAATATTAAAGAGAAAGTAGAAGTGGTGAAGTAGAAGATTATCCTGAAAAGATATAAATGAAGAATGAAAATAGAAAGGAAATTATGAAAGGAAAATTTAGCAGATATTGAAAAGAACCAAACCTAAGTAGTTCTGGAAAAGGGTGTTTTGACTGGAAATTGTAATGCTAAAGACCAAAATAACTGTTGGTGAGTATGTTTTACATATGAACATGAGTTACGAATTCTGAGAGTATTTAAGATGCATTATAGAGTTGAACAAATAAGCAAATTAACTGCAGGTAATGATGGCCAAGTTTTTCACTCTCAGAGAAAGAAATTACAAATAGCAATGGGGAGGAGAAAGCTAGAATTAAACTTGTGGTAGTGAATTAGAGCTGGAGACACACATACACTTGCCAATATATACATGTTCACATATATAACTATGTCAATCAATCAATCAATCATCTGTCATCTGTCTATCATTTATCTTTCTATCATTTATCTACCTACCCTGACTATCTTTGAGTTCACACCAGAACCTCTAATTCCAATTCAACATCCAAGGAGTTTTATCCTTTGTATGTATTATGCTGTTTGTTTTTCCCAGTCTTCTCTTTTTCTATATTTGTAAAGCCTTTCTTTGACAATGAGAAATTTAATTTCCATCAACCCCAATATATTTATTTATTGCTAAATAACCTTATATATCCCAACCTAGCTAGTCACCTCCTTGATTTCTGGCTCCACCATTGATTCCTGATGCTAATGTGGTCTTTTTTTATGGCCCCACCATTTCTTTGGTCTCTAGCTATGCTGCCACCTCCAAGGGAAGAGAAGAAAAGAAGTATTAGGACAAAGGAAAGAAATGATTGGAGAAACAGGAGAGCATATCCAGGTTTTATATACCTATAATTTTTTTTTAATTATCTTATTTTTCTAAGTTTCACAATCTATTCTTGTTCTATATTAATATGGCTCACAGAAAGTAAAACTTCATTATAATAAGAGGGTTTACCTCATTCTCCATAAAGAGTAGAACGTAGAATGTCCCAATTATATAGTCTGGAAAATGCAGACAATATCCTCTATCTTTAATCTGTGCTGATTATAATGAAATGACCCTTGCATAGCATACCTGGTCTTTCTAAGACAAAGGACTTGGCTTTTCTTGTTTCAAATTTGAAACACAGGAGTCATAGCCAAGACTGGGAGCCTATGTTTCAACTGTTTTCAAGTGTTTCAGCCCCATGGATGTGCCATGCAGTCAATTAAGTTCTGTTGAAGGAACCTGCAAATTCCTCTTTTCTCCTGATTTCTGGAAGCTCTCAAAAACTTTTCTGATTATCACATATACCTTTTTCTTCTGTCTCTGAGGGACTTCTCAACCTAATAATCAAATTATATTTTTTTCTCTATAAACCTACAAATTTTAGGTATGATTTTTTTTTTTCCTTAGGAGTCTGGAAACTTTAATGTAAGCTCTGAATAGCACTAACACAACATAAGTTATTTACAGAAATGGAGATGTAGAAGGGATTGGCTAATTGCTTGGGATCAGAAATCATTAAGTATTCCAAAACAAACTTACATCTTACAGATAAACATAAATTAATATCTAAATACATATTCTAGAATTTGCTCTTACATTGTTTTTTTTTTTTTTTTTGGTAGGGAAGTGAATATTAGTGACAGTCCTAATATCGTAGGGTATTTTTTGTGTTTGGAATAGAAGAACTATTAAGCAAAAACATGGTCCACTATATGATGAAGACAAACTTGCAGTAACAACTAGGTATAAGAGCCAGGTATTTTCATAAAAATAACTGAAATTAATCTGAACATATATGAGAGATGTAATACAAGATGGGAGCAGTGAATAGAATTCAAAACAAAGAAAGTAGTCATAAATGAAATCTTAGTAATTCTGTCTGAGATTCACTCTTTTACCTAAACCACTTTTTTTTTTTTTGAGTATATGCTTCTTGGAACTCACAAAATTAATTTTATTTTAATCCATTTTACATTTTAGTTTAACTCTAGGCTTTTGTTTTTATTTGAAAGAGGATTTCCTTGGGAAGAATAATAATAAAGAAAATAATGTAAAATTTACAAAACTCACAATTCTAGAAGCTTTTAAAAATGTCTGGCATTTTATTTGAATGCTATATACAGTGCCAAAGATCTAACAAAATATAATGCTTTACATAAGTTCTGAATATTAACAAAATTATTTTTAAATCAACTGACATAAAGCTTTGTTATGATTTTTTCATAGTTTGCATATTTTAATTATTTTATTTTCAAATTATTAATATGTTTTGAAATACCTTAAATGGGTATTAAATGGATAATGCTCAGAATTTGATATCTTAGGCACTCAACTATTTTAGCATATTTTAAAATATTATTTTAATTTTATATGGCCATTGAGACCGATTTTGGGGAAAATTGATGAATCAGATGCATTTATAGTTATTCACCCCCTCAAAGTATCCTTTAAAATCTTCTATGAATAGAGTAGTGAGATGGTGAATGCATGGAATTGGATTTTTAAATATAGTGTTGTTGTTTTTGTTGATTTTTCTTATGACAGTGAAACTTTATTTGCAGATATGCATCAAACCGATCATACATAAAGTGAAATCATGTATAAAGTGAAAATCATATATAAAGTGAAGTTTTCTACCTTATTTTTAACTAATCCTCAATATTTCTGGTAATATCTATATGTATATATATAATTCTGTTTATTATATATGGAATGATGACTTTGATTAATATTTCAAGTAGCAAAGGGGTTCTTGGGCTTTAATTCATAGTGAAGGACCTAAATTATCTGTAGTAAATCAACACATTTAAGACCTGATTCTTGTAGCAACTGCAACTTTTATATACTAAATATATTTTAGTAGCTTGATTTTCAGATCAGTGAAATACTTTCTCTTAGCTACTGTGTCTAATATTCCTGGGCTAACTAAGAGATTTTCTAAAATGTCATGCACCGTGCACAGGCTAAAGAAAGAGCTGCTTTAGATATTCCTTTTTTTTTTTTTCTTCTAAATTGCAGTACAGTTGACTTATTATTTTCATTTCAGGTGTACAACATAGTGATTCAACATTTAAATAACTTGGGCTTCCCTGGTGGCACAATGGTTGAGAGTCTGCCTGCCGATGCAGGGGACACATGTTCATGCCCCGGTCCGGGAAGATCCCACATGCCATGGAGCGGCTGGGCCCGTGAGCCATGGCTGCTGAGCCTGTGCGTCCGGAGCCTGTGCTCCACAATGGGAGAGGCCACAACAGTGAGAGGCCTGCGTACTGCAAAACAAAAAAACAAAAAAAAATTAAATACCTTATGAAATGATCACTTCTATAAATCTAATAACCATCTGTCCCCACATGAAGTCATTAAAATACTATTGAATATATTCCTTGCATTGTATATTATGTCCCTTTGACTTATTTATTTTATGACTGGAGGTTTTTACCTCTTAATCCCCTTCATCTACTTTGCCACTACCTGGTCCCCTTCTTTTCTATATCTATGAATCTGTTTTCATTTTCTTTTGTTTGTTTGTTCGTTTTGGTTTTTAGATTCCACTAAAGTGTGTGTAAGTGAGATCATGCAGTATTTGTCCTTCTCTGTCTGACTTATAGGTAAAAACCGTATCTCCACATTCTGAGGTACTGGGGGTTATAATTTTAACATGTGAATTGGGGGGGGCACAATTCAGCCCACAACACCTCCTAGGTCTAATCACTTTCTCATTGTCATCTGCACCCTCTTTTCTATCTGGCCATCCTCCTCACCTCTCTTGAACTGACAACATGTGCAGGACTGCTGTCCCCCCTCTTGGATAACTTCATCACTCTGATGTGCTCTGACACCCTGCAAGAGACCAGCCTTTTACATGTAAACTCTCCAAACTATCTGAGCTCTAACATCCTGTGCTAGGCTACACCTTGATGTGGATCCCCTCTTTATTCCACTTCAGGTTGGTCCCCCCAATACAGTAACCCTCCAAATTCCTTTTAGGTTTGACACTTCCTGCCAGGGAATTCTTTAAGTATTGCCAAAGAAATTCAAAGGTTGACTAACAATACCCTTGTTGACTCTTGAACTGCTAAAGTAATTCAAATATTCCTGAACAGTACTCAAGAAGTTAATTTCCAAAGAAGTTTAGTCTCAAAAAGGACAATCCTCTCATTCCTAAGTCAGATGTGCTCATGGAAAAAAAATGAATATAACAGCACTTACCAGATTTTCAACCCAGAGGCTGCCAAATGAAGTAGCTTCCCAAGGAAACAGTATCCACTGTCAGGTAAGGTGTTCCTTGTGATTTCTGGCCCTCAGGAAGTCATGTAATCTTTGGTAGCATCTTTTATTACACACACTTACACTAAAACAACATTGAGTAGATAATTCCAGTTTTTAGTTTTTATCCTTTCTTTTTCCATAAAAGGTGTCTTATTGTGATTGCCAGGTTGTCTGTTGCAGGTAAATAAATTTTCTATTTCATGTGAGTCATTACACTATATATTATGAATCCTGAATTTGGAGCTAGAAGCAACAACTGGATAAAGTTTTGGTTTATCTCCCTTTTGTGTGAAGTATATTTTGAGTAGTAGTGGTCAATACTGATAATGTGTGCACAGAGAGTCCAATATGGGCTCCATCTGCTAGGGGCTTTGTCATCTGACTCTGTGGATGGGAGGATACAGGAACCAAAACACTTGAATGGTCACTGAAAATATTTGCCACCAAGTAAATAAAACAATGAAACTTACTTGACATGTGGATTCCTGATAATATGATATAGTTGCTTCATTTTTTAACTTGAGGTTTATATTATTAACTGATTCAGGATATCCTGACAATATTGTAATCTTCAATAAAATATAGCCATAAGTGAACAAAACTCACCCAAATAATAGAGCTTGTCAGGAGATTTTAGTACCTTTCTCCATTAAAAAAAAATCTTAAAAATTTTTTTTTGTGAAAAATAACATGCAAACGTAAATATGCACAGACACAATAGTATATTTTCCCAGCTATTTCTGCCTTTTGACATACTATGTTGTATCTTTCAATTTTTTGGATATTATATATAGAAGCATGCTGTATATTCTCTGGTGTCTGAATATTTTCAGCTTACACAATGTTTGTGATATTCATTTATACTGGTACCGGTTCATGGCCTTTTAGGAACTGGGCCACACAGCAGGAGGTGAGTGGCAGGCGAGTGAGTGAAGCTTCATCTGTATTTACAGCTGTTCCCCATCATTCGCATTACCACCTGAGCTCCACCTCCTGTCAGATCAGCATTGGCATTAGACTCTCATAGGAGCGCGAACCCTACTGTGAACCACACATACGAGGGATCTAGGTTGCACGCTCCTTATGAGAATCTAATAGCTGATGATCTGAGGTGGAGCTGAGGCACTGGGGAGTGGCTGCAAATAGAGATTATCACTAGCAGAGATGTCTCACTGCACAGAGACCATAATAAATCAACTTCTTTCAGACTCATATCAAAACCCTATCAGTGAGTAGCAAGTGAAAAGGAGCTCAGGGCTTGCACTGATTCTGCATTATAGTGAGATGTATAATTATATCATCATATATTACAACATAATAATAATAGAAATAAAGTGCATAGTAAATGTAATGTGCTGGAATCATCCTAAAATCATCCCCACCCCCACCTCTGGTCCATGGAAAAATTGTCTTGCATGAAACTGGTCCCTGGTGCCAAAAAGGTTGGGGACTGCTGATGTATACGATTCCATGTATTTGTAACTCATTATTTTTATTGTATAAATGTATCACATTATTTTTTTCTTATATGTGTGATGGACATTTGAGTTGTGTGCAGTTTTTGGTTTTAACAGATAATGCTGTTTTGCATATTTTGTGTATATACATGCCATGTTCTACTGGAGATACACTCCAGGAGAAAAAACAGGATCAGAACAGGTGCATATTTTCAACTTTCTTTTCAATGAGACCTATTGGAACTTTGTTTTTATCTGGTAAAATAATCTCTGGGCAGGAATATTGAGAAGCCAGAATCATAGTGAAGAATGCATTAAGAGCCCTATTTTGTACTCTTTGTGCATCAGATTAGGGGGAGATGTGCATAACCAGACCATATATTATATGGATAAGAACTTCTGAAGCATGTGGAAGTATATACATATGGAAGTAATGAACTGGCACTTGACTACTTAAGCCATTTCTGATTTTATAACTTTAGAAAGCTTAACCTGCTATAGTCCATAAGGCATGAAAATTATTTTCAAATTTAAAGAGCTATGCTTTTGATCCTTTGATTCATTGTCATGGAGTTTTATAGGTGACAATGAATCCCTAAAATGTTATGAATGAATGAAAAGGTTATGAAATGCTATGAATCTTGCAAGACAACAAAGGGTTTTAAGTTATTTCAGTCTTTGTGTCATTTTAAATGAATTTGTACAGCTTTTAGAATATATTGCATGTTATACTGAAATGGCAACTGGGATATGTATCTACGAAGAAAAAGTGCAATCTAGAAAACTAGATCAAATGATAAAAATTAGTATAGCTCAGTGCCATTGGTCAACATGTTTCAAGTTCTAAGATCAGAAAGAAACACAAAAAAGTATCTTCTTTCTCCTCATAAACCTTTTGAAAATATAGATCTTATGTAAATAGTCATGGCAAATAAAATAAATTAATTTACAGCTATGACTCATTTAATTCTTTTGACAACAGACTTGCTTGGATTGAATATTTCCATTGATGCAACATACTCTGTTAAAACACATATTATGAAATTAAAATTTATTAGTACAAACAAATTTTTAAGAGGAAACATCCCTCTCATAGAGTCAACATTTAACTTGAGATATTGACATAATTGAGTTGACTTTGCTAATCTTTCAAAAATTGATTAGTTCTGTATTTTTTATCTTAATATATCAGAGAAGTTATAAGCAAAATTAATTAGGTGTCATTATATTGTATATATGTTCTAAACACTTGGGAAACTTTTCAAACTATATACTCCTAAGCAGCTCTGACCATCAAAATTCCAGGTGAAATCTATTTTAAATATACAAAACATCTCTATGCTGTTCTAAGGCCACTTAGTAACTATATTTAGAGTAATGATAAACAATAAAATAAAAGGAAAGACTTTGACATAGACTCAGTATTCCATACATTAATTGAATGAATAAACTAAGGAAATCTTGATTCTAACTACTCTTTTCTTATCTCACCCGTCTGAAAACTATGGATATTTGATTTTTTTCTAACATCTTTTTTGGAATATAATTGCTTTACAATGTGGTGTTAGTTTCTACTGTATAACAAAGTGAATCAGCTATATTTATACATATATCCCCATATCCCCTCCCTCTTGCACCTCCCTCCCACCCTCCCTATCCCATCCATTTAAGTGCTTTGTGGATATTTGATTTTAATATTTCTGTGCCTCAATTTTCCTATGTCCAAAATGAAGTTTTTGAGCCCAGACACAGAATAGTAGCAGTTGTACTGAAAATTTACCAATAGATCCTGATAAATTTTTGACATTATTGTTAACTTTAAAGTTGCCATTGCTTTAGTCATTCACTCATTCATTCAAAAATATTAATTACACATTTACTATGTGAAAGCACAGTAAAATCTTCAAAGAATACAGTTTGAAAAAGACGACTTCCTGCCTCCAGGATCGCATGGTCTGTCAGAGACAAACAGAAGTTCCCAAAATTGCAATATTGTATATACAATATTGCAATATAAAATTACAATACAATATTATATAAGAATATTGAGCCAACATAGATTTTCAGGCCCATGAACATTTGTGTTATGATTTTAATATCTTCCCTGATAATAAAACTAGTACATGTATATCAATCCACATGGAATAACCAACATGTTGCACAGTGCCTGATACAGAGTGAGAAAGTGGTGATTTTTGTTGCAAGAATAAATTTTAGTTAACATTTGTTTCATAGTTACTATGTTCACATTAGCATTTTAAGTGATTTTATACATATTAACCAATTTTATTTTTACAACATTCTTATGCAACTTTTTATTTTAAGTGATTTTATATATATTAACTGATTTTATTTTTACAACATTCTTATGCAACTTTTTCCATTTTATGATTAAGGAAATCAAGACATAAAGATAATAAGCTATGCATCTAGTATGTAGAATAAGGAATAGAAACTAGGTGAGTTAATTATAAAATGTGAAATTTAAAAAAAGACACTCTGAAACTTAGTATCTTTAAACAACCATTATTTTGCATAATATGTTGTGGATCTGGAGATTTGGATGGGGTTTGGTAGTCATATCTGATGAACTGTCAGTCTGGAGTGGCTGGAAGACCCACTTTCAAGATTGTTTCATCAAGCACATGTCAACACTGAGGTGCTCCCTGGATACTCTCTCCGTGACATGTCATCTTCTGGGGAAATTCTGTGAGGCTTGGGATTCCAACAGAAGAGTGGTCTCAGAATATTTACACTTATGACATGGCAATTAACTTCTAAGAGGCAGGGATAGGAAGCTGCCAAGCCAGTTAATGCTACACATCTTTTCTGTCACATTATATTGATCAAAGCAACCATAAAGCCCATGCAGTCTCAAGGAGCTGGAGAAATAGAGAGTCCTCCTTGAAGGGACAGTAGAAAGGTCACACTGCAGGAGAGCCTGTGGTATAGGGAATATTTTTGAGGCCATATTTGGAAAAACATCTTCCAACACCAGAAATGTGATTATAATATCTTTATTCACAATATTAGAAGATGCTGTATTAAATTTATGAACTCATTCACATACTCTACTTGGAGTTCGCCAAGTCTTGAACATAATTTTGAAGGTGTTTTCTGGGACAGTGGTGCAGGCAAATAGTATTAACAGCAAAGAGAAAAAATATGGACAATACAAAGAGAAGCAGAATATATGGCCTGAGGTTTTGCAGTGTTCTTTTTTTTTTTATGTTTTGTTATTGTTGTTTTGGAGGAGGTTCTGAAAAACAAACAAACAAAACAAAAACACAATGACTTTAAATGACCAAATGTGTTTATTCTTTTCAAATGGATTTGATAATTACTCACTGTTATTTATGCTAGCTTTCCTCAGTGAATTCTTCCTTGTGGCTAAATTAAATTTGTTATAATTACATTTCAATGTTTTATTTATCACAGATTTAAAATAATGGAAACTGTCAAATATGTTACATTTTTAAAAGCTGACGTTCAGTTATATGTGTGGTTTGCAAAAATTCTTTATTATCCTTAAAAACCCTTATAGTTCTGAATTACCCTTCTATAAGTTTGACTTTATAAATCTGACATAATTAAGGAAATACAATAAAAAGTTCAATTTTATTTTATTTTTTTTTATTAACAAAGTCCACTTAATGTCTTAAAAGTTATGCCAACATGTAAGTGCTACAGGGAAAAGGATCTTTGGAACAGGGATAGATTCTGCATGGCACAAAGTAGTACTTAAAATATGTGTATAGAATAACTGAACCTGGTTTATTTTCTCTGCCATGGAAAAACGTAGACTTGGAGACTGATGTGAATGTTGACTTACACTCAGTAGGAAGACAGAAACTAGGAGATGGTGACCATTGCAGATTCTACAACAAAGTGTATTGCAAGAAGCGGAACAGAGTACCTGGAAAATAGAGCAAGAAACAGTAAATGGGCAGTTTACCTCAGAGACCCATTCATTGTGTAAAAACATTGAATAAACAGCTGCATTTTTCCAGGAACTGGTCCAGATGTGGAGGATAATATCATAAACCAGATAGATCATAGCAATAGGCTGTACAGGGGCAATTAAGATGAGCATGAGACACAGGAGATTCCATCATTGTACCTTGAATTTGAGAAAAGAAATCTAGATCCTGGCTGCAAATGGGAAAGAGAATGAAGTTCCATCCCCCAAACTCAAGTTTGTTTGTTTGTTTGTTTGTTTATAGTTTTCAACACTTGCAGTTTAAAAAAGATCATCGAAGACTACACATTACTGGCCCAATCCCTAATGAGGTAATCCACGGGCCCTAGACACCTTGGAGGCTTTTGGACAGTTGGTAAGAAGTTCTTTCTTTCTTTCTTTCTTTTATTTTAATTTTATTGAAGCATAGTTGATTTGTAATGTTGTGTTAATTTCTGCTGTACAGCAAATTTACTCAGCTATACATAAATCTTATTCTTTTCCATTATGGGTTATCACAGAATATTGAATATAGTTCCCTGTGCTATAAGTAGGACCTAGTTGTTTATCCATCCTATATACAATAGTTTGCATCTGCTAATCCCAAACTCCCAATACTTCCCTCCCCCACCCCAGAGGTTCTTTCTCTTTTAAGCCAAACAAAGCAGAATGACAACACAAGTCTAGGGCCGCAGCCTTCAAGGATGTTTCCACTCAGAAAAAACTCTTACCATTTTCTTTCAGAACATTTAGTATTTTTTTTCTCAAGACTTTAATTTTCTTATTATATGTTATTTTTAAATCCAATTATCAGAATATAAATAACTTAAAATTGTTTTTCTAATTTCTATAATACTGTCTTCAAAGAAGTTCAGTATTCCTGCTTATTCTGAGAGAAAAGAAAATCTTCCCTAGAAGAAAGTTATATGTATTGCATACAATTGTTTCTATTCTGAGGACTGCTTTTTCACATTTTATGGTATTTTGTGAAGTACAATTTATTATTATGATTTAATACAGTAAAAGCACTCTGTGACTTTGTGTGTTTGTGTGTGCTACTCAGAAATTCCTTCTCATTTTCCTCCATTTAAAAATATTTATATTTTTATATTTAGTTATTTAACACACATAAAATTAATATGTGTGAGTATGGTGAATTTAGGAATCTGATTTTATTTTACTGTATTGTATTCACAGTGACAGTCACCATGCAGCATCCTTCACTAAGAAAATTCAGCCTCTTTTCAATTATCTGCAATGCCACCTCTCTGTGTAGATCTGTTTCTAGTCTCTTCATTCTGCAGTACTGACCTATTTTCTAACTCTTCTTCAGTACTTCTATATGTCTTCTTTAGTATTTCCTTGGCCTTCTTTGTCATTTGTCCTACATCTGGATTTTAGATTCATTTTGTTAATTTACTAATCCACACATACAGAAAACACAGTTTGCAATATTTCCAGAAGCCCCTAATTATCAAGGAGGAGGTGGTTTAATACAAATGTAAATTTTATGTTTTAGTAACAACATACATTTGGGGTCAAATACTGCCCTTTTACTCCCTTTAACTTAAATGCTGTACTTTTAAATGTATAATTCATTATTTTTAATGAATTAAAATTACTTTTAATACCTTTTACAGGTTTTACAGGTATTAAAAATTACTTTTAATACCTTTTACAGGTTTTATTTTTTTCTGTAGAACAGTTATTAAATTGCTTTTAATTTAATTGTATGTCTATTTTATTTAATTTTAGATTTAATAACTTCTAAATCTAAACCTGAATATTAAAATTGTTGCTTCTAGTGATAACACATGTAGATTTCACAAACTAATATAGAAAGAAAATCTTTAGGTATTCTAGATTGTAAATTGTGAGAATAATAAGATGCTTAGGTGGACCAAAGATAGTCAATTGCATGTTTAATTTCAAGAAAAATAACAAATTAAACAAAAATATTTCAGAAAACATATTTCTGAAGATCGTGTCTTAAAAGTGAAGTAATATTTTGAAATTCTCTGGGAATAGAACCCCTGCTTTCTCAATGTCACATTCTGGTTCAGATTTCACACATTCAATGTTTATACAAGTTTGTGGAGTGCATTACATACAGAAGTAGGAAAGTACACTTCAAAATATCTGAGAGATACTTTTTCAAAGTCTGGAAAATTGAATGAAAATAATTTTTATCAACTGAAAATAAAGAGAAAGCTGCAAAAAATGATAGGGCCAAATACATTCTGTATCATATTTTTTGCCTTCATTGACTCCAAAAAAGTGGGGATTAAGATCTTAACTAAGCCTGTACCCTGAAACACTAAGCTGACGTTGAACATTGAAATATACTGTAATATTAAACTATCCGAGCCTGAAGAAATCAATTACTTCAATAATTCTATTTAATTTGTAAAACACAGATGATTAGTCTATGATCTCCCTTTCTAAACCCCACCTGCTTCCTCCTGCCATTATTTTCCTGCCAACAACACAGATTTGACACATTCCTAATGTGCTTTGATTATTAAAATAATTTTGTAAACTCTCTTCTCATACTGTTTCTCACCCTCTCCTTAACTACACCTCAACTGCCCCTTCATCTAATTTTTGAGTAGACTACTTCATCTTGTTTAAAACCTACACAATTCCAAAGCAGGTGCACATTTCCTATATAATAACTTAAGACATTCATATTATATTTATTTTAATGTGGATTCCTAGGAATGAAATTAGTATACAGGGTATTTGACTAAATTTAGGTACCCTGATAGAAAGAATATTAACAACCATTTTCTTCTTTTTTATCCATACAATAATAGATATTATTGCTAAAATGTTTGAAACAATACAAAATTATAAAAAGTAAAGCAAATTAATTATTTTACTTTCATATTTGTAACATAGTGATATTATTTTGATCTTTTTAAATGTACATATGTTCAAAATTTTGTTCATTCTGTTTTACATAAGACATACTTATAAAATGTACCTATATATACCATACATGTTACTTTTATTAGAACAAATATCACATCTGATTTTATATATTTTTTTAACATCTTTATTGGAGGATAATTTCTTTACCATGGTGTTAGTTTCTGCTTTATAACAAAGTGAATAAGCTATACATATATATATATCCCTGTATCTCCTGCCTCTTGCATTTCCCTCCCACCCTTCCTATCCCACCCCTCTAGGTGTTCACAAAGCACTGAGCTGATCTCCCTGTGCTATGTGGCTGCTTCCAACCAGCTATCTAATTTATATTTGGTAGTATATATAAGTCCATGCCACTCTCTCGTATCGTTCCAGCTTACCCTTCCCCCTCCCCGTGTTCTCAAGTCCATTCTCTGCACCTGTGTGTTTATTCCTGTCCTGCCCCTAGGTTCATCAGAACGTTTTTCTTTACATTCCATATATATGTGTTAGCATACGATATTTGTTTTTCTCCTTCTGACTTACTTCAGTCAGTATGACAGACTGTAAGTCCATCCACCTCACTACAAATTTCTCAATTTTGTTTCTTTTTATGGCTGAGTAATATTCCATTGCATATATGTGCCACATCTTATTTATCCATTCATCTGTCCATGGACAATTAGGTTGCATCCATGTGCTAGCTATTGTAAATAGTGCTGCAGTGAACATTATGGTGCATGACTCTTTTTGAATAATGGTTTTCTCAGGGTATATGCCCAGTAGTGGGATTGATGTGTTGTATGGTACTTCTATTTTTAGTTTTTTAGGGAACCTCTATACTGTTCTCCATAGTGGATGTATCAATTTACATTCCCACCAAAAATGCAAGAGGGTGCTCTTTCCTCCACACACCCACCAGCATTTATTGTTGCTAGATATTTTCATGATGGCCATTCTGACTGGTGTGAAGTGATAACTCATTGTAGTTTTCATTTGTTTTTCTCTAATGATTAGTGATGTTGAGCAACCTTTCTTGTGATGGTTGGCAATCTGTATATCTGCTTTGGAGAATGTCTATTTAGGTCTTCTGCTCATTTTTGTATTGAGTTGTTTGTTTATTTGATATTGAGCTGCATGAGATGCTTGTAAATTTTGGAGATTAAGCCTTTGTCAGCTGCTTCATTGGCAAATGTTTTCTCCCATTCTGAGGGTTGTCTTTTCATCTTGTTTATGGTTTCCTTTGCTGTGCAAAAGCTTCTCAGTTTCATGATGTCCCATTTGTTTTTATTTCCATTTCTCTAGGATGTGGGTCAAAAGGGATGTTGCTGTGATTTATGCCATAGAGTGTTCTGCCTATGTTTTCCTCTAAGAGTTTCATAGTGTCTGGTTTTACACTTAGGTCTTTAATCCATTTTGAGTTTATTTTTGTGTATGGTGTTAGTAAGTGCTCTAATTTCATTGTTTTACATGTAGCTCTCCAGTTTTCCCAGCACCACTTATTGAAGAGCCTGTCTTTTCTCCATTATATATTATTGCCTCCTTTATCAAAAATAAGGTGACCATAGGTGCATGGGTTTATCTCTGGGTTTTCTATCCTGTTCCATTGATCTATGTTTCTGTTTTTGTGCCAGTACCATACTGTCTTGATTATTGTAGCTTTGTAGTACAGTTTGAAGTCAAGCAACCTGATTCCTCCAGCTCCATTTTTCTTTCTTGACATTGCTTTGGCTATTCAGGCTATTTGTGTCTCCATACATATTGTGCAATTTTTGGTTATAGTTCTGTGAAAAATGCCATTGGTAGTTTGATAGGGATTGCATTGAATCTGTAGATTGCATTGTGTGGTATAGTCATTTTCACAATGTTGATTCTTCCATTCCAAGAACATGGTATATCTCTCCATCTGTTTGTATCATCTTTAATTTCTTTCATCAGTATCTTATAGTTTTCTGCATACAGGTCTTTTGCCTACTTAGGTAGGTTTATTCCTAGGTATTTTATTCTTTTTGTTGCAAAGGTAAATGGAAGCGTTTTCTTAATTTCACTTTCAGATTTTTCATCATTAGTGCAGAGGAATGCAGGAGATTTCTGTGCATTAATTTTGTATCCTGACACTTTACCAAATTCATTGATTAGCTCTAGTTTTCTTGTAGAGTCTTTAGGATTCTCTATGAATACTATCATGTCATCTGTAAACAGTGACAGCTTTACTTCTTCTTTTCTTATTGGGATTCTTTTTATTTCTTTTTCTTCTCTGATTGCTGTGTCTAAAACTTCCAAAACTATGTTGAATAATAGTGGTGAGAGTGGTAACCTTGTCTTGTTCCTGATCTTAGTGGACATGGTTTCAATTTTTCACCATTGAGGACGATGTTGGCTGTGGATTTGTATATATGGCCTTTATTATGTTGAGGAATGTGCCCTCTATGCCTACTTTCTGGAGTGTTTTTATCATAAATTGCTGTTGAATTTTGTTGAAAGCTTTCTCTGCATCTATTGCGATAATCATATGGTTTTTCTCCTTCAATTTATTAATATTGTGTATCACATTGATTGATTTGTATATATTGAAGAATCCTTGCATGCCTGGGATAAACCCCACTTGATCATGGTGTATGATCCTTTTAATGTGCTGTTGGATTATGTTTTCTGGTATTTTGTTGAGGATTTTTGCATCTAAATTCATCAGTGATATTTGCTTTTAGTTTTCTTTCTTTGTGACATCTTTGTCTGTTTTTTTTATCAGGGTGATGGTGGCCTCGTAGAATGAGTTTGGGAGTGTTACTCCCTCTGCTATATTTGGGAAGAGTTTGAGAAGCATACTTGTTTGCTCTTCTGTAAATGTTTGACAGAATTCACCTGTGAAGCCATCTGGTCCTGGACTTTTGTTTGTTGGAAGATTTTTAATCACAGTCTCAATTTCAGCGCTTGTGATTGGTCTGTTCATATTTTCTATTTCTTTCTGGTTCAGTCTCGGAAGGTTGTGCATTTCTAAGAATTTGTCCTTTTCTTCGACGTTGTCCATTTTATTGCCATGTAGTTGCTCGTAGTAATCTCTCATGATACTTTGTATTTCTGCAATGTCTATTGTTACTTCTCCTTTTTCATTTCTAATTCTATTTATTTGAGTTTTCTCCCTTTTTTTCCTTGACGTGTCTGGCTAATTGTTTATTAATTTTGTTTACATTCTAAAAGAACTAGCTTTTAGATTTATTGACCTTTGCTATCGTTTCCTTCATTTCTTTTTCATTTATTCCTTATCTGATCTTTATGATATATTTCCGTCTGCTAACTTTGGGTTTTTTGTTCTTCTTTCTCTAATTGCTTTAGGTGTAAGGTTAGGTTGTTTATTTGAGATGTTTCTTATTTCTTAAGGTAGGATTGTATTGCTGTAAACTTCCCTCTTAGAACTGCTTTTGCTGCATCCCATAGGTTTTGGGTCATCGTGTTTTCCTTGTCATTTGTTTCTAGGTGTTTTTTGGTTTCCTCTTTGATTTCTTCAGTGATCTCTTGGTTATTAAGTAGTGTACTGTTTAGCCTCCATGTGTTTGTATTTTTAAAATTTTTTTTTCCTGTAATTGATATGTAGTCTCATAGCATTATTGTTGGAAAATATACTTGATATAATTTCAAATTTCTGAAATTTACCAAGGCTTGATTTGTGATCCAGGGTATTATCTATCCTGCAGAATGCTCCATGAGCACTTGAGGAGAATGTGTATTCTGTTGTTTTTTTGTTGGAATGTCCTAAAAATAACAATTAAGTCCATGTTGTTTAATGTATCATTTAAAGCTTGGGTTTCCTTATTTATTTTCATTTTGGATGATCTTTCCATTGGTGGAAGTGGGCTGTTAAAGTCCCCTACTATGATTGTGTTACTATCTATTTCCCTTTTTATTGGTGTTAGTATTTGTCTTATGTATTGAGGTGCTCCTATGTTGGGTGCATACATATTTACAATTGTTATATCTTCTTCTTGGATTGATCCCTTGATCATTATGTAGTGTCTTTCTTTGTCTCTTATAATAGTGTTTATATTAAAGTCTATTTTGTCTGATATGAGAATTGCTACTCCAGCTTTCTTTTGATTTCCATTTGCATGGAATATCTTTTTCCATCCCTTCACTTTCAGTCTGTATGTGTCCCTAGATCTTTTGTATCCTTTCAGCCAGTCTATGTCTTTTTGTGGGAGCACTTAATCCATTTACATTTAAGGTAATTATCGATATGTATGTTCCTATTACCATTTTCTTAATTATTTTGTGTTTCTTATTGTAGATCTTTCCTTCTCTTTTGTTTCCCACCTAGAGAAGTTCCTTTAGCCTTTGTTGTAAAGCTGATTTAGTGGTGTTGAATTCTCTTAGTTTTTGCTGCTCTGTAAAGGTTTTATTTTCTCCATCAAATCTGAATGAGATCCTTGCTGGGTAGGGTAATATTGGTTGTAGTTTTTTTCCTTTTTATCACTTTAAATATGTCCTGCCAGTCATTTCTGACTCTCAGAGTTTCTGCTGAAAGATCAGCTCTTAACCTTATGGCAATTCCCTTGTATGTTATTTGTTGTTTTTCCTTTCCTGCTTTTAATATTTTTTCCTTGTATTTAAGTTTTGATAGTTTGATTAATTTGTGGTTTGACATGTTTCTCTTGGATTTGTCGTGTGTGAGACTCTCTGTGCTTCCTGGACTTGATTCACTATTTCTTTTCCCATATTAGGGAAATTTTTAACTATAATATTTCAAATATTTTCTCAGTCCCTTTCTTTTTATTTTCTTCTGGGACCCCTCTAATTCAAATGTCAGTGCATTTAATGTTGTCCCAGAGGTCTCTGAGAGTGTCCTCAAGTCTTTTCATTCTTTTTTCTTTATTCTGCTCTGTCGTAGTTTTTCCCACTATTTTATCTTCCAGGTCACTTATCCATTCTTCTGCCTCAGTTATTCTGCTATTGATTTCTTCTAGAGAATTTTAAATTTCGTCTATTGTGTTGCTCATCAGGGTTTGTTTCCTCTTTAGTTCTTCTCGGTCCTTCTTAAACATTTCTTGTATTTTCTCCATTCTATTTCTAAGATTTTAGATCACCTTTACTGTCATTACTTTGAATTCTTTTTTATGTACACTGCCTATTTCCTCTTCATTTGTTTGGTTTGGTGGGTTTTTATCTTGCTCCTTCATCTGCTGTGTTTCTCTGTCTTCTCATTTTGATTAACTTACTGTGTTTTGGGTTTCGGTTTTGCAGACTGCAGCTTCGTAGTTCCCACTGTTTTTGTTGTCTGCCTCCAGTGTGTGTAAGGTTGGTTCAGTGGGTTGTGTAGGTTTCCTGGTGGAGGGGATTAGTGCCTGTGTTCTGGTGGATGAGCCTGGATCTTGTCTTCCTGGTGGGCAGGACTGCATCTTGTGGTGTGTTTTGGGGTGTCTGTGACCTTATTATGATTTTAGGCAGCCTCTCTGCTAATGGGAGGGGTTGTGTTCCTGTCTTGCTAGTTGTTTGGCATATGGTGTCCAGCACTGTAGCTTGTTGGTCGTTGAGTGGAGCTGTGTCTTAAAGTTGAGATTGAGATCTCTGGGAGAGCTTTTGCTGTTTGATATTACATAGAGCCGAGTTGTCTCTGGTGGACCAATGTCCTGAACTCATCTCTCCCATCACAGATGCATAGACCTGACACACGGCCAGAGCACCAAGATCATGTCAGCCACATGCCCAGCTAAAAGTTACAGTGACTCACAGAGGCAAAAAGTGCAAAGGACTCAAGTGCAGGAATCTCACTTGATTCCGGAGGTTCAAGTGGTTGGTGCCTTCAGATATCTTATGACACCATGTAACGTCAACCTCATCAGAGAGCCCACAAGTGGTGTGGGAGAGAACTCAGAGCACAGCCTCTGCTTGATTTTACATTTTCTCCTTTATTACCTTATTAACTATACTTTTCTCTTGTTTCCCTAGGTTTTACAATATGCATTGTTAAATAATCATGCTCTACCTTCAAATAATATAACATATCACATCTAGTATAAAACCATGCAACTACTTATGTCCCTTTCTCCTCTCCCAGCATTTGTGTAATTCTTGTTGATTTTACTTCTGTAGGTAATATAAACACTATAATAGAATATTCTTGTTTTTAGTGAATCAAATAACCACTTGAAAAGATAAAATAATGAAAACATATTTTAAATGTACCCACATATTTAATGTTTCCAGGTTTCTGTATTCCTTTGTATCAGTTCATCTGCTGTCATTTTTTATCTGTGTGTAGGACTTTCTTTAATGTATATTGTAGTTATTGTTTTTTAATGCTGGTTTCTCAACTACAACAAGTTTGTTTTCACCTTCATTCTTGAATTATAGAAGTTTTTTAAGATATAAACTTTTAAGTCATCAAGGACTTTGCCATCTGCCTAGGTTTGTTCATCTTGATGTAATGAGTCTACTTTTAAGATTTTATTTTTATCTCTTATTTTGAAAATGGTGATTATGATGTAGTTTTTCATATTTCTTTTGCTTTGGATTTATTGACTTTTTTCTTATTTCTTGTCTTATTGAACAAAATATGGCACCCATTATTATATGGAACAGGAATTGTAAGAGTACATATCTGGCTCTTGAACCTAAGGCATTCAGTTTCTCACTATTACTTATGGTTTAGCTATAGGTCCTTTGTGTATCCTATTTAATAGATTAGGAAAAAATGTTCCTGTAGAGTTTTTTCATAAATAGAGACTAAAATGTTGAATGGTTTTGTAGTTTCATCTCACAATATTATGGACTGCATAAATTACTTTATTAATATTAAACCAGCCTCATTATATTCTGGGAAGAAGCCCTACTTTTTTCTAATATTATTTTTTTTTATTTTACTGGGTTTAATTTGTTAATATTTTGTTGATGATTTTCTATTGATGTTCATGAGAGATATATTTCTGTGGTTTTCTTTTCCTGTAATGTCTTCAGTTTGGTAGAGTAATATGGACCTCATAAAGAGTTTGAAACTATTTTCTTATTTTCTATTTTATAGAAAGAAATTTTATAGAATTGGTATTATGTCATCCATAATATGTTAAGTCAAATTCACCATTTAAAGCATTTGGATATATATTTTTTCCTTTATCTAAAAAGTTTAGTTAATAATCTGATTTCTTTTTCAGAGATAAAATATTCAGGTTAACTATCCTTTCCTGAATAAATTTATGTGGTCTATGTTCATGGAATTTTTTCACCTTATCTAGAATATCAAATTTATGGGCATAGAGTTGTCTGTAATGTTCCCTCTTATTTTTTTCATATCTGTGAGATCATTAGCATCCTTTTAAAAATTGTGTTAAAATACATGTAACATAAAATTTTCCTTCTTAATCATGTTATATGTACAGTTCAGTAGCATTAATTACACTCACTTCATTGTGCATCACCACTATCCATCTCCATCACCCTTTTTATTTTGCAAAACTGAAACTCTATTTCTATTAAACAACTTTGCATTTTTCTCTCTCCCCATCATTGTAACCATTGTTCTATTTTCTGTTTCCATGAATTTGACTACTTTAGATACCGCATATTAGTGGAATTATATAGTATTTGTAACTTTGTGGATCTATTTTCTTTTAACTGTTCTTAAGTTGTGTTTTAAGGTCCACAATGTGGTCTATCTTAGTAAATGTTATTGAAATAAATGTGTATTTTACTATTCAATGGAGTATTTTATCAATGTCAACTAGATCAATGTGTTGATACCATTGTTCCTTTAATTTATATCTTTGGAAATTTTTGCCTGCTTGGGTTTTCAATTATTGGGAGAGATGTGTTGAAATGAATTCTTTATTGTTATGTAATTACTGCCTTATCTCTGATAATCTTTCTTGTTCTGAATTCACTTTGAAATTAATATAGCTATTCCAGTTTTCTTTTAAGTGGGGAATAACATGGTATATATTTCATCATATCTTTATTTCTAACCTGAGTCTTTATATTTAAAATGTGTTTCTTGTGCTTCCCTGGTGGTGCAGTGGTTGAGAGTCCAACTGCCAGTGCAGAGAACAAGGGTTTGAGCCCTGGTCCGGGAGGATCCCACATGCCGTGGAGCAACTAGACCCATGTGCCACAACTACTGAGACCACGTGCTGCAACTACTGAAGCCTGTGCACCTAGAGCCTGTGCTCTGCAACAAGAGAAGCCACCACAACGAGAGGCCCACACACTGCAATGAAGACTAGCCCCCACTCGTCACAACCAGGGAAAGTCTGCACACAGCAACAAAGACCCAATGCAGCCATAATAAATAAATAAATTTATTTTTAAAAATAAAATAAAATAAAATGTGTTTCTTGTAAACAGAATATAGTTGGATCTTGCATTTTTAATCCAATCTGATAATCTCTGTCTTTTAACTCATATTTATGCTGTTCACTTTTAAGGGATTATAGATATAATTGGAGTAAAATCTACCATCTTTGTAACTCTTTTCTATTCATTGATTTGGTCTTTTTTCCACCTCTACTTTCTGTGCACTCTGATTTTAATTAAGCATTTTATTTGATTCCATTTTGTCTCCTCCTTGACATGTCATTTATCTTTTTTTTTTTTTAAATTTTGTGTTTGTCCCAGGATTCAGACAAATCATAACACCATAGACAAACAGATAACATCATACTCTTTTATTTGTAGTTCAGTTATTTCATAAGAGTTACCACTCTTTTGTCTATTGTATATTTTATAAGACCTAATGATTCATTTTATGGTGAGATACAACACAGTGACACTTGGATAGGTGAAATGCTGAACTCTTTGTTACTTACAGCTCTCAACCATAGAAGACTGCCACACAAGGTCACTTAGAAGTTTGCAACTAAGGACAGTGTAACCAGCATCTTAGCTGTAGGGGTCAGTTTATATATGCAAGTGGTTAGGGGTACTATGTTTCACTAGGCTTCCTGAAGACTGAATAATTTGAACAATTTCATGATGTCCAGGGTAGAAAGGCTGTCCTTAGCTGTTTGGCACCTTGTCCCAGAATGTGGGATCCTGATAAGTGAGACAGTTGCTGTGTATTCATTGTAGCTCCAGAGAATAGAAGCCTGGTAAAGGGAGTGTTTGTTGTTGGGGAGTGGCACATTTTGAAGGGGAATTATAAAGCTTTTAACCATGACTTCGAAACTGGGTCAAGACAGTACTTGTGAAATATTATACTACAATTGACAACTTGATGTCTTGAATCAGTTTTGAACTCAATGATTTGAGATACTTGACTGGCCTGAATAGTAGAGGAGACCTCCAGAGAGTAGGGCATGAGTTGTCCTAAACGGCATAGAAAACATTTTGTTATGATGGTAAAAAGAACCAAGTAGAACATGAGGAATTCTTGAAGGCTCTCTATTTGTTTGGTGTTAATAAGAGGAAAAAAGTCATTCATGACAGGAACCTCTAGGAATATTTTATTTGAATTATGAAATGTGCTAAAGGTGTGGGTTATTTATTTTTTTGATGAAGATGATTTCATGGTTCACATTTTTTGTTAGACTAGCCACTTGACAGATAGATGTTGTCAATCCATATGCAAGTATTAATATTAAAAACACTGTCCTGATTAACTAATAAATAATCAATGGCCACTCTATTGTTAAAAAAAACTATTTTTACCAATTTTCCCTGGCTTTGTTTAAATAGGTTAGGTACATGAGGTTTTTTAAAATATGTGATATTTGAATTTTAGACATGTGTCAGTTAGTGTCAATGCTTCCCCCCCCCCCCATTTTATTTAATTTTTTTAGTGCCAATGTTTTTTAACTATTGGGTTAAAGATATGGTTTCTGCAGCCATTCAAGCAAGTCCCAAAGTGGTGACAGATACCAATATTATAGGTATGAATGTAGTATATTTATGACATTTGGCCATCGTGGGGGAAGAATGATTAACATATATATATATAAATGGAAAGACCAAGAGAGACTGGAATGTATACATGTGATTTGAGGCTTAAGGGTAGTGGAAGGGAAAAATAGAGAATATGAACAGAGGGTCACAATAAAGACTTGTAGACTTATCTTTAGATTGGGAAATTGCAATTTGTTTTACACATTGAGAATTACTAAAGAATAGGACTGGAGGAAGATATTGGTGTTTGGGGGGCATATGGTGAGGAGGTAGAATTAATTATCCATTAGATATCTCCTCTGTGTGGCATACTGAGGAGACATGACACCAGTCGCCACTTGAGGAGACTGCTTAGGTGACACAAGAGGAGACACCCAAGAAATAAGCAAAGGTAACAGTTTGAAAGGGGTCTTAATTTCCCAATATCTATCTATCTCACAGTGGGATAAATGTGTGGTATGGGATATGTGAAAGTAGGCTGATGGCAAATTCAATAATTATGGAGAGTCAAAGCATGAGAGGCTGGTGCAGTTAAAGATATGTAATGTCTGTATAAAAATCTAAGGAGTTGGGGAAATGGGTTTGGATTTTCTTTGCCATGTAATTTTTTGGAGGGCAACAGATTAGACACTGTTAGCATAGGAAAGTTGGCAAGAGGAGATGGATATTGGATAATATGGAAAAGGAAGAGGAAGAGGAGAGAGGAGAGCAAGTGGTTTGACCACTGAAAAACCAATAAATTCTGTTATACCAAGAAGAAAACACAGGATTGATATTTTGATAAAGTCACCTGTTAGGCAGGAAAGATGAATGATACTAGCAAAATTTTAGCCTTGGACATATTGCAGAAGCATAGCATAAGGGCTTAAAATTATATGTTAGAATTATAAGGGTCAGACTTTACAGTTTTACAGGTAACACAAGAAAAGATTGAATTGTGGAGAAAGCAAACTGAATGTCTGGAAAATCACTCTAGTTTGGGGCTGGTTCCACCTTTTAAAATAGGACTCATCAGTGCAATTAGTCACTAGAGAACTGAGGGCATCTGAGGGTATCTTGGCTACAGCAACTTGGGGCTGGAATATCCTTCCCAGTTAGGCACCAGCTAGAACTGATGTGGTCATGTATTAATAGTTCTATAATATTTTAATGAGGCTGTTATGCTTGTAGAGTATGGAGGCAACTTAGGTATGTGAACTTGACTTTAAAATACATGTTAAATCAAGATGTTTTGTGGGTATACTGTTAGCAAACGTAATGATGGCATCTTTGATACTGCCATAAATGGGCCAAAGGACAATGACCCAACAGCCATCATTAAAGTACCAATTAAGAGTGGCTGAATCTAAAAGCTCCTAACACAGCAAGGTTTTGTTCATATTAGTGATGAGAGGGGCTCTGATACAAATAAATTTAAGATCACAGGGTCCGATTTTGGTGTATGTGATTAATAGGGTGTCAGGATGTTTGCCAATTAAAATATTCAAGGTTGAGGCTAGGGTCACAGCATTAATCTGTAAGCAGGTCCTCAAATTTAGCCATTATTGTGGACATTTTGTTTCAGTTGTTGGTTTGGTTAGTGAAGAGCAAGCTAGTGAGGTCTTTGGGCTGTAAGGTTTGCATTAGCCAAACTCAGTGGTTTGTGGGCTTTTGCATTTGCCCTGTTTGGTTCAAATAATGGCTTATTTGGAGAGTTTGAGTCTCCAGATCATAAACCAATGAAAACACTCAGATCAATAATAATAAGACCAAGAGCCAACAGAATAGCGTGGCAATGCATCTTATAGGGATTTTATTGTTTGATGTTTCTTTCTCTCCAGCATGAATTATTACCAAAGAGCGATTGTCTAGTTTTATTTTGGTGGAATAAGGTCTTATTTCCATAATTATTTTTGAATGATTTTCATTTACCAAGTGGGGTTGCTTATCTCCTTTCTTGGTTGCCATACTGTCTGTAGAAATGAACTTGGAGCAATAATTCCTACTTTTTGAAGAGAAGGAGGCCAGATTAATTATCCATCCTTTATAGCATGAAGAATGTGGAAGATTTTTCAATGGTGAAAATGTAGGTTCAAATGGGTTCCATAGCAAGTGGGGCAAATGCCAGGCCTGTAGGACAATCTCTCATTATTGGGTGTCATAAAAATATCTGTCCTTGATCTGGCTTCCAGCTCCTGGGGAATGGGGCAAGACTGACAACTTATATTCATTGAGAGGTTTTCTTAAAGGGCCCTTTGTAAAGAATCTCCTAAACATAAAGACGAGGCCTGTCCCCCTTTAAATATAGAAAAGCTTGATAGGAAGTTGTGTAAAAATTAACATGTGGCATAAGTCTTCCCAAATGTCTGGAATTAAGAGAAATTGGGGCCTGGTGTAAAACTGAGACTCATTTAAGAGTATATTTCTGGACTGAAGTTTAAAAAGCAGTTGTTCAACTGGTTTAATTAAACCAGTTGCCCGGAGGCAATATGCCAGATGGAAATTTTATTGAATATCCTGTTCCAGGGTCAGTTGTTTCACTGTATGTGCTATAAAATGAGAACCCTGATCTGAATCAATAATGTTAGAATCCCAAAGGGGACAAGAATGGTTTTAGTATGGCCAGTTATTGTGGATTCAGCCATTGCACGCCTAGTATGAAAGGCCAGTAGGAAGCCAGTATAGTTATCTACCATAGTTTGAGCATAACGCATGACCTCTGCTGAAGGGAAAAGCAGTCTGAAATCATCTAATTGCAATCTCTTGTAGGGAATATTTCTGCAGGGAATATTTTTTGTTATCTCATGAGTTGCCAATGACAGATTTGATGACAGTGTGTACATTTATTAATAGTTATATTTGCCAGGGTTGTATTAGAGAAAGTCCTGTAGCTTTGTCCCAATCTGTCAGAGAAAAGACTCTCCAGTGGCTAAATGTCTCATGGGTTTAGACTCCCCATGGTAACAAAAATAAGGAAGATTGAGCAAGGGAAATATTGACCTGTTTATCAACTTGATTATGGAAGAGAGCCTTGTGAGTATTGGCCTTGGTATGAACAGGGAAATGAGCCAACCAAAGGGAATTCTCCTCAGTTGCTGCCAAATGGACTATCCTCATAGTTCTTTACCCTGCATGAAGAAGTTGTCCATTTCCCATTAACTGGAACAAACAGCAAGTCTGTTAGCTAGTCTCCAGGAATCTGTAAAAGGTGAACCACTGATAACTTGGGCATGGCCTATAATTCTTCTAATTAGGCCAAGCCAAGGGTGCTAAACCATGTGAGGGAATAGTCAAGGGGAATGCAGTGCCCTCTAGGGAGCTCTATCACATGTGAAGTTGGTAATGCCATCAGTGGCTCTCTTTTCTCTTCAGATAGTTTGTTCCAAGGGGCTCCTGATTTTACTGTGGGGTTGAAGATGGGAGAAGCCACCTCCTCCCATAGTGTGGAAAGACCTTCGATATTGGGTTTA
Source organism: Stenella coeruleoalba (assembly GCF_951394435.1). NCBI lineage: Eukaryota > Metazoa > Chordata > Mammalia > Artiodactyla > Delphinidae > Stenella > Stenella coeruleoalba. Next base: position 36,545,472 of record NC_137164.1, on the reverse strand, counting down.
GCCCTATCTTGAATAGTGAGGATTCTGTGGCCATGCTCAGCCACATAGGTGGTAAGTTTTTAACCCACTGAATTATGGGCAACGAAGTATTCAGAGGAACATATTAGCGCCTTGTAGTGGCTTTTGTTTCCAGGAGTGTCCAGTGTATTGGGGGGTGTTGCCCCCCAATGTGTACCAGGTGTCTGTCACATGCAGTCACCAGGTTCAAAATCCCATAGACAGTCTCTGTCCCTAGGCTTCAAGAGACATAGTCCTTGGTGACCAGGCCTCCACTCAAAAGTTGGACCCCAGCAATGCCAAAGGCAAGTCCTGTGGGGTGGTCAACAGGGCAAGTTCCCAGGCACATAACAGTTGAATAATGTATGAGTAATCTGATAGATGGGCCTTATTATGATAGACAAATAAAGAATATGCTTTCTCTAAAACCCAACAAGACTCAGCAGATGTAGGGCCTGTTTAAAGGTAGTTGGGTCTTTTAGTATCAACTGTTGTTGCTTAATTCCCTCAGGAATCTTTCATCTATCTACTGACCAGATAATGCTCCCAAATTCAACAAAAAATACTGACTTTTGTATTTTATGCAGATCTGTAACCCAACCTCTGGTTTGAGGTCCTGCCACCATTACAACCAAACTGGACTGGATGACCCCTAGTTATCTGGGTTTTAAAAGAATATTATTTGTATAATATCAGTAGAGCAAAAGTCAAAATGGGTATGTCTTCCAGTTCTTGGAGACAAAGATTATGGGCCACAGCAGGGTTATTTAAATATCCTGTAGGCAAACAGGTAAAGGTATACCTTCTTCAATGGAGAAGGCAAATTGCAACTGGGAAATTGTAGTAATAGGAGCAAGATAAGACATACTGACTAAGTCAATGTTGGAAAAATACTTCCTAGAGACTTTTGAATTTCCTCATTCATCTCTAATAATAATGAATATGGGAGCTTTGATGGGAGGAACTACAGCATTTAGATTATCACAATATTCAGTGGTGAGCTTCCATTTATTTTTATCTGCCTTAAGGACAGGCCAAATTGGGCTTTTAAAAGGATAAATTGCAGATATTATGACCCCTTCTTTCAATAAATGTTGTCTGTCTGGCCACAGTTTTTCTGGTTCTTGTTTCAACTGGTAGTTTGAGATGTTAGCTATTTTAACCAGCATAGGTAAATCAGTGGGTTCCATTCAGCATGGCCCACAAATAAGGCTACAGATTTCTTTTTTCCAATCAGCAAATTTCCCTGAGATGACATCTATTCCAATTATGGGGAATTTCAGTTTAAGAAGAACGGTAACCATGATAGTATTTCTCAATCAAACTATTCCAATTTTGACATCCTATTTAGTTAACTCAACTAAGACCTTAAAGCTAGTGACCCCCTGTAAGTTGAAAAAAGATGCCTTATATTTAGAGAGATCCCTGGGCAAGATAGTTATTTGGGGTTCTGTATTTAGAAGAGTCAGGAAATGCTGGAAATTTTTTTATTCTAATAGACCACCAAGATAGTGTAGGGGCAACTGTCCTCTGACAGCTATAGAGGTCCAAGAGGCATATTGAATTCCTGTGGGAGGGGCCGAGTTGGTTTCCTTGGGGCAAGTCAGTGGAGGGGCTTCAGCTGGAGCTGATGAGACCAGGGGTCTGGTGACCCTTGGGTTTGTGGCTAGGAGAACGTCTAAGGATGAGGCACATTAATGGAATTTAGGATGTCTTGTCATTGCTGGGGGTGAGTGCTTCTGAAGTTAAATCATTTGGTATTCCTAAATGCTTTAGATGCCTTAATTGCCAATAGAAAGCTTCCTGGGGATTTTGAGATGATGGGAACTAGAGGGAGGCTCAGGAGGCTGGGTAGAATTAAATTCACTGGATGGTTTCTTTGGAAGAGGTTTTAATTGTCCTATTAGTAGTTAAAGTTGAGAAATTAAGAGAGCCATCTCCATTGTGGGTTAACATCTCTATGCTATCTAATTCGTCTTTAACTCTATGAATAAGATTTATTAAAGAGAGTAGAGAGGCCTGATAATGAGTAGGGCTCCCTTGTAAATAGAATTATTTTCCTAACACAACATTGTAAATCAACTATAATCAATAAAAAATTTTAAAAAGTTATTTTGTTTCAACTCAAAAAAAGAGTTGCTTCAGGTTTAGTTATAAGCTTCTCTCTCTCTCTAGATGTTCTGCAAATGATATACCCATTATACCATGCAGATTTAGGTAACAAGGTATGAGCCTCCTCCAAAACTTCCCAAGGGTGTTAGCCTTATAGAAATAGAAGGGTGGGCAACTTTTCAGGCCATAAAGACCCCATAATAAGGGCAGAAGATATTGGGGTCAGACCTCATCAGAGGAAGCAGAGTGCTCTATTTCTGAATTATGTATTTTTTAACTCTGGTGGCCTCTCACTATCATGGGCAGTTTGAGTCTTTAAGGTAGTTGGATCTCTTAACAAATCATAGATTTTTGGATCTCTAGACAAACTAGCTGTCTTATTTCCACTGCAGTAAGTAATAGCTCCCACAGTACATTATATAGACCTAATAGCCAGCTAGCTGCTTTTTCATTATTATTTTGGACAAAGTCACTAAATATGTTGTGTGTTTCTAATCTAGTAAAATTGCATCTTTCTGATGTGGTTTCTATTTGCTGCCGACTGTTGAGACCTTCTGGGTGATGAGAGGAAAAACCTCAGCACTTCAGTGAGGTCCTGGTAGCACTCCTCATAGGTAGCTGCCTTTCATTGCAAGGCCTGCCAGCCACCTCCCAGACATGCATATTGTCTGCGGCTTTTACACTTTTTGAATAATAGACCCAATTTATAGCAGGTATTTGGTCTGGGGTGGGGGCAGGTACAATAATAAGGTAATTATTCCTCTGTCTCATTTGATTTAAATGTTGAGCCAGTGGCCTCCTCAATCGCAATCCACAACACCTCTGGTGGGCTGGGGACATTTAAGTTAGTTGGTGACAGCAACAAAGTATGCAACAGCGAAGATGAGCGAGGGGTTTACCCCCACTGGAGTAACCTAGACAAGACGGTACCATATTACTACTACCCAGAAGTTTTGCTTTTTATATATTGAAGATACATTATAAGGTGCACAGAATTTGGAATGACTGGATTATTGAGTCTTTTTATCATTACATAATATGCTTATTTAAAAGGATTTTGGGGGATTAATCTAATTTATCTGATACTATTACAGCTAAACTATATTCCTCTAGTTTAATTTACGCATGGCGTATTTTCCCTATTCTTTTGCATTCACCCTCTATGAACCCTTATATTTAAAGTGTGATTATTTTATTCATAGTATATATTTGTTTGCTTATTTGTTTTTATTCATTCTAACTTTATCTTTTGTTTGAATTTTTGGTCAACTTATGTTTAATGCAATTATTAGTAAATTCGTGTTTAAATTTATAATTTTTCAATTTGATTTTTATTTAGATTAATTTCATTATACTTCTCTTGTTTTCCATTTTGCCTAATATTGTGTTAGATATGATTTCCCTATTTTTTGAATTTACCAAATATTTCAACTTACATTATTGACTAATTATAGTATAAAATAGTCCCTATATTACTTCATGGAAAATGAAAGGACATTTAAACACATTAAATCCATTTATTTTACATCCAGTTATGTATTTCCCAGGTATTATTCCGATCATGCATTTTAATCCTCTCTTTGGGAGTATTTAATCATATATTACAATCATCTATTGAATCGGAAGTGTCATTTGTTATATTCTTTGGTTCAATAATTCCTCTCTATACTCCCCTACTCCCTCATCCTTCTTCTCCTTATAGTTCTCTGTTGAGATTTTCAACCTGTAACATATTATCTGGCACACATAAATCAGTTATTTTAAAAGCCTTTTTAATTTCTCAGATATCTGCATCCCCAGTGGGTCTTATTCTATTTTATATTTTGGTTTTGCCTAAACCCACTTGATTATATCTCCTGATAATATTTCAATGAATACTGAATGGTGTGTATTAATAATTAAAAAGAGAATTTAGAACTTGCTATATGGTAATAGGAACATACATATCGATAATTACCTTAACTGTAAATGGATTAAATGCTCCAACCAAAAGACATAGACTGGCTGAATGGATACAGAAACAAGACCCGTATATATGCTGGCTACAAGAGACCCACTTCACACCTAGGGACACATACAGACTGAAAGTGAGGAGATGGAAAAAGTTATTCCACGCAAATGGAAATCAGAAGAAAGCTGGAGTAGCAATTATCATATCAGAAAAAATAGACTTTAAAACAAAGACTATTACAAGAGACAAAGAAGGACACAACATAATGATCAAGGGATCAATCCAAGAGGAAGATATAACAGTTGTAAATATTTATGAACCCAACATACAAGCACCTCAATACATAAGGAAAATACTAACAGCCATAAAGGGGAAACCTAAAGTAACACAATCATAGTAGGGGACTTTAACACCCCACTTTCACCAATGGACAGATCATCCAAAATGAAAATAAATAAGGAAACACAAGATTTAAATGATACATTAAACAAGATGGACTTAATAGATACTTATAGAACATTCCATCCAAAAACAACAGAATACACTTTCTTCTCAAGTGCTCATGGAACATTCTCCAGGATAGATCATACCTTGGGTCGCAAAACAAACCTTGGTAAATTTAAGAAAATTGAAATTGTATCAAGTATATTTTCCGACCACAACGCCATGAGACTAGATATCAATTACAGGAAAAAAATCTGTAAGGAATACAAACACATGGAGGCTAAACATTACACTACTTAATAACCAAGATATCACTGAAGAAATCAAAGAGGCAACCAAAAAATACCTAGAAACAAATGAGAATGAAAACACGATGATCCAAAACCTATGGGATGCAACAAAAGAAATTCTAAGTGGGAAGTTTATAGCTATACAAGCCTACCTTAAAATACAAGAAACATCTCAAATAAAAAACCTAACTTTACACCTAAAGCAATTAGAGAAAGAAGAACAAAAAAGAAAAAAAAATAGCAGAAGGAAAGAAATCATAAAGACCATATCAGAAATAAATGAAAAAGAAATGAAGGAAATGATAGCAAAGATCAATGAAAGTAAAATCTGATTTTTTGAGAAGATAAACAAAATTGATAAATCATTAGCCAGACTTCTCAAGAAAATGAGGGAGAAGACTCAAATCAATAGAATTAGAATGAAAAAGGAGAAGTAACAACTGACACTGCAGAAATACAAAGGATCATGAGAGATTACTACAAGCAACTACATGCCAATAAAATGGACAACCTGGAAGAAATGGACAAATTCTTAGAAATGCGCAACCTTCTGAGACTGAAATGGGAAGAAATAGAAAATATGAACAGAGCAATCACAAGCACTGAAATTGAAACTGGGATTAAAAATCTTCCAACAGGGCTTCCCTGGTGGCGCAGTGGCTGAGAGTCTGCCTGCTGATGCACGGGACACGGGTCTGAGAATTTCCCACATGCCGCGGAGTGGCTTGGCCCGTGAGCCATGGCCACTGAGCCTGCGCGTCCGAAGCCTGTGTTCCACAATGCGAGAGGCGACAACAGTGAGAGGCCCGCGTACCGCAAAAAAAAAAAAAAATCTTCCAACAAACAAAAGCCCAGGACCAGAAGGCTTCACTGGCGAATTGTATCAATCATTTAGAGAAGAGCTAACACCTATGCTTCTCAAACTCTTCCAAAATATAGTAGAGGGAGGAACACTTCCAAACTCATTCTACGAGGTCACCATCACTCTGATACCAAAATCAGACAAAGATGTCACAAAGAAATAAAACTACAGGCCAATATCACTGATGAACATAGATGCAAAAATCATCAACAAAATACTAGCAAACAGAATCCAACAGCACATTAAAAGGATCATACAGCATGATTAAATGGGGCTTATCCCAGGAATGCAAGGATTCTTCAATATATGCAAATCAATCAATGTGATACACCATACTAGCCTAATTGAAGGAGAAAAAACATATGATCATTTTGATAGATACAGAGAAAGCTTTTGACAAAATTCAACACCGATTTATGATAAAAACCCTCCATAAAGTAGGCATAGAAGGAACTTTCCTCAACATAATAAAGGCCATATATGACAAACCCACAGCCAACACCATCCTCAATGGTGAAAAACTGAAACCATTTCCACTAAGATGAGGAACAAGACAAGGTTGCTCACTCTCACCACTATTTTTCAATACCGTTTTGGAAGTTTTTTTTTTTTTTTCCGGTACACGGGCCTCTCACTGTTGTGGCCTCTCCCGTTGCGGAGCAGAGGCTCCGGACGCGCAGGCTCAGCTGCCACGGCCCACGGGCCCAGCCGCTCCGCGGCATGTGGGATCCTCCCAGACCGGGGCACAAACCCGTGTCCCCTGCATCGGCAGGTGGACTCCCAACCACTGCGCCACCAGGGAATCCCCCCGTTTTGGGAGTTTTAACCACAACATCAGAGAAGAAAGGGAAATAAAAGGAATCCAAATTGGAAAATAAGAAGTAAAGCTGTCACTGTTTGAACATGACATGAAAATATACATAGAGAATCCTAAAGATGTTACCAGAAAACTTCTAGAGCTAATTAATGAATTTGGTGAAGTAGCAGGATACAAAATTAATGCACAGAAATCTCTTGCATTCCTGTACATTAATAATGAAAAATCTGAAAGTGAAATTAAGAAAACACTCCCATTTACCATTGCAACAAAAAGAATAAAATACTTAGGAATAAACCTACCTAAGGAGACAAAAGACCACTATGCAGAAAACTATAAGACACTGGTGAAAGAAATTAAAGATGATATAAATAGATGGAGAGACATACCATGTTCTTGGATTGGAAGAATCAACATTGTGAAAATGACTGTACTACCCAAAGCAATCTACAGATTCAATGCAATCCCTATCAAACTACCACTGGCATTTTTCACAGAACTAGAATAAAAAATTTCACAATTTGTATGGAAACACAAAGGACCCCAAAGAGCCAAAGCAATCTTGAGAAAGAAAAATGGAGCTGGAGGAATCAGGCTCCCTGACTTCAGACTATACTACAAAGCTGCAGTAATCAAGGCAGTATAGTACTGGCACAAAAACAAAAATATAGATCATGGAAAAGGATAGAAAGCCCAGAGATAAACTCATGCATATATCATCATGTTATCTTTGATAAAGGAGGCAAGAATATACAGCGGAGAAAAGACAGCCTCTTTAATAAGTGGTGCTGGGAAAACTGGACAGCTACGTGTAAAAGAATAAAATTAGAACACTCCCTAACACCATACACAAAAATAAACTCAAAATGGATTAAAGACCTAAATGTAAGGTCAGGCACCATCAAACACTAGAGGACAACCTAGGCAGAACACTCTATGACATAAATCACAGCAACATCCTTTTTGATCCACCTCCTAGAGAAATTGTAATAAAAACAAAAATAAACAAACGGGACCTAATGAAACTTAAAAGCTTTTACACAGCAAAGGAAACCATAAACAAGACAAAAAGACAACCCTCAGAATGGGAGAAAATATTTCAAATGAAGCAACTGACAAAGGATTAATCTCCAAAACATACAAGCAATGCATGCAGCTCAATATCAAAAAAAGAAACAACCCAATCCAAAAATGGGCAGAAGACCTGAATAGATATTTCTCCAAAGAAGATATATAGGTTGCCAACAAACCCATGAAAGAATGCTGAACATCATTAATCATTAGAGAAATGCAAATCAAAACGACAATGAGTCATCTCTCACCTGTCAGAATGGCCATCATCAGAAAATCTACAAACAGGAAATGTTGGAGAGTGTTTGGAGAAAAGGGAGCCCTCTTGCATTGTTGGTGGGAAGGTAACTTAATACAGCCACTATGGAGAACAGTATGGAGGTTCTTTAAGAAACTAAAGATAGAACTACCATACAACCCAGCAATCCTACTACTGGGCATATACCCTGAGAAAACCATAATTCAAAAAGAGTCATGTACCACAATGTTCATTGCAGCTCTATTTACAATAGCCAGGACATGGAAGCAACCTAAGTGTCCATCAACAGATGAATGGATAAAGAAGATGTGCCATATATATACAATAGAATATTACTTAGCCATAGAATGGAACGAAACTGAGTTATTTGTAGTGAGGTGGATGGACCTAGAGTCTGTCATACAGAGTGAAGTAAGTCAGAAGGAGTAAAACAAATACCGTATACCGGTATTTGTAAATACCGATATAAACAAAGGAGTAAAACAAATACCGCTAACACATATATATGGAATCTAAAAAAAAGAAAAAAAATTGCCAAAAGAACCTAGGAGCAAGGCGGGAATAAAAATGCAGACCTACTAGAGAATGGACTTGAGGATACGGGGAGGGGGAAGGGTAGGCTGGGACAAAGTGAGAGTGGCATGGACATATATACACTACCAAAGGTAAAATAGAGAGCTAGTGGGAAGCAGCCACATAGCAGAGGGAGATCAGCTCAGTGCTTTGTGACCACCTAGAGGGGTGGGATAGGGAGGGTGGGAGGGAGGGAGATGCAAGAGGGAAGAGATATGGGACATATGTATATGTATAACTGATTCACTTTGTTATAAAGCAGAAACTAACACAGCATTTTAAAGCAATTATACTCTAATAAAGATGTTAAAAAAAAAAAACTTGCTATAATATTTTCCTCCAATATGGCAGCCCTGTAAATCCAATCTGAGATTGTGCTTTTTCAAGACTGGGTTTTAAATCATTCGAGGGTTTTTCTATTCCAGGATTTCTTTTACTTAAAAATTGTTCCCTTCTATGATTGCATTATAAAGACTGAACTTTTATAGCTCTCTTGTGTCTTGGTGGAAACCTCTATATTCCCAACTCTGTGAGATTGCTAAAAGTTTATCTTGACTGCCCACCTTCTTGACCAATAATTTGATTTGGAATTTTAATCCAGTCAGACATTCTGATGTATGTGGCTGAACTTCAATCTTTGTAAGACCCAGTTTTTTTACATTGGAATTGATGCTTGGGAGTAGCCTTTCCAGGATTCAGATTGAAACTACTGGGTGTTTAACATGACCCTTTCATATATGAGAGTCTTGAACCCTATTCTTTGTCTACTTAATCCTGTAGGACAGTATGATAATTTTTACTGAATTTTGCTCACTATAGAATTAAGAATATGAGGCATAACTTTAGCAAAGTTCAAGGAAAAACTTCAAACTTTATCTCTGAGAACTTCAAACTATACTTTCGTAAGTAGAACACACAGTTTTGTTTGAAAAACCCACTGAAAGTTGAAATAGTTACTTTAAAACCACCCACTCTCTATACTGCAAACAGACTTCTCTTGCCCATCTGCTTACATTTGAATTAATGTGATGCTATTCTCTGCCTGCCTGCATACCTAGACTCAGGATTTCAGAAACAGTATATCCTGAGATTTCAAGAAACAAGAGAGAAAGGAAAGGGATAAAAATATATATACATACATTTTTCTCTCCCTTTCATTTCTTTCTTGCTCTTTAGAAACAACCTTGCAATATCTTTCAAAGTGCTTTGTTCCTACTTATATTTGTGTATAAATATACGTATATTTGTATATATATCTGTGTATATATATATATATATATATATATATATATATATTTAAGGCCACATTTCACTTACCATGATATTTAAATAGATCCTTAACCTGGTTTTCTGGGGAAACTCTTTTTCCCTTTCTTATCCATTTTATTCTAATGCTTTCATTTCATTCTTCCAGGACTACAGGTCACTCCAATGATAAACATTGCTGATAGCTCTGTTTTTTATAAAGAATAATGTCCACGATTCTTAGATAATCATTCAATGCCTATGTAAAACAATCACAATTTATCTTTCCAATTATATTTCTCACAGTCTTCAGGATATTTACTGTTAAATATTGCACAACTAATATTTTCAGTTGCTATTTGAAGTTCACATAATCTAGTATTTTATTTGACTACCTTTATAAAAATGTCTTAACCAACTCTCTCATCAATTTTCCCTTCAAACATGTATTTTGTATCCATAACTTTTTTCTCCATGTATCTTCTGCAATTCCTTTCTATCTTATTGTATGCTTTTTTACTTATGCATTTTATCTCCTCAACTACTTTCTATATTTTTCAGAGAGCAACTTTTATATATGATTAATACTTGTTTGCTCACATTATTCAACATAGTGCCTTAAATCTTGCTGGCAAACAAAAACAATTTGTTGAATGAATGTATTGGTTTTCTATTATTAAGTAACAAATTACCACAATTTTAAAATTCTATCACTCATTATTTAATAGTTCTATAGGTCAGAAATTCCAGGGAAGTTCAGCTGAGCTTCTGTTTAGTATTCCAAGGCTGAAATTAAGGTGTTGGCTGGGCTGGGATTTTATGGGGAGTCTGTGGGGTAGAATATGTTTCCAAGATCATCAGATGGTTGGCAAAATTCATTTCCAAGATGTTGTAGCCTGAGGCCCCTGTTTTCTTGTTTAGTTTTATCCATGGACTACTCTCAGTTTCTAGAAGCTGCTGAAAATCTTTGTCATATGCTTCTCCCCCAACTCCAGTTTTCAAGTCAACCACAATATGTCAAATCTTCCCCATGTTTTGATTCTTTCTGATATCTCTTTTCTATCAACCAGGGAAATCTCTTTACTTTTAAAGGGTTCACCTGGTTGTGTCAGGTCCACTGAGACAATCTCCTCTTAATTTGAGACCTCAATTACATTTACAAAAGAATCAACGAACTGATTAGGTATATCCTTAGAATTACACCAACCTCAATGAATAAAAAAATAATTCTCACCATTTTGTATCACATTTAAAATGTTCAGTATTTGACTATAGAGGACTTTCTGCACTGAAGTTTAGGAAAAATTTAAGCAGCATTGTTGTGATTCTTTTTATATTATTTTTATAATACTATAAAAATTCAAGGTGTTCAATATTCAAAGTCTCTGTTTTTTTAGAGTTTTTCTTATTCTATGAGTTCCAATATGTTTTTATGCAGCAAGACATTTTTAGAGTCTTGTATTTAACTCATGAACTATTAATAATTAATTCTAAGAAATATTTAACTTCCTGGGAAATACATTTGTGGGAAATAATGCAATTTTTATTGCCAGGTATATGATGTGTTTGGTTTCTCTCTCTGAGATGTTAGAAGTAGTATATGATTGTCAGAAAAATAATCATAGAATTTTACAAAGTACTGTTACATGCTAGATTCTTTGAACAAAGCTTGAAATAAAGTTTTGTATTTTCATTGTGTACGGTAATAACTGGTGTTTAAGTGTCCAAAGCTATATGATAGGTAAGTGCCATAGTTAAAACATGGAAACTGGGTCTTATTTTACATTCAGTGCTTTTTCCACTGAATAACAACTATGAGGTATCACTTCTTATACTTATAAATCTATATGACACATAATTTTTTTCTTTGTAGGCAATGTCCCCAAGGCATACGCTTTGGGTTAAATTCTCAGTGGAACAGCAGCTATTTTAGCACACTTTTTGTCAATTTTTTTTTTCAGTTAAAGTTACTTTAAGATTATGAAATATATTCTGGCCACATATCATATGTTAAAATTTACCCTTTTATATCTAAAAGTGTACCTTCCATTGAAATAAAGATAGATTAGGGAATAGATGAAAGAACAATTCCATTTTAATTAAGAAGGTCTTCAGAATAAACTTTGTTTTTAAAGAGAATAACGTTTTTATGCCAATAAATATGTATAATAAGAAATACAAGGGACACTCAGGGAATATACAATTTCATATTCTTCAGTATGGCTGAACTGTCTCTACAATAATTTAGTGTTTAAATGATTTACATTTTTTTAAACATCTTTATTGGAGTATAATTGCTTTACAATGATGTGTTAGTTTCTGCTTTCTAACAAAGTGAATCAGCTATACATATACATATATCACCATATGTCCTCCCTCTTGCGTCTCCCTCCCACCCTCCCTATCCCACTCCTCTAGGTGGTCACAAAGCACCAAGTTAATCTCCTTGTTATATGCAACTGCTTCCCACTAGCTATCTATTTTACATTTTGATCATCATAGCAGCTAGGAATCTTACAGCAGGAAAAGACCTAATATAACGCAAACTTATTCCTTACTTCCTCCAATATTTACCATTAATTATTTTATATTTTCTTCAGTAATTTTCCACCCCAAACTTTCTACAATATCTAAAGTAATTTCAGTTTTCTAACAGTATCTGAGTTTCATCTCCTAGTCATTGTTTTCTCCCTGTTTTCCAAGGCAACCATAACACTAACTACGTACATTCTCAGAACACATCTCCCCAGTGACATTAGCAATTATAGAATTTTTTCTTTTCCTTTAGTAAAGTACAGACGCTTCTTCACAATAACTAAATAAATACAATGGCCTTTTTGAAAGGTGGTGCACCTATCTCCTGAGGTTTCACTTTAGTCACTGACATAAGACATCTCCTGTCTGCTCTATACTGCTACTTCTTCATGAACTATGGAGAACTGAAAGAGAAAAATAGCACAAAAACACACAAAATCTCTGGTTTTATAATATCAAGACATATTGATACAATATATATTATTTGAAAACAAATATATTTTCAGCATTCTGGGCAGTTATCTATATGTGGATTTTAACTAGCTTAAGTCATATAATAAGGTAAGTGCTTTAGACCATAATCATGAGGACACAGTAAATGTATCCTTCCAATTTGACTTTAAATACTTAAGGTGATATTTAAACTACTAGTTTTATAATTAAATGTATAAATGTATATGTTTTATAATTAAATGTATAAAACTACTAGCTTTATAATTAAATGTATAAAAATAATTCTCTCTCTCTCAACTGAAGGTGGAAAAATTATCTTGTTCATATTGGTCAGTTCAAAGCACATTGTCCAATGTCATCATTGGTCCTTGCAAGTTCCTGTTTTTGTTTTATTGTTTATTTATACACATAATTTTATCCACATATCTCATTCATATTCTCCAACCTAGTAGCAAACTTTGATTGAATGTGCTTTTCCAACATGAGTATTTTTATTTGATTGTGTAAATATTTAAACTACATAAATTTTGTTAAGAAATGTATATGTATCCATATATATACACACATATGCATATGTAAGTGTGTGTACGATGATGTGTTGGTAAATATTTAAGTGCACTCTGGAAAAAAAGAAGACAAGTTGTGGTGTTCACTGGTTTCTGTAGAATAGACACACCCAGAATAGCTGAGTTCAAGCTACCAACATGAGGTCATTGAATGCAGAGTTGGTTAACAGTGTGCAATAGCAAGCTTTATAAAATATTTTTACCATATGGATATGGTACATATAAATAAATATCGCAAAAGCAGAAATAATTGTAAAATGTTTTGAAATAATTAGGTAAAGATGAGATTTGGATATTTATTAGCTTTGTTTTTTTATAGCTTATTCAATATGTTTGTGAAGCTTAATTTTAGTAACAGTTGTATTTAACAATTATTTAATAAAACTCATGAAAATATTCTCATAGACTTGTATGAGCTCTCAACACACGATTATTCTAAGAATAAACAATTTTCCTGAAAGAGAAATTTGAGCTCACTTTACTTCCTTTTTCTACTTTATGTAATAAGGCAGTTGTCCAGAAGTTTCTGATCTGGAAGAAGTTGAGAGATTTCCTAAGATTCATGAAATTAGTTATCCATGTCATTTGTCTAAGCATGAAATGGCAAAATTTTTAAACTTGAATGAAAATCATGACTTTGTATTTATTTTTTCTTTATTTCTTTATATTTATTTCTGTAGTCTTGTCAGTAATATCCTTATCATCGTGAGTACAATTAAATTAAATAAATTATGAAGTTATAAAGTAATCAATCTATGTGGAGAGAACAGTAGCTCTTGGAAAGATAAAATAAAACTTGAATACATAGAGAACTAGTTTGGGGGTAAGGATATAAAGCCAAGCTGTGATAGTATGTCAAATAGTTCTAATGTAGAATATGGTTCTCAAATAGTTCTATTTTCATTTTTTAAGCTGACAGTCCTCTTTAAATCTGAGAGATCTCTTATGTAGAGATTTGCATTATAATGAAATGATACTGTGAATAAGATACAAGTTTGGAAAAGTCAATTTTATAATTGCAATTAAGATTTTATACTGTATTATAACTTATTGAGACCTCTAAATTATTCATGAAATTTCATCCAGAAAACCCACTTTTATGACACTTTTAATAAAATGAAAATATTTTTTAGATATACACAGGATTTTTATTTATGAGGACACAAGAGAAAAAATGTCAAGCAAATTGGGAATAACAGAATTTTTTTATTTTTACATCTTTATTGGAGTATAATTGTTTTACAATGGTGTGTTAGTTTCTGCTGTATAACAAAGTGAATCAGCTATGTGTATACATGATACCCATACCCCGCCCTCTTGCATCTCCCTCCCACCCACCCTATCTCACCTCTCTAGGTGGTCACAAAACACCTAGCTGATCTCTATGTGCTATGCAGCTGCTTTCCACTAGCTATCTATTTTACCTTTGGTAGTGTATATATGTCAGTGCTACTCTCTCACTACATCCCAGCTTCACCTTTCCCCCTCACTGTGTCTTCAAGTCCATTCTCTACTTCTGCATCTTTATTTATGTCTTGCCACTACGTTGATCAGAATGATTTTTTTTTTTTTTTAGATTTCATATAGATGTGTTAGTATATGGTATTTATTTTTCTCTTTTTGACTTACTTCACTCTGTATGACAGTCTCTAGATCCATCCACGTCTCTACAAATGACCCAATTCTGTTCCTTTTTATGGCTGAGTAATAATCCATTGTATACATGTGCCACATCTTCTTTATCCATTAATCTGTCAATGAACATTTAGGTTGCTTCCATGTCCTGGTTATTGTAAATAGTGTTGCAATGAACATTGTGGTACATGTCTCTTTTTGAATTATGGTTTTCTTATGGTACATGTCCAGTAGTGGGATTGCTGGGTCATATGGTAGTTCTATTTTTAGGCTTTTAAGGAACAATCATACTTATCTCCACAGTAGCTGTATCCATTTACATTCCCAGCAACAGTGCAAGAGAGTTCCCTTTTCTCCACACCCTCTTCAGCATTTATTGTTTGTAGATATTTTAATGGTGGACATTCTGACTGGTGTGAGTTGATACCTCACTGTAGTTTTGATTTGCATTTCTCTAATGATTAGTGATGTTAAGCATCCTTTCATGAGTTTGTTGGCAATCTGTATATCTTCTTTGGAGAAATGTCGATTTAGGTCTTCTGCCCATTTTTGGATTGGATTGTTTCTTTTTTTGATATTGAACTACATGGGCTGCATATATATTTTACAGATTAATCCTTTGTCAGTTGCTTCATTTGCAAATGTTTTCTCCCATTCTGAGGATTATCTTTTCATCTTGTTTATGGTTTCCTTTGCTGTGCAAAAGCTTTTAAGTTTCATTAGGTCTCATTTGTTTATTTTTGTTTTTATTTCCATTACTCTAGGATGTGTTTCAAAAAGGATGTTGCTGTGATTTATGTCATAGTGTGTTCTGCCTATGTTTTCCTCTAAGAGTTTGATAGTGTCTGGCCTTACATTTAGGTCTTTAATCCATTTTGAGTTTATTTTTGTGTGTGGTGTTAGGGAGTGTTCTAATTTCATGCTTTTACATGTAGCTGTCCAGTTTTCCCCAGCACCAGTTATCGAAGAGGCTATCTTTAATCCATTGTATATTCTTAACTCCTTTGTCAAAGATAAGGTGACTATATGTGCGTTGGTTTATCTCTGGGCTTTCTATCCTGTTCCATTGATCTATATTTCTGTTTTTGTGCCAGTACCATACTGTCTTGATTACTGTAGCTTTGTAGTATAGTCTGAAGTCAGGGAGCCTGTTTCCTCCAGCTCCATTTTTCTTTCTCAAGATTGCTTTGTCTATTTGGGGTCTTTTGTCTTTCCATACAAATTGTGGAATTTTTTGTTCTAGTTCTGTGAAAAATGCCATTGGTAATTTGATAGGTATTTCATTGAATCTGTAGATTGCTTTGGGTAGTACAGTCATTTTCACAATATTGATTCTTCCAATCTAAGAACATGGTATATCTCTCCAACTGTTTGTATAGTGTTTGATTGCATTCATCAGTGTGTTATAGTTTTTGGCATACAGGTCTTTTTTCTCCATTGGTAGGTTTATTCCTAAGTATTTTATTCTTTTTGTTGCAATGGTAAATGGGAGTGTTTGTTAATTTCTCTCAGATTTTTCATTGTTAGTGTATAGGAATGCAAGAGATTTCTGTGCATTAATTTTTTTATCCTGTTACTTCACCAAATTCATTGATTAGCTCTAGTAGTTTTCTGGTATCATCTTTAGGATTCTCTATGTATAATATCATGTCAACTGCAAACAGTGACATTTTTACTTCTTTTTTTTCCATTTTGGGCTCCTTTTGTTTCTATTTCTTCTCTGACTGCTGTGGCTAAAATTCATCATATCTTTCTCTAATTAATCTTTACATGCCCAAAGAGTGAACAGAAAAGGGAATAAATAACCAACTATAATTTTACTCTGGGAAAACAAAAAAGGAATCAATGATTTGTGCCTCAATCCTTCCCAAGGTATGACCTTGTCTCAGTTCCAGCTCAAGAAACTTGGATTTAAATGGAGTTTTAAAAAGTTAAAGGAGTTAAATTTTTTTTTTATAAAAGGAGATACTTTCCATGACACTGAAACTACCATGCACTGTTATGAATGAAACCAAAATAATTTAAATTGTAGACCAATATACGTTAGTGGAATCTTAAATAAAACCTTAACTAAGTTTCTTTACTTAACAAAAAAAGAGACTGAGAGAGGTAAGAAAAATAGACTGGGAACTCAGAATCAAAACTTTATCATCTGGAAATATTTAGTCTAGCTGAGAGGCAATGTAGTTATGTGGCTAAGCACATGGATTCTGGAATTGGAATACAGGTTTGTTTTCTGGCTCTGCCACTGTGCCTGCTGAACTGCTGTGGCAGTTACTTAATATCCTCTGGCCTCTGTCCATCTCTAAAATCATGACCTCCCTCGTGGACTTGCCATAAACATTAAATAGAGTTAATATTTGCTGAGCACTCAGAACACAGCCTAGACATCATAAACATGGAAATGCTAGCTACTAGATTTATAATTCTATGTATTTTGATATAGACATTTATTTAATATGTGTAGTCTGTCAAATAGATGCATCATTGCTACTAGATTTATAATTCTATGTATCTTGATATATACACTTATTTAATATGTGTAGTCTGTCAAATAGATGCATCACGATGCATTCAACATTTCTCCTTTTGCTATGTAAGTGCTTACTGAATGACAGATAGATGGTAGATAGATCGATATAGATAAATCTAAAATAAACTAATCAAAATCAGATTAAAATAGCTCACTCTTACATGATGGAAATTGAGCCTTGTATTTCTGAATGAAACTTGAATGAAACTATATGCATATGAAAAATGCATATAATCCTGCTTGGAATAACAAAAATTAATGTTTTAACTATTGAGTACATTGAATTAGTATGCAATTTCAAGCCTAATTCAATAGATAGTTATTTTAAAACTTTTTGAAAAATCTATATAAATATTACACAACTATCAAGAAAAAATCTGTGTAGTAGGTAAATTTTGTTTTGGACAATAATACCATATAATAGTTTTTCAGTAAAATTTACAATATCTCTGGTTCTTATTCAAACAGAATACAAAGAATTATTGATGACATGAGTAGAAACAAATATCATTTATCATTCTAAAATAATATTCATTCAGAATACAAATTTTTAAAAATTAAAGTTAATTCCTCTGTACAATTATCAGCAACTAAAAAGCAAGGGAACACACAAAACTTGTGGCAAAATTAAGTAAGTTTCAAAGATAGGAGAGGTCCATCTGTTTAAGTGAAGTAATTTTATATTTACAGGGTACCATGTCCTATGGATATTAAATATTATGAAAGTTCATTTTATTTATAAATTAACAATTTATATTAGTGCAAAAGGAGCTCTGAGACTATGCCTTTTATTATCTCCATCAAATTCTCAAAAATGATCAGAATTTAATATCAGTGATATAAATCATGGTAAGATTCTATTCATAAAACAAGATTCAAATACATTTTACAGTTGTATTGTGTGGGTAAATCTGGGTTAATTTAAGTGTTAATGAAACCATGACTAACTAGATGTGAGGAATAGTACCAAAACCACATAAACTTAAGGATGCCTAAGTCAATCCGTGCTCATTTAGGCAACAGGAGATATTACTGTTCTAAGGAGATGGAGGATGGTGTGTGTGATCACACAGGTACACCTAAAACTCCAAAGAATTGAAAAGCCCTTCATATTCACATGTCTTTACATACTGATTTACCTCATTGATTTTAGTGACTTCAAAGTGTGACATGGTAAGTTTATATTAAAACCAGTTCCTTATTTAGAAACAATTTATTTTTCAGTAGATTATATTCATAGAGGAAATTGAAACTAAAAAAAAATCCTTGAAATTTTACTCTATGTAAGCAGTTAAGATTTGTTTATAAGAATGAATTGTAGACTCTACTGCCTGGGTTTGAAAATTGTCTTTGCCACTTAAGAGTTGTGAATTTCTGGGCAAATTACCTAAGTTTTTTGCCTCAGTTTTCTTACCTATAAAATGAGAATAATAATATTGATATCTAAATCAGAGTGCATATGAGAAATAAATACATAAGTACATGTAAGATTCATAGATAATAAGTGCTATATGATGATTTGCTATTTTTATTTTACATTATAGATTTACACTTATTTGGCACGCCCAGAATGATTGTCTTTTGTAAGCTAGGTTTTGTGCTACATTGTGGGGCATAATGAGATTTGCTAGTTGCCTGCTAAGCTTTGTTTCTCCCTTTCCACTCAGCCAAATGATTTGGTAGGATTGCCTCACTCCAAGAATAGGAATGGACCTTGATTCACTTTAAAATACTCAAGTCCATGACCACAGCATTTTTTCAGTTTATTCATGGTCTACTTTAGGTCAGTGGGACGTGCTATGTGTTAACTGATGGTTTCAGAGAATGAAGCTCACCGTCTTTCTCCAGTTAGATGTAAATGACCAAGCCTTCTGCAATCAGTAGCCTTCTTGTAACACTAAAGAAGATAGTCTTCAAATGATAATGCTGGTCTTACTGTGGAAGTCAGAAGGAGGAGATGAAAAAATCCTAACAAATTCATTTGCTAACATTAGTAACATAGTTTGAACTTATAAATGACAAGAATAAAAATAAATTTTTAAGCTAAAATTATATTCAGTTCAAATGAATAAGATACATTTGAAAACTTCAAGATATGTGGTGGTCAGTTCAGCTCTACATCTTCTAGGAATATTTTTCTGGAATAATCAGGCACAAAGAATAAATAGCCAAAGACATCCAACTTGGAAAGTGGAAAGCAAAGTACCAGTAAATAAGATTGGAATGCCGTTGGTCTCAGTTGCTTTCTCTTCTTAATTTTCTCTGAAAACTCTCTCACTTGTCTTTTTCTTTTCTTTTTTCTTTTTTTCTTTTTATGGTGAGAACACCAGTTCTACTCTCAGAAAATTTCAATCATGCAGTACAATACATTATTATCAACTATCCTTACCATATTATACATAGATCCTCTGACCTTATTCATCTTATAATTGAAAGCTTGTACCCTCTTATCAGGCTCTCACTATTTCCACACAGCCCTCAGTCTCTGACAACCATCATTCTATTATCTGATTCTGTAAGTTTGACTTTTTTTATTCTACATATAAGTGATAGCATACATTATTTGTCTTTCTCTGTCTAGCTTATTTCACTCAGCACAATTCCCTCCGAGTTCATCTTTGTTGTCACAAATGGTAGGATATCCTTCTTTTTAAGTGTAATAATAGTCCACTGTGTATATATACCACATTTTCTTTATACAGTCATTTTTAACAGACATTTCAATTGTTTCCATACCTTGGCTATTATGAATAGTACTGCAATGAACATGGGAGTACAGCTATCTCTTTAAGATAGTGGATTAAATTCCTTTTGATATATATTCAGAAATGGGATTGCTAGATCACATGGTAATTCTACTTTTAATTTTTTGAGGAAACTTCATACTGTTTGCCATAGTTGCTATACAAGTTTACATTCCCATCAACAGTGAACAAGGATTGTCTTTTCTCTATAACCTCATCAAAATTTGTTATCTCTTGTCTTTTTGACAAGACATACTAACAGGTGTGTGGTGATATTTCATTTTGACTTTGATTTCAATTTTCCTGATGATTAATGATGTTGAGCACCTTTCCATATATATGTTGACCATCCTTATGTCTTCTTTGGAAAAATGTCTTCTCAGATCTTTTGCCCAATTTTTTGCTATTGAGTTGTTTGATTTACTTATATATTTTAGATATTAACCTCTTTTGGGATATGTGATTTACAAATATTTTCTCCCATTTCATAGGTTGCCTTACCATTTTGTTGTTTTCCTTTGCTATGCAGAAGCATTTTATTTTAATGTAGTCCAATTTGTTTATTTTTGCTTTTGTTGTCCTTGCTTTTGGTTTCAAATCCACAATCATTGCCAAGACCAATGTCAAGGAGCATGCTCTTTGTTTTCTTCTAGGAATATTATGGTTTCAAGTCTTATTTTTAAATCTTCAATCATTTTGAATTGATATTTGTATATGATGTATGATAGGGATTCAGTTTCATTCTTTTACATGTGGATATCCAGTTTTTGCAGCACCATTTATTGAAGAAACTATTCTTTTCCCATAATAAATTCTAGGCTTTTTGTCAAAAATTAATTGATCAAATATGCATGGGCTTATTTCTTTGTTCTCTATTCTGTCCCATTGGTCTGTGTGTCCTGTTTCAATTATTGTAACTTTGTAATATAGTTTAAAATCATGAAGTGTGATACCTCCAGCTTTGTAATTTCTCCAGATCATTTTAACTATTCTGGGTCTTTGGTGATTCTATACAAAATTTAGGATTGTTTTTTCCTATTTCTGTAAAAAATGCTATCAGAATTTTGATAGGGATTGGAATTGAATCTATAGATTGCTTTGGGTAGTATGGAAATTTTAATAATATTAATTCTTTCAGTCTATGAATATGGAATATCTCTCCATTTATTTGTTTTTTCTTCAGTTTCTTTCAACAGTGTTTTATAGGTTTCAGTGTACAGATATTTCACTTCTTTGGTTAAAATTATTCCTAAGCATTTTATTCTTTTTGATGATATTATAAATGGGATTGTTTTCTGACAGTTCATTTTCAGTGTAAAGAAACCCAACTATCTTTTGTATATTGATTTTGTGTCCTGCAAATTTACTAAATGTATTAGTTCTAACAAGTTTTTGTGGAATCTTTAAGATTTTCTATATATGTTATCAGTTCATCTGGAAATAGAGAGAATTTTACTTCTTCCTCTCCAATTGGATGCCTTTCATGTCTTTCTCTTGCTTAATTGCTCTGGCTAGGACTTCCAGTGCTATGTTAAGTAAAAGTGTCAGAAGTGAGCCTCCTTGCCTTTTCTTTGACCTTAAATGAAAATCTTTCAACTTCTCATCTTTGAATATAATGTTAGTTGTGGCTTCTTATATGGTCTTTATTATGTTAAGGTACAATTCTTCTATACCCAGCTTGTTGAGAGTTTTTATCATAAAAGGATATTAAATTTTATCAAATGCTTTTTCTGCATCTGTTGAGATGGTCATGATTTTTAGCCTTCATTTTTTTAATATGGTGTATGACATTAATTGGTTTGTGTATGTTAAAGCACCCTTGTAACTATGGAATAAATCCTACTTAATCATAGTGTATTATCCTTTTAATGTACCGCTGAGTTTGGTTTGCCAATATTTTTGCATCTGAGTTCATCAGAGATATTTGTCTGTAATTTCCTTTCTTTCTTTCTTCATTTTTTTTTTTTTAGTGTTTTTATGTGTCTTTGGCTTCAGTGTAATGCTGGCCTCCTAAAATGAGTTGGTAGTGTGGCTTCCTATTCTATTTCTGAGAATACTTCAAAAAGCAGTGGCATGGGGCTTCCCTGGTGGCACAGTGGTTGAGAGTCTGCCTGCCAATGCAGGGGACACGGGTTTGTGCCCCAGTCCGGGAAGATCCCACATGCTATGGAGCGTCTAGGCCCATGAGCCATGGCTGCTGGGTCTGCGCGTCCAGAGCCTGTGCTCCACAATGGGAGAGGCCACAAAAGTGAGAGACTTGTACCACAAAAAAAAAAAAACAAACAAAAAAAAAAACTGGCATTATTTTTTCTTTAAGTGTTTGGGAGACTTTACTAGTGAAAACTGTCTGTCCTTAGATTTTCCTTTGTTGGGAGGCTTTTTGATTACTGGTTTAATATCCTATTACTGTTTTAATTTCCTTAACAGTAATGGGTCTGCTCATATTTTCTACTTCTTCATGATTTGATCTTGGTAGTTTGTACGTTTCTAAGAATTTAACTTATTTTTCTAGTTTATCTAATTTGTTGGCATATAATTTGTTCATATAGCATCTTATGATTTTCAGTATTTCTGTGTTATGAGTTAAAATGCCTCTTCCTTCATTCCTGATTTATTTATTTGATATTTCCCTCTTTTTTTTCTTTGTCTAGCTTAAGGTTTTCAAGTTTGTTTATCTCTTCAAAAAGACAGCTTAGTTTCACTGATTTTTTTCTACAGTTTTTTTTTTTTTTTTTTGAATTACGTGGGCCTCTCAGTGTTTTGGTCTCTCCCATTTGGAGCACAGGCTCCAGATGCACAGGTTCAGTGGTCATATAGCTAGTTCTATAGGCCAAATTGTTGTATCTCTCCAAAATTCATATGCTGAAATCCTAATCCCCAATGTAATAGTATTTGGAGTTGAGGACTTTGGGAAGTGATTAGGTCATGAGGGTGGGGAGCTCATGAATAGGATTAGTGCCCTTTTACAAGAGACCCTGAAGAGCTACCCCTTCTACCATGTGAAGACACAGTGAGAAGAAAAGTTGTTTATAAACTAGGAAACAGGCTCTCCCTCACCACACACCGAATGTGATGGTGCCTTTATCTTGGACTTCCCAGATTTCAGAGCTGTATTTACTGTTAAGCCACTCAGGTTATGGATTTTTTTTAACAGCAGCTACAATGTACTCAAGACAGATGATAGAAAATGAAATATTTGAGGAATGAGGTGATATAGCCATATAGTACAAGAGTTTGATGGAAGAGACAGTAACAGAGGTGAAAGGTGAGATACAAGCATTATGAATATTTATGCCATAAATGGTGGTGAATTACAGTATCTAGTTCTAAAGCTAAGAATACTGGAAAATCATTTCTGAGGAAAGAAAAACAATTAATTCAATTTACTTTATGTTCTGATCAGAGAAGTCATATAGCACTCCAATGCCCAAATCCAAGATATATAATTGTTTAGCTCATGAGAAATGGAGATAGATTTGAAATGTAGAATTGTAGTTATTAGCATATAGAACATGGAGTCAGGGAGTGGATCACCCTGACAGGAATAGTAGGTGCAGAGAGAAGAGAAATGAGATAAGGGCAAAAATCCTGGCAAAGTCAACTTTTAACATTTCAGTGCAGCTTGTGGCCTTCAGAAAGACTGAGAAGAAATAACCAGGGAAGTAGGAGAATAGTGTCAAGTGAGCCAAGAGAAGAGAGAACTCTAGGTGGGGAAGCAATACTAAACAATGAAAAATACAGCTGAATTGCAATAAGAAAAAAATGTGCATGCTTATAAGATTTAGTAACAAAAGTGTCATTAGTGACCTTGATATCTAAAGTTCAATAGATGGATGGGATTGAAGTAATACTTCAATGAGTAAAGAAAAGGTGGGTGTTGAATACAGATGCTTACATAAATAAATGCATATAAAAGCATTTTAGAGAAAATGTGCTTGAATATGCTGAAGCAGGTGGAGATAATAAAAAGGGAGCAAGAGATCTAGTCTAAACAACAAAGAAATGGATCCATTTTAGAAAAGGAGTTGACACCATTCAGTGGGTGCATGGAAAATAAATCAGAGAGGAAAGGAATCTGGGAGGTCCACCAAATATTTTCTAATTTATCTGTGAGAAAGTCACTAAATCTTATTTTATGACTGAATAGATTAAAGATTAAAGAAGACACATCTTAGCCAATTTCCATCTATAGAAATAATTTATATTATCTTAATAATATAAATTCATTTTGCATTAATACTTTTATTAATATAAATTCTATATACCTTATAATTATTAAAAGAATATGATATATGTTATATAGGAATTATCTAATTAAAAGAACATTTGAGTAAACAATTCACTTCATCTCCTGACATGACTACATGAGAGTTTGCTTTTCCTGATATGAGAAAATCAAGCTTTTACTATTTTCTTCTTTTATTTTGTTCCCAACAAATCAAAGTATTAAACTACAGCAGTTAGCTTATTGAAGCTCAGGTCAGAGGAAAGTGGATTGCTCTGGATTGCTGATGTTTCAAAAGTTTTTTTTTCAGTCTTTGAGAGATAAGGAAATGATCTCAAATAAAACTTTTCACAACCCTATTGTACTTTATCTTCTAAGTAGAGCCCCTTGTCAGCCTTTGATCCTACTCCACTAAAGTTTCCAGTAATTCAGTTGTCCCAGAGTGATATGTTCTACAGCATTTCTGTAATTGCAAACCAGCTGGTAGAACTTCAAGAGACCAACAAAAATATCTTAAAAGACTATTTTAAAAACTATTAGTTGCTAAATTACACTCATTTCCTTCACCATTTGAAGTATTCTGCACATTAAATATGCCTGGGATTACCTAATTAAAATACAGAAGAAAAAATTTCCTTGCAAGTTACCTTTAAGCAAAAGCATATTTTTATAATAACCCTGCAGCTGCATTTTTCTCTCTAGTGCTTTTTCCTAACAAGATGTATGCCATATTCAGTAATCCTTTCACCTGTAGGTCTATTGGGTACTGCTAATAATAACTAGAACTTTTCTATTTGTAGAGAAAGTAGCCCAGTGGAAATGGGGTCAGGAAAATCTCTTTTTCAATGGATGCACAACTTCCTGTAGAAAAGGAAGGAATGTATGTAAGACTGTCTTCCCAATATATAGAAACATAATTTCTAACAATTTAAATTCTATTCAATAATTTTTATACAAATAAATATATTTCATATTTTATAATTTTATGATTACATTATGTATAATCATGTTTCAAACAATTATTTAGATATAAAGGTTTGTTTAAAATATGTGTGGTAATTTCTTTATCAACATCATGTAAAGGATCTTTAATTTTATGCTTTTACTTAAATCAAACTTTTCTTTCCTCACTGAAGTTTTGTTAATGCTACATTAATAGCAGTTAGAATATAGTATGATTTTAACCTGAGGGAGGGTGGGATATAATTTGATATAATTTGATACTCTGATGATATTTCTCTGTAAAATTTCTTGATGGTATGTTTTTTATTTGAACTTTAAAAAAAATGTTTTAAACATTTCATAATGCAAATGTACGACATTGGTGCGAATTTCAGGGTCTGATGAACAATTAGGTCTGAACTAAAAGGACTGATCAAATCAAGCTCAACCTCAGAAACTTTCATCTATTTGAAGCATTATTCTTCCCATCTCTATCTATTTACATATGTACTATGTAAACATACATTTTAGAGAAATATAATTTTAGCTAAGTCATATTCTTAAAAATTCAGGTAACTCTTGCTCAATTAAGTAGATAATTTAGCAATTTTATGAGAAATTTGAGCAATGCAAATAAAATTTCATTGTCCTTAAATATACTTTTTCTTAAAGGGAGATTTCTTTCACATGCATTTGCCAGATGATTTCTCAATTTCTTCCTTGGACATTCTTTAAGAGTACTGAAATGTTAGCTTTGGAGATAAGCAATTTGCGTCATAAAAAGGACTGGAAAAACCAATAATTTACTTCAATAAGAATAAAAATTAATTTTTAGCACACATTTTATTATGATACTTAGATTGACATCCATCATAACTCTGTTGGCCAAATGTGAGTAAATAGGGGTCAAGAATATAAATATAGAAGTTAAATATCTCTAGATTCCAATTCAACATCAAAGAGAAAACATAGCTTACCACAGAACCTCTCACATGATAAGAAAAATTGTATGGTGATTATTTTCCAAATTAATGTTGAATAAAAAGGTGAAGAGGTTATGATCTTTGTTATCATTGAGCTCAGGAAATTAAACCTACATATGTGAGCCAAAGTTATTAGTTGAGATTTTTTTGATTATGTTTTATAGGCAACCAAAGATTTCTAATGTCATTAGACAGCTAAAAGTACAAATGTGTCTCTGTACCCTGTTTAGCATCTTGTACAAATAAATGAGGGAAAATTTGGAGCATCCATCAAGTTCCTCTCTCGCTTTTTTTTTAATTTTGTTTTTCTTTTTCTTTCTTTCTTGACTCTTTCTTTTTTCCTTTTAATTTTGAGACTACCATGAAAATGAAAGGGTTATGGTTTTTTACAACACCCCCTTGAGAAAATGGTCATGGAGTAAAAGGGACTAACAAGTGGTCCTTGAAGAAAGAAAAACAAAAACAGATGGTTTCAGAAAAAAGTAATACAGACAACCCTCTGTATATGCAGGTTCTGCGTTGTGGATTCATCCAACCAAGTATCAAAAATATTTTTTAAAATTCCAGAAATTTCCAAAAGGCAAAACTTGAATTTACACCTATTTATACAGCATTTACATTGTATTAAGTATTATAAGTAATATAGGGATGATTTAAAGTATATGGGAGGATATGTGTAAATTATATGCAAATACTAAGACTTTTTATATGAGGGAATTAAACGTCCACAGATTTTGGTGTCCAAGGGGGAATCCTGAAACCATTCCACCATGTATACTGAGAAATGACTGTAATGTTCCATTTGGGATAGGTGGTCTTACTTCTCTCGCATATTTCAAAGAGATCTTGAGCACATTCTTTGGAAGATACATGATTAAATATCTTATTTTTGAATTTTTAACAAAGAACCTGCTATGAACTTTGCAGTAGATGGGGAATTTTGTGTGTGTGTGTGTTTGTGAAACAATGAATTTTACCATTAAAGAAGAATTCAAGGATAAAGAGCTAATTTGGAATGTAAATATAAGCACATGGACAGAATGTTAAATGATCAGTTTATTACAAAATCTACTGGGTAGTTATAATGATGCCAACAAGAATAACTGCTTGGATAGCTACTACAAGGAGATCCACCATTCATTGTATCAATGATCTTTTGCTGGTCTATTAGATTTCCTCACATAAATTTAATTTCAGAGCAGGTGGGTTTGAGTGAGTATCTATTCAGTTTCAGGCTAGATACATTAACCTTCCTTTAAGTGTTCAAAATATGTGTGTACTTTTTAGCATTTGTACTTACATAGAACTTTCTTCATATCTCAAATACTATAGTCAACACCTAGATTTCATTTGTTTTTTTCTTCTCCTTTCCCTTGTCCTTTCTCTTCCTCTTCCACCTCCTCCTCCTCTTCCTATGTCACTTCCTCTCCCTCTCTCTCAGGAGTGAGTCTGGTAAGGATAAGGGACTGAGCAGAAAGAGAATTTGTGCACAATGCTGGGTATGCTGAAAATAAGACCAGTGACAGAATATGTTAAGAGCTAAAACTTTAGTCAACTTTCATGCATTTTGCCTCTATATTAGGAGGAATGAGAAGCCCTGATGGCTTTAAGCTGGGAGAGTAAAGTACTCTGGCCTGTATTTCGAGAGATCTTTCATACAGTAAAGAAAATGAGCACCAGACAGAGAGGCAGAGCAGACTAGTGTAGACTAGTTAGGAGACTATTTTTGTGGTCCAGGAGACTGATGATAGCTTTTTCAGAGGTATAAATATAAGTTGTATAATTGAAGAAAAGTAAAAGATGAAAAATATTCATCATAAAAACCATTGCTATTTGCTGATAAGCTGAAAAAGGGCCAGACATAAGGAGTTTTATTTAAGAATGTTGCCATTTGGCTCCTTCAGACTCGAGCTTACTAGAAAAGGGAATTTAATACTATCCTTTCAACATTCATGAGAAGGACTTCAGTGTTCAAAATTCAGGCATCTCTATGTTGTTAAAATTATGTTTTATATTTTTATATAGCCTTAACTTCTCATTACAAAGCCTCATGGGATCTATTACAAAATAGCATTTCTAAAACATGATTTGGCAGGTTAAGTTAACATCAACATTTAGTGATTAGATATGGATTCAAATTAGTAAGTGCTTCAAGGATGATCCCTCGACATGTGACCTCACGAGTAGAGTGGAAGATGAAGTTTAAGGAGATTTTATGTTTATTTTAGAGTACTTTAAGATGCTTTTGAAGCACGTGATATGACCTTATTATGGGAAAACATGAACTCTCTTTCATCAAGCTTTCATATGAAACAAACAAAAGTATATCACTTCAGGATTCTGTTCATTCCTTCATTCATTTCTCTCTAAGAGAAGAGGTATGATTTAACTGATTTATGTGTTTGTGAAAAAGAAAAAGTATAGATTACAAACATCACATATCCTCTTTTGCATATATCTGCCTGCAGAAGTGTTGAATTCTGGTCTACTTTCTCAGCCTGCTGACAAGGACCAGCCTCTCTGTGGTGCAGCACATGGTTTTCCTTACATAGTCCTGTTTGAGTATTTAAATGTGTCTTGTACACTGATCAAGAATGAGTAACACTACTACTTGCCCATGTCCTCCATACTAGATTTTCCTTTTTGTATTTTGAAATATTTCAAACATATAGAAAACTTTAAAGAAGTGTATGAAGAATATTCATATATCCACTATCTAGATGCAACAAATACAAGGATGGTTTAATATTAGCTTATGACTCAACAATGTTGCTTAGAGGTAACTACCCAAAATAAATGAGTATATGTGACCAAAAAAAAGATATGCATAAGAATGTACATACAAATTCTATCTGTAATTTCCCCAAACCACTACAATGCAATTATCCATCAACAAGACAATTAATAAACATATTTAATTTTATTTGCTCAGTGAAATACCACACAGAAAAGCAAACTACTGATACATACAATAGCATGAAAAAAAATCTTGTAGACCTAACTTTGAGCAAAAGAAGTCAACTTCACAAGAATACATACACTATGATTTTATTTACATAAAATTTTAGAAGAGGCAAAACTAATCAAGGTGATAGAACAGTGTTTACGTTGAGAAAGGCAGATGATGGGATGGGACACAAGTTAACCTTCTTTCATTTGTGTAAAAATGCTATAGATGTCCCTTTTTACACTGTGGTAACTTTCTTTGATTTTTTATCACTCAGTTCATTTTATGCACTTTATGCACATAACCACATCAATAAGCAAGTTAAGAGAAAGAGGAAGAAAGGAAATATAAGAAAATGTCTGATACATTGCAAAATAACACATAAAATTTGACATTTCTTATGTAATCTTCATTTGGTTCGGGACCTAATTATTATGGGATATGTGGTATCTTGGTTTTTGTTCTTTGCTTCAGCTTCTGGTAAGTAGTCCACCCTCTTACCCTTTTCCCACAAATAAAGACCAATTTGATTTTAGGCAGGAGAGAACTTTGTGCTACAGCCAGAATCAGTTCTAAATGAAAATTGGTAAACAGATCACTGACAGTTTACTTTGTTTTCAGCAGAATCTGCAGGCCAAGATAGATTTTGCAGTGAAAAGTGAGTTAAGTTCCATGTGTACCACAGATCCCTAATGCATAACGTTTGATTTCAATTATTGTTGCCAGACTTGGATAGACAGCAGAAAACTTCATACAACAATTTCAGTAATTGCATTCAAGGCTGAGGAGGAACAGGAAGGATTAACTTCTCTAGAGGCATTTCCATATATCGGGTTTCATTTGGCTCTGGATAGGTTCATTTTATAAACTGAAAAATGTATGAAGGTAATAAAAATGCCTGGGCCAAGAGTACTCTGTCTCCAGGAATAAAGGATGCTCAGGACATCAAGAAGAACCTGTTATTTTTAGTCATATGTTTGGGAGGCATAACCTAGGAGCTAGGTCCAAATGGTAAACAAACAAAGTGACAATAACAGCAATAACAAAGAGACAACTAGGAAATATTAAATGCTTTTTTTTTCATTTATCATGCTTCCATGTAAGGTAATCACAATAAAATAGCACTCCTGGAAGTATAAACTTTCTAATTTACTCTTTCACAGGACAGAAAGAGAGACTTGTCTAAATTTTGAGTAGCTTATGATCCAGATTTTAAAGATACTTGTTAAAGAGGAGGATCCATTTGCAAAACTCAAGATCATTTGCCTATATATCTAATCTTGTTCCTACAACCTGGCATAGTCAGAAATAAAGATGACATTTAAATTTCCATTTACCTGGATTTTTATCTATTTATTAATTTATTCACAACTCAATGGCTACAAAAGGGATATTCCTTTCCTTATCCTTTGAAAACCATGACAGAGAATATAACTAGAAAAGTGGATATGGGAATCTGGACTCAAATGGAGAAGCTCAGAGTAACAATGTACATTTTTTTCAATAATCACAAAATTATAGTCAATAAACAGAATGGTGTAAGGTTCAGAGTGAGAAGGGAAAAGCCTTGGATGACTCCAACTTTTAAATACCATTAAAATTAATCAGTTCAATAAATAGGAAATAGAAGCAGTACTTAAACAGCAGGTGGAAAATGAGAATAGAGTCTGCTCTCCATATCTGCGGGTACTGCAACCAACAATTCGTGGAAGCAGAACCACAGATACAGAGTATTGAGAGTACTATGTCATTTTATGTAAGGGACTTGAGCACCTGCAGATTTTGATGCCAAGGGAAGACATACTATTTTGTCCCTGAATTGAGAGAATGTGACAGTGTTAAGGAGGGAAAGATTACCATTGTGTTCATTCTGCTGAGAGGTCAAGTAAGATGGCTCTCTTATGCATCAGAATTTGAACTTTATTGTTACATTAGTGAGTGCTCATTTGGGGGAAAGTTGTTGCTAGTCATTGGGTAGATTTATTTGACAAGTTAATGGAGATGAGGAGATGGAGATAGCCAGTATAGAAAACTCTCTTAATAAGTTTGACTGTAGTTTTATATTCCACATATAAGTACAATCATACTGTATTTGTCTTTCTCCATTTGACTTTAATTTAACATAATATGCTAAAGGTCCATCAATGTTGTTGCAAATGGCAAGATTTCATCTTTTTTTCTGGATGAGTAATATTCCATTGTATATACATACACCACATCTTCTTTATCTATCTGTTGGTGGGCACTTGGATTGTTTCCATATCTTAGCTATTGTAAATGCTACAATGAACACACACCAATAAAGAGCAAACAAACAAAAAAATAAATAAATGAACAAACTACACCAAACAAAACCAAACACAAAGATATTGAGAACAAAGTAGTGGTCACCAGAGGGGAAAGGCATGGGGAAAATGGTGAAGGGGATCAACTACTTGGTGACAGATGGAAACTAAATTTTGGGTGGTAAGCATGCTGTTTTATATACAGAAGTAGAACTATAATGTTGTACAGATGAAACATACACAAGGTTGTAAACCAATGTTACCTCAATAAAAAATAAATTTAAAAACTTTTTAGGGACTTCCCTGGCAGTCCAGTCATTAAAACTCTGAGCTTCCACTGCAGGTGGCATGGATTCGATCCCTGGACATGGAGCTAAGATCCCACATGCCATGTGGCGCATGGCCAAAACGTTTTAAATTAAAAAATAGTTGATTGTAAATGGAGGAAGGAATGAAATTAATTTAAATGAAATTTAGGTGAATTGGGATATGGTAACAGAGATGGCAATTTTTTTCTTTAATGGAGAAACATGAACGTGTTTACTAACCAATGAAAAGGATCCAATAGGAAGGAAACAGTTGAATATACAGGTAATAAAAAGGATACTTTAATCATTAGGCACAACTTTGTCTTTAAGCAAGGTCATAAATATCATGGAAAAAGTAAAGTATTATTTAATAGACATCTTCAAATTTGTAGTCTTCTTAAAATACAAGATTTCTTTTTCACTAAAATATTAAATATTTAAAAATATTCTAGAATTACCTGGGTAAATATATGGATTTTCTTCTTGGGTCTGATAAAATTCTGTAGTGTTGATATTTATAGCATGGACTTTAGACTCAAGCAGGCTGGATTTGATTCCTTATAGTACTTAGTAGCTTCATGACCTTGAGGTCTTTACTAGTCTGTGTCTGATCCCATCTAGTCCGAACACTTCACTACAAAGATATTTATTTTCTGTTTACTCACACTCTTTGTCCAACTTTATGGGTAGTTTTTTTTGTTTTCTTTTTATCTCCTTGATTAAAAAATTCTATATAAGAGTTTCCCTATCATATTCTACCAGATAGTGTTGCCTTGTAATTATTTTGTTTGATAAATATAGTAACAAAACATTTTTATAGATATGTGTGCATTACTCACTATAATTTCTTCCCATAATGTTATTCTTATAAAAACTTCCTCATCCCAGTGAATCTCTTATATATTCTTGAAACAATTAAACACTGAAATTTATTCTGACATTGATCTCATGATAAATTTTGCCGGGTATTGCTGATCTGAGAACTCAGATGATTATTTAGCTTAGAAAAATATTAACTTACTATGTTCTTGATCCATGTATTTCTGTACCTTTTAAAAATTAAAAGAATAATCATAAAATGTACATAAGGAATAAAGAATGAGAACACAGAGATTGCACAGTACTCAAAATCCACCTCAAGCAAAAGAACATTTCCATTGTTTTTGAGGTCTCTATGTGTCCCTTTAAATACTATTAAAATTTTCTACCTTCAAACGTATTTTCTATCCAGAATTTTGTTTGTAAAATTCCCTTGTTGCTTTTAACCTGAGTTGGAATCCTTAAATATGTGTACTTTTACATAGTTTTGAATTTTGAGATTGGAATGTACTACACATATTTTTCTTTTCTTTTCTTGCTTTACACGGGCCTCTCACTGTTGTGGCCTCTCCCATTGTGGAGCACAGGCTCTGGACACGCAGGTTCAGTGGCCATGGCTCACAGGACTAGCCACTCTGCAGCATGTGGGATCTTCCTGGACCGGGGCACAAACCCATGTCCCCTGCATCGGCAGGCGGACTCTCAACCACTGCGCCACCAGGGAAGCCCTACACATATTTTTCAATACCTTTTTTTTTTTACATATCATATTACTAAAATTCAAATATGTAACTGCAGGCAACTATAATTTATTTTTACTGTTATAATGTACATTATGATTATATTGCATTATAACTGTACTAAAATTTATTGATCCATTGATTATCAGGGAACACTGGTAGAAATTTGAGTTGTACCTTTTTGTTTGTTTCTCTTGCAAACAATGCATGCTTTACATGTCTGCTTTTACATGTTTATGGGTGAACGTATGTAAGTTATTCTATAAGATGTACACCTAGAAGTAAATTGCTGTATTTGAATTTTCAACTTTATTATATAAATCAATCTTTCCTCAGAGTAGTGGCCATTTATATTTTCATCTGAAGGGCTTGAAAATAGAAGTATAAAGACAATTCTTTCAAGAGATATTTTCATTAAAAAATGGAGCAAATATGCATGGTAGCAGCTGGTCAAAAAATAAAATTATGAAAACTTTTTTTTTTAACTTTGTATATGATAGAAGAAATAATGCCAAGTACATAAGCTAATTCAACCCCTCCACCGCCCCCCCCCTAGAGTTTTTAACATGATGATAAAGGAGTAAATGTAAGTACATTTCTGTCTTATTGATCTTTTATAGATGAAAGGGTTATAGTTTAGTGAATACCTGGTGGGACTAGCTCTAGTTAGGAGTATGGACATTTCACCCAGAGTAACAGGATGGAAAATAGAGTGTGTGGGTACAGAGTCTGCTTAGGTGGGTAGAAATCACAGAAGAGGTCTGTAAAATTCAAACAACTCCTTCCTCTTGGCCCCAGTTAGGTAGTAAGCAAGATCACTAGCTGAAATTTTATAGGCCTGTTTCTTTAAGTTAAAATAAAAGAGTATGAATGATTAACCTCCTTAACTTTTACTTTTGCTATGCTTAACTTTATCACCAAATCTCAGCTCCCTCTTTAGTTTCTCAGAGATAACTATGAATGTGAGTCTGGTTTCTTATCAGCCAACATGAAAAAAAATTACCAACATGTAGGAATATAAGTATGTGTCTCTATATACAATATTTTTATATAACACTTTAAAATATTTATAATTGAGATTCTGTGAGTAACATTCTTCCATTTACTAATGTTATACAGATGTTTGTGTGTGTGTGGTGTGTGTGTGTGTGTGTGTGTGTGTGTGTGTGTGTGTGTGTGAAGATATCACTGAGTCCAAGCTCATACTTCTTACTGCATGACAGGCCAATAAAACTAGAGATAAGTTATTGGGGCAAGGAACTGTGACTTTATTTATTCAGAAAGCTAGCAGACTGAGAAGATGGAGGACTAGTGTCCCAAAGAACAGTCCTACTTGAGTTAGAATTCAGGCTTTTTTTATATTAAAAGGAGAGGGGGTGTGGCTGGTTGTTACAAACTTCTTGGTAACAGAATCCTTTGTTCTTGCAACTGTCCACATAAGTCTGGTTACAGTGTTCCTTATAAAACTCCAACAAGACAATTGTTATTTTCTGTTCTGCAACTTTTTATTATACCTTTAAAGATCAAGCCTTGAGAATGTTATCATGTGTATTTTAGGCTACCGGCAATATTCTTTAACAAAGGTGCCCCAGCATGACTAAACACAGGCAACAGAGCACAAGGGTTAGAGCTAAAGGAATAGAGCCAATATGGAGTCAGGCTTGTTCTTCTCTATTACAACCAAAGCACAATGTTTGAGAGCAATTAAGATCCAAACTGCTTGGGTTTGGATTTCAGCTCCAACTTTTAATAGTTCTGTGACCCTAGCCATGTTTCATAAACTCTTCCTACTGAAGTTTTCTCATCTTTAAGTGAGGATAGAAGTGTACCTATCTCATAAGATTATCAGTATTAAATAAGTTAATATTTGTAAAATACTTAGAACAATGTGTAACAAATATTAGATACTATTTAAGTAATTATTAAATAAATATACAAATGTATGAATATTGCTGCATGTAATTTCTGGTTATTAATTTAACTGCAATATAGTATTCCATCATAGGTATGTATTTAACCTTTCCCTTTTGATGGCTGTTCAAGTAATTTCTTATTACATTTCTCTACAATCAAGAGTATATAAAAATTCCTCCTGTTTGTCCCTTTGTATACCTGCGCTAGTTTTTATTTAGACTCAATATCAGAAACTGGAACTGCCTAAGTAACTATATTGGATGAATATTTCCAGTTTTAATAAAGATTTGATCTCAGTGTAATTGTTTTAATATGTGTATGTTCTTGCAGTGGGGACCCTTTTCATGACATTCTCACTAATATAGGATATTGTCAAACAAACTTTTGCCATCCTATGCCAGCTTAATTCATATAAATATGTTGTTATCATAACATACATTCTCTGGATTACCACTTAGATAGATTACTTCATTTAATGAATATTTATGTAGTCTATATCATTTGCCAGATATTATTCTAGACACCGTGTATACAGCAGTGACAGAACTTTCACTGAACCTTTAGGGATCATTTTTTACCTCTGTGGATGGTGGAAAGGAGTTGAAATTGGTGATTATTTTATGAGTGTGTGGATAGTTGTTTTATATATTTATTATCCTTTATCATTTCCTCTTATATGAATTGTCTAATCAAATATTTTACCATTTCCACTATTGATTTTTTATGGATATGTAGGATTTTATTACTATTATTTTTAAATCTGTAAACTATGTGCCAATAATTTTTGCTCATTTTAGTTAAAATATAATTCTCAGTTTGTTGTTTTATTCATTCTCAATTGTATTTTAACTTTGTTTATCATGCATTTAAAACCTTTTTGTTTTGAGGTATTGTATTACAGATTCACATAAACTTGTAAAATACAGAAGACATCTCATGTAACCTCCAGCCAGTTTCTTCCAACAATAACAACTTGTATAACTATAGTTCAGGAAATTAATATTTTCCATCAATCTTATTTACATTTTGCACATTTTATCTCAAATCAGTTGTTTGTATGAGTGTGTATTTACTGCCACAAGTTCTTTTTTCACTTGTACACATTCATGAAACCACCAATATAGTGAAAATACAGACAGTATCATCACAGGGATCACTTATGCTGCCCCCCTTTTTTTTTTTCTGGTACACAGACCTCTCACTGTTGTGGCCTTTCCCATTGTGGAGCACAGGCTTCGGATGCACAGGCTCAGCGGCCATGGCTCACAGGACTAGCCACTCCACGGCATGTGGAATCTTCCCAAACTTGGGCGCAAACCCGTATCCCCTGCATTGGCAGGCGGGCTCTCAACCACTGTGCCACCAGGGAAGCCCATGCTGCCCTTTTAGGGGCAGACCCACCTGCCTTCCTCCCCTCATCCCTAATCCCTGCCAACAACTAATCTGTTCTGTATCTTTATAATTTTATAACATTATAATGTTACATAAATAAAACCATAAGGTACGTAAACTTTTGAGACAGACTTTTTAAAACCAGTATCCTCTTTCACTGATTTTCCCCTTGTTTTCCTGTTTACAATTCTACTGATTATTTAAAGATTTATCTTTCTTTTTTTCCCTTCTACTTGCTTTCCTTTGTGTTTGTTCTTCTTTTATTCTCTGTTGAAGTTGGAAGTTAAGTTATTAATTTGAGAACATTCCTCTTATCAAACATAAAATCTTAATGCTATAAATATCCTTCTCAGTGTTGCTTTAAGTTCTGTCACATATATTTTTGACATGCTACATTTTCATTCAATTCTATGAATGCTTTGTTTCCTTTCAAATTTCATCTCTGATTTATGGATTATTTAGCAGTGTGGTTTTAAATTGCCAAATACTTAGAGATGTTACTGATGTGTTTCTGTTATTGATTTCTAATTTGATTCTATTAGGAACAAAATATATATATACTCCATATAATATTGTTTCTTTTAAATTTGCTGAGGTTTATATTATTTCTCAGGATATGAAGTAGTTTGACAAAGGTTTTATTTTTTTTTAAATATGTCCTCCTGCTGGATACAGTGTTCTATATATGTCAATTAAATCCTGTAGGTTGACTATGTTTTTCAGATATCTATATTCTTGCTGATTTTCTGTCTCATAGTGCTCTCAGTTGCAGAGAGTAGGGTATGGAAGTCTACAAATATAATTGTGCATCTGTCAATTTTTTAACAACTCTTTCAGTTTTTTGCTTTATATATTTTGAGGATCTGTTGTTTACTGCTTACCCATGTCAGATTATTATGTGTCCCTTGTGGATTGATAATGTAATGTCCCTTTTTGCTTGTAGTAATTTTCTTTGCCCTGAAGTCTACTTGATCTGATATTAATATAGTCATTTGTGTTTTCCCTTGCAATTAATGTTTTCATGGTATATCATTTTTATTCTTTTATGTTAAACCTACATATGTTGTTAAATTTGAAATGATCTTGTAAGCAACAAGACGATGTGGGTTTTTGTTTGTTTATTTTTTAACCCATTGTGTCCATCTCTGCCTTTTAATTGCTATTTGGTCCATTTATGTTTAGTATAATTGTTGATTTGTTTGGATTTCTGCCTACCGTTTTATTAATTATTTTCATTTTGTTTCCTTCGTTTCTCTTTTTATGTCTTCTTATGGCTTACTTGAAGATTTTTTAGAATTCCATCTTAATATATTTATAGTGTTTTTGAGTGTATTTTTGTACAGTTTTTTTTAGTGGTTCATCTATGTATTACAATACACATATGTGGTTTATTACAGTCTACTGGTATCAGTGTTTTATCATGTTGTGTGAAGTGTGGGAACTTGAATTCTATTTAAGTTCCTTAATTTTCCAAATTGTCCAATATTATTTTGTCTAATATATGATGTTATTAATTGCTACCTCAATTATCACCATTTATTTTAAAAAAATATTTCTTCCTGATGATTCAATATTTCTTCATAGCTTCCCTTCTACTTGAAGAATTTATTTAGCCATTCTTTAAGAACTTCTTTTAACCTTTCTGTTGTTGACAAATGGTAACCAATTGTTTTAGTTTACTTTTATCTCTGAATATTTTATATCCTTTTTATTGATGAAGGATAATTTTGCTACTGTCATAGTTCATTCAACCTGCTATAACACATACCACAGACTGGATAGCTTTAAAATCCAGAAATTTATTTTTCACTGTTCTGGAGGCTGGAAGTTCAAGATCAGAGTGCCAGTGTAGTTGAGTTTTCAAAATTTGTTGAAGAGAATTTTTAAGTACTTGTTGAATTATTTTTATAATAACTGCTTTAAAATCCTTGTCTGATAAATCCAATATCTGATGTATCTCTGATTTGGTGTCATTCAATTATCTCTCCTCATTCAAATTGTGATCTTTCATTTCTTCTTCTTTTTTTATAATGGGTGACTTTCAATTGTATTCAGGACATTTTGGCTAACATTTTAGGAGATTCGGGGTATAATTTGTTGTATTTTAAAAGGCTGTCATCTAACTTAGTTTTATCACACAGATTATGGCCAGTGTTTTTGGGCTGTGGATCCAATAACAATTTGATTTTCAAAACGTTCCCTGTGCTGTTTTGGTATTCTTGATTGCACTATTTCATCTGGAGTGTCCATTTTTTCCCACTTGTGCTTTTTGATACAATAAAAGGAGTTGTCCCAAGTCCTGATGTTTAGTGGCTTTGGGTGGGAGGAATTTTGTGGTTTGTGAGGACAAAGAGCACATCCTAGACCTGGTGCCAATGGGAAGGTCTAATTTTCCTTAGAGAGGTGCTAATTAAAAACATCAAGAAATTACTGCTACCCACCTATTATAATGGCTAAAACCCTAAACACTGAAAATAACAAATGTTGATTATTATGTAGAGCAACAGGAACTCTCATTCATTGTAGGTGATAATTAAAATCGGTACAGCCACTTTGGAAATCGGTTTGGCAGTTTCTTACCAAGTTAAACATAGACACACCATATGATCCAGGATTCACACAACTAAGTATTTATCTAACTGATTTGAAAATTTATGACCACGTAAAAATCTGTGAATGAATATTTATTGTAGCTTACGGAGATTATTATTATTTATAATCAAAAAAAAAATACAAGCACCCAAGATGCCTTTCAATAGGTGAAAGGAATTTAAATAAAAGTACAAACTATTGGGTATAAGACAGGCTCAAGGATGTGTTGCACAATGTGGGGATTATAGCCAATATTTTGTGATAACTGCAAATGGAAAGTAACCTTTAAAAATTGTATAAAAAGATAAAAACAACTGTAGTACATACATTCAATGGAATAATATTGTTCAGTGATTAAAGTAAATGTATGGTTAATCCACTCAACAACATCAATGAATCGAATGCATCTTGGTAAGTGAAAGAAACCAAATCTAACAGGCTATATACATACAGTAACACCATTCATTTGGCATTATTGAGAAAGCAAAAGGATAGGAATGAAAAACAGATCAGTTGCCAGTCTTGGGAAAGAGTAGTGTTTGAAGAGAACAGGGAAGAACTTGAGAACAGTGCAACTAATCAGTACGTTATTGCAGTGGCAGAAAAATGATGCTATGCATTTGTCAAAACCCATACAAATTTACAACACAAATAGTGAAACTTAATATATGTAAATTTAAAAAAAAACAGGAGGTAAGAGAACCTCAGGATAGAATGTAGAATGACGAAAATATTTAACCAAGTTAACAATGTACATCATATTCTCACTGGACAGCTTCTGTTAAAACTGCTGACTTAAGTACCTTTGGAAAAAGATGTTTTGACAGGAAACTGTAAAACTAAAGACGAAATAACTACACATAAACATTGTACATTTGTTGCTAAAGTTGTTTCTCACAAGGATATGAATTAACAATTCTGAAATTGCTATACATACATAATGGAATTTTAAAAATAAGTAAGTGAATGGAGGATAGTGAAAGTCAGTTCTCTTACTGTTGGAGGAGGAGGTTACAGACAAGTAAGTGGAGAGGAGATGTTCGTATGACTCGTGGTACTGGATTAGAGTGGGAGGCATAAATATGAACTCAATATTTAACATATATAGATGCATCTAATTGCATTAACAGTTATAGATGTGTATACATATGTGTTAGTAGACATGCATGTATTCCCTACCCCTGCTCACTGAGAGGATCTAGAAATAAGCACACCCAACATCCAGGATGGAATTCTTCAATGAAAGGAACCAGAGCTTCTTGGAGGTAATGGTTGATTCTAGGGCTGAGCAGCAAATATGCAAGATAAGCCTGGAACGTCTTGCACCAGAAAGTAAGGGGATATTCAAATGCAAAAAAATAAGATAACGTTAAAGGATGCCAACTGTTAGAGCTCCCAATGGCCAGAACTGCAGCAATTTGAGCACCAAGATAAATAATATTATATTTGATTATAACCCAAATTATACAATGGATATAAGTCCATATTGATATAAATAAATGATTTATACAGGAGAGACAAAACTTTTATAAAGAAATCCCAGTAATTTATGTAGATACTTCCTCAATAGGTGTTTTCAAGCTAAAATTGTGTTTAAGAGATGCCTTGAATTGAAAAGAGATGATAGAGTCATTGCATTTCCCCATTAATAAGTCACTGGTTATAGAGTGGCCCCAGATGTTAGGTATGACCTTAGGGGAGGCAGCTCCTTGTGATAAACTATAATTCCCAGAAAGGGATGTAACTGCAAGCCACAAGCAGCAAACATTCCTGGAAGCATGGAAAATGCATTCCTTCGTCCTTAAGATGGACTCTATCCTGGAGGCACACCAAATTATCAACTAACTCTTGTTTTCCTCTTTACAACTGTGGGTCTCTTCCATGATTTAGAATAGTAGGTGGACTGGTGGGTTTTGTCAGAGATTTTGTATGTCCTTATTCCATGATTTCCTAGTTAATTTTATATATATATATATACACACACACACACATTCATATATATTCATGTGCCACAATATTAAGTATTACATAAACTTTTCTTAGTAAAATAATGATATTTTTACTGTAACTTCATTTTGTTAGGTTGTGGTTCCAAATAGTTCATTGGAGTAAGGCATATATCAATGGAAACTTAGTCACTTGCAAGGAAGTTCACTGATTTTAGACAATTTTATTTTAAAAACTGTGTTTGTGGTTTCTGGTTAATGAATCTATTAAATCTCTTCTTAGGTTTTAATTTTTCCTTCTACAAATTCCTTCATATTACCATCTTGCTTTTTGTGTCTATTTTAAGTCAGATCTTGTACTGTTGGTGCCAAAAAGAAAAGGAAATATTTGACAATTCACTCTACATACCTTTATAATTCAATATTGTGACAAGTATGTTTTCCGCTGTTTGACAAAATACATGTGTTACGAGTTCCCTCTATAGTTGGGAGGATTTTCCCTTTTGAGATAATTTATGAGAAAGCACAGTTCCAAGTGTCTGATGCCCTTCATGAAGTCAGTCATAACTCCTGATTCCATGTCTGTCAAAGGTTTACATAACTTAGTTCAAGAGACCAGGAAACATGTTATTAAATCTAATCTCCAAATTCTTGTTTTCCACTATAAATTGTGCAATAGAAATCATTTGTATGCAACTTCTGATAGGTTCCCCCTCCCCCATATTTGTAGTTCTTAAGCTATGAAATAATGTGTGACATATTTCACAATATTAAATATTTGCAAAAGAAAAAAACTAGGGCTTCCCTGGTGGCGCAGTGGTTGAGAGTCTGCCTGCCGATGCAGGGGACATGGGTTCGTGCCCCGGTCAGGGAAGATCCCACATGCCGTGGAGCGGGCTCGCTGAGCCTATGCTCTGCAATGGGAGAGGCCACAACAGTGAGAGGCCCACGTACTGCAAAAAAAAAAAAAAAATAAAGAAAAAAACTAAATGACACAAGAACACAAGAGCATTGTAGAAGTCTCTTGTACTTCCCCATTTAGTGTCAGCCAAAGGTATTCACTTAGAGTGAATCCACAATCCTAACAGTGGCCTAGAAGTATTCAATATTCCTTAGGCTGCATGTAGGTTTTATTTGTATATCTTGACATTATATGCCTTATCTCTTAAAGAAATCTTTGTTCTCCACATCTTTTTGCTGATATCCTTTACATCTCTGATAGGAGCTTAACTTCTTGCCATGTGTAGGCAACTTGTAATATTCAAAAGTAAAGTCTTGGTCATGTCTCCAATAAATATTAAGATTTGTTAATCATAGGGATAAGGATGTCCGAAAAATAAACATTAAAATACCAAACCTCCTCCTCTCTCCTTGATGTACATAAGGAGATTTGTTAATGGTAATTGT
Organism: Stenella coeruleoalba; assembly: GCF_951394435.1. Classification (NCBI taxonomy): domain Eukaryota; kingdom Metazoa; phylum Chordata; class Mammalia; order Artiodactyla; family Delphinidae; genus Stenella; species Stenella coeruleoalba. Next base: position 36,502,885 of record NC_137164.1, on the reverse strand, counting down.
AAAGTCTATAATATAATATATATCTTTAAATGAACTTGAAATGTCACATTAATCACTCTGTTTTAGCCCTTATCTTAAAGTTACTACTAACCAGCTAGTTTAGGTAGGGACACAGAGATGATCTCAATTTCTTGGAGAAGGTGAGTAAGAACAGTAAATACAAGATAATATAACATAATAATAAAGATTAGTATTATATTACTTAGATATTGTGTATATGAAATATATACCATCAACAAATACATGTATAAAATACACACTCATATATGTAAAATATGTCTCCTACAATTCCAGGTCAAACTTTTATCTATTTTTGCTTTTATTAGAAACTAATAATTTTTTTAAAATTTTCTGTTTGAGAAGTGAAACATACACAGATTTATTCACACATTAAGCAGAACTGTTCAACAGCAGAATACCTTCTGGAAAAATCAGATAATCATGTCCATTTTTCCAATATAATTCTCTAGGAAATAACACTGTATATCACTTATTTTTTGAGTGTTAAATATATTGGTTTTAAAATGATATATTTAAAAGTATTTAGGGGGGAAGGATCAGGATTAAAATAATATTTATGGAAGAAAAATTTTACGAAATGATGAAACAATAGTTCTATATTTTTGGAAAGGCTCTCCACATTTTATAGTTCACCCCATTCCGGTAGTTTTTGAAAATATTATTTTCCTTATAAACAGAAAAAGTGTTATCAATGGTGGCAGTTTTGTTATAGGAAATTATGGTGTAACAAATAGTGTGGATTTAGTAATGTTATAAGGGAATAGGCCTTGGTTAATTTAGGTGGTGTGGGATTTTCAGTGTCTTCAAAATGCTGACAAAAGCAAACAGCTTGTCTCTGTCTGACCTTCTTTACTCAAACAGCACAATTAATTGCATTTCTGCATGATAGACTGTTACATTCTCTTTATCTAAACATGAATTTGCCTTATAGTGCATTCGACTTTGAAATGTTTTTGACACTTGTATACTGAAACTGTAGTGTCATACTGGTACTTCATTATCAGTCTCAGGGACATAATTAGAACCACAATGGGCAGGATGGAGGCTTTGAATACCTTATAGAATGAGCTCATTTGCATCAACATATTCAAGACAGTTTCCTGCTTTTTGCTTTTCACATTATCACACTTATAGTTTGTGTGTGAGTGTGTGTGTGTGTGTGTGTGAGAGAGAGAAACAGAGAGAAAGAAAAGGAAATCAACAGAGACAGAGATGGAAAGAGAGAACAAGAGAGAGAGATAGGGAGAGAGACTTCATGGGAAAAAGGCTAGAAAGATTTTAAGGATTTAAATAATTTTTTGGTGAGTGCTTGCTTGGAAAATGTCATAACATTTTCTTAGTTCTACTGCTCTCTTTGTACAGATGTGATGATATAATATGTGGTAGAAATTAGACTATGTGTATATATTTGAAATTATAATTCATACATCATTGACGGGGGTATTCTTGTTCTGAGAGCAATAAATGATAAGGAATGGATCTCTCCCCTACATTAGGGAGAAAAAACAGGTAGAATTAAATGATGAAAATGTCAGCTAAACTGGTCAAACACAACAGTTTTCCCAATAACTCACTGTAGGACCTAGCCAATAAAGTAGAATGCTTAAAATAACTACTTAGTTCCAGAAAATATTCTGACAAAAAACGTGGGTTAAGAGAAAGTCTTATTTTTTTTTTTACACTGGAGTAGGGATTGCAAGCTTTCACACCTTCAACATTCTCTGGATTTAATTTTGTTCAAATGCTAGGCTGCCAGGATCCCTACATATTTATCAATTTTTAAAAAGAGAGAGAGGGAAAAACAGTATCACATATATTTATAGTATAAGTTATATTCTCCACCTATTCCGCCAAAGGTTTTTTTTTGTTTGTTTCACCAAAAAATCATTTAAACTGACTTAGTAGAGAGAGGAAATGTGAAGTTAGTTTCTATAGTGAATGTGATTTCATATCATAGTTCAAAAGCATGAAATAAAGTTTCAGGCCTTATATATATATTTGTATATATATGGAAAATATTACTCAAATTGGTTCTGAAATTCAGTTTCCTTTAAATGCTTGCTACTTAATTGTTCAAGAACTCTCTGCTGCTTTTGGTAAAAAGTGAATTTGGAGCTCTATAGCCCATCATATGTGTCAGCAATTTACATTTAAAATAATAGTGATGGTGCCTTCAAGTATCTTTGAACACATAATATGTCCTGCAGTGTGAGCTAAGGACTTTACAAGTCTTCTGTCATTTAATCCTCTCAACTCTCACATGTGAGGAAGCTGAGGTGTTGAAGAGTTAAGTAATTTAATGGAAGTCTCACAGTTACCAAATGATTTATTTCAAAACTGAAGCGGGTTTCTCTGAACTTGAAGCTCATGTTCTTAACCATATCACAGATGCAATTCTGAAAGTTATGGAAGCACAACATTTTTAATGGGCATAATGTTAAGTATACTTCAAAACCTAGCAGTAAGCCTTTTGTTCTATAAATTATCAAATTGTATACATTTGATTTTCAAATACTATGATAACTTTGTTTAAAAGCAGGATAAAAAACATCTAAAACATTATTATTTCCAGACTGTAAACATGGGAAGTATAGGGAAGAAATAAATTTTGTGGAGTACAAAATCAAAAATTGGGGGGATTTTATCAAATAATGAATGTTAATTTGGTTGTGGTTTGTTTTATGCAAAAATACATATCATTCATATCACTGCAAAATGTTTTTAAAAGTAACAGACTCTTTAGACTTAGAGCTTCCTGAAGAGTTAGTTGAACAATTTTTAAAATATTTCTCCTGACAATAGCTCAGTGGATGGAAAAGTTATATTATTTTCAATTATCATCTGTGAGCAATGAATTTATTAGAAACATCTCTTTCCTTTCTATTTACTTGATGTATAAAAGGCAAGAACAGTGATTTATGGAAGAGAGGAATAAGGATGAGTGGGAGTAGCTGAAGGCCCATCCAAGAACACTTGTAACTGGGAATACTTGCAGGACCCTTGTCAAATGAGAGTTTTAAGTAACTTTCTTTCCCCTGGAGGTTCTACAAGGCAGGAGCAATGGGAACAGGATTTTTCTTGACAGTCTCATAGCGATTAGATGCACAATGAAAAAGTGTTCTCTGGGGAGACTATCTGTTAAAATACAAATTATTCTCCAGTTATTTGATTGTTGGAGCTGTGTTTTCTTCTTTTCTCTCCATTTCTTTCTGTCCCTATTTTCCCCTCTACTTCTTTCACTTCCTCCTTTTCTTTTGCTTACTCTCTGTTAGTATTAACTTCATACTAGCTTTTGTAAGAAAAATTAACATTTTTCATTTTATATATTGGGTGAATTTCTGGTTATTGAGGGATTAGTCAAGAATGTAGAGAAAGGGAATTTATGTCAATCAAATGTTCAAAATAATGTCAGGATTGCCTCCATCTGAGAAAAGTTTATAATAGATTTTTTTTTTTAGCACAGTGACCATCACTGAGCTCAATTCTTCCCTTTATTCCCCAAAGACAGTTAGCTATACAGTCAGACAATGATGACATTATCATTCAAAAAATAACTATATATATAATAGCTATATATATATAGGCATATTTAAATATTATAAAAATCATGATGTAGAATGTTTTAATAAATTATTGATCTGTATAATTATATAGTAATGTTAAATTTTATAGATGAAATTTATAATGCTTTTTTATATTATGTTACAACCTTTAAACTAAAGAAGTTATAATAAATATTTATAAAGGTAATTGCAGACTTCTGTCCATGTCCCATTTTCAGAAAATAAGGCCTTTATTTTTTCATTTCTCTCCATAAGAGATACATTTAATTTCACTTATATAGATTTTTTTTCACTACATCTCTTTTTAATAAATATAAGATGAAAACTACATTTTTAATATTAACTGAGATATTTAATTTTAAAAATAATTTCAAAATGAAGTGCATCCATACATCTGTAAGAGTAACTGTTTAGTAGAATAAAGTTACATAGTCTAAAAGTAATTAATTTGCACTTGTAATGTAATTTTGGAAAATAAATATATAATTATAAATATAATTGCTTTAAAAATAAATAGCTTTTATTTATGAGATATGAATGAACCTTATTTTTTCCTATATCTCACATCTGTGACATTTCTAGAAAAAATGTTCATATTCTTCTATAAATCAGGAAACAGAAATATTTCACTATTTGCTGACAAAGGGTGACAGAACATGCCACTGCAAAATATGCCACTTTGACATAAGGATTATTTTGAGTTAAAGGCACTTGAAAAACAGCAAGTGCAAGAAAAACACTCTGACCTTCCTTCTTTTTCTTAAAAGAAAAATGTCCTCCCTATACCAGAAGAAAAGTAACATTCTTATCATCAAGGACAAAAAGTTGAGACAGAGAGAATTTTATACAAAGAATTCTATGCAAAGAGAACCTGTTAAAATAATTCTTATCTTCCTTTAGCCTCCCGACATAGATAGTTTAGTTACTTTTCCATAATTCTCTCTTTTTATTCAACCTACTATAAGAGTATATTAGTTCTACCATTTCTTTAGGTCTTCATCTCTTATGAGGGCTCTGTGTCATGCAAAAGTTGTATGATTTTTTTATGCATTTCTTCTGCTAATCTGTCTTATGTCAGTTTAATTCTCAGGTCCAGCTGAAAAACCCTAAGAGGGTAAGGGTAAAATTTTGCCTCCCCTACTCTAATAAGGTATTATTTTATTACTATTATATATGTATATATATGTATATATATATGTATATATATATATATATATATATATCAGTCATCAATATTTTCTAGTTTCTTTTAAAATCCTCCAGTATTAAAGAAAATGGTGTTTAACTGAAGTTCACACTGTGCTCACAAATTGGAAGAAACAGTATTTTATTTCACCATGTTTATAGAGTATCTGTAAAATAAAATAAGGCATTCTCAAAATGTGTAGAAACATACTGTTGAAATATTTAAGGCTTGTAAAGCTTTATAGAGTGTTACTCTCACTCTTCTGAAGTTAGTAGAAATCATCATGAAAAGGTATCAGGAGAAGACAAAGAATGGTGTGGAATCAGACATTAATCACATAGCTTATAAGATCTTTCTACTTTATCTGGCAAAAATTCTAATAACATTTATTCATAATATTTTACAATCCCATATATTTTCATGGATGGGAATGTCAATATTTATATGGATACACCACTCTAAAATAAATAATATTTTTTTTCTTACTAAAACTAAATTAAAAACAAGATTACAACTGTAAGGGGTTTTTGAATCTTAGAGTTCCTGTGATATAGTTTGTTGCACAGGCAATGAGCCAATTTTATTCTTTTGTGAGGAGATAAAAGTATTTTTTGTTTAAATAATCAATTTCAATTTTTGACATATTTACATTATCATGAAAGTTAAAGTATAATAAAATAGAGGAAATAATATAAAATTCCTTTCCACAAAATCATTGTTAGAAAAACATTCTGTCATTCTACATTGCAGCGATAACAACTCATGATTTGTTTAGGTAACTACAAATTGTCAGCATAATATTTGCAATTAAATATGTATGGTGATATTGGTCTGATGAAAAGTCTAAATATTTGACCAACTTACTGAAGGATAATGAACTCCTAGGGTGCTTTTATTTATTTTGTATTCTGGATTTGTAATTAAGCTAAACGTTTAAGACTAGAAAAGAGATTGTACCCAGAAAAATAAACAAGAACTTATTAATAATACAAAAATATTTTTTAAATGCTTACTGGTACTGTCTATGATCCTTTAGATAACAAGAGTTCAAATTATTAAAATGATGTTTTTTAGGATAACATTATCAATGTACATTAGAAAGGTAAGTTCATTTATTTTCTATAAGTGAAGATTTTAATTTGGAATAATTTAAAATTTTTGGAAAAGGGGCAAAGATTGTGTATTGAATTCCAGTATATCTATTAGCCAGTTGCATATAAAGTTATTCTAAATAACCTGGATACAATTATCAAAACAAAGAAAGATTTTTTCCTAAGTTACGATTTACTACACTCAAATACTTATAGTGATTTTACCAGGTTTTCTCATTATAGTCCTTTTTCTGTTCCAGGATCCCATCCAGGGTTCCATGTTCACTGAGGAATCTGTTATCTTTGTTTCCACTGGTTTCCACAGCAATCTAAAAACAATACACTATGTTTATATTCATTTTAAGTTTCTAAGTATTAAATGGCATCAATGAGGAGCAGAGTTAAAATAATGTTATTAGCTTGTTTTATATTATTTATTTTTTCAATATTTCCACCTTCAAAGGTTTAAAAAAATTGAAAATAAAAGAAACTTTCAATGGAATTACAAGCGGTGTATATACAGCGATAATCTGCTTAAGTATCCTGCAGCTGATCTCCTGTTGTTCATGTAGATGAATGTTTTCAACACAACTTATTCGAATTAGTACAAAGGGACCCAAATGTCACAAGTGATTTTCTACAAAACCAACTCATCCTGTTATAAGACAGAAAATATTGAGTAGTATAGAAGCTGAAAGATTCCTCCACATACGCACAGACTTTAAAGTCCTACAGAAGACAGAATCACACTGAATTTAAAGAAAAATTAATTTTAGGTGACATACATCATGTCAATTATATTAAGAACACTACTTTTTACATGTTTAATTTTAATTTTTAAAACCCCTTTATTAAGGTATAAAGTTAACAAGACTGTATTATAGGGTCAAAAGATTTCTAAGAGGTTAGACATTATAAATGTTTTTATCACACACAAACCAATTTATTTTATTTTATTTTATTATTTTATTTTATATTTTGTAACATCTTTATTAGAGTATAATTGCTTTACAATGGTGTGCTAGTTTCTGATTTATAACAAAGTGAATCAGTTATACATATACATATGTCCCCATATCTTTTCCCTTTTGCACTTCCCTACCTCCCACCCTCCCTATCCCGCCCCACTAGGTGGTCACAAAGCACCGAGGTGATCTCCCTGTGCTATGCAGCTGCTTCCCACTAGCTATCTATTTTACATTTGGTAGTGTATATATGTCCATGACATTCCCTCACTTTGTCCCAGCTTACCCTTACCCTTCTCCGTATCCTCAAGTGCATTCTCTAGTGAGTCTGCATCTTTATTCCCATCTTGCCCCTAGGTTCTTCATGATTTTTTTTTCTTTAGATTCCATAAATATGTGTTAGCATATGGTATTTGTTTTTCTCTTTCTGACTTACTTCACTCTGTTTGACAGTCTCTAGGTCAATCCACCTCACTATAAATGACTCAGTATCATTGCTTTTTATGATTGAGTAATATTCCATTGCACATATGTGCCACATCTTCTTTATCCATTCATCTGTTGATGGACACTTCAGTTGCCTCCATGTCCTGGCTATGGTATATAGAGCTGAAATGAATATTTTGGTACATGACTCTTTTTATTATGATTTTCTCAGGGTATATGTCCAGTAGTGGGATTGCTGGGTCGTACGGTAGTTCTATTTTTAGTTTTTAAGGAACCTCCATACTGTTCTCCAGAGTGGCTATATCAATTTACATTACCACCAACAGTGCATGAATGTTCCCTTTTCTCCACACCCTCTCCAGCATTTATTGTTTACAGATTTTTGTTTTGTTTTGTTTTTTGTGGTACGTGGGACTCTCACTGCTGTGACCTCTTCCATCGTGGAGCACAGGCTCCAGACGCGCAGGCTCAGCGGCCATGACTCATGGGCCCAGCCACTCCATGGCACGTGGGATCCTCCCGGACAGGGGCAGGAACCCGCATCCCCTGCACCGGCAGGCGGACTCTCAACCACTGCGCCACCAGAGAAGCCTGTTTATAGATTTTTTGATGATGGCCATTGTGACCGGTGTGAGATGATAGCTCATAATTTTTGTTGTTGTTGTTTTTTTGCGGTACATGGACCCCTCACTGTCGTGGCCTCTCCCGTCGCAGAGCACAGGCTCGGGATGCGCAGGCTCAGCAGCCATGGCTCACAGGCCCAGCCACTCCGTGGCATGTGGGATCTTCCCAGACCAGGGCATGAACCCGTGTCCCCTGCATCAGCAGGTGGACTCTCAACCACTGCACCACCAGGGAAGCCCTCTCATTGTAATTTTGATTTGCATTTCTCTAATGATTAATGATGTTGAGAATTCTTTCATGTATTCTTTGGCAATTGGTATATCTTCTCTGGAGAAATGTCTATTTAGGTCTCCTGCCCATTTTTGAATTGGGTTGTTTTTTTGTTTTTTTTTTTTAATTTTGAGCTGCATGAGCTGCTTGTAAATTTTGGAGACTAATCCTTTGTCAGTTGTGTCATTTGCAAATATTCTCTCCCATTGTGAGGGTTGTCTTTTCGCCTTGTTTATGGTTGCCTTGGCTGTGCAAATGCTTTAAAGTTTCATTAGGTTCCATTTGTTTATTTTTGTTTTTATTTCCATTTCTCTAGGAGGTGGGTCAAAAAGGATCTTGCTGTGATTTATGTCATAGAGTGTTCTGCCTATGTTTTCCTCTAAGAGTTTGATAGTGTCTGGCCTTACATTTAGGTCTTTAATCCATTTTGAGTTTATTTTTGTGTATGGTGTTAGGGAGTGTTCTAAATTCATTCTTTTACATGTAGCTGTCCAGTTTTCCCAGCACCACTTATTGAAGAGGCTGTCTTTTCTCCATTGTATATCCTTGCCTCCTTTGTCATAGATTAGTTTATCATAGGTATGTGGGTTTATCTCTGGGCTTTCTCTCCTGTTCCATTGATCTATATTTCTGTTTCTATGCCACTACCATACTGTCTGGATTACTGTAGTTTTGCATTAAAGTCTGAAGTCAGGGAGCCTGATTCCTCCAGCTCCATTTTCTTTTTTTTTTTTTCTTCACATTGCTTTGTCTATTCGGGGTCTTTTATGCTTCCATACAAATTGTGAAATTTTTTGTTCTAGTTCTGTGAAAAATGCCATTGGTAGATTGATAGGGATTGCATTGAATCTGTAGATTGCTTTGGGTTGTAGAGTCATTTTCAAAATGTTGATTCTTCCGGTCCAAGAACATGGTATATCTCTCCATCTATTTGTATCATCTTTAATTTCTTTCATAGTGTGTTACAATTTACTGCATACAGGTCTTTTATCTCCTTCGGTAAGTTTATTCCTAGATATTTTATGCTTTTTGTTGCAATGGTAAATGGGAGTGTTTTCTTAATTTCACTTTCAGATTTTTCATTATTAATGTATAGGAATGCAAGAGATTTCTGTGCACTAATTTTGTATCCTGCTACTTTACCAAATTTATTGATTAGTTCTAGTAGTTTTCTGGTAGCATCTTCAGGATTCTTTATGTATAATATCATGTCATGTGCAAACAGTGACAGCTTTACTTCTTCTTTTCCAATTTTGATTCATTTTATTTCCTTTTCTTCTCTGATTGCTGTGGCTAAAACTTCCAAAATTATGTTGAAAAATAGTGGTGAGAATGGGCAACCTTGTCTTGTTTCTGATCTTAGTGGAAATGGTTTCAGTTTTTCATCATTGAGGATGATGTTGGCTGTGGGTTTGTCATATATGGCCTTTATTATGTTGAGGAAAGTTCCCTCTATGCCTACTTTCTGGAGGGTTTTATCATAAATGGGTGTTGAATTTTTCGAAGGTTTTCTCTGCATCTATTGAGATGATCATATGTTTTTTCTCTTTCACTTGGTTAACATGGTATATCACATTGATTGATTTGTGTATATTAAAGAATCCTTGCATTCTTGGGATAAACACACCTTGATCATGCTGTATGATCCTTTTAATGTGCTCTTGGATTCTGTTTGCTACTATTTTGTTGAGGATTTTTGCATCTATGTTCATCAGGGATATTGGCCTGTAGGTTTCTTTCTTTGTGCCATCTTTGTCTGGTTTTGGTATCAGAGTGATGGAAGCCTCATAGAATGAGTTTGGGTGTGTTCCTCCCTCTGCTATATGTTGGAAGTTTGAGAAGGATAGGTGTTAGCTCTACTCTAAATGTTTGATAGAATTCACCTGTGAAGCCATCTGGTCCTGGGATTTTGTTTGTTGGAAGACTTTTAATCACAGTTTCAATTTAAATGCTTGTGATTTTTCTCTTCATATTTTCTATTTCTTCCTGGTTCAGTCATGGCAGGTTGTTCATTTCTAATAATTTGTCCATTTCTTCCAGGTTGTCCATTTTATTGGCATACATTTGCTTGTAGTAATCTCTCATTATCCTTTGTATTCCTGCAGTGTCAGTTGTTACTTCTCCTTTCTCATTTCTTATTCTATTGATATGAATCCTTTCTCTCTTTTTCTTGATGAGTCTGGCTAATGGTTTATCTATTTTGTTTATCTTCTCAAAGAACCAGGTTTTAGTTTTATTGATCTGTGCTATTGTTTCCTTCATTTCTTTTTCATTTATTACTGATCTGATCTTTATGATTTATTTCCTTCTGCTACCTTTGGGTTTTTTTTTGTTCTTTTTTCTCTAATTGCTTTAGGTGTAAGGTTAAGATGTTTATTTGAGATGTTTCTTGTTTCTTAAGGTAGGATTGTATTGCTATAAACTTTCCTCTTATAACTGTTTTAGCTGCATCCCATAGGTTTTGGTTTGTCGTGTTTCCATTGTCATTTGTTTCTAGGTATTTTTTGATTTCCTCTTTGATTTCTTCAGTGTATCTTAGTTATTAAGTAGTGTGTTGTTTAGCCACCATGTGTTTGTATTTCTTACAGATTTTTTCCTGTAATTGATATCTAGTCTCATAGTGTTGTGGTCAGAAAAAAATACTTGATACAATTTCAATTTTTTAAAATTTACCAAGGCTTAATTTTTGACCCTAGATATGATCTATCCTAGAGAATATTCCATGAACACTTAAGAAGAATGTGTATTCTGTTGTTTTTGGTTGGAATGTCCTATAAATATCAATTAAGTCCATCTTATATAATGTATCATTTAAAATTGTGTTTCCTTATTTATTTTCATTTTGGATGATCTGTCCATTGGTGAAAGTGGGGTGTTAAAGTCCCCTACTATGAATGTGTTATTGTTGATTTCCCCTTTTAAGGCTGTTAGTATTTGCCTTATGTACTGAGGTGCTCCTATGTTGGGTGTGCAAATATTTACAATTGTTATATCTTCTTCTTGGATTAATCCCTTGATCATTATGTAGTGTCCTTCTTTTTCTCTTGTAATAGTCTTTGTTTTAAAGTCTATTTTGTGTCATATGAGAATTGCTACTCCAGCTTTCTTTTGATTTCCTTTTGCATGGAATAACTTTTTCCATCCCCTCTTTTCAGCCTGTATGTGTCCGTAGGTCTGAAGTGGGTCTACTGTAGACAGCATATATATGGGTCTTGTTTTAGTATCCATTCAACCTATCTTTGTCTTTTGGTTGGAACATTTAATCCATTTACATTTATAGTAATTATCTATATGTATGTTCCTATTACCATTTTCTTAATTGTTTGGGGTTTATTATTTTAGGTTTTTTCTTTCTTTTGTGTTTCCTGCCTAGAGAAGTTCCTTTATCATTTGTTGTAAGGCTGGTTTTGTGGTGCTGAATTTTCTTAGCTTTTGCTTGTCTGTTAAGTTTTGATTTCTGTCAAATCTGTATGAGATCCTTGCTGGGTAGAGTAATCTTGGTTGTAGATTTTCCTCTTTCATCACTTTAAATATGTCCTGCCACTCCCTTCTGGCTTGCAGAGTTTCTGCTGAAAGATCAGCTGTTCACCTTATTCAGCTTCCCTTGTGTGTTATTGTTTGTTTTTCTCTTGCTGCTTTTAATATTTTTTCTTTGTATTTAATTTTTGATAGTTTGATTAATATGTGTCTTTGTGTGTTTCTCCTTGGACTTATCCTGTATGGGATTATCTGTGCTTCCTGGACTTGATTAACTATTTCATTTCCCATATTAGGGAAGTTTTCAACTATAATCTCTTCAAATATTTTCTCAGTCCCTTTCTTTTTCTCTTCATCCTCTGGGACCCCTATAATTCTAGTGTTGGTGTGTTTAATGTTGTCCCAGAAGTCTCTGAGACTATTTTCAAGTCTTCCTCAACTATTTTCATTTTTTTTTCTTTATTCTACTCTGCAGTAGTTTTTTCCACTATATTATCTTCCAGGTCACTTATCAGTTCTTCTGCTTCAGTTATTCTGCTATTGATCCCTTCTAGAGTATTTTAAATTTCATTTGTTTTGTTGTTCATCACTATTTGTTTGCTCTTTAGCTCTTCTAGGTCCTTGTTAAATATTTTTTGTATTTTCTCCATTCTATTTCCATGATTTTGGATCATCTTTACTATCATTATTCTGAATTCTTTTTCAGGTATACTGCCTATTTTCTCTTCATTTGTTAGGTCTGGAGGGTTTTTGTCTTGCTCTTTCATCTGCTGTGTGTTTCTCTGTCTTCTCATTTTGCTTAACTTACTGTGTTTGGGGTCTCCTTCTCACAGGCTGCAGGTTCGTAGTTCCCATTGTTTTTGGTGTCTGCCACAGTGGCTAAGGTTTGTTCAGTGGGTGGTTTAGGCTTCCTGGTAGAGGGGTCTAGTGCCTGTGTTCTGGTGGATGAAGCTGGATCTTGTCTTTCTGTTTGGCAGGTCCACCTCTGGTGGTGTGTGTTTGGGTGTCTGTGGCCTTATTATGATTTTAGGGAGCCTCTCTGCTAATGGATGGGGTTGTGTTCCTGTCTTGCTATTTGTTTGGCATAGGGTGGCCAGCACTGTAACTTGCTTGTTTTTGAGTGGAGCTCGGTCTTGACATTGAGATGGAGATCTCTGGGAGATTTTCACCAATTGATATTTCATGGAGCTGGAAGGTCTCTTGTGGACTAGTGTCCTGAAGTTGGCTCTCCCACCTCAATGGCACAGTCCTGATGCCTGGGTGGAGCACGAAGAGCCTGTCATCCACATGGCTCAGAATAAAAGGGAGTAAAAAAAGAAAGAGAAAGAAGAAGATAAAATAAAATAAAGTAAAATAAAATAAAATAATTAAAATAAAAACTGATTTTTAAGAAAAAGAAACTTAAGTAATAAAAAATAAACATAAATAAAGGCCAGAGAGAACCCTAGGATAAATGGTAAAAGCAAAGCTATACAGACAAAATCACATGCAGAATTGTACACATACACAGTCACAAAAAGAGAAAAAGGGAAAAAAAGAAATATATATATATATATATATATATATAGTTGCTCCCAAAGTCCGCCTCCTCACTTTGGGATGATTTGTTGTCTATTCAGGTATTCCACAGATGCAGGCTACATCAAGTTGATTGTGGAGATTTAATCCACTGCTCCTGAGGCTGCTGGGAGAGATTTCCCTTTCTCTTCTTTTTTGCACAGCTCCCAGGGTTCCACTTTGGATTTGGACCCACCCCTGCATGTAGGTCGGCTGAGGGTGTCTATTCTTCACTCAGACAGGACAGGGTTAACTTAGCAGATGATTTGGGTGCTCAGGCCCGGAATAGGGAGGGATACAGATGTGGGGCAAGCCTGCGGCGGCAGAGGCCGGCGTGACATTGCACCAGCCTGAGGCGTGCTGTGTGTTCTCCCGGGAAAGTTGTTCCTGGATCATGGGACCCTGGCGGTGGTGAGCTGCACAGGCTTCTGGGAGGGGAGCTGTGTATAGTGACTTGTGTTTGCACACAGGCTTCTTGATGGCTGCAGCAGCAGCCTTAGCGTCTCATGCCGGGCTCTGGCCGTGGCTCACGCCGTCTCTGGAGCTCCTTTATGCAGTGCTCTTAATGCCCTCTACTCGCACACCAGGAAACAAAGAGGGAAGATAAAGTCTCTTGCCTCTTCGGCAGCTCCAGACTTTTTTCCAAACTCCTTCCCGGCTAGCTGTGGTGCACTAGCACCTTCAGGCTGTGATCACGCATCCAACCCCAGTCCTCTCCCTGGTATCTGACCAAAGCCTAAGACTCAGCTCCTGGCCCCCACCCATCCTGTCAGTTGAGCAGACAAGCCTCTCGGGCTGGTGAGCACTGGTCAGCACCGATCCTCTGTGTGGGAATCTCTCTGCTTTGCCCTCTGCACCCCTGTTGCTGAGCTCTTCTCTGTGGCTCCAAAGCTTCCCTTCTGTGCCACCCAGTCTCTGCCCACAAAGGGGCTTCCTAGTGTGTGGAAACATTTCCTCCTTCACAGCTCCCTCCCACTGGTGCAGATCCCATCCCTATTATTTTGTGTCTGTTTTTTCATTTTTGTTTTGGCCTACCCAGGTACGCGGGAAGTTTCTTGTCTTTTGAGAAGTCTGAGATCTTCTACCAGCATTCAGTAAGTGTTCTGTAGGAGTTGTTCCACTTATAGATGTGTTTCTGATGTATTTGTGGGAAGGAAGGTGATCTCCGCATCTTACTCTTTTACCATCTTGAAACTATCCTGTCTAATTTATTTTAAAAAATAAAATAATTATGCTTTTTTACTTGCAGGAAAATAACACATTAATATGCATAGGACTTTAAATGGGTTTACATTTGGTTCAAATCACTGAGGCCAATTGAAATATTCTAAGTACACACTCTGTTTTCTTTACATAATTTGTCTCGAATATTCTGAGGATGTGTTCGTGAACAATATTTTTTCTTATTGAGGTATAGTTGCTTTACAATAATATATTAGTTTCAATTGTACAACGTAGTGATACAATATTTTTATAGATTATTCTCCATTTAAAGTTATTACAAAATAATGGCTGTATTTCCTTGTGCTTTACATATATCCTTGTTATTTATTTCATAAATAGTAGTTTTTAATCCCTTAATCTCATACCCCTATATCACCCTTCCCCCCTTTATTCTCCCCACTGATAATCATTAGTTTGTTCTCTATATCTGTGAGTCTGTTTAACAAATTAAAAAAAAATAGAAGAAGAAAACATTCTAAGGATTCTTTGGGATAATATCAAGTATAGGGATCCAGAAGGAGGAGAGAGAGAATGGTGTTAAAATTGTTTAATGAAATTATGGATGAAAACTTCTCAAGCCTGAAAAAGAAACAGATGTCCAGGTACAGGAAGAACAGAGTTCCCCATAAGTTGAACATAAACAGACCTACCCCAAGACATATCATAATTAAAATGGTAAAAGTTAAAGAGAATTATAAAGCATTCAAAAGAAAAAAAAGAAAA
Source organism: Stenella coeruleoalba (assembly GCF_951394435.1). Lineage (NCBI taxonomy): Eukaryota > Metazoa > Chordata > Mammalia > Artiodactyla > Delphinidae > Stenella > Stenella coeruleoalba. The sequence goes on along the minus strand of NC_137164.1, from coordinate 36,487,737 downwards.
AAGTGTTCATATTGAAGGGAATCCTCATAAAGCTATCAGATGATTTTTCTGCAGAAACTTTGCAGGGCAGAAGGGAGTGGCTTGATATATTTAAAGAGTTGAGAGTCAAAATCCTGCAATCTAGGATATACTCTATCCAGCAGAATTGAAGGAGAGGTAAAGAACTTCTCAGTCAAGCAAAAACTAAGAGTTCATGAACAAGTTTAAATTTATATAATGGAATCAAGTCAAACCAGATATACTGAGTATCCAATTTTTATCTACTCCAATATTAAAGAGAAGGGTTTTATATTCATAGGTGGATGAAACAAGGAGAGAGTGGATATATTTTACAATCCAAATAAATTTATAAGATTTTTTTTCAGTACTTGCAGAGTTACTCAACCATTAGAAATTTGAGACTGTAAGTTATTTATTTTTAATATTTTAGTTTGAAATATCAAGTATGATATGATGTATTCTTTAGTCAAACACAAATCCACATAAATAAGCATGTAGATCTCTGATATTTATTGCAGTTCTGCCTTTACTGGTAAGTGAGCACTGAGTTGATTATTATAATAGGAAAATATCTTCTGTAACATGGAGAACTTATGGAGATACTTTGTTTATTATTGAGAAGGATATAAATGAATGAGAAGACAACTAATGGAGTTTAGTTATTGATCAACATTTTGCCAACATTTTTAGAAAAAGAAATTAAAACTAATTTTTGAAGTATAGAAGTAATACTAACAGCAATAATACTGATGATGGTACATAATATAACAAAATGACAAATAATGAAATTGAAAGTTGAAAAATCCAGTTTGGAAAAATAGATAAATGTCATTTATTATGTAAATGGTCTGATTATACAACTTTTAGTGAGATATTGTTCCCAGGAGGACAGATATTTTTTGCATTGCTATGCATCTATTTATTATTTAATTTCTTCGATAAATATATGGTAAGACTATGCTGTTACCTAAGGATCTTACTATAAACAAACATGCCATGAACCCCTTTCATATTGAGCTTAAGTGAAGCTTAAGACAGAGAGTCAGAAAATAATAACTCAAATAAATACAAAATTTAAAATGGTATAAGTGAATTAGTGGATATGTACATTTCCTAGTCAGGGAGGTAAAGAAAACTGTCAGGTAATGATTGACCTAATAGACGACAGTGGACAATGACTAACCCAACTTCACAGGAAAGATTTTCCGCAGGCAAAATAACAACAGCCTGAGGGTGGGGGTGAGGTACAGTGGTTTTTACAATAAGAAGGAAATTATATTATCTAGAGAATGAAGACATACGGTTTTGGGCAAACGGAGAAGAAGGTTGGGTTGTGCAAGACCTGGTCTTCACCTTGAAAACATTTGGCTTTTCTTGATTCATTTTAATCTGGGAGGACATAACCAATGGTTTTGACATAATAATTAGCTATATAGATGACTACAATTTAGAGGGAATGCAGAGAAGATAGAGTAAAACTGTTTAACAGACAATTGCAGTTGTCTAAGGGCTGAGGTAGTTTACACTAGAGTATTATCAAGGAACAGGAAGAATTTGATTCAGTCAAAAGTTATATAGAAGGTGGTCTGAATTTGGTGACAGCTTCATTATGGGAAGCTATGATATCAAGGATGACTCTTATGTCATTATCCTTTGTAATAAGAAGGGTGTTGGTACCATTAAAAAGTGCAAGCTACTTCATTTTATCACTTCTCTACCTACTTGTGGTTGGTAATCCTGCTAAAATCATTGCTTCTTGGGGACTTTTCTTTCCCTGTTATCTTAGAAGAGGACTGCATTTTTAAGGGTTGGCAGAGGATGCTATTGTATTTGAACATTTTGATGTGAGCTAAATTTGTGCCCTCAAGTGGAAGTATCAAGTATAAACATTTATATATAAACATGAAATTCACTGAAGGAATTTCGAATGTCTAGACTAGAGACAATATATTTTATCTGGGCCTGGTTTATGATACTTAGAGAGAGGACATAGAGTAAGAAAAGGAAAAAATATTTTATGAATCATGATTTATTTCTATGACAGGAAATATTGATATCAAGAGTTCAATCTTTTCCTGGGACCAGAAAACAACTAATTTGTTCTCTGTTGTTGTTGTATATTTGATACAAATGTATAGGCATGAAGAACTTTGAAGAAGTTGGATTTTTACATAATGCAAAGTCTTTAAATTATCATCTGTATTATAATTCCTTGACGTTTTCAGTGAATGTTCGGTACATCTCATAGTAGGAGATTCAATTATAGAAGCTAAGGAAAGGATTGTGCCCTTATAGTGAGAACTAGAGTGATGGTGGGAGGGTCAGTCACCAGGGAAAGGCAAATCTGCTCAAGAAGCAATGATTTCATCCAGACTACTAGCCACAAGTAAGCACAGAAGAGCTACATTGAAATTGTGAGTTTGATTTTCTTTTAAAGTATAGTTTATGAGAAATTAGATTTTCTTGCAGCATTGCAAAACTTCAATATAGAACACAACTATTAGTTATGTGTGGTATCTAAGTAAGTTTATCCTTTTTTTTTTTCATTAGTCATATGATGTTTAATTATTTAGAAGCCCAGACAGATCCCAGACTCTTGGAAAAGATTATCTGCCCAACTGCCATAAGTAGGAATCTAGAGTCCCGTGTGGTCAGAGCAAGAAGGGCTTTCTGCTACTCTGTAAACACTTGCTAGCAGAGACTGTTCACTTCTGGTGAGACACCCCACACTTTTCTCCCTGAAACACTCAAATTCTTTCCTTTAATATCTGCTATGATTAACAGAGGACTAAAGTAATCTTTCCCTTTATCATGGTTTATGTCAGTTTATTACAAACTTTTCTAGGGAACCTTAACTTGTTATGTGTCCTTGACCAAGTTTGGTCACCTCTATAAAGACATGTCCTCACTTAAAACTATTTCCCAAGTAATATTATTAGAAGAATTAGAAAAATTCAGGCAAATGCTATTCTTATGCTATTTTTGCTGTATAAAGTTATCAAAATGTTCCTATACTCTTGACATGACTGTGATATTTCAGTATGTGTTGCACATATATGTTGAGTATGTGTAGCTGCTGATTAAACTGAATCAGATTAACTGATTCGAATCTTAATTCTACCACATACCATTTGTGTGACCTAAACCCACTCTGCCTCAATTGTCTCATGTGCAAAATAGAGACAAAAGTGTTCCCATCAAATGATTATTGGGAGAATTTAAGGTATTAATTTATGTATGGCTGTGTCAATTAAGGGGAAAATGTATACACTCAAGTTAGAATGATAGAGAATTAATATTATAAAGGAGCTATTTAAATGTATGAAAATGATGAAAGAAACTCACAAGGGATATTTCAGTGCCCCAGGACCAGCAATAGTAGTGTTGCTACCATTCCACATGTGAAAGGACTAGGGTAAAGTATGGTTACTTCAGTAACTACAAACTTTTACAGAGAATTGTTCAGACGGGCAGCCAAGATGGGATTTGTAAAGTGGAGGACTCAACCACTCCAAAGTGATCATATTGGAATGAAGCTATTGAAATAAATATTCTCTCCTTACTCTCTTCACTCTTTTTTATATTGTGCATATTTCCCCACTGGCTGAATCCAACTGGAAACCAAATATAACTAAGCCAATTGGTAGAATCCAGGAAGTTTAGGTTCCAGGGTAAAGAAGAGATTGGAGAATTGATCTGAAATGATTAAATGATAACTGGCATAAAGGCACTGAGAATCATGTGTGTTATATAGTCAGCGATATGTATTAACTATTGTTTGCAACCTCTTGCACTAAAATTATAGACTTTTATAACTGCTTTGTCATTATTCACTCTACCTCTATTTAAATGTACAGAAACATTCATAGTACACATGATTAATTGTGTTATAACATTTCATAACCAACTTTGCTAATATTATGGATTCCAAGTAAAATAATTTTCCCTTAGATGCTACTAATTTAAAAATAAGTTAACAATAAAAATGATGGAAGGTTTCATTTGTGAGAAAGTCTACACATTTCCAATTCAAAGAAAATGAGAATTTATTGAATTTCCACTTTTCCCTTCAGAAGGTATTACTTAAAATACTTAGCATTATTACATGTATAGAGAAATACATGTAATAGAGAAATAATAAAGTCAAATCAAACTGTCTATGCATTTAATGTTTTCTCACTAATTATCTATGACAGCATTTTTAGTTTAGAGACATGGTTAGCTGTAAATCTAATATTTCAGATAATGGAAAAGGAATAGATATTCAGTTCAGAAAATATACGTATATCTAGGAATATTTTGAAATGAAAATTGTACTTACGTTGTTTTACTCAGAATGGCTATTAACTATGTTTTTATAACAGGCTAAGATAATAATTTGGATTCTAAATGACATATTTTAATATCAAGATGAGTAATTTAATATAATTAGTATTAAATTACTTCTAATTTTCACCATTGATAGCTTGCACAGGAAGTTATAATAGGTTCTCAAGGCAAACACCAAACACTAACATATCATATTCCTATTAGGAGAAAATTTACCTTATAATTTTCTGAGGGAAGTTTAACCTTTTTTTCTTCTTTTATTATTTGATTTTAGTGCATGTGAATCTATTCGCTATAATCATATGTGGGTACTGTGTGATTTCCTTGTATATTTTTGAGAAGCATCTGATCACGGGTGGAATTTGCATCCATAGGAAGTATGAGAGAGAGAAAATATGAACTTAAAGTACTGAGAGTTGAGAAATCCCAACGTTCAGAGAATAGGTGATGAAGGAAGTATAGCCAAAGTATGCTGAGAAGGCTGGACTATTTATTTATGGAAAGCAAAACAAAAAACCACACATGATAAAGTGCTTTCAGAGTAGCCAAAAAAATGAAGGTGGTTCATAAAAGATGGTGTGATAAACCACATTTAAAAACATTGACAGTATAAGAAAGAGATGACAGAGAGGGTCCATTGATTTTAAAACCTGAAAATTGATGGCAATGATAAAAGGAGCTTTAATGGCTTACTTGGTACAAAGCCAGGTTATATTGTTTTATAAGATGATCTGGAGTTGGCCAAAAAGAAACACTCAGCAAATTACTAAAAATAGATGACATAAAGTTGTAGCTATTCAGAGATGTGGAGTTACAGTTTAAGAGAGTTTATTTTGTTCCACCTATATCATTGTACTAATGTGAATAATACAATAGAAAAAGAAAACATGACAGAGAGCATTGAAAAACTAACAGATTCAAGTCCTTCATAAGGCAAAGGATAAATCCCTGAGCATAACTGTTAGGTAACCTCTCTTCTCTCCTTTTTCCGGGAGAGACATAAGTCCTCCCTTGAAATAGGGAAGGAAAAAATAGAAGTATAGTCATACAGTGGTTCTTAAGCTTGATGGGAACAAGATGAGAATGCTCTGTTAATCTTAACTTTTTAATTAATTTTAAATGCTAAGAAACATCTCTGAATTAAAATTTTAGAGGTTTAAGAAAAATGGGGAAGTATAAAATTGTCTTGCTTGGATGTGAAAAACAGGAGCTATATTTAATTGATTGAATACATTTGAGAGCCAATTAAAATTCCAAGACCATGTATAATATAAAAAATGGTCTGTTTAATATGGAATTTTTCATAATTTAACAATAATACTTGGGTGTCAGAATAATTTGGTATTAAGGTTTTTAGGTAAAAGCCAATGTGTGCTGGACTGGATGAGGAATGTGCTTACAGATAGAAAGAGATATAATGGATTAATAGAGAGATTTATATGGTTGAAAAGTATACCCATTCAATCATTTGAGTAAAGGGAAAATATTTTATTATAAAACATTACACTTTATACTGGGCTTCCAGAATTCAATATATCTTCTGCCCAACAAGCAAGCAATTTTTCAAATTCAAAATATACCATGTTATTATTTACCCCCAAAATTTTAATAGCATTTTATTTCTCCTGGAATATGGAACAATATTTTTCATATGACTTATAAATGCCCATGTAACCTGTCTCTTGCAAACTTTCCAATTCTTTATCACTTTCTCTAGATTTCTAGAATTCTTCCATAATGACCTCTTTTAGCTTCTCAAAGTTCCATGTTCCTTGATTAATTTGAGCTTCCTCCTATCTACTTCAAGCTTACATGTCTTTGCAACCACAGTAAAGATGTCATTTTCTAAGAGAAAACTTTCTTGAAGTTGCCAGATTTTTATATAATATAATAATGACAATAATGAGAAGTAACATTCGTATAGCACTAACTGTATGTCCTTGTATGTGCTCCAACTTTTTGTGTGTTGTTTAATGCTCACAACCCTGTTGAGTGTAAAAAAATTGAGGCAAGATAAGAAAATCAGGGCACAAAATGATGTATTTATTTGTGAAATTTCCCTCTTTTAGTAAGTGGAAATGCCTGGATTAAAACCAAGCAACCTAGCTCCAGGTAAACTATTTGTTTAAAATAATTTTCTGCATACTATATTATTTATAATTGATTTATAATGCATTTATAATAGATTTTAAGATTCATGAGAGAAAAAAAATGATTCATGAGAGGATATCTCCAAATCAGGGTAACTACTGATGCCAAAGCCAGACAGACCATGACAAGAAAACAAAATTATAAGATAATATCCTGATAAGCAATCAAAAGTCCTCGATAAATATGAGCAAACTGAGTTCAACAGTACATTAAAAGGATCATACACCATGATCAAGTGAGATTTACTCCAGGGGATGCAAGGATGGCTTAACATATGCAAATTAATCAGTGTGATACACAACATTAACAAAAGAAGGGAAAAAAATCATAACATCATCTCAATAGATATAGAAAAAGCATTTGACATAAATCAACATCCTTTCCTGATAAAAATTTCCAACAAACTTGATGTCAAGGGATGATATATCAATGTAATAAAGACCGTATATGACAAGCCCACAATGCATGTCATACTCAATGATGAAAACAGAAAGATTTTCTTCCAAACTCAGAAACAAGGCAAGGATGCCCACTCTTACCACTTTTGTTCAAAAATGTATTGGAAGTCCTAGCCAGGTAAATTAGCAGGAAAAAGAAATAAAAGGCATTGAAATCAGAAAGGAAGAGGTAAAATCCTTTCTGTTTATAGATGATGTGTATTATTTAGAGAAAATCCTAAATACTCCATTCAGAAATTGATAAAACTAATAAGCAAATTCAGTAAAATTGCAGGACACAATATCAATATACAAAATTATTTGCATTCCTATAAATGAAATGAACTACACATTATCAGAATGAGAAATTAATAAAACAATCCCATTTATAATAACATCTAAAACAAAAAATACTTAGAAATAAATTGAACAAAGGAAGTAAAAGATCTGTGCATTGAAAACTATAAAACCATTATTGTAAAAAGTTGAATAAGAAACAAATAAATGGAAAGATATCCTGTGCTCATGGATGGGAAGAATTTATATTGTTAAAATGTGCATCTGACCCAAAGTCATCCATAGATTCAATGCAATTCGTGTCAAAATTCCAATGACATTTTTTGCCAAACAATTCTAAAATTCATATGGAATCACAAAAGACTGTGAATAGGCAAAGCAATATTGAGAAATAAGAACAAAGCTGGAGGCATCACACGTTCTGATTTTAAACTATATTACAAAGCTATCATAATCAAAGCTGTGTGGTGTTAGTATAAAAACAGATATCTAGATCAATGGAACAGAATAGAAACCCCAGAAATAAACCCACATGTATGGTCAATTATTTTTGACAAATGCGCCAGAGAATATACATTGGGGAAATTAGTCTCTTCCATAAATGGTGTTGGGAAAACTGAACAGCAACATGTAAATGAACAAAACTGGATTCATATCATACACAAAAATAAACTTGAACATAAGACCTGAAACTGTAAAAGTCCAGGAAGAAAACATAGAGGGTAAGCTTCTTAACATGGGTCTTGGCAATGTATTTCAGCTTTTACAACAAAAGCAAAGGTAACAAAAGCACAAATAAACAAGTGAGACTACATCAAATTAGAAAGCTTCCACAAAACAAAGGAGACAATCAACAAAATGAAAAGGCAGCTTACAGAATGGGAAGAAATAGTTGCAAACTATTTTCCCCAACTTTTGGGGAAAATCTTAATACAGACGTTTGGGTCTGGAGTGCAGTACTTGTGAAAAATAAAACTAAAATATGATACTACCTGACTTAAGGTGGGATTGGAATTGGCAAGGATCTCTCCATGACAGGCCAACTGAGCCTTACCTGTTGGGTCACAGAAAAGTACATTTTGTGTTATGACCCATTATCTTAGGATTCTGACCATGGTTTTACAGAGGAAAATGTTATAGACACAGGAGTATGTTGGTTACTTCTTACAGCCATTAAGATGTAATACTGAAAAAAAAGTTTTTGTTCAACTTGGCTTCTTGAAATAAAAAAGATTGTATCTTTGTAAGGAGAGGACTTTTCTGAATATAACCTGTGATCCAAGACTAATGAGATACAAGAAAGCATGGGCTGTGCCACTTTGCTGGAGGAAGTTTTCTATCCTTTGCTAAAGGTATTAGGCAAACTTGGAAAGAGTCTAAAATAACCAGAGGAATGGAGCCCTTTAGCGCCCCATCCAGACCCCTCTTGTGTGCTTTCGTTTGACATCCTGTTCCTGATGTCACTCATCATAAAGAAAAATCAAAAAGGACACAACCTGAGGATCAAATTAGTTATCTGTAAAGGTGTAGAACAGAAGCCCATAAAATAAGGAATGGTATAACTGTGGTAAAGCTCTCAGAGCTGAGGATAATGAGGAATGATCTCCAAGGCCCATGTCCTTATTCAAAGGAAAAAAATCTTCATAATAAATAAAATACTGAAATTGGTACTAGTTAAGAGAGTCCTTGAAACTGAAATGAAAGAGCAGCTAAGTGTATTAAGATAACTGTATTCCCCCAAATTTCCCAAAGTGCTGGTGATTGTTATACTGCTAAAGTAATTTCTGAGATGTTGTAAAGCAGACCAACCTGTAATGGAATCTTAAGACCTCTACAAAGTTCCCCCATTGTCCCTAATCTCAGGTATCACTATGGAGAGACATGATAAAAAAAAATGTCTCCCAAACATGATCAGGGTCAGTCAGATTTGCAGTCTAAAAATTCTACTCCACCACCACTGAAGCATCTGTGTCTTTGTCCCATCTTATAGGTTACCATAGATTGATTTGGTGTCTGTTATTTGATGCTTGTCATTTTTTCCCCACATTTTTAAGTATAAACTTTTAAAAACTATTATTTAATTTCCCTTTATCATTGTATATTTGGTTTGTTTAGCCTGAAATTTAAGGATCAGGAGGAAGTACATCAGAGGTTGAGAAATTGGTATCAGCTGGAGATCCTGGAATTTAGGGAGTAATTGCTCCTGACATTGTTTAAAATTGTGTAGCTGGATATGAAATTAGCTATCTCCTATTGAGAAATCTGTTGGCACATTTGCATATTGTACCTTATTATTTTACAATATTAAGAGAGAGAAAGTTTCCAATTGCAAATATGGAAACAAACTTGTGATGTGAGACGTGCATATACATGTATGAATGCCTGTGCCTGGCAGCCAATTTGTGTGTGGAAAAGGGAGAAGGGAGGGGTAGTAGTTAACATAAATTAGCATGCTTGGCACATTCACTGTGATTTTTCCCAGAATCTATATATGAGCAATTCTACACCTCTTGCTTTTTTTTTTTTTTTTTTTTTTTTTTTTTTTTTTAATATAAGTCCCCACCTCTGGTGATATGGTAGATGGTCAATGTTTATTTGAAGATTGAATAAATAAATCTTTGCCCATCACACCTTTGCAACACTGATTTCTCATTTGTAGAATTTCATACCATTCCTCAAATCTTAGTGCAAGGTTTTAATGCTCTGGAAAGACCTCTCTAACTTTCAAAAATAAACATAGTTTCTTGATTCCTTTAGCATCCTCTGTATATCCTTATCAAAAAATGGTTGATTTATGATTAAACCAGTATTTGTATTTGGGTTCCTAGTTAGCCTAAGCTTCTGAAAAGCAAGGTATATATTTACATCTTGTATTTTCAGTCAACACAAAGTCTGGTATAAAAGACACTAAAAAATATCTGTCATGCTATTGGATAAATGTCCACATTTCCCAAGGTGAAGTGTTTGTGTCCTCCAAAGATGATGAAGATATAGAGATATAAAAATAAATAGATCAAAATTAATTATATTGCATTTTTAATAGGTCATACATATGCATTGATCTTAGTGCCAGATTAAGAAATGAATATGTATACATAATAGAGACATATATAGATATATAGATACAGATATAATGCAAGTAACAGTTTAAGAAAAACAAATACAAAAATGCTTAAATATATAGCTCTTTATAGTCATTTTATTGATTTATTTCAAAAATGTAGCTCACATAAATTTACTAGCTTATAGGACTTATTATTTCAATAATGTAATATTATGAGGAAAATATTTGGTAAAATATACAAAAGTTTTTACTAAAATATTAATTAACTTTGTTCTTTCTGAAAGTAAGAGAGTTGAAAAAGTAGAAGCATACAGTTCTAAGAAAAATTTAAAAATATAACAAAATATCACTTAAATACATTTTTCATTCCAGATTACAGATTTAAGGGGGTAAAAATAGGGTTAACTACTGCCTCTGAAGCGTATTTGCAACAAATCATTCCTTTTAGCATGAATAGATTCTGATTAGTTGTGACCCATGTCAACAACACCAATACTCTTAATAATGTTTTTTCTACAAGTGTACTCTCTTTAGTCTTATCTTAGTGTGAAGGTATTAGCTATAAAATATACTTTAGAATTTGATCCATATTTATTGGAAGCAACATATCATTCTCAGGCACATCCGGGTTTGTTGTATTATCAGTTGCCACATTATATATAGGTACTTCTAATATTGAAGGCTTCTTTTATGATAGGACAATTGCAGTGCATTAAATCTGATATACATGCTGATAAAATAAAGAACCAAGTGTATTAAATAATTTATGGAACTAGCCAGGATATACATAAATAAAATACAAAAAGATATTGCATTTCAGGCACTTACTACAAATTGATACTATGTTCTGACAAACATGGCATTCACAAAGATAAGTTACATCATCACATAGTCAACTAAATAAAATATTCCTATTAAATTTGAGACAAAACCTTCAAAATGCATGATTTAGAATTACAAACCCTTAAAATTCTAGTATTATGTATATTCCCTGTAGAATGTAAAGCATTTCTTAGGAAGATTTTATTTTTAAAAATAGTGTGTTCTTATTAAATCGGAGTTGCTATAGCTTAAAATTATTACTTATTACCTTATGAAATAGTTGTTGAACCACTACTATATGAAATGTCCTGTCCTAGATTTTGTAGATATCTTTCCATAGTCCCTTTGTTTTCATGTTAGTAGACAGCCTATTAATATTCATTTTTCAGCATGTGCAAATAATGTTTTGGCATGAATATTCATAAACAATGTTTAATGAGGATATTTAAATATGTATTAGTCACAGTGAATCAGTTACATGTAAAGCTAATGCTATTCAGTGTACTGGCTCATTTTAAAAATATGTTGTAGCTTTCTCAAATTTATTTATATATTGGATTTTTTTAATGTGAAAGTACAGGTGATATCAGTAACTAATATATAGTACTGTAGAAACATGGATGTAACTAAGTAGTTGGATGTTTTAATTTATTACATCCATTTATATAATAACAAAAAGCAAACATACTTTAAAAAAAGTGTACCATAATTCTTTGTCTTTTATTAAACAATAAAACATTCTAAAAATAAATTGTAATACTATATTTATTCCTATATTGAATCGCTCAGTGTTTAATGACCTTCAAAATCTAATGTGACCTGAATTACTCTACTGCATTTATGTATTTAGAGTACAACCTAAGTTATTAAAAACTAATTTCTTCACGTTATTTGCAATGTACTTAATTCCTTTAGGTGTTATTTGCTTGATATTGGTAAGATGTTAACAGAAGCCACCATGGAGAAAACATTGTAAAGATAATAGTAATAATGATAATCCCTTGGACAAACATCAATTCATATTTAGATATTAAATTATGTGTAGAAATATAATATTACAGGTTTAAAATATTATGTCAAATTTGCCAGTCAGAATAAGGATGTAATATTTCTTGATTAATTATTTGATAATAAATCAATAATTTCCTTTCTGGTGAACCATAAATAGTTTTAAAATAATCCATTTTTAATGAAGTTTAGCAACAAACACAATGTAATTAAAATAACAGATGAGCACTAAAAAGGAAATAGCATGAGAAATTTTTCAGTCTCTAAACATTGCTTTTCTCTCTTTTAAACTGGAGTGTTTAAAGAATTTTCAGCTGAGTATAATGATTGTAAGGGAATGATCTTTCTATAATGTAGCACCTGAACAATATATGTAATTAATTAGGCATACTTAAAATCATGTATTTTCATTATATATGTCTTTTCTATATGTAGCATTTTTACTGTAAAATACTGTTAAACGTTACTGGAATTTGAATTTCATTCTTGGTTTCCCTTGTAATCAAAATTCTAATGGGAACCATTTTTCAGTAGCAGCTAGAACAAAGTCCCAAGAGCCTGTTTTACTAAATACTTATTCATAGTCATGAATAATTCAAATTGCTTACTTTATTATGGTTTTATGGAGAACAAGGACATTAAATGACTGATTCTTGAACTTAAAATTCTCATTTGCTTTTGACAATACCAGAATTATTACCTACAGGAAACCTACTTTAGATACTAGCAGACACATATATTCCCCAAATTTCAGAATTTTGCAACTAAATATAAAAATAAGGAGGCTCAGACCAAATTAATAGTCAGTTAAGGTATAGATAGGTATGTCTATCTAATCTGTGTGTTTTTGCGTGTGTGTGTGTGTGAATGTGTGTATGTGTATGTGCATCTTGGGCTTCCTTTATTAAACATATATGTTTGGGGGATTATTTTTAAAATCATAAAAAAATTCTTAATAGGATTCTATAAGTCATGAACAGACCACTAATTTAGTCTCATTGATCTCAATAAATATGTTTGAATCGTTGATGTTCTAAGTACTTTAAAACAATAATAATCCCTCCAGGGTATCACAAAGTCTAAACATTATTTTTGTTTTAAATTTACTTATTTATTTTTGAACAGTTACTTTCATATAAAACCAAATTTTAAACTTAAAATATTATTTATTAATATTATTAATTTGTTGATATAAATATTCATATTGTTAATTTATTGGTAACTTTTTTTAAATTAACTTTTTTTGGAGTACAGTTGTTTTACAATGTTGTGTTAGTTTCTGCTGTATAGCAAAGTAAATCAGCTATATGTATGTATATATCCCCTCTTTTTTGATTTCCTTCCCATTTAGATCACCACAGAGCACTGAGTAGAGTTCCTTGTGCTATACAGTAGGTTCTCATTAGTTATATATTTTATACATAGCAATATATATATATATATATGTCAATCCCATTCTCCCAATTCATCCCACCCCCTCTTCTCCCCACCGGTATCCATATGTCAATTTTCTACATCTGTGTTTCTATTTCTGCTTTGCAAATATGTTCAACTGTATCATTTTCCTAGATTCCACGTATAAGCAATATTATACGATATATGTTTTACTCTTTCTGACATACTTCACTCTGTATGAAAGTCTCTAAGTCTCTAGGTCTATCCATGTCTCAGCAAATTGCACAATTTCATTCTTTTCTGGCTGAGTAATATTCCATTGTATATATGTACCACATCTTCCTTATCCATTCTGCTGTAGATGGACATTTAGGTTGCTTCCAAGTCCAGACTATTGTAAATAGTGTGGCAATGACTATTGGGGTGCATTACCTTTTTTGAATTATGATTCTCTCCAGGTATATGCCCTGGAGTGGGATTGCTCGGTCATATGGTAGTTACTGTTCTCCATAGTGGCAGTATCAATTTACATTCCCACTAACAGTGTAAGAGGGTTCCCTTTTCTCCACACCCTCTCCAGCATTTATTGTTTGTGGATTTTTTGATGATGGCCATTCCGACCAATGTGAGGTGATACCGCATTGTAGTTTTGATTTGCATTTCCCTAATAATTAGTGATGTTGAGCATCTTTTCATGTGTTTGTTGGTCATATGTATGTCTTCTTGGAGAACTGTCTATTTAGGTCTTCTGCCAATTTTTGATTAGATTGTTTGTTTTTTTAATATTGAACTGCATGAGCTGTTTTTTTTATTCTGGAGATTAATCCTTTGTCCATTGATATGTTTGCAAATATTCTGAGGGTTGTCTTTTCGTCTTGCTCATAGCTTCCTTTGTTATGCAAAAGCTTTTAAGTTTCACTAGGTCCCATTCATTTATTTTTGATTTTATTTTCATTACTCTAGGAGGTGGGTCAAAAACGATCTTGCTGTGATTTATGTGAAAGAGTGTTTTTCCTATGCTTTCCTGTAAGAGTTTAATAGTGTCCGGTCTTACATTTAGGTCTTTAATCAATTTTGAGTTTATTTTTGTGTATGGTGTTAGGTAGTGCTCTAATTTCATTCTTTTACATATGGCTGTCTGGTTTTCCCAGCACCATTTATTGAAGAAGCTGTCTTTTCTGCACTGCATATTTTTGCCTCCTTTATCATAGATTAGGTGATGATAGGTGCATGGGTTTATCTCTGGGTTTTCTATCCTGTTCCACCGGTTTATATTTCTATTTTTGTGCCAGTACCATACTGTCTTGATCACTGTAGCTTTGTAATATAGTCTGAAGTCAGGGAGTCTGATTCCTCCAGCTCCATTTTTCTTTCTCAAGATTGTTTTGGTTATTTGGGTTCTATTGTGTTTCCATACGAATTGTAAATTTTTTCATTCTAATTCTTTGAAAAATGCCATTGGTAAAATGATAAGGATTGCATTGAATCTGTACATTGCTTTGGGTAGTATAGTCATTTTCACAATATTGATTCTTCCAATCCAAGAACATGGTATATCTCTCCATCTGTTTGTGTTGTCTTTGATTTCTTTCATCAGTATCTGATAGATTTCTTAGTACAGGTCTTTTGCCTCCTTAGGTAGGTTTATTCCTGGGTATTTTATTCTTTTCATGGCTATGGTAAATGGGATTGTTTCCTTAATTTCTCTTTCTGATATTTTGTTGTTAGTGTATCAGAATATAAGAGATTTCTGTGCATTGATTTTTTATCCTGCAACTTTACCAAATTCATTAATTAGTTCTACTAGTTTTCTGGTGGCATCTTTAGGATTTTCTATGTATAGTATAATGTCATATGCAAACAGTGACAGTTATACTTCTTCTTTTCTGATTTGTATTCCTTTTATTTATTTTTCTTCTCTGAGTGCCATGGCTAGGACTTCCAAAGCTATGTTTAATGATAGTGGTGAGAGTGGACATCCTTCTGTTCTTCCTGACCTTAGAGGAAATGTTTTCAGTTTTTCACCATTACAAATGATGTTTGCTGTAGGCTTTGTCATAAAAGGCCTTTATTACATTGAGGGATGTTCCCTCTATGCCCACTTTCTGGAGAGTTTTTATTGTAAATGAGTGTTGAGTTTTGTCAAAAGCTTTCTCTGCATCTATTGAGATTTTCATATGGTTTTTATTCTTCAATTTATTAATATGGTGTATCACATTGATTGATTTACATATATTAAAGAATCCTTCATCCCTGGGATAAATTCCCCTTGTTCATGGTGTATCATCCTTTAATGTGTTTTTGGATTCTGTTTGTTAGTGTTTCATTGAGGATTTTTGCATCTATGTTCATCAGTGATATTGGCCTGTAATTGTCTTTTTTGTGATATCTTTGTCTAGTTTTGGTATCAAGGTGATGTGCCCTTGTAGAATAACGTAACAAGTGTTCCTCTCTCTGCAATTATTTGGAAGCGTTTGAGAAGGATAGATGTTAGCTATTCTCCAGTTGTTTGATGGAATTCACCTATGAAGCCATCTGGTCCTGGACTTCTTTTGCTGGAAGATTTTTAATCACAGTTTCAATTTCATTAATTGTGATTGTTCTTTAGCCTTGTGGTTAGAAATGATGCTTGATATGATTTTAATTTTCTTAAATTTACCAAGTCTTGATTTGTGACCCAAGATGTGATCTCTCCTGGAGAATGTTCCATATTCACTGGAGAAGAAAGTGTGTTCTGCTGATTTCAGATGGAATGTCCTATAAATATCAATTAAGTCTATCTGGTCTAATGTGTCAGTTAAGGCTTGTGTTTCCTGATTAATTTTCTTTTTGAATGATCTGCCCATTGGTGTGAATGGAGTGTTAAGTTCCCCACTTATAGTGTTAGTATCAATTTCCCCTTTTATGGCTGTTAGCATTTGCCTTATGTATTGAGGTGCTCCTATGTTGGGTGCATTGATATTTACAATTGTTGCATCTTCTTCTTGGATTGATCCCTTAATCATCATGTAGTGTCCTTCCTTGTCTCTTGTAATAGTCTTTATTTTAAAGTCCATTTTGTCTGATATGAGTATTGCTACTCCAGCTTTCTTTTGATTTTCATTTGCATGGAATATATTTTTCCATCCCTTCACTTTCAGTCTGTATGTGTCCCTAAGTCTGAAATGGGTCTATTGTAGACAGCATATGTACGGGTATTGTTTTTTATCTATTCAGCCAGCCTGTGTCTTTTGGTTGGAGCATTTAATCCATTCATATTTAAGGTAATTATTGATATGTATGTTCCTATTACCATTTTCTTAATTGTTTTCAGTTTGTTTTCGCAGGTCTTTTTCTGGTCTTGTATTTCTCACTTTAAGAAGTTCCTTTAGCATTTGTTGTAGAGCTGGTGTGGTGGTGCTGAATTCTCGAGTAGTCTTTGTTGTAAGTTTTTCCCTTTCATCACTTTAAATATACTATGGTACTCCCTTCGGGACTGCAGAGTTTCTGCTGAAAAATCAGCTGAAAACCTTATGGGGATTCCTTTGTATATTATATTTTTCTTTTCCCTTGCTGGTTTTAATACTTTTTCTTTGTATTTAATTTTTGTTAGCTTGAATAATATGTGTCTTGGTGTGTTTCTCCTTGGGTTTATCCTGTATAGGACTCTCTGTCCTTCCTGGAATTGGGTGACAATTTCATTTCCCATGTTAGGGAAGTTTTCAACTATAATCTCTTCAAATATTTTCTCAGACCCTTTCTCTTTTTCTTCTTTTTTGACTCCTATAATTCAAATGTTGGTGCTTTGAATATTGTCCCAGAAGTCTCTGAGACTGTCCTCATTTCTTTGCATCCTGTTATTTTCTTTTTATTCTGCTCTGTGGCAGTTATTTCCACCATTCTATCTTCCAGCTCACTTATCTGTTCTTCTGCCTTAGTTATTCTGCTATTGATTCCTTCTAGTGTATTTTTCACTTCAGTTATTGTGTTGTTCATCACTACTTTTTGTTCTTTAGGTCCTTGTCAAATATTTATTTTGTCTCTATTCTATTTCTGTGTCTCCATTCTATTTTCAAGATCTTGGATCATCTTAAGAATCATTACTCTGAATTCTTTTTCAGGTATATTGCCTATTTTCTCTTCATTTATTTGGTCTTATGGATTTTTACCTTGCTCCTTCATCTGTAACATATTTTTCTGTCATCTCATTTTGTCTGACTTACTGTGTTTGTGGTCTCCTTTCTGTATGCTGCAGGGTCATTGTTTCTCTTGCTTCTTCTGTATTTGCCCCCTCATTGATGAGGCTGTTACAGGGGCTTTTGGAGGATTCTTTGTGGGAGGGTCTTGTGTCTGTGCTCTGGTGGGTGGAGCTGAGTCTTGTGTCCCTGATGGGCTGGACCATGTCAGGTGATGTTTTCGGGGGTGTCTGTGGGCATAGTATGACTTTAGGCATCCTGTCTGCTGATGGGTGAGGCTGTGTTCCTGTTTTGCTAGTTGTTTGGTGTGGGGCATCCAGCAGTGGAGCCTGTAGGCATTTGGGTGGAGCTAGGACTTTGTGTTGAGACGGAGACCTCTGGGAGTGCTCATGCTGATTAATATTCCCTGGGGCCAGGAATTCTCTGGCATTCTAGCGTCTTGGACACAGCACTCCTACCCTAGAGGCTCAGGCATGACACTTGGCCAGGGAACAAAGACCATGCCAGCTGCATGGTGGAGCCAGAAAAAGAAAAGAATAAAATACAACAAAGAAAACAAACAAAATCCAAGATAAATGATAAAAGCAAGACCAAACAAAAAAAGAAAAGAAGCAGAAAAAAAAAAAACAAAAACTAACAATAAAAACAGAAATAACAAAAATAAAAAAAAACAAAACACAAGAAAAAGAGAAATCAAACTAAAAAAAACAAAGAAAACATTAAACAAATAAACCAAAATGATCAAGACATAAAACAACAAAACAAACAAAAAAGACAAAATGAAAAACAAGAAAAAAACACAAAACAGGTAAAAATTGAAAAATAAAAAAATATTAAAAAATTAGGAAACAAAAAAGAAAAAAATAATTAAAAAGAAAAAATAACAAAACAACAACAGAACATAATGAAACAAAAAATGAAAAGAAAAAAATAGTAATAATATTTTCCTGAGACCTCCACTCTCAGTGTCCTTGTTCCTCCAGTGAGCCATAGCCAACTCTTGCCTCCCCAGGAGGCCCTCCACTAACACTAGGTACTTCTCTGGACTTGCTGTGGGCACTGTTGGACCAGCTCAGACCCTGACCTGACCCAACTTCCACATGTACTTGCCCCCAAAGTCCACAGCTGCCAAATTTAGACTGTTCTCAGTTGTTGATAGTACTTATTGCCCATTCAGATATTCCACAGATACAAGATTTACCAAGCAGATCATGTGGATTTAACCTGTGTCTTGTTCAGCTGCACAGAGAGATTTCTGTTTCTCTTTCTTAATCACATAGTCTCTGAGCTCAGCTTTGATTTTGGTCCCACCTCTATGTATGGGCCACACTCAGGTGTCTGTTCCCTGCCCAGGCAAGAAGGGCAGAAGCAGTGACTGATTGCAGCTCTCAGACTGTTTGGAGCAATTATTCGCTCAGGCTGAGGATGGATAAGGTGGCCGCAGCTTTGGTGTGTGTGAAGTGCCTGCAGCAACAGAGACCAACAGGAGGATGTAACAGACTGGGACACACTCACTCTGGTGTGAGTCCCTCCAAGTGACCACAGAAGCAGGGGCCATTGGGTGAGGAAGGCGCTTGCAGTGGCAGCCCTGCCCCTTGCACACCACTCAACAGTGGTGTCGCATTTCCAAGGCAGACCACACTTCCTGTAGGAGCATTCCTGGCCATGGAGCCCCTCACTCCCATTCCCTCAGGTTTTCTCTGTGCAGCCAACACTGGTCCTCTCCCCAGATCCACTCTCCTGACCACAAGCTTTAGCACTCAACCCCCTTCAGCACTGGTGGCTTCCTGTCTCAGGCTGGGTTGCCCAGGACTGATTCCAGAGGAAGCTTTGACAGTGGTGGTGCTCAGGACTCTGGAGACTGTGCAGGTGGAGGAGGCTTTGGCTTGAAGGGGCGGGCCTTTATTAGTAACTTTTTAAATTTAAAAGTCACCTTCCATATCTGTCCTCCAGATACCTACTGATCTTGCCAAGAAGCAATCAATATAATTAGAAATGAATACCAGATCTTGAATCAAATGAACTCATATGGAATGGGATAGAAATCACCATATTATGTCCAAAATTAAAATAGTAACTAACTTTTGCTGTTTTGTTCCGTGGACCAATCATTGTATGAAGTACATTAATAAGTCATTTCTCACTCATTTCTCAAAAACAATTCTATGTGGTAAATATTTTCTTTAATTTCAACCCACAGCTGAGGAAACTAAGGTCATGAGAGTGTCTAATCAATTTTCTTATTACACTGGCCATTTGGTAAAAAGTGACAAGTTGGTGTGTTCACCTACTCAGCACCACTCCAGACACCATGTTCTTAAACCATTGTGATATACTCCCTCCCTTAGGGTATAATGGTTAAAAGCAAGACCTTCAAATGTAATAAGTGTTAAAGTTGTACTCTTTGTAAACAATTTATGTATTGTGCATGCATTTGGATGTGCTGAAGAAAATAATTTAGAAAAGAAATTAGACTTATAAAGGTAACCAAAATATAATAGGAAGTTAGAAAATAGTGCCAAGACCTAAATAACAGGCTGGGATTTGGAATATATAACTCTTATAATTCTGCCTCTCAGTGATCTACTCACATGAATAAACATTGAACACATAAGTTTTTAAAAGATACTAATACAGGAATACCTTGTTTTATTGTGCTTTGCTTTATTGCAGATATTGAGTTTTTTACAAATTGAAGGTGTGTGGCAACCTGGCATCAAGCAAGTCTATTGGTGCCATTTTTCTAACAGCATTTGTTCAATTGGTTCCTCTACATCACATTTTTGATAATTCTCACAATATTTCAAAACTTTCATTATTATTATATGTTATGGTGATCTGAGATCAGTGATCTTTGATGTCACTATTGCAATTATTTTGGGGTGCCAAGAACAACACCCATATAAAGTGATGAGATTAGTAGATAGATGTTGTGTGATTTGACTGCTCCAACAATTGTGCATCCCCCCACCTCTCCCCTTCTCCAGAGGTCTCCCTAGTCCCTGAGACACAACATTATTGAAATTAGGCCAATTAATAACCCTACAAAGGCCTCTAAGTGTTTCAGTGTAAGAAAGAGTCATATGTCTTTCACTTTAAATCCAAAGCTGGAAAAGATCAAACTTAGCGAGAAAAGCATGTCTAAAACTGAGATGTGTTGAAAGCTGGGCTTCTTGTGCCAAACTCCCAAGTTGTGAACGTTAAGAAAGGTTCTTGAAGGAAATTTAAAGTGCTACTCCAGTGAACACATTAATGATAAGAAAACAAAACAGACTTATTGCTGGTATGGAGAAAGTTTTATTGGTCTGGGTAGAAGATCAAATCAGCCACAGCATTCCCTTAAGCCAAAGCCTAATCTAAAGCAAGACCCTAACTCTCTTCAATTCTGTGAAGGCTGAGGGAGGTGAGGTAGGTGCAGAAGGAAAATTTGAAGCTAGCAGAGGTTGGGTCATGAGCTTGAAGGAAAGAAGTCCTCTCCATAACATAAAAGTGCAAGAGGAAGCAGAAAATCCTGATGTAGAAGTTGCAGCAAGTTATCCAGAAGATTTAGCTAAGGTGATTAATGAAGGTGGCTGCACTGAACAACAGATTTTCAATGTAGGTAAAGTAGCCTTATATCAGAAGAAGATAACATTCAGAACTTTCATAGCTGGAGAAGAGAAGTCAATGCCTGGCTTTAAAGGACAAGCTGATTATCTTGTTGGGAGTTAATGTGGCTGGGGACTTAAAGGTGAAGTCATTTACCATTCTGAAAATCTTAGGGTCCTTTAGAATTATGCTAATTCTACTCTGTCTGTGCTCTATAAATGGAACAACAAAGCCTGGATGAAAACACATCAATTAACAGCATAACTTACTGACTATTTGAAGCCCACTGTTGAGATTTTTGCTCAGAAAAAGATTCCTTTCATAATATTTCTGCTCTCTGACAATGCACCTGGTCACCCAAGAGCTCTGATGGGGACAAACAATGAGATTCATGTTGTTTTTATGCCTGCTAACACAACATCCATTCTGCAGCCTATGGATCGAGGAATAATTTCTACTTTCAAGTCTTACTTAAGAAATATATTTTGTAAGGTTATAGCTGTCCTAGATGGTGAGTCATCTGATGGATCTGGGCAAAGTAAATTGAAAACCTCTGAAAAGGATTCACCTTTCTAGATGCATGAAGAACATTCATAATTCATCAGAAGAGGTCAAAATATCAACATTAACAGGTGTTTGGAAGAAGCTGACTCCAACACTCATGGGTGACTTGATGGGTTTAAGACTTCCGTGAAGGAAGTAACTACAGATTTTGTAGAAATAGCAAGAGAACTAGAATTAAAAGTGGAGACCAAAGATGTGACTGAATTGTTGCAATGTCATGATAAAACTTTCATGGTTGAGGAACTGCTTTTTATGGATGGTAAAAAGTGGTTTATTGAGATTGAATATACCACTGCTGAAAATGCTGTCAAGATTGTTGAAACAACAACAAATCATTTAGAATATTGCATAAACTTAGCTGATAAAGCAGCATCAGTGTTTGAGAAATTGACTCCAATTTCAAAAGAAGTTCTGCCATGGTAAAATGCTATCAAAAAGCATTGCATGCTACAGAGAAATTGCTTGTGAAAGTAAGAGTCAATCTAAGTGGCAAACTTTGTTGCTGTTTTATTTTAAGAAATTGCAACTGCCAACCCAACCTTCAGCAACCACTGCCATTAACATATGGACACGATTTTCACTAACAAAATGACTACAACTTTTTGAAGACTCAGATGATGGTTAGGGTTTTTCAGCAATAAAATATTTTAAAATTAAGGTATGTACATTTTTTAGACATAAAATGATTACACACTTAATAGACTGCAATATAATGTAAATGTAAATTTTATATGCAATGGAAAAAATTGTGTGACTTTTTTATTGCAATGCTTGCTTTGCTACAGTGTTGTGGAACAGAATTCACAATAACTGCAAGGTGTGTCTTTATAGATATATGCTCAGGAGTGTCAAGACAGCCAACAAAACTTGCATATTTGCAATGTGCTCATGATAGTCTTCAAGAACAGATATTCATAGAGCATAATAGATGAATAGAACATATCTTTTTACTATGTCTATAAAGTATAATAATATGAAAACACTTTAAATATAGTACTTTCACTATTTATAATAGAATGATATCATTAAATTAGTTAAATATTATTTAATAATTTAACATGCTTATATATAATTGAAAAAGATTACCACTTTTGGTGTTGATAGAGAATGAGGGATTGGACTTTCCACCCCATTATAAACAACCAGAAAACCAGATAAAATAAATTGGACAGCTTTTTTCAGACAGTGGAAACAGTGACAACTGGTTGGTTTTCACTAAATGAAGGGAAATAAATGAAGTAATTTTCATAATAGTCCTGGGCTTTTGCTTAGAGATTCTTTTGGAACCATGATAAGACACCTAAGCATAGTACAGAACTCAAGCAGAGCACAATGTCTTTCTAAATTGAGATACACAAGTTTGAAGAAGTGGAGATGGCTGGAATTTGGGGACAGTATGATTGCAAAGAAACCTATGCAGGAAAGATACTAAGTAACCTACATAAGTGGTCCTTTTAAGTGTTTTGATGAATACGAACCCATGGCTACATGGGATAAAACTCCCTGGCTGGATAGCTATAAATTAATTAGTTCCCTTTGAATTTTTGCCAACCAGAGGCAACATTTATTATGACACCTGGGGCATTCAGGAGTGACACCAGTAGCAGTAGTACCAGAAGTATTAGTAGTACTAGTAGTAAACTAGCCTTTGAATAAGGCTACACTAAATACACCTTAACAAAACTTAGAACTGTTAAGAGGTTTAAGGTCATTTTCAAATAACAGAGAGTGAAACAGCATCCAATAGTCTTTAATGAATATAACAATGTTCATTTTCATCAACATAATATTCACAATACATAGAATCTAATCAGAATTTATTATACATTCAAAGACACAGGGATATGTGACATAAAACCACCAGTTAATAGAATCATACTAAATAATGATAGATATGATGGAATTGGCACACAGAACATAGGACAGATATTCTCACTAAGTCAGGTATTTAATGAAAATATAATATAATGAGGAAAAGAATATTAAGGTATCCAATGAATTATTTTGAGATTAAAAATGCCTCCTAAATAAAAACTTCTTTAGATGGATTTAGTAGTGGAGAAGATGCTTCAGAAGGGGAAAAAAACCCCAAAAACTTTAAAACATAATACAAATTATGAAAGATGAAGCATAGAATAAAAGAAGAGAAAAAATGAACAGAATCACAGTTAATTGTGGGAGAATATCAGGTGTTTTCATATCCCTATGCATTAGTTCACTGTTGCCATTACAAATTACCAAAAACTTAGTGGCTTAAAACAACTAAGAAAAGTATTCTTTCATAGTTTTGGATTTCAGAATTCTGAAATCAAGGTATCAGCAAGGTTGGTTCCTTCTGGAGGCTCTGACTTCAATCTCTGTCTCTGTCTTCACATGGCCTTTTCCTTTGTGTGTCTTTGTATTTGCTCCTCTTTTTCCCTTAAATGGATTCCTCTCATTGAATTTGGGAAAGACCCTAAATTTAGTATGACTTCATCTTGAGATCCTTAATTATACTTTCAAGATCCTTATTCCAAATAAGGTCACATTCTAAGGTTCTTGGTAAACATATATTTTGAGGTTTACAATTCAACCCACCACACCATGAAACTGGAGTCTTAAATAAAGGAAGATTGGAGGAAAAGGGAAAATAATATATAAAAAATAATGTACCCTGAAATTTCAAACTTGATAATTTAAAATCCACATAACAAAGCAGCTCAAAAAAAACTAAATACAGAATAAACACACAAAAAATTACACACATGCACATCATAATCATATTGCAGAAATTTTTTAGATCTAATATTGAAGAATAAAAGTTGTGGTAAACATTAGGAAGGAGAGAGAAAAGAAAGAAGTTTCCCTAAATTATATTTTCATGTTATTATTATATAGATCTCATGGTTGTTGCCTCCCCTCTGAGACACATGTACTTTTCAAAAATTAGTAAATAGTGATCAATAAGAACAGCAGGGAATCTATGAAAAATATTATAAAGAGAGAAAATATGGAAAATTTAAAGGGGGAAATATCTTCTATAATTTTGGAGTCTACTGACTTCCAGGAACTTGCCTTCCTTTCTGCTACATGACACAGGTTTACTGGGACAGACTCCGTTAGTTTGGGAGAAGCCAGGTTTGATTCTAGGTGGGTTGTAGATTTAAATAGAAGCAAAACCATGAAAGCTTCTAGATAATAATCTATAAAATGTATTCATTACTTTCTATACAATAACATTTGAAATATATTCATTACTTTAGAGGTAGGCAACATTTTTTCCAAAGGGTCATAAAAGTACTAAATGCTGATTAAAATGTGGAAAATTATATTTTATTTATGGAGTCTCTTGAATATTTTTTATTAACGGACTCTTCAAAAGACTCTAGTAAAAGAAGTTAAAGGCAAGTCATAGCATGGCAAAAGACCATTGTACCTATTTTCTTTAAACTCTCATATCCAGAGAATGTAAGGAACTTTACAAAAAAATAAAACTGAAACGGAAAATTCAGTTTTTAACAATAGAAAAACAATTGAAAAAGCAATTTAAGAAGACTAATGATTAAGTACCCAATACGGTAATGAAGTGTTCAGCCTTATTTGTCATGCAGAAAATGAAATTATTACCATAATACCATACCTTCATAGATTATACTAGCATTTAGTAAAAATAAAAAGTAAAAGAGAGAAGCCATCAAGACTTAGCAATGTTGTGGAGCTGTCAGAATTATTATTCACTGCTGGAGTTGTAAATTCATATAAGTACAGTGGAAAACAATTTGACAGGGTTTGCATATTGAAAATAAGCATATTCTATGAATCCTTAATGCCCATACAAGATGTATAATACACAGAAATGTAATCATAAGTTCATCCAAATACATGGATAAGAATGTTCACATGATGTTCCTAGTATTAGCTCCACACAGGGAACAACAAAAAGTAGAAATGACACCAATCAATCATAAAATTATTGACAATGGTTGATACAATTGTTAATTGTATCAAATTCTGATATTCATGCAATGGAATACCATATCAATGAAAAGAATGAACTATATTATTCCATGCACCAGTATGAATGAATATCACAAGAATAATATTGAGCAAATGAAGGCAAGCAGAAAAGAAAGCATATTATATGATTCTATGTGTACAGAGTCCAAAAATAGATAAAAATATTCTATGATAATGAAAGTCAGAATAACGGTAGACTTTGGAGAAAAGGAGTGTTAGCTGGGAGGAGCACAAGGAGAACTTCAAAGGCGTTGTCAGTGTTCTATTTCCAGATAAAAGTGGTGCTTATGCATATGTGTCATTGTGACTATTCATTAAGCTGTATGTTTATGTACTTTTCTCTATGTATATGTGTTTTAATAAAAAGATTTACAAAACTTCATGGACATTAGGAAAAGTTGAATTTAGTTCAGTGTAAGGACACAATATTCATAAAAGTTTCTTTTTATAAGAATTCAGTAAAATAAATGAGCAAATTTTCTATATTAAAGGTATGTAAAATAAAAACCAATAAAGGCGGGAGTAAAATACAGAGCAAATATTAATTATTTAGAAAATATTAAAATAAAAAATTGGTATGATATATGATTTCAAGGGTTTATGTTTTTTAAATAAACTATGACAAAGCTAATGATAAAGTACAAGGGAGATGAAGAAGAAATTGTAAAGGGAGACTCAACACACTGAGGTAAAAGAGAGTAAGATTTAAAATAACATATTATTAATATCAATACAATTGAAATTATTGACTATAAATAATTTTATAAATTGTCAAAATTTGACCCAAGAAGAAATATAAAAACTTAATAAAAAATACTTATGCAGCAAAGGAAAAAAATTCAGAATAAGTCTCTTTGCACTGGCACAGGGCCCAGAAAACATTATCAGACATAATTAATCCTAGATAAAAATGTAGTTAGAGAATAGAAAAAAATAAGATTTTGCCAAATTATCTTGCACAGTTAGAATAAAATGTCAAAACCTAAAAAGAAAACTGAATGATTTATTTAATATAAAATATATAAAATTTCATACTAGAAAATTTAATATAGCAATAGATCACAAATTTTGAATTTCACAGTATGCAAAAAGTGTTCCACCTTCAGAAGTCTGCTGTTAAAATTTATCACATTGTGATGTCAATTGAGAAAAATATAGTTTAAATCTAATAATAGTATATTATGTAAATCTAAAATTAAGTTTTCATAAAAATTTTAATGAATGCAAAATATAATATTGTTTTTTAAGGTGATGAAAAGAGACTCTCTGAAACCAAGCATCAGTGAAGCTCACAATGAAACAGGTCTTCCCATTATAGTATCTTACAAGATACAAATGACTGATAACAGCTCTAATTTTAAAATTTTTGTGGTTTTTAACCAATGCAATAAAGAATGTGAAAGTTCCAAAGTAGGCAATGTTTGTAATCATTTCACTTTTAACAAAAAATAAAATTGAAACTCTGTATAGTTAGGAAGAGAATTTATATAGGAGAGCACAAGGTACATTTAAATGTACATTTGTATTTTCTTATAAACCAGCAATAAGGTGTTATAAAGCATGAAATATTAAAGGGTTCAATTTAATAATAGCAAAAATATAAATCATTATGGAGTAATCATAAAAACAGAGATTTTTTTTTTTAATAAAGAGAATAGCCTGGTCCTTACATGAGAAACCTAACTAAATGTGGGTTTATAAAAGGTTAGTTCTCTTTCCCATCATAATACATATTATAATATCTTAAGCAAAACAATGACATTTTAAAAATAACTTGTTTTATTAATTTTATATACTATAATTAATAAAAATACCAAATGCAATGTTGAATAAAGACTAATAAAACAAATTTTATAAGCAAATATGTATTTTTATGAAGCAAAAATAATTCAGAGTAAACTTCTGAGGGAACTAAACAAAATATTTAAAATATTGATAAATTACAATCAAATATAAAAGTTATTTTTTTGGAAAATGTTTCTCAAAATGATTATATCATTTTTAATTAATTAAAAATTCACAAATGATTTTGAGCTGTTGCTGGAATGACAGCTTTTGACAAAAGTAGTATTGCTCTTTTTCCTTTCTATAGATGTAAATCATAAGAAATTTTCACATATAAGAGACGATTAGATAGATAAAATAGATACATTGGATAAATAGATAACTTTGAATGAATAGACATTTTTTTCAATTCTTTGTTGTACAATCAAGGTATATTTCATAAATTGCATAATGCTCTAACATCTCTCTATTTACTTACGTGCATACATATACACATATGTGTGGAAGTACACCCCCTGCCCACACACACACATCTTTTTGATGAAAATTTGATTAATTCCTTCTTAAAAATTGAGAAATTAGAGGGGTACTGGAAAGCATTTTGGATTGTAAAAGGATTTGATATTTAGTCATTAGAGACTTTCACTTTATTTCTGGGAAGTGTGTCAGAAATCTTTATTAAGATTTAACAGATGACAGCTAATACCACCTGTTTCTATCTCTTTCTATTTAACTTACAGGCTTGCTTTTAACCTGATTTAATTATAGCACATTGGGAAATAACAACATTGTTTATTTTATTAGTCCTTTGCCAATGCAATATTTTAATAAATATTTTATCTTACCATGTGCTTTTAAGCACATTACCTCAAAATTTTGGAAGGACATTTGATTTATGGAAATAATTTTGTCTATTTTGTACAGTTAGCATAATAATCAAATTATCAATAATTTTTCATGTTTATTCAGAAAAAAATTAATTTTGATATATTAATTAGTACATAGATTGATCCCTTTAAGAAAAAAACTTCATCGATATAAATTACATCATGAACTTTATACAAAACATTATTTGAATAAATAAACTCAGGGTTTAGTCATTATAGATCTAAATACCACTTTACCTATTTTTGTAATGTTCTAAAAAGAAGATAAAACTGCAATATTTCATTCCCATTATGATTTTCTAATAGCACAAGGTAATATGTAGTTAAAATTACAAGTTATTTATGAAGTAAGGATATACCAATAGGTTTAAATCCCCTGGTTTATGTGTATATATATATATATATATATATATATATATATATATATATATATATATATATATGGGGTGTGTGTCTGTGTGTGTGTGTGTGTGTGTGTGTGTGTGTGTAAATGAAGGCATAGATTTGGGGAATAAATACATAAGGAACAAGTAAAATTATACAAATAAATTCCATATGCATATATAAATATACATATACAAATATGTGTGTGGGTGAGTATAAAATTTTCCATTGATTCCAAATATCTAAGAAAATGTTTAAAAGTGAATGGGTGGAAGAGTAAGACATGGAGATCACCTTCCTCCCCACAAATACATCAGAAATACATCTACATGTGGAACTGTTCCTGTAGAACACCTACTGAATGCTGGCAGAAGACCTCAGACCTCCCAAAAGGCAAGAAACTCCCCACGTACCTGGGTAGGGTAAAAGAAAAAACAGAGACAAAAGAATAGGGACAGGACCCGCACCAGTGGGAGGGAACTGTGAAGGAGGAAAGGTTTCCCATACTAGGAAGGCCCTTTGCAGGCAGAGACTGCGGGTGGCGGAGGTGGGAAGCTTCTGAGCCATGGAGGAGAGCACAGCAAGAGGAGTGTGGAGGGAAAAGTGGAGAGATTCCTGCACAGAGGATCAGTGCCGACCAGCACTCACCAGCCTGAGAGGCTTGTCTGCTCACCCGCCGGGGGAGGGGTGGGGGCTGGAAGCTGAGGCTCGGGCTTCAGAGGTCTGAGCCCAGGGAGAAGACTGGGGTTGGCTGCGTGAACACAGCCTCAAGGGAGCTAGTGCACCAAAGCTAGCCAGAAGGGAGACCAGAAAAAAGTCTGGAGCTGCAGAAGAGGCAGGAGATTTTTTTCTTTTTTCTTTTTCTTTTTTTTTAACATCTTTATTGGAGTATAATTGTTTTACAATGGTGTGTTAGTTTCTGCTTTATAACAAAGTGAATCAGTTACACATATACATATATTCCCATATCTCTTCCCTCTTGTGTCTCCCTCCCTCCCACCCTCCCTATCCCACCACTCTAGGTGGTCACAAAGAACAGAGCTGATCTCCCTGTGCTATGCAGAAGCTTCACACTAGCTATCTATTTTACTTTTGGTAGTATATATATGTCCATGCCACTCTCTCACTTTGTCACAGCTTACCCTTCCCCCTCCCCATATCCTCAAGTCCATTCTCAAGTAGGTCTGTATCATTTTCCCGTCTTGCCCCTAGATTCTTCATGACATTTTTTTTTTCTTAGATTCAATATAATGTGTTAGCATACGGTATTTCTTTTTCTCTTTCTGACTTACTTCACTCTGTATGACAGACTCTAGGTCCATCCACCTCACTACAAATAACTCAATTTCATTTATTTTTATGGCTGAGTAATATTCCATTGTATATATGTGCCACATCTTCTTTATCCATTCATCTGTTAATGGACACTTAAGTTGCTTCCATGTCCTGGCTATTGTAAATAGAGTGGCAATGAACATTTTGGTACATGACTCTTTTTGAATTCTGGTTTTCCCAGGGTATATACCTAGTAGTGGGATTGTTGGGTCGTTCGGTAGTTTTATTTTTAGTTTTTTAAAGAACCTCCATACTATTCTCCATAGAGGTTGTATCAATTTACATTCCCACCAACAGTTCAAGACTGTTCCCTTATCTCCACACCCTCTCCAGCATTTATTGTTTCTAGATTTTTTGATGATGGCCATTCTGACTGGTGTAAGATGATATCTCATTGTAGTTTTGATTTGCATTTCTCTAATGATTAATGATGTTGAGCATTCTTTCATGTGTTTGTTGGCAATCTGTGTATCTTCTTTGGAGAAATGTCTATTTAGGTGTTCTGCCCATTTTTGGATTGGATTGTTTGTTTTTTTGTTATTGACCTGCATGAGCTGCTTGTAAATTTCACAGATTAATCCATAGGCATAGAGGGAACTTTCCTCAATATAACAAAGGCCATATATGAAAAACCCACAGCCAACATCCTCCTTAATGGTGAAAAACTGAAACCATTTCCACTAAGATCAGCAACAAGACAAGGTTGCCCACTCTTACCACTATTATGCAACATAGTTTTGGAAGTTTTAGCCACAGCAATCATAGAAGAAAAAGAAATAAAAAGAATCCAAATTGGAAAAGAAGAAGTAAAGCTGTCACTCTTTGCAGATGACATGATACTATACATAGAGAATCCTAAAGATGCTACCAGAAAACTACTAGAGCTAATCAATGAATTTGGTAAAGTAGCAGGATACAAAATTAATGCAAAGAAATCTCTAGCATTCCTATACACTAATGATGAAAAATCTGAAAGAGAAATTAAGAAAACACTCCCTTTTACCTTTGCAACAAAAAGAATAAGATATCTAGGAATAAACCTACCTAAGGAGACAAAAGACCTGTGTGCAGAAAATTATAAGACACTCATGAAAGAAATTAAAGATGATGCAAATCGATAGAGAGAGATATACCATGATCTAGGATTGGAAGAATCAACATTGTGAAATTGATTCTACTACCCAAACAATCTACAGATTTAATGCAATTTCTATCAAACTATGATTTAATGCAATTCCTATCAAACTATTCACAGAATTAGAACAAATATTTTCACAATTTATATGGAAACACAAAAGACCCCGAATAGCCAAAGCAATCTTGAGAATGAAAAGTGGAGCTGCAGGTATCAGACTCCCTGACTTCAAACTTTACTACAAAGCTACAGTAATCAAGACAGTATGGTACTGGCATAGAAACAGAAATATAGATCAATGGAACAGGATAGAAAGCACAGAGATAAACCCACACACATATGGTCATCTTGTCTTTGATAAAGGAGGCAATAATATACAGTGGAGAAAAGACAGCCTGTTCAATAAGTGGTGCTGGGAAAACTGAACAGGTACATGTACAAATATGAAATTAGAACACTCCCTAACACCATACACAAAAATAACCTCAAACTGGATTCAAGACCTGAATGTAAGGCCAGACACTATCAAACTCATAGAGGACAACATAGGTAGAACACTCTATGACATAAATCACAGCAAGATCCTTTTTGACCCACCTCCTAGAGAAATGGAAATAAAAACAAAAATAAACAAATGGGACCTAATGAAACATAAAAGCTTTTGCACAGCAAAGGAAACCATAAACAAGATGAAAAGACAACCCTCTGAATGGGAGAAAATATTTGCAAATGAAGCAAGAGACTTTTTCTTGTCTCTCTGTTTCCTGGTGCATGAGGAAAGGGGATTAAGAGCGCTGCTTAAAGGAGCTCCAGAGATGGGTGCAAGCCATGGCTATCAGCTTGGACCCCAGAGACAGGCATGAGATGCTAAGGCTGCTGCTGCAGCCACCAAGAAGCCTGTGTGCAAGCACAAGTCACTATACACACCTCCCCTCCTGGGAGCCTGTGCAGCCTGCCACTGCCAGGGTCCCGTGAAATGGGCAACTTCCACGGGATAATGCACAGTGTGCCTCAGACTCGTGCAACATAATGGCAGCCTCTGCCACCACAAGCTGACCCCACAATCCGTACCCCTACCTCCCCCATGCCTGAGTGAGCCAGAGCCCCCGAATCAACTGCTCCTTTAACCACATCCTGTCTGAGCAAAGAAGAGACACCCTGAGGTGACCTACACACAGAGGTGAGTCTAAATGCAAAGCTGAACCTGGGAGCTGTGCGAAAAAAGAAGAGAATGGAAAATCTCTCCCAGCTACCTCAGGAGCAGCAGATTAAATCTCCACAATCAACTTGAGGTACACTGCATATGTGGAATACCTGAATAGACAACATATCATCCCAAACTGAGGAGGTGGACTTTGGGAGCAATGATATATGTATATATTTTTTCCCATTTTCTCTTTTTATGAGTGTGAATGTGTATACTTCTGTGTGTGATTTTGTTTGTATAGCTTTGCTTTTACCATTTGTCTGACCTTTTTTTTATTACTTAAAAAATTTATTTTCTTAATGATTATTTTTAATAACTTTATTTTATTTTCTATTTTATTTTATCTTCTTTCTTTCTTTATTTCTTCCTTTCTTCCTTCCTTCCTTTCTTCTTTCTTTCTTTCTTTCTTTCTTTCTTTCTTTCTTTCTTTCTTTCTTTCTTTCTTTCTTTCTTTCTTTTCTCTCTCCCTTTTATTCTGAGGCATGTGGAAGACAAGCTCTTTGTGCTCCAGCCAGGCATCAGGGCTGTGTCACTGCGGTGGAGTGCCAAGTTCAGGACACTGGTCCACCAGAGACCTCCCAGCTCCATGTAATATCAAACGGCAAAAATCTCCCAGAGATCTCCATCTCAATGCCAAGACACAGCTCCACTCAACAACAAGCAAGCTACAGTGCTGTTCACCCTATTCCAAACAACTAGCAACACAGGAACAAAACCCCATCCATTAGCAGAGAGGCTGCCTAAAATCATAACAAGGCCACAGACACCCCAAAACACACTGCCAGACGTGTACCTGCCCAACAGAAAGACAACATCCAGCCTCATCCACCAGAACACAGGCACTAGTCCCCTGCACCAGGAAACCTAAACCACTCACTGAACCAATCTTAGCCACTGAGGACAGACACGAAAAACAATGGGAACAATGAACCTGCAGCCTGTGAAAAGGAGACCCCACAGTAAGTTAAGCAAAATGAGAAGACATAGAAACACACAGCAGATGAAGGAGCAAGGCAAAAACCCACCAGAACTAACAAATGAAGAGGAAATAGGCAGTCTACCTGAAAAAGAATTCAGAATAATGATAGTAAGATGATCCAAACTCTTGGAAATAGAATGGAGAAAATAGAAGAAATTTTAACAAGGACCTAGAAGAACTAAAGAACTAAACAGTGATGAACAACACAATATATGAAATTAAAAATTATCTAGAAGGGATCAATTGCAGAATAAATGAGGCAGAAGAATGAATAAGTTACCTGGAAGAAAAAATAGTGGAAATAACTATGGCAGGGCAGAATAAAGAAAAAAGAATGAAAAGAATTGAGGACAGTCTCAGAGACTTCTGGGATAACATTAAACACAACAACATTCAAATTATAGGAGTCCCAGAAGAAGAAGAGAAAAAGAAAGGGACTGAGAAAATATTTGAAGAGATTATAGTTGAAAACTTCCCTAACATGGGAAAGGAAGTAGTCAATCAAGTCCAGGAAGCAGAGAGATTTCCATACAGGATAAATCCAAGGGGAAACATGCCAAAACACACATTAATCAAGCTATCAAAAATTAAACATGGAGCACAAATATTAAAAGCAGTAAGGGAAAAACAACTAATAACATATAAGGGAATCCCGATAAGGTTAACAGATGATCCTTTCGCAGAAACTCTGCAAGCCAGAAGGGAGTGGCGGGATGTATTTAAAGTGATGAAGTAGAAAAACCTACAACCAAGATTACTCTGCCCAGCAAGGATCTCATTCAGATTTGATGGAGAAATTAAAACCTTTACAGACAAGCAAAAGCTAAGACAATTCAGCACCACTAAACCAACTTTACAAAATATGCTAAAGGAACTTCTCTAGAAAGGAAATACAAGAGAAGGAAAAGACCTACAATAAAAAACCCAAAACAATTAAGAAAATGGTAATAGGAACATACATATTGATAATTACCTTAAATGTAAATGGATTAAATGCTCCAACCAAAAGACATAGATTGGCTGAATGGATACTAAAACAAAACTAGTATATATGCTGTCTACAAGAGTCGAACTTCAGATGTAGGGACACATAAAGACTGAAAGTGAGGGGATGGAAAAACATATTCCATGCAAATGGAAACCAAAAGAAAGCTGGAGTAGCAATTCTCATATGAAACAAAATAGACATTAAAACAAATACTACCATAAGAGATAAAAAAGGGCATTACATAATGATCAAGGGATCAATCCAAGAAGATATAACAATTGTAAATGTTTATGTACCCAACATAGGAGCACCTCAATATATAATACAGATACTAACACCAATAAAAGGGGAAATCAACAGTAACACAATAATAGTAGGGGACTTTAACACCCCACTTTCACCAATGGATAGATCATCCAAAATGAAAATAAACAAGGAAACACAAGTTTTGAATGATACATTAAACAAGATGGACTTAATTGATATTTATAGGACACTCCATCCAAAAACAACAGAATACACATTTTTCTCAAGTGCTCATGGAACATTCTCCAGGATAGATCATATCTTGGGTCACAAATAAAGCCTTAGTCAATATAAGAAAATTAAAATCATATCAAATATCTTTTCTGACCACAGTGCTATGAGACTAGATATCAATTACAGGAAAAAAATCTGTAAGAAATACAGACACATGGCAGCTAAACAACACACTACTTAATAACCAATAACCAAGAAATCACTGAAGAAGTCAAAGAGGAAATCAAAAAATACCTAGAAACAAGTGACAATGAAAACATGATGACACAAAACCTATGGGATGCAGCAAAACCAGTTCTAAGAGGGAAGTTTATAGCAATACAATCCTAACTTAAGAAACATCTCAAATAAACAACCTAATCTTACACCAAAAACAATTAAGGAAAGAAAAACAAAGTTAGCAGAAGGAAAGAAATCATGATGATCAGATCAGAAATAAAAGAAAAAGAAATGAAGGAAACGACAGCAAAAATCAATAAAGCTAAAAGCTGGTTCCTTGAAAAGATAAACAAAATTGATAAACCATTAGCCAGACTTATCAAAAAAAAAAAAAAAGGAGAGGACTCAAAAGAATAGAATTAGAAATGAAAAAGAAGTAACAACTGCCACTGCAGAAATACAAAGTATAATGAGAGATTATTACAAGCAACTATATGCCAATAGAATGGACAACCTGAAAGAAATGGACAAATTCTTAGAAATTCACAACCTTCCGAGACTGAACCAGGAAGAAATAGAAAATATGAACAGACCACTCAAAAGCACTGAAATTGAAACTGTGATTAAAAATCTTCATAAAAAGAAAAGCCAGGACCATATGGTTTCACAGTCGAATTCTATCAAACATTTAGAGAAGAGCTAACACCTATGGTTCTCAATCTCTTCCAAAATATAGCAGAGGGAGGAACACTCCCAAACTTATTCTACGAGGCCACCATCACTCTGATACCAAAACCAGACAAAGATGTCACAAAGAAAGGAAACTACAGGCCAAAATCACTGATGAACATAGATGCAAAAATCCTCAACAAAGTACTAGCAAACAGAATCCAACAGCACATTAAAAGGATCATACACTATGATCAAGTGGGGTTTATCCCAGGAATGCAATGATTCTTCAATATAAACAAATCAATTAATATGATACACCATATTGATGAATTGAAGGAGAAAAAACGTATTATCATCTCAATAGCTGTAGAGAAAGCTTGTGACAAAATTCAACACTGATTTATGATAAGAACCCTCCAGAAAGTAGGCATAGAGGGAACTTTCCTCAACATCATAAAGGCCATATGTGACAAACCCACAGCCAACATCATCCTCAATGGTGAAAAACTGAAACCATTTCCACTAAGATCAGGAAAAAGACAATGTTGCCCACTGTCACCATTGTTATTCAACATACTTTTGGAAGTTTTAGCCACAGCAATCAGAGAAGAAAAAAAAAAAAAAAGGATTCCAAATTGGAAAAGAAGAACTAAAGCTGTCACTGTTTGCAGACGACATGATACTATACGTAGAGAATGCTAAAGATGCTACCAGAAAACCAAGAGCTAATCAATGAATTTGGTAAAGTTTCAGGATACAAAATTAATGCACTGAAATGTCTTGCATTCCTCTACACTAACGATGAAAAATCTGAAAGTGAAAATAAGAAAACACTCCCATTTCCCATTGCAACAAAAATAATAAAATATCTAGGAATGAACCTACCTAAGTAGACAAAAGACCTGTATGCAGAAAATTATAAGACATTCATGAAAGAAATTAAAGGTGGTATAAATAGATGGAGAGATATACCATGTTCTTGGATTGGAAGAATCAACATTGTGTAAATGAATATACTACCCAAAACAATCTACAAATCAATGCAATCCCTATCAAACTACCACTGGCATTTTTCACACAACTAGAACAAAAAAATTCACAATTTGTATGGAAACACAAAAGACCCCGTATAGCCAAAGAAATCTTGAGAAAGAAACATTGAGCTGGAGGAATCAGGCTCCCTGTCTTCAGACTATACTGAAAAGCTATAGTAATCAAGATAGAATGGTATGGTGCTGAAACAGAAATGTAGATCAATGGAACAGGATAGAAAACCCAGATATAAACCCACGCACATATGGTCATCTTATCTTTGACAAAGGAGGCAAGAATATAGAGTGGTGAAAAGATACCCTCTTCAATAAGTAGTGCTGGGAAAACTGTACAGCTATATGTAAAAGAATGAAATTAGGACACTCCCTAAACCATACACAAAAATAAACTCAAAATGGAATAAATACCTAAATCTAAGGCCAGACACCATCAAACTCTTAGAGGAAAACATAGGCAGAACACTCTATGACATAAATCACAGCAAGATCCTTTTCAATCCACCTCCTAGAAAATGGAAATAAAAACAAAAATAAATAAATGGGACCTAATGAATCTTAAAAACTTTTGCACAGTGAAGGAAAGCATAAACAAGACAAAAAGACAACCCTCAGAATGGGAGAATATATTTGCAAATGCAGCAACTGTCAAAGGATTAATCTCCAAAATTTACAAGCAGCTCATGCAGCTCAATATCAAAAAAAACAAACAACCCACTCCAAAAATGGGCAGAAGACCTAAATAGACATTTCTCCAAATAAGATATACAACAAACACATGAAAAAATGCTCAACATAATTAATCATTAGAGAAATGCAAATCAAAACTACAGTGAGATATCTCACACCAGTCAGAATAGCCATCATTAAAATATCTACAAACAATAAATGCTGGAGGGGGTGTGGAGAAAAGGAAACCCTCTTGCACTGTTGGTGGGAATGTAAATTGATACAGCCACTATGGAGAACAGTATGAAGGTTCCTTTAAAAACTAAAAATAGAACTATCATACAACCCAGCAATCCCACTACTGAGCATATACCCTGAGAGAACCATAATTCAAAAAGAGTCATGTATCACAATGTTCATTGTAGTTTTCTTTACAATAGCCAGGACATGGAAACAATCTAAGTGTCCATCAACAGATGAATGGATAAAGAAGATGTGGCACGTATATACAATGGAATATTACTCAGCCATAAAAAGGAATGAAACTGAGTTATTTGTAGTGAGGTGGATGGACCTAGAGTCTGTCATACAGAGTGAAGTAAGTCAGAAAGAGAAAAACAAATATCGTATGCTAATCATATATATGGAAACAAAAAAAATGTCATGAAGAACCTGGGGCAAGATGGGAATAAAGATGCAGACCTTCTAGAGAATGGACGAGTATACGGGGAGGGGGAAGGGGAAGCTGTGACAAAGTGAGAGAATGGCATGGACATATATACACTACCTAACTTAACATAGATAGCTAGTGGGAAGCAGTATCATAGCACAGGGAGATCAGCTTGGCGCTTTGTGACCACCTAGAGGTGTGGGCTAGGGAGGGTGGGAGGGACGGAGATGCCAGAGGGAAGGGATATGGGGACATACGTATATGTATAACTGATTCACTTTGTTATAAAGCAGAAACTAACACACCATTGTAAAGCAATTATACTCCAATAAAGATGTTAAAAAAATAGAAATAAAAGGGTATCGGTGACAAAAAAAATAAAATAATAAAATAATAATAAAATAAAATACATGGCAAACCTAAAAAAAAAGTGAATAGATGATAAGTTTTTCAGAATCTATTTATGTGAATACATCATTTTTAGGCCTAACACTTGATTCAGGACATTTACTTATAGCTTGAAATTACTTGTTCTTAGTGCGTTGAAGACTTTTTTCCATCAGTCTATAGCTTTTGACACACATTATCATAGTTTTGGGACTCTCCATGCCCCCCCCAATCAAAAACAGACTTTTAAAATTTACCTGGTGATTTAACTTTGTCTTATTAGTTACTACACATATATTTATTGACATGATTTTCAGATGTTATTTTCATTTGGATTTTCTGCTTTTACAAACTTTATAGTTTTACTTCATTAAGCCATATTTATGTATGTTATTGCCAAAAATAGTTCTTTTTAAGTGGTTAAAATCTATCATTTCATAATTACAATCTCAGTACTTGCCAGCTGGTCTCATCTTTTCACTTGAGATAAATATGGCATGATTTTTGTGAGCATTCAATTGAAACGTGTGCAAAATGAGCTGCTGTCAACAGTATCAAAAGATATTACTTTTTACATATTTCAATACCTTTGCAAAACCACAATCACTTGATAAATGATATTTGTCACTATAAATCCTTTTAATAAATTACACAGGTGTCCAATCTCAATGAGGGTGATATTTTACCCAACAGAAAAAAAAAAAGTACAGTATTTCCAGGAACATAGAAAAGTCATTATTTATAGTAATATAATCTATTATTTTTATCATTTATGTTTAATTTAGTTACTTAAAAACCAAGTACCGAAATTTGAAAATGTCAAATGGTGTTGACAAACTTTAAAGTCCTTGTCTTTCATTGCTGTAGTTGTGTTTTGTTCTTTCTTAATGTATATAGTTTTGAAGTTTTTCTTAACCTCAAAACACATTTCATGTGTTTATCATTTCAATAAGTAAACTGTTCTGAAATTTTTTTCAATGTGTTATTTTCCCATTTGCAGTATAAGCATAAATATTGTCATTTAGTTCCAAGTTAAAATTTCAAAATACAATTTTTACCTGTAAATAAGATTACCTATTAATGTTTTTACAACACAGGTAATTTGAGTATTCTACTATTCACAAAAATGCATAGTTTTATGACAGAGACTGATTTTTTCTCTCCCTCTTAGATAATCCTATGTTCTTTTGGAGCTGTACAGTGCCCAACTATAATGTAGCATTGGTCATTACCCCTTAAAGCTAAGAAATGTTACTGCATACATCTGGCAAATGTAACTCTAATATCCTGGGTGAGGTTTCAGGTAAAGCATTTAATAAGGGACTGATTTTGTTGCTCTGTGTCCTTGTGGTCTTTGTTTATTTTTATTAATTCCTGCTTGGAATTTTGATATGCTGGATGGATATCCAACTTTTTCTTCTAATTATGAGGACCACCAAGAGGTGTAATGGAAAATTAGAAAGTCCCAAGAATGTGATCACATCTAGTGATAGTACAGGTTTGTCAGAGTCAGAACTTTCTTTCTCTTCTAGAAAAGCAATCTTGGTTATAACCACAATTCTGATGTTTTTCCTTACAAATTATCCACTTTCTTTCCTTTCTGAACCAGGATTAATATTATGTACAGATTTGTAGAAAGATTATTTGCATACCTTTAAAACAAAAAACATAGTCCCAGAACTCTAAAATTATTAAAATACTAGTTTAGAAATGAATGAACAATTCAGTGATACAGACTCAAATGATATTTATTTTTTTGAATTTGGTATATATAGCTTTTAGTATACTAAAATTGTGGCACAGAGTTAGTAAGATAAGTCTGAAGTAGTAATAAGTGATGCTGAGATAAACAGTCAGTGCTTGGGAATAAAGTTTGGACTTTAAAATTAATCTCAAGCCATACAGAGAAAATAATTACAGATGAATTAAAATTTTGAATAAAATGGAGAAGTAAAATTGTAGCAGAAAACACAATCGATTTTTTTTTTTATGGAACAGATATTTCTTTTTCTTTTTAGTGGAAAAAATAAAAATAGGATATCATGAAACAAATGACTAATATGCTAATATTAAACCTTAAAAGATTTCATGTAAAATAAATCCACACTAACAATGTTAAAAGGAAAAAGAAGCGATAGACAAGATACTTGCAAT
This sequence comes from Stenella coeruleoalba, assembly GCF_951394435.1. Lineage (NCBI taxonomy): Eukaryota > Metazoa > Chordata > Mammalia > Artiodactyla > Delphinidae > Stenella > Stenella coeruleoalba. Next base: position 36,446,911 of record NC_137164.1, on the reverse strand, counting down.
ATAAATGGACTGCTAACCTTGGATAACTTAAATATAACAGCCACTAACAATTCAGTAAAGTTAAAAATATCTTGAGAGAGATAAAGCATATATATATATAAATCTCCAGCAAATGCATAAAATGGTGAACCTTATGCCTAATTATAGAATTTGTATTTGTGTTCCTTATTTTTTAACACTTCTATAACACTTTTATATTCACTATACTGTTATTCTGAATTATGTGAGGATTACTCAATTTAACTTCTATTCCACTGATTCAGGTTTCTCAATGTTATAATTACTCTTCTCCACTTCCATGACCATTTTTAGCTCAATAATAGTCATCTTTATCTACTTGAATGATTCCTGTGCGAGAATACTTCTATTCTAATTTCATAGATGCACTCTTGTTGAAAACTAAAATTAGACATTTTCTTTTTTTAAAAAAAATCTCTATTTATTAGCTGACATTTTATTATTATTATAGATTGGTACAAATATTATTATTTCAGTCACAGTAAGTCACAAATTAATTTACAATTTTATCTATTTGTTCATATTTTTAGAAGGCTATCTACACTTCTTTGGTAGTAGAATGGAAAATGGATTCTCTCAGATATCCTACATGTCTCCAAATATTTCAGGTCCAGATAAAAAGGAAAATATACCTTTAGGTTTAATATCATTTAAATTTTCAGATAGAGATATCTACCCACACACTAAGGAGAAATATAGGGCTTTAGGCAATCATGCAGCATGAATTTTCACAGCTATTTCTACCAACATCCCCATCACACCCTTTATTATGTTGATAACTAATAGTACTATAAATGCTTCTACAGTAATGACAAAAATATCATGTAGTAAACACTTATTATAGAGAAATTCTTCTTAGTACCTTTCAAGAATAAACACTTTAATTCTCCCAACTCAGTGGTCTCAACACTGCTTGTTAGAATCTTCCAGGGAGAATACCATTGCCTCCGCTCTCTCTTAGACAATTAAATAAGAATACCTGGGGAGCAGCATTTAAAAAAAAAAATGATTCCAATACACAACTGTGATTAATATCCTCTTGAAAAAGTACTATTATTCTCATTTTATGCTTCAAGTTTCTAAGGTCAAAGGAGGATCCTAAAGGGCGTGACTGATTTGCACAAGATAATCTCATTTGTAAGCAGGAGAGCAGCCCTTACATTCCTCTTTGGCTCTGCAATTAGACTCTTAGCCACTAGATTGTTTCAATTTGTGTGTTTTGCAGGAAAAACGATTAAATTCTATTGGTTTCTGGATTCGTGGTATGGTGTGGTCATCTGTGCTCTGATTTAGGTGTAAATACCAAATTTAGTTCTGCACTATGTTACCTTCGCTAAAGGCTCTTGCTACTTGATCAGTCCAGGCTGATCATGGACTCAACCTTCACCTTCCATATAATGTGTATATTAGTAATATTGAGAATAAAACCATCATTTAAAATCTAAAATAAAAGCTGAATTGTAGTCCTCCTTTTATTACATAAGGGAGAGTTAGCCTATGCATGTATCTTTTCACTAAGTGAAGCCAACTCCTGATCTTATATTGAATTTTTGGAACACATTCCTTTTGCAATTCTATTAGTTACAGAGCCATGGAGACAAGAGTTGATGTCAGCCTTGGAAACTGGTATACTGGCACGAGTCTTCTGCCAACTGGCTAGTTTTCAAGAAGGGGGGCTGCTACTGATTTGTTGGCTTTTATCTCTGTGTATAAAGTCAGTTGTCATTAGTTGTTTAGACAGGTTTTAAACTGGTTCTGCTGTTGACTCGTGACCATGGCAATAAAATGGTCAGCATTTTCTTAAGTGAGGTACCATTATGTTCTCAGTAAAATTCACCTAGGATGTCTTTTTCAGTATCTAAAAGGATGGTAATAGTTTTCCACAGAGGCAATCATACAGGCCAAATCCATACCGTATTTGGGGAAATTCTTTCCTTTACAAGGATGATGCTGTTTATCAGTTTCTTAAGACTTCACAATAAGCTTTTAAACATTTGGTGACTTATGTTTGGGCTTAAGTTTGAAGTCAAACACCTTCATTAAGATGCTAGCTCCACCACTTACTGGATAGGAATCAAGTTGGAAATCCAATAATATAATAATATCTGAGTATATGATATCTGAGTATATGTATAAATAATATCTGAGTATATGTATAAAATCATCTATAAAATGGGGATAATAATGCCAAACTCATAATCCTATTGTGATTATTAAATCAAATGACATATTGGTAAAATAGCTAGAAATATGTTGTGATAGTTTTTTGTTTTTGGTTTGATTTTGAAAATACTGTGTCCTAATTTATAATTTTAAACACACCTCAAAGTCAGCAACAATTTCAAATTTAAAGTTTTTATATAAATGCTATTTGTTTTTCTTTTCTTTATTAAATATCCATCAGCATTTTTAATAGTTATTTTGAAACAGCTGCATTTTATGCTTAATATGCAGTAAGAAGACTATAAACCAGAAGCACATTGAATAGAATCACTCATTAATTGAATATTTATTGAGTAGCATAGCTAAAATTACCCCTAAAGAGCATAAATTTTTGATAGTAATAAATATAAATGATCTTCATCAGAATATAAATCTGAAAAGTATTAGTGGTGTAGTAATAAAAGGAATAAATAGGAACAATGTCTGGGGTCGGTTCTTGAGAATTCACCATCTCAGTCACTACTCTTAACTCAATTTACATGTAGCAAAACTGAAATGCAGGTATATTATAGAATTTGCCCAATATCTTATGGTTACAAAGGAATGGAACCCAGCATTAAAGGTAGCTCTAAATTGTCTGGCTATAAATTATATATTTTTGCCCACTCCTGAGATTTTTAGGTTTTTCCCTGTGATTTGTTCTTAGCTGGGTTATTCTCATTACAAATTGGGCCAATATGTATCTTTATTACCTTGGAGACACCCTGATCTTTCATGTCTATATGACAACATCTTGATAATATTAGGTTATTACCTGGATTTGGATCACATAATCTCAAGTGTATGGATTTAAGATTCATTATTCACCCTCCTGGAGAAGAATAAATTCAAAATGGGAAATTTGGAAAAAGGAGCTATTTATTTTTGAGCCAGAGAACCTTCTGCCCCAAACCTCCTCTTTGAATAAAGCACAACCTCACCCTGGAAATCACATCACCATTTGTTTCTTTAAACATCGAAGTAGTATCTGAAGACTTCTGGAAAACCTTCTCACCTCCAGGTTAGAAATAAGATTGCTGTTGTATTATCTTCCCCAAATTACTCAAGCAGTACATTTATTTTTTCCTATCCTGTAAAGGACAGTGCAACATCAGCATTCTTCTGCTTAGTGTCTATGTATGGATCAACACCTTACGGAGTGTTTAGAGGGGGGTGAAAATTAGTGTTTATGAACTTTTATGTGTTGAAGGCATGTATGGGTGTTTGATTTCGATGTGTGAACGTGCCTGCATTATTTGAAAAACTGCATTGCACTATGATTATTTCAGCAGTTGATATATCTAAGTTATATTGCATTATTGACATCCAACATTGAAATGATCTGTGAAATTTAATAAATATGGAAAAGAATTTATCCTGAGGAGATTCAGGATGGAGAAAAATGGGATACTAACCTTAGATGGTAGAGGTGCATATCAAAGGAATGATTTCAATGAGCCCAGGCTCTAGCATATACAGAAAAGTGCTAAATACATTAACTTGAGATGTCTGGTTTTCTTTAATTGAGTAATCTTTTGATATTCTGACTACCTGTTGTTTGTTGCAAAATTCCTATATATCCTGGTTCCTCCCTTACCTCTATGGAGTAAGAGGTAAGGAGTAAGGGAGCTCGGAGTAATAGTCCCTCAGAGCTATTTGAGAGGCTGTCTTCCAGGCTTAAGTTCTCAGAAATTCTGCCAAATGAAACATAATTCTCAACTTTTAGGTTGTCTATATTTTTTCTTGACAGCAGCAATATTCACATTCATATATCCACCTAAATATCATTCTTTCACTCAGGGCTTCCACGCGCACACAATCCTTCCACCCTATTTTAATATCCAGCATAGTACGTATGAGTTTAAAAGTATGTTTTTTTAAAGTGTATTTAAATGTTAGTTTTACAAGAAAAGTGACTTTGTTTCTGTCTTTCTCTCTTTAGCTATATTTACTCTTTGTTTTAGAAGAGTGCATATTAAGTAGTAGACATTATGTAAATGTTTGTGTATCAGGAAAAGCAGAGGAAATACATGTATGACAATACAAATATGAAGAAGCACAGTTTCACGACAAAACAGAAAGTGGTTCCTCTTTTTGGTGACCTTGGCCTTGGATATAAGGGTTGCTTTGTTTGTAATGGGGAAGAAGACTGATACATGTTCATCAATACCAGTAGACTTGGGAGTTCTCTTACGGGAGGTTGCTATCTTCTATTTTCTCATGGTTTATAAGAGGTAAAAAATATTTACTCTGAGTAGCATGTAGTTCATGTATCATATGGCATAATACAGAGCAATGCTCAAAAAGTAATCAATTATTGCATTAAGTAATTCTTAGGTGAATAATTCATCAAATAATCATTTGATCTCATGGAATATGTCTTTTATTGATGAACTCTAAACAAGGTATTATCATTCTTTTCTTCAGGAAATATTTCTCCCCAACATACATTCTCTGTGTTAAGTCAAGTGGCTCCACTTCATACCCTTTCAGATCTTTCATTCTCCTTCAGCCTCCGCCATGTTTCATTTATGATTATAGCTGCACACTTATTATAGCTGCACATCTCCTGGAGACCACAACTGGTTCTTGAGCATAAAGAAATACTGGTGAAATTGGTATATAATTTTTTCTAGATATCTCAAATTCTTAGTAAGGTGGAGAGGGTAGGTGTGCATAAATCATTTGAAAACCTTCAGTTACATGAGAAATAGTTTAATGTTTATATGTTCCTAGAACTGAATACAAACATGAATAAAGCATGATCTTTTGTTCTCAAGAAGGTAAATTATTTCCTGGGGAGACAAACACCAAGATATAATTTGATAAGTGGTAACATTTATAACACAGGAAATAGAACAGAGAAGATACCATTATTGCAAATATAAATATTTAATTTGTATGGTTGAGTAGGATTTCCTCAGCAGAAACTATTAGGAAGGACTATCTGAAGCAAGATATCAGCACTTGGAGAAGCACAAAACATGAATGATAGTGTCATGTTATAAAAACAATTGAAGGCTTTCTCAATATTTATGACATTGAATATGTAGAATTAAGGAAGTAAGTTTTTATATTATTTGATTGAATAGATGTTAATAATATTAACCCAGTTAAGACATACTAAAGAAGATTGAGCAGATATTTAAGTATCAGAAAAAAATGTAAATAATATGTTGAACATGATGTATTTAATAGGATGGATGTTTTAAGTTCTTATCCAGCAACCAAAAAAATAGCTATTCTAGAGTTGATAGCATCTAAGGAAAATTTGGTCCCATATTTACTCATTTAATAATGCTTCTGTTACCACTGAAGATAAAGCATGGAATATTTGTCTTGTTTTAGTTGGATTTTGAAAAAGAAGGAAAGTTTGGGGAAAAGATGGGGAAAATTTGGAAATTCTTAAATATCTGTGGATTCTTCCCATCTCCCCTAGACTTGAGGAGCCTTTTAATATATTATTAATCAAGAAAAATTCCTAGATGTTACATTTATGCCAGAGTAGTGCTTTATATAGTTAATATATAACTATATAATAAATATCAATAAATATAAAAATAATCATCCCTTATATTAGTTGAAAATAGGAACAAAAGTGTACCACTATACACCTATTCCATCAATAATCAGTTAAAAATAGAAATGAATGATCATATGCAAAGCAGATTCATTTATTCATTCTAGTATAATATCTTAAGGCAAATCACAGAACACAGGTAATATGGAAGCACAGCAACAGGGTAAAAATAAAACATGTAGTAACTGCATATAAAGGAAAAAAGAAAACAAAGCAATAGGCAAACACACTCACTAATAGGAATTCCAAACAAGTATTTTAAATGCCAAAGAATGCTAAAACTTCCAATAGTGATTTGTTTTATATTCATATAAGGAGAAAGTAAAATCACATGCTGAAATTCCCAGTTCTAAAATGTGATGTCACATAATTGAGATTCTAAGGATTCAAAAAGCCTCTTCAGCTTAAAATTGGAGTTATTACTGAAACATCTCTATGTTTCAGTAATAACAGACGGTTGGGGGAAAAAAGTGAGCAGATGAGTAGCTATGTTATTCAGTTCAGAAAAGGTTTACCAAGAGGCTGTAAAATGCAGGATATTATAAAGATCTGGTTATAAAGTTTCTGTTTCAGCAAAATTCTATATGAAATTGATACAGGGAAGCAAGTCATGTAAACAATGACTGAGGATCAGATTGCTCATTGTTCATGTGAAAAAAAAAATCCCCCCTCAAGCATGTAGCTCACAATGAGACCAGATTAGCTGGGGAGACAGAGGACTAGCTTCATCGCCTTCAAGGAAGCGCTCTGCCTGGCTCCCGTGATAGTTCCGTCAGCAGGCAGCCTCCCACCCTTAGGTCCTTCAGGGTCTGGCTCAGCTACAGAGCATCTCTTTGCCGATGGTCACACCCTTCCTGAATCAGCCCACGACTGGGGGCAAAGAAAAGCCTGGACATTTCAGAGAGATGGGGATGCACTGTGACAGGGAAGAGTATAGTCCAGCCTTCCCATCCATGTTGATATAGGCTCTGTCAGATCTGAACTGCAGTCCATCTTCTTTGTCTGCTCAGTGCTACCTCTCCTGTCACTTCATGGGTGTTTATTACTAATGCTTACTTTAAACCTCAATTTCCCTTTCAGCCTCTGCTTCCAGGGAATCTTACAGGCAATGATTGGTAATATACTCAGGTGCGTGGCACATTATCAAACAGGCCTAGCATGTTGCCACTTAAGGGCCTTTGCACCTGCTCTGAGACCTTCATTGTTTACTCAATAGAAAATGCAGTGTACTCCAGACCTCTCTATCCCTCTTTTTTCTGTTTTTCCTTAGTAATTATTTCCATTCAATCAACTATATTTTTAATAATTTATCTTGTAAATCATCACTATTCCCTGTTAGAATGCTAGCCTCATAAGGATGTGGATTTCTCTTTATTTTGTGAATTGATGTATTCTCTATGCCATTAGTGGGACCTAGAACATGGTTGGTGTTTATTTCTTGTATGAGTAAATATTAGTTAAAACCTGAGAGTAACACAAAAGTTCATTGAATATAATCAGTATAATTCCATTATAAGTAAGAAAATAAACACAGGAAAAACTAGAAAACAAGCAATGCATTTTTTTACTTACTTTAATATGTAGAAACTGTAAAAAATGAAATAATTTTTGACATGAGATGCTGGATAGTGTTGTCATTGATGTGAAAGGACACTTCCTTTAAAAGGAAAATATGAGGGTATCAATAGTTCTAGTATGCACACTATTCTATTTCAAAAGCTTGTTTATAAAAAAAATACTACTTGTTTTATTATTATTATCTTGGGGTTATACAGTTGCCAGAAAGATTAACTTGGTTTGGTTCTATTCAAGTATAGCAAAGAGGCAAATGTAAATAGGTTATTGAAGCCTCTTTGGTAATAATGAGCAGGCCCTATATGTGAAATTATGTCAGATGACATTGAAATCTCTATTGTTCTATACATAGGACACATTCATTGATGTGTAATATGATTTTTATTATTTTTTGTGATTCTCCTTTATGTGGCAACTTAGATTGTTTAATAATGTGTATGCCAAATGCTGTTATGTGTTTAAACTCTGAAATGTGAAAAAATCTTGTAGGGACAATTGGGTTTCTCTTTCTAAATATGATGGGATCTTGATTAACCTAATGAGAAACATAATTCACACTGAAATGCATAGAAATACAAGAATACTTCTTCTCTTTTGAAATATAACTTTATCCATCACTTTCTCACTGAATTAAATATGTTGTAATACTTACTTGTACTTATGGGACAACTCTATAATCATTGGCAAGGACTTTGATAAAGAGCTTCTAGGATAAATGATTCTATCTGTGGATTAACAGAACATGTGCTTTGAGCAATACTATCTTTGCACTGCAGACACTAGCTAGTTCAATCTCAGTGGCAAAGTATGTGAGAGGACAGACTGGATAAAAAGGTAATATCCTCCCTAACTTAATCAGTCTTCCATGGTGAGCGGCTAAGCTTGTAACTGCTATTCAGGAAGATGTTCATTAAGGTTTCCAAGGCGTCCTTCACCTTGCAGGAGACAGGCCAGTTTATCAGATTGCTTAAATTAAAAGGCAGGATGTTCTTTGCAATACCTTTTAACTGAAGTTTAGTATACTTACTCTCTGCCAGCCAGGAGCTGTATTCTGACAGTGAAGTGTATATTTTATATGTGGAATCCAGGATCAATTTATGTTTTAATTTGTAAAATCTACCTTGAAAATATTATGGGATGCCCAGGGTAATTTAGGGGTTGTTTTTAAAATGTGGTTTTAAAACTAGGGACAAGTGGGGAAGAATTTTGATATGTTGCTAAAGCTGATTTCTTTTTAAAAGAAATATCACGGAGGACGTATCAATCAGCATCACCCTAAGAATGGTTGGATGGCACTGTTTGAGATAGGAAATAGCATCCTTGGGGGAGCTAAAAGTTATGAACATATACCTACATGTAGGAGTGTGTCCACAGGGAAATGGGGGAATAACTAAAGGATCAGCTTTCAAAATACAACACTAAAAACTTTTTGTTGCATTATTTGAAATAAGATATGGTATTATTATATATGCCCTCACAGAGCAAACTCAAGAATCTCTCCTAAGCTTTCTTCTGGTGACTATGTTAAGCATAGTGCTCTTTCTGACCCTTTCATTCATTTAATGATTATTCACTGAACATGTACTCTGTCCCAGGCACTGACTCTGTGGAGGAATAAGAAAGGATGATGATGCATGCATTCTGTCCACACTGAGTCTAAGAAGGAACTTAAGAGAATTGGGTTCCTCCATTCTCCCAGAGAATTGACTTTCTCTTACCTGACCTTTATCACTGGTAAAATGAGAGCAAAAATAGCTAAAAGCCTCATCAACATCCAATTTTAGATCAACTTTGCTGGCTTTCTCTCCTATCCATCTTAAGCAGATCAACTAATTAATTAGTTAAAGAATCCTATGGTACTGTCAATTAAAGCCAAAATTTGTAGAAGAAAACTGAGGAAAAAGTCAATGTGCTTTTGCATTAAACAAAAATTTCTTAGATATGATGCCAAAAGCAAGATCCAAAGAAGAAAATAATATGATAATTTAATACAATATTAAGTTCCATTTAAAAAATGTTTGCTCTTCAAAACATATCATTAAAAAGAAAAATAAAAGTAATTTTTCTGGATAACAGTTTTTATATATCTTGTGCTTCACCATAATATGTTATTTTTATTCTCTCACTTAATGCAACAACTATTAAGGCAAGTATTTGTAGTATATTTACAAATAAGAAAACATATTCAGATACTTTAAATTCATTTTTGTACAGCTCCTAAGAGTGGAAATGAGGTTAGAATCTTGCTTTTCTGATACCCAGCAAAATGTTCTTTTTTATGTTACTTATTTTAAATGAGAAATATAAATTCATATTTAAATTATATTATGAATAAAAAAAATAATTGGGTTCAAAACAACCCATTATAATTATAAAATGCACGTTTGTTAAAACATCAATTTTAGCTACATAGAATGTCTTTTGCTATTTTTTGCTCCCTGGAGTAACTTCTATTATTAATAGAAATACATTTTTCTGTTATTCTTTAATACATACTTTTGAATTAGGTGATGAGAATTATTATACCTCAATATATGGAGAGAAAAATCTCTTGAAAAAATCCATGTTTATATTGTTAATTAGAGAAAATGTGCATCCACCTTTAATAGAAAGTGAGGTTTTTCCTGTTAAGATAAATACATGATTTATATAGCAAGTTAATAATTTACAAATAAGTATCAAAACTAAAATAAATAAAAAAATAAAAAAACAATATGTCTACTTTTAATACTGAGGTGTATGCTTGGTTATGTTTTTAAATAAATTATAGGATTATGTATTGAAATAAGACAGAACCCAACCTTTTACTAATTATCTAGATACTTCATTAATTTTTTTAAATTGTATTTACTTAGAAGCATTCAGAATGTCAATGAAACAGCTGCAACTTTTTTTCTCTTTTTTGCAATTATAGAGTGATATTCAGTTAACAGAACAACAATTATTTTGTATAAACTGCATCAGAGACAACTGAAAATAAAAAAAAACTACCATCCCCATATATAACTAATTTGTGCTGAGCACCAACAAGAACCTGCTTTAAATTTCCATGCCAATTTACAACTCCCATATTGTACCAGGCAAGGTTAGTGGCTATTGAAAATACCACCAGGACAGTGGTATCTAAAGACACATTCAGTAGCATGTTAACTATACAAACAAAGACACTTCTTGACCTAGGATGTGTTACCTTTTAAAATCTTCACATTTTGTGTAAGTTCTTATGGAATAAAATTTTTCAAATGTTATAAAATTAGAAAATAAAATTTTCAGTAAAACAATCTCAAAAATGTGTCATTTTATGGATTGTTAATTTAAAGTAAATCATAGATTATTTTAATTATAAGTATGATATTTCAACTTTCTTTATATATCTATTTATTTAAAAAATAGCTTGTTAACTATCCTGATTCATAAAATGTTGTGACCTGTGATATTGACAACTAGAAAAATTCTCATAGATAGCTACCTTTTGTAGCATGAGACATTTCTCATTGATATTCTGAATCTCTACTACAAGGTGATGTGGGAAAAAAAGACATATCATCAAATGATATAAAGAAAATAAGGAAATTATTAGATATGAAATAATTGTTTGATCTGAGTAATCAGAATATACCTTTTGTAATATACTTTGTGTTTTGAATTAAAATAGTAAATGCAAACATTTATATTGTGTTTATATTCTCTATATGTTAGCATTTTGTTATTTGAAGTTTGTTCTATCTCCAAATAGTAATTTGGGGGTTGAAATACAAGTTTTTGATATTCTTCATTCTGGAACAAATTCACACAATGGGTAGTAAAATTAATATTATGTGATTTAGGGCTTCCCTGGTGGTGCAGTGGTTGAGAGTCCGCCTGCTAATGCAGGGGACACGGGTTCATGCCCTGCCCCAGTCCGGGAAGATCCCACATGCCGCAGAGCGGCTGGGCCCGTGAGCCATGGCTGCTTAGCCTGCGCGTCCAGAGCCTGTGCTCCGCAACGGGAGAGGCCACAACAGTGAGAGGCCCGCGTACCGCAAAAACAAAAACAAATTATGTGATTTAGTTATTATAACTTAGGTTTCCAAGTTCAGAAGATAGCATATAAAAAATGAGAAGGTAACACTGTATTAATATGATGCGTGTACCTACTACCCATGCCTGAAATAGTTGATATCACACTTTTATTTATCAATTCAAATACAATCCCATATATGTTTAAATATAAATATGTTTCAATTTAGTTTCAAAAACCAGCTAAAAAATTTTAAACTCTTAAAAAAAATTAAAAATGAAAAACCTATTAAAAATAAATCAGGAATAACAGGCATGTGAAAAAAAATGCTCAATATTGCTAATTATTAGAAAAATGCAAATCAAAACAAAAATGAGATATCACCTTACACCTGTCAGAATGGTTGTCATAAAAAGTCTAAAAATAACAAATATTAGAGAGAATGTGAATAAAAGGGAAACTTGCACACTGCTCATGGGAATGTAAATGGATGCAGCCACTATGGAAAACAGTATGAATGTTCCTCAGAAAACTAAAAATGTAGCTACCATATGATCCAGCAATTCCACTCAATCCTGGGTAGAAATCCAAAACAAAACAAAACAAAAACTCTAATTTGAAAAGATACATGAACACCAAAGTACATAACAGCATTATTTACAATAGTCAAAATATGGAAGCATATGAAATGTTCATCAACAGATGAATGAATAAAAAAATGCCATATATATATATATATATATATATATATATATATATACACACACACACACACACACACATAATGGAATTCTACTCAACCATAAAAAGAATGAAATACTGCCATTTTCAATACCATGGTTGGAACTAGAAAATATGCTTAGTGAAATAAGTCAGACAGAGAAAGAAAAATACTATATGTTATCTCTTATAGGTGGAATCTAAAAAATAAAACAAATAACTGTATATAACAAAACAGAAACAGACTCACAGATATAGAAAACAAACTAGTGGATACCAGTGTGGAGAGGGAAGGGTGGGGGGGCAAGATAGGGTTATAGGATTAAGAATACAAATTATTATGTATTAAAAAAATAAGCAACAATGCTATATGGTACAGCACAGGGAAATATGGTCATTATTTTATAATAACTTTAAGTGGAGTATAAGCTATTAAAATATTGAATCACTATGCTGTACACCTGAAGCTAATATAATATTATTAAGTTATGATGGTATTGAATTATAAACCAAAGGGGGGAAAAAAGCAGAAATAGTATATTGCTTATATTTTTAAGAGTAATTTAAAAATAAAATTATTACAGCAATTAAAAATAAATAATAAATTAGTATTTTTATAGATATACTTGGAATCAGCTTGAATATACATCTTCATAATGATTTTCTTGCTTTTCTTTCACCTAATAGAGGAAATGCTTCATTACCAACCATAATTCTCGCATAAATCTTGCAATTCTTTATTTGCATAATCTGTTAATATCATGGGTCATGTTTTGTAATATTTTTTATGCCCAGAGCATGACACTGAAATAGTTTTTTTTTAAATAAATTTATTTATTTTATTTATTTATTTTTGGCTGTGTTTGGTCTTTGTTGCTCTGCGCAGGTTTCCTCTAAGTTGCAGTGAGCTGGGGCTACTCTTTGCTGTGGTGCGCAGGCTTCTTATTGAGGTGGCTTCTCTTGTTGCAGAGCACAGGCTCTAGGCACATGGGCTTCAGTAGTTGTGGCACGTGGGCTCAGTAGTTGTGGCTTGTGGGCTCTAGAGCACAGGCTCAGTAGTTGTGGCACACTGCCTTAGTTGGTCTGTGACATGTGGGATCTTCCCAGACCAGGGCTCAAACCCATCACCCTTGCACTGGCAGGTGGATTCTTAACCACTGTGCCACCGGGGAAGCCCGACACTGAAATAGCTTTAATACAACACTATTAACTGAAATAACACTATAAAAGTTTGTTTAAATGTAGCTTTTTGATAATTAAGGAAAACTTTGTAACAATATCAGAGCAAGGAAAACAGTTGAAAATCAAATGGTAGGTGTTGGCAACTTTTATCTCAAATTCAACTGAATAAATTCAAGTTTCCAGAAAAATTAAGAACCATCTTCTAAAGAAACGAAAATAAAAATATAACAGTGTCAATTTGACTCCTCGTTAATCTTTGAATATAAAGGATTTTAAAAGATCAAAGAACATGCTCTCCTTAAATCAATATGCTTTATTTTAAACTTTTCTTTTTGAAGTAACTTTAGATTTGCTGAAAAGTGGCCAATAGCTGCAGCAAATTACTATATACCCTTTACTAGCTCCCCTGAATGTTACATAACCCTGCTATAATTACCAAACTAATAAATTGACATTGGTAACATAACATTACCTAAACTATAGACTTTATTTGGATTTCACCAGAATTTCCTCCAATGTTATTCTTTCTAATCTAGTATCCAATCCAGAATAAAATATTATACTTAGTTGCTGTGTCCCCTTAGTCTACTCCACTATGACAGTTTCCTAGTCATTCATTGTTTTTCATGACCTTCACAGTTTTGAATAGTATTGGTTGAATATCTTGTAGAATTCCCTGTATTTAAATTTGTCTGATGTCTTCTCACGATTAGACTAGGGTTATAGATTTCTTTGAATTCTACACGGGGGTAATGCCCTTCTCATTAAATTACATAATTGAGGGCATGTCCACCTGCATCTTACTTGGATGCTAACACTGATCACTATTTAGATTGTGTCTGTCAGATAACTACTTTTCCCTTTCCAGACAATATTCATATCTATACTTTCTCCACACCATATTCATTAGAAGTGTGTTACTAAGTCTAGCTCACTGTTCAGGGGAGGAAAATAAAGCGCCAAAACCAGGAGAGATGAATATCAAATAATATAGCTAAAAAAAAGTGGTAAAATATGTTAAAAACATATGTGAATACATGTTAAAATAAGCCAAATGTAAAATAGATAGCTAGTGGGAAGTAGCTGCATAGCACAGGGAGATCAGCTAGGTGCTTTATGACCACAAAGAGGGGTGGAACAGGGAGGGTGGGAGGGAGACACAACAGGGAGGAGATATGGGAATATATGTATATGTATAGCTGATTCACTTTGTTATAAAGCAGAAACTAACACACCATTATAAAGCAATTATACTCCAATAAAGATGTTAAAAAACAAACAAACAAAAAGATGTAAGGCACACTGAGAAAAAAGAAAGAAAGAAAGAAAGAAAGAAAGAAAGAAAGAAAGAAAGAAAGAAAGAAAGAAAGAAAGAAAGAGAAAGAAACACTGAAATTAATAAATATTACTTTGGAAACACTATGTAAATATCATCTTTCTTCTTAATGTTTCACCCATTATATTTTTTTTGGCGGGATATATTGTATACTTTGTTGATTGTACATAACAAGGCATGGATTTTTGAGCCCCTCCCTTTCTTTGGGGTTCTGGGATAGACTCTGTATTAAGGATGGGAGATTCTCAAGAGTATTGGAGGACTGAGTTGGGACAAGGGCTTTTTGACAGCTGAGACACTCTTTCTTCTTTTCAGAGTATCAGTGGCACTGGTGGTCCAGGAAGGTCTTTACCCCTTGGAGGCCATCTGAACCATAAGGTCCACCACCCTACTGGTGTTTCCAACCACCCATTAATTTTAGCATTCATCAGTGAGTCTCACCTGTAGCATTTATTGTTGAGATGTTCTAATGATGACTTTCTATTTCTTTGGTTTATTCAATGCTATTTTTTTAAATTAAATTTTGTACCACTTTTGGACATAAGGAGCTCTTTCTTATTGGTTCCTGTGTCTTAATGACACAGCTTCTGGTTAAAGATCTCTGTGTGATTTTTCAGACCTGATCATAGGCAATGACAAAGACTTTACCTGGCAGGCCTCATGCGGGAAATATGCCCTCTCCACACCAGACCCAGTCATAGCCAATGCATTCCTTCTCTGAAGGAAGTTGTAGTAAAGGACTCAGGTCCTCCTGGCCTATCAAATGTTTAACATATTGTGATTCCTAAGTCCACAGCATGTTCATACCAGTGTCTCCTTATCTGAGGCCTTGGGCAGAAGTCTTATTCAGCTGCATCTTTTGAGGTCTCCTTTTGGAGACAGAGCAGGGGTGGGGGAGAAAGTAGAAGAAAGTCTTAAAGTCCCTTCTCCTCTCCTTGATTTACTGAGTTCTTTTTCATTCCTAGTTCTCCTCCCAACCCTCCTCTCCCAACACTGAGGTCAATAAAATTGTCAAAGCCTTTTTATTTTGGAGCTCCCTTAACAGTGAGAGGGCCCCCACATTTGTGCTGATCCATCTGGTCCTTGGCCAGTGGAATTTTGCAAACAGATTGCAAACCAGAAAGAAGGGGATTTTGGAAGGGAAGTGATGGAAGTCTGTGTGTAAGTTCCATGTGATATCTTAACTGAGAGCTGGAGTTTTGTATGTTTCAGTCATGACTCAGACTAGCAGAAAGAAGCCACTGTGAGTTTGATAGCTAACAGAAATACCAAGAGTCATGCAGCGTTGGGGAGACTGGAATTCCAGAGAGAAAAGTGAAGTCAACTTGCTTAGCAAATCAGACATTCGGATGAGACAAGTGAGCTAAAGACCAAATAAGTAAAGGCCACACCCTAAATTACAACCTATTACTAAAACAAAACTGAAATAGACCAATAAAAGAAAACATAAAAACACAGCTGAAAAGATCAAAAGGATCTACCAGTAATAGAACTGCATGCCAAAAACAGTACTCAACACCTCTAAAAAGAGGACAAAATAAGGAGTACCCATATTTTCTAACATATAATTGACAAAATGCTGAACATGCAAAGAAGTAGAAAAATGTAACTATTGCTATCACTACTGTATCATTAATACAGACTCCAAGATGACCCAGAAGGAATAGTGAACTTAAAATCAACTATTACATAGATTGTGATAAGTTAAGAATGGATGTCCAAATCCCAAGCACAAACAATAAAATTATTCAAAAATAGATAAAACAAAAATATAATAGATGGGAAGAGAGATATGGTATGAAAAAGCAATTTGGTCAAACAAAAATAAAGCACATATGGAAGAAAACTAGGTAAACTAATTGACACTAATACAAAATGACTGAAAGTATCAACCATTTCAAATATATTAAAATTAAATTGAATAATTAAAAATGATCATGACCAAAATAATTCTGTTATATATTTAAAATATATATAATTCTTTTAATACCCAGCCAGAATTTTAATGTGTATGTCTTTATTTTTTAATATACTGGCTGCCCAAATTATTCAAAAGTATATACTATGTCTGGTAATGATTTTGTTTTATTCTGATGAATTTCCAAGTTTGTCTAATGAAGGCAAACAGTATAACTTCTAATGATAGAAATAATAGTTTGGCAGTAGTATTATTTTGACTTGTTCACTTTTACTACCCATAAATAGAGAATGATGAAAAGTAACTACAAGGTTTGTTTTTGTGAACTTAAGTAGATTAATTGCAGGTTTCAGTTATACTGTGAAAATTCCATTGGTAAGTTATACTACTCTTACTAAAATGTTAAGGTAAACATATTTCTAACGGAAAAACTTTGTCATTATTTTTGCAAATATTTTAAATGTCTCTCCCATACTAAATATTGTATTCTAACACCGTTTCTTTCCCTTTCCTTCAAAAGTAGACCAGATTGTTCATAACTGAAGTAAGTGATTTTATTTTCAAGTTAAAAATTGTATTCATAAATACAATAAAATTTGTAACATTATTAAAGGAGAAACTACATTCAAATGAAAAATAAAACTTTATAATTCCTATTGATTAACATATAGTAAACTCAATTATAACCAGCAGTTACAACTTGCAGGAAATTTTAACATGACATTAGAGAAGATCAAGCAAAAAAATTTAAAAATCATTAATTTAGTTTAGTATATTTTTTCTTCCAATTTGGAATCGTCCTCAGTTCCCTCAGTCACTGATGCATTCATTTCTTGAGCATCTAGTCTTGGGCATTTTGGAAGTAGATGCTCCCACCTTTGACCTCTCTTGGTTAACCTTCATCATTTACCTATTAACTCTCTTGTTGGCCATACCCATGTTGTATTTAAAACATCTGTCCTTGGCACTTGATGAGACCCAGGTCTTTCTACTTTCTTTTCCTTTATCAAAATTCTTTCCTCCTCAATTTTTTTGTGTTGCTTAGCTTGTGAAGAATTGGAACTATTCAACTTAAATAATTAAACTGGAAAAATGTATTAATTAATATCATGTATATGACATTCATATAAAGTACTTTTTGAGGAGTGATTGGACTAAGAATATCTCTTCTGAAACAGCTCTGAACATTGAGTTCATTACACTGAAAATCACAAAAGTGAAGTTGAAAAACAAGAGGATACTATTAAAGAGCTATTTCTGTGGAAGAGGAATGGGTCCCTGCTCTGTCATAAGACTCTACTAATTAAGCCAAGGATTGGGAGAAATTTTATTTCTTTTCAGCCCATATAAAATTTTTATCATTTGATTCTGTATACCATCTTCCAGGCAGTGTATTTGTCATTATTATCATCACATTAACCATGTGATCATCAGTCTAGGCAAATGTGGAATGATGGTCATCCTGTTACCTGCACAGCTTCCGCTGGTAAAGAGGATTGTTCACTGTGTCTGGCAGCAGGGATACAGCTTTGTTCTTCCTATTCTACTCAGAAAAGAAACTATGGCAGGGCTATTTAGTTTCTCTGACATTCTGATTCCCTCTATGCAAGATATGTGATGGATACCAAAAGCATAGATAAGCATAAAGAAGGAATTGGAGTTTATAATTACTTGATGCTACTTTGAAAAAAAATCCTTTTCTAACATTCATAAACAACTTTAAACACTGTCCCTATTAAATGTTGTTTGTCTAGCTCTACTTTATCTTAACTGTAATGTCTTACCTTTACATGCTTCAATAGCATGCTACTAGCTGCACATTTTAATATGGTTTAGAAAGATTAATACTGCACATTATCTGACACTTTTTATTTTAGTTGAGATTTTGAATATTCTCTAAGTTATTTATTTTATGATACAGAGGGTTTGGAGAAAAAGTTTTAAGGAAATCAATCATAAATATTCAGACATTTGGCTTATGATTTTTCAGAGTAAAAATACAATCTTTCCCCATTTTGGCTGCAGCTTATCCTATTTTTACAGGGGTTTCAGAAGAGTTTATGTAAGCTTTGAAGATGATAGGTGTTACCTAATGAATATTATTCATAGTTTGGGGTTAGTCATTTACACAAGCACTTTATGTATTTAATATTACTGAAATCAAAACTACATAAACATGAGTTATAATATGTGCTGTGTGCTTCATTCCTTATGGCAACTTAATGCAGTGATGCTTTATACCACACAAAGCTGCAAATGTTTGTTAACTCTCAATTATTTTATTGAAGTAAGCAGATTTCTGACAACCATCTGTTTAGAGTGTACTTATTTCTGTTAATAAATCCATTTGAAAGTGAAATAGTCATTAAAGCAAGAAAGTAAGCACAGCATCTCTGGGAAGTTGGAGCTATATATATTTTGTGACACATCCTGTGCAATGTTAGTTATAGAGGCATAAATGAGTGCAAAATTTCTGCTGAAACCAAAAAAAAAAGAGTTTTATTTATATTGCACTTATACAAATATCTTTAAAGCAAACCAACGAAGAATATAAGTGAGGCTTAAAATTTACTTAATTTGCATTAATATCAGAAAAGTATAATGAAGCATTAACAACATTTTTGACATTTCATTACTCTAAATATTTCTGATTTGAACTTTTATTTAAACACTGTATTTTCTTTCTCTGGTATCTCCCAATGATATGTATTTAAAGACTATTTGAACATGGTTAACTAATTTTTTTGTTATAATACATAGCAACCTTTCTAAACTGCTTTGCTCAAGTGAACCATCAATGTTGTAAATTATATAAATGACTGAATATGTTCACTCTGGAACATGTGACATAGAGTTGCTTGGTGGGAATCAACTTGATCACAAATAAATGTCTGCAATCTTAAGTGTCAGCCTCTTCAATTTCTTTTAATACTTAAAATCATTGTTTATCTTGTTTTCAATGAGATCTTTGTGTAACTCTTGTCTTTCCTAGTTTGCATTCAAATGAATCTCTTATTGCACCTGGACTTTCTTCTTTGGTAGTGACATTTTAGGTCTGTGAGGTGATTTTCTTCAGAGCTTGTCAAAGTGAATTTTTTTATGTATTCTAAATTCTATACTTAAAGTTAGATTATCCCAAATATAACCTCTTAATTTGATTAAAAATATCTATCTAGACATTTCCATTTGTGAACATGTCATATGTTCACAAACAGAAACAACTTTTAAAAAACATTTTTTATTAACAATTTAGCTAACTTAAGATAATATGATAAAGTTCTGTTCAGAGAAACATATATTTGATGAAATATAAATGGCTTTCTATGGACGAGAAAAGTTTCAAAGGATGGTGACACATCCTAAATCAGAACATGTGCCTAAATCCCCTGACATTTCCTTAATCTAATCAAGTTCCTGCTTCTTATATCATACCAGGAGGATGGAAGTCTACTGCTTGGTTCCTTGAATATTAATACAAGCCTGCCCTGGAAAATAGAAGAGGATCAGCCAAACTGAACTAATATTCCTGTCATTAAAAGACAAGTATTTGTAGTGAGAAGGGTCTGTAGGAATATCAGTAAGGATATCTTGATTGTCCCAGCATCATCAAGAAATACAAGGGTTTAGAGTACCAACCAAGGAGAGAGATCATAGCAGAACTTATGTTGTGCTTATACTTGGAATGAGCAGCCATGCAGAATTAGAAGCTGTCTTGGTGACATAGTTGAATGATAATACAGGGACATATCAAATTAATATCACTCTCAACACAAAATAAATATTAAAGGTTTTGGGAAGATAATCAAGAAAAGTCTATCAAAAAGTTGAAGTAGATTTATTTTTTAATGTAACTTCACCCATCATCACACGGTGAGAAAAAAGGGAGGTTCCATATGCTTCCTTGTCTGTGGATGTTAGACCTTTTGATACTCCAACGGAAAGTGAGAAGACCACTTATTGCCTTTTCTGAGTTAAAAAATTGTATATATTATGTGGCAAAATATACATGCATCATGTTTAATGATCTACATTCTGGTTTGTAAGGGATTATAATTAATGTTATTTTCCAGAAGATTTATGAATAACAAAATTATTTTATCATTATATCAAAGTAAATGGACAAAGGCTGATGATATGATACAGAGATAATCCACTTCAAAGAATCTGAACAGAGATGTTAGGAAGTGTAGCTGCAGAAAGTATACCAGGCCTAGCTCTGATATATAGAAGTGATTCAATCTGAAAACTTAAAATATTCACAACATATCAAGTAGTATCAATGAAAACAGAAGAGAACATAGATATAGTTTTACATATAGGGAAAAAGTTAAAAATTACCAACCATATAAGAAACTACATGAGAAATCTTCAAACATCCCTTTAGCACAAAATAGCAGATTAAATAGAGAAATATTAAGTAAAAAATGTTGTTTTGTGTGTCAATAATTCCTTCCTCTATTGAAAGGTATTCTCCCACAATGCATTTGTTGCTGGTGAGGCTGTTAATCACAGGACTATTCGCCACTACCACAGGGATAGATACATGACATGTTCAATCATAGAATCTCATCAAGTGAACAACTAACCCAAGTAAAGTTCTATGGACACTGGAAGAAAGAAACCTTTATTTGTTTTCATTGCCTATGTTAGTTTTAGCCATGCATAAATGAGTCCTCACTGTTAATAGTTAAAAGTGGAATGGTTCAGGTCACGTTGTAAGGAATGTGGTATTGCTTATTAATTTGGTTGAGAACAACACTGATGTCATAATACCTGGTTGAATATAGTAAATCTTTTGTAACCCACAGTGAAGAAGCTGAAATTTCACCTGTGGTATATTGGGCTCAGATTAGTTTTGACTGATGCTGGAGTTTATGGGAATTTATAGAATTATTACCAGGATGCTAGAATAAGTTGTATTTTTCTTTTTGTTACAAAAAATAGGTATATTTCATTACATACTAGGGTATTTATAGTCTAGAAAGTATGGACATGAAATTTATTGCATTTTTTTTTTTAGTCAAGAGTAATTCAAGATGGACAATTGCTAGTTAGTCATATGATTTGTAAAATCTTTTTATTTACTATTATTGTTATTTTTTATTTTTATTATTTTTTACCCTGACCAATGGCTGTGGTTAAAACTATGGAAGATAATACTTAGATATGGGAAAACTAGTGATGTGCGAGAATTTTGATCCTCTAAGCCCTTCAGAAGGACTTGCTGATTTTTATTTCCTAACACGATACAAGAAATAATATCTAGGTTAATTCTAAATAGTGGGTTTAGGGGGAGGGTAAGAGTTACCGTACAACTCCAACTGTTTCCATTATGTTGATTCACAGAAAAATTCAAGATGAGAGCTGAGACACATAGCTTACGGCAAGGCAGTAAAGCCTTTTGCTAAATGAAATTCAAACTTAAAAGGCAGAGATTAGATTTATGGATCATGATTTGAAAAGTGTTTGTGTCTGTCTAGGATTCGAAAGGATTGGCAGCCTCTGAAGATCTTAAGAGAGTTGCATTACAAATGACTTTCAGCCTAATAAACAGTAGCCTAAGGTTATGTTTTTGGATAATATAAATTTAACACACTTCAATTGCTTCTCCCACTTAATACAATGGTACAAACAGGACAGAACGCATACAGCAATCATTTCAGGACAGTGCAGAGTAAATAGTAGTGCACGGATCATCAATGAGCATCAAAAGACAAATTACCAGCAAACTGGCTGTGAGTGTACCCTTTCTCTCCCTCCAGGAAAGAAGGAAACTCAGCTTGACTATAATAAAATTAGCAACGTGGAAATGAGCACAGTGACACCAAAAGTTCTAGCCCTATAATTCTGACTTAAGGAGACAAACAGGAAAATCCTAATACTCCTTCAGAGCACAGAAACACAATTATTTTTCTTTCCTTCATTTTATCTGTCCTTTCATATTCCAGATTCGTAACGATCCAACAATGGCAGCAGCCAGTATAGGGACTAACAGGAGCTGAAACTTAGAGAGAAGAAACCTTTCTCTCAGAGTTAAGATCCCATGATAGTGGGACCAAACTTGTTGCTTTTTGCTCTTTCTCTGCCTTCCCAATGCTAAGGCATGAATGATGTAACAAACATGAAAGGGCATGGAAGAGTAAATAAATTATAAACTCAAGATTCTAGTCAGATGACTAAAAAAAAGGAGCTGCAGGGAACAGAAAAGTCTAGGAGAGATGGTGGAAATGGAGGAGCTCATGAAAACAATCTTATAAAATTGTTTTTGGACTCCAAAACTTAACCTTGAGCTGCAGCTGCATATACCTGATCTTAACTAGCATACCAAAGACTTGAGAACTGTATAAATAGACCACCCACCAAGTCACAGTCATGCTACTGGGTGACACATAAACAGGACAGATAGAAAGAGTACTACAAAGTTTTTGAAAATTGAACTGATAATGGAACCATAGGCTATAAGGTAGATGTTGAAACTTGAAAAACAAAATTAAACAGGTCAATTTTGGGCAAAAGTAAAAATACCAACATTCTCTAGTTTAAGCAGTACCAAGAGTCTCATAATACAACATTCAAAATATAGAGAATACAATACAAATTTACTCGTTATATAAAGAACCAGAATATATCAACTCTTACAAGAAAAAAAAAAAAAAGCCAATAGACAACTGAGGTGACACAGATGTTGAAAATATTTAACTAATAGTTTAAAACATTTACTTTTAAGAAATGTTCAAATAAGCCATAAAAAATTATCTTGCATCAAATGTTACAATAGAAGATATAAATAAGAACCATATGAAAATTATTAAAAATTGAAATTGAAATTTCACTGGTGGATTCAATAGTAGAATAAATCCGATAAAGGAAAGAGTTTGTGAAAATTGAAGATAGAGCAATAGAAATTTGCCAAAATGAAAAATAGAGAGAAAAGATTTGAAAGAAAAATACAATAGATAATTTAGGTTTCATCAAAATTAAAAACTTTTTTGTGTCAAAAGACACTATCAAGAAAGTGAGAAGGCAATCCAAATATTGGGAGAAAATATTTGGAAATCATATACCTGATAAAGATCTGATATCCAGAATATACAGAGAATTTGTAAAATTCAACAATGAAAAGATAAATGACCAATTTAAAAATGGGAAAAAGTATTTTTGGCCATACAAATGGCCAAAAAGAACATGGAGAAGACGTCAATTGTCATTAATCATAAAAAAAATTCTCAAAACCTCAATGAAACACTACTTGATGACCACTAGAATGGCTATAATTAGAAAAAATAAAGAAAAGGAAAAATAACTGATGGTAAGATTGTGAAGACACTGAATGCTCATACATTACTGGTATAAATTCAGATCATATCAAACATCTTTTCTGACCACATGCTATGAGATTAGAAATCAATTACAGGAAAAAAAAAAAACTAAAAAAAACACAAACTCATGGAGGCTAAACAATATGCTATTAAATAACCGTCACTGAAGAAATCAAAGTGGAAATCAAAAATACCTAGAAACAAATGACAATGAAAACACGATGACCCAAAACTTATGGGATGCAGCAAAAGCAGTTCTGAGGGAAGTTTATAGCAATATAATCCTACCTCAAGAAACAAGAAAAATTTCAAATAAACAAGCTGACCTTACACTTAAAGCAACAAGAGAAACAAGGACAAAGCTCCCTCCCCCAAAGTTAATAGGAGGAAAGAAACCATAAAGATCAGAGCAGAAATAAATGAAAAAGAAATGAAGGAAACAATAGCACAGATCAATAAAACTAAAAGTTATTTATTTGAGAAGATAAACAAAATTGATAAACCTTTAGCCAGACTCATCAAGAATAAAAGGGAGAGGACTCAATTCAATAAAATTAGAAATGAAAAAGGAGAAGTTTCAACTGACAACACAGAAATACAAAGGATCATGAGACTACTACAGGCAACTATATGCCAATAAAATGGACAACCTGGAAGAAATGGACAAATTCTTAGAAAAGTACAATCTTCTAAGGTTGTACTTCCTGAGACTGACTCAGGAAGAAATAGAAAATATGAACAGACCACTCATAAGTAATGGAATTGAAACTGTAATTAAAAATCTTCCAGCAAACAAAAGTCCAGGACTAGTGGGCTTCACAGAGGAATTCTATCAAACATTTAGAGAAGAGCTAACACCTATCCTTCTCAAACTCTTCTAACAAATTTGCTGGAGGAACATTCCCAAACTCATTCTGTGAGGCCACCATTACCCTGATACCAAAACCAGACAAAGATATCACAAAAAAAGACAATTACCGGCCAATATCATTGATGAGCATAGATGCAAAAATCCTCAACAAAATACTAGCAAACCGAATGCAACAACATATTAAAAGCATCATACACCATGATCAACTGGGATTTATTCCAGTGATGCAAGGACTCTTCAATATAGTATAAATATAAAGTGATCAATTCACTGTGGAAAACAGTTTTGTGGTAACTTAATAAGGATCCAGTGTTTCCACTGCTAGATAGAATTGTTACCAGGTGATAGAATCTAAATTAGTATATGTACATGCATAAGAAAACTATTCACAATAGTCAAAAGAAGAAAATAAATTGATTAATTAATGTCCCACAACTTATGAGGTGTATAAACAAATTGTGGTATAGGCATATAATGAAATATTATTTGCCAATAAATATAATAAGGTATTCACTTCTACTATAACTTGTATATATCATAAACATTATGCTTAATGAAAGAAGCCAGATTGAAAAGGTCCACATTATGTGATTCCATTCATATGAATTATTCAGATAAGGCAAATCCGTAGAGACAGATAGCAGATTAGTCATTGCCAAGGGCTGAGGGAAGGGAGAAATGAGGAGTGACCACTTAATAGATACCTTAAGTGACTGTTTAATGGGCATATGGAGTGAAAGAAATATTCTGAAACTAGATAGTGGTGAGGTTGCACAACATTGTGAATGCATTAAATGTCATTAAATGGTATTCTTTAATATATCTATATCTATCTATATCTATATATCTATCTATATATCTATCTATATCTATATCTATCTATATCTATATATATGTGTATATTTATAAGTGTATATTTAAAACACACCAAAAAAATCAACCAAAGTTTCCTCTGGGTTAGGAAAGATATGATCTGGGTTAAGGAGATATGATCATCCTTCCACCCTATATAGACACAATGTTAAATTTAAAACTTGATAATAATAATAATAATAATAATAATTATCAATAACTTGATAATAATCTCTTTTTAATAAGAATTCCATGAAGCATCTTACTTAATGCTTACATACTTATTTTTTACTTATTTATTTTAGATTCTGCAATAATAAATGTTTTGTTAGTAATTTTTTGTAATCTATACAACCTGAAGATTTTATCCAGAACACTGACTTTGCAAGTGAAAATAACCCTGAATGACATGTTAAATTTAAACACATTGGAAGCCCAAGTTTCTACTTTTTTCCCTGAAAATTGATATACCTTTTCATTACATTTGGGCGTTTGGAATATTGCTATGACTTTGCTTTTTTGTTTTTGTTTTTAGAATAATCAGTTTCATGTGAATAAAAGGATGTGCTTGTTTCTGTGAATGGTAATTGGGATGTGTGATGTGGCAAAATAGGAGGCCAAAGTAAAATTTTTAAAACAGGGCAGGATATTGTTGAATAATTTAACTCTCTTAAGCTTAATTTGACTCTCTCAAGCTCAATCTAACATTCTATAATATTCCAAAAATATTATATCCACTTTGCTAAGACTTATGATTTCAAAAACTTTGCCAAACCTTATTTTATCTGTCTCCTTTCTGTGTCAAATATGTCTAAAATTTATTTTCTTTGGTGCTGTTAATCTCTCATTTATTTTACTTAGCTTCATTGCATTTCTTCTTGCTTCATGGAAACTTTTGAAAACATGCATAAGGAATGTTCAAATAACCCAAAAGTAGAGGAGGGTGACAAAATACAGGAAGAAAAAAAGAAAAACACAACAAACAAAAAACCCAAAACATATAATAAAAAGATAGATCTAATCTCAAGCACATCAATAATCATATTAAATAACAATGGTCTTAAAAAACCAATTAAAATAAAAGATTATCATAATTGATAAAAATGACACAACTATACGCTTGAATATAGGAAACTTGTATTAAATATAACAAAATTAGTAGCTTAAAGGTAAAAGAAAAGAAAATGACATGCCATACAAACACTCAATTTGCTACATTAGTGTCATACAGTACAGAAATGAACTAGAAACTTGTTACTAGAACTAAAGAGGGACACAGAATGATGATAAAATTGTCAAATATCCAGGAAGAAATAAAAATCCAACATGTGTATGTACCTAACAACAGAACTTCAAAATAGATAAAGCAAAACTGACAGAACTGGAAAGAAATGCAGAAAAAGTCACAATCACAGCTGAGAACTTCAACCTGCCTCTCTTAGTGATAAATAGTACTAGCAGATATAAATTTCATAGACACATTGAAGAGTTTATCAATACTGTCAACCCACTGAATCTAGTCAACATGTATAGAACATTTCACAAAAAGACTGCAGAATACACATTCCTTTCAAGTGTATAAAGAACATTCACCAAGAATGCTTATGTTCTAGGTCATTAAACAAACCATAAATAAATAAAATATAATTCATACAAAGTACATATAATAGAATTAACATAGAAATCAATAACAGAAAAATAGAGGAAAATCTCCAATCACTTGGAAATTATAAAACCTAATCCTAAATAATCCACAGCTCACAGAAAGAGCTTAAAAGAAAATTTAAAATTATTTTAAACTGAACAAACTGATATATATCTAAATATGTGTGATGCAGCTAAAGCAGTACTTAGTGTGGAATGTATAGTATTAAATTCTCACACCAGAAAAGAAAGAGGGCTTCAGAATAGCAACCTAAAATTTTCTCTTAAGAAATGAGAAAATATGAGCAAAATAATCCTAATTTAAGTAGAAGGATAAAATAATAAGGATAAAAGTAAAATCATTGACACAAAAAGAAACAAAAAAAATAGAGAAAAATCAATGAAACCAAAATCAAATCTTTGAAAAGATTTATGAAACCGATAAACATCTAGCAAGTTTCACAAAGAAAAAAATGTGAGGTGACAGAAATTATAAGTAGGAAGAATTAAAGAAAGGATATGACTTCAGACCCTGCAGTCATTAAAAATTCAAAAAGGGAATCCTACTAAATCTCAACATAAATTTGAAAACTTAGATTCAATGAATCAATTTTCTAAAATGACAAATTGTCAAAACTTACCCAAAATAAAATAAAGTGAATAATCTTATATTATTAAACTAATTAAATTCATAATTCAACAGTTCTAGAAATGCTTAGGCCTCACTGGTTTCATTTCATTCAGTATTAAAAAGTAAACAATAATTAATAAAAAATTTCTAAAATTATCTTACAAAAGACATGAGGAAGGAATATTATCCATCTTATTTTATCTGGCCAGAATTGCTTTTATAACAAAACCAGACAAAAAACATACCAGAAGGAAGAGAGGGAAGGAGGGAAAGTATAAACCAATATCCCTCATGAATGTAGATGCAAAATTATCTGCAAAATATTAACAACTCATATACCCAGAACTATGTAAATAGAATGAGACACCAAAGGATCAAGAGGGTTTTAACATGGGAATGCTGGGCTGGAATAGTATTCAGAAATCTGTCATTTTAATTCAGCATAAAGAAGAAAACCCACAAGATCTTACCAATTTATATAGAAAATTGTTTAGCAAAATATAACATTCATTCAAAATAAAAACTCTCAGGAAACTAGAAATGTAAGTGAACTTCCTTAATATACTCGTTAATGAAAAACAACACTTTCCCACTAAGATTAGGAGCAAGGTGAGGATGTCCACTCTCCACATGACTATGTAGCATCACACTGAATATCTTATACAGTGCAATTAAAATACTATAAAAATAAAAGTATTACAGATTCGAAAAGAAGAAATAAGGTATATATGGAGATTGTCTATATAGAACATGATTGTCTATATAGAAAACACCAAAAATTCTACAGACACACCAATGATCTAATAACTAATACATTGGTTTAACAATATTGAAAGATACCAGTTCAACACACAAAACCAATCTCATTTGTATAATGGAGCAGAATACAATTAGAAACTTAATTTTTTTTAATTCACTAACAATAGCTCTAAAACAAGAAATAATAAGGTATAAATGTATCAAGTACAAACAGATTCTATATGCTGAAAACTATAAAACACTAATGAAAATAATCAACGAAGACTGAAATAAATGAAATTTATACTGTATTCATGGACTGGAAACAATATTGCAGAGCTTCCCCAAATTAATTTTCAAATTTACTACTTCTAATTAAAATGCCAGCAGGATTTTTGTGTAGATATAGATAAGATGATTCTAAATGTATATGTAAAGGCAAAAGTACTAGAATAGCCAAACTAATTTTGAAAAATAAGAATGCAGTAATCACACTCTCTGATTTTAAGGCTTATTCTGAAACTACAAAATTCAATACATGTGCTATTTGTGAAAAGAGTGAAACATAGAACAATGGAAAAAGTAGATTCCAGAAAAATATAATTACACAACATGGCCAATTGATTTTTGACAGAGGTGTAATGCAATGACGAAAGAATGATCTTTTTGACAACTGATGCTGGCAATTTGAACATTTATAAGCAAAAACAAAAAACAAAAATAAACAAAACACAAAAGCAAAAAAACTTCAACCTCATTCTCACATCTTACAAAATTAAAATAAAATGTATCATATAAAAATTTAAAACTCACAGAAGTTTTAAATTTGCAGAAGAAAATATGGAAGAAAATATTCATGGCCTGGATTAGGCAGAGTTCTTTGATATGACACCAAAAGCAGAGTCATGAAAGAAAAATATGACAGATTGTGCTTATTAAAACTTTTCTTCTGCAAAAGACATTGTTAAGAGAGTGATGTACAAATATAGAGTGAAAGAATATTTGCAAGTCACATATTAATTGAATTCAATGTCTGTTTGTACTATGATTAGCACTTCCATCTCCCCAACTAAGAATTCAGGCACCAGTTGGCTCAAATGCTTTGTGACTATTATACAGCTCATTCTATAGGACTTTCCCTCTTTGAATATAATTCATGGTTCATTTTAGTTTTCCCTGCCCTAAATAATAAATCTCAGCTACTCTGTAAAGATCAGTGATAATATATAGAGAATAATTTTATTAGAAACCAAAAACATGTCTCTTAAGGTAGAAGAGAATGACTCCAGAGAAGAGGCTGCTATAAGTCACTGTGCTAACAAACAACACATATTGGAAATGTGTTGAGCTTTGTTTTAAAGATCTTGAAAAAATCTGGGTGTACAGTGTAATTAAGTTTATTTTTACCTACTGCTAAAAAGAAGAATCTATTAACTCTTTATTCCATTACGCTGGATGTGCCAAAGTATATATCGTCATACAACAAACAAATTTTTTAAAAAGTTAAAAAAGTAAAAGCAAAAAAATAAATCACACTTCTGTCTGTTACTCTCAAAAACTGAAATATCCATTTATTTTCAATCTTTCCACTACCTTTTTCAAATGCCCTAAAACTAGTCCTGCACTGTGTGGTGTTGATTACCTTCCTAGCCATCATGCATGGTTTTATTTAGCAAAACAGAGCTAGTAGGTGACTTTTGCAAGAAGGATTTCAGTGTAGTGTGCAAGTTGATGCCAAATTTTCATAGTTTGAAGAGTTGATTAAGAATAGGAATCAGCTTTACCCAACTCTTAAGAAAGTTTGACTGTGATGGGGAAGAGATAAATATAATGAAGATAATCTAGTAGAAATGAGAGGATCAAAAAGGAAAGATCATGAATAATAGACTTTTTCTCATTGAAAGTCCTGATGAAATAATCGTGGATATTAGAACTTTTATCCTTAGCAATGAGCCAGATCAGGTTTTTTTCAACAGTAAAAGATGGGAAATCTAAAAATACAAGTGCTGTATAGGTAAGTTATTTTCTGGGTGGAAAGGTATTGAAGGAGTCCTTACCTGATGGCTTCTGTTTTGTGTGTGATATAAAAGATAGATCAGATGGGAAGTTTTAGAATTGCAGAGAAGTTTTGAAATAGCTACTAAGAAGAAAGAAAAGTGAGAGCTAAGTAACAAAATGTGTTAGATTACTGAGCAGGTTGAAAAAGGCCCAAATGATTTTCCCAATCATCTATGCAGCCTTATTAAGTATGGAGGAGACAATTTTTAAGGAAATATACGGAGACAAAAACAAGGTTTATTTTGTAGTGGGATTGCCCATTACAGCATAACACTGTAAGCATTCCCCAAATTAATTTACAAATTTAGTTCCAGTTGAAAATACATTTAAAACAAAAAACAAGAAAAATCTAGGAGGATGAAAAACTGTGAAAATGTATATTAAATACTTAATAATTTTTGTTACCATTAGAACATAAACTCCAATGAAGGCAAGAATTTTTTTTTACACTAAAACATGCCTGATGTTTGTTAAAAAAAAAAAAACAAACAAAACCAAAAAAACTAGACATGTGCTATAAATGAATATTAGCTAAATGAAAGGACTTAATTCAAAATGAGTTAATGTACCTGTGTTCAAGGATATTGCCTGTGTCTCACAATTATTCTTATGTATTTATTTTTTGAAATTAAATTTATTGAGCTTTTCTATACTACCATGATAGCTAATAAATGTTGGTGAGAAGCAGAGAAGAAGAAAGTTGAAACTCATATTTCTTGATTGTTAGAGATGATAAATGACAGAGTTCCCAAGATATATAACATTTTTAAAAGCAATCTGTTTGGGGGAAGAAATATTAAATGTATGACATGAACATATGGATTGGTGTGAGTTATACACTCACACTAGGAATAACTATAGCAGTTAATGGAGTAGAAAAGCAAGTGCCATATACAGAGATTGTTTTTCTTCACCTGATTAGAAAATACGTTACACTAGGAAAAAAGTATATTATTAAAAACAAAGCAAAACAAAACAATGTCTTTATTTACAATATTTATACCAATGAAATTTGGGTCTCTAGAAAATTTATTTAAATGTATAAATGTGAAGATGTTATTAAATGACTTCTAGTGTTTGCTTCTATGTTCTATATCCTAAGGTAAAACTTCATTTTAAGGATGTGGTGGTTGCATAATTCAAAATCAACATTTACTGCTGAAAATATACTTGAGTGATTTTTGATAACATGTTTGTTTATTTTCTTAACAAAGCTTTATCCTTACAAGGACAAGGTGTATTTCAGACTCTTTCATAATTTATCACCAATGCTTAGTCCAAGTGGCAAATAGTAGTTATTCTTAAAAATGTTTAATGAATAAATAAAAGAGTTAAAGTTTGTATTTTCTCTTTCAAACACTTTTTAATGTATACATTTTTACCCTTCTGGGTGTTTTAAAATTTTGAATAGTTTGCTCCTTAATAATCAAACTCTGCTGTCATCTGATTTGTTTGAATGTATTCAGCTTTCGGTATTTTGATTAAAACAACTATGTCATCATTCAGAGGTTTTTTCAATATAGTTCACATTTTACATCATTATAGTATGTTGAAAATTTACTACTTAGTCTATCAAATTATATTTGTAACTTGTTTAATATAAATATCAAATGAATTTTAAATACATATAAATATTCTAAGTGAAAATTTTCTTTCATCATAGCCAGAGAGAAAATTTTCAAAATTCATTCATGATCTGATCCTTCTAGTACATAATACTAAATTTAACTCTTGAAACCTGTATCCTCTCTCTGTTCAGTGAGATGATTTAATATATAGTGTCCCACTACCTTTAAAAGGCTAGTAAAAATCTTGAATGTGTCTTTGCTCATTCATTTCCCTTATAGGCTTTACAAAATAGCTGTATAGTTACACAATAACAAGGCCTTTAAATAAGTCTTTGTGTTTAATTATTCAATAGATATTTATGGAACACTATTATGTGTCAGCAATGTGATAGGCATTAAGAAAAAGTCAAAGGAGAGTAAGTCATACTCTTTGCCCTTGGCATGTATTCAATCTCACAGGCAAGAAAAGAACATGTGAAATTGTGAAATCCATTGTAATGAGTACTGAAAGAAGGACAAAGGAAAAATGGTCTTAACATTAAGGCAGCATCTCCAGATGAGTAGGGATAAAAGCTTTGACTAAGTATCACTTAAGTATATCCATGAAAGATCAGGATATCAGTCAGAGAAAAAGGAGAAAAACACTAATGGTAGGAGGCAGCAAGTGTTAAAATAATGAACTTCAAACCTTAAAAGGTGGATATCTAATATTTAGTACATTCTTTTAAAATACTGGCACACCCCTTCCCAATGAATTACCTGGGCACTTTTGTCAAACTTCAATCAACTTTTAAGTATGGGTATATTTCTGGACTATGTATTCTGACTCATTGGTCTATATGTTTTCTGAGAGTTATTATACATTATTAAACCCACATTGTCACAATTACTAAAGCTTTCTATTAAGCTTTGAAAGAACATATATGTAACTTAGAAACCAGCAGTATGATAATAACCTTATTATCATATTGATAATAGCCTTGATAATTCACTGCTAGAGGAGCAAACTGAACAGGTTTGGTTCTAGATACTATCAGCCAAATGGAACTGAATGGCTAAAAGAGTGGCATATTCCAATTTTATGAATGAAAAAACCAAAATTAAAGTTGAATATATTGGCTATGACTTAGATAGAAAACAGCTATTTTATTATAACAAGCAGTTTAGAAGAGGAGCTTCAAGATGGCGGAAGAGTAAAACGTGGAGATCACCTTCCTCCCCACAGATACATCAGAAATACATCTACATGTGGAACAACTCCTACAGAACACCTACTGAATGCTGGCAGAAGACCTCAGACCTCCCAAAAGGCAAGAAACTCCCCCACATGCCTGGGTAGGGCAAAATAAAGAAAAAAAACAGAGACAAAAGAATAGGGACGGGACATGCACCAGTGGGAGGGAGCTGTGAAGGAGGAAAGGTTTCCACACACCAGGAAGCCCCTTCGCGGGCAGAGACTGGGTGGTGGAGAGGGGGCGCTTCGGAACCATGGAGGACAGCACAACAACAGGGGTGCAGAGGGCAAAGTGGAGAGATTTCCGCACAGAGGATCGGTACCCACCAGCACTCACCAGCCCCAGTGACTTGTCTGCTCACCTGCTGGGATGGGTGGGGGCTCGGAGTTCAGGCTCTGGCTTCAGAGGTCTGAGCCCAGGGAGAGGACTAGAGTTGGCGGCATGAACACAGACTGAAGGGGGCTAGTGCATGACAGCTAGCCAGGAGGGAGTCTGGGAAAATGTCTGGAGCTGCTGAAGAGGCAAGAGATTTTTTCTTGCCTCTTTGTTTCCTGGTGCACAAGGAGAGGGGATTAAGAGCACTGCTTACAGGAGCTCCAGAGATGGGCATGAGCCGTGACTATCAGGGTGGACCCCAGAGATGGGCATGAGATGATAATGTTGCTGCTGCAACCACCAAGAAGACTCTGTGCAAACACAGGTCACTCTCCACACTTCCCCTCCCAGAAGACTGTGCAGCCTGACACTGCCAGAGTCCTGTGATCCAGGGATAAATTCCCCGGGAGACCACACGGTGCGCCTCAGGCTGTTGCAATGTCACTCCCGCCTCTGCTGCTGCAGACTTGCCCTGCACACTGTACCAATCGCTTCCCCCGGCCTGAGTGAGCCAGAGCCCCCAAAGAAGCGGCTCCTTTAACCCCGTCCTGTCTGAGCAAAGAACAGACGCCCTCAGGCCACCTACATGCAGAGGCGGGCCAAATCCAAAGCTGAATCCCAGGAGCTGTGCGAACAAATAAGAGAAAGGGAAATCTCTCTCAACAGCATCAGAAGCAGAGGATAAAATCTCACCAATCAACTTGATGTACCCTGCATCTGTGGAATACCAGAATACACAAAGAATCATCCCAAATTGAGGAGGTGGACTTTGGGAGCAACTATATATATATATATATATATATATATATATATATATATATATTTTTCCCCCCTTTTTCTCCTTTTGTGAGTGTGTATGTGTATGCTTCTGTGTGTGATTTTGTCTGTATAGCTTTGCTTTTACGATTTTACGATTTGTCTTAGGGTTCTGTCTGTCCTTTTTTTTTTTTTTTTTTTGGGTTTTTTTTTTTTTGGTATAGTTTTTAGCACTTGTTATCATTTGTAAATCTGTTTTTTATGGTTTGGTTGTTCTCTTCCTTCTTTCCTTCTTTTTTTATTACTTAAAAAAATTTTTAATAATTATTTTTCATTTTAATAACATTATTTTATTGTAGTTTACTTTATTTTATTTTATCTTATTCTTTCTTTCTTTCTTTTTTTTCTCCCTTTTATTCTGAGACGTGTGGATGACAGGCTCTTGGTGCTCCAGCCAAGCATCAGGGCTGTGCCACTGAGGTGGAAGATCCAAGTTCAGGACACTGATCCACAAGAGACCTCCCAGCTCCACATAATATCAAATGGTGAAAATGTCCCTGAGATCTCCATCTCAATGTCAAGACCCAGCTCCACTCAAAAACAAGCAAGCTACAGTGCTGGCCACCTTATGCCAAACAACTACCAAGACAGGAACACAACTCCATCCATTAGCAGAGAGGCTCCCTAAAATCATAATAAGGCCACAGACACCCCAAAACACACGACCAGATGTGGACCTGCCCAACAGAAAGACAAGATCCAGCCTTATCCACCAGAACACAGGCACCTCCACCAGGAAGCCTACACAACCCATTGAACCAACCTTACCCACTGGGGACAGACACCAAAAACAACAGGAACTACGAACCTGCAGCTTGTGAAAAGGAGACCCCAAACACAGTAAGTTAAGCCAATTGAGAAGACAAGGAAACACACAGCAGATGAAGGAGCAAGGCAAAAACCCACCCAACCTAACAAATGAAGAGGAAATAGGCAGTCTACCTGAAAAAGAATTCAGAATAATGATAGTAAAGATGATCCAAAATCTTGGAAATAGAATGGAGAACATACAAGAAATGTTTAACAATGACCTGGAAGAACTAAAGAGCAAACAAACAGTAATGAACAACACAATAAATGAAATTAAAAATTCTCTAGAAGGGAACAATAGCAGAATAACTGAAGCCAAAGAATGGATAAGAGACCTGGAAGATAAAATAATGGAAATAACTACAGAGGAGCAGAATAAAGAAAATATAATGAAAATAATTGAGGACAGACTCAGAGACCTCTGGGGCAACATTAAACACAACAACATTGGATTTTATAGGGGGTCCCAGAAGAAGAGAAAAAGAAAAGGACTGAGAAAATATTTCAAGAGATTATAGTTGAAAACTTCCTTAATATGGGAAAGGAAATAGTTAATCTTGTGCAGAAAGCACAGAGTGTCCCATACAGTATAAGTCCAAGGAGAAACACATCAAGACACATATTAATCAAACTATGAAAAATTAAATAAAAAGAAAAAAATATTAAAAGCAGCAAGGGAAAAAAAAACAAATAACACACAAGGGAATCCTCATAAGGTAACAGCTGATCTTTCAGTAGAAACCTCTGCAAGTCAGAAGGGACTGGCAGGACATATTTAAAGTGATGAAGGAGAATAACCTACAACTAAGATTACTCTACCCAGCAAGGATCTCATTCAGATTTGATGGAGAAATTAAAACCTTTACAGACAAGTAAAATTAAGAGAATTCAGAACCACCAAACCTGCTTTACAACAAATGCTACGGGAACTTCTATAGGCAGGAAATACAAGAGAAGGAAAAGACCTAAAAGAACAAACACAAAACAATTAAGAAAATGGTAATGGGCCCATACATATAGATAATTACCTTAAATATAAATGGATTAAAGGCTCCAAACAAAAGACATAGACTGGCTGAATGGATACAAAAACAAGACCAGTATATATGCTGTTTACAAGAGATCCACTTCAGACCTAGGGATGTATACAGACTGAAAGTGAGGGAATGGAAAAAGATATTCCATGCAAATGGAAATCAAAACAAAGCTGTAGTAGCAGTTCTCATATAAGACAAAATAGACTTAACAAAAAGACTTACAAGAGACAAAGAAGGACATTACATAATGATCAAGGGATCAATCCAAGAAGAAGATATAACAAATGTAAATATTTATGGATCCAACATAGCAGCACCTCAGGAAATAAGGCAAATACTAACAGTCATAAAAGGGGAAATCGACAGTAACATAAACATAGTAGGGGACTTTAACTACCCACTTTCACCAACGGACAGATCATGCAAAATGAAAATAAATAAGGAAACGCAAGCTTTAAATGATACCTTAAACAAGATGGACTTAATTGATATTTATAGGACATTCCATCCAAAAACAACAGAATACACATTCTTCTCAAGTGGTCATGGAATATCCTCCAGGATAGATAATATCTTGGGTCACAAATCAAGCCTTGGTAAATGTAAGAAATATGAAATCGTATCAAGTAACTTTTCTGACCATAATGCTATGAACCTAGATATCAATTACAGGAAAATATCTGTAAAAAATACAAACACATTGATGCTAAGCATTACACTACTTAATAACCAAGAGATCACTGTAGAAATCAAAGAAAAAATTAAAAAATACCTAGAAACAAATGACAATGAAAACACGCGACCCAAAACCTATGCGATGCAGCAAAGGCAGTTCAAAGAGGGAAGTTTATAGCAATACCATCCTACCTTAAGAAACAAGAAACATCTCACATAAACAACCTAACCTTACACCTAAAGCAATTTCAGATTGCTTAAAAATTTCCAAAGTTAGCAGAAGGAAATAAATCATAAAGTTCAGAGCAGAAGTAAATGAAAAAGGAAATGATAGCAAAGATCAATAAAACTAAAAGGTGGTTCTTTGAGAAGATAAACA
Source organism: Stenella coeruleoalba (assembly GCF_951394435.1). Lineage (NCBI taxonomy): Eukaryota > Metazoa > Chordata > Mammalia > Artiodactyla > Delphinidae > Stenella > Stenella coeruleoalba. Next base: position 36,409,372 of record NC_137164.1, on the reverse strand, counting down.
AAATTGATAAACCATTAGCCCGTCTCATCAGAAACAAAGGGAGAAGATTCAAATCAATAGAACTAGAGATAAAAGAGGAGAAATAACAACTGACACTGCAGAAATACAAAGGATCATGAGAGATTACTACATGCAACTATATGTCAATAAATTGGAAAATCTGGAAGAAATGAACAAATTCTTAGAAATGCACAACCTTCTGAGACTGAACCAGGAAGAAATAGAAAATATGAGCAGACCAGTCACAAGCACTGAAATTGAAACTGTGATTAAACATCTTCCAACAAACAAAACCCCAGGACCAGATGGCTTCACAGGTGAATTCTCAAACATTTGGAGGAGAGCTAACACCTTTTCTTCTCAAACTCTTCCAAAATATAGCAGAGGGGGGGAACACTCCCAAACTAATTCTACAAGGCCACTAGCACCCTGATACCAAAACCAGACAAAGATGGCACAAAAAAAGAAAATTACAGGCCAATATCCCTGAAGAACATAGTTGCAAAAATCCTCAACAAAATACTAGCAAACAGATTCCAACAGTGCATTAAAAGAATCATACAGCATGATTAAGTGGGGTTTATCCCAGTAATGCAAGGATTCTTCAATATACGCAAATCAATCAATGGGATATGCCATATTAACAAATTGAAGGAGAAAACCTATATGATCATCACAATAGATACAGAGAAAGCTTTGGACAAAATTCAACACCATTTATGATAATAACCCTTCAGAAAGTAGGCATAGAGGGAACTTTCCTCGACATACTAAAAGCCATATATGACAAACCCACATCCAACATTGTCCTCAATGGTGAGAAAATGAGACCATTTCCACTAAGATCAGGAAAAAGACAAGGCTGCCCACTCTCACCACTAATATACAACATAGTTTTGGAAGTTTTAGCCACAGCAATCAGAGAAGAAAAAGAAATAAAAGGAATCCAAATTGGAAAAGAAGAAGTAAAACCGTCACTGTTTGCAGATGACATAATAAAGATGCTACCAGAAAACTACTACAGCTAATCAATGAATGTGGTAAAGTAGTAGGATATAAAATTAATGCACAGAAATCTCTTGCCTTTCTATACAGCAATGATGAAAATCTGAAAGTGAAATTAAGAAAACACTCCCATTTATCATTGCAACAAAAAGAATAAAATACCTAGGAATAAACCTACCTAAGGAGACAAAAGATCAGTATGCAGAAAATTATAATGCACTGATGAAAGAAATTAAAGATGATACAAGTAGATGGAGAGATATACCATGTTCTTGGATTGGAAGAATTAACATTGTTAAAATGATTATACTACCCTAAGAAATTTATAGATTCAATGCAATCCCTATCAAACTACCACTGGCATTTTTCACAAAACTAGAACTAAATATTTCACAATTTGTATGGAAAGACAAAAGACCCCGAACAGCCAAAGCAATCTTCAGAAAGAAAAATGGAGCTGGAGGAATCAGGCTCCCTGACTTCAGACTAAGATGCAGAGCTACAATAATCAAGACAGTATGATACTTGCACAAAAACAGAAATATAGATCATTGGAACAGGATAGAAAGCCCAGAGATAAACCCACACACATATGCTCACCTTATCTTTGATAATGAGATAGGAATATACAGTGTAGGAAAGACAGCCTCTTCAATATGTGGTTCTGGGAAAACTGGACAGCTACATGTAAAAGAATGAAATTAGAACACTCCCTAACACCATAGACAAAAATGAACTCAAAATGGATTAAAGACATTAATGTTAAGCCAGACACTATGAAACTCACAAATGAAAATATAGGCAGAACACTCTATGACATAAATCACAGCAAGATCCTTTTTAACCCACCTCCTAGAGAAATGGAAATACAAACAAAAATAAGCAAATGGGACCTAATGAAACTTACTAGCTTTTGCACAGCAAAGGAAACCATAAACAAGATGAAAAGACAACCCTCACAATGGGAGAAGACATTTGCAAATGAAACAACTAACAAGGATTAATCTCCAAAATTTACAAGCAGCTCATGCAGCTCAGTATCAAAAAAGCAAACAACCCAATCCAAAAATGGGCAGAAGACCTAAATTACATTTCTCCAAAGAAGATATACAGATTGCCAAAAAACACATGAAAGAATGCCAACATCATCAATCATTAGAGAAATGCAAATCAAAACTTCAATGAGATATCATCTCACACCAGTCAGAATGGCCATTATCAAAAAATCTACAAACAATAAATGCTGGAGAGGGTGTGGAGAAAAGGGAACTTTCATGCACTGTTGGTGGGAATGTAAATTGGTATAACCACTATGGGAAACAGTAGGGAGGTTCCTTACAAAACTAAAAATAAGACTACCATACGACCCAGCAATCCCACTACTGGACATATACCCTGAGAAAACCATAATTCAAAAAGAGTCTTGTACCTAAATGTTCACTTCAGCTCTATTTACAATAACCAGGACATGGAAGCAACCTAAGTGTCAATCAACAGAAGAATGGATAAAGAAGATGTGACACATATATACAATGGAATATTACTCAGCCATATAAAGAAATGAAATTGAATTATTTGTAGTGAGGTGGATGGACCTAGAGTCTGTCATACAGAGTGAAGTAAGTCAGAAAGAGAAAAGCAAATACCATATGCTACACATATATATGGAATGTAAAAAAAAAAAAGTCAGGAAGAACCTAGGGGCAAGATGGAAATAAAGACACAGACCTAGTAGAGAATGGACTTGAGGATATGGGACGGGGAAGGGTAAACTGGGATGAAGTGAGAGAACGGCATGGACATATATACACTACCAAACGTAAAATAGGTAGCTAGTGGGGAGAAGCCGCATAGCACAGGGAGATCAGCTCGGTGTTTTGTGACCACCAGAGGGGTGAGACAGGGAGGGTGAGAGGCAGGGAGATGCAAGAGGGAAGAGATATGGGGATATATATATATATATATAATGTATAACTGATTCACTTTGTTGTAAAGCAGAAAGTAACACACCACTGTAAAGGAATTATAGTCCAGTAAAGATGTTTAAAACAAACAAACAAAAAACATGCAGGTTATTTAGACACCCAAATTTATCTGTGTAAACACAAAATTTTACTGCATACTCTAAAATATTTTTGGTAACATTCAGCAGGTTGAAAGATTCACAGTGATTGGTTTTCACAATAGCACAATGTATCAGTTTTTTAAATATCTTATTACATATATATAAGGTTATACATACAATATAATTAGCTGTCTTTGTCTCCATGTTGTATATTATAGTAGAAAAAAATACACATTTTGATGTCAAACTTTGCTAGATGGAAATACTGCTTTGTCAATTAATTCTTATTGGCATGTTACTTTATTTAGGTTCTCCTTTATTAATATGTAAAACTCAATGTCATAGGATCATGATAAAAGTTAAATAAAATTAAAAATATAGAACTTAGTTTTTACTTCCTCTTTGTTCCTGCTGTTTCCACAAATGAATAAAATAAGGTTATAATTTGCGAAATGATTTTCTCCAACTTATATTAAAGTTATGTTATTTTTTTTCATACAACAGTTACTATTCAAATTAGAGTGTTAGCTCTTTGAGAGATGAAACCAAGTTTCTGTTTACATCTTGCAGGATATCAGCAGCCAAATCAACATACTGGAGAAGAAAACACTGGCAATCATAAGGTGATATTTCAACTCCCTCAATGACAAACCAGATATAGAATGAGGGAATAGAGTATACTGATAAATATATTGTTGAAAAGCAAACCAAAAAAGTGGGATAAAATAACGACAGTGAAGTTGTTCAACCTCCTTATTCCTCATTTTACATAATCAGTAAATTAGATATACTCTTAGTTATAGTATCTACTTCACAAGATTGTTGTGGTGATGTGACAATTAAATGCATTTATAACAAGTCCTGTAATACAGAAAAACTGGTAGTACTTATATTTCTATTGTTGATGATCTTTGTTATTGCTATCTAGAATTTTGACAATAATCACAGAAGGAAAAACTATTTTAATCGAAAAATCGAGAGGTTACAGGAGGGCTTGCTGTATGTGGTGTTGGTAGGAGCTTGAGTTTAAATTAGGGAAAGCTTTTACACACAGGGTACAAGGGCAAGAGTAGAGAAGCATATTCTCTGAGTGTTATACACAGAGAAGAAGTTTTGTTTTGTTTTATTTTGTTTTGTTTTCCCTTGGCAAGGAAAAAGGAGGAAAAGTATGAAGGGCTTCTGAGGCACCATGTTTTTCTCTATAAGAAATCAGGAGTTTCAGGTTTTAGTACATATATATTTTTAAAAAGAATGAAAGAAATGCATAGAAAAGTAAGTAAAAATACTATCCTTGTCCTCGAAGGTTGTTGGAGGACCCTATTCATGCATGTATCCTTGAAGCGGTAACTCACAACAAAGGACAGTCAGTGACATTGTGGAGGAATGCCAAAGATATTTTTCTCCCAAGAGATGTATCAGATGCAAGTCTTATGAATCCGGTCAGGACCCCCACTGAGCGTCAGTGTCCTGGTTGCTGGCATAGCCATCTCTGTAAATTTGACAAATCTTTTGACCATGATGTGTTTCTAAATGTTGCAACACATGAGTTGTTTTTTTCTATGATTTGATCAGAGTCTGGTAGAGATGCCTCAGTAATTTGGCTTCACTTTGATCTCTGAAGGATATAGAACCCTCAGTGTCTGCTACCTCTTCTTCTATCTCACTATGGCTGTGGAGTCATATCAGTCCTCACTACAGTAGGCCATGTGGAAGGCCAGGTGTTACTCAGCTCAGTACCTAAACTGCTCAGAAAATGACCGAGGCTTGGGAGCAATAGTGTCCTTAGGCCTAGACAAGGGACATTGGGTCCCTCAGCTTGAGAGCTCTCCTCAATATTTTGTATGTCCTCGCCAGTCTCTGGGAGCTGCCCAGGCAGCAGTACCATCAGGACAAGATATTCAGAGACCAGACCTGATCCCTCATGCATGCCAGACACTGAATGCGCCTACTCGAAATTATCTAAACTGAGGCCAGGCAGGACCCACAGTAACACCTGCATACAGCCCAAGCCCAGACTGTGATTTGTATGGGACCCTGTTCTTGTTTCTCCTCTAGGGAATTCTCTGACCTTCCACCCTGAATGTGGGATCATCAAGGTGCTCCAATAAGCTGCAGTACTTAACCTTTGTTGTTTTCCTAGGGTCAGTAGAGGCCCTGCTTCCAGGCAGGTGTCTTGGTGAGCAAATTTTTCTTACTGTCCTGGATGGTAGTTTTTCAAGGAATCAAGAGATTGGACTGGTAGAATAATGCAGACACTCAGCTTTGGAGAACTCATATCATTTATATAGACAGGACCCTTGCAATAAATAGCTTCCTCAGGACCTGAATATTTGACAGTGGCAAACTAGATCAACCTTGGTAAGTGGGTGTCCATGTCATAGTATCTATGGATGACTTCTGTTCCTGGTACTGAAGCCAATTCATAAAGTACCCATCATGCTAAAACTGTGATAATGAATAACTGAGACTAGCTGATATCAACAAAGTGATTTTGTTAACGTTGCTGTTTAATGCCTCTTCAGTGATGGCTGCTCTCTGGTGAGTGTTAACATATCATAATGGCATGTGCTCATCCACATGATTCCACTGCCTAAGGGTCTGACCTCTGTTCACTTGTCCTTCAGCATAAAGTGCACAACAACATGCATTGATCAAAACTCTGTTCATTGAGAGAATTTTTTTCTTCACCTAAGTCTTTCAAGGCTACTTCTGTGTGAGGATTCAGTGCAGCTGCAATTTCTACTTTGTTTACTCCCACATAATATTCCAACTCTTATGAAATAGAAGTTGAGCTTTTATTCCCCTCTACCACTTGTTTATACAGAATCACTCATGTGACTCTTCTTAGGAGTGCCCTGAAGGGGTTGTATGGAATGGAACTTCCAAGCCTCTTCAGAAGATCAACAATGCTACAATTAAACAGCATCTTCCAGGTAGAGATCAAATTCAGAACACTATCAGATAAACATGGTCTAAAGATAAAGCTAAGAATGTGATAGTAAAATTTAGTTATAAAGCCATAGGGGAAAAAAAAAAAAACTAAGGCACTGCATTAGAAGAAGAAAAAGTCAAAAACAGGATATTCCTATTTAAGGAAGTACTTAAAAATGTTTTATTTCAGCAGCTTCAATGTAAGTCCAAAGAAGATAAGGAAATAGCTTTAAAAAAATTGTGCCTATGGATTTTGCTTAATTTATTGAACTCCAGTAAGATTCATAGAAGACCCACACATTTTAATATAATATAGGCAGAAATACTAGCTAGATGAACAGAAATGACAGGGAAAAAGAAAGAGTACAAACACATAATACACAAACAAAAAAACAAGATGTTTGAACTTCAACAGTTCTATGGACATAAAATGTGTTGAGAAAAACACAGCCTATCTTTAATGCCCAAGGAAGATTTACTAAAAGGGCTCAGAGGGTAAAACCAAGAGCCATGAAAAAACATGTCAAGGCCTTGTATCCCAATCAAGGAATGGTTCATATGTGCCATGCTAGATTTCAAGGTTGATATGAACTTTTGTTTGTCTCCTATGTTTTTCCATTATTTTGAAATGATTGTCAATAGCAATTATCTTATGCCTGTACACTACTCTATGTTGGAGTTAGAGGAGACATAACTTTCTTCTTTAAGTTGCAAATCATCTTATCTGAGGAATTATACAGTACTTGAGAAACTAATTCTGAAGAGCTTTTACTCTTGCACGTGGACCCATTTTAGATGATAAGATGTCAAATTTCAAATTTGTAGTTTAAAAGAATGAGAATATTGGAGGTATTGGAGAGAGTGTATTTTCAATCATGGAGAAGTGTAAATAACTTCTCATTAAAAGAACTATTGGAGATTTAAATTATGTTCACAAATCCTTATGTCATTCCTCCTTCAAAAGCTGGAACTTAATTATTCTAACCTTGATTGTAAACTGAATCTTGTGACCCATTTCTAATGAATAGAATGTAGAATTGATGGTGCATGACTTACAAATCTGAGTCATAAAAAGAATCAAAACTCTATCTTGCTGTCTCTTAGATCACTTGTACTGGGACAAGAATGCTGTCATGTTCTGATGAAACTTAAGCAACCTATTGAGATCCCTGTATGGAAACAAATGGGTGACTTCTGTGAACTACCAGCACCAACTTACCAGCTGTGTGAGTAAGCCTCCTTCCCACGTCAAGCTTTTGGATTACCACAGCTCCAGAAGACATCTTGACTGCAACCTAATGAGTGGCTCTGAGCCAGATCTCTTCAGTCTAGACATTCCCGAATTACTAACACAAAAAGTGAGGATTATAAATATTTATTGTTTTGTCCTCTGAGTTTTGAGATAATTTGTTACATAGCAAGAAATAACTAAAACACCATGTTATTTGCTTCACTATCTGCACATTGGATAAAGGGCAATACACAGACATTTTAAGGACTGTAGGATATCTGATCTTGTATAAGGTTGATATTTAGAAACCCAAGCATCATTGTGTCCTATCCTGTTAGAATGTGCATCTGACATCTGACAACATGGTGACAAATGAATTCCTGGACAAAGTCTGTGGTAGATAGTGGTCATGTCCCTGAACTCCAAATATATAATTGGAGTTGACCTCTTTGGTTGTTGTTGCGACCACCACATTGGGTCCAGATTTATAATGTTCTTAAATTATAAACTCTTGCCATATTAATAAGAAAGGACAAGTGGAAACCTCTGATACTATTCATTCCACATGGTCAAAATGCTACTTTAAAAAAACAATGTGTACATGAACTTCAGGTAGATGGTGGAAATTAGTGTCATTTTTAAGGATCTAAAAAAATGACAGGATAGTAGTATCCAATATATTTTCATGTACTTCAGCAGTACAGTCTTGTAGAACTTAAAGGGGTCTTTGTGGTTGGTCACAAACTACTACCAGATTAACCAAATAGGGACAATGGTCTCAGCTGTCATGCTGGATATGGCAACTTTGTCAGAGCTGATTACTATGGCTTCAGGTGCATAGTATTGGTCACTGATTTTAAGATGTTTTCTTCTCCAATCAGAAAATATATTTATAAACAGGTCAGATTCATATAAAATAGAAAATATTCATGTGCAGTTTTGTCCCAGGGCTATGCTAATTCTCCAACATATTGTCATAATATAGTTTTAGAAGATTTTGATCCTTTGGACTTATTGAAGAACATGATATTAATCCAGTATATTGATAATATGCTGATATAGCCAGATAAGCAAGACTTAGCTGGCATGCTATAGCCCTAATATGTGGAAGATAGATATTATGAAGTATCAGGGAGCCTGTCTGATCAGTCAAGTTGTAAGGTATCCAGAGTCCAATGACATGTGGAGATTTTCTTCAAAGCTGAAGATTATTACATTTTGTATTTCTCTCTGATGATGATGGAAGAACATCACTTGGTGAGTCTCAGAGTTCTGGAAGAAACTTATGGAACATCTAAAAACAGTGAAAATTTTAGTTAAGCATTTATTTAAAATAAAATTTCTCTATGAAGGTATAAACAGCTACAGTGGCAGTACAGAACTAAGTACCTAATCAATCGGTAATGAAACACTAGGAAGAGCCACAGAAAGCTTCAAGAAATTGCAAATTGGAAAATTAGGAGATGAAAATGAGCAGAAAGAAAATGTTCCTAGCAGAGAAAGCAATGAGAACAGAGGCATATGCCAGAAATAATAGGTCATGATTGAGTAGCTGCTGTAGTGTAGAACATGAAGATGGAAGTGACTAGAACTGATGCTGCATCAGTGGGTAAGGGCCATAAAAACAAGAACCTTATTTATTAGACTAAGGAGTTTTAGCTTTACCCTGTATATGATGGGGAGTAAATGAAAACGTTAAAACTATTATTTTAGCTGAGGATGAAGTTCAAAGAGTTAAAATTGAAGATGAAAGGACCCGTTGACTAACAACTACAATAATCTGTATCATACATGTGTAAAATTAGCAGAGATAATATAGGTAAAGATGAAAGAATGTATTTCACAGAAACTAACAAGTGGAATAGGCAATAATTATTGCTTGAGTTTTGTGGAAATGAGGAAAGTCTAGGTTTTCGGGTCTAAATAATTTGGTCATTGGATGTGCCAGCCACTGAGATAAAGGCTATAGAAGTCTCACCTTGACTGATGAAGGATGAGGGAACATGAGATAAATTTTGAACATGCTATATTTGAAGTACCTTGAATCGTACAGCAGAAAGTCCTAGAGACATGATAAGAAGTCTCTAAATTGAAGCAATATATATGGAAGTCATTAGAGTATGGATGATCATATAAAGTGAATAGAATTGTCCATGTAGGACTAGTACTATAAAGAAATGTCAGCTAAGCATTGAGTTCTGTTCCAGAAAGATCTGTTCTTCACTACATATTATACTTTCCCTCTGTAAAGAAATAATATAGACATTTTAGAATAGTCATCAGTTTGGTTAAAAATATATACAGTTTACCAACCTAAGTGCCCATCATCGGATGAATGGATAAAGAAGATGTGGCACATATATACAATGGAATATTACTCAGCCATAAAAAGAAACGAAATTGAGCTATTTGTAATGAGGTGGATAGACCTAGAGTCTGTCATACAGAGTGAAGTAAGTCAGAAAGAAAAAGACAAATACCATATGCTAACACATATATATGGAATTTAAGAAAAAAAAATGTCATGAAGAACCTAGGGGTAAGACAGGAATAAAGACGCAGACCTACTGGAGAACAGACTTGAGGATATGGGGAGGGGGAAGGGTGAGCTGTGACAGGGCGAGAGAGAGTCATGGACATATACACACTAACAAACGTAAGGTAGATAGCTAGTGGGAAGCAGCCACATGGCACAGGGATATCGGCTCGGTGCTTTGTGATAGCCTGGAAGGGTGGGATAGGGAGGGTGGGAGGGAGGGAGAAGCAAAAGGGAAGACATTTGGGGACATATGTATATGTATAACTGATTCACTTTGTTATAAAGCAGAAACTAACACACCATTGTAAAGCAATTATACCCCAATAAAGATGCTAAAATATATACATATATACATATATATATATATACATATATATATATATATATGTATATATATATGTATATATATATATATATGTATACAGTTGACCCTTGAGCAATGTGGAGGTTAGGAGCACTGATCTCCCAACCAGTCGAAAATCCACATGTAAATTTTGACCTTCCCGAAACTTAACTACCAATATCCTACTGTTGAACAGAAGCCTTACCAATAACATAAAGAGTTAACACATTTCATATGTTATGTGTATTATGTACTGTATTCTTACAATAAAGAAAGCTAGAGAAAAAAATGTTATTAAGAAAATCAAGGAAGAGAAAATACATTTACAGCTCTGTACAGACATCCCCTACTCTCTGCAGGGATTTGTTCCAAGATTTGCTATGCATACCAAAATCTGTGGATACTCTAGTCCCTTATAGGTGGCCTTCTATATCTGCAAGTTCCACATCTATGGATTCAACGAACCGTGGGTAGTTTAGTGCTTGTTTGTTAAAAATCTGCATTTAAGTGGACCTGTGAAGCCCAAATCCATGTTGTTCAAGGGCCAATTATACTGTGTTTATCAATACTGTAAGTTTATGTTATCTGTTTACAAGAAGAATCATCGGCCTTTCCGTACCTACTTCAATATCGTCTTATATGATACAAAACACTATAGATATTATTTATACTACTAACACTAGACATCAAAAATGAGAAGATGGGGCTTCCCTGGTGGCGCAGTGGTTGAGAGTCTGCCTGTGGATGCAGGGGACATGGGTTCGTGCCCCGGTCCGGGAAGATCCCACATGCTGCAGAGAGACTGGGCCCGTGAGCCATGGCCACTGAGCCTGCGCGACCGGAGCCTGTGCTCTGCAACGGGAGAAGCCACAGCAGTGAGAGGCCCGCATACTGCAAAAAAAAAAAAAAAAAAAAAAAAAAAAAAAAGAGAACATAATATGAAAAGGAAATTCACATTTATTTATAGATATAATGATTCATGCATTGATAATGAAGAATAAGCAATATGATTGTTGTAACCTAGTGTAATTGATAAAATTGTTTCATGGTAGCCTAGCCAATATACTAATAAATGAATTGTTATAAAATTTTATGGCATATAGTAGTACAGTCATGTTCATAATACATATTAAAAACATTGTTACTTAAAAAAATAACACCTGTACAGATAGGTCAACATACAGTCCTCCAATTACAAGAGAAAGGCAACCAAATGGTAATGTAATTTTTTGAAATAAAGGTTATAAAACAGTAAAAAAACTAATATATGATTAATTTTGTATTAATTATCACTCATCTTATGCCTTTGTAAGAATAGGCTATCCACTTCAATATGAGTCTTGCACATGATGTCCTACAAGATTTGTACTAGGCAATGATGATGATTAATGATGAGGATGATGATTAGGCAATGATGATGATGCTGACAAAAAATGTCTCATACAGTCCTTGCCATAGAGTTGTTAGATTTTCATAGAAAGACACTCATATGCACAGCCGATTAGTTTATTAACTATATGGCATGATGATTATTCACTGTTCATTAAGTGGAAGTTGATCATCATAAATGTCTTCATCCTTGTCTTCTTCATGTTGAGTAGGCTGAGGAGGAAGAGAAAGATGAGGGGTTGGTCTTGTTCTCTCAGGGGTGGCAGAAGCAGAAAAGGTGGGGGAGGTGGAAGGAGAGGCAGGAACACTCAGTTTAACTTTATGGAAATATTCATTGTAATTTCTGTCTGATTTGTTTGCTTTTTCATTTCTCTAAAAATATTTTCAATGTAGTATAAATTCTTCTTCCACCATTTACTTTACTTTCAGTACCCATATCATAGAAGGGTCCATGTCCTAAAAGAAATCAAAAACAGACTTGAATAACCAGAACCCATCTGTAGTCTAATGTCAATTTTTCTGTCACTGCTTCTTCTACGTCTTCTGCTTCATCATCCAGCACTTGTTCAGAAACACTCAGCTCCATCAAGTCATCTTCTGTTAATTCCTCTGATGTGATGTCTCTTAGCTCTTAAATTTCTTCAAGATCCATATCTTGAAAACTTTCATCCACCCACCCCCACTATTTTTTGCCATAGCCACAATCTCTTTCATGACTTCCTTGTTGACTTTATTGTAAATTCTGTGAAGTCATGAACAATATCTGGGCACAGTTTTCTCCAGCAAGAATGTATTGTTTCCAAGTTGGTGGTTTTCATGGCTTTTCTGTAATAACAATGGCATCTTCAATGGTGTAACTTTTCCAGACTTTCATGTTGTTCTCTCTATTGGGGTTCTCTTCCTTTGTGTTGACAATCTTTCCATAGAGTACAATGTTAATAAGCGTTATATGTCCTTATGACTACCTGATCTAGAGGCTGAGTTAGCCTATCCATTCTTGCCTTAAATCCTGGTGCTCCCTTCTTGTTACTAATAAATAAATATTCTTTGTGGCATTTTTTTTCAGATATGGCACTTTTGTCTGCATTAAAAACTTGTTCAGGCAGATATCCTTTCTCCTCAATGAATTTCTTAATGGCCCCTGGGAACTCATCTGCTGCCTCTTGGTTGGCAGATGTTGCATTCTCTCTTATCTTGACATTTTTTAGCCAGATTTTTAATTCTAAATTTATCAAATAATCCTTTGCCAGCATTAAATTCTTCAGCTTTAGGTTTTTCACCTTCCTTTTGATTTAAGTTGTCATAATGACTTCGCTTTTTCTTGAATCATATTAGTCTATAGGTGTGCCTTTCTTACAACAATCCTGCACTCATACAAAAGCTACATTTTCAATACAAGATAAAAAGGTTATTTCACAAAAACTGTAAGATTTGTGCACCTGCTGGCATAGCTGCAGCAACAGGTTCATGAATTTCCTTTTCTTTTTTTTAACAAGGAGTCTTGTGATGGATTCATTTATGTTGGGATGGCAGACAGCCACAGCTGCAGACCCCAATCTGAGGTACATATCAAGAAATTCAACTTTTTTTTGTAATGTCATGACTTTTCTCTGCTTCTTGGAAGCACTTCCAGCAGTACTAGTGGCACTTCGTATGGGTCCCATGGTGTTATTCAAGGTTTATGGTACTGCACCAAACATTATGAAGAATATGTGAGAAGTAGGAGAAATCACTTTTTACTGTGATACACCATTTACTGGAGAGACGCACTGCTCACGCAGAGGTGATTAATATCTCTAGGTGTTTTAAGAGGATACTCACAACACTTGAGCTCAGCAAGATGGCAACAGGAGATGACAATGAAATTTTACAGTAGTACAATGTACAGTTAATTTTATATGGTTATGATTTAGTACGGTATCTTTACATTTATTTACATTTTTTTCAACTGCAAATGGTGCCATGTACAGTCTGTATGTGTTCTGTAAGTTTTGATAAGTTTTAACTTTTAATAAGAGACATATATATTTTATGGCAGTAAATGATAGACTAGTATCTACATGTACTTTATGCATTCATGACATACCTAACTTTTTCTTAATTTTCTTGATATTTCAAGGCTATGTAGTTTGTCTGCAAATCTCCAAAAATGGTTTCAATATACTTATTGAAAGAAGTCTCTGTGTAATTGGATCTGTGAAGTTCAAACCCATGTTGTTCAAGGGTCAAAGTATATAGCAATAAGATTATGGAATAGAGTAATTGTAATGTTACATTTTTTAGATATCTGAAATAGTTGTACACTTTTTCCAGATTTATTGAGAAAAAATTGATATATTACAAGATAATGATTATATATATATATATATTTTTTTTTTGAAAAACAGTTACCACAATAAGGTTTGTTAGCACATCCATCTCCTCATATGGTTACATTTTTTGTGTCAGGTGAGATTTTTTAAGTTCTACCCTCTTAGCAGCCTTCAAATATACAACTCAGTATTATTATTATTATTATTATTATTTTTTGCGGTTCGCGAGCCTCTCACTGCCGTGGCCTCTCCCGCTGCGGAGCACAAGCTCCAGACGCGCAGGCTCAGCGGCCATGGCTCACGGGCCCAGCCGCTCCACGGCATGTGGGATCTTCCCGGACCAGGGCACGAACCCGCGTCCCCTGCATCGGCAGGCGGACTCTCAACCACTGCGCCACCAGGGAAGCCCACAACTCAGTATTATTAACTGTAGTCACCATGTTGTATATTACATCCATAGAACTTTTCATCTTGTAACTGGAAGTTTGTACAATTTGACCACCTTTACCCATTTCTCTGAGACCCCAGTTGTACATTTGTATGTATGTACAGAAAAGACTGCAACAAGAGATTCAGAATGTGAGTTAAACATGCACAAATAAAGGAACAAAATCCTAGTCTGTGTGAAGCTTGATTAAATCAAAGGCACATATGGGAGGATTGCCATATTTTTTGAAGATACAAAGAGAAGGGGAGTTTTAAAGTTATTTGCATGACTAATTACCTTGGATTGACCACTGAAATTTTTGGAGTCCAAATGGTAGTTTGCATGGCTTTCAAAGTTCTTATTGAGATTACTCTACCTGTGTATTTAGTGTAAAGGCTCAGAGACTAATTTTTGTAATGGTGGTGGGAAATTTATGTTACCTTCACATACAGAGCACCAGATGATTACACATTATATATTGGATAATTTTTGGCCTGCTTTTGAGAACTTCTGAAAATTATATGACTCAAAAATTGCTTATTATTTTTATTTATCATCATTTTTGTGTGTGATAAATATTTAGAAAGCAGGGAAATTCAAAAAGATTGTTTGGGTCCTGTCCTGAGTGATTGTAACATGGCCATCATTATTGCAGCCTACAACAATGATTTAAACATTTAAACTACCTTAAAATCTTTAGGTCTATTTAACTTACTAATGTCTTAAGATATATGTTAAGTTTACAGAGATTTCTTAAAGCACAGTCCTCTAAAAAGGATACAACTCAATTATTTTGTCGCTGAGGCCTTGCTGTCTTCACATACACCTTGGTGCAAATATTTACCATGCATAAATATGGCTTTATCATTTTCATAAATGTTTAACAGAGGAAATGCAAAGATGATAACCTATCTATGAATAATTTTGAGGTTTTGTTTACTTAGGAAAAAATTTTAGAAACTGAAGAAATATTTGAAAAGAGCATATGGTTCAATTATTTATCAACAGAGAGAGTATTATTTTGATGACAATTCCATTTTCATTAACAACTCAATTTTTAAATTCAGATAAATATTCTTGGCTATCATTCACTAGAGTAAAGCATTTTTTTTAACCACATACCAACTTATATAAGTGGTAGTTATTTCTAAAACTAGGCTTTCAAAACGATAATATTACATCAATATTCTTAATATCTTTGAGCTGTACTTCAAATATAAGCATCTTAGCACTCTAGCTTTAAAATAAAACTATGAGAATTTTAATAAATTCATTGAGTATGAAAATTCTATGGAAATTAAAACAAAATATAAAATTGTAAGGGGGAATGGAAGATGACATTTATGAAGTCTTCAAGTAGCTATGTGTTCTTTTTTTTTATTCTCTCCCCAGGGTTGTCACTTAAGTTCAAATGAACTATATTGATTATAAAATGGTACATCTTGTATTTGACTGTTGTACCACACTTTATTAGTGGAGAATCCCAAATATGACATTTATTCTTGCTTAGTTGCAGAATATAATAGTATGATGCAAAATATATCTCAGTAAATTAAGAAATATGAATATTTAGGTTTTTTTGGAAATTTTCCATATAAAAGTTTTACATGAGTCTGGGAGGAAGTATTTTCATTGCTCAGGAGGTTGCGATCACAAATGCTTTGCAGTAGGGTAGTAACCAAATTAGCAGTTTTTTCTCTAAAAAGCAGCAGCATCACCAGTTTGTGATCAGCTGATTGACTGGACATTGGAGTTCTACTGAGCAAAGTAATTGGCATTTGCACTCCACAAATCATCCACAGAAGCTAGTGCTATGATAAACAAAATTTAATTATTTTTGTTGCCCACTATAATATGTTAAACATTTCATCTTGGTTTTAAACTGGTACTTTTTTGTTGTTTTGGGCATTTTAGCTTTGATTTTGCTGATATGGGGCAGTTATTGCAGGATACTTAAAAATCTGCTGATGTTTCACTTTAAAAACTAGTAGAAAAATGTAACTAATGGATAATCTGCTGGGCTATATTTGTTCTCTATTTCCTCTACTGTCATTCTGTATTTTTGGTGGTTTGCATGAAAAGAAAATGGTATTTTGCTAAGGAACCAGTCTTCTGTTTCTATTTATTTTCTTTCATTTGATGACTTTTCTAAAAATGCATTACAGAAAGAGGGTATCTTGAAACCAGTTCCTCAAATATCAGTCTTATATTCAGTGAAGTCCAGATTCACTTTATCAGAATGTTACATCAATCAGAGTATGTCTACTACTAAAATGTTGTAAACACCCCTTGCAAGTTTCATGCCAGGTGCCTTATGTGCATGCTAATCCTTACCACAGTCTTCAAGATTCTTATTTTCTTCATTTACTGATAAATAGATGTTTCTGTAAAGAGAGTCTACACTTGATTAAGAACTTACTGTCTGCTGTCTGGTTTTGGGCTATTTATTTTAGAATTGAAGGTTTTGAAAAATTTTAACTTCTCTCACTTAATTCAATAAAATTGGTTTATTTTCTTTCTCTAAGTCTTTTGTGGCCAAAATTTCCACTATATTATTGTTCACGTTTAATAGTTTCCTAAGATATTCTTAACCCAAATTTTACCTAGGTATAGTTTACTTTTTTTCCAATTGTTTCTCTAGTTAATTCATCCAGAGGAGTGAACATTAGAGGAATGACATGGTGAATTCACAAGACCCTAACATTTGCAGTGAGATTATACTCTTCTCAAAGTGAGAACCCTTTGTTTTCTCAGGCTGTCTCCTGGTGAAATGCATATCCACCATAGTTTCAACTGGATACTTTGAAGCACTAAAGGGTCACTTATTCAAAAACTCCTTGAAGGAAGTAAAGAGCTTTACTGGAGTAACAGGGCTGTTCAGTGACACTTTACTCATTTCAGTGTCTTTTGACACTCAAACTCTGGAACTTCTTCTAAGGGACATGTATTATGTAGACTTTGAGGGAATCTAGCATCATTTGGTAATGACAGAAAATATGTTTTCTGAACAGAGTAGCTTCAAATAAGAATAAAATCCTTCAAATTCTTGCTGACAATATCTCCCAAAGAGGTAGACAGGATATGGTTTCCATGTTTTGCTTTAGACAGGACATCTACAGAAAGTCTGACCAATTGATAGAAAGTATCTGTATACATTCAGTAAATTGCTTTGATTGCATAACAAAAACCAGATCTGGGGATTGAGGTCAAGCTAGCGAGGTCTTCAGTTACTGTAATGACTAGCAACATTTCTTGGTTTTATTGAACCTGTCACTTATACAATTTAGTGGGCTTTTGTAATCAAGTAATACAAAATTAAAACAGAAATTCTCAGGAATTGTTCCACAGACTTGGAAGGAACTTGTGTAAGTGATCAGTTTTGAAGATTAAACTTTGTTACTTTACAGTAAATTCCCTTAAAGTTATCTTTATTGCTCAAGAATGAGAGAAAGCAAAGGCATGGCTTGCATTCAAACAAACCAAAAGAGTCCATGTCACAGAGAACTGTCTGCTATTTACCTCAGATCAACCTTAGGGAACCATGAGGTAATAGTGGTGCTTCTTTTGGTGAGCACTGGATTTAATGGCCTTAAAATGAATGATTAACTAGACATAAAATAAATGGTGAAGGACTGCTAATATAGGTTTTTAAGGTTTCTTCTGTGCATGTGCCCATCCCAGATCCCAGAACATCAGTAACACTGGAAAGCTGATGCCTTAAATTGAGCATATCAAATTACTACAGGACTGATATCAGTTGCTCCCAGGTTGATATTAGTTCAAAAGTCAGTTCTGGGAGTGGGATAATGAAATTTTCACCACTGTCTTCATGTAACGAAGACATATGCAACAAAGTGATGGTCTTCTCTGCTATATTGGGATGATCACAGGAGGTTATTAGGAGTCTTTGCTTGTGTCTGTATGACAAAGTCACAATTATCCTCCATCTCACTAGTTAAGATCTGTCATCTACTTCACAGAGGGGCCAGATGATCATTTTTCTAGAGGAATGAGCTTTAATCTAGAAAACTGAAAAAGGATTTCTCATGGTCTCATTAAAGGTGACCCTAAAAATGAGACAGTGGCTTCAAAAAAGAGGAAATCTATTGCACAGGCTTAAGAGTCATTGTGAACGGGTTATATGGCACAATTGCGGAACCACTGCTGACAGTGATAAAGTCAGAATTATCCCTTCAGTGTATATGGCCACCAGATGTCATTGTGAAATTTGAAAAAAGGAAAAAAAAAGTCTCCAAAACTGTGTTGGTCCAGTCATCATTGTTAATATCTTTTTTAGCTAGTATCAGGCTGGGAAACAAACAAACAA
The DNA here is from genome assembly GCF_951394435.1 of Stenella coeruleoalba. Taxonomy (NCBI): domain Eukaryota; kingdom Metazoa; phylum Chordata; class Mammalia; order Artiodactyla; family Delphinidae; genus Stenella; species Stenella coeruleoalba. Next base: position 36,390,803 of record NC_137164.1, on the reverse strand, counting down.
AAAAAGGCAAATATTGTTGGTGTTTAGATACTCTCAATTCTGTTTCAGTTATATTTCATAAAATGGGCTGCCCTTTTGTTTTCCACTTTCAAACTCTTAGGTACCTGTGAGCCTTACCAGGTAGTGAGGACCTTGAAGAGTATGTCTATATTCATCTTTTAAGGGTTTGTCGGAAGTCTGACTCCTTTGGCCTATTATATGTAATTACCAATACAAAACATCAACAATGCTTTACTATAATTTTGATGGATTGTTAAAGCCCTCTGTTAAATTTCTTCTGACCAAGAAGAGGGAAACTTGATTTCTTTTTAGATTCCAACTCTTGTAGATGATAACATCTTTAAAGCCAGAATCCCTTGAGGTTTAAATAAAGAATTTAGCAAGGCCATACCTTTTACTACAGGGTGAGTAATCACATGTTTATAGAGTTTGTCTAGCCATCAGGAGCCAGGTTTGTCTCACTGGATGCAATATTTTCATTTTATGCTTGAGTTTTCCAGGGTTTGTCCCACCTTAATTGATTTTGGCTTGAAGAATACTCCTGGCAGTTTTGAAATATTGACTGATTGAATGGTTTTTTTTGTTTTCCTATGGAGAGATAATTTGTTTCCACTAAGAACAAGGAACAGATTAAAGACTTTGTTCAGTTGAATAGAGAAAGTATGAGCTCCGATGTCTAGGAAACCCAGGAATACCTGGGATTTTCCCTTTCCAGTTCACACATACTGGAGCATATAGACCATATTGTCAGTGGTGCCTGTGGGCAATAAGGGAAGAAGATGGTAGGAGACCAGGAAATGTCTTGGCATTCTTAAACTGCATAGTCTTAAAGTGGATATAGGCATGTTATGCAGCACAGTTTAGGATCAAGTTTACAAGAGGACATCAAGTGTTGTGGGAGATCTTGTCAATACCTTTGTCTACATTTTCCTAAAAATTATTGGTGTCATCATATGGCCCCTCTTCTTAGGTCCCAGTGGGCTTAGTGTCTTCCAAGAAAAATGGCGAGATGAGGGAGAAAGGCTTTAATATTTAAATGGAATGCTTCCCAGGATATTTCTTGTTCAGGTCTCTCAATTGTTTTCACTGCAGAAAAAAAAATAACGTTTTCTTTATTACATTATTTTGTAAATCATTTTTATTCAGAATTCCATAGTTCCCTTTGGATTCCACAGAGTTCCATTACCTCACCCCTATATCTTCTATAGTTGAGAATTTTGCAGCTTATCAGTTTTCTCTTTGTCAACCACATAGTCCCATAATCACATTATTTTATTTGAAGGAACATCATTAGGGTTTCTGTCCTAATATTTGTGCTGTAACTTTGATACCTCTCTCATGCTGCCCATTTTTTCTATCTTGGGCCGAAAAGAGGACTGCTTCCTAAGGTACTTTTTCTCTACCTCCTCCCATGACCTGGGTTCTAAAGTAGCGTAGAAGGGCTAACCCATTCCTCACAGTGTGCTCACTCTATGGTGCAAATCCAAATTGTTCCCAGCATTTCTAGAGTGAAGGACTATCCTCTTGCACCCAGGGTTCTCTCATAAACATGTGGAGTGACTAGACTCTTTCAGGGTAGTGACAACTTGAGCAGGGGTCCTCCAGTTTGTCCCAGAGAAATATGTCACTTTTGTATGCCTGCCTCACTTTTGATATTATAAAATGTCCTTCATATATATTCACAATGAATAATTGACTATTAAGGTCTAGTTTCACTAAAACCTATTAATATATCTAGAAAATAATTCTTTACATTATTTAAATGATTAAATAAAATCCATAAATATTTTATATACTTAAGGTTGAAGTATGTGTCTCACCAAGTGGGATTAAAAACCAAATGTTTTGTTTTAACAGATAATGAACAATGCTTTAAAGATAATATTCCCAGTATTTTAATGAAAAATCTTAGAAATACAACATTTTACAATATGAATGCTTGTATATATCTTAAACATTCACTTTGAGAACTGTTGAGACTAAATTGGGAAGGTGTAAATTAACACACACATTTGTTGATCATAAGAAATATTGTTGTAATTTCATTTTTTCTGTAAATGAAGATGTTTCTTTATTCTGTAATTAAAATATTCAAACTTCACATTTCAAAAAATGAGAATAAAGCTTTTATATTAGTAAGGTTTTATTTCACTTACTGACTAAAAAAGTTTTTGAAAAGTTTTAAACAAACTTCATTTTTTAGAATAATTTATATTTACCAAACAAACACAAATATAGTTCAAAGATTCTGCATATATCTCACAGCCAGTTTTGCTTACTATTAACAAATTATATCAGTATTATACCTTTGTTACAATTAATGAATTAATATCGATGCATTATAGGTAAAAGTTATATATATATATATATATATATATTTTTTTTCGGTACATGGGCCTCTCACTGTTGTGGAGCACATGCTCCGGACGTACAGGCTCAGCGGCCATGGTTCATGGGCCTAGCCGCTCCGCGGCATGTGGGATCTTCCTAGGCCGGGGCAGGAACCCATGTCCCCTGCACTGGCAGGCAGACTCTCAACCACTGCGCCACCAGGGAAGCCTTAATCTATATTTTTATTTAGAATTACTTATTTCTTATCTAATTCTCTATATCTATTCCAGGATTCCATCCAGAATGCCACATTATATTTTGTTATCATGAACACTTAGGCTCCTCTTGATTGTGACAGTTTCTTAGACTCTCCTTGTGTTTAATTACCCTGACTTTTAAAAAGCACTGGTTAGTTATTTTTCAGAATGCCACTCGATTGGGATTTGCCTGATAATTTTCTCATGATTACACTGGAGTTATGGATTTGGGGTAGGAATACCACAAAGCTAAATTGCCCTTTTCATCACATCATATCAAGGCTACATACTAGCAGCATCACTTATCACTATTCATATTTACCTTGATTACCTGTCTTCAGATAGTGTCAAGTTTTTGCATTATAAAATTACTGTCTTTTCATCCTTTCCAGACTATGCTCTTTAGAAGAAAAGTCATTACGCTCAACCCACACTTAAAGAGAGGGTAGTTAGGTTCACTTCTTTCAGGGCAGAGCATCTGTGTAAACTTGAAATTTGTCTGCATGGGAGATGTATCTTTTCCCCCCTATTTATTTATTCATTTTTAAAATTTATATAAGTATGGAAACATGGATATGTATTTTATATTCTGTTTTATAATTGAATGCTATTTCATTTTGTCTCTTAAATTGTACCAGTTCTGCCTACTGGGGACTCTTTCATTTGCTCCCTGTGTCCCTTTGACCTACACATGTCATTGTTTTTATTTTTTTATTTTTTTAACATCTTTATTGGAGTATAATTTGTCTTGTTTTTGTTTTTGAGTACTTTCTTTCTGGTTCTAAAAGATGCTTTCAGTTTATCTTATATAATATATGTGCCAGCATTAGATACTTTCATTTTTACAGGGAGTCAAGTTTACTTTAATTGGAGAATGGTATTAGAAACAAAATCTAGGTGCTAGGGTTGATAATTACTATGAGAGTGCCATTGCTTCCAGGCTCTCTTGGTTGATGGAACAAGGACATGTGTGTGTATTCTAACCTACATACAATATTCACCTATTTATCTATCTAATCTGTTTATCTCTTTATTATGCTAAACATGGGTTCATACTGATGTCTTCAACTCTGATGCATTATGACATGTATATTCTAGCTGACTCCTGTTTCTTACCTGTAACCTCCAACTCAAACATTCAGAAACCTACCACACACTCTCAGCCATTCATTTACTTAACGGCTCATTTCCAATATAAATGTAGATTTGTTTTAGTTTTCTTAACCTATATCCCAGTAGGAAACATCCTCATCAACATGAGTAAAGTTTGTATGCACAGTTGTTTTTTTTGTTTTTTTTTGTTTTTTTTTTTACCTTTGGTTTTACAGCTCTTCTCATTTCCAAAGTTACTTAGGTAAGCACCATTTTTCTCCATCCTCATCAGTGATGTAATTTTATACATTTGTAGTACAGATTATTTTGTCACAGTCTGCATATGAGGCCAAGATTCCCTTGACAACTAAATGATATTTTACATTTCCATACATTAAAATTTATTCTTTTGCTGTAAAGTTCAGTGAGTTTTGACAAATGCATAGTATATCATGTGTTAACAATTACAATTACAGACAGACTAGTTTCACTTCCCTAAAATATTTCCTGTGCTTCAGTGATTCAATTCTCTCTCTCTCTCCCTCTGAACCCTGGCAACCACTGAGTTTTACTTCCTCTATGGTATTACATTTTCTAGAATTTCATATTATTGGAATTACACACTATTATCTTTCACGTAGCAAAATGTATTTAAGATTCATCTATGTCTGTTCATGGCTTGATTTTCTTTTTATCATTAAGTAATATTCCATTGTGTGGATGTACTAGTTTTAATCCATTCATGAATTAAAACACATTTTGGAGTTTTTGGTAATTATGAATAAAAATGCTATAAATAATCGCATACATGTTTTTGTGTGGGCTTAAGTTTTCAAGGTATTTGGAGAAACACTTGGAACTATGATTTCTGGATATTATGATAACTTTGTAAAAAAATGGTCAAACTGTCTTCCAAAATGGCCATATTATTTTACATTCCCACTGGACATTAATAACAACTCCTTTTGCTCCTCAATCTTACCAATGGTTCATGTTTTCAGGTTTTTGTATTTCAGCCATTCTGACAGATATGCAGTGCTGTCTATGCATTGCTTTAATTTGCAATTCACATTTTTTTCACAATAGCAAAGTTTAATTCTTAAGGCAATCAAGGAAAATAATTCCCCAAATGACAAATTTCTCCCAGGCACAGGTTTGGCTATCAATGTAACTCAACCTAACTTAAGTGTGCTCACCCCAATGCAGTAAAGCCAATCTACTGACACTAGGTTGTGGTTAAGGAAAGTACAACATTTATTGCAGGACACCAAGCAAGGAGAATGGGCAGCTCATGCTCAAAGGACCTGAACACCCTGATGGATTTCAGGGAAGAGATTTTGAAGGCAGTGTGAGTGAGGGGGCTGCAGGGTGTGTGATCAGTTTGTGCACAATTCTCAGACTGATTGGCAACAAGGTGAAGCTTCAACCAGTCTAGGCTCTATGTTCTTGCAGTCAGCAGTTTTCATCTCATGGAGATCTGCTTCCTGTAAAAACAATATAGGGATAGGCCTTTGTCTATATCTTTCACTGTGAGTTCAGTGATTGTGTTATGTGGCAGATTTATAGTCTAAATTGTTACCAGTTCCTCAGCCGAACAGCTATATTTTGTTTCTGTATCTTCACATTTCCTAATCAGTAACACTTGAGTCAGCCTTTTGAGACTCAAGGGAGGCCTGGGAGACTAAAGCAAAAGCCTTTTGCTTCAAAGGACAGGAACACAGGAGCTTATATAAGGTTTTGTCAGGAAGGATGACTGGGTGTAATATATGCAGTAAAACTGAATTTGGTCTTGAGGAGGTCTATAATTAGCATGTTTTGCTTGATTAGGTCATATTTATTTGTACTTAAGAGTCTCCCAGTAAAAAGAAGAGAATGGATTGAAGATCTGCTTCTCTTTATTCTCATCCTATAATTTTAGATTGAATCAGCATTTTAAACATTTACTAAAAAGGACACTTCAAATTCAGTTGGGCTTATTTGCAAATTCTATAAAATATATAAAGACAAAATAATCTCTGTCTTATATAAAGTGTTCCATAGAATAAAAACAGAATGGCTGTGTTCCCATACATTTATGAGGTCAGCATAACCTTAACACCAAAAACTGAGGAGGTCAGCATAAAGCAAATATCAGGCCAGTCTCATCCATGGACATAGATTTAAAAAATCCTAAAACAATGTTAGCAAACTGAATCTGGCAATATAAGAAGAGGATATTATTTCATGAGCAAATAGAATTTAACCTAGAAATGTGAGATTGGTTTAACACTTGTAAATCAATTAGTGGGCTTTAGAACATTAATAGAAAAAAAGGAAAAATAGAGAAGAATCATTTGATAAAATTCAATTTTTATTACTACTTAAAACCCTTAGCAAACTAGGAAAAGGGGAAGTTCTTTAATCTGGTTATGGACATATATTAAAAGGAAGCATCAAACAAAGTTGAACTGTTGAAAGCTTTCCTCTGAACTAGAAATGAGACAGGAAGATAATAGTTCTATTAAACAGTGTTTTGTAAGAAAGAAAAGCTAAAAAGTTACAAGGATTCAAAGGAAATTAATGACATATTGTCATTCCTCTACAATATGACTGTGTATATCGACAATCCAAAAGAGTCTACAGATAAGTTATTAGGTTGCCATTGTAAGTAAGTTTAGCAAGATTTCTGGGCAAAAAGTCTACATATAAAATTTCTATATAATATGACAAAGTTGGAAAATAACTCTTTGCAATAACATCAAAAATATAAAATTCCTAGTTTTAAATCTAATGGAAGGTATGAAGGCATCTACACATAAATGTGTAAAACATTACTTATATAAATTAAAGCCATAAATCTATGGATGTATATACCATGTTCATCAATTAGAGGAAGCAATATTGTACTGATAAAAATTCTCCTCTCATTCACTTATAGATTTAAATCACAACCAAAATCTCAACAGGTTTCTTTTAATTTTCTTTGTGAAAGTTAACAATCTGATTTAAAAATTATTTGGAATTGCAAAGGGCCAAGAATTTCCAAGCTGGGACAAGGGGAAGATGGTGGAAGAGTAAGATGTAGAGATCACCTTCCTCCCCACAGATACACCAGAAATACATCTACACTTGGAACAACTCCTACAGAATACCTACTGAATGCTGGCAGAAGACCTCAGACCTCCCAAAAGGCAAGAAACTCCCCCATACCTGGGTAAGGCAAAACAAAAAAGAATAAACAGAGACAAAAGGATAAGGACGGGACCTGCTCCAGTGTGAGGGACCTGTGAAGGAGGAAAGGTTTCCACACACTAGGAAGCCCCTTCATTGGTGGAGACTGTGGGTGGCAGAGGCGGAAAGCTTCAGAGCCGCGGAGAAGAGCACAGAAACAGGGGTGTGGGGGGCAAAGCAGAGAGATTCCCGCACAGAGGATTGCTGCCGACTGGCACTCACCAGCCCAAGAGGCTTGTCTGCTCACCCACCGGGGCAGGCAGGGATGGGAGCTGAGGCTCGGGCTTCGGTCAGAGCGCAGGGAGAGGACTGGGGATGGCAGCGTGAACACAGCCTGCAGGGGGTAGTGCACCATGGCTAGCCGGGAGGGAGTCCCAGGAACATTCTGGACCTGCCGAAGAGGGAAGAGACTTTTTCTTCCCTCTTTGTTTCCTGCTGTGCGAGGAGAGGGGATTAAGAGCGCTTATTAAAGGAGCTCCAGAGATGGGCGTGAGCCACAGCTAAAACCACGGACACCAGACACAGGCATGAGACGCTAAGGCTGCTGCTGCTGCTGCCACCAAGAAGCCTGTGTGCGAGCACAGGTCACTATCCACACCCCACTTCCGTGGAGCCTGTGCAGCCTGCCACTGCCAGGGTCCCGGGATCCAGGGACAACTTCCCCAGGAGAACACATGGCGCACCTCAGGCTGCTGCAACGTCACGCTGGCCTTTGCCGCTGCAGGCTCGCCCCGCAATCCGTGCCCCTCCTTTTCCCCAGCCTGAGTGAGCCAGAGTCTCTGCAGCAGCTGCTCCTTTAACCCCATCCTGTCTGAGCGAAGAACAGACGCCCTCCAGCAACCTACATGCAGAGGCAGGGCCAAATCCAAAGCTAATCCCTGGGAGCTGTGCGAACAAAGAAGAGAAAGGGAAATCTCTCCCAGAAGCCTCAGAAGCAGCGGATTAAAGCTTCACAATCAACTTGATGTACCCTGCAACTGTGGAATACATGAATAGACAATGAATCATCCCAAATTGAGGAGGTGGACTTTGAAAGCAAGATTTATTATTTTTTCCCCTTTTCCTCTATTTGTGAGTGTGTATGTGTGTGTTTCTGTGTGAGATTTTGTCTGTATAGCTTTGCATCCACCATTTGCCCTAGGGTTCTATCCGTCCATTTATTTTTTCTTAATAATTATTTTTTATTTTAATAACTTTCTAATATTTTATCTTACTTTATTTTACTTTATCTTCTTTTTTCCTTCCTTCTCTCCTTCCTCCCTCCCTTCCTCCCTCCTTTCTTTCTTTCCTTCTTTCTTTCTTTCTTTCTTTCTACTTCTACTAATTCATTCTTTCCACTTTTTCACCCTTTTATTCTGAGCCGTGTGGATGAAAGGCTCTTGGTGCTACATCCAAGAGTCAATGCTGTGCCTGTGAGGTGGAAAAGCCAACTTCAGGACACTGGTCCACAAGAGACTTCACAGCTCCACATAATATGAAATGGCGAAAATCTCCCAGAGATCTCCATCTCAACACCAGCATCCAGCTTCACTCAACGACCAGCAAGCTACAGTGCTGGACACCCAATGCCAAACAACTAGCAAGACAGGAACACAAACCCATCCATTAGCAGAGAGGCTGCCTAAAATCATAATAAGTCCACAGACACCCCAAAACACACCACCAGAAGTGGACGTGCCCACCAGAAAGACAAGATCCAGCCTCATCCACCAGAACACAGGCACTAGTCCCCTTCACCAGGAAGCCTACACAACCCACTGAAACAACTTTAGCCACTGGAGACAGACACCAAAAACAATGGGAAGTGCAGTCTGCAAAAAGGAGACCCCAAACACAGTAAGATAAGCAAAATGAGAAGACACAAAAACACACAGCAGATGAAGGAGCAAGATAAAAATGCACCAGACCTAACGAATGAAGAGGAAATAGGTAGTCTACCTGAAAAACAATTCTGAATAATGATAGTAAAGATGATCCAAAATGTTGGAAATAGAATAGACAAAATGCAAGAAACATTGAACAAGGACCTAGAAGAACTAAAGATGAAACAAGCAAGGATGAACAACACAATAAATGGAATTAAAAATACTCTAGATGGGATCAATAGCAGAATAACTGAGGCAGAAGAACAGATAAGTGACCTGGAAGGTTAAATAGTGGAAATAACTACTGCAGAGCAGAATAAAGAAAAAAGAATGAAAAGAACTGAGGACAGTCTCAGAGACCTCTGGGACAACATTAAACACACCAACATTCGAATTATAAGGGTTCCAGAAGAAGAAGAGAAAAAGAACAGGACTGAGAAAATATTTGAAGATATTATAGTTGAAAACTTCCTTAATAAGGGAAAGGAAATAGTTAATCAAGTCCAGGAAGCACAGTGAGTCCCATACAGGATAAATCCAAGGAGAAATATTCCAAGACACATACTAATCGAACTCTAAAAAATTAAATACAAAGAAAACATATTAAAAGCAGAAAGGGAAAAACAACAAATAACACACAAGGGAATCGCCATACGGTTAACAGCTGATCTTTCAGCAAAAACTCTGCAAGCCAGAAGGGACTGGCAGGACATATTTAAAGTGATGAAGGAGAAATACCTACAACCAAGATTACTCTACCCAGCAAGGATCTCATTCAGATTCAATGGAGAAATTAAAAACTTTATAGACAAGCAAAAGCTGAGAGGGTTCAGCACCACCAAACCAGCTTTACAACAAATGCTAAAGGAACTTCTCTAGGCAAGAAACACAAGAGAAGGAAAAGATCTACAATAATGAACACAAAACAATTTAGATTATGGGAATAGGAACATACATATTGATAATTACCTTAAATGTAAATGGACTAAATGTTCCCACCAAAAGAAACAGATCAGCTAATGGATATAAAAGCAAGACCCATATATATGCTGTCTACAAGAGACCCACTTCAGACCTAGAGACACAAACAGACTGAAAGTAAGGGGATGGAAAAAGATATTCCATGCAAATGGAAACCAAAAGAAAGCTGGAGTAGCAATTCTCATATCAGAAAAAATAGACTTTAAACTAAAGACTATTAGAAGAGACAAAGAAGAACAGAACATAATGATCAAGGGATCGATCCAAGAAGAAGATATAACAATTGTAAATATTTATGCAACCAACATAGGAGCACCTCAATACATAAGGCAAATACTAACAGCCATAAAAGGGTAAATCGACAGTAACACATTAAGAGTAGGGGATTTTAACACCCCAGTTTCACCAATGGACAGATCATCCAAAATGAAAATAAATAAGGAAACACAAGCTTTAAATGATACATTAAGCAAGATAGACTTAATTGATATTTATAGGACATTCCATCCAAGAACAACAGAATACACATTTTTCTCAAGTGCTCATGGAACATTCTCCAGGATAGATCATAACTTGGGTCACAAATCAAGACTTGGTAAATTTAAGAAAAGTGAAATTGTATCAAGTATCTTTTCCAACCACAACGTCATGAGACTAGATATCAATTACAGGAAAAGATCTGTAAAAAATACAAACACATGGAGGATAAACAATACACTACTCAATAACGAAGTGAACACTGAAGAAATCAAAGAGGAAATAAAAAAATACGTAGAAACAAATGACAATGGAGACACAACAGCCCAAAACCTATGGGATGCAGCAAAAGCAGTTCTAAGGGGGAAGTTTATAGCAATACAACCCTCCTTAAGAAGCAGGAAACATCTCGAATAAACAACCTAACCTTGCACCTCAAACAATTAGAGAAAGAAAAACAAAAAAACCCCAAAGCTAGCAGAAGGAAAGAAATTATAAAATTCAGATGACAAATAAATGAAAAAGAAATGAAGGAAACAATAGCAAAGATCAATAAAACTAAAAGCTGGTTCTTTGAGAAGATAAACAAAATAGATAAACCATTAGCCAGACTCATCAAGAAAAAAAGGGAGAAGACTCAAATCAATAGAATTAGAAATGAAAAAGGAGAAGTAACAACTGACACTGCAGAAATAAAAAAAGATCATGAGAGATTACTACAAGCAACTCTATGCCAATAAAATGGACAACCTGGAAGAAATGGACAAATTCTTAGAAATGCACAACCTGCCAAGACTGAATCAGGAAAAAGTAAAAAATATGAACAGACCAATCACAAGACATGAAATTGAAACTGTGATTAAAAATCTTCCAACAAACAAAAGCCCAGGACCAGATGGCTTCACAGACGAATTCTATCAAACATTTAGGGAAGAGCTAACACCTATTCTTCTCAAACTGTTCCAAAATATAGCAGAGGGGGGAACACTCCCAAATTCCTTCTACAAGGCCACCATCACCTTGATACCAAAACCAGGCAAGGATGTCACAAAAAAAGAAAACTACAGACCAATATCACTGATGAACATAGATGCAAAAATCCTCCACAAAATACTAGCAAACAGAATCCAACATCACATTAAAAGGATCATACACCATGATCAAGTGGGGTTTATTCCAGGAATGCAAGGATTCTTCAATATACGCAAATCTATCAATGTGATAAACCATATTAATAAATTGAAGGAGAAAAACCATATGATCATCTCAATAGATGCAGAGAAAGCTTTTGACAAAATTCAACACCAATTTATGATAAAAACCCTGCAGAAAGTAGGCATAGAGGGAACTTTCCTCAACATAATAAAGGCCATATACGACAAGCCCACAGCAAACATCATCCTCAATGGTGAAAAACTGAAAGCATTTCCACTAAGATCAGGAACAAGACAAGGGTGCCCACTCTCACCACTCTTATTCAACACAGTTTTGGAAGTTTTAGCCACAGCAATCAGAGAAGAGAAGGAAATAAAAGGAATCCAAATCGGAAAAGAAGAAATAAAGCTGTCACTGTTTGCAGATGACATGATCCTATACATAGAGAATCCTAAAGATGCTACCAGAAAACTACTAGAGCTAATCAATGAATTTGGTAAAGTGGCAGGATACAAAATTAATGCACAGAAATCTCTGGCATTCCTATATACTAATGATGAAAAATCTGAAAGTGAAATCAAGAAAACACTCCCATTTACCATTGCAACAAAAAGAATAAAATATCTAGGAATAAACCTACCTAAGGAGACAAAAGAGCTGTATGCAGAAAATTATAAGACACTGATGAAAGAAATTAAAGATGATACAAATAGATGGAGAGATATACCATGTTCGTGGATTGGAAGAATCAACATTGTGAAAATGACTCTACTACCCAAAGCAATCTATAGATTCAATGCAATCCCTATCAAACTACCACTGGCATTTTTCACAGAACTAGAACAAAAAATTTCACAATTTGTATGGAAACACAAAAGACCCCGAATAGCCAAAGCAATCTTGAGAACAAAAAAAGGAACTGGAGGAATCAGGCTCCCTGACTTCAGACTATACTACAAAGCTACAGTTATCAAGACGGTATGGTACTGGCACAAAAACAGAAAGATAGATCAATGGAACAGGATAGAATGCCCAGAGATAAACCCATGCACATATGGACACCTTATCTTTGATAAAGGTGGCAGGAATGTACAGTGGAGAAAGGACAGCCTCTTCAATAAGTGGTGCTGGGAAAACTGGACAGGTACATGTAAAAGTATGAGATTAGATCACTCCCTAACACCATACACAAAAATAAGCTCAAAATGGATTAAAGACCTAAATATAAGGCCAGAAACTATCAAACTCTTAGAGGAAAACATAGGCAGAACACTCTATGACATAAATCACAGCAAGATTCTTTCTGACCCACCTCCTAGAGTAATGGAAATAAAAACAAAAATAAACAAATGGGACCTAATGAAACTTCAAAGCTTTTGCACAGCAAAGGAAACCATAAACAAGACCAAAAGACAACCCTCAGAATGGGAGAAAATATTTGCAAATGAAGCAACTGATAAAGGATTAATCTCCAAAGTTTACAAGCAGCTCATGCAGCCCAATAGCAAAAAAACAAACCACCCAATCCAAAAATGGCAGAAGACCTAAATAGACATTTCTTCAAAGAAGACATACAGACTGCCAACAAACACATGAAAGAATGCTCAACATCGTTAATCATTAGAGAAATGCAAATCAAAACTACCATGAGATATCATCTCACACCAGTCAGAATGGCCATCATCAAAAAATCTAGAAACAATAAATGCTGTAGAGGGAGTCAAGAAAAGGAAACCCTCTTGCACTGCTGGTGGGAATGTGAATTGGTTCAGCCACTGTGGAGAACAGTATGGAGGTTCCTTTAAAAACTACAAATAGAACTACCATACGACCCAGCAATCCCACTACTGGGCATATACCCTAAGAAAACCAAAATTCAAAAAGAGTCATGTACCAAAATGTTCACTGCAGCTCTATTTACAATAATCCAGAGCTGGAAACAACCTAAGTGTCCATCATCAGATGAATGGATAAAGAATATGTGGCACATATATACAGTGGATTATTACTCAGCCATAAAAAGAAACGAAATTGAGCTATTTGTAATGAGGTGGGTTGACCTAGAGTCTGTCATACAGAGTTAAGTAAGTCAGAAAGAGAAAGACAAATACCATATGCTAACACATATATATGGAATTTAAGAAAACAAAAATGTCATGAAGAACCTAGGGGTAAGACAGGAATAAAGACACAGACCTACTGGAGAATGGACTTGAGGATATGGGGAGGGGGAAGGGTAAGCTGTGACAAAGCGAGAGAGAGGCATGGACATATATACACTACCAAACGTAAGGTAGATAGCTAGTGGGACGCAGCCGCATAGCACAGAGATATCAGCTCGGTGCTTTGTGACTGCCTGGAGGGGTGAGATAGGGAGGGTGGGAGGGAGAGAGATGCAAGAGGGAAGAGATATGGGAACATATGTATATGTATAACTGATTCACTTTGTTATAAAGCAGAAACTAGCACACCACACCATTGTAAATCAATTATACTCCAATAAAGATGTAAAAAGAAAGAAAGAAAGAAAATATCCAAGCTATTCATCAAAGTAGAAGAAAACATGGACATTTTCTTTTATTGAAAATCTGGTTTAAAAGACATAATAATTGATGATGCAACTGAAGTTTAATCAGTAATATTGAACATCTTTTCTTACACTTATTTGACTTGTGCATATTTTCTTTGGTGACACGTCTATTTAACTCTTCCCCAGATTTTAGTTAAATTGTTTGCTAATTTTTCAGTTTTAAGAGTTCTTTGTATAATTTGGTTATAAGTCCTTTATCAGATATGTGTCTTGCAAATATTGTCTCCAAATTTGTGGCTTGTCTTTTATTCTATTAACAGAGACTTTCACAGAGCAGAAAATTTTCATTTGAATAAAATCCAATTTATCTATTTTTTTTCTTTTGGGCATTATGCTTTTGTTCTCTTGCTCTATATATAAACTTAGACCAAACCAAGGACACTTAATTTTCTCTTTTTTTTGGTAGGAGGTTTATAATTTTGCATACTAGATTTATCTCTGTATCCACTTAGTTTATTTTTTGTGAAAGGTGTAAATTTTAGGTTGTGCTTCATTGTTTTGCTTATAAATGTCTAATTTTTTCTAACACAATTTGTTGAAAAGATTACCTTTCTCCCATAAAAGGGATATGCCCCATAATTAAAGATCAGATATCTCTTTTGTTTGGTTCTATTTCTTGGATGTCTATTCTGTTCCATTGATCATTGTCTATTCTTTTGTCAATACCACACTGTCTTGCTTAATGTAGCTTTACAGTCATCCTTGAAATCAGGGGTAAGACATCCATTTGCTTCTCTTTCTTCAGTATTTTTTTTAGCTATTCTAGATAGTTTGACTTTTCATATAAACCTTAAAATCCGTTTGTAGAAATCCACGAAAAACCTTGCTGAGATTCAGACTGGGAATGCAGTGAATCATAGATCAAGTGGGGAAGAATTGAGATTTCAACACTGTTGAGTCTTCCAGACCATGAACACAAAATAACACTAAAATTATTTGGATATCTAATTTTTTATCACAGTTTTTAGTTTTCCATGTATAAAACCTATACGTATTTTACTAGATTTATATCTAAGTATTTTGTTTTTTGGTTGGTGCTGTAACAAATGATATTTTTTTAAATTTCATATTCTAATTGTACCTTGTTATTATTTAGTAAATAAATGGGTTTTGTATATTATCCTTTATCCTTGGGCCTTTTTATAATCTCTTGTTAGTTCCAGGATATTTTTCATCAATTTTTGGATTTTTCAGTCAATTGACTTACACAATATTTTTTGTTATTTCCTTTATCCTGATAGCTTTAATATTAAATTATTTTTTTAACATTTATTTTAAATTATTGATTTTAGCTCTTTGTTAATTTCTAAAATAAGAATTTGGTACAATAAGTTTCCCTATAAGCACTTCTTTTGATATATTCCACAGATCTTGATAAGTTGTATTTTCATTTTCATTCAGTTCCATTTTTTAATATTTCCTTAAGATTCTTCTTTGATCCATGTATTATTTATAAACATGTTGTTTACTTTCAAATTATGTGGGAATATTACACATATCTTTTTTTTATTTCTAGTTTAATTCCACTTATCCTGAGAATATGTTTTATACAATTACAGTTCTTTAAATTTTTAAGGTGTTTTCAAGAGTCAATCAATATAATCCACTACATAAACAGTTGAAAGAAGAAAAATCATGTATCTATATCAATTGATACAGAATAAGCAACTGAGGAAAACCAAAACTAATTCATGACAAAAACTTCTACCAAATTGGAATACATTAAATTTGATAAAGAACATAATCATAGCAGTATAACTCATGACAGCCAAGATCTGAAATAAGTTAGTGTACATAGATAGATGACTAGATAAAGAAAATATAAGATGTATCTATATCTGTATCTACATCTATATTTATTCAGCCATAAAAAGAAGGAAATCTTGTCATTTGTGACAGCATGGATGAAACTGGTGGACATTATGCTAAGTGAAATAAAGAAAGACAGAGAAAGACAAATACTGCAGGGTATCACTTATATGTGGAATTTTATTTTTTAAAAAATGTTGAACACATGGAAACAGAGAGGAGAAAGGTAGTTGCCAAGGATCAGGGGGTGGAGGAAATAGGGAGAAGCCAGTAAAGGGTACAAACTTTCCATTATGAAGTGACTAAGGTCTGAGGGCCTAATGTATAACATGATGCATAACATAATAACATGATGACTATAACTGATAATACTACATTGTATAATTTAAATATTTTAAGAGAGCAGAACTTGTGTTCTCATACACACACACACAAGTAAATATGTGAGGTGATGGATAAGTTATCTTGATGTAGGAAATCCTTTCACAGTGTATACTATATCAAATCATCACATTATACACTTTAAATATCATGATTTTGTTTGTTGAATATTACCTCAATAAAGTTGAAAGAAAAAGAATATCTTCAAAAAGAAAGCCTACAGCTAATATCACACTTAATGGTGAGAAGTGAAACACTTTCCCACCAAATTGTGAATAAAGCAATTTTATCTTTTCTCAGCTGTCTTTTTCAACGTTGTTCTAAGAAGTCCTACTTGTTGAAATAAGACAAGAAAGGAGAGAAGGTATACAGATTGAGCCAAAAAATAAGATTGTCTATTTTTACAAATTACTTGATAATCTATGTAGAAAATTCTAAAGAATCTAGGAAAAAACACTTCTGGAAAAAAGTGATCATAGAAAAATCACTTACACTCCAAACTCCTTTGTTGAATCCATGTTTTCCTGTTGTAATATTGTCCTTCTGCTAAAAGAACATCATTTTTATAGTACAGTTCTGCTGCAGTTGAATTATCTCAGCCTCGTTATGGGTGAAATACCTTTATTTCACCATTACTTTTTAAATTTGGTGTTATTTAGTTGTTTATTTTAAACTCAAAGGATTGTATCTGTATTAGCATAGTTTATGCTATTTATGGTGTGTTGAACTTCTTGGAGAAATGTGTATTTATATTTTTCATTGAATTTGGATAATTTTTAGCAATATGACATTTATTCTGACTTCTCCTTGACCCTATTCCTACTCTCATCTCTTTTTGGTGATCCAACTGAATGCGTATAAAACCACTTGATATTTTCCCATAGGAAAATTTCTTCACAAAAAAGAGGAAAGACATTTGGAAGATAGTATAGGGGAACAGGGATATATGAAACAGTTGAGAAATTGAAAACTAATGTCTAATAATATTAAGTGATTATTAATTATGTTGTGTGATAATATTATGGATAAGATTTTTAAGGAACATTTATATTTTTAAAGAAAAGTGCAAAATATGTATAAAGCTAATAAACAGATCTGGGTTTTACCTCAAATATTCTTCAGTATGGGCAGTGGATGAGAGTATAGAGAAAAAAAATATTGCCTATGATTTGACACCTGTTGAAGTTGTCATATGAATTCATTATTCTATTACTTGTATATCTGTGTATGTTTGGGTTTTCTTTATTGAAGTAAAATGAATAAAATAAGGGAAAATAAACAGACTATTTCATTAGCCATGAATTCATTAATGTTTAAATAACAACTACAAAAACAAAGTCAACAACAAAAAAAGTAATATTTGGAAAAATTAGAGATAATGGGAGGAGAGACATTACTGATGATCAGTGGAGTTTGCAAAATTTATCTTCTGTAACTAGCCAGAGATACCACTTCCTATCTTTGCTGACACTTTTTCAACTATTGTTTTCAATTCTGTCATTGAACCTTTTGTCATAACTTTACATTATAATCCTTGAGCACATGAAATCTCTTACTACTATTCAGGATACCAGTTAGTCTTGATGCATGGATATTATTCTAAATATATGGCAAAAGCTTTATACATTGCATCCCTCTCTATTCCTTCTCCACCCACATAATCTAAGTTACTATATTATCTGTTAGTAACTAACAATTTCTTGTATTTGTTTTAGCCTTTTTAACATTTTTTTAATATGCATGAAATTTCATTTAATTTACAGTATAAATGGAAAATACTAGTTTACTTTCTTCTATGTGGTTGGCTCATTATATAAGTATAATTTATTTTCTTCTGAATACAAATAACTAAATGTTCTCATCTAAAATCCAGTATACATTAAGACCTATAACTAGATATTTTGATTTGGTCCACTGTTTTATTTGTCTTCGCTGTACAAAACCATGTTAATTTTTTAACAATGAGGTTTTATAAATCTTCTGCTACACCATAAAATAATCCATCTCTCACTATTTTTTTTAAACATTTTCAAAATATTCTTGGGCATTTATACTCCTGCATAAATCATTAGATCATTTTATCCAATTATAATTCTGTTTGTAAAACTGGAAATGAATAAATGGAGTAGAGAAGACATAAAACATTCTGTACTTTATAAAGTATTACACAAAAACTTTGAACCACAATCAGGTAGACCATTATTGGCTTTGGGACTATTTTAGCTCTTCCTGAAAGCCTTATAATTTTGTAAGGTGCCATTAAGGAAAGCCACTCTTGCCCCAAACAATGGTTTCAAATAATGTTTCTTTATTTCCTTATTGAGCAGGTTGGAGGATAAGTTGAATCCTCAGGAATAATGTCTCAAAACCCCTTTAAATATGTTCATCACGCTTTCTACAGTTTCTGTGTGTGTGTGTGTGTGTGAAAGAAAGAGTGAGAGAAACAGAGAATGGGCAATCATATGTGAACTTAAAAGAATAAGACATAAACTTCTATTGAAATTGCATGGTACTGAATCAGTTAAGTTAAATACAGTTTTCATGCTATATAAACAGTAAAAAATACATTAGTGTAACTAATGCTTTAGATATTGAATCCTGCATCAAACAAAATTTGTAGTACAAATGTTACAATTCTCTTGAATTTATCTGATAGCAAATACATGTGAAAACATTTTTAAGGACAGTTTAGTCAACTAAAATAGGAAGATATTTCCATTCATGTGGTTAAAACAAAAGATTAAAGACTAAGTACTGCAGTGGTTGCTTACATTCATGAAATAATTATGTATTTGGTATTCATCATCTTTTCCAAAGTTTAATATCAAATTATATATTGGCCCATAGTCATAACCATGTTTTTTACATAAATTAATTGATGCACCAAGTTACACCATGACTAAGATACAAATATAGGAAATTTAAAATGACCATTTCTAAATCAAAATATTTTTCTTAGCATATTTAATGCTGGAGGCTATAAAGTCATTTTGAAGAGGGGACTTATAAGTCAATTATTTACTTGATAGGGTAAGCATATTTTAAATATATTCCAACAAAGTAGACTTTAAAATTAGTAATGCTTTATACAATAAATACAAATAAAAAATAATTGTTCAAGACAGCTAGGCATTCTGAGATATCATGCAAAATATTTTTCATATACATGTACTTATACATTATTCAATTTTAATGTACTATAATTTCTTATGAAAATTTTCACATCCTACAATTCCTTTGTAAAAAGTAAGATTTTGTTTGATTCTGTAAACTTTTGATATTAAAATCCAAGAAAGCATATAAAAAGAACATCAAAATTAGTGCTATTTTGAGTGACATCAGCATCATGGCAGCATAAGACATCATTTGTTTTTTTTCCCCTCCTCAACAACAGAAATTCATCATCCATCCACAGACAAAAGTGCCTTTGAGGGAGCTGAGGGATAAAGCACTATATACCAAGAGACTCAGGATGAGTCCCAACCACCTATGAGTCAGGTAATAGACAGACAAACCTAGGTCCTGACTCTGCCCCCCACCCCAAGTGGCCCATGAACTGGCTCCAGCCCATCTTGGTCATGGTTCAGGAGCCCGAGGAGAACTCTGCCTTAGACAATTACCAACAGATGAGAGACAGCCTATGTGGAAGTCCAGGATTTCAGACGAGAAGTTCTAGCACACCATTGGAGAAAAAGAATGAGTTTGGATGGATTGGGGTGAGTACAGAATCATGAGCTGTATGACTGGGGGGTGGAGAAAGACAGAGAGAGTGACAGATATAACTGTCAAAGGATATTAAAAGGAGATGCTAGAAGCATCACACTTCCTAATTTTAAACTACACTATGCAGCTATGGTAATCAAAAAAGTGTGGTGCTGGCATAAATATAGACATATAGACCAATGAAACAGAATTAGAGCCCAGAAATGAACCCCCACATATACAGTCAATAAATATTTGACAAGGACGCCAAGAATAGTCAATGGGGAATAGATATTTACATAAAAGGTGTTGGGAAAACTGGATAACCACACGCAGAATAATGAATTGGACTCCTATCTAACACCACTCACAAAAATGAAGTTGAATTCAATTAAAGACTTAAACGTCATACCTGAAACCATAAAACTCCTAGGAGAGAATTTAGGGAAGAAGTTCCTGACATTGGTCTGGACAGCAGTTTTCTGGGAATGATACCAAAATCACAAACAACAAAAGCAAAAATAAATAAGTTGGACTAATCAAGCTAAAAAAATTCTGTACAGAAAAAGAAACTTAGTATCAACAAACTAAAAAGGCAGTCTACAGAACAAGAGAAAATATTTGCAAGTCATATACCTGACAAGGAGTTAATATTCAAAATATATAAATAACTCATACAACTCAGTAGAAAAAATAGAATAAAATGGACATAGGATCTGAAGAGACATTTTTTCAGTGAAGATATACGAATGGACAAGTACATGAAAAGATGTTCAATATCACTAAATATCAGGAAAATGAAAATAAGATATCACATCACACCTATTAAACTGGCTATTATCAAAAAATACAAGAGATAATAAGAGTTGATGAGGATGTGAGAAATGTGATCCTTTATGCACTGTTGATGGAAATGTAAATTGGTGGAGGCACTATGGAAAACAATATGCAGTTTCCTCAAAAATTAAAACAAGAAATAACATATGATTCAGCAATCCCTCTTCTGAGTATATACCCAAAGAAAATGTAAATAGTATCTCCAAGAGATATCTGCACTTCCATATTCATTGCAGCATTATTAACAAAAGAAAATATGGAAAGACCTTATGGGCAATTTGCTAAATGAAATGTCAGAAAGAAATACAAATACTATGTGATATGACATATATGCAGAATCCAAAAGAGCTGAACTCATAGAAACAGAGAATAGAATGCTGGTTACCAGGGCTGGGGAGTGTGGGAATGGGGAGATGTTGGTCAAAGGGTACAAAGTTCCAAACTATGTGATAAATTCTGGGGATCTAATGTATAACATGGTGGGACATTTGTAATATGCATGTATATTAGATAAATACACTGTACACCTTAAACTTATTATTTTGTGTCAATTATGTCTCAATAAACCTGGAAAAAATTAGAGGTAACTCAAGACAAATTATAATAGTATACATGTGATTATATATTTTAGTTTTATTGTAGTTATTGAAAAACCAACATTACAATCTGTAAAAATGATTTAGTTATCTTTATCTTACTGCTTACTATTACTAGAATCACATGAAAGTCATTGGAATCACATGAAAATCATTATGTGATATTAGAATCACATAAAAACCACATACATAAAGGTAAAATAATCATTGTGTAGTGAATGCTTTTTAATTTAAAATGTTCATTATTTTAAGCACCTATATTTATTGAAGTATACTTGATTTACAATGTTGTGTTAGTTTCAGGTATATAGCAAAGTAATTCAGCTATACATACATCTAAAAGAATACATACATATATATATTCTTTTTCAGATTCTTTTCCCTTATAGGTTATTACACATATTGAGTATAGTTCCTATATTATACAGTAGGTATTTTTTGGTTATATATCTTATAGATACTAGTGTGTATATTTTAATCCTAGATTCCTAATTTATTCCTCTCCCATCCTCTTTGGCAACCATAAGTTTGTTTTATATGTCTGTGAATCTATTTCTGTTTTGTACATAAGTTCATTTGTATCCTTTTTATTAGATTCCACATATAAGAGATATAATATGATATTTGTCCTCTCTAGGTCCATCCATGTTGCTGTGAATTGTATACCACATCTAGCACCTATATTTTTTATAGCATACTTTTCATTGTTCTGCAGAACAGAAAATAAATTTATTAAATATTGTATTATTATCAAGTTTAAAAATAATTCTTTAGAGAGTACCATAGATATTTTGCCATGATACATTATATATGCCTAACAATTATTAAAAATTGACAGTACTTCAATTGTCCCAAAAGTTTAGCGAACTCACATGTTTGATTGTCATTCCTAACAATGATTTAAGTAGGTAAAAATCACATTTTTTTTGTGTGTGTGGTACATGGGCCTCTCACTGGTGTGGCCTCTCCTGTTATGGAGCACAGGCTCTGGACACGCAGGCCCAGTGGCCATGGTTCATGGGTCTAGCCACTCCACAGCATGTGGGATCTTCCCAGATCGGGGCACAAATCCACATCCCCTGCATTGGCAGGCGGACTCTCAATCACTGTGCCACCAGGGAAGCCCTAAAAATCACATTTTTATAATTAAAATAGTATCTTGTGCAAGTATTTATAAAATGAAATATAATAGTAATGAGTGTGAAGTTTCCAATAACAGAAAAATGAAAAACATTTTAGAGACTCATTTAAAGTGTTTCTCATCACTGTGGAAATATTAAAATATATAATTAAAAATTGAATTGTTCATTTATACTTAGAAAAATACCTCCAAATAAAAGTAATGCAATTATTTATTTGCATATTTTGATGAATGACAAACTATAATTTTTTCTCTGAATTGTGAATATAGTGTTTACATTGGTTAGACAAACCAGTATTCTAATAATTAAATATGGACTTTAAAATGAATATTACCCTAATGCTAATAAAGTCCTGTGTAAGCACATATGAGGTAGAACATTTTAAATGTTTATATATATACATGGTGCTTAGTAGAGTACAAGGCACCACAGTATAACAGCAGAGAGTATGTTGATACTGCCCTCTCGAAATTCAAATTAATAGTAAGACATGTAAATAAATAATTGCAATATACTGAGTCTAATTAAATAAAAACTTTGAAGAAAGTGATAATGTAAAAAAGAAAATAAAAATGTAGAGATGGATAAAGTTTTAGGGAAGGGATTTTGAGAAGGTGCTGGTTTTATCCACTCCCTTTTCCCAATTATCTACATCTCCTGAGTGAAACTCCTACTGTACCTGGAAGGGAGGTGAGTGAGAATGAAGTTTTGGGCTCTGTAGATATCTGACCATCCACAAGCTACTATGCTTTCTCTCCTGTGAACTGAGCCCAGTGTTAGAGAACTTGTGGAGGAGGAACAGAAAGCAACAGAAGCAGATGAGATTTGTCAACAGATATTGTACAACCCAGAGAAGTCATTTTGCTGATCCATGTGGAACAAGAAAAAAACAGGGTATCATTGAAATTAGTATGAAGAGCCTATCTAATTCTGAGGATAAGAGTTCAGGTAGAGCAGGGAGCAGATAGAACTCTTCCTGAATCTTTAAATGTCTCACAGTGGCCCCTGTACAAAGATGTAAGTGGGAGAATCTACTTCATTTTCTGTGAATTGTAATAAGATAATCCAACAACTGAATTCCCTGAGAAACTGAGAAAAAAAACAATCAGTCTACACTCATACAGATTAAGAATTGATCAAATTATCAGAAGAGGACACAAAATAAAAATAAAACTGGGAAAAACAAAACTGAGAATATTTAAATACAATACTTTTGTTTGGTGTGTGGAATCAAAGCATGTAATTTCTTTTTTTAATTCAATACATAAAGTGAAGGAAACTATGGTATTCACTTTGAGATCATAATCAGTGACCATGAAGATCAAGAAGATATGTTAGGTCTTCCCTGGTGGCACAGTGGTTGAGAGTCTGCCTGCCAATGCAGGGGACACGGGTTCATGCCCTGGTCCAGGAAGATCCCACATGCCGTGGAGTGGCTGGGCCTGTAAGCCATGGCTGCTGAGCCAGCGCATCCAGAGCCTGTGCTCCGCAACAGGAGAGGCCACAACAGTGAGAGAGGCCTGTGTTCTGCACAAAAAAAAAAAAAAAAAAAAAAAATGTTAGAGCATAGAGCCAAAATAAAATAAGGTGTAAGTTGGGCTTCCCTGGTGGCGTAGTTGTTGGGAGTCCGCCTGCCGATGCAGGAGACACGGGTTCGTGCCTTGGTCCGGGAAGATTCCACATACCGTGGAGCAGCTAGGCCCGTGAGCCATAGCTGCTGAGCCTGTGTGTCTGGAGCCTGTGCTCCATAATGGGAGAGGCCACAATAGTGAGAGGCCTGCGTACTGCAAAAAAAAAAAAAAAAAATTATGAGGGAAATCATAGGAGAATTAGACAACAGATACAAAAGATTTTTGAA
Organism: Stenella coeruleoalba; assembly: GCF_951394435.1. Lineage (NCBI taxonomy): Eukaryota > Metazoa > Chordata > Mammalia > Artiodactyla > Delphinidae > Stenella > Stenella coeruleoalba. Next base: position 36,366,520 of record NC_137164.1, on the reverse strand, counting down.
AAGATGAGTAACAAGAATTTCAAAAGCAGAAATTTTTAAAAAAAGAGAGAAAAGAGAGGAGAATACTATGTAAGAATTAGAAGAAAATATCTCAAGTGAAAATAGTTTTAAATCTGAAGGTGAATGTCTCACTGAGATTCTAGGGGACTGTTTGAAAAAGATACAAAGAATATACAATAGAAATCTCCAATTCAAAGGAAAGTGAGAAAAATATGATTCCTGGGAATATTGTACTTCAAATATAAGTTATCAGACTTGGTTTTTGTTTTCTGTTTTTTTTTGTTTTTTTTCAAAACCGGAACATGGAAGACAGTGAAAGAAAATCTTAAGACTTCTGTGAGAAATATATTGCTTCTCAACAGTCTAAAAGCCTACAAACATATGGAGGATGGGAAGGGGAGAAAGATTAGTTTCCATAATAGCCTGTCCTATACAAAGTCAGATTTAAGAGTGGGCATGGAGGGCTGGGTTACAGTGTCTTGGTGGGAGAACAAGTGCAACTTACTGGAGAAAATAGTGGAAATGTTGTGTGTAAAGATAGTAGAGAAATTTGTGTCTAATTATAAGTAACCAGAAAGGAAAGGTAATCATGAATGAAATGAGAAGTTGTATTAGAGTTTTACAAAGTAACAAAGAGGAAAAAATGAATATCTATTTCAACAACAAATAGAAATGATGAAGAGTGAAAATGACTAAAATAGTTTTAAAAATATAACAGGAAAAAATAAATATTTTAAAATCACCCATCATTACATCAAGCATGTATTAAATAGTCCTGTTAAAATACAGAGACTACCAGATTGCCCATAAATAAAAATACAAAAATTATATGTATTTAACATAATGTATACATAAAGTTATTTAAAAAGTGTTTTAAAAAATTTCCTGGAAAGTGATGCCAGATAAATAAAAAAAGCAGTAGTGACAATAATAATATTAGAACAATATAGATTTTGAGTTTAACATGACATTGAATTGATAGGTATACTGTATGAGACAGTTTCAATTTGCAATAAGTTGCTGTATATGACAGAAATTTAATGTCTAGTTATGAAAAAGCAGAAAAGATGAGACCACATTTATGATTGTAAGTTAAAATAAATTTCTAGGGATATGAAATGTCTAATAGATATAAAATGCATTTTTAAAGTTTAAGAAATGAATAACAGAGTCATTAACCTCTTAAGGATTATACTTTCAAATATGTGTGTGTATATATTCAGGTATGTATATACATTCATATTAATATATGATGTTAAAAATCTACCAAGTACTCAGCCACAAATACCTGTAATCTACATCACAAGTAATGCATTGTTTCCTAGAAAAAACAATTACATAAATTGGCTTGTATTAAATGCATTACTAGAAGATATTAATTAAAATGGAGGCTGTAAAGCTGGTTAGAGATATACATATAAAAATTTATCAGCCCAAATGGCTCACAAATAACCTTGAAAGAACTTATAATACAAATACCATTAAATTATTTTAAGACTAAGAAATAGAAAATCAGTATAATTTCTTAGAGCAGCACAGTGCTACCATAACCTTATATGCATAATTAAAATCAAACTAAGAACCAAATATAAATATTGATGCAAAAATTCTAAACAAAATCTTAGTAAAAATCCAGTGAAAAAACAAAAATACAGAGCCTAAGAATACAAACAACTTTTTTTTTTTTTTTTTGCGGTACGCGGGCCTCTCACCACTGTGGCCTCTCCCGCTACGGAGCACAGGCTCCGGACGCGCAGGCTCAGCGGCCATGGCTCACGGGCCTAGCTTCTCTGCAGCATGTGGGATCTTCCAGGACTGGGGCACGAACCCGTGTCCCCTAGCATCGGCAGGCAGACTCTCAACCGCTGTGCCACCAGGGAAGCCCCCTACAGACAACTTTTGCTATTACAAATTATCAAAACAATTTACTATATTAAAATTTAAGGGAATGAATCATATGCTTCTATCCATAGATGCTAAAAGTCTGTTAGTTAAGACCCAGCATTAAATGATAAATAAAACTCCAAGGTGACTTAGAATATTATAGAGGGCAATGGCATTCAAGAAAAATCTACTTAAGGGGAAAAAAAGCAATTATTTAATTTATCAAGTTGTAAAAGTCTTATTACTTGAAAACAAGAATGTTATGGATAGGAGTTATGACAAAAACCTGGGAATCTGGAAACAAGAAAAATGGAAATAACCAAAATGTTTCTTTAAAACACCTCATGTAATACATGATCCCCTTAGGTGTTTATGTGGTGTGCATATGTGTCTGTATATATATATATGAATATATTACTGAAATCTTTCTGGATTTTAAAGATTTTTTTTAGAAGGACAACATTTGGTTTCCATGTTATTGCATAAGTAGAATTTTGCCAGGCAGAGAAAGATTTGAAGATACTGCAAGTTGAAGAAATTTAATTTTAAGGATAGCCAGTCTATTTATTCAGTAGTACCTGTATAGTGACCTTGTGAATGACTTATTTTTCTAGGTACAGGAATTACAATGACCACATGTATCTCTTGTTTAGGAAGAAATTTAAGCATGCAAAAGTGCTAGCATACAAGAATACTGGTAGCACAAGGTGTAAGGCCCTCTAACTCCCATATTTACTCACTGAAAGAGAAAGAATATTGAGCAAATAGGACCAAATTCCTAGAATATAATTGGCAGTTTCATTTCTAAGCCTGGATATGACTATGTTTTTGGACGTCCCTGTTTTGCACCAGTGGCAGCTGATTTAGGGCGCACACAGTGGCACTCTTAGCCATTTGCTTCTAAGGCGGTTCCTTAAGGTGTCATTTGGTCTCACTCATGTGTTTCTTTCAATTATGTGTTGAGTGCCTATTCTGCCAGACAACATGCTGAGAAAAATTATTTAAAATCAGAGATTAGTTACTCTTGATTTTAGTTTTCATTTTAACAATATAGTGTTCTGTCAGGAAAACAAACCAGAAAACAAATAAATAAGCAACAAATTGATAACACAAGGATGTATAAATATAAAAAAATGGTGATGGTTATAGGGTGGTAGTAGATTAAATATCTACTGTGGAGATATTTAAACTGAGAAATGAACAATGTTATGTAGCAATGGTTGTTGAGAGTGCTTGAAAGGATACTTCAGTAGGAGAGAGCACATGCTCTGTGGTAGGAAAGAGTTGCTGTGCTAGACAATTGAGAGAGCAGAGTATGTAGAGTAGGGTAATTAAGAGAAAGAGGAAAATATGAGATGTAGAGATAGGCAGGATATTAAATTATGCATGGTCGCACAGGCCTTTCTTTACACAATGGTTTAAGGCTTTAAGTTTTCACATCAAGCACAATAGGCAGTAATTAGAAGAAATTAGATTTATTTTATGAGAGGGACATTTGTTGGGTTTTGACCACATGTTAGACCCTCCAATTAGATGAAATGTCTGCATTTAATTTCATAGAACAAGCTGATCTAAAATTAAAATATCCTTCTTTTGAGATGTCTTTGAGTGATCCAGTGAAAAACTGAATATATTAGGCCCAAGGCCATGAATGCAACCTCTGGATACAAATGTAAACATGAATTGTTTAGTAATCATTTGATTTTTTTCCACTGATTTTCAGCAACCTAGATACAAATGGGGTAACTAAGAGTTGGGATAATATTTATCCACATGGTTAATGTAAAAAATATTATGGAAATTTTGCTACACTTGGCAAGAGATTGAATGAAGTAATAGGCTGCAGAAGCAGATAATATCAACTAGAATATGAAATAAGTGAAGATAGGAAAGAATGGAAGTTGCTGTAAAATCAAGGATAAATGTAGTGAATACAGGTAAGGCAAATGATGGAGCACAGGAGTTTGTGTTTTAAACATAGGATATTCAAATTTACAGTCAGCTGTGGAACAAGTCTGAGTGATGAGAAACATTTATCATGGGTCATGAAGGAGCACTGATAAAGCAAGATGAAGGTGATATCTCCCAAAATGAAGGTATGGAGAATATCAAAACTGCAGTGTCTCCAACATTGAATGTAGGATTTAGAATAGGAAAGAACATGCCTATCCTTGTGATAAATATAGAATTATAGTCAAAAGCAGAATCTAGATCCAAACAATGTAGATTTGAATCTAAATCTCACCACACATTAATTGGTGATCTTGGGAAATTTACTTAACCCTTTCTGAGCTTAACTTTCCCATCTGTAAAATAGGGATAATAATAGTATATATTGCATACTGTTGCTCTGAGAATTATGGATTATTATATGGCACCTAGAAGAGTTCCCAGTATATAAGAAACACTATAGAGTGTTAGATAGATTAAAAGAAAAAAAAACAAAAAACCTTTCAATGAAAGGTTTTGGGAAGAGTGATTAGTCGTGCTGCAGCATAGTGAACAAATGAGCCGGGTCATTAAGTTGACTAGGAAATATAGTCAGGCTAGGCCTGGAAGAAGCACTTGATTACTATTAAGAAACATGGGAGAGAGCTAGAGAGAGGGAACATGAAGAGGACAGAAAAGAAAATACAGTGTCATACAACCAAGGGCAAAAGAGCTTTTCAAGGTTGTGGGATTTGCTTTTCACTTCTGCTGTGTTGTGAGAAATCATAGAAGCAGCAACTCTGAAACATATTTGTCTCCTTTGCTGTTAAAAGCTGCTCTAAGATTTGATGCCAAATGCTGCAGCTTTCAAGCTGATGCTTCATAAGTTGTTTACTCCATTAGCTGAATTGTGAAACATAAAACAAAATTGTATTGAGAATATGCTTCTCTGAAATACAAGCCACTTTACGGTAGGTGAGCATGTGTGTGTTATCGGTTAAACTAACTTCTCTGTTGACCCTTATCAAATAATACTGAACTTTGTTTTGTTACCTAGGTGATAGATAAAACAAGAAGTAACATCCAGATGGAAAGCTAATATTTTTAAAAACATAGTTGCTTTGTTAAAGGAAAAATATAATACAGAAAGACAAATTTTGGCAATAAACTAGGTGAGAATGAGGGAGACATGGAATTTTTAAAAATAGACTCCCAGCTATGTCTTGGGATATGATATGGTATCTAGGGGTCTGTATATTAGCAAGTAACAACAGAAAGAAAACATCAAATAATTAGAGTACAAGATTAGAAAATTTTTAGAAGTTAGTGAATTGGCCTTACTGATTCACAGGACCCATTTCTATTTACCAGGAGAGGCATATGACTCTGCTAACAACACTGTGCAATAATTTGATATTCCTGTTACACACAGAAAACTATCTGAAGATGAAAGAACATTCCACTTTGTCTAAATCTATTCAAAATGTTCATTAAGATGATGATGGAGAAATATTCATAGGAGCTTATAATACAGTAGACACATCTTTGCTGATAAATATTGATTTTCCTCATACTTTTCAAAACTGTGCTGTTCTGTATTTTTTAGACCATTGATTATTTTAAGTCCTGGTGTTTTTAAGTGTGAGGGAACCACATTAAGTGTGAGTATCACTGGATATTGGTGATGTATACAAAGCTATCTATATATTATCATTTCTCGCTACCTGCTTATTTATTCATTAGAGAAGAAATACTAGTTCAGTCTAATTAATTAAATATATGGTTGTTAAGGATTTACAGGTAGAAAGCATATAGGGATAAGCTGAATTCCCCTTTTTTCTTCTAAATTGATTTAGTTATATCCCTCATGTCTTACAGTAACTTTTTCTTCTGTCTTTTAGATGATAACTCTTGATTTCTCCTGTTCTATTTAAAACACAACTTTAAAAGTCTGTGACATTCCAGGGACTTCCCTGTTGGTCCAGTGGTAAAGAATCCACCTTCCAATGCAGGGGACGTGGGTTCTATCCCCGGTCACGGAACTAAGATCTCACATGCCACGGGGCAACTAAGCCCACGTGCCACAACTACTGAGCTCACATGCCTCAGCAAGAGAGCCTGTATGCTGCAAACTACAGAGCCCACACAACACAACTACAAAGCCCACGCACCCTGGAGCCTGCACACCACAGCTAGAGAGGGAAAATCCGCACGCCACAACAAAAAGCCTGCATGCACAACGAAAAGATCCAGCATGCCACAACTAAGACCCGACTCGGCCAAAAAAATAAATAAAACAAAGTTTGTGACATTCCACTATGAGAATAGAATGAGAATGACTTGTACCTGAAAATTGCAGGTGTATTATAGTAAGTGAAAGAAGCCCATCACAAAATACCACGTATGGTATTCTTCCATTTATATGAAATATCCAGAATAGACAAATCCATAGATTCATGAATGCTTGTGACTGGGATGATAGGAAAATTGGGAGTAACTGCTGATGCGTATGATGTCTCCTTTTAGGGTAATGAAAATATCCTAATATTAGATATAAATGTTTGCACAACTCTGTGACTACAATAACTGACTTCTATACTTTAAAAAGATGTATTTTGCAGAATGTGAATTATACCTCAATAAAGTTATTTGAAAATTAAAACTGCTAGCCAAGACTAACCTCATTAATATCATTTTTATATCTTTATAGTGAACATCCAAACTGACATTTTGATTGCTTTTCCTGTGTTTTAAAAATATTTTTGCAATGTCAAAGAAAAATTGCACTGCCTGCACAGTCAAGTGAGACTTAATCAAGACTATTTCAGTAGAGGACAGAGGTTGAACTCAACTTCAATGAAACAAAAAGCAGGAGAGTTTTTCAGCACTGGGGTCAGGTATTGGAAAAGTACTGGAGGATGTCAGGGCAAAACTGTTCAATGTGATTAGGTCACCTGTGTTCCTACTAGTGATACTTGCCTTTTTCCTCTGCATGTAAAGTTTGTTTATTCAACATTTGTTTTAGTATTACCTGTTTACAGCTGGTTTAAAAAGTTGATTATAATATGCTCTGTTACTCCATGCTTCCTGTGCTTGGGTGTTAGTGAGTTCTTTGTAACTATGGATTTAGAGTTTTATTTATTTATTTATTTTTAAACTATTTAGCTTAACTATCTTACAGCTTACTGACGCTCTGTTCTTTTTTGGTATTGTTCTTTTATATTTTGTATTACTTCTTCCTGTATTTTATTTTACATAATCTAATTGTTCTCTTCATGTTCACTAAACATTTCTTCTGCATGTGTTTAGAACTTTTCCTTTTGCCTTTCTGTTATTTATTTCCAGTTTGAATATATCATGATCAGATAATATACTATGTATCATTCAATTTCTTAAAATTTTCAAGGTTTGTTTTATGAATTAGGATAGCGTAATTTCATATATGTTCCATGGGCACAAAAAAGAAATGTATATTCTGCTGTTGTTGGCTGCAGTGTTCTCTAAATGTCAGTTCATACTGGTTGATTGATTGCATTGATGAGTTATTATATACCTTGCTGATTTCTAGCTAGTTGTTCTGGAAATTTCTGACTGATGGGTGTTGAAGTATGCACATATAATTTTGGATCTGTCCTGTAAAATCTATCAGTTTTCCATTACATATTCTTTTGTTTGATGCATACAATTTTAGGCTTGTTATGTCTTCTTGAAGACTAAACTGTTTATTGTAATTTGTTCTCCTCTCTTTTCCTGGAAATTTTCTTTATTCTGAAGTTTACTTTATCTGATATTAATATATCCACCCTCTTCTTCCTTTTGATTATATCTTACATAATATATATTTTCTAATCTTCTAATTTCAACCACTCTATATCATTAGATATGAAAAGAATTTCTTGTGGACATGATATTGCTGGGTCATTTTTAGAATCAACTCTACCATCTCTGTCTTTAAATTTATGCTCATATTTTAGGATAGATGATGGTTGTTGGATGAGATATTTGGAAATCCAATGTTTTAAAAAAAAACTGGAGATATTTTTGTGTTGAGCTTGTGTTGTGTTTCTTGGTCTATTTTCCTTGAACTTAAGAACTTCAGTGCCAGTTTATTAGGATAGACTAGTTTTCTATGTTAATTTCTTTTCTTTTTTTTCTTTTTTTTTGTGGTACACGGGCCTCTCACTGTTGTGGCCTCTCCCGTTGCGGAGCACAGGCTCCGGAAGCACAGGCTCAGCAGCCATGGCTCACGGGCCCAGCCACTCTGTGGCATGTGGGATCCTCCCAGACCGGGGCACGAACCCATGTCCCTTGCATGGGTAGGCGGACTCTCAACCACTGAGTCACCAGGGAAGCCCTGTGTTAATTTCTTATATATATATAAAGTTTAAGCTAAAAATGATATCTTAAATACCTTAAATAAAAAGTATTTTATCAATCTTTTAGTATTTTAGGCAGAAATGAGATTTTAGCAATATCTGTGTCATCTGAACTAGATTAAGGTATGCAGTGTTAACCACAATTTAACTTGAAAAAAAGAATGATTTTCCTTCAGAGTTTAATCAAATATATTTTATATACACATTGTATACTATATTCCATTGCTATTAGCTCACTTATATTATTATAATCATCATTTTCATCATAAATTGTCTAATTTATTTTAATGTTAAAAATAAACAAATTGAAACAAAATTTATTTTGAGTCCACATTTCCTTCCAAATAGCATTTTCTTTTATCAACTTCAGAACCAAAGTACGAGTGTGTGTCTGTGTGTGTGTATACATTTACATACACTGCATTTTGTATCTCCTTGTGTTAGGTATTATTTTGTGTTTGTTAAAATGTTTGTTTCTTGACTTCTGAATCACTAATAATTATGATTCACTAACAATCCCACCTCAGTAGACACCTCTTCTTAATATCCTTCTGAGCCACCTCTGTTTTCTACTTGATCTATTTTTTTTCAGGATATAACATGGGTTTTCTTCTATCATTAAACATTTTCTTTAAATTAGGAAAATTGAAATTTTATTTTAAAATATCAAAATTTTCTTTTTGTTTTTCAATTACTAAATTTAAATCCCCATACATATACATCCTCATTCTAAAATGCATACTAGTTCCTTTTTCAGTATCAAAATTAGATATTTATTTAAAAAGCTCTTAGCCTTCTGTGTTACTTCATTCTCAAGGTCAAACAGGACTTTCATTGAAACAGTTTTATAATCCAGTTCAAAATTTTAATCTCATTAGAGACTTTAAGATTGACAATAAAATGTTGAGGCCTATCACAGATTTTAGATTTTTATGCATTTAAAATATTGTTATTTTTCCCTAAGAAATTAGTTAATAGATGTAATTATTTAATATCCACATTTGACATATCCAAATAGGAATTCTTTGTTTCTTCCATAAATTTGCATCCTTAAGTCACAACCCAATCTTCTCCATTACATTAACTGTCCAGGTCATGTACAAAGACTTTAAATTATTTTTAATTCAGAAACACAGAAATTATTCTTGATTACTTATTTCATTCACCACCCTTCCTTGTATCTGATCCAACAACATGACACAGTTATTATGCATCTAAAGTATATTTATAATCATTATTTTTTCATATGTTTATCTCCATTCCCTTAGTTCTGATGATTATCTTATATTGTTCCACCTCCAAAACCATTTTTACCACAGCATTAAAAGTGATCTTAAAATACCATTGACCTCATTTCAAGAAGGCGGCCTAGAAGGATGTGCATTCACTCCCTCTTGCAAGAGCACCAGAATCAAAAGTAGCTGCTGAACAATCTTTGACAGGAAGACATTGGAACTCACTGTAACAGATACCCCACATCCAAAGAAAAGGAGAAGCCACAATGAGATGGTAGGAGGGCACAATCACAGTAAAATCAAATTCCATAATCTCTGGGTGGGTGACTCACAAAGTGCAGAACAGTTGTACCAAAGAAGTATACCTACTGGAGTGAAGGTTCTGTGCCTCATGTCAGGCTTCCCAACCAGGGGTTCTGGCAATGGGAGGAGGAGTTCCCAGAGAAACAGACTTTGAAGGCTAGTGGGATTTGATTGCAGGATTTTTACAGAACTGGGGGAAAGAGACTCCACTCTTGGAGGACACACACAATGTAGTGTGTGCATCAGGACACAAGGGGGAGGAGGAATGACCCCATAAGAGATTGAACCAGACCTACCTGGTAGTGTTGTAGGGTCTCCTGCAGAGGTGGAGGGTGGCTGTGGCTCACCACATGGACAAGGACACTGGCAGAAGAAATTCTGGGAGGTACTCCAGGAATGAGCTCTCCTGGAGTCTGCCATTAGTTACACCAAAGAGCCTGTAGTCTCTAGTGCTGGGTCACCTCAAACCAAAAAAACAACAGGAAGGGAAGTCAGCCACACTCATCAGCAGACAAGTGGATTAAAGTTTTACTGAGCTCTGCCCACCAGAGCAGCACCCAGCTCTACCCACCACCAGTACTTCCCATCAGGAAGCTTGCACAAGCGTCTTAGATAGCCTCATCCACCAGAGGGCAGACAGCAGAATCAAGAAGAACTACAATCCTGCAGCTTGTGGAACAAAAAAACACATTCACAGAGAGTTAGATAAAATGAAAAGGCAGAAGACTACATACCAGGTGAAGGAACAAGAAAAACCCAGAAAAACAACTAAATGAAGGGGAGATAGGCAACCTTCCAGAAAAATAATTCAAACTAATGATAGTGACGATGATCCAAGACCTCGGAAAAAGAATGGAGACAAAGATCAAGAAGATGCAAGAAATGGTTTACAAAGACCTGAAAGAATTAAAGAACAAACAAACAGAGATGAACAAAAAAATAACTGAAATGAAATATACATTAGAAGGAATCAATAACAGAATAACTGAGGCAGAAGAACAGATAAGTGACCTGGAAGAGAGAATGGTGAATTCACTGCTATGGAACAGAATAAAGAGAAAAGAATGAAAGAAATGAAGACAACCTAAAAGACCTCTGGGACAAAATTAAACGCACCAACATTCACATTATAGCAGGCCCAGAAGAAGAAAAAACAGAGAAAGGATGCAAGAAAATATTTGAAGAGATTATAGTTGAAAACTTCCCTAACATGGGAAAGGAAATAGCCACACAAGTCCAGGAAATGCAGAGAGTCCCAGGCAGGATAAACCCAGGAGAAACATGCTGAGACACACATTAATCAAACTGACAAAAATTAAAGACAAAGAAAAATTATTAAAGCAACAAGGGAAAAATGATAAATAACATACAAGGCAACTCCCATAAGGTTAACAGCTGCTTTCTCATAGAGACTCGACAAGCCAGAAAGGAGTGGCATGATATACTTAAAGTGTTGAAAGAGAAGAAACTACAAGCAAGATTACTCTACCTGGCAAGGATCTCATTCGGATTCAATGGAGAAATCAAAATCTTTATAGACGAACAAAAGCTAAGAGAGTTCAGCACCACAAAACCAGCTCTACAATAAATACCAAAGGAATTTCTCTAAGTGGGAAACACAAGAGAAGAAAAGGACTTACAAAAATAAACCCCAAACAATTAAGAAAATGGTAATAGGAATATACATATTGATAATCACCTTAAACGTGAATGGATTAAATGTTCCAACCAAAAGACACAGGCTTGTTGAATGGATACAGAATAACACCTGTATATATGCTGTCTACAAGAGACCCACTTCAGAACTAGGAACACATACAGACTGAAAGTGAGGGGATGGAAAAAGATATTCCAGCCAAATAGAAATCAAAAGAAAGCTGGAGTACCAATTCTCATACCAGGAAAAATAGACTTTAAAATAAAATCTGTTACAAAAGACAAGTAAGGACACTACATAATGATCAAGGGATCAATTGAAGAAGAAGATATAACAATTATAAATATATATGCACCCAACATAAAAACACCTCAATACATAAGGCAACTGCTAACAGTTATAAAAGAGGAAATCGACAGTAATACAATAATACTGTGGGACTTTAACACCTCACATACACCAATGGACAGATCATCTGGACAGAAAATTAATAAAGGATCACAAGCTTTAAATGACACAATAGACCAGATATATTTAATTGATATTTAATAGATATTACATCCAAAAACAGCAGATTACACCACTTTCTTCTCAAGTGCACACAGAACATTCTCCAGGATAGATCACATCTTGGGTCACAAATCAAGCCTCAGTAAATTTTAAAAAAGTGAAATTGTATCAAGCATCTTTTCCAACCACAATGCTATGAGATTAGAAATAAATTACAGGGAAAAAAACATAAAGAAACCCAAAAACACAATACATTACTAAATAATCAAGAGATCACTGAAGAAACCAAAGAGGAAATGAAAAAATACCTAGAGACAAATGACAACAGAAAGATTAGAATACAAAACCTATGGGATGCAGCAAAAGCAGTTCTAAGAGGGAAGTTTATAGCAATATAATCCTACCTCAAGAAAGAAGAAAAATCTCAAACAAACAAGCTAAACTTACACCTAAAAGACCTAGAGAAAGAAGAACAAACAAAACCCAAATTTAGTAAAAGAAAAGAAATCATAAATATCAGAGCAGAAATAAATGAAATAGAAACAATGAAAAGAATAACAAAGATCAATAAAACTAAAAGTTTTTTCTTTAAGAAGATAAAATTGATAAGCCTTTAGCCAGACTCATCAAGAAAAATGAGAGAGAGGACTCAAATCAATAAAATTAGAAATGGAAAGGAGAAGTTACAACAGATACTCAGAAATACAAACCACCATACGAGACTACTATAAACAACTCTATGCAAAGAAAATGGACAACCTGGAAGAAATGGACAATTTCTTAGAAATGTATAACCTTCCAAGACGGAACCAGGAAGAAATAGAAAATATGAACAGACAAATCACAAGTAATGAAATTGAAACTGTGATTAAAAATCTTCCAACAAGGGCTTCCCTGGTGGTGCAGTGGCTGAGAGTCCGCCTGCTGATGCAGGGGACACGGGTTCGTGCCCCGGTCTGGGAAGATCCCATGTGCCGCGGAGCAGCTGGGCCCATGAGCCATGGCTGCTGAGCCTGCATGTCCAGAGCCTGTGTTCCACAACGGGAGAGGCCACAACAGTGAGAGGCCCGTGTAGCACAAAAAAAAAAAAAAAAAAAATCTTCCAACAAATAAAGGTCCAAGACCATTTGGCTGCACAGGTGAATTCTATCAAACATTTAGAGAAGAGCTAACACCCATCCTTTTCAAACTCTTCCCAAAAATTGCAGAGGAAGGAGCACTCCCAAAGTCATTCTACAAGGCCACCATCACCCTGATACCAAAACCAGACAAAGATACTATAAAATAGAAAAATTACAGACCAATATCACTGATGAATATAGTTGCAAAAAACCTTAACAAAATGTAAGCAAACAGAACCCAACAACACATTAAAAGGATCATACGCCATGATCAAGTGGGATTTATCCCAGGGATGCAAAGATTCTTCAATATACGCAAATCAATCACTGTGATATACCATATTAACAAACTGAAGAAAAAAAAAAAAGAAACATATGGTCATCTCAATAGATGCAGAAAATCTTTTGACAAATTCAACACTGATTTATGATAAAAAACTCTCCAGAAAGTGGGCATAGAGGGAACCTACCTCAACATAATAAAGGCCATATATGACAAACCCACAGCAAACATCATTCTCAATGGTGAAAAACTGAAAACATTTTTTCTAAGATCAGGAACAAGAAAAGCATGTCCAACCTCGTTGTTATTATTCAAGATAGTTTTGGAAGTTCTAGCTATGGCAATTGGACAAGAAAAAGAAAAAAAATGTATACAAATTGGAAAAGAAGAAGTAAAACTGTCACTGTTTGCAGATGACAAGATACTATACATAGAGAATCCTAAAGATGCCACCAGAAAACTACTAGCACTAATCAATGAATTCGGTAAAGTTGCAGGATACAAAATTAATGCACAGACATCTCTTGCATTCCTATACACTAACAACGAAAGATCAAGAAAGATAAATTAAGAAAACAATCCCATTTACCATTGCACCAAAAAGAATAAAATACTCAGGAATAAATCTACCTAAGGAGGTAAAAGACCTGTACTCAGAAAACTATAAGACACTGATGAAAGAAATCAAAGATGACACAGGGCTTCCCTGGTGGCACAGTGGTTGAGAGTCTGCCTGCCAATGCAGGGGACACGGGTTCATGCCCCGGTCCGGGAAGATCCCACATGCTGCAGAGCGGCTAGGCCCATGAGCCATGGCTGCTGAGCCTGCACATTCAGAGCCTGTGCTCCTCAACGGGAGAGGCCACAACAGTGAGAGGCCCACGTACCAAAGGAAAAAAAAAAAAAAGATGACACAAACAGATGGAGAGATATAGAGTGTTCTTGGATTGGAAGAATCCAAGTTGTCAAAATTACTATACTTTCGAAAACAATCTACAGTTTCAATGCAATCCTTATCAAATTACCAAAGACATTTTTTAAGAGAACTAGAACAAAATTTTCTTTAATTTGTATGGAGACAAAAAAAAATCCCCGAATAGCCCAAGCAATCTTGAGGGAGAAAAAATGGAGCTGGAGGAATCAGGGTCCCTGACTTCAGACTATATTACAAAGCTACAGTAATCAAGACAATATGGTACTGCACAAAAACAGAAATATAGATCAAGGGAACAGGATAGAAAGCCCAGAGAAAAACACACACACATATGGTCAAGTAATCTATGACAATGGAGGCAAGGATATACAATGGAGAAAAGACAGTCTCTTCAATAAGTGGTGCTGGGAAAACTGGACAGCTACATATAAAAGAATGAAATTAGAACACTCCCTAACACCATACACAAAAATAAACTTAAAATGGATTAAAGACATAAATGTAAGACTATAAAACTCTTAGAGGAAAACACAGGAAGAACACTCTTTGACATAAATCACAGCAAGATCTTTTTTGATCCACCTCCTAGCGTAATGGAAATAAAAATAAACAAATGGGACCTAATGAAACTTCAAAGCTTTTGCACAGCAAAGGAAACTATAAACAATACAAGAAGACAACGCTCATAATGGGAGAAAATATTTGCAAATGAATCAACGGACAAAGGATTAATCTCCAAAATTTACAAGTAGCTCATGCAGCTCAATATTAAAAAAACAAACAATCCATTCCAAAAATGGGCAGAAGACCTAAATATACATTTCTCCAAAGAAGACAAGCAGATAGATGACTAAGAGTCACATGAAAAGCTTCTCAACATCACTAATTATTGGAGAAATGCAAATCAAAACTGCATTGAGGCATCAATCTAACTGGTATCCCACCAGTTAGAATGGGCATCACCAGGAAATCTACAAACACCAAATGCTGGAGAGGGTGTGAAGAAAAGGGAACCCTCCTGCACTGTTTGTGGGAATGTAAATTCATACAGCAACTATGGATAACAGTATGGAGGTTCCTTTAAAAACTAAAAATAGAATTATCATGTGACCCAGAAATCCCACTACTGGGCATATACCCAGAGAAAACCATAATTCAAAAAGACACATGCAGGGCTTCCCTGGTGGCGCAGTGGTTGAGAGTCCGCCTGCCGATGCAGGGGACACGGGTTCGTGCCCCGGTCTGGGAGTATCCCACATGCCGCAGAGCGGCTGGGCCCGTGAGCCATGGCCACTGAGCCTGCGTGTCTGGAGCCTTGTGCTCCACGACCGGAGAGGCCACAGCAGTGAGAGACCCACGTACCACAAAAAAAAAAAAAAAAAGACACATGCACCCCAATGTTCATTGCAGCATTATTTACAATATCCAGGTCATGGAAACAACTTAAATGCCCATCGACAGATGAGTGGATAAAGAATATGTGGTACATATATACAATAGAATGTTACTCAGCCATAAAAAGGAATGAAATTGGATCATTTGTAGAGACGAGGATGCACCTAGAGACTGTCATACAGAGTGAAGTAAGTCAGAAAGAGAAAAACAAATATTGCATATTAACGCATATATGTGGAATCTTGTAAAATGGTAGAGATGAACTGGTTTGCAAGACAGAAACAGAGACACAGATTTAGAGAACAAATGTATGGACACCAAAGGGGGAAAGGGAGTGTGGGATGAATTGGGAGATTGTGATTGACATATATACACTAATATGTGTAAAATAGATAACTAATAAGAACCTACTGTATAAAAAATAAATTAAAATTCAAGAAAAAATCATTGACCGCTGAAAGCACTTTAATAACTTTGTTACACAGGAAAATAAGTTTATAGTCTTTCTTATTCATTTAATATATGCATCAGGTACTTGGGGTGAGTGAAATGAGTGAAGGTGGTTAAAAGGCGCAAATTGCAGTCATGAAACTTATAAGCCTTGGAAATGTAATGTACAGCTTGGTGATTATAGTTAACAATACTGTACTGTATTTTTCAAAGTTGCTAAGATAGTAGATCTTAAATGTTCTAATCACAAGAAAAAAAATTTGTAACTATGTGTGGTGATGAAAAGTTCAAGATAAAATATCATATAAAATCTAATATTCAAAACTATATTCTGTATGATCCCAACTTGATAAATATATGTATATAAATATCCAGTGGGAAAAAGAGTAATGATAGTGTTTCCTCCATGACTAAATGGCTTAAGAATAATTTGCATAAATGACACGTTTCCCTGAAAAACCAAGAGAGCACAGATTAGACGGCCTACTTAAATTGGAATTTCTAACACATTATTAAAGTTGTATCAAAGAGTTCTTGTGCATAGTTTTAAGGTGTTTGTAGACCAGGTTACACTCATTTATTTATTTTTTAATTTTACAGAAGCTAGTATAAAAATATATTAAAAATAAATATATATATATATATATTCATCAGACATTGTATATGTATTGGTGTTAATTTTAACAATCAAATCAGATATATTCCTTATATCATGAATTTTTCAATATACAATATATAATATACACCTACCAAAACTACTATTTTTCTTTTATCTGACAATACTGAGTATAAAATTCAAAGTTGATTTAATGACTCAGGAAATAAAATACTGTCTTAACTGCAGCTCATTTATTTTGTTGTTTTTAATCAAAATTATGCACTTATGCATACAATTACATACTAGTTCCTTTTTCAGTATCACAATTAGATTTTGATTTCAAGAGTTCTTAGCCTTTTGTGTTACTTCATTTTCAAGGTCAAATAGGACTTTCTTTTTTCTTAAATTATATACAATTTATTTGAAATTATGTACTATTATGTACATAACATATGCAATATATATTCACATGTATTTTTATTCTATATATTCATGTTTTTTTGTTTATTTATTTTTACTTTTTTTAACATCTTTATTGGGGTATAATTGCTTTACAATGGTGTGTTAGTTTCTGCTTTATAACAAAGTGAATCAGTTATACATATACATATGTTCCCATATCTCTTCCCTCTTGGTTCTCCCTCCCTCCCACCCTCCCAATCCCAACCCTCCAGGCGGTCACAAAGCACCGAGCTGATCTCCCTCTGCTATGTGGCTGCTTCTCACTAGCTATCTACCTTACGTTTGTTAGTGTATATATGTCCATGCCTCTCTCTCGCCCTGTCACAGCTCACCCTTCCCCCTCCTCATATCCTTAAGTCCATTCTCCAGTAGGTCGGTGTCTTTACTCCTGTCTTAACCCTAGGTTCTTCATGACATTTTTTTCCCTTACATTCCATATATATGTGTTAGCATATGGTATGTCTTTTTCTTTCTGACTTACTTCACTCTGTATGACAGACTCTAGGTCGACCCACCTCATTACAAATAGCTCAATTTCGTTTCTTTTTATGGCTGAGTAATAATCCACTGTATATATGTGCCACATATTCTTTATCCATTCATCTGATGATGGACACTTAGGTTGTTTCCAGCTCTGGACTATTGTAAATAGAGCTACAATGAACATTTTGGTACATGACTCTTTTTGAATTTTGGTTTTCTCAGGTTATATGCCCAGTAGTGGAATTGCTGGGTCATATGGTAGTTCTATTTGTAGTTTTTTAAAGGAACCTCCATACTGTTCTCCATAGTGGCTGAACCAATTCACATTCCCACCAGCAGTGCAAGAGTGTTTCCTTTTCTCGACACCCTCTACAGCATTTATTGTTTCTAGATTTTTTGATGATGGCCATTCTGACTGGTGTGAGATGATATCTCATGGTAGTTTTGATTTGCATTTCTCTAATGATTAACGATGTTGAGCATTCTTTCATGTGTTTGTTGACAGTCTGTATGTCTTCTTTGAAGAAATGTCTATTTAGGTCTTCTGCACATTTTTGGATTGGGTTGTTTGTTTTTTTGTTATTGGGCTGCATGAGCTGCTTGTAAATTTTGGAGATTAATCCTTTATCAGTTGCATCATTTGCAAATATTTTCTCCCATTCTGAGGGTTGTCTTTTGGTCTTGTTTATGGTTTCCTTTGCTGTGCAAAAGCTTTGAAGTTTCATTAGGTCCCATTTGTTTATTTTTGTTTTTATTTCCATCTCTCTAGGAGGTGGGTCAGAAAGGATCTTGCAGTGATATGTCATAGAGTGTTCTGCCTATGTTTTCCTCTAAGAGTTTGATAGTTTTTGGCCTTACATTTAGGTCTTTAATCCATTTTGAGCTTATTTTTGTGTATGGTGTTAGGGAGTGGTCTAATCTCATACTTTTACATGTGCTTGTCCAGTTTTCCAAGCACCACTTATTGAAGAGGCTGTCCTTTCTCCACTGAACATTCCTGCCTCCTTTATAAAAGATAATGTGACCATGTGTGCGTGGGTTTATCTCTGGGCATTCTATCCTGTTCCATTGATCTATCTTTCTGTTTTTCTGCCAGTACCATACTGTCTTGATTACTGTAGCTTTGTAGTATAGTCTGAGGTCAGGAAGCCTGATTCCTCTAGCTCTGTTTTTTGTTCTCAAGATTCCTTTGCTATTCAGGGTCTCTTCTGTTTCCATACAAATTGTGAAAATTTTTGTTCTAGTTCTGTAAAAAATGCCAGTGGTAGTTTGATGGGGATTGCATCGAATCTATAGATTGCTTTGGGTAGTAGAGTCATTTTTACAATGTTGATTCTTCCAATCCACGAACATGGTATATCTCTCCATCTATTTGTATCACCTTTAATTGCTTTCATCAGTGTCTTATAATTTTCTGCTTACAGGTCTTTTGTCTCCTTAGGTAGGTTTATTCCTAGATATTTTATTCT
Source organism: Stenella coeruleoalba (assembly GCF_951394435.1). Taxonomy (NCBI): domain Eukaryota; kingdom Metazoa; phylum Chordata; class Mammalia; order Artiodactyla; family Delphinidae; genus Stenella; species Stenella coeruleoalba. Next base: position 36,347,431 of record NC_137164.1, on the reverse strand, counting down.
TTTTGTTGCAATGGTAAATGGGAGTGTTTTCTTGATTTCACTTTCAGATTTTTCATCATTAGTATATAGGAATGCCAGAGATTTCTGTGCATTAATTTTGTATCCTGCTACTTTACCAAATTCATTGATTAGCTCTAGTAGTTTTCTGGTAGCATCTTTAGGATTCTCTATGTATAGTATCATGTCATCTGCAAACAGTGACAGCTTTACTTCTTCTTTTCCGATTTGGATTCCTTTTATTTGCTTTGCTTCTCTGATTGCTGTGGCTAAAACTTCCAAAACTATTTTTCATAATAGTGGTTAGAGTGGGCAACCTTGTCTTGTTCCTGATCTTAGTGGAAATGCTTTCAGTTTTTCACCATTGAGGATGATGTTGGCTGTGGGCTTGTCATATATGGCCTTTATTATGTTGAGGAAAGTTCCCTCTATGCCTACTTTCTGCAGGGTTTTTATCATAAATAGGTGTTGAATTTTGTCAAAAGCTTTCTCTGCATCTATTGAGATGATCATATGGTTTTTCTCCTTCAACTTGTTAATATGGTTTATCACATTGATAGAGTTGCGTATATTGAAGAATCCTTGCATTCCTGGAATAAACCTCACTTGATCATGGTGTATGATCCTTTTAATGTGCTGTTGGATTCTATTTGCTAGTATTTTGTTGAGGATTTTTGCATCTATGTTCATCAGTGATATTGGCCTGTAGTTTTCTTTTTCTTGTGACATCCTTGTCTGGTTTTGGTATCAAGGTGATGGTGGCCTCGTAAAAGGAATTTGGGAGTGTTTCCCACTCTGCTATATTTTGGAACAGTTTGAGAAGAATAGGTGTTAGCTCTTCCCTAAATGTTTGATAGAATTCGCCTGTGAAGCCATCTGGTCCTGGACTGTTGTTTGTTGGAAGATTTTTAATCACAGTTTCAATTTCATTTCTTGTGATTGGTCTGTTCATATTTTCTACTTTTTCCTGATTCAGTCTTGGCGGGTTGTGCATTTCTAAGAATTTGTCCATTTCTTCCAGGTTGTCCATTTTATTGGCATAGAGTTGCTTGTAGTAATCTCTCATGATCTTTTTTTATTTCTGCAGTGTCAGTTGTTACTTCTCCTTTTTCATTTCTAATTCTATTTATTTGAGTCTCCTCCCTTTTTTTCTTGATGGGTCTGGCTAATGGTTTATCTATTTTGTTTATCTTCTCAAAGAACCAGCTTTTAGTTTTATTGATCTTTGCTATTGTTTCCTTCATTTCTTTTTCATTTATTTGTGATCTGAATTTTATAATTTCTTTCCTTCTGCTAGCTTTGGGGTTTTTTTGTTCTTCTTTCTCTAATTGCTTGAGGTGCAAGGTTAGGTTGTTTATTCGAGATGTTTCCTGCTTCTTAAGGAGGGTTGTATTGCTATAAACTTCCCCCTTAGAACTGCTTTTGCTGCATCCCATAGGTTTTGGTCCGTTGTGTCTCCATTGTCATTTGTTTCAAGGTATTTTTTTATTTCCTCTTTGATTTCTTCCGTGATCACTTCGTTATTAAGTAGTGTATTGTTTAGCCTCCATGTGTTTGTATTTTTTATAGATCTTTTCCTGTAATTGATATATAGTCTCAGGGCGCTGTGGTCAGAAAAGATACTGATACAATTTAAATTTTCTTAAATTTACCAAGGCTTGATTTGTGACCTAAGATACGATCTATCCTGGAGAATTTTCCATGAGCATTTGAGAAATATGTGTATTCTGTTGTTTTTGGATGGAGTGTCCTATAAATATCAATTAAGTCTATCTTGCTTAATGTATCATTTAAAGCTTGTGTTTCCTTCTTTATTTTCATTTTGGATGATCTCTCCATTGGTGTAAGTGGGGTGTTAAAGTCCCCTACTATGATTGTGTTACTGTCGATTTCTCCTTTTATGGTTGTTAGTATTTGCCTTATGTATTGAGGTGCTCCTATGTTGGTTGCATAAATATTTACAATTGTTATATCTTCTTCTTGGATCGATCCCTTGATCATTATGTAGTGTCCTTCTTTGTCTCTTCTAATAGTCTTTAGTTTAAAGTCTATTTTTTCTGATATGAGAATTGCTACTCCAGCTTTCTTTTGGTTTCCATTTGCATGGAATATCTTTTTCCATCCCCTTACTTTCAGTCTGTATGTGTCTCTAGGTCTGAAGTTGGTCTCTTGTAGACAGCATATATAAGGGTCTTGTTTTTGTATCCCTTCAAGCCAATCTGTGTCTTTTGGTGGGAGTATTTAGTCCATTTACATTTAAGGTAATTATCAATATGTATGTTCCTATTCCAATTTTCTAAATTGTTTTGGGTTAGTTATTATAGTTCTTTTCCTTCTCTTGTGTTTCTTGTCTAGAGAAGTTCCTTTAGCATTTGTTGTAAAGCTGGTTTGGTGGTGCTGAACCCTCTCAGCTTTTGCTTGTCTGTAAAGTTTTCAATTTCTCCATCCAATTGGAATGAGATCCTTGCTGGGTAGAGTAATCTTGGTTGCAGGTTTTTCTCCTTCATCACTTTCAGTATGTCCTGCCACTCCCTTCTGGCTTGCAGAGTTTCTGCTGAGAAATCAGCTGTTAACCTTATGGGGATTCCCTTGTGTGTTATTTGTTGCTTTTCCCGTGCTGCTTTTAATATGCTTTCTTTGTATTAAATTTTTTACAGCTTGATTAATATGTGTCTTGGCGTATTTCTCCTTAGATTTATCCTGTGTGGGACTCTCTGTGCTTCCTGGACTTGATTAACTATTTCCTTTCCCATATTAGGGAAGTTTTCAACTATAATCTCTTCAAATATTTTCTCAGTCCCTTTCTTTTTCTCTTCTTCTTCTGGAACCCCTATAATTCGAATATCAGTGCATTTAATGTTGTCCCAGAGGTCTCTGAGACTGTCCTCCATTCTTTTCATTATTTTTTCTTTATTCTGCTCTGCAGTAGTTATTTCTACTCTTTTATCTTCCAGGTCACTTATCCATTCTTCTGCCTCAGTTATTCTGCTATTGATCCCATCTAGAGTACTCTTAATTTCATTTATTGTGTTGTTCATCATTGCTTGTTTCATCTTTATTTCTTCTAGGTCCTTGTTCAATGTTTCTTGCATTTTGTCCCTTCTATTTCCAAGATTTTGGATCATCCTTACTATCATTATTCTGAATTCCTTTTCAGGTAGACTGCCTATTTCCTCTTCATTTGTTAGGTCTGGTGCATTTTTATCTTGCTCCTTCATCTGCTGTGTGTTTCTCTATCTTCTCATTTTGCTTATCTTACTGTGTTTGGGGTCTCCTTTTTGCAGGCTGCAGGTTTGTAGTTCCCGTTGTTTTTGATGCCTGTCTCCAGTGGCTAAGGTTGGTTCAGTGGGTTGTGTAGGCTTCCTGGTGGAGGGGACTAGTGCCTGTGTTCTGGTGGATGAGGCTGGATCTTGTCTCTCGAGTGGGCAGGTCCACGTCTGCTGGTGTGTTTTGGAGTGTCTGTGGCCTTATTATGATTATAGGCAGCCTCTCTGCTAATGGATGGGGTTGTGTTCCTGTTTTGCTAGTTGTTTGGCATAGGTTGTCCAGCACTGTAGCTTGCTGGTCATTGAGTGAAGCTGGGTGCTGGTTTTAAGATGGAGGTCTCTGGGACATTTTCGCCGTTTGATATTATGTGGATCTGGGAGGTCTCTTGTTGACCAGTGTCCTGAAGTTGGCTCTCCCACCTCAGAGTCAGAGGCCTGACTCCTGGCTGGAGCACCAAGAGCCTTTCATCCACACAGCTCAGAATAAAAGGGAGAAAAAGTAGAGAGAATTAGTAGAAGTATGAAGAAAGAAAGAAAGAAAGAAAGAAAGAAAGAAAGAAAGAAAGAAAGAAAGAAAGAAAGAAAGAAAGAAAGAAAGAAAGAAAGAAAGAAAGGAAGGAAGGAAGGAAGGAAGGATGGAAGGAAGGAAGGAAGAAAGAAGAAAAGAAGGAAAGAAAGGAGGGAGGGAGGGAGGAAGGAAGGAATGAGGGAAGGAAGGAAAAAATACAGAAAGAAAGAAGTTACAGTAAAATTAAATAAAGTAAAGTATAATAAAGTTATTGAATTAAAAAATAATTATTTAGAAAAAAAAAGGGATGGATAGACCCTTAGAACAAATGTTGGAAGCAAAGCTATACAGACAAAATCTTACACAGAAGCATACACATACACCCTCACAAAAAGAGGTAAAGGAGAAAAAATCATAAATCTTGCTCTCAAAGTCCACCTCCTCAATTTGGGATGATTCTTTGTCTAAAGGAGGGAAGGAAGGAAGGAAGGAAGGAAGGAAGGAAGGAAGGAAGGAAAGAAAGAAAGGAAGAAAGGAAGAAAGAAAGAAGGTAAAGTATAATAATGTTACTAAAATTAATTATTAAGACAAAAATTAAAAAAAAAAAAAAACAATGGACGGATAGAACCCTAGGAAAAATGGTGGAAGCAAAGCTATACAGACAAGATCGCACACAAAAGCATACACATACACATTCACAAAAAGAGAAGAAAGGGAAAAAATCATAGATCTTGCTCTCGAGGTCCACCTCCTCAATTTGGGATGATTCATTGTCTATTCATGTATTCCACAGATGCAGGGTACATCAAGTTGATTATGGAGCTTTAATCCGCTGTTTCTGAGGCTGCTGGAAGAGATTTCCCTTTCTCTTCTCTGTTCTCACAGCTCATAGGGGCTCAGCTTTGGATTTGTCCCTGCCTCTGCGTGCATGTCGCTGGAGGGCGTCTGTTTTTCGCTCAGACAGGACGAGGTTAAAGGAGCTGCTGATTCAGGGGCTCTGGCGCACTCAGGCCAGGGGGAGGGAGAGGCACAGTGTGCGGGGCGGGCCTGCGGCGGCAGAGGCCAGCGTGACGTTGCACCAGCCTGCGGCCCACCATGCGTTCTTCCGGGGAAGTTGTCCCTGGATCCCGGGAACCTGGCAGTGGCGGGCTGCACAGGCTCCCTGGAAGAGGGGTGTGGATAGTGTCCTGTGCTCGCACACAGGCACCTTGGTGTCAGCAGCAGCAGCCTTAGCGTCTCCCGCCCGTCTCTGGGGTCCGCGCTTTTAGCCGCGGCTCGCGCCCGTCTCTGGAGTTCCTTTAAGCAGCGCTCTGAAACCCCTCTCCTCACGCACCAGGAAACAAAGAGGGAAGAAAAAGTTTCTTGCCTCTTCGGCAGGTGCAGACTTTTCCCCGGACTCCCTCTCGGCTAGCCATGGTGCACTAACCTCTTCAGGCTATGTTCAAGCCGCCAACCCCAGTCCTCTCCCTGAGCTCCGACCGAAACCCAAATAGGACTTATTGAAACAACTTTATAATCCAATTCAAAATTTTATTGTCATTAGAGCCTTTAATATTGACAATAAAATGTTGAGGCCTATCACAGATTTTAGATTTTTATGCATTTAAAATATTGTTATTTTTCCCTAAGTAATTATTTAATAGACATATTTAAACAAAGGCACTTAAACAGAATTTCTGACATATTGAAGTTCCTTTGGCGCTTAAATTATAGTTTAAAAATATGTAAATGATGCACACACAATGTTGAGACATTTTGCACTATGTACTACTCTCAAATTTTCTTACATTGACAATCAGCCTTCTATTGTATGTACCAACAAATTGTCCTAACATAACATTGACAATAATAATTTTTCAAAATTACCAAGCAACATTTAGGACCCTAAGTTGAAACTCCACTGGATGCTAGATCAAAACACCAAAAATATAAGAAGATGAACTTTCCATGTATGGCTCAGCATTGCTTAGAGTAATCAGGAACAGCTCTGTCTCAGCATACTCCTCTGCCTGGAAGCTGGATGTTGTTTTGTTCATATTTATTGTTAAGTGCATTCAATTTCAAAAATTTGAATGGTGAAACATGTCTATAATATTATCAAGAATTTATTATAAATGTGATCAATATTTCTAAAGTTATGTGCAAGCTGTTATAGAAATGGATATTTAACTTAATGTTGTCTAAAGTTCATGTTGTCTATTTCATGACAGTAGTGCTTAGACCTTCACAAAATTAAAGTTATAATTAAATAGGATTTTACTATAGTTCCTTAGCATGAAATGAAAGAAAATTATAAAACCAGTAGCAGGTTAGTGTTAAGTTTCTTAACAAATGACACAAGTTAACACAAGCAGAGCCTTCAAACACAGTACTCATTTAGCTAAGCCAAGTTTGTACATGAATAAATGAAAGGTCTTGTAATTTTGAGCCATATTCAAACTTAAGCGTTTCTTGACCTATAAAAACAGAGATTTTTTGTTATGTTTTATTTATTATTATACTTGCTACTAATTACTTAGGTTTTATTATGTTACAAGTTATATGTGAATGTTTTTCATTCTAAAAAGAATATGAGCAAAGACCCATTTTACAGAAATTAAGGGTTAAAGTGGTTAAGTTCCTTCCCCAATGACACACTGCTAGAAAGTGATATACCTAAGTTCAAGCACATGTTTCTATCCAAGTCAGTGCAGTTTAAATGGTATAATATGCCTCCAAGTTTGACCTTATACAAACTTTCTCTGTGTATTATTATGTAATAAAATATACTTAAGCTAAAAACTAAAGCAAAATATATATATTTACGATTATTTTTATATTTGTCAATATTATAAACTTTCCTAAAATATTATTGGGAAATATTTGTTTTATTATTACAAAGATGAAATAAACACTGTCACCCAAATGTTTGAAATTTTAAATACTCAAAATAATTTGAATGGATTTAATGTGTGAATTTAATATATGAATAATATGTAGAAAGACATGCTAAATTTATCTGGACCTCAACTCTACCACATAAAACTAAAGCATAAATTATTTCTACTTCATACCAAGCCATTATAAACTAGCCTGTTAAAAATATATGAATTTGAATTTTAATAATTTATGTATTCAAGGGACATAATAAATGCATGAGAGCAGGATGGGAATACATTTGTTTCTTCCCTGCCCCCCACCTCAGGGATTGAGTCCTCTCTGTGTCCTTAAATTAAAACCAGGTATTTTCTGTTTTCTTCAATTATTGCTTGATACTACTTAAACAATTAAGAAACAGTGGGGAAAAAAAAAAAGAAGCAGCAGCAGTGAATCTAGGTGGCAATCAACTCAGTGGGAAATTGCTCTCACAGTATAATTTTTCTAGATGTTATGCAGTAATTACCACTGTAACATCAGCATTAATGGCAGGGATAATTTAGTTCTCTTACTGGCCCTAGATCAGGATGACCCTTTATACTACCTTCCTGTGTACATAGGAAGATATTTTCATGATTTTACATTTATACCAAATATAAGAAGTAAGCTGTTTAAAGTATAAAGCAATTTAATTTTTACAAAATAATTGACTGGAACTATGATGAGTTAAAGTTACTGACTGATAAATATAGTCTTGGAAAATACAGAGATTATATCTTTAGAGCAGAGATTTAACCTTCAATTTACAAAACATGGAGTTATAAAACTACATTTTAATCTCAGATAAAAAGGGGCTAGTGTTACAGATAAGCTATAGGTAAGTTCATTTTTATCATTATAAGTTCTAGGACCATTTGCTACTTAGAAGAAAGAAGCATTGTATAAAAATATTCTATTAAATCTGTGGTATGACTCCAAATCAATTTTTGAAGGGATTTTCAAGACACAGTAACATACTCTACATTAAAATGACATGCTAGGGGACTTCCCTGGTGGCACAGTGATTGAAAATCTGCCTGCCAATGCAGGGGACAAGGGTTTGAGCCCTGGTCCGGGAAGATCCCACATGCCGCAGAACAACTAAGCCCGTAAGCCACAACTACTGGGCCTGTGTGCCGCAACTACTGAAGCCTGCATACCTAGAGTCTGTGCTCTGCAACAAAAGAAGCCACCGAGATGAGAACCCCACGCACTGCAACAAAGAGTAGTCCCTGCTCACTGCAACTAGAGAAAGCCTGTGCACAACAATGAAGACCCAACACAACCAAAAATAAATAAATAAAATACATATTTTTTAAATAAATAAAATGACACACTAAACAATATATTTTGAAGGAAAAAAATTATATTTGAAATAAAGATATTTATTGCTTAAATTTGGCAGAGGAATGGAGCATTTAATCGTTTCTTCTTCATCCTTAACTTGGTTTTTCTTCCCATGTGAAAATTTTGGATAACTTATTTACTAGCCTTTTTTCTAAAAACTTGAAATTTAGGGGAAAAATTGTGCAAACAGTCAAAAATAATACTGCTTAGTGAGAAATCTACATCTAATGTAGGTTTCATTCCTACATATTTTCCACTATTTGCATTATATATCTTACTTCACCATCTATATCTATGAGGCTGATTAGATAATTTCTCTTTATTTTTACTATCTCTGTTTTAGTCTTTGTCTTAACGGTCTTCCTTAGAGTTGCTAAGATTTCTTCTTCCTTGTCTCACTATTTTATTAACCTATCTGTATCCCCTCTTAGCTTATGATTGTCCTATAGTGCTTAAGCCTTGTCTGGCTACATTCTCTCTGCTTTTCCCAGTATTACTAGTAATCATGTAGATCTATGCCAGGATTTCCAAACATTGACAATGTTGACATTTTGGTCTTGATAATTCTTTGTGTGTGTGTGTGTGTGTGCAAGGAAGAAGGGAATACTATCTTGTGCATCATAGGATGTTTAGCAGCATCCCCTGTCTCTACCACTAAAAGACAGTCACGCCTCCAAGTCAATATGACAACCAAAAATGTCTCAAGAAGCTACCAAATATCTCCAGGGAGAAAAAAGTCACCTCCAGTTGAGAACCACTGATGTATACGGTGTTGTTCTTTTCTTGAAGTTCTTCTAGACTCTCACTATGTTTGGTAGATATAAAGATTTTTTTCTTACTAAAATTAATTTTTAATCTGGAAATTCTAGTATTATTTTCTGCATGTTTAAATTATAGTGCTCAGCTAAAATATTTAGTTAAAATTAGGTTAAAATAAACAGCTCTGTTTATGTAATAAGTAGCAATCATATATGAAAATATATCAGGCATTTCTCTAAGACTTACTATGTGTCATCCATTGTTCTGATACAGAAGCCAGAAGAAGAAATAGCACACATTAAACCAGAAACACCTAATGAAATAGAGCTACTGAATGGTACTTATTACAGTTTCACAAAAAAATTAATACAGGTAATTAAGTGTATTTAAGCAAATTAGAAGATAAAAATGAGTTTCTGTCTTCCATTTCTGGTAGTTTGGCTGATTAGGTTTACTGAACATTTCCAATTGCAATAGCTAAAATGCATGATATAATACTTTAAAACACCCTTTAAAATCCAATCGTGATTTTTCATAAAATTAAGAAAGGCACGGATACTAAAAATAAATTGAAAGCATGAATCTTTGACAGTAAGAGAGCACCAACACAAATTCATGCTCTGAGTATTTCTGTTTAGTGCTTGAGAACTGGAGCTGCTTTTGACAATTGCACTAGCATCCAGAACATGTAATAAAGGTTATTCCCATATCACAAGAATGGAATAGGAGATTGCCAAATAAAATTGAGACTGTAATGCCTACAAGCAACCTAATGAGGATAAGAATTAAACTCTGATATGAGGTGGTTTAAACTTTAGAACTGTGTGAAAGGAAAAAGGTATATATTAATCAGACAAATAAAAATCCACCATGAGCAAAGTTTAGAAGACTAATGTCTCCTTTTATTCTATTTATTACCTGTTTCAGTTATTCAAGCTTTAGACATTTTTTCCTACAAGACCAGTGATAACAGCAGCCTTGCTAACACTTCTCCTTGACACCATATATGCAATGCAATGCTGTGGTGATGTCCTTTACACTTAGAAATTGGACCACATCATGGTTAACTCTAATTTGGCTCCATGTGTTAGACTGACCCACCCTAAAATTTCTTTAGGAATATACACTATCAATTTAATGGTATCAGTATTGTATTTGGAGCATTGATATCTTTTTCCTTTAGTACATTTAAGTTTCAGTCTTTGCCTGAGCCCGTTGAATTAGGGGGAAGTAAATGGTCTTGAAAAAGATATAACCTGCTGACTTGTGAACTTTTATCTTCAACCCTTAATTCCTACATACTTCAAAATCTTCCCAGTGAAACCCCAAACTTATTTCCCTTTCATATCTATTTTGAGGTCTATATCAGTTAAATGACTCAGCTATTCCTTGAAGGTTTTATTTATTTATTTTATTTGTTTAATATCCCTGGATATGGTGTGTCCTTCTTTCAACTACCAGCTACCCTAAGCCTTCTTTATTGGTGCATCCCCTGGGTGGCAGCCTAACCAAATATGGTTTAAGTGGTTCACATTTACCTATGATTGTATAAATAATTTGTCTCTCTTGCACTTGATTCTTCTGGACAAAAAGTCTGAATGTGAGCAAATAATGATTTGGGAAAAGAAAAAGTGAAATTATAGCCTTTGGAAAGGGACACCACTATTTTGTGGAAGTGGAGGAAGAAAAATAACCAGGCCCCTGATGGGTGGGGTGGTGAATACTTTTGACCAGGGCACTATGTGTGTGAGGGTGAACGATCTTTGTTGGAAAGAGGTTATAAACTTCCAGCTATGAGATGAATAACTTTGGGAATCTATTATACATCATGGTGACTATAATTAACAATACTGTATTGTATATTTGACCATTGTTAAGAGAACGAATCTTAAATGTTATCATCACACACAAACATATACAAAGGAGATTTGGGGAGGGAAGGGAGGTGTTAACTAACCTTATTGTGGTAATCATTTCTAAAACATACATTTATGAAGTCATCACGATGTACAATTTACACTACATGTTATATGTCAATATTATCTCAATAAAGCTGCAAAAAAGAAAAAACAAACAACAAACAAACAATCTTCTTTGTCTTTCAGAACTGCCCTGGGAGTGTTCTTCCTAAAGGCAAGCACTTGGGCATGGCTATCCCTATCTTCCCATTTGGCTTCTGTCTCTGCCATCTTCTACCAGATAGTCCTGACCACTGTACAGCTCCTGCCTTCTGATGCTGTTGTGCCCTCCTACACCATCCTCTTTTCTAGATGTCAAATGAATGCAACCAGATTGTACTGACTGTCCTGATAGCTCTTCTCAAAACAAGAACAGAACCAAGTAATTTTAACTGAACTGAGAACTCCTAAATTTAACATTACTACCATCACCTACAACAACAACAGTTTTACGTGGATTAAAAGGTTTTGTGAAATTCATAAAAATATTTCTTTATAGGAATTATTTTGTAAAATATGAGAACATTATGATATATATCATATACACAATCAAACATACATGTAAAAAGTTTTAAAGTACCAAAAACCTTTATGTGTCTTTTTTATTCTTCTATTAACTTTTTGGTGTGAGGTATAGAGAAAGTCACATTAACATAATAGAATGTATTTTCTTGCATTTTCCCACTCCCTTTCCTTTTGGGCTATCTGATAGTTATAAAATTATTTATGCAATATTATTAGAGTATCAATGTTTAAATGTTTGCAACATTTTATTCTCTTTTGTAGCTATTATTTTATTAGTTGATAGGTCTTAATTATATATTTAAGTGTATTAAATATTCACTTCCTGTTTTTTTTTATTTTTTGATTCATAAATTTACTGATTACATTTTATCACCAAGTTATCTTTTTCAAAAATGCCTCATGATTTATATATTTCTAGATCTTATTGTCCATGGGATCACTCTCTAATTAATAAGGAAATAATGGCTTTTCAAAAATTTGTGAAGACAGTCTTATCATGCTGATGGGACTGCTTCTAAAGCATGGATGCATTTATGGCTATAGTAAATGAGAGGTAGCTGCCTGAAAGGCATTGGCAGGAAATTTAGGAAGGGGATCAGAGTCTTATGGAGATAGGAAGAAGAGAATAAATGTGTTATGTGAGAACAGAAAACCCACCCACTGCCTATGTTCCCCAAAAAGATTTAAAGGACTTTATTAATGAATTTTTAAATGTTATGATAAAAAAAATTAAGACCCTTGGGCTTCCCTGGTGGTGCAGTGGTTGGGAGTCCGCCTGCCGATGCAGGGGACACGGGTTTGTGCCCCGGTCCGGGAAGATCCCACATGCCGCGGAGTGGCTGGGCCCGTGAGCCATGGCCGCTGAGCCTGCGCTTCCGGAGCCTGTGCTCCGCAGCGGGAGAGGCCACAACAGTGAGAGGCCCGCGTACCACAAAAAAAAAAAAAAAAAAAAAAAAGACCCTTGAGAAGTTCAGTGGTGACTACTCTGTGTAAGCCACAATTGACAATAGAAATTGCTACCACTGAACTTGGCTCATTAGTGCCATAGGCAAAGGTAAGAATTTGTTAGAGCAGAAGCCATGTATATATGTATATATAAAATGTATTTTTGCACGTGTAAAAGCTGTGTATATGTATAATTCTTAATATATATTTATTATACTTATTTAAATATATACCTATATAGATATAGGGATATAGTCAACTAAAGTAACAAAAGAGTAACAGAAATAAAATGTATCATTCTGGGCTTCCTTGGTGGCGCAGTGGTTGAGAGTCTGCCTGCCGTTGCAGGGGACATGAGTTCATGCCCTGGTCCGGGAAGATCCCACATGCCGCAGAGTGGTTGGGCCCGTGAGCCATGGCCACTGAGCCTGCGCGTCCGGAGCCTGTGCTCCGCAGCGGGAGAGGCCACAACACTGAGAGGTCCACGTACCATAAAAAAAAAAAAGTATCATTCTATTTTTAAAATATGGCATACAATCTACGCAAATTTTCAACAAGAATTCTCAAATAGCATTCAGGCATTAATAACTAAAAATGAGATAATAATCTGTTTGATTTTGTTGTTGTTGTTAGAAATATTTTGTTAATCAAAGCTTTGTACTAAGCCTTGTTCTTATAGTGGATGATGCCAAGAAAAGAATGTGTCAGACACCCACTGTACTGTAAAGGCGTTCAACGTCTTTGAAAAGAGAGATAACTAAGTGTATATTTTCTCATTGCTATAGCAATGTTTCAATAAATAAAAATACTGAATTCATAAATTGTATATTTTTATAGCCAAACACTATTATAATAATTACAACTGTGTTTATAAAACCTGATGAACTTTCAAATACAACCTACAGATTTATGTTGTTACTTAAATTCTCATCATTATGAGGGAGTCACAGTGTAGGGAAAAATATATATCCATTTTATTTTCTGTAATTGATTTATTATTGATTGAAAGCCGAATGCTTCCTGGCTTTGGAAACCCCATGTATCTCAAGCTATAATGATCCTTTCTTATGCTGTGGAAATGATGCTATGAGTAAGTAAAATGTCAGGTACACAACATAATCATATCTGATAAAGATCATCATACGTGCATACCTGCATATACACCTGGCATAATGATATATATTTTTTAAAATAATAGCTTAATTCATAACTATTTTATTGGAAGCAATTTTGTCTATAATTCATAGAAAGGATTATAAAACTGTTCCCATTTAGTCTGAGTAATTGAATATATTTTGCCTTCAGTTATAACTATACTCATACTTCAATTTTCTAGGTGCCATTATTTTTTATTTCAATGCCAAAAAGATTTATTGCTTCTACTTATATACTATTTTTCTTCAGAAATATTGCTGTTGGTACTCCTCAACAAACAGTAGTGTGACTTTTCTTACTATGTAAATATTTTAAGATGTTGAAATTTAGCATTCTTTATATAAGATTAAATTCAAATTCATATGGTAACATCAGCATGTAACTGCATGAGTTAATGACTGAGGTTTATATAATAAATTATTTTCATTTTTAATCAACATAATTATTTAAATATTTATACAGTGGCTAAAATGTATTTCTAAGCAGAGATAGAGATGAAATATGAAGTTTGAATAAGAAAGAATTTGAATCTTAGTTTCATTTACATACACATTGTATAGACTTGAATAGGTTGTCAACATTTTCTAGTATTGTTTTAATACCTAAATATGGAAATGATAATAATGCTTAATTCAATAATTGTTGTGATGATTACATAAGGTAGGTATGCAATGTTATCAGAGCATTAATGAAAGAAATGTTTATAATGCATATCACATTGTCAAGAATATAAAGGACAGATACACTCTCCATTTGGAGAAAGTGATAATCAAGAGTGCGGGCAAATAAAAGAAAAAAATTCCCCAAATGTGGGTGAAATTTTTACAAACATTCTTATTAATACACTTGAAAAAATATTGAGGCTAGCCATATATTTATATAAAAGTTGCATAATTTCTTCACAACTTCACTTTAAATAATATATATATCTTAAAATAGGAATATATATAAATGAACATGTAGTTGACTCTTATTTTTATCATCTTTATACCTCTTATCTTTTACTGCTTTCATTATTTTCATATTAGTGTGGATTTTGTCCTTTTACTGCTGTGTCTCCTGGATTTTGTTTTGCCATTTTTCTTTCACTTGACATTACAATATCATTTCCAGCTGATTCTGAAATCAACACTTACTTTCCAGAAGCTGTTTTATTCTATGAATCTAATTTTTAAATGTTATTTGCTAGTGCAATTGCTATGGAGAACAGTAAGGAGTTTCCTACAAATATAAAGTAGAATTAACATAAAATCCAGCAACTCCACTTCTGGGTATACTCCTAAAAGAATTTGAAACAAAATTGAATGTCAGCATGATGGTGGTGTAATATGCTTCTTTTGTCTCTCCCTTTCAACCTACAACCCGTAAAACATCCTTAACTCAACAAAAGTATCTCTGCCCAAAACACAAGGATGCCAGAGAATTCCACACATCTGTACATCTAAATGTGGGTGGACTGGAACACATAGAAGAGGTGGAACCTGGGAACCAGTGGAGGCAGTGCATGTGATCCCAGAACCTAAGCTGAACTTGCAGCCCCAGAGAACCAGGTAGTTTCAGGAAAGAAGATGCACACAACTCTGGCCTCCAGGCTGCAGAGTCACCCTTGGCCATAGGGAACCAGGCAGCAGTGGAAGTGCCTGCAACTTTAACCTACCCTTGGCCCTCAGCAGTGAGGCATGCAAACTCAATCTCCCCAGACATGTTAGGGACACCTGCAACCCCAGTTCTATCCTTTCCATCCCCCTACAGCAACCAAGCCTGAAACCTAGGAGACAACAGACACAGTGGAGGCACTTGCCATCTTGGTGCCCAAGGTGGTGACATCAGAGACACAGGCAGTAGCAAGACACCAACAGTCACAGAGACACAAGTAGTGACAATGAGAGCACAAGGTGACACCTCTAACAGAGGCAGTGGAAGGTAGAAAGTACCTATTTTCAAATATAACCAGAGGCAAATCAGGTAAGAGGAACGAAAAATATGTACCTCTTACTTAAAAACAAAAGGAAGGCTGCTAAATACTAATATGCTGAATCATCAAAATCAATTTAATTTTTTTTTTCTAAAAAAGAAAGGTGTTCGGTACTTCAAATATGTTACCAGAGAAATAATTCATCAAGCACCATGAAGAACCATGGTAACACAATATTACACACAAAATGACAATTCTTCAGAAACCAAACTTAAAGTCACAGAATATTGTGATCTAACTGATAGAAAATTTAAAACAGTTGTCATGAAGAAACACAACAGGCTACAATAAAACTCAGAAAGGCAGTTCAATACACTCAGAAATAAACTTAATGAACAGAAGAAATACTTTACCAAAGAAATTAAAACTCAAAAAAAAAATAGAAATTCTGGAGCATAAAACTCAAAAAAAATTAGAAATCATTACAAATAGAGCATACCATACAGAAGAGAGAATTAGGGAGCTTGAGGATAGAAATTTAGAAATGATACAGGTAGAAGGGGAGAGAGAGAAGAAATTCAATGAGAACTATCCAACTCTATTAAGAAGGGCAGTGTTAGGATAAAAAGTATCCCAGAAGGAGAAGAAAGGAAAAAGGGAGCAGAGAGTATATTTAAAGAAATAATAGCTGATAACTCCCAAATCTGGAAAAGGAACTGGATATACAAGTTCATGAAGTCACAAGAATACCTAATACCTCAATGTAAAAAGGCCTTTTCCAAAACACATTATAATAAAATTGTCAAAAGTCAATGACAAACAAAGAATTTTAAAGGTGACCAAGGAAAAAAGGATGATAACCTACAAAGGAACCCCATTAGGCTATCAGCAGATTTCTCAACAGAAACTCTACAGTCCAGGAGAGAGTGGAATGACATTCTTTAAATATTGAAGTATAAAAATTGTTATATAAGAATATTCTATTGAGCAAAGTTATCATTCAGACATAAATGATAAATAAAGGCTTTCCCATACAAACATAAGCTGAGGGAATCTATCAACACTAGACTTGCCTTACAAGATAAGTTGAAAGGTGCTCTACAACCTTAAACAAAAAGACTGTAGTACACAAAACTTGGTGTAAGATGACAAATAGACATACAGAATCAGAAAATCTATATTCTATAACATAGTAGATTGTTAAACAATTATAGCATAAAAGTTAAAGGGGAAAATAGCAGTAAAAACAATTATAGGTACTTCAATTTGGTAACAAACTCCAAAATTAAAAGGGATAATCTGAGATAACAAAAATATAAAATGAGAAGAGGAAAAGGATGGAACCCAGGCAAACAAATGAAGACAAGATGCTAACACAGAAAAAAAGACAATTTTATCTATGACATTTTATCAAATTTCATGCTAACCACAAAACATAAATCTAGAGCAAAGACCCAAAACGTAAAAAAGAGGAGACTTAGAAAAAAATTACAGCAAACCACCTTACTAAAATGGCAGACAAAAACACAAGGAAAAATAAACAATGGAGATACAGAACAATCAGAAAACAAAAGGTAAAATTGCAGTACTAATGTCCTCATTCATCAATAATCACCATAAAGATAAATGGATTAAAATCACAAATCAAAAGACACAGAATTGCTGGATGGATTAAAAAAAAAAAAACTATACCCTGCAGTCAGGAGACTTACCTCAGCTCTAAAGACAAATATAAGATAAGAGTGAAAGATTAGAAATTGATACTCCAAGCAAATGGCAGCCAAAAGAAAGTGGGTATAACCATATTCATATCAGCCAAAATAGACTTCAAGACAAAAAAAAAATGTAACAAGACAAAGATGGACATTATATAATGATAATAGAGATAGTTCATCAAGGAGACATAATAGGTATTAATATATATATATATACCAAATATAGGAACTTGAAAATATATAAAGAAATTATTAATAGACTTGAAGGGAGAAGCTGACAGCAACAAAATAATAGTAGGAGACTTTAACCACTCACAACAATAAATGAATTATCCAAACAGAAAGTCAACAAGAAAAGAGTCACCTTAAAAAAACATTAGACACTGTGGACTTGACAGGTTTATACAGAACATTCCATCCAAATGCAGCAGAATACATATCCTTCTCAAATGCACATAGAATATTCTCAAGGATAGTCCATATGTTGGGTAAACAAGTCAATAAATTTAAAGACTGAAATCCCCAAGCTTCAATTCTTACTGCAATAGTATACAACTAGAAATCAACTACAAGAATAAAACTGGAAAAATCACAAAGATATGGAGACTGAATAGCATGTTACTGAACAACTATTGGGTCAATGAAGAAATCAAAGTAGAAATAAAAAAGTTCCTGAAGGCAAATGAACATATGACATATCAAAATCTACAGGGTACAACAAAAGCAGTACTAAGAGAGAAGTTTATAGCAATAGAGTCCTACCTCAAGAAACAAGAAAAATCTCAAATAAACAATTTAACTTTATACCTAAAAGAACTAGAAAAAAAGAATAAACAAAACCTTAAGTTGGTAGAAGGAAAGATATAATAAAATCAGACCAAAAAAATTAAAAATAGAGACTAAGAAGACAATAGAAAAGATCAACAAAACTAAGAAATAGTTTGTTGAAAAGAAAATCAAAACTGTCAAACCTTTAGCAAAACTTACTAAGAAAAAAGGAGAGAAGACACTGATAAATGGAATCAGAAACAAATAAAGGAAAAATAACAGTGGATACCACAGAGAAACAAAAGATTATAAGAGAATGTTATGAAGAGCTATACACCAGCAAATTGGATGACCTACAAGAAATGGATAAATTCTTAGAATAATACAACCTTCAAAGACTGAATCATGAAGAAATAGAAAATCTGAATAGACCAATCACTAGTAAAGAGAATAAGACAATAATCAAAAACTTCACCAAAAACACAAGTCCAGGACCAGATGGTTTCACGTGTGAATTCTACCAAATATTCAAAGAAGATTAAATACTTATTCTTCTCAAACTTTTCCAAAAAATGGAAGGAGAGGAAATTCTTCCTAATTCTTTTTACAAGGCCAATATTACTCTGACACCAAAACCAGAGAAAGACAGCACACACACAAAAATTATAGGCCAATATCTCTGATGAACATGAATGAAAATATCCCCAACAAAATATTAACAAACCAAATACAACAGTACATTAAAAAAAAATCATGCAACATGATCAAGTAGAATTTATTCCAGGAATGCAAGTATGGTTCAACATCTGTGAATTAATCAATATGATACATCATATTAACAAAATGAAAGATAAAAAATAAGATCATCTTGATAGATGTAGAAAAAGCATTTGACGAGATTCAACACACATTTATGATAAAAACTCAATAAAATGGGTATAGAAAGAATGTACCTCAACATAATAAAGGGTATATATGACAAATATGTAGCTAACATCATACTCAGTGGTGAAAAGCTCAACCTTTTCCCTAAGATCAAGAACAAGACAAAAATGCCCACTCTTGCACCTCTTATTCAACATAGTATTGGAAGTCCTAGCCAGAAAAATTAGGCAAGAAAAATAAGTAAGGAATCCAAATTGGAAAGAAAGAAGTAAAACTATCAGTATTTGCAGATGACAGGACTTTATATATAGAAAACCCTAAAGACCACCAAAAAAAATTAGAAATAATAAACAAATTCAGTAAAGTTGTAGGGTATAAAATCAATGTACAAAAGTCTGTTTCATTTCCATACACTAACAATAAACTAGCAGAAAGATAAATTAAGAAAACAATCCCTTTACAATCTCAAGAAAAAGAAAAATAACTAGGAATAAATTTAACGTAGGAAGTGAAAGACCTGTACACTAAAAACTATAAGACGTTGAAAGAAATTGAAGAAGACACAAATAAATAAAAAGATATTCTATGCTCATAGATTGAACAAATTAACTTTGTAAAAATGCCCATATTAACTAAATCAACCTACAAAACCTTATCCTTATCAAAATGCCTATGACATTTTTCATGGAAATTGAACAAAATAATCCTAAAATTTATATGGAACTTCAAAGAACCCCAAATAGCCAAAGCAATCCTAAGAGTAAAGAACAAAGCTGTTGCCTCACACTCTCTGATTTCAAATTTTATTACAAAGCTATAGTAATCAAACAGTATAGTATCAGCAGAAAACCAGATACATAGATCTGCAAAACAGAATTGAGAGCCCAATTATATGGCTACAGATTTATAGACAATTAATTTATGAAAATGAGCAAAGGACATTCAATGGAGAAAGAATAGTCTCTTCAATAAATGGTGTTGGAAAAACTGGACAGCCATAGGCAAAAGAATGGAACTAGAACACTATTCACACAGTACACAAATATCAACTCAAAATAGATTAAAGGCTTGAATATAAAACTTGAAACCATAAACTCATAGAAGAAAACATAGACAGTATGCTCTTTGACATGGGTCTTAGCAAAATCTTTCTGGATATGTCTCCACAGCTAAGGGAAACAAAAGCAAAAATAAGCAAGTGGACAATATTAGACTGAAAATCTTCTGCACAGCAAAAGAAACTATCAACAAAACAAAAAGACAACATACCAAAAGGGAAAACATATTTGCAAATCATATTCAGTAAGGGGTTAAAAGCCAAAATACATAAAGATCTCATTAAACTCTATAATAAAAAATAAACAACCAGATTTAAAAATGGGCAGAAGGGCTGAATAGACTTTTTTCCGAAGAAGACATATGCAGGGAAAATAGGCACATGAAAAGTTGTTTAACGGCACTAATAATTAAATAATTGTAAATAGAAATCACAATGAGATATCACCCCACACCTGTTAAAATGGTTAGTATCAAAAAGGCAAGGCATAACATGTATTGGAGAGGATGTGGAGAAAAGGGAGCACTTGTGCACTGTTGGTGGAAATGTAAACTGTTGCCATCACTATGGAAAAAATTATGAGACACCTCAAAAATTAAGAACTACCATATGATTCAACTATTCCACTTTTGGGAATTTATCCAAACAATACAAAAACACTAATTCAAAAGTATATGCACTCTTGTGTTCATCACAGCATTATTTACAGTATGGAAAACCTAAGTGTCAATCTACAGATGAATGTATAAAGAAGATGTGGTATATATATATATATATATATATATATATATATATATATATATATACACACACACACACACACACACACACACACACACACACACACATACGATTGAATACTACTCAGTCATAAAAAGATGAAATCTTATCATTTATGACAACATCGATGGACTTTGAGGGTATTACACTAAGTGAAATAAGTCAGATGGAGAAAGACAAATATGATCTCACTCACATGTGGGAAAAAAAACTAACAAAAACAAACACATAGGTACAAAAACAAGAGTAGTGTTACAGAGGGGAGGGAGAGGAGGGAGGGCAAAATGAGTAAAGGGAGTCAACTGTACCATGACTGATGGAAACTATAGGTAGTGAGCACACTGTAGTGTATACAGAAGTCAAAATATAATGTTGTACACATAAAATTTATGTAATGTTATAAACCTGTATTAGCTCAATAAGTACACATATAAAAATAGTAATTAATTATTTGACTTTAAAAGAATCAAACCTCATACAGTCTTAAGAAATATCTATGCTTATCTTTGTATTTAATTTCAACTCAAAGGTTTGTTTGCTTTCTTGTTTTAAGAAAGTAGGGTGTTGTAGATTCAAACAAGGAATTTTTTTTCCAATCTTATAATTCTACTGAAAATTTTAATATTAAAATTTTACCTTTATAGACATATAAGCTAATATTTTTAAGTGTACAAAAAGAGATCTTAAAAAATAAAAACATTTTGAGACATCATTTTAAAAAAATGAAAGCAGGGCTTAAACAGGTATTTCTACATAAAAACATTATTCAAAATAGCCCAAAGGTGGAGGTAACCTAAATGTCCACTGATGAATAAATGAATGAACAAAATGTGGTATATACATACAAAGGACTATTATTCAACGTTTAAAAGGAAGGAAATTCTGAACCATACTACAACATGGATGAACCTTGAGAACATTATGCTAAGGGAAATAAACTATTGAACAAGTACTGTATGATTCCATTTATGTGAGGTACCTAGAAGAGGCAAATTCATAGAGACAGAGGTCAAATGTTGGTTGCTAGAGGTTGGAGGATGGGGAAAAGGAGGATTTATTATTTAATGGGTACAGTTTCAGTTTTGCAAGATGAAATAATTCTGAAGATGAACGGTGATGACATTTGCACAACAATGTGAATGCAATTAATGCCACTGAACTTCACCCTTAAAAATGGTTAAGATGACAAATTTTATTTTATAAGAATTTTACTACAGGTACAAAAATAATAAAAAGTATTTAAAATAAAAATACATTATTTTTTCATTATTTTAATTGTTCCAGTTGCTACTTGAACTGATTGATGAGAGTGACCATGACAAAGACTGTATTTTTTTTTTTTTTTTTTTTTTGCGGTACGCGGACCTCTCACTGTTGTGGCCTCTCCCATGGCAGAGTACAGGCTCTGGACGCACAGGCTCAGCAGACATGGCTCATGGGCCTAGCCGCTCCGTGGCATGTGGGATCTTCCCAGACCGGGACACGGACCCGTGTCCCCTGCATCGGCAGGCAGACTCTCAACTAATGCGCCACCAGGGAAGCCCTAGACTGTATTTTATGTACTAATTAATTATAAGAATTGGAAAACCACAAAATTAAACATTAAATTATACAATAAGAATCCAATTTCAATGTTTAGAATACAATTGTAATTTGTTTCAAGAATAATACAAAAAATATATAGTTGATTTGAAATATAGTACCAAAATAACGGATCTGAGATTCTATAAGGTAATTAAAAGTTTATGTTATTGCCTGAAAGATATGTAAACATCTCCATTTTATGTATACATGATGGTGTCTAGGAGTCACGGAGCTCATTCACTTCCTCTTTGTGCAATGCATCAAAATGAAGAATTAATAGAATAAATATTTCAAAATTATCAATGACTGCCAGTGATTTTCCATGCATGTTGGGCATTTTGCTGTTCTGTACAAATTTGATGAAGATAACACCAAAGAACAAATGATTTAAGTAGTTATGGCAAAAACTATGGGAGGCTTAAGTAGGGTAAAGGTAATCAACTGTAATACTATAGCATATAATTCTGCCTGACAGATAAAATATATATTAAGTTGCTATTTAATTGGTTCTCAATCTGATTTCTTCCTTACTAAGACTTTACCAGATATATATTTTGTAGAGGAAATTTTCCTTTTATTTACTTTATAAAATTTTTATTAGAAACATATTTAGATTTTGCATCATCTTCTTTAAAATAAACATAAAAATATTCCTTATTATTTTGGGTTCTGAGGCCCAATTTCAACCTGTATGTTGGGGGAATATGAGATCTCTCCAAACTAATAAGCAATGTTCCATACACCAGCTGGGTGTCCTATAATTCAACTCAATTCTGATACTATCTACCTGGATATAGCCTCAGATGCCACAGGTTAAGGGCTCAGTCCCAGAAGAATGCCTTCCCCCATAATTTTTTATGCCCGTTGCAAAGCTAGGTTATTACATGTGCTTCTGACCCCAACAGCTGCAAATTGGAAATTTTAATGACCCCATTCAACTCAGAATGCCAACTGCAAGTTCTGGTTGTTACCTGTACTTATGACTAACTGAGTATAAATCATAAGTTACCATGATCCTCCCCCCCCCCTTGGGTTCTATTAATTTGCTAGAGCATCTCACAGAACTCAGAGAACATTTTACTTACTAGATTATTGGTTTGTTATCTAAGGATATAACTCAAGAACAGCCAGATAGAAGAGATGCCAAGGGAAAAGTATTTGGAAAGGGGAGCAGAGCTTCCATGCCCTCTCCAGGTACACCACTCTTCCCAAAGATTCACATATTCACCAACGAGGAAGCTTTCTGAACTCATCCTTTTTGGGTTTTTATGGAGTTTTCCTTATATTGGTATGATGGACTAAATCATGGGCAGTTGGTGATTTAACTCAATTTCAGGCTTCTCCCTTCTCCCTGGAGGTTGGTGGGGGAGGGTGGTGCTGAATTCTAATCACTTGATTGGCTTCATTGGCAACCAGCCCCCCATTCTTAGGTGCTTTCAAAAAGTCACCTCAAAAGATACATAACAAAAGATTTCATTTTTAGCATTTAGGAAATTCTAAGGTTTTGGGAGCTATGTGCCAGGAACCTAGGGTGAAGACCAAACAGATGTGAAAAATATATTTTGGTCATCTGAATGATCAAATATGTATTTGTCTTTAAATCACTTATTATTCTATTCATATAATACATATCATTGTTTGTAGCATGAAACTATGATTAATTAAGGACTACTCAGATAAGATTCACTTTCTTTGGGTGGCTATATAATATCAGAAAGCATTTACTTATTTTTTCTTTTATAAACCATCTATGTACATTTATACTGATAATCTTATTTCAGGGAATTGTGGGTTAAAATGGAGTTTATCATCATGAAATTATCGCATTCTTTTTACTTATAATTTGATTTTAAATAAATTTAATAATTTGAAAGAAGAACCTCATTAACAAATGTTTACCTTACCTAATGATGTGATAGTTTTGTGTAAATTTAATATTTCTGAAATAATTAAGCTCAAAGACAGTATGTATAGAAGTTTTCTATTTTACTGAAGAATAGTTACTCTACATTAATATACTCCTTACCACATTTCCCATCAACGCCTTTTGCATGAACTCATTTTTAGAGGATGATGGGCCTTCACTTTTCTTGTGAGATTGCTAATATTGTCAAGAAGAACAAAGAACTTTCACATTCTGAGACCTCCTGGGACTACCTCTCTCTCCTTGTTTCATCAGAGGTGAGAACTTGTCAATAGCCACATTTAATCACAGGTCATATCAGGAATATCTTCTGGGACTAAAGTGAACCTAAAGTCTCACTCTGAACTCTTAAATAGGTTACTGGACTTTAGTGGTTGGTAAAGAAATGTGACATTCCTTCTTATTGTGGGAGTATTGAGCCATAATACGATATAGTTTTAAAATAGAACAGCATAGAAAAAAGGCTACCTTTTGAAAACTAAATATAAAATAAGTCAATTACATTACATTTTAAAAATCATACTAAATTATTCACTATACTAAAATATTTACATAAGCTGAGTCATTTAATTATCATAATAGTCAATGAGGAAGTTTAAAAGTAAATGGAAAAAAATTGAGCCTAAAGAAAAGATTAAAAGTTATTTCCAACTTTTCAGGTAGCAAATGATTCAGTGTTTAAAACCAGGTCATTTAAACTGTATAGACATTAAATTTCTACTCTGCAGTATGGGTTTCTTATTTTCATGAATTTGGTAATAAATCTGAAAGTAATTAAAAATTGAATTAAACACAACTAATTTAAAATGTGACTTTAAAATATGAATTTTGATATGTTCAAAAGGGGTCCAAAATACAAAATCTAATTGTCTCAGGGCAAATTTTTTTGTCACCTTGGATTTAGTTTAATAAAAGGAGTGTGCCCTAAGATTAATTTTGGCCCAAAATACTCTTCATATTATACCTCATTGTACAATTAAAAAAAAATCACTTAGAAATATTCAAAGAGAGAAGCTAGAATACAATTCCCCTCTCCAAAAGGCAAAAATGATTAATTTAAAACTAATAAAATAAATTCCAGGACAAAAACTCAAACAAAAACTGAGATCTTATACTAGAAAAATAATAGCTTCATAAAATATTTTTTAAAATAAACATTTATGTGAATTAGGATTTGAAACAAATTAGCTGGGAATGGATATGTCTATTTTTTCTTAGGTTTTATTTACCATTTTGTATACATGAACTACACATTCATTGTGGAATACATTTCCCAATTTCTCCCTCTTATTACAGTTATTTTTTTAAATAAAAAACTGAGAATATTTTTAAGTTCCATTGTATATCTTGATATCAATGTGTTTTGATCTCTTGATCTATCAATTTCTATTTTCTTTTAACCTGATTATATTACCAATTGTTTATCTAGTTGTTGTTGCTTTAAAATTACTAGTCAAATATCTCCTTTAAAATTATTTGTGAAATCTGCAGATTTTCTTCTCCCCCAATTCACTGCATGTTTTTTAAAACTTACTAATACCTTCCTCCTGATTTGCTTTTTACTGTTTCTTTTTTCTAATTTATTTAAATGCTTTAATTTGCTGAAAATGAAACAGGAAGAAGGGGGTAGGGCACAACCTTTAAAAGAATGAAATACCCATAGGATAAGACAAAAACTGGTTAGAACTAACTAGGTCCAAGATGGCAGAAGATTTGACCTTGAGCCTCATTGTACACTCATTGTAATACATTAGCATAAGCTAAGTGACATGCTGACCAGTGCTGTGACAGTTCTGAGGCCGAGGCTGACCATCAAAGATCAAAAACTGGGTGATGGCCCAATTCCTGGAAATCTCCACCCCTTCCCCAAAATAGTTGGAATAATCCTCTCACCCATTAGCCTACTAAATTACCCAGCCCATAAAAACTAACCAACCCAGGTTTCGAGACCTCTCACCTTCTGAGATGGCCCATACTCTGTCTGTGGAATTTGTTTCTCCCTAAATAAATTCATTTCTTACCTATCACTTTGTCTCTCACTGAATTCTTTCTGCTATGAGACCTCAAGAACCTGAGCTTCATTAAGTTCTAAGATCAGGGGTATGATCTCATTAAAAAGACCATTGGGTTCAAGTCCCAGTCTGGGTTGCATGGTTTCAAAATGATTTAAGTACCTAACTAATTTAAGTCCCTAAGTCAAACCTATGTAGAGCTAAGTAAAAGTCAGTCCATGATGAATATTATAATTTTCATTTTTTCCATTTACCCATATTTCTCAAGATTTTTTTGCATGTCTACAAGTCTCAAGCAGCTTTTTAAAATGTTTCTATCTTCCCTAATGCCTTTTTCTGTTGTTCCCAGTACACCCTTACTTTTCTTGTACCTTTCTTTCCTTACTGGTGCCAGCTGACTTTTTTACCTCAAGCTGTGATTTTCTTTCTCATGTTACATCTAAATTCAAAAATGCAATAATTATTAATTAAGTCCTTTGATTTCATGGAAAACTTTTGTCACATTTTTACCGAAGATATGGTCATTAAAAAAAAATGATTCTGGTTATTTAAATTATTTACTTCTTGCTAATTCCCTTCTTTATTTTACATATTCTTTTAGTGCCCATTACCTCTTCACTGCCAATCATTCTTATTCCAAAGAGCAGTTTTCTTCCTGAACACATAATTTGCAAATTTTATATATTTGGATGAACCAGGAGAATGCTCTAGAATATGTAGGTGATCTCCAGGAATAAAAGGATGTGTGGGTCTCTCAGCCTCTGTCTGTCTCTGTCTCTTGTCTCTCTTTTCCTGTCTCTCTCCATGTCTTTCTCTGTCTCTGTCACTCTCTGTCAGCATGAGTGTATGTGTGTTATTTAGCCTTACTTTCTGTTGATGACAAATATCAGCAAGAGAATTTATCAGCCACAATTATCTCTGTGCCCCATCATATGCATAATCCTCTGATTTCCTCTTTCACCAGCTCCTCCCTGCTCTTCCTCCAGTCAATCCATTCACTTTTATGTATGTGTTCAAATAACAAACCTTTGATTTTGTTTTTTAGGGTATGTATCTACCTTGGAGGATTCCCTACCCTCTCAATGTTTCATTATTTCTGAAGTGAAAAGTATCCACTCTGCATCATCTTGCATTCTCTAGTATGTTTTCTTTTCTTCATTGAACTTAGCACTTTTCTTCTTATTCTTATGTTCAGAACGAGAGCTTGCCCTACTTTCCATTAATATGGAATTACCATTTCATGTTCCCCTCAGTTTCATTGGATTCAAAGAGGAGGAGGTAATGCTGTCTTTGTGGCATTATTTTAAACACAGAACTTTTTGTAACATTTAACTGCATCTTGGAATCATATTAATTCTACACTATTATTTTTGTATGTAAATATTCAAAATATATTGAACCATTTTCATATAAAAAGTACTGTGATGTGAAAAATGAGTAAGAAAGTTCCTTAAGTTGTTCACAATTTACTCAGAGAGAAGAACATGTATTCTTCTAATCAGAATACATGACAGGGTGTGATAAGGTCTAAAATCATAATTGATTAAGACATAATGTGATTTGGTAAAATAAAAAGATGACTTCCGAAACTATAATTTTTTTTCTGAGTTATGAAATTATGACAGCATACCATAAATATTCTTTTCAAGTTACACTCATTAGGTCTTAATATTTTTCACTATAGATTTACAGTGGCATGAAAAGACCTGCAGTTATATCTCTCCAAATACTGTAAATTATTCATGAATCAGCATTGTTCATGTTAAAATGAAGTGGTGAAATTGTCTGAAATATGGCAATAATTAATACCTTACAAATCACAGACCTTTTTCTCTAGCCCTTTCAGTGTCATCTCTTTTACGTCTCAGTCACATTTTAATAAACCAGTATGACATATTTGTGCTTTTACAGATAAAGGACAATGATCAATAATTGTTGACATTTTAGGCTTCTCATATAATAACTAAATAGTATTAATTTTAACGATTGAAATTTTAAGTCACTTCATTTCATGTTACAGTATTTTTTTAAAAAGTATTTCTCAATTCTGTTCCCAGTTAAGGTCCCCATGAGCAAATGTCTAAATGTGAATCTTGCTTATAATCTTATTCTTTCATATGCTTGCATTACTGTCAAAAATGTATTTAACTGTTCCCTCTGAAGACATGTCCTATTACATACAAAAATGTGGATGTTTTCCCTGTTCAGCTAGTAAACATTTCTTTGTCTCACATAGCTTCATATTTCTGGCTAAATTTACATTTTTTTCCTAAGCAACATAGAAAATATCATGTATTGTTTTCTCAGTTTTCTATTACACACATCAAGAAATCACATACTTAGTTTCCAAGGTATTTTACATCATGTTTTATGTTAAATGGTACAAATTACTTTCTAGGTACATTATTATAGGAAACAAATTCTGATAATTTTTTTTAAAATTTAATGTCAAAAAAATGAGGTGACTATAGAGAACAATACTTTTAATTTAATAACAACAGTTTCCAGAAGCCAATTCAGAGCTCTCAAGACACATTTTCTCTTGATCAGTAACAATAATAAAAAAAAAAAAACTAACAAAAACTAACAAAAAACAAACAAAAAAAAACAAAAAATATAAAACTATAGAGCATTTCCCACATACTATACTTAAATGCTCAGGAGAGATTAGAGAAAAAAGCAGAAACTTTCCATGTCTTAGGAAAGTGTGGAAAATAAACACTAAAGTAAATATTACGTATAGTTAATCACATATTTACAATTGTGTAAAGAAGTGCCTTTTAAGCTGAAGCTGGAAGGATAACTAGGATTGAATGAGCAAAGATTTGGGGATTAGAGGGAATAAGCATTCTAGACATAAAACATATGGGAAAGTTGAGAACTGAATGAGAACATCAATTTCAAAGACCAGAAAGAAATTTAAAAACAGGGAATCCTAGATCAAGAAAGGTGATTGTTATAAAATTAGTTTAGATCAGATAGCCAAGGCCATTAACAGGTGATACATATATTCATGGTTTTGGATTCTACCTGAATCATTTTAAGTGGGGGAGAGTAACATAATTAACTGTGCATCACTTCAATATTGTTTTATTTACTATGTGAATTATAAATTAGTAGGTGTCTTGGCAATAGTGTGGGCAAGCAGGTGGATACTAGAAAGTAGAATTTCTAAAAGTTCATGCATAAGTATAAATTTAGCAAGATGGAGATATTGAGATAAATTTTCTAGTTTCTGTTATTATCAAACTTGGAGGAACTGCTTTACTGAATTGAGGAACACTAGAAAAGAATCAAATATTTTTGTACAGAAAAAAGGTCTTGGATTCTTTCAGGGATATTGCTATTCTTAGAAACAAATGAGATACTCAAGGAGAGATTTATTAAATAAAAATATTTATTGATTAGCCTTTGAATGTTGGCATTAATAAGATACAAAAAACATAGAAAATAGTTCTCATGGAGGTTATATTGAAGTAAGGGTAAAAAACAAATATTAGTAGGGTAGAAGTCCTGTGAAGAAAAATTAGATAAGAGATTCAAGGGAATAAAAGATGATAGTAATAGCTATTTTAGAGAAGGTAGGGCAGAGAGGGCCTCTAAACAGGCAGCTCAGTAATAGGCTGTGAGTCTGAAGGAGATGAGCATTCCAGGGAGAAATGCAAATTCCTTAAGATGGTAAGTTTGTGGATGGGTAATAGCTGACTTCCAAATAAAGTTGATTTGGGAATTATTGAGTCATCCCTGACGAATTAAGTTTGGGGATTAAATGATATAACCCAAGGATGAAACCTAAAAACAGAACCCTGATAAGTTTTCCTATTTAATGCCATAATTAGTCTCAAAAACTATTAAAGGTCTTTAGGATAAGGATAAATAATATAGTTAACATCTCATTTAGGGTCCTGGAAGACAATTATAACACACTGAAAAAGAAGAGCTTTTTAGAATGTTATGAGCCAGGTTATTAGGGCACACTTTTCCTAAGTCATGATATGCTAAGTTTGATGTTAATTACTGATGTTATTTTGCCCTGATGGTTGGTGATGTCCTGAGGATGTCATGTATTTGTTTAAGACATGAGCACAGTTGAGATTCTAAACAGTTTTTCAGTCTCTTACCTTCTAGCAAGATGGAGGTCTCATTTCTATGAGACTAAAGTGTTCGGTTGGTTTTGAATTTCAGAGATCTTGAGCACACTGACCAGTACCACCATCAAAAGTCTCACAGCCCCAATCTGAACATTAACTATGGTAAAGAGGTTTTCCTATGCTGCTCTTTCAACATTATCTGAAGTCTGGTTCTCATATAGTTAGGTCTGGTCTTGATGTTCATCACAGTCTGAATATCTCACTGGTGCTCTAACAACTGCATTTTTTATAGTCAGTTGCTTGGGTTTAGTCTCTAGCAATATTTTCTCTGAAATTCTAAACAATCTGAGTCTCCTTCAAAACTGCCATAAAATAGATTTATCTGATGTTTCCAGTTCTCTTATCCAAGAGCCCATAAAAAATAAGTCAGAATTCTACCACCACCTCAAAATCCAGCTGCAAGACTGAGCTGTGGGGGCATGGTATAGACAGAAACAAATGTCTACCCACATGTTCACATTCATTTCAAAGTCTCTCTTACTAAACAATTTTGATGTGTATTTTCTTTGGGGTCTTGGAAGATTTTGTTCAGAAAATAATTCTGCATCTGTCATCTACGTTTTAAATACTTTCCCTTAATCATTGATCTTTGATTCTAATTTTAGATTAATGCCAAGAAAAATATTATGAAATCATTACATGATATTTCCTTTCTTTCTTTATCTTCTTTATTTCTCCCACACTTCCTTCTGAATAAGATAATTACAGGTGTTAGACAAAATTTGCAGTTTTTTTCCAGGGCAGTGTTGTCAGAAAATACCAGCAAACAAATATGGTACATATTTTAGCTTCAAAAGTCACCATCCAACTTTAAAATAATGATGCAACATGCATGTAAGAAGGCAAAATACAATATGTGTTTTAGCATGGTTATAAAAATATCCTCAAAATTGAAGAAGTAAATTAATTTTCATAAAAAAATAAGAGTAAGGTATGAACATGTGGGCACTCTTTCCTGTCAATATTTGGCCTAAGTATGAGAGCCAGAGGTCACTAAGGAACACTCTTAAAGGCTATTAACTTGAGGGCCAAGAGAATTTGCACACTGATTCTAAGTGAGGCCCAGGTAACCAGTAAAAATTATAGCAAACTCTCCCTGGGTATTGTTGTGTAGCAACCTACACCAGATTGGTGTAGTGTGTATTGATGTGAGTTCAGATGTGAGAAAATTCAATATTCTCAAGCTATATTCCCAAGCTGTATTAAGCTCCAGAATGACATAGTAGAGCATCCAGAATTTCCTGTGACCCCAATTGTATTAAAAAATAGCTGAGAATTATGGGGGAATGTGTTATTAGTCATGTTAAAAGTCCTAAAGATAGAAGAGTCTGTGCCAAGGATGAAGGAAGAAACTTGTTTTCAGAGGATCTACACCTCTACAAAACTAGGAGAGTGCTGAATTTCTACCTGTGGATAGTCCAGCTGCCATTTTAATTAGAATTATACTTATCTATGGTGAAGAGCATACAGGATGGATTTCACTTGAAATTAGGGGTTAGCATAGCACTGGGACTAAATAGGACAAAATCTTGGCTTTCCCATTTCAATGACTATGCAGTGAAATTGCATAATACATCATTGTCTTTGATGAGCCTTTTATTCAGTCACTCCTGAGACATTTCTAACATAAATCATATGTTGTATTAGGTCACAAAATCTAGAATAATTTCAAACAATAGAAATTAATTAGACTAAATTTATAAAATATCAAACAACTAAAACAACACATTGCAAAACACAAGAAATGCAATATCTAGGAGCATATAAAAACAATGATATAAATATCAATATATACACTTTTATTATACTCATTTATATATGTATATGCAATCTATCTATCTAAATATTCATAATATAGTAAATCTTCATGCAAATTGTAGTTACAGATTTTACAGATTATCTGGAAAATAATTTTAACACTGTTGAAATCCACATTTTTTAAAAACAACTTTACTCACTAGAAAATGACCACTAAAACTTTTATTTAATAATAACAAATAGTAACATTGCTGATAGTAATAAGGTCAACCAGTCATTTAAAAGAAGGCTTGAGAAAGAGAATAGCAAAATAATTCTAAGAAAACAAAACATTTTAGATATTATTGGGTACATACAGAACCTCCATTCTTTACTATCACATTAGGTACTGTACCATAATAACAGATGCTTCAGCTACCTCTTTCCTCCTCAAGGAACTCTGTGTTTTAGAAAAAGTGATTTCGATACCAATTTCAAGGGTGGAATTAATATGAAGTTATTCCCATTGCTTTCACCACTTATTGGTTGCAGAATGGATATGTGGCAATTCTAGCCAATAAAATGCTCAGAAAAGTCATAGGGAAGTATGATTATTTTCTTTGTCAGAATGCCATTGATTCTGTTTGCGTTGGTTGGAAGTGTCCTTGTCATTCTCCTACTATGTAGGGAGTGAAGGGAACATTGATAATGGCAAGAAGGGAAATAACTCAGTTTCTTGATTAAAGATTTGAGTCAGTGAATCAATCAACCTGAATGTCACTAATTATCTGGAATTCTTAGGAGATATAGTATATTTTCCTTAGAATCTAAAAGTTTTGGAAACATAGTTTATTTTTCAGCCAAAAATGTTCTAACTAGTTATCATCAAGGAGAAAATAAAGACCAAGGTAAAATTAGAGACCAGAAAAAGGTGATGAATATACACAACAGCCAAAGATGTATAATAAACAATACAAATGAACAATTAATTAGAATAACATGGAAATTGAAGTATACTATTTAAATCCCTAAAATTGAGATGAAGGGAAGAAAAAAATCAGATATAGGAGGAATAAAAGAAAATTTAAATTTGATCATGAATGGATAGAAAAGATAAAATATTTAAACTCATAGAGGACATAATACCTTACATTGAAGAAATAACCATCACAAAATAATATGGTACATAGTTTTCAAGATAGTTGCCTTGAACTTATCATGTGATAGATAATACTGTTGTTATTTGAACTGCAACAGAACATAAAAAAAATAAGTATTGTTTTCTGATATTTTATTCAGAATAGCATAATGAACTTACTATTCTATGAGTAACAACCTTAACATGTAACATCTGGGTTGGCAAGAACAAACGCCTTACAGAAGGAGGCAGAAAAGGAGCCAAGAAGAAAGTAGTTCTTCATTTTTCAATATTGGTATGATGTGAAAGCACAAGCTATGTTCAATATAAGAAATACTGAAAAAAAATTAGTCACAAGTACTAAAACAAATAAAATTATACTTGATTGCCTCAAGGATTTTTTTTTTTTTTTGAGTAAGCTTACTGATCTGCAGACTGATGAAGTTTAATTTAGAAATTTCTGAGGATTTGCTAGCAAAAAAATTTTTGAACAATTTCCATGGCATGAATCTTACCCATGAAAAAAATATGTTTCATGGTCAGAAATTGGCAGACTATGATTGAAGGTCATGTTGTGGTCTAACTACCTATGACTATTTTCTTTGTCTGTTCTTTGTTGTTTTAACAAAAACAAAAAAAAATGCAAGCAGATTCAGAAGACTTCTTATACTCAGGCTCACAATTCCAATAAATCACCTGATGAAAATTATGACCTGAATGGTGCAGGCAGTATGGTGATTATGAATAAAGCTGCAATGAGCATCTATTTGGAGCTTTTCATGTTTTCAATTCCTTGGGTAAATACCAGAGATCATGATTGCTGGATTGTATAGTAAGAATGTGTTTAATCTTGTAAGAAACTGCCAAAATGTTTTCCAAAGTGGCTGTATCACTCTGTATTCCCACCATCAATAAATGAGAGTTCTTGTTGCTCCACACTCTCACCAGCATCTAGTGTTGTCACTGTTTTGTATTTTGGCTATTCTAATAGATGTATAGTGACATCTCATTGTTGTTTTAATTTGCATTTCCCTAATGACATATGATATGGGGCATCATCATATGCTTATTTACAATCTGTACATGTTCTTTGGTGAGGTTTTTGTTAAGATCTTTGGTCCATTTTTTAATTGCATTGTTTGTTTTCTTACTGTTGAGTTTTAATAGTTCTTTATCAATTTTGGATATCAAATATGTCTTTTGCAAGTATTTTCTCTCATTCTGTGGTTTGTCTTTTCATTCTTATAAACAATGTGTTTGGCAGAGGAGAAGGTTTTAATTTTTTGATTTTAATGAAGTCCAGCTTATCAATAATTTCTCTCATAGATCATACCTTTGGTGTTGTATGTAAAAAGTAATCATCATACCCAAGGTCATCTAGGTTTTCTCTTATGTTATCTTCTAGGAGTTTTACAGTTTTGCCTTTTACACTTAGGTCTATTTTCCATTTTGAGTTAATTTTGTGAAAGGAGTAAGGTCTGTGTCTAGATTTATTCATTTATTTTTGCAAGTGAATGTCTACTTGTTCCAGCATCATTTGTTGAAAAGTTGTCTTTTTTCCATTATATAAATTTGATCCTTTGTCAAATATCAGTTTACTATATGTATATGTGTCTATTTCTGTACTCTTTATTCTGTTCCTTTGATCTATTTATCTATTCTTTCACCAATACCACACTGTATTTCTACAGCTTTATATTTAGTCTTGACGTTGAGTAATGGCAACCACTAACATGGTTCTTCTTCAACATTTTGTTGTCAATTCTGGGTCTTTTGCCTCTCCACATAAACTTTAGAATCAATTTGTCCATATCCACAAAATAACTTGCTAGTATTTTGGTGGAGATTGCATTGAATTTACAGATCAAGTTGGGAAGAAATGACATCTTGAACATGGACTATATCTCTATTTATTTAGTTCTTCTTGATTTCATTCATCAGAGTTTTGTAGTTTTCCTCACATATATCTTGAACATATTTTGTTAGATTTAAGCCTAATTATTTCACTTTTGGGTGCTACTTACTGTATTTTTTAAAATTTCAAATTGCATTTATTCATGGCTGGTGTACAGGCAAGCAATTGGCTTTTGTATAATTTGTGTATTAACCTTGCATCCTGCAACCTTGCTATAATTGCATATTAGTTCCAGGAATTGTTGTTGATGATGCTTTTATATGCTCTACATAGATAATCATGTCACCTGTGAACAATTTTATTTCTTCCTTCTCTATTATTATACATTTTTTTTCTTGTCTTGTTGCATTAGCTAGTATTTCTAGTACAATGTTGGAAAGAAATGGTGAGAGGGGACATTCTTGCTTTATTCCTGTCATTAGTGGGAAGGCTTCTGTTTTCCCACTTTTTTTTTTTTAAAGTTTAGAAATCGGTAATCACTCTTCTGGTTAAGCTAAATTTATTTTTTCCTGTTTAAACTTCAAACCACATAATTTATTTCAAAGAGTAAAATAATCCACATTTTATTTTGAACTATTTATTCTCTATATTGACTATTTAAGTCAGATTATCTCTTAAACTTTCACTTATTTTTACTTTAGACAGGCACTAATATTAAGAAAGTTGAAGTCAACTAAGACACAATTTCATTTGTATACTAATCACTTAATAAAAGTGTATACGTTCTAGGAGATCAACTGAAATATAGTTAGAAATTCATTTAAATGTCTCTTTTTATTAAAAATTATTGTCTGTTAACTAGAATCTCATACATTATTTTTACTTTGAATTTTTATTCTTTCTCTATACCAAAAGAGTTTTTGGTATTTAAGTATGCTTTTTATATTTTCTTAAGATATTTAGCATAGGTTTGGTACTAGAAAGACATAAAAATGTGGGTTTTTAAGTACTTTAATTTTCTCCATTATGCTACCTAAGTGAAAGAGATTAAAAAATACCTACAGATCATTGAACAGACATACATACATGCACACCCACAGGCAAAATCAGTTCTCTTTAATAAAAAACAGGAAGCCAGTGTTTGAATTTGATGAAATTTAAACATTAAAAAAAGGAAAAACTGGATTGAAGATCAAAGAACCGAGTCTAATACTCTATATCTGAGAACATATTAAAAAAAAAAATGGTTCAGTGAGATCTAGTATAAAATAAGAAATTAGTTTCAGTTACAAGCAATCCTGGAAAGAAAAAAAAAAAAAACATATGTATCAGACTGACTACCATAGCTGGAGTGGCATAACATTAAATGCTAAAATATCAAGTTCTGTGAAATTAAATAAAGCAAAGCTCAAAGGTTTAGCTTCAAAATCCCCATATATTGAGGTTGTTAAATTTGGGTTGTATTTCAAAAAAGCAGTTTTTTACAGCAGTTTTCAAAATTTCAATTTTTTCTTTAGTAAGTTCAACATTTTTTGCTAATTTATGCTAATGCATGTACCCTGCTGTATGAATCAATATCATCAAAAGTTTTCTTTTTTAAAGCAACATTCTATTTAGATTTTAAGGAGATAAAACTAAGTCAATTGCATGAATCTGAGAACGTAATTCTTAAAAAGTAACAACAGAACATATTACTAAAGATTTACATATCCTCTATGTAATTAACTTTTAAATTGTTAATGTGGCATTTAATGCCTGCAATTATGTAATTCTTCATGAAGGAGTGAAAAACTTTAAATAAGATTTCCTGGAAAGGGATTACTATAATGGCTAATATGAACTTTAATATAGAATTGGCCTAGTGGTCTATGAGACTAAAGCCCTTTGAACTTGAAAAATGTATTTTTCTTTAGTTTTATTATTTTTTTTCTTATTTTTAATAATTAAAGTGTAGCAGATATCATAGTACATGTGAGACACTGAATTTATATTTGTTAAGCAAGTTATTGAATCAACAAAGATATTAGTTATTTAGTATTTAATTTGTAACAATAAAGATACCAATATTAGTTCATGATAAAATTTTTACTAGGAAAAAAAAAGATATTTGATGGAATTTACACATGTAAGAAACTCACAATATTTTTCTGAGTTATATCACATCCATTGCTTATTAAGATATCTTTTTTCCTTATGGAATGATGTTTGATAACATTTATTTTTATTTTCCCTCCTTTTTGTCTTATTCACTATCCTAGAGCATAGTTTTACAAAGTATTTGGGAAGTATTTGTTAAGTTAGTAAAAAGTTAATAATTATGCTGAGCAGTAAAAGGAAATGGCAACAAAGAGATGGCCACTGGATTTGATCATGGAAATTTTCATTGACATTGGTAAGGGCAGGTTCAAGGGAGGTTTAAGGATGGAGACCTAAAAAGAGTGGTTCTAAAAGTGGAGGTGAATATGAAAGGACAGAAATAGTAAATACCATTGTTAATAAATTTTTCTCTAATCAGATGTTATTTAGGAATAATATATCACTCTAAACTAATAGCATTAGAGAATAGCATATCACTCATATGTCTAAGTCTATATCTTGTGTTTTCTGCATAGCACATATTTTTTAAAAAATATGTTTGAAAACTATTAATTCATCAATATGTCATATTTCTCAGAATACTATAAATGAATCTCCTCTATTTTAATTTTTTCTGAATCTATAATAATATTCCCATTTAAACTTATAATATGGAATATACATCTCCCTTTTGCTAATGGATTTGGGGAAATTAATGGATCACTTACATAATTTTCTGTCTATGTTTCTTCATTTTTTATAAATTCATTTATTTATTTATTTTATTTTTGGCTGTGTTGGGTCTTCATTCCTGCACACAGGCTTTCTCTAGTTGTGGCCAGCGGGGGCTACTCTTTGTTGTGGTGTGTGGGTTTCTCATTGCAGTGGCTTCTCTTGTTGCAGAGCATAGGCTCTAGGCAGCAGGCTTCAGTAGTTGTGGCATGCAGGCTCAATAGTGGTGGCTTGTGGGCTCTACATCACAGGCTCAGTAGTTGTGATACACAGGCTTAGTTGCTCCACGGCATGTGGGATCTTCATGGACCAGGAATTGAACCCTCACTGGCATGTGGATTCTTAACCACTTCATCATAGGGGAAGTTCTCTGTCTATGTTTTTAAAAGCTATTCCTAGCAATGCATATTGAATATTTCAACGGTCTTCATATTCCTTCATTTATCATTACATTCCTTTTCTCATGCCTATTGTCCTGTATTTTTATTATATTACACAGTTTTGTCTATTGTTAACTGCATTATTAAATATTAGTATTTATATATAATCTATATATGTATACATTTTTAAATTTCCTATATATTTTTCTCTCTTATTCTCTTTACTATGTCTTCCCACTTTTTACATTTATTGTGCTACACATTTTTTAGTTTTATATATTTAATCTGAACATGAAAAAACAAATTTAAGGCTATTTATTATTTCTGAGCACAGCTAGTGACACATTCTAATAATTCTATTATGTAATATGATCAATAGTTCAATAATAATTAGAGCTTCCTAGTATTTTTTCCTCCAGGGACTTGATTATTTCTGAATAATTAATGATTTATTATCTATTTTTCATTAAAATCAAAATATGTTTTTGGAAGTATCAATTGACTATATTGAGATTTCTGTTGTAGAAATACATGTAATGTTTTTACATATTCTATATCCATGAAAGAAGATATATATCTGTTTATATACCTATATATATCTTGAATTTTATAATATTCAAAATAAAATAAAACTTTGAAAAGTTTGATTTTATAATCATGAATTTCAAAGGCTTTTTTTAAACAAGTATGATATTATAAAGCAATCAGATAATATGCTATTACCTGGAGTCTATGGAAAGATTACTAGCTGCATAGGTAAACTATAGTGATGATTTCCAGTGATATTTTTATTCTATGAAAACCTTTAGTGCACTAATATATTCACTATAATCTCAGGGAATATGCTAAATTTAAATTGAAGTGTTCAAATATTTTTGCTCAAATGAAAATATCTACTAGTCAGATATCAAGTGAAGTTAAATTTGTGGTTTTCTCAGTTGCAAAAACATTAACTTTAAAAATACACAAGAGCATGAGCAAAGTAATACTTTTTTATGTTATGGTTTGGTTTTGAGTTTTTGCTGTTTTATTGACTAAATGTTGAAGGACATCCAAGTGACAACAGTGAATATTTTTTCAGTAACTAAAAGCCATTCTATAATATCTTTTATCTGCCAAAAATTTTAATAATCAACAATATGCCTTGAATACAAAATCAATAAGGAACCAGCACACCAAGTAATATTTATATATATTCACAATACATAATTCTGTTAAAATTTGTTTCAAGGATATTTTAAGTAATATAGATTTTTGTTCCCTGTTGAATCACCCTGTCAAACTTTATCAAAATAAAGAGACTATGTATTGCAGCTGATAAGAAGAGTAGTTGAATAATTATATGATGACAAAGTTAATTTCTGTCATTTATCAGAGAGGTCTCAATATTTACCTTCATCTTGTTAACAGATGGCTGATGGGTCAAGAATGATGAGAACTGAGAACTGACTGTTGGTATAACAGCAGTGATATCACTGGTGACTTAACTGAGCAGTATCAGTTCAGTGCTGAATGTGCCAACCTCATCTGAATTGGTCAAAAATGAAACAATAAGAGAAAAAAATAGAAGTAAGATAGCAGCTTTAAGAAGGGTTGATGTTATTTGTTTGTTTGCAAAGACAAAGAGAAAACAATGGTGTAGAGAATGACAAGACTTGATTATGAGGTGATTTTTAATAATTTTATGATATATACACAATGGAATATTATTCAGCCTTAAAATAAAGGAAATCCCACCATTTGTGATAACATGGATGAACCTGGAGGACATTATGCCACACACAGAAAGATACTGCATGATCTCACTTAATTGTGGAATATTAAAAAGTCAAACTCATAAAACCAGGGAGTAGAATGGTGGTTACCGGGTGCTGGGGGATGGGAGAAATGGGGAGATGCTGGTAAAAATGTATAAATATTCAGTTTTAAGATGAATAAGTTCTGGGGATCTAATGTACAGCGTGGTGACTACAGCTAATAATACTGTACCGTATACTTGCAATTGGCTAAGAGAGTAGATGTGAAGTGTTCTCACCACATGCACGCAAATTAACTGCATGAGGTGATAGATGTGTTAATTAACTTGATTGTGAAAATCATTTCACAATGTATACATATATTAAATCATCATGTTCTTTACCTTAACAAATCACATTGTACACCTAAATATATACCATTTTTATTTTTCAATCATGCCTCAGTATAAGAAGGAAGCATTTTTAAATTAAACAACTTTTTATTGAGTAAGATTGAAAGTGCAAGTGGAATGAATAAAATGATGCTGCAGGAGACTACCTGGAGAATTGTCAAAGTGAAGTCCTTGAGCTGTATAAAGGAGATGCAGTTTTTACATACACATGACGGTAAAGAATTGTATAGAAAAAGATAATTTGGAGAAATATAGTAGCAGGAGAAAAGTCAGAGTGTGGGCTCAGATGCAGGTGGATAGGTGTAGTGAATGAAGATTGCAGATGCTGTCTGCTGAGTCTTTTGCATCTATGTAAAATAGAGGGTGAGGTCATCAGCAGAAGGTCAGAATGAGAACAAGGTGGAGATTTAAGGAAAGGAGACAATCCCTTAAAATATCCAGAAGAGTAAGGTAATAAAGATAAGTATAATCGTAAACAGAAGTAGGATAGAAAACAAACTAGGAAAATTCTAGTCAAATATCTAGTTTGTTAATTAGAAAACAAACGAGGAAAATTCTAGTTAAATATTAAGGCCCCAACTTAGATTAGCTATTGTGATTTTAAAATTTGGCTATTACTATGGATTTACATTTTACTCTAGCCATATTCACCTCTATGGATTCAGGCATAGAGTTGTCTCTAATTGGATATTGGTCTAGCCAAAATAGTAAAATGAAGTGAAAGATGACAAGGAACTCACAGTTGTATGCAAGTTTCTAATAGGGTTATAGGTTTCTGGGGTTGACATATCAGATAAGTAAGCTGGAGCCTTAAGATACAGTGTTCAGAGGTTAGAGTGACCAGAACTGAAATTATGAGAGACTGCTAGCATATAAGGTATCAACCTGGGAGTGAATAACCAAGGTAATCTGAAAAACAAGTGCAAAGGAAACAAACAAAAAAACAAGGAACTGAGATGCCAAGTCATTGGTAGTCTTATTTATGTGACTACAATCAAAACAGAGAATTATGATGGGAATAGTGTTAAAGAGAAATATTTTATTGTAAAATCTATTTATAATGGGATAAAATAGCATTTTTTTTCTAAATTACTTTTCTGGTATTAGTGTATTCAACTCTTGAAATATGGTAAACGTACTATGCTTTGACTATATTTTGCTGCAATATTTACAGTTAGATTGTAGTTGCCTTGTGGTAATGCAGTGAGAAAAGAAGCAAAAACAATGGTGATTTTCCCCTTCTTTTTTGGACACATGGGGTCCCTTTTCCTAGGTCCTTAGCACTGAGACATGGCTTTTTCTCTTGGAGTGTTTGGTGACAGCTCTGTCACTGACCTCTCAGAAGTATAGTTTTTTGACTGTAAAAGGAACTCCTCATATTTCTGCTTACAAGACTCAATTTTTTCAGTGCTCTGGATGAAAATAGATGAATTCTTCTGGATTTGTACTGTTCATGCATTCTGAGTATTTCCAGGACTCAGGCCAATTTTTGGATCAAATCTGGAGGTAAATAACAACAACAAGAACCTCATTGCTATACAGAACTTTCTTAGTTTTGACTTCCATTTTAATCTGCCTGAACTTATTTATTTTTCACAATCCTCAGCTGTTCTTTGTACTCTGTCCAGAGCTTTCAATTATCATTTGTGGGGAAACAAGACCCTGGTGCATTTAAACCATCTTTACCAGCATAAGAATTCCAAGACTACAGTATATAATTGATACAAAGAAACTTGTTAAAAAAAAAAAAAAAAGAAACTTGTTAGTATTCAAAGGAAAAAAAATACAACCAATATTGGAAAGCAAACTAGGTTTTTAGAAAACAACTTTATTGATAAATAAAGTTATGCTATCTATGGTTAAAAAAATGGACAGTGTTAGTAGTATAATTTCAGAATAGATTATGAATATGTATTATAGTTACAGTAAATTGTGATAAATAAAATGCAATAACACAATAAATGCAATTATCTCTGAAATTTAAACAATCAACATTTATTTATACTTGTTTTTGTATCACTATGTGCAAGATTCTAATATTTTCTTTACCCAAAATATTCATTAGACATTCAATCCATGTTTTTGGATCTTTATAATATTTCATAAGATCAATAAATAAAAGAAAATAGAAATATCCCATAATCATTTCTATAGAAAAAAATATAACACAACAAAAATGTTTTACAATGTTGTGAGTAAAATTCTACAAATATCTCAGTAGAATGAAAGGAAAATAGTACCTTTTGTGAAATAAAATGTTATTTATGTTGTATACCAATATTCATTTATTTCAGCACCTGATAATTTTATAATACATTTTTAATTAAAATATTGTGACTATACAGTTTAAATAAAAACAGCCAACTCTATTACTCATTTAGTGTCTAACTGCCAAGAGAATGCATATATTCTGTTTGGGTATGTGTGTATTGTATGTGCATCCCCACACATGAAAAGGGAATACTTTGACGTTACAATAAAAATGTCCAATTGCCCCAAGGCAAAGATAAGCAGTACAGTGACAGGACTTCTGTATCATTCAATGCCATATTTGCCTTGGCTGCAGCACCTCATTAAAAGTCATATAAATTATTGTCCACTTTTACTTTAGTGGTTGGAAATAAATTACTTGCACATCTCTTGCGGATTAAGTTATCTCTATGAATACATATAAATCACACAGAAAGAAACCAAATTACCCCTAAATGCTCATAGACTCATATTCCTCATTCATAATAACACTTATTTCATCTCTAGACATTTAATAGTGTAGTACAGTTAATATGTTTCAAAGATGAGCCTGTAACACTCAGGATTATTAACTACAAAAAACCTGAACAGCAATTCAAGTCTGCCAGTTTCCTGGCAGTACATTAGATCATTTTAATACAAGATATACCTGATAAGTTTCAGGCGCTCTCTACTTTTGAAAGCAATTTTCTCTATCCCCTCTATCCAGGCCAATAAAAGAGTCAGAATGTTACCATAACTTTACTTTAGTTACTCTAGAGCTATCATGGTTAAATCTGCCTTGGTTCAAATATATCTTTAGCTGCTTAAAACTTCTAGTACATGTTCCAACTTTAAAACCCACCAAGTTCATTTTGAAAAGGTAATAACAAAGATTTTTATTTGAAAAGTACCTCAAGCCATGACTTTGCAATTGAATTTCTAGCAGAATTGTCAAAATTAAATTTAACATTAGAGGAGGAAA
Source organism: Stenella coeruleoalba (assembly GCF_951394435.1). NCBI lineage: Eukaryota > Metazoa > Chordata > Mammalia > Artiodactyla > Delphinidae > Stenella > Stenella coeruleoalba. The sequence goes on along the minus strand of NC_137164.1, from coordinate 36,304,004 downwards.
ATTGAAAACTAAAACTACTTTTGAACATAATGCACGCATCCATTTTAAGTTATATCAAATGTAGAGAAATTAAATGTATTTAAACATATTTTCATCTTTCAAAATAGGCAAAGTAAAAAAGAAGATTGTTATGGAAGTTCATATTTATTGTCTATAGAACTGCTTAAATAACAAAGAATTAAGATAATAAATAATAATAAGAATAATATTGATTTAATAGGCTTCTATAACTAGCAGAGAGTTTGGTGAAGAGATGTCTCATATGGTATTCCAAACATTTCCCACCCTAAAAATAAAGTATGATTTTGAAAATCATATGCAACTAAAATAATTTATTATATAATGAGAAAAAGGCTTGAAATATCAATTCAGACTCAGGCACACTATAGATCTCACATAATCCCAACATTTACTAATTTCCATAAGCATATATTGTAAAATGTTTCATTTTTCGAGGTGTTAATATTGGAAGTTATGGTCATTATACTCTTTATAAGTTTATCCTTTATCCACTATTTTTTAAAGCTCTATATATAGAAATTATATTATGTGAACTTCCATAGTGTAACACCTAGTTATACTAGTCATATATAAGATCACTGAATATATCTTATAAATATATCTTAACATATATATTTGTCTGTAATTAAACATACCCTATTTCACAGGTTCAGAAGCATGTTTTTTGTATTTTACTAATTATGAAAATTATTGTGATTTTATGTTTGCCAGCCACTAAAAAGAAGAAGTTGTGAGGAGGGGTGTAACATTGTTAAGCTGGTGGGAGCAATCTGCTCTCAAATGTAAGCGATAATTGTGTGCACTATATAGAAAGACTTTAAAGTCATCATTATAAAAACTAAAAGTGAGTATTTTTTGTTTGTTTTCACCATATATGGGTAACTCTAAACAATATCAATGATAAAATATTCCTCTATGACAAGACAGATTACTCTTGCCAAAAATGTAAAAAATATGTTTTTAAATTTCCTTTGTGGTATTTAAATGAATTTTTAAATAACATTTGCAATAAATCAATTTAAATATGAATGTGATATTAACCTGGAAGTGTAGATGAAATGCCAATATCCAAAATGATACTAACATTCATCAAGGCTGTAAAAGGCCTATCAGGGCTGTAAAGATCCAAATCAGTAGTACCTAATGCTGATAATTAAAGATGAATCAGTAAAATCTGTGCACATGAAGAAGACTGACTCAAGCTCTGTTTTTGACACTTAAGAAAACATGGGGGGGCTTCCCTGGTGGCACAGTGGTTGATAGTCCACCTGCCAATGCAGGGGACACGGGTTCGTGCCCCGGTCCGGAAAGATCCCACATGCCGCAGAACGGCTAGGCCCGTGAGCTATGGCCGCTGAGCCTGTGCGTCCGGAGCCTGTGCTCCGCAATGGGAGAAGCAACAACAGTGAGAGGCCCGTGTACCACAAAAAAAATTTAAAAAAAGGGGTATTTCAGAGTTTGGATAAATATGTGCCTTGGACTGTTACTAAAAATTTTGTCACTGTGTAGTATAATGTCTTTTTTATTATTATAGCAAAAGGCTGTTATAAATCTGTGTATTTCTCCAAAAGTTTAGGGGAAATTTTCCCTAATTGCTTAACATGCTATTCATAATAAATGTAATAAATAATTTATCATATGGTATCTTGGTCTTGAAATTCTCAGTTTCACACAGGGAAATATTTGGATAACATAAAGACTGAAAACCTGAGAGGTTTATAGTTTTGTGACTCCGAGGCTTTTGTACATTAAATTTTTTGTATCAAATAATGCTATTATAAAACATGGAAATACAATTACTTGTATTGTTGCTACAATAACTCACAAAGGCAAGTTCAAGAAAAATTATAGCATATCCTCCTGTGATGATACTCTGACAAAATGGACACCCCTATGTGAAAAAACAGTCATCTTATAGAAACAAAGTTACGTACAACTTCCAAATGTGATTCATAAAATTCCAAGAAGTAAATAATATTTCCCAAATGAATTCAAATGATAAAATCTCTCATGAAAAGCATTGAATATTCAAGAATATTTCTAAATATTTTCTGAGTAAGCAAACACAATCAAGCATCACTGTTTTCCCACACCTTAGTTCTAAACTCCTAGATCCTAACTCAAGCAATCTGAAGAAAAAATAAAATTATAAAATAATGGATATAATACCTAATTAATGCTAAAATCTAGTCAGAGGTCTCAAATATTTGGTCAGAGTATTCAACTAATATTTGTTATATATGAAAAAGCACAAAAATTGGGGTAAAAAGCTGTAGGTGAAAAACTAAGATGTCAAATCACAAAGTTTACAAACACGTCAACACACACACACACACACACACACACACACACACACACTAGAAGTAAGGTTTTTTAAAATGGACATAGTATTCTACATACCTTTAGGTACAACTGAGAAATCACAAAGCTTTGAAAAAGTTGACTTTTTAAAAACTAATTTTTAATATTTGCTACTTTTCTAATAAGTTCCTTATAATTCACAGAAAACTTAAAGAAAGAAGGTGTGTAAAGCATAGGTCAACCCAGTGTAGAAAAAGAGAGTGAGAAGATCCACAAACAAAGTTGTCTTTGGAGGAGAAAATCAGAGTCAGACACACTCTATTTCCCAACACATACACAATATCAGTAATATATCCTGGACATAATTCTAAATTACTTTTTATAATAACTCTAAGCTTCCACAATGTGGCACAGCATCAACACATATCTTTATTAATGGATATTAATGAATTAACTGTTTCCTTTTTCTTTTTTTCATTTTTCATGTAGCAAAAGTGGCTATGATGATCTTTACCTGGCTACATCTTTTACCGCTTTACCTTTTACCTGTTTCCCTGGCTACTTCCTAGGATACTTCCTGGAAGCAGAATTGGTGAGTTACATGGCATGTACTATTTTAATATTTCAGGAACATGTTGCCCAAATCATCCTCATCACTGAGCTTTTGGTAGTAATTTTATATCTGGCTTATCTGGAATGAACAAGAAGAATAATGAAGTTTGAATTATTTCACAACCTAATTCTGGAAGAATTATTTGACATTACTAATACTTATATCTTATTTTTGAACCATTTAACTATATTTTATTTTCAAATTGGAAATTATCATGAATATTCAGATAATTTTGCTGTACATTTTAATATAGTATAATAATTATTACAAGCAAAAGATTATGTGTAAAATACATGTAAGTTATAAAACACTATATTGTATGAACACTCATGTACACACTACTCAGTTCAAGCACCATATGGCACCAATAGCTTATACCTGCCTGTAGGTACTCTCCATCACAGCACTTCTCCCCAGATGAAACTATGTTCTTGAATTTTGTGTTTATCATTTCATTGCTTATAAAAATAATTTCACCACATTTTTATATAATCAGTGTATTGTTTTGTTTTGCTTTTCTTGAACTTTATAAACATATCAGACTGTACATAATATTCTGGGAGTGTTTTTCACTCAACATTATGTTTCTAAACACCCGTATTACTCTGTTTGACTGTAGTTCATTCATTTGCACTGCTATATTGTATTCCATTGTGAGAATAAGTTATTGGGGTTGTTCCCACTTATATTCATCTTATGGAGAAATTCTAAAAATATTTGAAAAATGGCTTCATCCTGCATATTTAAAATTTATATTTAAAAATTCAGAGACTAGCAAATTTTATTTTTTCTATGATAACTCATTTTCCATTCTGAAGTTTTTTTTTTTTTCTGAGAAAATTGGAATTTTTCATAGAATTTCCATTTGCAACAATAATATCCTTGCTGAGTTAGAAGGTTTCTTGAAAAATAGCAGTCATTATGTGGTCCATAATATATACATCTCACAGATGTTCACATATTCCTTCCAAAGATGAGAGAAAAATGTATCTACTAATAGGCAGGCAAGCTGATGTTTTTTGATTCTAAAGAGTAATTGGGATGTCTTCTTAGAATACAAAAATGTAAGAGAAATGGTGTCACACAAATAAGTAATATAACCTCTGCTAACTGGAGTAGTTAGAGGTAGGCAGAAATGAGGGCAGTGAGACTGATGGGCAGGCAGTGGGCTAAGTTAATAATGACATTATAGAATATGTTGGGTTTTGAGTTTTAATGAAAGAGCAAAGCAAACTAATTAGCTCAGTTAAAACTAGGGAGTGCCATGATCACAGTTCTGTAAAAAAACAAAACAAAACAAAACAAAACTATGCTTTATGTAAAATTGAATGGATTCGTACATTAAAAGACATAGGTACATCTGTTAGGAAGATTTTGTAATGTTCAAAGGGGAAGGTGATGATAGATAGGGTGATATTGACAGAGAATCTCAATATCAGAAATATGCAAATCAAGTAAAATTACTTTTTAATTTATGCTTTAACTGAAAAAATATTACTGAGCAAGACCTTTTAATTTCACAGCAGGAGAATATTAGAAAGTATTATTTTCAAGACACACTCTGATTTAGAAGTGCATTGCAGATCATTACATGGAGGATTGCTTCTCCATGGTCATTTTCAATTTTTAAAAAGAGGATCTGAAATATATATACAATAAAACAAGTCTCATGATATTATAGTATTTCAGTATTCATTTTTTCTTGTGGAATATAGAAAAAAAGTCTCAATGTTAGAAAGCCTAAAAGCTATAGTACAGCCACACAGATTAAAGAATCTGAGGTCTAATTTATGAGAATAAATGTTCCTCAGAAAAAAATTTATTTCTTAGTTTTCTCCCAATCTTCTTGAAGTATAATTGACAAAATTATACATGATTTAATTTATGTTTACATTGTGAAATGATCACCACAATCAAGTTAATTAACAGCCCTCAGAAGAAAAACAAGTTGCAGTTGTTTTTATCTTCAGAATTTATAATGATATCATGAAAAAAAACATAACAAATGAAATTATCCAATCATTTCTCACAGCAAAAGGTATTATTGATGACAGTAGTTATATCTTCCAGTGATAAGTAAAGAATAAATAATGATTTGCACATATATGTGTTATTTGGGGGGAAATATGTCAATTTTTTGAACATTTGATTTAATGTTAGTTTTATTTTAAATAAGCTTTAACTACAAATGTTCAGTAGTCTAGTGCAGTATTTTCACTTGCTCCTTTTTCCTTTTTTTTTTTTTTTTGAAATCTTTTGGAAATATCCAAAATGGCTTTACACTCAAAAGCCAATGTTAAAATTACCATTAGGAATGTTCCTTCTCCTTCACCTAGGGCCTTGTCATGCTGAGACCATAGAGAAGGCAGAAACAGATCAAAGGCCAAGTGATCATGTTCAAAGGCTGATTTTTCTGCTAAGGTGGAACCCCTTGTTTAAACATATAATTTTTTTCTCCATACAAAAATCTGACTTATTTTTTTAATCCTAAAAAACAAAAGAACATATATTCCCAATATGTTCAAACCTCCACATTCTGAAAAACTCTCTTTACATAACATCAGCAGCAACATCATTCTTTATTTCTTATTCATCCAATTTTTAGAATGATTGCTTCCCTTTATTTTACTTACCTTTGAAAAAAAAATATTAGAATTTATTTGATAAAATAAACATTTACTGATGGTTAGTTTAAAATGCTTGATAAAATTTGGGGATTTGATCAATTAAATATCACTTTCTATCAGTGAAGCATTCATGTTTTTTGAAAATGAAAACACAAAATCATATTTTTGAAAACACCCTCAGCATAGCTGTAGGCTTACAGAACATTTTATAATAATATTAATAATAAATGTAAAGCATATACGTAAAGATTTATGTTTCTCTAGACAATCAGACTATATTTATATGCTCTTATTTGTTTGTATACCATAAAATGTTAATTCTATTGCTTTGTTTGTGCATATCTTCTTTTCCATAAAACGTAATTGTGTGCTGAGATTCTGATGGCAGAAGACTCTTATTTATATTAATACTTATTTTCCACAAGTATATGTGCTAGTCTATCATAATTTTACATTTATCTTTCCTCTCCCATTAAAAATACAGGATTTAATAATTATATTTTGATCTGATGCTTTAATAGTATTGCAAATTTCTGCCATGTGATAAATTTACTTTGCAACTTTCTTCCTTAAATTCACCAATATCTCATTTATTAGAGTATTTCACCTAGTTTAAAAAAACATTTCACTTTCTTCCTTTTTCTTTTTGTTTTGTTGTTTCTTTTTAACATGATTTTCAAAGTTTTAAAATGAGACAACAATATTTCTTAAAGCACACATAGGATACTTTCTGGTATCAGAGGTACTTTTACAACTTTAAATAATATAGTTAAACCTATTGATCCTTTAATTTTATAGAGTATTTCTTTACTCCGCACTTCACTTTCCTCCTTCTTTCTCCCAGCAAATACACTGAGAATATTATAATTAAGTAAATAATATTTCTTTCAGTATTTTTAATTAGTGTGCTTGAACTCATAGGGAAAGACATGCAGTCCTACAGCACACAGTCTATGCCACACTCTCCTACTCTTTAACCTGGCTTGCACTCCTGTTACCCCTTTCCCTGCTCCGATTTTTGCAGGGTTTTTTGGTTTTGTTTGCTTTGTGGCCTATTATAATTATCTTATTTGTTGTGACTATTGCTTATTTTCTTTCTGTGCCAATGGGATTGCAAATTTTGTGAAGACAAAATCTTAGTTGTTTTATTTGACTAACACATAGTTTGTGCTCAGTATTTTCTGAGTTAATGAAAGCATGAGTGCTCCTCAGACCTTCATCAAGTACCCTAAAATGTTCCTTTCACACTCATTTTCATCTGAACTTAAAAATGTACAGTGTTTAGGCTCAAGGTATGGCTCTATTATACATTATTTAATCAATTACATCTTAACCACCACACACTAATTCAATCAATTATATATGAAATTGAATTCCTAATAATTTTCAAGCATTTAGGTAGATGCTGCCTCTACAACATAAGATGGCATAATGTCCCTGTATTTATGGAATTTATATCAAATATGTAAACAAATTAATACAACTAATTACAATTGAAACTACAGCCACAGAGGATTTATATTGGGTAGTGTGATGAAGAAAGGGAGGGGACCCACTTAGAGGGAAGGTTGACATTGAATGTCCTCTCAGACACGTGAGACACATTGATCTCGGGTGACCGTAGCCTGCAGAGGCTTGAAGCAGGGTTTCAGTTCCCACCCAGAGATTGAGGTCAGAGTGTGGCAGTGAGAGTGCTGAATCCTAGCCAGTAGACCAGTGGCCTGTGAGAAGACCCTGGCCCTTTGACTTTACAGAAAAGAATTCAAACAAAGACGGAAAGTAGTGAAACAAGTAAGGTGTTTATTAGGAAGAAAAAGAGGATGGATGGATAGACACACAGGCGGACTCAGAGAGAGAGTCATGCCCTTGTGGTAGTTTGAATCACTTTTATGGAGCACTTCCTCTGGGTTTCCTTTGACCAATCATTTTGATTTGCCTGGTTCTGAGGCCGTATTTGGTATATCTCAGGGTCCTCCCATGTATGTGTGCGCATCTCTCAGCTAAGATGGATTCTGGTGAAGAGACCTATGGGTATCTTGGCATCACTCCCCTTTTGACCTCTAAGGACCTTTATAGTTGGGAAGGTCTCCTTGACCTTAAGAATGAGAAATCTGTGGTCTCTTATCTCTTATCTGGGCAGGACTTACCTTCTCCTCCCTCCTACTATTATGGAGTTTCTGTCCACAGGGAACGAACTCCAGTGGCTCACCCTGAAACCTATCTATCTCCTGCCTCAACATGATCATGGGATTGAAGAGGTAGAGTGTAACAAAAAGAGGTTACAGATATAGGTAAGGCCAAATATTTAAAAATAGGACTCTTCAGATACCAACCGATAGTAAATGAAGCTGAACTGACAGAGAATTTTTAATCTATATTTTAATCTATATTTTTTTAATCTATATTTTAATCTATATTTTTAATCTATATTTTTTAATCTATATTTTTCAGAGTGTGTTGAACATCAACATTTCAATAAGATAAAAACAAAATATACAGGAAAAATCTAAAGTTAATCCTATTTATATTAATTTAAATATTTTAATCTTAATGATATACAGTACCACATCATGTTGAAAATTAAGGAGATATGAATCTTTTTCAAAATATTTATACTCTGCTGCTGTCCTTGGCTAAACCCAGTAAGTGTTATTTTTAAGAGATTTATTTTTAAGAGAGCTACAGTCAGAGTCTTGCATGGAAAATATTTTCCCCAAAACACTACTATTATTTTATCTATGGTTACTTTTTATCTGGCAAATATAAACCATCTCCATAGTACACAACATGAGTTAAAAACTGACATTTGTCAGCAAAATGTGATTTCACAGGGTCCATACTGTTGAATTATTATTATGATAAATGGAAAGCAATTACATTATTAATGGCTAGTGAATAGTAACTAGATTCAGGATAAACACTTCTTAAGTTATTAACAGATATTATATATTAATCCATTTGCTATGGAATTATTTATCTGATATTTAGTCAAAGATATAAGCCTCTGGATGTCCAACAAATTAATAAAGTTTTATAAAATAATTCAAAGTCTTCCCAATAAATATATATCCTAAACTTTTTTTTTTTTTTTTTTTGCTTTTTAAAGATGTTTCTCACAAATTAGTGAAAAGCTTTTTTACAAGTAAGAGAAAAAATCCTTATTTTACAACAATTGAAAAAAACACCAGTGAGAATTTGGCAATACAACTGTGATAAACTCCAGAGTTCCTGGTTTCCAGATCTTTCAACTACACTCTAAAGTAGTACTCAAAGCTTTCAGAAAGAATATCAAACCTAGCCACTCCTAAAATGATACATAATATCATTAACATTGCTCCTGTAACTTCTCCTGTGCTCACACATGTACACTAATATAACTCAATCAAACATAAATCTTACCTTTCATATAAAAAGAGATTAAGATTAAATATTATATATGAAATTTTTTTTGAAACAAGATTACTAGTACCAAAGAAAGCAGGGTAGAACAAAAATGTTACTAATTAAAGAAACAATAATTCCTTTTTTACTTCAGATAACTTCAAATGTTCAAACAATATTTTATATATAGGTTTTATATAAGACTTTTATATATAGGCAACATATAGCCTATTTTTCTTTTATGAGAGAAATGTACAAACAGTACTCTTAATTATACCCCTGCAAATAGGACATTTTCTTAGAGAAGGGGCACATTCCTGGCATACTACCAGATGACCACAAGGAATGAACACAATTGAAACTTCTTTGTCCATACACACTTTACAAGTTCTTTCTTCTTGCAACCTTCTCAATTGTTCTTCCAGTGACAGACCTGAAACATCTGTTGGAATATACTTCATGTTCTTTTCCACAAATAAGTTCTTATGTAATGTAGAGTCAATTTCTTTAAGACAGTTCTTGAAGAAGTTGGCAGCACCATTTCCTTTAACTAAAATGGTATCAATCAGTTCTCTTGCTTGCAAAGGTATCTGTGTTTTTTGTTTAATGATATCATGTTCCTGTTTATTAATTAGATTGGCCTTTAAAAGGTTATCCAGGATATGAAGCACAACCGCCAACTGTTGAAAGAGAGCCATTCTATTTCTCCGAATAAAGGACAAATCATCTGATGCTGTTTCTTCAGTTTGTCTTTCCTTCTCTTCTCTTTTTTCATCTTCAGCATTAATAAGTGCTGACACAATATCATTAACTGTTTTGTAATTCTCTCTAGTTGCCCTAAACTTTTTTTAAAAGAAAGTTTGCAAATATAAGTCCAAGTGATACACTTCCACTGATTTAGGTTGATGTTAGAAGAGATTATAGAAGGCACAAGTCCATTTCTAGGAGAAATCAGTGGATGGAATGTAGTTTTTTTTTTTTTTTTTTTTTTTTTTTTTTGGAATGTAGTTTTGTTAAGTTTCTGATTTGAGTTCCAGTATCATGCAGTACAAAACCTGTGAAGAAAATATCAGAATTTTTAAAAACTAATGAAACATCGGCTGTCTGGAACAGATGCTCTAAGGAATTATATGAAGACAAGAAAAATATGTTTTACAAATACCAAATATCAGGATTGGCTTTCACTTCTAATAGTAAATGTATTAGCAATAAAAGATCTCTTTTTTTTATTAAAAGTAAGAGAAAATAAAAGTAAGAGAAATTCTCATATCTAAACCCACTGTTATAATATTCTGTATAAACTTTGACTATAGACTGTATGAAAGATTATTTGGGGATTTGTTTTAGTGATTAAAATATTTCTGATAATCTATAATGATTTAATGTGACAGCAAAGTAATAACTATGTATTTTTTTTGATTAGAATAGAAATTAGTGTTCTGTTAATGCTGTTATTGTTTAATATTTTGTCAAAAGTGTAAAACTACTTTGTTTATATCTCTAGAGCTGCATTTTGTCTTTGCTTTATTTCTGTAATTGTCTTATTTTAGTTCTGCTTCTTTTTTTTTTTTTTTTTTTTTTTTTTTTTTTTTTTTAATGCGGTACATGGGCCTCTCACTGTTAACGCCTCTCCCGTTGCGGAGCACAGGCTCCGGACGCGCAGGCTCAGCGGCCATGGCTCACGGGCCCAGCCGCTCCGTGGCATGTGGGATCCTCCCGGACCGGGGCACGAACCCGTGTCCCCTGCATCGGCAGGAGGACTCCCAACCACTGCGCCACCAGGGAAGCCCAGTTCTGCTTCTTTTTTTAAAAAACAATGTGACTGGCATAAATATCTGAACTCTTTATAACATATTTGCTTACTGTCAAGATTTAGGATATACAATATAGTAGTTGTTATTTATCATGATATTAGATGACAACTTCAGGGAAGAAAAACAACTAAGAATTAGGCTTGCCACACATTTAATATAAGCCTTGAGTTCTTTATGCTTTTCCTCCATCAATTCAGTATATAAACTACAGCAAGCTTTCTCACATAGCATAATGTGACAATAAGAATTATAGAAACTTTCAAGTTGTGGGTTCAATTTGAAATGTCTGAATCAGTGTCCCTGTGGGCCTAATTTTCTTTTCTACCTTCCCCTTTCTCTGCCTGCATGCTTCCCCTAGACTAAGACATTTACAAGGCACATTTACTTGGTGAAAAGTAGCCCAAGAACACCACAAACTACACACATAAGGAATCACCATAAAGAGTTTTTGTTTGTTCTCTGAGTGTCATGGGGCTCGAAAACTGTGGTCACATCAAAGTGAATATACCTAAACCACTAGTTTATCTTCCTGCATTACAGAAGGACTCACATTTTAAGAGTTATTGTCTCCCTTAGTTTGAATGAGCACTACATGTTGGAGATAAAGTCAAGAGATGTACACTCTACTCAAAGTTCTGTAATAACCTATGTGGGAAAAGAATCTTAAGAAGAATTGATATATGTATATGTAGACCTCAACACTTTGCTGTATACTTGAAACTAACACAACATTGTAAATCAACTATACTCCAATATAAAATAAAAATTAAATTTAAAAAAGAAAGAAAGAGATGTACACTTGAAAATTATGAGTGAGAAAATTTTAAATTTTATTTCCACTTTGATTTGTTTTCACATGTGTTCACTTTGGTAAGAAGCATTGATATGGATGCTACTGATGAGGTTAAAATTTGACATGAATGTTGACCTCATTCATGAATGTTGGCTACAGGTCTAACCCGTGTTCATACTGTGGAACTTTAACTGGGAGCAAAGCAGTGGATATTACCCTGAAAAGAACACAGTGCTCTCCTACCACCAACGTATTATTGGGCAAGGGTTGTCATAATAAGGTACCACAATCTGGGTGTCTTAAACAATATACATTTATTTTCCCATAATTCTGGAGGCTAAAATTCAAGGTATCAGCAGGGTTGGTTTCTTCTGCTGTCTCTCTCCTTGGCTTGCAGATGCCATCTTTCCCTGTATCTTCAGTGAAGACCTGTATGGTCTTCCCTCTTTGGTCTGTGTCCTTGTATCCTCTCCTTATAAGGAGACCAGTCAGATTGGATTAGGACCCACCCTAATGACCTAATTTTAAATAAATTAACTGAAAAAATTATATTTCCAAAAGTAGTCACATTATGAGGTAGTAGGACCTAGAACATCAACATATGAATTTTGGTGGGAGTGGGGGCACAATTCAGCCCATAACACCCAACATTGGCTTATCATCCTATATGTATGGCCAGTATTAAATTATCCATTGAGTAAAGGTATTGTAAGAATGGGGAAAGAAAGGATGGGTCCAGGAATTCAGAAAGGGAGAGACTTTTTGTTGAATTCTAGGAATAGAAGCAGAGTGTAGAAGTCCACTGACATTTCTTCTATTTCCAAAAAATATATATAAATTCTGCATGACTGCTAAAATATTCTAGAGAAAATTGAAAGTAGTTCAGGTTTTCTAGGAAATTATAGTGATTTTCAATTATTATGATGAGGCAAATATAATAATAATTGATAAGGCTGTAGATCATAGCCCATGTGTTATAGGTCAAGCTTTTTGAAGGGTGAACAAGGATACTTCTCAGAGTGGATGTGGAATTCAGAATTCAGAGGCTCTTTACAGAGGTCAAAAATACCACAGGGAGGGCTTCCCTGGTTGCGCAGTGGTTGAGAGTCCACCTGCCGATGCTCCACATGTCGTGGAGCAGCTAGGCCCGTGAGCCATGGCCACTGAGCCTGCGCGTCCGGAGCCTGTGCTCCGCAACGGGAGAGGCCACAACAGTGAGAGGCCTGCGTACCGAAAAAAAAAAAAAAAAAAAAACACAGGGAGCAGTGGACAGTCATATTAAATTGAAGAACTTGAGGTTAACTAGTTTACACAATTTTTGGTTTATAAACTTCCCTCCTTTAAGACAAGAATAAGCTATCCTTGCATACTTACCCTTAAACGTCCTGTTGGGGAAGTAAAATAAATATGAACACTTACAAGCACTGCTAAATATAAATAAAGTAATTTCGGAATAGCAAAACACACTCAAGATTAATAAAGTGGGGACTTCCCTGGTGGCGCAGTGGTTAAGAATCTGCCTGCCAGTGCAGGGGATATGGTTTCAATCCCTTGTCCAGGATGATCCCACATGCCGTGGAGCAACTAAACCCGTGCACCACAACTACTGAGCCTGCACACTAGAGCTTACAAGCCACAACTACTGAGCCCGCATGCTGCAACTACTGAAGCCTGTGTGCTTAGAGCCCTTACTCCTCAACAAGAGAAGCCACCACAATGAGAAGCCCGCAACGAAGAGTAACCCCAGCTCGCTGCAACTAGAGAAAGCCATCATGCAGCAACGAAGACCCAATGCAACCAAAAATAAATAAATATATTTATTTAAAAAAGATTAATATAATCTGACCTACCTATTTGTAATCAGTTGAAAATAACTAGTGTAAGGGATGAAAGTAATTTGAATGGAATGTGAATATTTGTAATGAGAATAGAAATAAATGTCAATATCTGTAATCAGAATAATTTTTGTATGTATATATAGGATAATTCACTAAATATCTAGATGTGTTATACTGTATCACTATTCTTTTCTAGTGCTTTGCTGGTTGGTGAGAAAAAGTAAGGACTCTGGAACTAGACTGTCCTGGCTGAGCCTCCAGACTATTATTTAGGAGCTATGAGACCTTCTGTATGTTGGTCAAAGTCTCTGTGCCTTATGTGTAAATGGAGGATATAAGGATGAGTATACAGACATTATCTATTTCTCAGTGTATTTCTCAGTGTTTTATGAAGAATGGTTTTCTGTGTTCTCAAAACATTCTGCCCCAAAAGGCAGACACCTTTTTTTCTACGTTTAGCAATTTCCTCAAGTAATGTTTTGCTGACTGCCATTTCCCACTGCCCACTTCATCTGTGCTCATAACCACTGCATTTTCCTCATAGAGTATTTATCAGATTGAATTGAAGTTACCTACTAACATGTTCATTTCCCCTATTCCCACAAGGGGAATAAGGCTGAGGAAGATAGACCCTGTGCCTATGTGAATTGGCTTTGTATCTGCAGTGATTTGCCACATGGTAGGCATTCAATACATAGGTGGTGAATAAAATCATGAGTGTTTGAAATACATTATAAAATAATAATAAAAAATTAATAATTAAATAATAGCCTGAAGATAGCAATTAATTTTACAGTCTAATGGTGTATATGTATACAGTACCTAAGGAGCAGTATGATTATTATCTTTCCCTCAAGCTGGAGATATTCTTAACGTGTTATTTTATTACTCAACTGAGTAAAATATTTCATGATCAAAGACACTAAATCATTACAGAATTTGGTTTATTGACTATGACTCAAAGATAATTAAATAGTTGATGGGTCTTACTAATTGAATATATTATTAGAAATACAACTGTAGTTATTTCTGGGTTATAACTGTCAGTTGCATTTCTATGTTAATGGTCTGGTCTGTTTTTTCTTTCCAAAAGCCAGAGAAAACAAAAGCCTGATGGATAAGGATTATTTAAAATAGAATTCTCAATTGTTTTCACCCCTCGTAATTATTTCAAATAATAACAAAATGACATTTTGTCATTTAACTAAGGTTTAAGGAACCCAGCACCATGAAGCAGGAATGAGGCTCTAATCCCTAGTCTTCCATCAAGTAGTTAACTGAATGGAAGTAGTTAACTTCCATTCAGTTAACTACTCTAAAGGTCCTCAGATTCTTAGCACAGCTATAAGTCATGGAATGAGATCACTGGTTTTTCAATATTTTAATAGTGGAAATCATTTTTAAAAGACAATTTTTGAGACATTTTATTTATAAAATAACTGGAAATCTTCTTGTTAAATTGTGGTGGGTTCTAGAATTTATACAGTGCCTACATCCTCCAAAATGTCCTCTATGGAACTTCAAATGTCTTCAAGGGGTGTAGTTTGCAAAATGGTGAATAGTGTACATTTGATATGCTTTTCATTATAAAATTCTATTATTTTATCCCCCTCTGTTCTTTAGATACATCTAACACCTTATAATGATTTAAACCAGATTATGCTAAGTATGCCCTGAAATTTTATATTTTCTGAAAAATATACCATGTTGTACCATGCACCATTATGTATATATCTTATGAATAAATTTATGTTTAATATATTATGGCTTATACTTTTATATACTTTATTTTGAGTAACTAGTATAAGCCTAGATGTAATTTAAATAGAATATTTTAAAATTTAATATGGAAATTTATAGACATTTTTGAGCCTTATACAACAGAATATTATTTGGAGCTTTACACGTCAGAATTTGGCCTAAAGTCCAAAACTGATAACCATATACAATTATGCTCACATTTTTAAGAAGAGCTACAAGAGCAATCATCATATGATTTACTAAAAATGGAAAAACAAGGCCAGTGTCCAGTATCTCAATAGCTTCTGTAAAGACAAGACCAGAGGTTCCAAGGAAAAACTCATTGGTGATAATTTGTAGGAAAAGGTAATTCTGCAGTGTTTTCCCTTCTCTTCTATTGGAGTTTGGAATTTGAGGGTGTTATGAGAGGTCAATCTGACACAACATTGTTAATATCAGGCAATGTGGTGTGGCAGAATTTGCCATGAAGACTACATAAATATGCCCACAGAACAGAATCACATGTTTGGATGCATAGAGATGGAGAATTTGGATTTAATCGGAGCTGTAAAAAGTGGTAGCTGAGTAAAAGATGCTAATGTTGCATTTCTTCTCATCTGTAGCCCTAGAGAAGGCAGAGCAGTTTTTGTGCATGTTGAGCGTGGGGTGGAGCTTATCATTATTCATACTATTCAACTAGGATCCATTTATTGACTGATTGACTAACATGTGTCCGTCAGTTTTCTACGAGCTGAAACTACAGCAGTTTTATTTTTTAGCCAAAATTTTTACTTGGCTATGTATGATTACACATATCATACTCTGATATGAAGTGTTTTATTTTCTTTCTTAATTTCATTATACATTTCCAGGAGGACTCTCATACTGTCTTTAATATATTTTTATGTTGACTTGCTTTATCCATATTCAATTATATGATTTCCAAGTAAGTATTCTGCCTTAAAATTGATAAGTTTATATCTTTTTCATTCACTTAGATTAATTCTATAGAAGAATAAAATAATGCCATTTGCAGCTACATGGATGGACTTAGAGATTATCATACTAACTCAGAAAGAGAAAGATAAATACCGTATGACATCACCTATAGGTGGAATCTAAAATATGACACAAATGAACTTATCTATGAAAGAGAAACAGACTCACAGACATAGAGAACAGACTTGCGGTTGCCAAGGGGTGGGGGAGTGGTGCAGAGGAGGGATGAATTGGGCATTTGGGACAAGCAAAAGCAAATTATCATATATAGAATGAATAAACAATAGCACAGGGAGCTATATTCAATATCCTATAATAAAGCATAATAGAAAAGAGTATGAAAAAGAATATATATATCTGAACCACTTTGCTGTACACCAGAAACTAACACAACATTGTAAATCAACTATACTTCAATTAAAAATTTATACAAAATATAAACAATAATCTGAAACAAAAAATAAAATAAAATATCTTTGGGCTTCCCTGGTGGCGCAGTGGTTGGGAGTCCGCCTGCCAATGCAGGGGACACGGGTTTGTGCCCCGGTCCGGGAAGATCCCACATGCCGCGGAGCGGCTGGGCCCGTGAGCCATGGCCGCAGCCTGCGCGTCCGGAGCCTGTGCTCCGCAACGGGAGAGGCCACATCAGGGAGAGGCCCGCGTACAGAAAAAAAAAAAAAAAAAAAAAAATCTTTGCTTGCTAGGAATTTTATTTGATAGGATAAATTGTGTTTATTAACATTTTGCTTGACTTTAAAATGAAGTAGATATGAAGTTCTTCACTGGAGAAGGTTTATTCTAGAAAGAAGAAGCTTTTGCTTCTCAATATGTCAATACCTAGCGATTACCACCAACCTAAAGCCCCCTCCTTGAAAACAGAGCCTAGAATATAAAGCTTAGGCTAAAATCTTACTACATATACAAGGACCCCAGCACTTAACAGTACTGTTGCAAAATTCTATCATCTGTGCAATACTGACTCTCCTAGTGACCAAAACTTAATTTCATAATAACTTTCCCAAATTCCTTTTTTTTTCTTTTATCTTGCTTTGAAGAGGAAAAGTTTGGAAGATTTCTCTATATTTTATAAGGCAAGAAAAGCCTCAAAAATTGTGTCATATCCCAAATCTAGATTTATACTTCCAGTCAGGGTGACCCTTAGAGATTTTACCTTCCACAAGGATAGAAGAGAACACACTGACTAAGCATTCAGTCATTCCACCTCATGGTTCAATTTTGATTAACTACCAGAAACAACTAAGAAAACTATGTTTTCATATAAAATTTTTTTTATAATTAAAAATAGTGGTATATTTCTTATTTTATATTTCTTTTTCTATAATGGTAATTTTTAAGAAGTTTTAAGAACATAGGTTCATTCAATTTCAGTTAGAAATGGGTCACATTTAGAAACTTCAAGCGTGATATGTGAAACTTCCCTACTACTTGGCAATTACTTCTATCTAATTTTATATAAAGTAGTCAATTTTATATACAAATATAATTTGAAGGTGTGGGCACAAAGTGAGTGGCAATTATTGATCCTCCCTCTTGATCTGCCAATAAATGTTTACTTCAAAGCCTTGACCACGAATCAACAGTAGGGCACCTCAAGACCAAGGTAAGCTTTAAAAGAAATTTCCAAAAGTAGGAAGATGGGTAAATGCACCTTAAGAAAAAATGAACAAGCTTCATATATAATTATTTTAAAATGTCATTTGCTTTAATATAAGCTATAAACCATATTAAAATGATAAAGGAAGATTCTGATGCAGTAATTGGCAGTCATTTGAGGAGATCACATCACATAGGTAGCAAACACTAGAACAAACCAAAACAAATAAAATAAAGCTAAACATTAAACTTTCACCATAATTTTGATGATATTAGAATCTGATTTAGAGCTTGTTTTGACTGCCTTCTACTTTTTAATTTGAGAGCTCAGACCCATTCTTCCTAGGATTCAATACAGCCTCTCCACTTTATTTTAGAGTCCATTTCTGACCCTTCTTTCTGGATAACACAAATTCTTCTCTGTTTATTATGTTATGCAATTTGGTTATTCTCAAGCCAAAGCAAAATTTGCATGCCAAACCTCTAATCACTGGGAAAACAGAATTCTTCTCACTTAAAATCAATTTTGTGCCTGTTAGTTTAAAAATAAGAGTAACAATTCCAATGATGCATACTGGTATTTCCTAACTCCTGTCTTAGGACTCATCCTATAATCAAAAGAGGCCCTGGTATAAAGAGGTAATCTTTTCCTACACATGATTCTCTAAGGTACACCTTGTATGAAACTGAATTTTAACTCATTAACCCATTATTATTCAAGCATAGAAATTCATGTTTGGTACCTAAGGTGGTTTCCTCTTAGGTAAGGAAATAATTTCCTTACCTAAGGAAATTAGGTTTGTGTTTCACCAAATAATTCAAATATTTACTTAGTATGCTGTGAAATTATTATTGTGATAATCAAAATCTAAGCTTCAAATTCTGACTTTAGTTATAAAATTTTAAATTTTGTAAGAAATTAGTTTATAATCAAATCAACTTATCCATCGTATACAGCATATTTTAGGATTTGGGTATTCTGATTAATCAGATATGGTTATTAATATAGCGTTAACATACAATCTTGTCTTTTTCAATCAAAGTGCAAAATAAACCACTAAAAATAAAATTTACTGCTCATAATATTCCTTTAATAAATAAGGGAATATCTAAAACCTTCAAAGTAAGCAAGATCAAGTTTAACACAACATTGATGAAAGATGTACATGTATAAAGGTTTTCACATGAAGAATGTCTGGCAATGAATTTCAGTTTTAAAATAAATGTAAAATTCATTTGGATTGTTAAACGTGGCTATAAGGGTGGGATATTACAGTATGACAATTTTTCAAGTGTCTGGAAAGATTTTTCAAATTAAGAAATGAATAATGGTTATTTTTATTTTCTATTTTAACTTTGAATCTTCTTTGCATTAAATTTATTAGGAGCATTCCCCTTATATATATGATCATGAGCAGAATGGTTTTCCTTTAATAGATATAAAATATCTACTTTATACCTATAATGATTTTAGGATGCTGAGGTTGCACTCAAGGAAATTAAATTATGATGATAATTCAATTGAATTTGCCCTTAATATCAGTGATATGATATGATAAAAATAAGAAAAACCGACGGTTGCTTTCATTGTCCCAGCTCCATCAGCTTAGTAGTTCTTGGATATTTGGGCAAACAATGCAAACCAAAACTGGCAACTTGTTATCAGTAAGGAGTTGCCTGATTTAGAGCAGAGAGTGGGAAAAAAACAGATGTCCCTGGGTTTTGTCAGAAACAGTTGAAATTTCAGCATCAAGTGAACTGGGGAGACCCAAATCTCACCAAACTTGAAGCTGCAATCCTGTTTAAGGCAAGCAGTAGACTGGCAGAAAAGTTAGCAGGAAAATGAGGGCAATGAAACAGCCACAGTAGTCTTGATAAACTCACTCATAGCCTGCCTGTCTACAGGCAAACTTAGAAGAGAACAGAAAGTGCCCTAGGAATCCACAAATGCTTTCAGAATGTGAGATCATATACACATGCAAAGGAGACAGAAGAAAAACTGGGAAAGTTAAAACCTGACAATGAAATTACCCCTTGGAAGGAATGGGCTTAAAATATGACATCCACACACTCATACACACACATACAAATATAAAATTAAAACTGAAAAGATATCAAAGACTATCACAGGATAAACAGGCTTCATAAGCAAGTTGCTAAAAAAACAAGCAAACAAACAAAATATCAACAGCCCAAGATGGTGGGGATCATAATCCAGATGGTGGGGATCATAATCCAGAGTTTAAATATGTATTATCTAAATTGTCTACTTTTCAACAAAAATTATTAGAAAAATGAAAAGAAATAGGAGATTTGTAACATACTCAAGAAAAAAAGCAGCTAGCAGCTAACAGAAACTATTTTAGAGCACAGAAGGCATATGCTGCATTTAAAAAAGAGTTTAAAGCAGATATTACAAATATTTACAAGGAGATAAAGGATATAAAGGTTAAAAATTAAAGAAAATATACTGACAATGGGGGATCAAAGGCGAATCTCAAAGAAAAGAAGGAAATTTTAGAAAATGAACCAATAGAAGTCATGTAGTTGAAAAGCACAGTAAATAAAAATTTTAAAAGGTCAGATTTAAAGATGGCAAAAGAAATAATTAGTAAGCTTAATGATAGATCAAGATAAATTGTTCTATCTGAAGAACGAAGGATAAAACACATTGAATGAAAAGAGACTAGAGATTTGAGAGCTATTATCAAGTATATCAACATATGAATAATGGGGCATTCAGAAGAAGAAGAGAAAAAGAATGGAAAATAAAAATATTTGAATAAATAATGGCTGAATACTTCCCAAATTTGAAGAAAAACATTAATCTACAGATCTCAGAGCTTAAAAAAATCTAAATATTATAAGCAGAAAGTAATTCACATCTAGGCACAACATAGCCAAACTATCAAAAACCAAAAATAAAATCTTGAATAAAGCAAGAGAAAATTGACACATAAAGTACAGGGGCCCAAAACATGATTAATACCTGATTTCTTATTTTAAAAAATGAAGGCCAGAGGCATAACATGATATATTCAAAGTGTGATTGGATTGAATATTCTACCCACAAAGAAGAGGGAGCCATAATAAATAAAACAAAAACAAGATCCAACTCTGAGATCTGCAAGAGACACACGGTTGACTCAGGTACACAAATAGACTGAATGTTTTCAGATGGAAAAAAGTATACTATGCAAACCAGCATTAAGAATGGCTGTAGAAGATAAAGACCAATTTTCCTCATTAATATAGATTAAAAACTACAAGAAAATATTATCGAACCTTATATAGCAATATATAAAAAGGAGTATATATCTTATACCTGTTTTTGTATATGCGACCGTGTATATAAATAAGTGATGTTATCCCAGGAATGCAAGATTCCTTTAACATCCAAAAACCAATTAATGTAACGCATCATATTGATAATATAAAATGACAAAGTACATGATCATCTCAACAGGTGCACAAAACCATTTTCCAAAATCCATTCATAAGAAAAATTTGCAGCAAACTAGGAATAGAAGGGAATTTCCTATTCCTGATACAGAGCAGTATGGAGAAATCTACAGTTAACAACACCTTTGGTGAAAGAATGATTTTCTCCCCCCAGATTGGGAATAAGGCAAGTATTTCACTCTTGTCACATCTAGCATTGGAGGTTCTCCAGTAAAATAAGGCCAAAAAAATTAAAGAGAGAGAGAAAAGTAAAGAAACAAATTAAAATCATTCAGATCAGAAAGGAATAAATAAAGCTGTTTTTATTCACAAACAACATGACCCTGGATATCCAAAATTGTAAAGTTGTCATAAAACACTACTAGAAGTAATGATTTTCTTGTATCAGGAAGGTGTCAGGATACAGGATAGACATACGAAAATTAATATTTCTATATATGTGACAAAATATTTGAAATAAAGTTTTAAAAAGTAATGTTATTACCATAGTATCAAATATGCTTAGCAATAAATTTAACCAAAGAAGTGTAAGGCTTATAGACTGAAAACTACACAAAAATTGTTGAAAGATATTAGAAGTGATCTAAGTAAGTGGAGAGGCACTCCATGTCAATAAATTGGAAAACTTGGTGTTGAACTCACTTCTACAATAATGAATTCGGTAAATATTATTATATATACATCTTGTTCTAGAGCTTGCTTTTCTTCTTAATGTAGTGTAGATATTCAAATGTTAAAAATTAAGGTCTGTAAAATATACATAAATATTGTATATTTGAAAATATATCATGTTTATTTAATTGGACATTTAAATTTGTTTTATTAATTGTGTGCACTTCTGATTTTATCTAATTTACGTGGATATATTATATCTATGTGTATAGTAGATATATACTATTTCTCTGGGGGCATATTATATATATCAACATATATGTATATGTTCCTTTATGACTTAAATATGTTTAAGATGTAAACTCTTGTTGGCAACTTGTTGCAACATATTTCCCCAGAATGGTTATTGCCTGTGAAAACAAATTTGGTGTTTTACCCACATACATTTTCAATATTTATTTGCATTATGTTTTATTAAGTTTTGTCTAAAATTTGTGTTTTGTACATCTGGTACTAAAAGACCTTCCTAGACCAAGACTGAAAGTATATGCATTGTATTTTCTTTCCTCTGGCATTGATATGCTTATATTTAACACATACATATATTTACTATTTTGGAAGCTACACATATATTAAAGATGTTCAAGATTTATTGCTTTGCTATTAGCCTTTTCCCTATTTTTAATTCCTACTGTAATTTACTGATTGGCTTTTAGCCAATTCACCTCTCTGCCTCTTCTAATAAAATAATTTAGAATAGTCAAATTATTAAATTTACCCAGCTGGGCAAATATAATACCTCTTATAATATAGATTTCTATTGTTTAGACATTGAATACAAATACATAGACTTATTCACTTTTTAGATGTTTCTTCCAATTGTTTCTTTTTTAAAATGATGTTCTACATATAAGGGCTTACTAAATCTCCAAGGTTTTTATTAGAAAATTAATATGGATATGTAGATATTCAGATTGATATATTTTCATATAACAAATCATCTTTCTTATTTTTATCACCAACTCATACATAAGTATAATTCACCATTAGGAAAATTATCATAAATTTACTAATCTAAACATAATTAAAGTCATTATGAATGTCAGCAGTACCCTATACCATGTAATGAGAAAACATTTTGGTTTTCTTTTGGTGACTAATGTTAATAATTCATTCATTTTTAATTTGTACAGCATTTCCCATTTGGCTTTGACATTTTTCATTACTAATTAAGAATTAATGTAAGGTGTGTGGGGAATTAGTAAGTGCTTTCATGATCCTGATGAAATTCACATATTTGCTAGGGAATTAGTTAACATTATTCTATCCACAGCATGGATACATCCAATCTGCACAATTGTCCTCACTTAGGCACAGTCCTGAAATTTGTTTCCATTGTTTTTTTTAAAACACAGTAAATTTGTGTTATAAAATTTACTTTGATTTCAAATTGACCACAATAGGTAGCATACTTCAAGTGTTTAAATATGTTAGTGATCTTTGGAGTTCAAGTATTTCTTCTTATGACATGATTTTTATTATTTAATCCCAGATTTATTAGACTCAATTGTATTTTACAAAAGAGCATTTTATGAACAATGTAGTATGCAAAAACACCAGCCTATTGTGTATTTAAATGTATGGCTTATAATTAACTATACTTTTTTTAATATGGATGTAATTCCCTTCTATTTTTAAATAAATTGATTATTCTTAACACGGAATCTCATACAGCTTTGTTTTACAATTAAAATAATAAAAATTGTTCATGTTTTAATGAAATTTCTGAATATTTCTAAGTAATTTAATTTGATAAATAAATATTAATAAAATAAGCATTTTGAAAAGTACCAAGTTTAGTATTTATATTGGATACATTTATGAATTCTCACAAATTAAAATACAATATTGTTATATTAATCTTATGAAGTCCTAAATCATGCAATGCCATCTATTAAATAGAAAGAATTTTATTACATTTTATATTATTGTTTTATTTATTTTCTAGTCAAAAAATAAAATATGAAAGCCTGTCTCAGTGTAAAATTTGGATTTGTCATGATGGTGATTAGTATGTTTTGATAAATGAAAACTAACCCCTCATAAACAGAAAATAGGGCAGACATAATTTAATTATTTTGTTTCTGCTATTATTTTAGCAACATTTGCTCACTTAACAAAATGGATCAGTTTCATAAATTGGTATGTTAATTTATGGATCTAAATTTTATATCAGTTCACAAATATAAATAAATATATAAGTATCTCTCTCTTTTTTTGCTTGGGTGTGTGTGTGTATTGTCTGCAAATCTGTAGATAACTAGCCATACCTGTAGCAGAAGACTTATATAAACTTAATACATAAATAGTGGAAAGGCTTTTTTTCAGATTTAGAAGTTTTGAAAACCCTTGAAGAGAGGAAGAATTCACTGGCCGTTATGCCCAAAACAAAAAAATAATCAAAATAAAGTCATTTGAAATGTCCTCTTTCCCCTTTTCATTTAGAGTATTACAAAAGATTATTAAAAATAACTATTGCATTCCATATTGTATGATCTTATATATGAGGTATGTTGTGTTAAAAGATAAACTGAGACACATTGAAATTTTCAACAGTTTATTTTAGCAAACAATTCGAATGGGAAAGCACCAAACCGAAAGTGGTTAGGACCACTGAGCTGACAGGAGCTGGGGAAAGTGCTTTATAAAGAAGCAGGTAGGCAAAGCAAGGAGATCCTCTGATTGACTATAGTTTAAGAGATTGCCTTTAAGAGGTAAGTCTAGTTGGCTGTTTCTGATTGCTTGTTCTTAGATTTTTTTTTTAATTGAGGTATAGTTGCTGTACAATATTATGTAAGTTACAGGTGTACAATATAATGATTCACAATTTTTAAGGTTATGCTTCATTTGTAATTATTATAAACTATTGACTATATTCTAGTTGAGGTATTCTGGTTTAGGTTTCAATTCGCTTACTTAGGCTTGCAAGGCGTTAGAGCCACCTCAGTCTGTTACTGACAAGGGTTGTTGGCCTTCCCCAATCAATAGAAATTGACAAGAGGCCAGACAACTTCAGGCAAGGCTTTATTGGAACCCCTGCTACAGCACAACACACAACAGGTTCCCTTGCTTGTTCACTCCCTGAGGGGGTGACAAACTTGCTTCTCATATGGGGTGAGGTTAGGGGTGTGTCCAGGGGTCAGGCATGAGTGGTGGCTTAGGTTGTTTGCCCATCCCTTAGGTGGTGTTGGGTGCAGGGGGCATGTGCAGTACCCTGCTTTTTGCTCTGGGCTCTTCAAAAGTGGCAGTTGGGCTATTTTGGTCTCTTTGTATCTTTTGTCTGGAATTTGTCCCAACTGCTCATGCATGCTGGCTATTTTTTGCTGTTTTTTTAAATACAGTTTCTTTGTATTTTGTTGCTCGAGGAGAAGTGTGTCCAGGTGCAAACATTGCAGCATTGCAGCGAAGGGTCCCAGGTCCCAGCCTGTCTCATAACGACTTCCTCATTTAATTACTTGAATTATTGTTATACACCATGATTCCCATGATTACTCCAAAGGAGGTTCTTGAGATTGTGTAGTAAACACTATGATATATGTGCTGCTTGGAATTTGTTTCTATATCTGACTTTTTAAATATTTTAAAAACTAATCTCTGAAAATACATGAGAAAAAAAAATTTCTATAAGCACAGTGAGGCCACACTAGTAATTCCAGTACAAATGTTATTGATTAAGAAAATGTGGAGCACGTGAGAGAATATCTAGACTTAGAAACTAAACCAGGCCCAAAATTAAAGGATGATACTATTTCCTGTTGTTAATTTCTTGCCTGACATTATTATTGAAATAGTATTTGTCACCTTCAAAAGGTGTTGGTTTGAAAGGTAAGTTCTAATTGTTATCACCAGGTTCTTAATAAGAAAAAATAGGAGTTAGCCACAGAAGCCACTCTATGTACTGTTGTAGTTGTTTTCAGATATTTCTGAGATTAAATTTCATTTTGTATGTTAATGTAGAAGGTGTTTCTCAAGCCAAGATTTTAAAAATTCTCTGTTTACTTGTAGGGTTTATATTGAAGGAGAATAGAACGGAAAATATAAAAGGAGAGGTGAGAGTTGGATAAAAATAATCAGTACAAGCAACCTCTAGTTAAGAATGAATTTAGGAGAGAAGGATAAAAAGCGATCATTTTGGATAAACTTTAATCTGGAAAACTAACCAAAATGAGGAGTGGTCCATAAATTGTTAACAGAGATTTTCAAGTAATGCTTAAGGCATAAACTAGAAATTACTCTGGATTAAGAAGGGGTATATTTAATACTGTTAAGGAAAAGACAAAAATCTGGCGCATATACCTTCCTTCCTTCCAGGATTTAGAAGTAAACATTATCTTATTAGAAATTTCCTTGTTAAAGAAAAGGACAAAGGTAGGTAGTTAGGATTAAAATTGAGAGGGTGCAATAGAAGACATTTGTAATTATCTACAGCATTTTGAGAAAGGAGTTAGTAACAAATGCAAAGATTGCCTTCATACAGAAGAAAGACACTTCCCCCTGTGGCATGGAGAAATAAAATGGGTATGACCATATAAATTGCATAATTGCAATATAACATGTTTTAGGAGATTACATAGATAATATTCTCCATTTTGTCTGGAAAAAGAAGCCAGGGCTTTCTGTTTTTATGAAAGGGATATGAGTTTAACAGGAAAGTGGCAACAAATAGGAACAGTTGTTCAAGGGCATAAAAGGAAATTGGCAATTGAGAACAAGTAAAACAATGGGAGGATTGAAAGAACATCTGATGTTGGTTTTAGGTAATTACAGTAAATGTTAGGATGCACTGGTAACTTGCAGGTGATTATTTTCCTGAAGACAGAAATTATTTTTCTTTGATCAATCAGTAGAAGTTCACGCCCATGATGTGAAAATTTTCACATTCATCTATGTTACATGGAGAACAGTTACAAATTCATAAAAAAAAACTAATACATTTAAACTATTTTTCTCTTTTTGTTTTTGTCTGGAATAATCCTACATAGTACTTTGTAGATTTTTCATACATATTAACTTTATTGCATAAAATTCTGAGGAAAAGATTTAAAACAATTTTAAAAATAATTTGCTCTTAGAATTTAATATAAGTCCAACTTAACCTACATCTTCCTTTAAACCAACTTCTTACTATGGAAAGAATTTTCTTTTCCTGCTGTCATTTTGTATCAGGAGGGAAGTTGCATTAATTTAAGAGCAAATCCTTTTGTTCTGTTCAAGCTCCACAATCGAAATCTCAACCTGTGGATTACAACTATTTTTCCCTCCCTGAGACTGTGTTTTCTTATAATACAGAAAAGGAAATGAAAAGGAAATACAAAATCTCCAGCTGTCTAGAAGTGGAATAAAAAAAGAAAACAAAACTCAATTTGCTTTAGCTTAAAATGTATGTGTTTTCCTTGAGTGAAGATTAGGGCAATTAATTTTGGTTGTTTCCCTTACCTGAAGAATCAATCAGGCAGTGAAGATATCATCAAGTACATCAAAGGTTTTAAAGAAAACACAGTAAACAAGATTTAATTATTGCACTCACCACATAGGGGGTGCACTCTAGGAACCTAAACTGTAAGGCAGATTAATTTTCTTTTATTTTTCTTTCCCTGTAGCGATTGCTATAGCAACAAAACTAAATTGCATGTGAGGTCAACATCTACAAACGTTTAAGGCAAACAGCTGCTACACTGTTCTCCCAGTTTGCAGCATGAAAGAAAGAGTAGCCATTAAAACAAAGTTTTGAATGATTAATTCTACAAAGGGTCCAGTTTAATGTGTACTCAACAGATCTCTTATTGTTTTGGAGAGAACCTTGGAAATATCCTCTTTGTTTATATGCATCATGAAAATCATTGTTAGGAATAGTCTTTCTTCTACATAAAAGAGCACAATAAAACCTTCTCTACAAAGTTAATTAGATTTAGTAGATAGGATTATTTGTGTAAGGGATTCTCCTTTTATAAAAAGCCTACTCTAGCAAAAATAGGGCAATTGAAATTACATTTTTATTATATGAAGTCTTTTGCTTTTTATCATTTTCTACATATTTCATGTATAAAATTAAGGGAAGAATGTCTATGATATAATTCATTTTATGAATGTAGAAAAGGACATAAAAATAATAGACTATACTAATGATACAATGGAAATGCTATAATTAATATGTTTGTGGAGATGAAAAATTAATATTGCCATTTTATCTAATGCGGTATGTTTAATTTCTCTTACTCTTATCCATAATAGTTTTTAACATACAGAAAATATATGATTTTAATATAAACAAAAAATTTGAGAGAAAACCCAATTTTTATAAGAAACAGCATTCATTTTTATGTATACATGTGCTTGTGGGTTAAAACTGATGGGCTTTTTGAAACCAAAAGGATTTGAATATTATGGTTGCTTTCCTAATGAAGACTCTATTTAAAACAGGTAGCTGTTGCATGTTGGAAAGATCTTTATTTAATATAAATAAACACAGATTTTGCATGTGGTATTTTATTAGCTAATTTTTTTTTTTTTTTTTTTTTTTTTTTTGCTGTACGCGGGCCACTGCTGTGGCCTCTCCCGTTGCGGAGCACAGGCTCCGGACGCACAGGCTCAGCGGCCATGGACCACGGGACCAGCCGCTCCGCGGCACACGGGACCCTCCCGGACCGGGGCACAAACCCAAGTCCCCTGCATCAGCAGGGAGACTCCCAACCACTGCGCCACCAGGGAAGCCCAAATTTATCATATTTCTAAATAATTGTCTGTGATTTGTTGTAGATAGTCTGATCTCTCCAGGCTTCGTTTTCATATTTACTTCTTCCTTCCTACAACGCTAAGAATTTCTTTCTTTGAAGTGATAACCGTATCATATAGCATTCATATAGTTGGAATTAAATTCATCCCAGCTCAGATCTAAGAGAGGTCTCCACTAGCTTGCAGTAATAAATATAAATCCACAGCTCTTGTCATGGATTTACCCAGTCAGTCCACAGTTTTCCTTTGAAACACAGTGATAGGTTTAGGTAAGGATGCCTATCTAAATTTAGTCCCATCACAGTGACTCACAGGTCTTTTATTATTATTATATTATTATTATTATGTGTTAATATTATTATTGATTTGGAAGAATCATCCTCTCTCTCCCTACTGTACTCTCCTTCTCCCTCCCTCCTTCCCTCTTTCCCTCTCTCTCTCTTCCTGTCTCCCCGTTTTTCCTCAGGTTGAGCAAAGAGGTAATGTCATCGTATTGATTAAAACCTCGTAATAAGGAAGGGCCAGTTACAGGATAAACCTGACATTGACAGAAAGAAACAGCCTGGGAGGTAAAGCCCTTGAACTGCTTAGAATAATCTAGAAGCCTGGAGAGTTTTAACTTTCCATTCGAATGTCTTAATTCTAAATGTTTTAGTACCATGTGTCATTAAATGCTCTACTTGTTTAATGTAGTTTGAGTTAGACTTTATGGTACTTAAAACATAAAATCCACACTAATATATGGCCCTTTCTGACTAACACATGATAGAGTTAATTCTTTGGTTTGAACTTAAGAAAATTTTTCTTAGATCATTTTTATACCATATGTCATTATGACATGCTATATACAATATTTTTAAAAAAACATGAATATATAGAATCAACACAAGAGATATTTACTCCTCAATTGTTTAACAGTGCTTTTTATGTCATAACAAGGTTTATTTATTTTTTTGTTTGTTTAAAGAAAACTGCAGGAAAATGACCGTTTACTCATGGTAAATTGGTATGGACACTCAGCATTTCTGTTATTCTCAAGAGCCGTAGCATATTTAAGCACATGTATTAATTTATTTGTGATATCAACTTATACTCTACAAAATTACTTTAAGTGACAAAATATTCTATACTTCTGTTTTTCCCAGAGAAATACAATACTAATACTTTACCAAAGCACAAAAAGTAATCAGATGTTTAAAATGGACCTGTTAATTAATTTTAATATTAAAAGCCTTTATATGCAAATGATTTAAGGCTAGACCTCTGGTCAATTAAACAGACTTTATGATTCTTGTCTTATTGGAACTGACTGACCACTAATACTTGAGATATTTAAAAACCCACAACATTATGTATCATCATATTATGCTCTGAAGGAAGTGACTGGTAAGCATGAAAGAATAGAATTAGTTGCTTCTCTGGAAGGTGGAGGTTAACACTCTTTCTAGAAGATCCCATTTAGGCAGAGATATATCTGATGAATTGCTGTTAGATGGTCAAGGTGAAGAAGGAAGTGGAGGTACTATAGGCAAAGGGACCAACATGATGGGGACTCCGAGGTTAACAAAGAGAGAGCAAGAGCTTCTCTTAATCTGGAAAATGAAAGAAGGAAATTAAAGAGAAAGCCTAGCAAGTAGTAACCAATTGAGTTGCACTGAATGAGACCTGAGAAACTAGCAGGAGCCAGATCATATAAGGGATCATAGCTCCCTTAATTGTTTTACATTTTATTATAAATCCAGTACAAACTTACTGAAGACTTCAAATTGTATGGTGCTAATATCCAAGTAAAATATGAAAACATTCATCAACCAGTTTCTTAAAAAAATAGAATTAAAGAGAATGAGACATGAGGCAAAAAAATATACAAACACCTGTTAGAGGGTACTAGGCAAGGGCTATAGATCATTAAGACTAAAATACTGGTGATGGAAAAGAATTAAATATGTGTGTATATGTGCATGTATGTGTATGTGCATGTGCATATGTATGTGTAATGAGGATAGAACTATGGAGATCTGGCTTTTGATTCAGTGTGAGATGAGAGAGATAGATGTCAAGATGGAGTCACTGTTTCTGCCATGTGGAAGTGGGTAGTTGGTGCTGCTCTTTACAGAACTGGAGAAGAATGGAGGAAGTGCATAAATGGCGAGTGTAGATTGAGAGTTCAGGGCTCATGTCTTATTTGAATAAATGTGAAACACACCAGTTCCATGACCCCCAGAGATGTCAAATAGATCATTGGCTGCTCAAACATGGAGCACAGAAGAGAGATCCTAGTTGAAATATTAATTTGAAAATTGACAGCCTTTAGATTACTTATGTAATAAACCAATACTATCACTTTACATTATAACTAATATCATTTTACTTTTTAAATTAATATACAGTAAATTTGACTTTATTATAGGATAGTTTTAGGAATTTTTACACAAGTATGTAAACATCATTCATGTAAACATCATCATAATTATGACACAGAACAGTTCCATCACTTCTAAAGTCTCCCTCTTGTTATCTGTCTGTAGTCACACACTTGCTCCACTCCTAATTTAATTTCTGTGAAAAATGTTCATATTTTTGTTTTAGAAGGCAATCAACAGGGTGGAATTTAGCTGACCCATTCTGTCCATGCTTCTGTGGGTTTTGGTTTTAATGTTAGTTCAATTTTCTAATACTTTGCAGTGGTATTCTGACCTGCTCCACATATTCACCAGCCAGTAGC
Organism: Stenella coeruleoalba; assembly: GCF_951394435.1. Lineage (NCBI taxonomy): Eukaryota > Metazoa > Chordata > Mammalia > Artiodactyla > Delphinidae > Stenella > Stenella coeruleoalba. Next base: position 36,272,672 of record NC_137164.1, on the reverse strand, counting down.
CATTTTTGGGAACTGAGCAGCTCTATCTCTTTGTGCAGCATTAAGAGTATTTGATGCCATTTTAGGATTAGATTCACACATGCACCACTGGAGGTGAACAAGAGTTTACTTTCCCTAAGTCGTCCCTCCCTGTCATCTTCCTGGTACTGCCTAGAACCCCTTTTACGTTCTTTGGCTACAAAACTGGGCCTCTGTCCACTCCCTTCCTCCACCAACATGCAATTTTCCTTAACTGCATCTGCATCTTGAACAAGTGGCAGGAGAACAGAGAAAGAAAACATCATAGGGACTTGCCTTAATATTTGATACAGCTTTTTGAATTGAAGAGTTTTTTGCATTGAATTGAATTCCCTTAGTACAGTTTTGGGCCCTACAATTCCTGCAGGCTCAGCTGTCCTTGCCAGAAGAATCCTTTCCTATGCATTAATCCTGAACTAGAGGCTTCTCCTGGCTCTCTGTCTGACAGTACTGGTGTTCAATTCTAGCTTTTAGACTGTCTTGAGACCAGATTGAGAAATAACAGAAGGAAAAAACATAGGAGACTCACTGCTACTAGTGATATTTCAAATTCTGATCTTCTCAATCTGCCTGCTACTTTTCAGAGTCATTACCTAGCTCCCCCATTTGCTCTGTTTAGGTTTCATAACTGCATTCATTGGGAGAGAAAGGGTGTACTGTGCTTATTTGATCTTCAAGTTTCCTGAACTAGTAACCTAATTATTTTATTTTTACATCACTAAGCATGCTAGTCTGATATGGGACTCTCTGTGGCAAAGATCAAAACAAATCAGCCTTAATTATAAATATGCAAACCTCTGCACTTATCCTACATAATGCAAAGCCCTAAAGACAATTGAATACTTGCTTGTGAGAGAATATGGACTTAATGAAGGTCTGAACAAAGCAGCATCTTGATTCACTCAGGTATGTTCTAACATCACCAATTTGGAATTATTTGGAAAATGAGTTTTTAATAGCAGCTATTTCTAATCCTTAATATATGTACCATTTAATTCAGCCTGTACATAATTCCCCAAACAAATTTGAACCTATCAGCCTGCAGTTAATGGAACACACAGCAGCCAAGAATGAGAATTTAGGCTAACAGAATGCCCCTGTGCTCTTCAGTCTATGAAATGCATAGCAGTTATAGCAGGACTAAAGGGTTTAGGACACATTCAAAACTGTTTGAATAGCTAGAATTCTCCTATGTGGAAATTTTAAACTTAAAATTTAGTAGTATTAATATATTATACTGATAATATATTTTAAAGAAGAAATGATGAGAGCTATGTTTGTCATAACATAACCACATCCCTAAGGCAGTAAGAGATGCTAAACTTAACCAAGTATCTATAATTCCCAAGAGCAGTTATTATCTTATGAGTACTATGCACTAGATTCACTTTGCTTCTATAATAAATGTCTGCATTGTGATAGAAAAATGTAGCATAATTTTCTAGAAGATAAAATCAGTTTGACAGCAGTCTCAGTTTGTTTCACATAAAATAATCTAACATGTAAAATATTTTCTAGCCAACTAGGGTACCTCTTTTAAATTTTCTCGTTTATAAGTCAGCATCACTTTGGAGACATAGAGACCTGCCAGTGTGCTTAATCCATGGGGTTCTCTGAACTATCAACCCGTAGTTGACAAGACACTCACAGTAATGTGTTATGATATGTATCATTTCACAGACTTTTATAGTACAAAGTGAAGCTAGAATAAGCAGAACATCAATTAGCATTTGTCTTTGGAGAATAAAATTGGTCTTTTGTCCTAAAGGTCATGCAATTTTGCTTTTATAGTAATATTTTGTAAAGTTTTTCATTATTTTTGGATTATGTGAGGATTCCTATTTCTAAAATCTATTTTTTTTAATAAATTTTGAAGGAACGTGCATTTGATTTAGGAAAACACACAGCTTTAGTTATTTCAAACTGCCAGAAATATAATATAGGGAATTAGAGGCTTAAAATAATATCAGAACTGTTGAGGTGAGAAGATCAAAGAATTCATAAATCCTGTTCAGGAAATGCAGATATCACTAGGGATGACTGAGATAAGATGAGCTGCCTGCAGCATCCAGCTGAAGAATTTGAAGAGTATGCCCATAACTAATCAGCAAAACCTCCCGTCTATCATCTGTCAGAGCCAATGTGCTTAGTCACCACTGCTGCAGGGGCAAACCTGGCTTCTATTTAATTTCCCAAATCTTTGCACAAGTGTCTTTTGATGGCAGAATTTAAACTGCAAATGTTCAGGCTAGAGAACATTCCAGCTCCTGTAGTATGGGCAGAAGCTTATAAAGGCAACAATTTTGATCAGTATCAACAGACCATGACCTACTACTCAGCATTCTTAAATATCCTTTTACTCATAATTAAACTTGAAAAAAATGATACAACATCATGCCGTTGCTGATTGCATTAGCCTCCTAAGGCTCCTGTAACAAAGTACCACATACTGGTTGGCTGAAACAACAGCAAATTATTGTCTCACTGATCTGGAGGCCAGAAGTCCAAGATCAAGGTTCAACAGGGTTGGATCATTCCTCCTGAGAACTGTGAGGGAGAATCTATTCCATGTTTCTCTCCTATAATTACCATATAAATAAAACTTGCACTAAGTCAACAGATGGCATGGTTATCAGAGCCTTTTAGCAAAATATACACGTCTATGTCCAATAAAAGTATCTTCTTCAGTGAGATCAAAAGACATTTACTGTTCCCCTGAGAAACAGTGCTATTTTGACCTTCAGTGGTTCTATGCTTTTGGATATTGAAGTCAGTGTAACCTTGGAGAGGAAAAATTCATGTAGTTGAGTGAATGCAGATACCTCTATACTTGCCATCATAGTTACTTTGTTCATGAGCTTTTTGAGCATATGCTAGGATAGCTGAGAAAGAGGCTGATCGACTTTCACAAAATAAGTCACTTTTCCTACCTGATTAATAAGGACCTCATCAGTATTAAGTAAGCATTCAAATGGAATACAAATCTCTTTACATGTTGTACCCTTTCTGACAGATCCAGTCACATACATTTTCCAGGACCCACGCTTGTGCAATCCTCTGATCTTGTTCCCTCTAAACCCCAGATCATTTAGCCAAGTTATCAGCCACTTCAGATTAAGAAGTGTAGATGCACCTATTTGACCATTTCCTCTCTAGGCAAAATGCACACCAGATATACATCTCAAGTTCTGTACTTAGGAGTAAGTTTCTTTCTCACTGTCTTTTGCATCCGTTCTAGATTGCAGGCATTCTAGATTAGTGCAGCAGTTCACTTCTAGATGATGCTAACAAGTGGATTTTAAATATTTCTCTCAACACCTGAAAATAGGCAAGTCTCTCTAAATGTGTGAATATCTTCTGTTACAGGTATAGGCCTATATATTTCTCCTTCCTTTTCCTGAGGTACCTGCCTTATAGAAATTGTTGTTGTGTTATTGATGCAGAGATATAACTTTACTGGTAATCATAGCCTTTTGCATTATGAAGTATTCTTTTTGTCTCAGGTAATGATTTCAGCCCAAAATCTACCTTATGTGATATTGAAATTATAATCCAAAATTTTAGTTTAATTTACCTCTATATATTTTCATATGTACAATTTAGTCTTTTTAGTTTGTTCTCTTCTATAAAGTATCAAAATATGTTTTGCTTTTTATTGTTGTATTTCTTAAATGTTTATGCTTACATTCATTTATTTTTATTATCTATATGTTATTGCCTAATGGGGTAATATTTTTGCTATGTTTTCCTTTTAGATTTATGGGTTTATTCTTTTTTTTTTTTTTTTTGGCTGCATTGGGTCTTCATTGCGGTGTGCAGGCTTCTCATTGCGGTGTCTTCTCTTGTTGCGGAACACGGGCTCTAGGCACATGGGCTTCAGTAGTTGTGGCTCATGGTCTCAGTAGTTGTGGTTTGTGGGCTCTAGAACGCAGGCTCAGTAGTTGTGGCACATGGGCCCAGCTGCTCTGTGGCATGTGGGATCCTCCCTGACCAGGGCTCAAACCCGTGTCTCCTGCATTGGCAGGCAGATTCCTAAGCACTGCACCACCAGGGAAGTCCCTATGGGTTTATTCTGTACATATTTTTCTCAGTTTTTTTAGTTTTTACGATATAACATGTCCTACTGGGATTTATCACAGGAAAGCAAAGCTGATTTAACATTTGAAAATAAGTAAATATAATTTTCCATATTACCAGACTAAAAAAGGAAAAAAGGAAATAAACATATGATATTCTTAGTATATACCATAATTATTTTAGGTACAATTTAACATCCATTCTTGATAATGATACCAAACCTGGAAGACAAAGGACATCTATGAAAAAAACTAAAGATAACATTATATTAAATGGTGAAGATTAATGCTTTCACCCTAAAATGGGAAGCAGACAAAGTTTTCCACTCTAACCATTTCAAATATTGTAGTGGAAGGTCTAGGAATAGTAGAGCAAAATGCAAGAAAAGACTTTTGTTTTCCAGTTCAGCATGTAATGAGCTTGGAAGTTGCCAATTTATCCTAACAACAAGTAAAAAGCTAAACAAACTGAAAAAATCAGCAAATCTTCTAGTATCCATGACAAAGGTGAGGACACAGATCAAATCAAAGATTAGAGGGGCAGTCAGTCCAATACAGGGAGTCATGACTTACTTGAGCAGAGACTATGAGTGGAATTTGCACTAAAACAACAGTGGGGGTATGAAAACCTGAACTGTAATTGAAGAGTTATTGGAGGCTCAGTGTGGACCACTCTGAGGATTAAAAACTCCAGGAGGACCAAGTCCTAGTGGGTCCCTGACAATTTTGTGAGATTTACCCCCAGGAGGTCTACCATATTCTTATAGTGAATGTCAAATAAAAGTCCCCTCATGCCTTTAGCAGGGAGAGGGGATAAGGAAACATTTAAAAATATACCAGAGTCTTCTTTTCTTAACAAGGCCTGCCCTAGGGAGAAACTAGCTAACTATCACCTAACTTGCTGAGGTATTATCAGAGCCTAACTCACATGCGAAAATGGAAATACCCAGCTCAATCTATTCTAGCCATCTTCTTCTATCTAAAGGGAAAGAAAAAAATGAGAAACACTTGTGAAGTTAATAGTCCAGAGGGAGAGGCTCACTTAAAGACTTAGAGCTAATCATAAGACTATAGATTGCTTTTGCTTCACCCACACCTCCCTGCCCCATGTAAAGGCCTATTGCAGTTATTATTTTTACCCAGTACCTTATATCTGTTTATCAATGAAAAAAATATAAATCAGACATAGCAAAAAGAAAATAAATAAATAAACAAACAAATAAATAAGTAAATTTGAAGAGACAGAGCAAGCATCAGTGGCATGTGTATTGGCATTATCAGACTGGGAATTTACAACAGTTATGATTAATATGCTAAGGGATCTCATGGATAAAATAGACAGCATGCAAGAAGAGATGGGCAATGTAAGCAGAGAGATCAAAGTCCTAAGAAAGAACAACAATAACAAAAAGCTAGAGATCAAAAACACAGAAATAGATAGGAAGAGTGCCCTTGATGGGTTTATTAGTAGACTGAACAACTGAAGAGTCCCTGAGCATGAGGATATCTCAACAGACCTGCCTCTAAACCTGAAAAGCAAAGAGAACAATGTTGAGAAAAACAGAACAGAATATCCAAGGATGGTAGGACAACTATGAAAATTGTAACATATGTACAATAGGAATACCAGTGGGAGAAGAAAGAGACAAACAAGAAATATTGGGAAAAATAATGACTGAGAATTTCCCCAAGTTAATTTCACGCACCAAACTACAGATCCAGGAAGCTCAGAGAACACCAAGTAGGATAATTGTCAAAAACCTGCAGATAGGCATATTATTTTCAAACTACAAAAAATTAATGATAAAAAAAATCCTGAAGGAAAAAATACCAAAACACTTCACTTCTAAAGGAACAAAGACAAGAATTACATCTCAGAAACCATGCAAGCAAGAAGAGAGTGGAGTAAAATATTTTAAGTGTTGAGAGAAAAAAACAACTAATCTAGAATTCTGTACCCTGTGAAATTATCCTTCCAAAGTAAAGGAGAAATAGAGTTCAACAAACAAAAATTGAGGAAATTTATTGTCAGTAGACCTGCTTCAGGTTAAAGTTAAAAGAATCTCTTTAGAAAGAAGAAAAATAAAAAAGTTAAAAGAATCTCTGTAGAAAGAAGAGAAATAATATATGTCAGAAACTCAGATATACGAAAAGAATAAAAGAAGGAATAAGTAAGTGCAAAATAAAAACTTGTATTTTACCTACTCTTAATTTGATGTACAAATAAGTGTGCTTAAAATACTAGCACAACATGCTCAATATATATTTTATATTTACATATTTGCTTACGTATGTGTGCATATAAGTGAAAAGATTTGCAACAATGATAAAAGGGACAAGAAAGAGGAATTAGGATTATTTTGTTATTATAAGGAACTCACACTACCCAAGAAGTGGCCTAGTGTCATTTAAAGTGGACTTGAATTAGTTGTCAATGTATGTTACAAACTCTAGGGCAAATACTAAAAAAGTTTAAAAAAATAAGAAGTATAACAGATATGCTAAGAAAGGAGATAAGTGGAATCTTATAAAATGCTCAATTAAAATGACAAAATGGCATAAAAAGAATGGAAGACAAAAATACAAAAGAAGAACAAAAGGGCAACAGATCCAGCAGGGAGAAAATCAGTAAGAACATTGTTAAACTCCTCAACACTGTCATTCAAGTGGATATAAAGAACACCAACAGGTTACTTCATTCACCAAGAGCAGAATAAACATTCTTTTCATATGGAACATTTACCATGATAGAACACATTCTGGGCCATAAAACACACCTTAACAAAATTAAAAGAATAGAATCATACAATTCTTGCTTTGAGACCAAAATGGAATTAGGCTAGAAACCAGTAACAACAACAACAAAAACTGGCAAAAGACCCAGAACAACAACAAAATAATGAAGGAGAAAAACAAAGTTAAAAGACTGACTACTCAACATCAAGACTTACTATATAGCAGCAATAATCAAGATAGTGTGGTATTGACAAAAACTTAGGCAAATATATCAATGGAACAGAATAGAGATCACAGAAAAAGAACCATAGAATTATAATCAACTTTGACAAAGGAGCAAAGGCAATACAATGGAAAAAAGATTGTCTTTTCCAATAAATGGTGCTGGAACAATTAGACATCCACTTTTGAAAAAAAAAATGAATCTAGAGACAGATCTTACATCTTCACAAAAATTAAGTCAAAATGAATCACAGGAGGCTTCCCTGGTGGCGCAGTGGTTGAGTCTGCCTGCCGATGCAGGGGACATGGGTTTGTGCCCCGGTCCAGGAGGATCCCACATGCCGTGGAGCAGCTGGGCCCGTGAGCCATGGCTGCTGAGCTTGTGCGTCTGGAGCCTGTGCTCTGCGACGGGAGAGGCCACAACGGTGAGAGGCCCGCGTACCACAAAAAAAGAAAAAAAATGAATCACAGACCTAAATGTGAAAAGCAAAACTATAAAAGTAGCAGAAGATAACATAGGAGAAAACCTATAGGACCTTAGGTAAGATGATAACTTTTTAGATATAATACCAAAGGCATGATCCATCAAAGAAATAATTGATAAGCTAGACTTAAAATTAACAGCTGCTGCTCTGCAAAAGTCAATGTCAAGAGAATAAGAAGACAAGCCACTGACTGGAAGAAAATATTTGCAAAAGACACATCTGATAAGTGACTTTTATTCAAGTGTTTGTCCAATTCATGAAGGGTACATAAGAAAAAGCACAATTTGTCTTGAAGAAACTGCAAAAGAGCCTTTCTTGCTTTGTAAATAGCTATGTAGAAATTATAGCAGTTGTTTTATTCTGTTTAGAGATTAGAATATATTTGAAAGAGACATTTGTAGACCACTACGTTCCCAAAATCCCCTCTCCTACTCATATTGATTAAATTGTATTGAGATTTGGGATATTTAAACTGCATATAGAAAAATGAACATACACCAAAAAAACATTTAAAAGAAGAGAGAGACAAAACATTGTGAGAAGAAAACACAAAATCAGAGGTAGAAACAAATTCAAATACATCATTAATCCAAAAAAATGCAAATGGATAAATAAGTTAAACAAAAGATCCCTGTCTTGCATTATATAAAAGTATCCACTCAATCTGTTAATAACAAACATTAAAAATTGTAAAGAAATTTAACTGTGGGAATGCAAAAACCTTGATAAATACTTTTCAAATAACACTATATAATGAAATATGTACAGTCCCTTTCCTCATTTTTAAAATCCAGTTATTTGTTCTTTTGCTTGAGTTTTTTATTTATTTATTTATTTTTGTGATACGCGGGCCTCTCATTGTTGTGGCCTCTCCCATTGCGGAGCACAGGCTCCAGACGCGCAGGCTCAGTGGCCATGGCTCACGGGCCCAGCAGCTCCGCGGCACGTGGGATCTTCCCGGACCGGGGCACGAACCCGTGTCCCCTGCATCGGCAGGCAGCCTCTCAACCACTGCGCCACCAAGGAAGCCCCAGTCAGTCCTTTTAATATGTCATACCTCAGGTCAAAACTCTGCTGCAACGGCCCCACCTCACTCAGATAAAAATTTAAAACTTCTTCGTGATATACATAGGCTTACACAACCTGGCCATCTGTTTTCACTGGGGCTTCATTCCTGACGTCTCTCCTTCTAGCTCACCCTCACCACACATTCTAGCCTCTTTTTATGGATCTAGCTCTCCTACCTCTGAGCTTCTGCACTGCTGTTTTCTTTGCCTGGAGTACCCTACCTGCAGATAGCCACATGGCAAATTAAATGTTCATTATCAGTAGGTCCTCCCACTAAATTGTTGAAAATGTCAACACTATCTTTATGGTGCCCCATCTTCAGTCTCCCCATTATTTTTTACTATGGTAGGCACTACCAGTATTGCTCTGAGTAATCTTAATAAATTATATTTTACTAAATAAATAATTTATTTATTTTTTCATTTATTTATCCATTCATTTTACCCTACTTTCTTCACTGGATTATATCCACAGCATTAAAATAGTGCTTGACACATAAAAGGTGATTAATAAATACCTGTTGAAAAATTAATGAGATAAAGGTCTATTCTATGTGAATATGCCTGAGTTTCATAATGATGTTTGAAATTCCTAAAGCCTGCATTTCTGACCATAGATTCAGGTAATGAAAATTTTTTTTTTTTACTTTTTGAATTTTGTTCATGATGTTCCCAGTGAATTTAAGGTTCTTGCTTTGTTGCTAAAGAATTCAGAGATGAAGTGATAGTAAGAAGTGGATTTATTTAGAGAGAAACACACTCCACAGAGTGTGGGCCATCTCAGAAGGAAAGATAGAGCCTCGAAATTTGACGTGGTTAGTTTTTATGGGCTGGGTAATTTCATAGGCTAATGAGTGGGAGGATTATACCAATTATTTCAGGGAAGGGGCAGAGATTTCCAGGAAATGGGCTACTGCCCACTTTTTGGCTTTTTATGGTTGCCCTCAGAACTGTCACGGTGCTGGTGGGTGTGTCATTTAGCATGCTAATGCCTTACAATGAGCGTATAATGAGGCTCAAAGTCTACTGGAAGTCGAATCTTCCACTGTCTTGTACCTAGTTTGTTCTAAACAGTTTTTGTGATGTCCTATGGCTATGTCATTCTTTTGAAGGTTGTGCCCTGTCCCCTTCCCTCCTGTTTCAATGATGTAATTTAAATTATTAAATATGCCACTTATGTTGTTTACTTTGTTTTTAAAACAAAACAGTGTAAGTAGTCGTTTTTAAAAATATGTGATTGACAAGACTCTGATTACTATAGCAATAATACAAGAATTTGAAATTAGATTCCAAATTTATCTACCTGGACAAATTAGCGAAGAAAAAGATACTATTAGGAAAACATTGTCAGCAGAAATTAAAGCATGAACTAGAAAAGTTTTGACTGGAATTTTAAAAATATAGAGAAAGGACACTGAGAATAGAAGTTGGTCTGATTATAGGATAATCAGAGTTAGATAAAACTTAGAGCTAAAAACTGAAATAATACAGAGGTATCATTAGCTTCATACTTTGCTCAGTGACCAATGGCCTGAGCAGCCCCCTCAGCTTAACTAAATTTAAATATGTTCTCCCTTACTATAGGTCCATGACTTCCATTTTCTTAGAGCACTTACTTTAGAAAACTTGCAATTGTAAATGATTTCTTTACCTCTTTGAGATGTAAATATTCTAAAACTCTGTAATGTCTTTCTCAAGTACCTGGGAGATATCCCTTTGAAATGTAATCAACCACAAAAATAGCAACTCTGTTTTCCAGTCTCTGTGGGAGGGTAGGAGCCTAACTTTCCTAAGTGCCAATTAGCAAACACAGATGGCCTCATTACAGTGACCAACCTAACTGTAAGTCCTCTGGTGCTTTTCCAACAGCTCTCCCAATATAGGTATACCCCACTTTTCAAAAGATTGCTTAATACTACTTTCTTTTACAAAAGACCTTCATTAGTATTTATTTTCACTAACAAATTGGCACTTCACATCTACCTCCACAAGGACCAAATTATGAGCCACTGCAGCTGCTGACCTTCAACACCCCCTGAAAGGAGTTCAGGTTGGATATCAGGAATGATGCACTCTGTACTCTAGGAAAAATTAACAGAACAGGTCTTCAGATAGTTAAATATTTTCAGGAGATAATTTTATGAGCCCAATTCTTGCACCTCCTCGTATCTAGAAAAGCACTAAAATCCTTGATGGTACATCTGCTCCTTGTGACTAGCAGTAACCTTCATGAGACTAACAGAAACGTTCTGCAAAAAAATATATGTATGATTGCATGTACTCCCCCTTCACCAAAATCACATATATTCTGACCTTCCCCTCTACCTCTTTGGAGCAGTTTCTCAGAGCTATCTGAAATGCTCTCTCCTGTGCTATAGTCCTCATTTTATCCCAAATAAAATTTAAATCACAACTCTCAGGTTGTGCATTTTTTTTCAGTTGGCAAAAGAAATCTGAAGAGATTTTTTGCTTTTACAAAAATAGGATAAAAGTGAAAATAGCGTTTAACGTTAGTTTTGCAGGGAGCCTTTATAGAGGCATCATGCAACCCAAGGTGAAAAAGTGGCACCGCCAAGCTCCTTCCCTGGGAACTACAATCAGCATCAAGCCACCATAGGTTTGAACTGTGTCTGTGAGCATCTGTGCTTTACCTCAACGTATTTATTTTGTGCATTCATTAGCAAGATGTGTCCTACGGTAATTGCTTTGTCCATTTCAGTTTTAGAAAGGTTTCATAGAAATGCTCTGCTTTCAATAGTGAGGAAAACCATTACTCAAATTCCCTCTCATCTTTGGTATTTGTTCCTTTTCAATTATTTGATAAACTTCAGTAAAGAAAAAAAACATAATTTAATTAACTATTTGATTACCCTGGAGTAGAGATAACTTAGAAAGAAGCAGAATAAGGCTTGTTTTTTAAAATTTTTTGTTCAATAATTTTTTTAAAAAATGAGTTATCTTGCATTACCCAAAGGTGACTAAAGTACCCCCCACTATGAATTTATGTCACCTAAGCATTTTTTAATGATAGTAATTTGTCATAAAATTTCTTATTATTTCTAGATGTTGAGACATAATTATAACAAATTTTTCCTCTTTAATATTATAGAGATTTACTTATATTGTCTGTAATCCTTTTACAACTTAAAAGAAAAATAGTATGTCTGTTCCACTTGCAATTATCTTTTGTTAAAAACAGATACACATTTTTTTCAACATTGCTTTCTAGTTATATAATATCACTTAATAAAAACTCCATCCTTCCTCCTCAGACATTAGTCGTTTCTGAAATGAACTTGATAAGTAGATACACTAGCTACGTAAAAATACTTGATGGCATTTTTATTGGCACTGCGATTTATAAATTAACCTAGGAAAAACTGACATATTTAATATATTGTGTTTTTTATTTTTTGAATTTTATTTTATTTATTTTTTATATAGCATGTTCTCATTAGTTATCTATTTTATACATATTAGTGCATATATGTCAATCCCAATCTCTCATTTCATCCCACCACCAACCCCACCACCACCACCACTTTTGCCCCTTGGTGTCCATATGTTTGTTCTCTACATCTGTGTCTCTATTTCTGCCCTGAAAACCGTTTCATCTGTACCATTTTTCTAGGTTCCACATACATGCATTAATATACAATATTTGTCTTTCTCTTTCTGACTTACTTCACTCTGTATGACAGTCTCTAGATCCATCCACGTCTCTACAAATGACCCAGTTTTGTTCCTTTTTTATGGCTGAGTAATATTCTATTGTATATATGTACCAATCTTCTTTATCCATTCATCTGTCGATGGGCATTTAGGTTGCTTCCATGTCCTGGCTATTGTAAATAGTGCTGCAATGAACATTGTGGTGTATGTGACTTTTTGAATTATGGTTTTCGCTGGGTATATGACCAGTAGTGGGATTGCTGGGTATTATGATAATTCTATTTTTAGATTTTTAAGGAACCTCCATACTGTTCTCCATAATGGCTGTATCAATTTACATTCCTACCAACAGTGCAAGAGGGTTCCCTTTTTGTCAAACCCTCTCCAACATTTGTTGTTTGTAGATTTTCTGATAATGCCCATTCTAACAGGTGTGAGGTGATATCTCACTGTAGTTTTGATTTGTATTTCTCTAATAATTAGTGATGTTGAGCAGCTTTTCATGTGTTTCTTGGCCATCTGTATGTCTTCTTTGGAGAAATGTCTATTTAGGTCGTCTGCCCATTTTCTGATTGGGTTGTTTGTTTGTTTTTAATATTGAGCTGCATGAGCTGTTTATATATTTTGAAGATTAATGCTATGTCCACTGATTTGTTTGCAAATATTTTCTCCCATACTGAGGGTTGTTTCTTGTCTTGTCTGTAGTTTCCTTTGCTTTGCAAAAGTTTTTAAGTTTCATTAGGTTCCATTTGTTTATTTTTACTCTAGGAGGTGGATCAAAAAAGATCTTGCTGTGATTTATGTCAAAGAGTGTTCTTCCTATGTTTTCCTCTAAGAGTTTTATAGTGTCCAGTCTTACATTTAGGTCTGTAATCCATTTTGAGTATTTTTGAGTACGGTGTTAGGGAGTGTTCTAATATCATTCTTTTCCATGTAGCTGTCCAGTTTTCTCAGCACCACTTATTGGAGAGACTGTCTTAACTCCATTGTATATTCTTGCCTCCTTTGTCATAAATTAGTTGACCATAGGTGTGTGGGTTTATCTCTGGGTTTTCTATCCTGTTCCATTGATCTATATTTCTGTTTTTGTGCCATTACTATACTGTCTTGATTACTGTAGTTTTGTAGTATAGTCTGGAGTCAGGGAGGCTGATTCCTCAGGCTCCGTTTTTTTCCCTCAAGAGTGCATTGGCTATTCGGGGTCTTTTGTGTCTCCATACAAACTTTAAGATTTTTTGTTCTAGTTCTGTAAAAAATGGCATTGGTAATTTGATAAGGAGTGCATTGAATCTGTAGATTGCTTTGAGTAGTATAGTCATTTTCACAATGTTGATGCTTCCAATCCAAGAACATGGTATATCTCTCCATCTATTTTTATCATCTTTATTTCATCACTGTCTTATAATTTTCTCCATACAGATCTTTTGTCTCCTTAGGTAGGTTTATTCCTACATATTTTATTATTTTTGTTGCAGTGGTAAATGGGAGTGTTTTCTTAATTTTACTTTCAGATTCTTCATCATTAGTGAATAGGAATGCCAGAGATTTCTGTGCATTAATTTTGTAACCTTCAGCTTTACCAAATTCATTGATTAGCTCTAATAATTTTCTGATAACATATTTAGGATTCTCTATGTATAGTATCTTGTCATCTGTAAACAGTGAGAGTTTTACTTCTTCTTTTCCAATTTGAATTCATTTTATTTCTTTTTCTTCTCTGACTGCCATGGCTAGGACTTCCAAATCTACGTTGAATAATAGTGGCGAGGGTGGACATCCTTGTCTTGTTCCTGATCATAGAGGAAATGCTTTCAGTTTTTCATCATTGAGAATGATGTTTGCTTTGGGTTTGTCATATATGACCTTTATCATGTTTAGGTATGTTCCCTCTATGCCCACTTTCTGGAGAGTTTTTAGCATAAATCCATGTTGAATTTTGTTGAAAGCTTTTTCTGCATCTATTGAGATGATCATATGGTTTTTATTCTTTATTTTGTTAATATGGTGTATCACATTGGTTGGTTTGTGTATATTGAAGAATCCTTGCATCCCTGGGATAAATCCCACTTGATCTTGGTGTACGATCCTTTTATTGTGTTCTTGGATTTTGTTTGCTAGTATTTTGTTGAGGATTTTTGCATCTATATTCATCAGTGATATTGGTCTGTAATTTTCTTTTTCTGTAGTATCTTTGTCTGGTTTTGGTATCAGGGTGATGTTGGCCTCATAGAATGAGTTTGGGAGTGTTCCTTCCTCCTCAATTTTTTTGTAGAGTTTGAGAAAGACAGGTGTTAGCTCTTCTCTAAATGTTTGAAAGAATTCACCTTTGAATACATGTGGTCCCGTACTGTTGTCTGTTGGAAGATTTTTAATCACAGTTTCAATTTCATTACTTGTGATTGGTCTGTTCATATTTTCTATTTCTTTCTGGTTCAGTCTTGGAAGGTTATACCTTTCTAAGAATTTGTCCATTGCTTCGTGGCTGTCCATTTTATTGGCATATAGTTGTTTGTAGTAGTCTCTTAGGCTGCTTCGTATTTCTGCAGTGTCAGTTGTAACTTCTCCTTTTTCATGTCTAATTTTATTGATTTGTGTCGTCTCCCTTTTTTTCTTGATGAATCTGGCTAACAGTTTATCAATTTTGTTGATCTTCTCAAAGAACCAGATTTTAGTTTCATTCATCCTTGCTATTGTTTTCTTTTTTTCTATTTCATTTATTTCTACTCTGATCTTTATGACTTATTTCCTTCTACTAACTTTGGGTTTCATTTGTTCTTCTTTCTCTAGTTCCTTTAGGTGTAAGGTTAGGTTGTTTACTTGAGATTTTTCTTGTTTCTTGAGGTAAGCTTGTATTGCTATAAACTTCCCTCTTAGAACTGTTTTTCCTGCCACCCATAGGTTTTGGATCATCATGTTTTCGTTATAATATGTCTCTAGGTATTTTTTGATTTCCTTTTTGATTTCTTCAGTGATCTCTTGGTTATTTAATCACATGTTGTTTAGCCTCCATGAGTTTGTGTTTTTTACTTTTCTTTTTCCCTGTAATTGACTTCTAATCTCATAGCGTTGTGGTCAGAAAAGATGCTTGATATAATATGAATTTTCTTAAATTTATTGAGGTTTGATTTATCACCCAAGATGAAATCTATCCTGGAGAATATTCTGTGTGCACTTGTAAAGAAAGTGTAATCTGGTGTTTTCGGATGGAATGTCTGATAAATATCAATTCTATCTATCTGGTCTACTGTGTCATTTAAAGCTTGTGTTTCCTTATTAATTTTCTGTTTAGATGATCTGTCTTCTGGTGTAAGTGAGCTGTTAAAGTCCCCCACTATTATTGTGTTACTGTTGATTTCCTCTTATGTAGCTGTTAACAGTTGCCTTATGTATTGAAGTGTTCCTATGTTGGGTGAATATATATTTATAATTGTTATATCTTCTTCTTGGATTGATCCCTTGATCATTGTGTAGTGTCCTTCCTTGAGTCTTGTGCCATTCTTTTTTTTAAAGTCTATTTTATCTGATATGAGAATTGCTACTCCAGCTTTCTTTTGGTTTCCATTTGCATGGAATATCTTTTTCCATCTCCTCACTTTCAGTCTGTATGTGTCCCTAGGTCTGAAGTGGGTCTCTTGTAGACAGCATATATATGGGTCTTGTTTTTGTATCCATTCAGTGAGCCTGTGTCTTTTGGTTGGAACATTTATTCCATTCACGTTTAAGGTAATTATCGATATGTATGTCCCTATTACCATTTTCTTAAATGTTATGGGCTTGTTTTTGTAGGTCCTTTTCTTCTCTTGTGTTTCCCACTTAGATAAGTTCCTTTAGCATTTGTTGTAAAGCTGGTTTGGTGATGTTGGATTCTCTTACCTTTGGCTTGTCTGTAAAGCTTCTGATTTCTCTTTTGAATCTGAATGAGATCCTTGCCAGGTAGAGTAATCTTGGTTGTAGGCTCTTCCCTTTCACCACTTTAAATATATCATGCCACTCCCCTCTAGCTTGTAGAGTTTCTGCTGAGAAATCAGCTATTAACCTTATGGGAGTTCCCTTGTATATTATTTGTCATTTTTCCCTTGTTGCTTTCAATAATTTTTCTTTGTCTTTATTTTTTGTCAATTTGATTGCTATGTGTCTAGGCATGTTTCTCCTTGAGTTTATCCTTCCTGGGACTCTCTGTGCTTTCTGGGCTTGGGTGGCTATTTCCTTGCCCATGTTAGGGAAATTTTCGACGATAAACTCTTCAAATATTTTCTCAGGTCCTTTCTCTCTCTCTTCTCCTTCTGGGACACCTATGATGCAAACGTTGTTGCTTTTAATGTTATCCCAGAGGTCTCTTAGGCTGTCTTCATTTATTTTCATTCTTTTACCTTTATTCTGTTCCATGGCAGTGAATTCCACCATTCTGTCTTCCAGGTCACTTATCCGTTCTTCTGCCTCAGTTATTCTGCTATTGATTCCTTCTAGTGTAGTTTTCATTTCAGGTTTTTTATTGCTTATCTCTGTTTGTTTGTTTCTTAAATCTTCTAGGTGTTTGTTCCTTAATTCTTCTAGGTCTTTGTTAAACATTTGTCACATCTTCTCGATTTTTGCCTCCATTCTTTTTCCGAGGTCCTGGATCATCTCCACTATCATTATTCTGAATTGTTTTTCTGGAAGGTTGCCTATCTCCACTTCATTTAGTTGTTTTTCTGGGGGTTTTAGTTGTTCCTTCATCTGGTACATAGCCCTCTGCCTTTTCATCTTGTCTATCTTTCTGTGAATGTGGTTTTTTTCCCACAGGCTGCAGGATTGTAGTTCTTCTTGCTTCTGCTGTCTGCCCTCTGGTGGATGAGGCTATCTCAAGATATTGTGGTTTGATGCAAGGTCATGGTTTGTCTCTTATTCAGTCTAGTCCGATGTCTTTTTTTGGTATTTTATAGTTTTTCCATATATATTTTGGAGACTTCCTGTAAGGCTAACAGCTCAGTATATTGTTTTCTCATTTGCTCTAGTATATTGAGATTTCTCTTCTATTACATCTAAATTTTTGGTTCTTTGCTTTTTAATTTGTATACATGATGGTTATTGATTGCTGTATGTTAAATCTATGGCCTGTTACTTTTTTTCTTTTAATTTTTATTGGAGTATAGCTGCTTTACAATGTTGTGTTTGTTTCCACTTTATGGCAAAGTGAATTAGCTATAGGTATACACATATACCCTCTTTTTTGGATTTCATTCCTATTTATGTCACCACAGAACATTGAGTAGAGTTCCCTGTGCTATGCAGTATGTTCTCATTAGTTCTCTGTTTTTTTGTTTGTTTGTTTGTTTGTTTTTCTTTTGCGGTACGCGGGCCTCTCACTGTTGTGGCCTCTCCCGTTGCGGAGCACAGGCTCCGGACGCGCAGGCTCAGCAGCCATGGCTCACGGGCCTAGCCGCTCCGCAGCATGTGGGATCCTCCCGGACCGGGGCACGAACCCGTGTCCCCTGCATCGGCGGGTGGACTCCCAACAACTGCGCCACCAGGGAAGCCCAGTTCTCTGTTTTATACATAGTATCAATAGTGTATATATGTCAATCCCAATCTCCCAATTCATCCCACTGCCTCTTTCCCCCTTGGTATCCACATGTTTTTCTCTATAGCCTGTTATTTTACTAAATTAACTAGTTATTGTAATAATTTTGCCATTACTTCTTAGAATTTTTCTGGATACACATGCATACAAATTGGAAATAGATTGTGTTTTAATTGTGCTATGCTTTTCAAAGTTTATGCATTTACTTGCTTTCTCCTCTTAATTGCATTAGTTTAAATATCCAATAATATTTAAAGTATATGAGAAATCATGAGTATGTTTTATTACTGACAATATAAATTATATTTACTATTCATATATTATATATGATTTTACATACTTGGAGATTATTTACCTACACTGATTACAGAATATATATATTTTTTAAACCAGAATATGCACCTTATTTTATCAAATAATTTTTCTATATCTTTGAAGAGATTAAGTGATTTATCCTTAAATCTATTAATATCATGGATATTTTAAATGGTTTCTTAATATTGAATCACATGTGTATTTTTAGAAAATATTTTGCTGTCATATTAGATTTTCTTTGCTAATATTGCATTCAATATTTTTGCTTGATATTTACAATTAAGCATCATATATTATTATTTGTTGTAGTAGATTTACTGTTCAGCCTTGGGATCTATTTGTTATATGTTTCTTTTGCATCATATTCATAGTGCCTCTCTGTCTTCTGACATTCATGGTTTCTGATGATTAATCTACAAACATTTAATCCCTGTTCCTCATAGACAATATTTTGTTTTCTTCTGGCTGTCTTTAAGATTTTTTTCATATCTTTGTTTTTTAGCAGTTTTAATAAAATATATCTAAGTATGGTCTTTGATTTTATTCTATTTGAAGTTTGCTGAGCTTCTTAGCTATGTAAATTTTTATTGTTCATTAAAATTTGGATGGTTTTATTAGTTATATCTTTAAATTTCCTATTATTTTTCTTCTATGCCTCTGGGCCTTCAATAGCCTATATGTTAAATATTTTTATATTGTCCCACAGATTCCTGTTATTTTATTTTTTAACATTTTCCCTCTTTATGAATAAATACTTTTCATTAATCTGTCTTCAATTTCATTTCTTCAAGTTCACTAATTCTTTTGTCATTTCTGTTTTGCTATTGAATACAGTGAGTAATCTTATTCCATATTTTAAGTATTATAATTTTCATTAGATTATTTTTCTTATATTAAAAATGTTCTCTCAGAACTTTACCTTTCCATTCATTCTAAATGTTGTCCCTTACATCAGGGAACAGTTACAATGGTGGCTTTAAAGTCTGTTTGGTAATGCCAATATCTGGGTCAGATTTGGGCAAGGTGCCATTATTGTTTTATCCATAGAAATTAGTTAAATACTACTGGTTCTTTGTTTATTGTGTTTGGATTTTATGTAGACTCTATATCCTGTTATATTTCTTTGAAGAACGTGGAGTTTTCTATTTTTATTTATTTATTTTATTTTAGCAGGCAATCAACCAAATAGGTTCAGACCACTGAACCTATTCTTTGGACTTTGGACTGTGATTTAAAATACTTTCAAGTTCAAAGCTCTACTGCTCTACTGCTTTGGGTCTGTCATTTGCATGACCCACTCAGTGATTTGAGAGTTAGGCAGTGATTTAAATCCCAGTTCAGTTTCTGAGGCTTTATACAGCTGACTTGGGGTTGCCCATGCAATCATGTGAGGATTAATATACAAAATCAGCGTGTCTCCTTCTCTGGATACCTCCATTGTAAAATTTCTGTATATTTTCCAAACACCAAATTCTTTGTGTTAGTATGATGAAAATGTAAGTCTGATCAGATGAAAGTGTAATGAACTTGGTACAACAGCCATAGTAATATCACTTGCTGATATACATAAATTAGATAAGTAAAACTGTCTCTTTCAAATATTGCTGTGGATCTCAAAATAGAAGCAACTTAACTCAGTTATTTTCTACTATAAAATGCTGTTATGAGAGACTTTTGATAGATCTCTCATTTATATTCTTAACTGTCTTCATCCTTCAGTTTCAATATTATCAAGACTGAATACTTAGACAACTGAATTAATGTACATCATATTTCAGTCTAAATCTTCTTTGAAATACATTGGCTCATAAAAGAGCAATATGAAAAAATATTTTCTTGAACAACAATCAAGGCTATTTATTATAATATTTACATATTTTTAAGTCCCTTTTGAGATTTTTTTCTCCCATATATATATATATATATATATATATAGGGAAAATTAAATATTCCTAGGTACTAAATGATAATGTTGAATCATGTTATGTCTTTCTATAAAATAGTCAGTGATATGTATAAAATAATATATACCAAAATATACATAATTTATATATAAATACAAACATATATAAATATATATAGATTAGTTTAAAATAAAGACACACAATCACATACACATTTCAGATACAGGTATATATGGTGTGTACTTATAAGGATTAGTCATGAAATAATAGACAACTCCATTGGTGTGGAAAAAAGGCATTTCCTTTTCTTTATTACTATAACAACAAATTGAATTAAGAAACAAGACAAATGAGCAACAGTGTACCTTGTTTAGTAATCAAGGGAGAAAACATCTCATTTTTAAAATTATTGTTACCATATGATCTGGCAGTTCCACTCCTGGGTACAATATCCAAAGAAAACATAAACACTAATTCAAAAAAGATATATTTACCCAATGTACATAGCAGTGTTATTTACAATAGCCCAGATATGAAAATGACCTAAGTGTCCATATATGGATGAAAGGGTAAAGAAGATGTAGTATATACACACTATGGGACATTACTCAGCCATTAAAAAAGAATGAAATTTTGCCATTTGCAGCAACATGGTTGGACCTAGGTGGGTATCATACTTAGTGAGATAAGTTAAACAGAGAAAGAAAACATCTTCTCTTGAAGGAGGTCTTTGTCTCTATGGTTCAGGCAGATGTTGTGGAACTGAATCATTATCCACATACCTGCCTGTTAGTTGGTAATCTCTATGGTCATTGTCACCCTGCTGTACTAGATGAGGAAACTGGCATTTACCACATAGCACCAAAAAGAAAAACTATGTGAATCCACGAAAAATACCCTCCCAGAGGTCCTCAAACATTATTCCAAAGTAATTTAGAGAGGCTTAAGTACAAGTATAGCCTTTGGAGATCAAGTTAGATAAATATTTTAGCTGTTTTGACATCATTACTACAGAAAGATGCATATGGTCTAGGGAAACACCATACAACGCAAAACGAGTTAATGGATTTTTCAAATGGCTGATAGATGAATAATAATGTGATTTCAAATTATGTTGCCAATGACCTAACTAATTTTACTAGTAAATTATGATTTGTAAATATTTGTATTTTTATAAGTATTAATTATGAGTAATAAACTAAGGTGGCAGAAACAGATTTTATTTTACACCAGCTGCTTAGAATACCAAGAGAAGAGAACTATGGGAACAAATCAGATTTCCCAAAAGTATACAAAAAATGAATCTTTTTGTTAAGAATGTCAAGTTTAATTTAACATTGCTGTCGTAGTGTACTACTCTTCAAAGCTTATTTATTTGGGGCCTTGTGCCAGCTACCTGGATCTACTCCAATGACTACTGAGCTAAAATCTGGCTTGCCTAAGGAATGATTCCAGTGTATTCAAGTTTGACACACAACATAAACATCCTTCTGAATAGAGTTAAACTGTTGAGAGCTATTTGAATGATAAACTTTGGTTCAATTTCTAAGAAGTAATTATGTGCTTTATTTGGGACCTATTGTAGGATTTCAAGTTTCTCTTTCCTCTTCACTGAACCTCTTTTCTCTTCATTGAATATCATCTTTATTCACGCTATAGAAATGACAAACAATGCTTCAAACATCTGGAACTGTACTACCTGATAAAGTATGTAGCATCATCTCAAGTTGATTTGTTTCCTCTGTGTGTTTGACACTACTTTTTCCTATCAATTAAAGGGAAAAAAAATTTTCTGCACATAATACAAGTAGAAATCATGAATGTAAACTAATTAATGAACTAAATTAATTTCTCAGAATACATAGGGAAAATTATAGATTTTGTATGTTATCAGAATCTAAATACAAATAAATAATGTGATCAGTAATTCAAAGTTACTGACACTGAAATTCTTTTAACATTAAAATATCATGACACTCAGCCCAAATGTAAAAATTTTCTTTCTTAAAATTTCTTAAAGCTGTTTTAGAAAAAGAAAATGGGGCTTGTTGCAGGATATTATGTTTAAAATTATACATTCATCTATATATGATGTAATAATAACCCTATCACAAAGCAAACCTTCTCTCAAACCTTGAAATCTAGATTTATGCTGTTACAGTCCATGTAGAGAAATATGGGCTAGGAAAAAGTATTTAGCATTTTAAAAATGTATTTTCCCTTCTGTTTTGACTCTCTTATTGTTGTAATGATACTCAATTCTGACTTGGTGTAGTGCTAGTCATAGAGTTCTCAAGGAGGTTACTCCAAAGGCTTCACACAATGTGAAAAAGGCCAGTTCACTGTTTCAGGGAAAGATGCTGGAGTCCAGTCTAATATTTGAGTAGCAAGATGTTATCCACCCAGGTTCCTTTCAGAACGTCAAAGAAGCACAAATATAGGGAGATGATTTTTTGACTTAAAAATATGCCATCACAATAATACCTACCATCCAAAATATTAGAATTCTCAAACTTTAACAAGCATGCATTGAGTTTTACAAATAAGGACATACACTGTAAGTAATGACTTCATTGTGTGATATTGTGGATAATGGGAAATGACTCAATGTCAAATATCTCCCTCATTTTGTTGAAGTTGTATCAAAAGTGAGATCATTTTATTAAAATTTCATACAAGTGATTTCTTAGTTAAGTTTTAGTAAATGCCAAATAGACCAGAAACTACAACAGAACTGGATGTTAAAGGACAGAAAGCATGTGCAGAAAAATACAATAAACAATAAAACCATTAAAGGTAAACTATTAAAAATATATTTTTACCTCTTTTACTCTTTGCACCAGACTGACCTTATATCCAAATAATAGATATTTTCAACAAATATGTACAGAAAAAGGGGTATGTTCATGTTGATTTATACTTTACAGCATATTTTTATAAAAATATTGAATCAAGTATTTTAAGCCACAGTATTATGAGAAAATAATGGTTCAGTATTTTCCCTGGTAAAATTATGTTACAATAAACACTTACACATTTTGTGTCCTGGATTCTGAAATGACTTTATTTCCTGCTGCAAAACAGAGAAAATGTGGTTGATGATATCAGGTTTCAGGCTCATATTTTATATTGATTTGTCAGAATAAGAAGCAGTAACTACAGGCCTGGGAGACCATGCTGCTCTGCCCTTCTGGCTTTAAATAAACCCAAGATGAGGAGAAAATAGTAATATGAAAAAGCAAAAGACTCAGGGATTATATGGAACATTTACCAGATCTCCTCTAGTCTAAGACACATGACTTTCTTAGGAATATTTAAGAATGAATAAAGAATGTGTAAATGAATTTGAATTTATTGAATATATTTTTCAACATTAGATGTCCTGATGCTAGTAATGAAACTCTACAACAAACAAAACCTTTCTCCCTGCTATGCCTCATGCCCTGAGAAATGTAATTTCCTGCATAAGTAATCTTAATCCAGTAAAGATTTAATTTGGTCTTTTTACTTTATAAATGTAATTCACTTACTCAATAAAATGTCACTGGGTTTAAAAAGCAAGAGATATAGAAGAGATGTATTAAAATGTCTTAACTAAGTCTATTTTCTTGATGCTGCATTATGAAACATTTTTCAAGTCATAAAACTAATCTATATACCTCTATAACTGCAGAAAATATAAGGATAATGGATTCTTCAATGGTTATTTCATTACCCTAATGAATTCAATAAATCAATAACATGCTTCCAAATACTTGGAGAAATATTATAAACACATTGTAAAAATCATTTCTCTTAATTTGTATAAAACTATTATGTTTCATATATTATTACAAATAAATGTTGTCCCTGTAGCCAATGACAGTAATTATCACGGAAGATTTTTAAACAACAACAGCAAATCATGGATGGGAAAGATTTACACATGAAAATATTGAATAAATGTTTCTGATGTGGTTGATCTTTGTTTCTAAACCAATATTCCTTGATCTTTAGTGAAAGAACAGGAAAATGGAACCAAAGTGGAAATTTCATAATTTGCTACATATTTGGCAAGCTTATCTGCCGAGATATAAAATGACCAGGCAGCGATGTTTTATCTGGTATACCTTTGAAGTGATACATTCATAGACATTTCAACAGAATTATACTCTTTGTTGAAAATCCTGTATTTAAAAAGATATAACCTTAGGCTTCTATAAGTGAACAATATAGGAAATGTTGTAAATTGTCACCATTTGTACAACATATTTCTCCAGAAATAGTTAATAAGACCCTTACTTTGGACTTCTGGTGAATTCTCTGTTTTTATAACCAAACCGTGCTAATTATTATTATTTTTTGGGGTATTTAAACCTAAAGTTGCTACTCTTTAGCCTCTGTTAATGAATATATTACCACAAATACAAAATCAAAGTAATTAGCCAAACTTGCTCTAAATAGCCTTAATAGTACAATAAATTGCCATGAGTTTGCCTTTAAACTAGAAATTTAACTTGAACACCTGCATTTAACTCAGTTCTATTTCAGGATGTTAAGTGCTGCTTATCGGGCGGGTGGGGGGGAAGGAAAAGCAAAGCAGAAGAAAACAAACAAACACACCAAAACACTTCTCCTTGATGATGGGGTTATTATTTATTATAGAAGCAGACTACAAAAAAGGTCAGTAAATTTTAGCTAATTCTCCAGACCAGAGTTAATATCATAAAGAGTTCTCATTCTGAGTGAGAGTGCTAAGCACCTCATTCCCAATGCCTGCTTCTTTCTCTTACCAAGACCAAATCACATTTCAAACTTTAGATATCACCTACCCCAAAAGCCTATATTAACCTTAGTCACTCACTCAGTTTAGACTTTGGTGTCTGCCTCTGTGAGCTTAGAACAATGTGTGTGCCACTCTGATGCCACATATCAGCTAGGTCACTGGGATTTGACTGATATCAGACTAGAGCTACTTCAGGTGGTGAATTGTCTTCACTCTCTAGAGTCTAATGACCCAGTCCATTGGTTTTCCACAAATGTTTATTAAATGATTGAATTGTTAGCCAGTCTCTCCATGTACTATTTTAATCAAGATTGTTTTTCTTTTTGCTTTACATTTTCTTTTGCCAAAGCAAAATAATATGCTCTTTCCTTGGGTTGGATAACTAAGTTGTTATTCTTATTTCAAAATAGAATGTTTTTGTGTATTTATAGCTAAGTTTTAAATTTTTTTCAAGAGCTTCATTTCCTGTATTAACATGAAATAACTGCCAATAGGACAGTTTTTTTCTATTAATGCAGAAAAAAACAATAGTCACACAACTGAGACATCACACCATTTATAGCTAATTTTAAATTGAAGACTTTTTACACTGAAAGCTTTCTAAAGGCATATAAGAAAATCAAGGTGATCTCACCAGAGCTCATTTTACAGTTTACTATTAAGAACTAGTTTTGTGAGATGCCCTCTAGGACAAACTATATTTTTCATTGGTATATATTTTACAGCATGTTTCCTTTTTAAATAACTACAAAATACATGGTATATTAAATATTCTGATAATATTAACAGTTAATAAATGTGATTATTTTGTTCATCCACACATTTCTCAAGTTAATATTAACTCTGAACCATTTGTTTTGTGTAATTTCTACCAACAACTTGGAGGCCTCACATTTTGTGAAACAGGCTGAAAAATGTTACTTTATTACAATCAAATCAAAATTTTGGGTAGCATCTGTTAGTTTTAAAGTTACAGAAACAGTTCAGGAGGTCCAATATCTTAAAAAGAGTTATCTCATAATGAGATAGTGGAGCACACAGAAGGAAACTAAGTCATCCAATTGTTAATTAAGTAAAGTTTGAACAAAATATGGACAATATTTCCAGAATAAAAGAAATTATTATATACTGAGTCATAACACAGTTGTCTAAAATAGGTTCACAAGAAAGCACATCATTGGGTATTAGAATAGTGAGGTAAAAGACAAAATTCTGCAAGCTTCTGGTAAGAAAAACATTACAACAAATATTTTTACATAAAGAATAAAAAACCAGAACTAGGGACATTGGAAGCTATAAGACATTGGAATATTCCTCACAAAATTATGGAGGAAAAATTTTTCCCACATAAAATGTTATACTCAGGCTTATTATTGATTCAGTGTGAGAGCAAAATAAATGCACTTTCACATATTAAAAATCTTGAAATTTACTTTACCACCCTCTGTTAGTTTCCCTAACAGAACACCACAGACCGTCTGGCCTAAACAACAGAAATTTATTTCTCACACTTCTGGAAGATCTCACAGTCTTGGAAGTCCAAGATCAACGTGTGAGCAGGGTCGGTGTCTCTCTGCTTGTGTTGCAGATGGCCTTCTTGCCTTTTCACTCACATGGCCTTTCCTCTGTGTTCTCCTGGAGAGAGTTCTCCCTTTCTTCCTCCTTTTATAGGGCCAGTAATCCCACCATGAGGACCCCACCTTTATGATCTAATTTAACCCTAATTATCTCCTAAATGTCCCATCTCCAAATACTATCATATTGGGGGTTTGGGCTTCAACAAATGAATTTAGGGAGGACATAAGCATTTCGTTCATAACATCCCTCTCCTTTATTTTCATTAGGTTATTAGAAAATTCACTGAAACAAATGAGAGTTATCAATCATGGACTCTATCTTTTTTACATATCTGTTCATTTCAGTTGCCACTAGATAATTAATCCTATTTGATATTCCACTATGTCCTAGACTTAGTGTATTTATTCCTGAAAGTTATTTGAAAATACATAGGCCAGGTCTACCATTGGATAATAACTGGCTTTATGTCGTTTGGGAAGTGTTTGTCAGGTTCCACATGATAACGTTTGTTCATTTTTTTTTTTTTTTACTCTGTATACGTTTAATTTTAAGAGTCTTTCTGGTGCTATACACAGTGGTATACACCTACAGTTTAAAACTTCATCAATAAGACAGAAGATATGATGTCCTCCTCCTTTGCAATTTTCCAGTGTGTTCCTATTAAGGAGAAAGCATAATCATTTTAATAATCTAAGGGTCCATTGACAGATGAATGGATAAAGAAGATGCAGCACATATATACAATGGAATATTACTCTGCCATAAAAGAAACAAAACTGAGTTATTTGTAATGAAGTGAATGGACCTAGAGTCTGTCATACAGAGTGAAGTAAGTCAGAAAAAACAAATACCATATGCTAACACATATATATGGAATCTAAAAAAAAAAACAGATGCTAAAGAACCTAGGGGCAGGACAGGAATAAAGACACAGATGTAGAGAATGGACTTGAGGACATGGAGAGGGGGAAGGGTAAGCTGGGACAAAGTGAGAGAGTGGCATGGACTTATATACACTACCAAATGTAAAATAGACAACTAGTGGGAAGCGGCCACATAGCACAGGGAGATCAGCTCGGTGCTTTGTGACCACTTAGAGGGGTGAGATAGGGAGGGTGAGAGGGAGACACAAGAGGGAGGGGATATGGGCATATATGTATACGTATAGCTGATTCAATTTGTAATACAGCAGAAACTAACACAACATTGTAAAGCAATTATACTCCAAGAAATATGTTAAAAAACAAACAAACAAAAAACCAAAACAAACAAATAACTGGAAAAATGTACCTTACATTTTTAAATTAAATGAATGTCAGACTATGGAACAAGATACTTCTCTTAAACAGAGTAGGTGAAAATAGAATTGTGATTCCTTCTAAATTTCTTATTTAAATATTTTAATATTCTTTTGTCTTTTTTCCTGTGTTCTCAACTCTGTTTTTTGTTAGTGGCATGTTATGTGGACCTGTGTATGCAAATGTGATGTGTATAGGGGAGTAAACAATGTGAGGAAGCAATAAGAAGGTGGAGTAGAAAGGGTGCAAGAAACAGACTGAGAAAAATCTTTTGCTGTAAGGATGCAAGACTGAAGAAAATTCTCTTGGGTCTGATCATAGAATGCCTTGTGGACAATTCATTGTAATCAATCTGCTCTCTCCTCAGACAAGTCCTAAATATGGAGTATTAAGCCTGTCTATGGAAGACACAGTTTACTCTTTTTTATTCTGCTCTCTGCTTAAAGAATACTATAATAGCAAGTTATACAGATATTTACATTTAAATCAATATGGTTGCTTACTCTAAAGGTGATTTGTTAAGCATATGAGGTCATTATATGGCTTCAAAAACTAGTTATACCACTCACTAGTTGTTTCATAACATCAAGTTGTTTAAACTCCATAAGCCACAGTTTTCTCACCTGTATAAAGTGATAGCACTAGCAGTTATCAAATATACAGAGCAATTTAGCACAGTGCATGACATGCCACAGTTAAATATTCTAAGGTTGATTTATTTTAAAATAATATATATAATGACCAAAATGGTGTTTACATAAATAGTGTGCAGTAGAATATATATCCAATACTTATAAAATATAGTTTAGAATGTGTAAATCACTGTATAATTTCAATATTGCCAACAACAGATTTACCATGAAAATAGCAGTCATATTATTTAGCATTCTAGTTTTGTTTTTAAGCAAAAAAGGAACTAAATTATTTTTCTTTTCATCTTAGTGGAATGACGTACCTTACATATTGTTATGTTGTTTTGTGTTATTGTGTTCTTTTTATTAACAATATTAAATACCAAGTTTTTTTACTGGTGTTCAGGAAGGATAATATGAAGTTTCACTAGAAATTATTCTAAAGCCTGTTAAGCAACATTGCAATTGACATTTTAAACACCATTTTATAGGTAAAATCAGACTGATAACTGTTTCTTTTGCATATTTCCAAGTGGTAAATGTAGTTTGGGAATATAAAAGCTCTGTCTTGGCTCTGAAATGCTACTAGAGATAACTGTCCAAATACTACAGTAAATGGAGAAATGCTCTTGAACTTGTTGTACTGCTAGAATTCCCTAATCAAACTTATTTTATCTTTAACCATAATAGAGATTAGTACCTTGAGTTACTTTGATCTTCTTTCATGTCACTAAAAACTTGAAAAGATTTGTGGATAGAGATATTATTGAAATTGAGACTTAATTGGAACTTAATCTCCATAATTATGCATAATTGCCTGTGTTTATTCTCCTATGATGAGGACACATTTTTCTTTAGCTCCCAGGAAACGTGTGTTAAAGCTTCACATCACATATTAGATAATATGATTGCATACACTTCACTGATTTTATTTGGTTATACAGTATTATTATTCAAAGAGAAACACAAAGAACTTAGAGTACAATGGCCTCTGACTTTTCTACAACTTCAATAAAATCACAAATAGAATTTCAAAAATAATATCATTTAAATATATTCATAGACTGGACAGAATTAAATTAGATTAACACTATATAAAATACATTGCCTACTACTGTAAGTCTCAGCTCTGAAATGATCAGTAATCAGGTGTTTGGGGAATAGGGATCAAGTGATATTTAATTACATTTTTACTAAATCAAATAAAATTAGTTAGGATATTAATTTCCCTGGAATATCTGGAGTACAAGCAGAATGAGTGATTAATTTTGAAGCTGCTGTAAATTTATGACGACAGTGGTGGCTTACTATCGACATACCAATTTAAAATGATCAATAGGTGCTCATATACATTTTTCCTGTTTATGCTACGTCAGTCATTCTGTTAATTACAATTTCAGGTCTTGATATCAGTAGATAGGATGTACTAAATGTCCTAGAATGCCTTAGAACTAAGGGTAAATCGAAGCATTTTAGATAAAAATTTAAATGAAAAGATGTGAAGAGAAGGAGTTCTTAAATGGACCAGGGATAGCCAACTCAAAGATAAATAATAAAGATAAGTCTCAGATGAGCCAAGGAATCATTGTCTGTCCTTTTGGCATCGTATCAAATAGCGATATCAGAGCAGGCTTACTTTGGGTCTCAATTTTCAAATATATAGTATGTATAAATTTGAAATAGAATTTTCTGAAGTATCATTCCTTATAATATTGAATAAATTTGGAACACATTAAATGTAAAATATGTATTAATTGGTTTCTTTATCTTGCAAGGTACATTTTATTAAAAGAAATCTTTGTTTTGCAATATGTACTTTAGTCCTGATATAACGAGTAATGGATTTTTTTTAGTGTAAAATGCAACAGACTTTTTTTCACTGTAATCTCTGAACTCATTTACTACATAAATAATTCTTAACCCTGGCCTCAATAAATAAAATCTAAGAATCTGTTAAAAAAATACCAATATCTTGATTCCATATATTTTCTTGTAAGATTATGACTTGATCATTGTGATGTAGAAATACTTTTCAGGTCATTCTAATATGCTCACTCCTATGATTATGAATCTCTGCAATAGATTATGAGCTTATTATGAGCAGGAACTCTTTTTTTTTGTTATCCGTATGGGCACCAGAACATAGACCAGAGACTGTGAGAACAATATATTTTATTGTATATATGGACTTTTAAGTTCTGATAAAATAGCTGTTGGTATATAGCTTTTTGAGGGAGCCAACAAATCTGTGGTAAGTTCCACATTTAAAAGCACACTATTCTGACCTTTACTTGTGAAAAATTAAAGGTGCAATTTTTTTCACCAGATGCATATAGAAAAATCACTTTTCTTTCTGATGATACAGGAAGTAGACAGAATTCAAAGTATCTGGAATAGTTTTACTTTTTCCACAGGCACTACAGATAATTCACTCCTATCAGCTCAAAAATTTTTTAAAAGATCAAAAACTACCTTCAGAATATGTATATAAGCTACGCAATATACTAACCACTACTCAAATTTTATTTAACATTGGCCAAAATCTTAAAAATTAAACATTTTTACTGCAGAAGAAACTAAGTTCTAGATACATGCTATAATTTTCCTAAGCTTGCATATTGGCAAGTGACAGAATTAAATTTGAAAACAGAATCAGTCTGAGGTATTAATAGTAATAAAAATTTACCTACTGTACTTGCTGATACATTTGTAAGATCTTTTCCTATAGAGAAGAGAGTCATGTTCTCCTGCAAATGTCTATAAAATTGTGGTACTTTTAGAAACACGGCTAGAAGACAGTTTGTTCAGAGTAGAACAAATTGTTCTAAGTTTTTTGTCTGAGAATAACAGAAAGGTTCTTGACAGTTTAGAAGCCAAGAATGCATTTCTCAAGGACCTGGGAGCCATCCTTTTGACATGTTATCATCAAGGAAGATAGTGCCTTTATCTCTCAGTTTTTGTGTGAGGGCAGAAGCCTAACTTTGGAAGATGCCTTGCTCCAGTTGTAAAACTACCTTTTGTCATAAAGATATGAGAAAGCTTACTTCTTCTTTGGGCAAAGCCAAATATGAAACAAAGATGGCCTATTATCCCCCTACCTCAGGTCATAAGAACCTTCCAGTCCTTTGATTCAAAGCAATAACCTTGAATAAAGTTTTCTTGCCTATTTAAATTTGTCCAGTACGAGTTTTGATTGGATATTGTTTTTGTATTTTCACTTTACTTACACACACACATAGATAGATAGATAGATAGATAGATAGATAGATAGATAGATATCTTGCCTTGACTAAGAACATACCAGAAACAACATAAAACATTTTCATTTTTGGTAGTGCATGTATTCCTTCTTATGGCCTTTCATACTTGACTTGCATTCTAGTAAAATTATTTACACAGGACAGCACCTGAATTATAATTAATAATATCAATAGCCACAATTATAATAGTGTTTTAAGAACTGATTTTTAATCTATGAAATTAATTTTTATTTTCATTATGCTAGACTAGGAGTTAACAACCTAGGTTGTGTTTTAAGTTTAACAATATCTTTAAGCTTCCATACACTGCATTACCTCAGTAGATCTTGAAAATTTCAGGGGAGTTTTGCATTTATTTTAGACATAGACTCTATAAGTGATTTCCATTTATCATATATGTGTGATTATGAGACTAACAGACAAGAATAAGTGTAAGAAAATACAGGTAAGAAACAGTCTACTAAGATATTAAGATCCCAAATTTAATCATTTCTGTTATTCTTCAATTAGATCTCTCTCACTAGTAGAACAAATACTTCTTTCTGTGATCTCAGTATTGGTCTCATTGCACATGAAAGATCCTGAACATTTGAGACAAAGTTGTATGACATTCTGACTGCCTCATCGTATGCCTGAGTATAGATCCAGGGGCAGATAACTAGATGTAAAACACATTAACTGTGATTTGAGGCGGGCTAGTTGCCAGGAGAAAATTTAGGCATATTTACCCAGAACAAGTTGAATTCTCTTAATAATTACTTTAAAAAGAGCAGCTCATCCATAGTATGCAAAGGCTAATAAATGAGTTAGATAATTAGTTAAGTGAAAAATAAGTTATAGAACAATATTTGCATTATAGAACCACACACACTTGAAAAATACATAGATGTAGGTGTGTGTATGTGTGCGTGTGTGTGTGTGCATACTGCAATGAGGATAGTGTTTATATCTATGAAGGTGGCATGAATTTTAGGTGATGGTCAATGTAGACATTAAGTTTCCTTTTATTTTAAGATCAGTTTATTGAAATTAATTTACTGTCTTAATGTATCCTATTAAAATAGTAACTAA